>NC_073258.2:7510000-8760000 GCF_029289425.2 Pan paniscus | reverse complement strand
GAGTTGTGAGGCCTGGAATGAAGCTGACACCTGTGCGTATGTGGGCACATACACATGGGTAGGGGGTGTGTGGGGGACATGGGGGAGTGTGAGAGGTGCGGGATGGGGCTCATAGTTGAGCAGTGGAGAGAACTGTAGAAAACCAGATTTGGAGCTGTGAATGACTCACACTTAATCACCACTCTGCCAATCCTCTTTTTCAATTATGTTTGAATTGAGTTTCCTGTTACTAAGTACTGTTTGAATTGAGTTTTTGTTCCCTCAGTCTGAAAGCATTTTAACTGGTACATCCCTGATGGATCTCTCTGGGTAAATGTAGTTTCACTGGAAGAGATGGTGATTCCCACCAGATTCCCAAGAGAGCTTATTTTCTCTTGTATTAAGCAGCAGGGGTCAGGCTTATGGCCTTGTATTTGTAGAAATCAGCCATCAGCTTAGCATTACCAGATTTCTGGCATTAGCTGCCCACGTCTGTGGCACTTCAGGCCCATGTAACTATTTCCAGAGTGACACAAGTTTCTTCCACAGTTGTTATCAAGTGGCCCTCACAGGTTCAGTGAGAAGAGGAAGAGGGAGAGAGATCATCAGGATTAATGGATTACTTGCATTTGTGAGACGGTTTGCCAAGTATTGCTACAAACAAGGCATGGGATTTTCTTTTTTTTTGAGATGGAGTCTTGCTCTGTCCTCCAGGCTGTAGTGCAGTGGAGCAATCTTGGCTTACTGCAATCTCTGCCTCCCAGGTTCAAATGATTCTTCTGCCTCAGCCCTCCCGAGTAGCTGGGATTACAGGCGTGTGTCACAACGCCCTGCTAATTTTTGTATTTTTAGTAGAGACGGGGTTTTGCCATGTTGCCCAGGCTGGTCTGGAACTCCCTGCCTCACGTGATCCTCCCCCCTCGGCCTCCCAAAGTGGTGGGATTACAGGCATGAGCCACCGTGCCCGGCTAAGGCATGGGATTTTTCGAACTGCTGACATTAGAAATTCACAATCCACAGCATTAACTGGATCCTCCATGCCCACTCTCTCCCTCTCTGTAGCAGCAATTTCAAATCTTTACTCTCCACAGTTCCACAGAACACAAGAAACAAACAAACAAGCAAAAAAAAGTCAGGCAGGAGCCCAAGTAACCTCTATCAAAGCAAAGACCAGTGCCTAGTCTAACGCTTTTAAGGATTTTAAAAGAAGAGGTGAAGATGTCCTGCTTATCCTCCAAGCTTGGGTACTGGGGCCGGGGCGGCTGAGATTTACCAGTGAAACCCAAAGAAAGAGAGGGCAGAAAACTAGAGAAAAGAAACCAGATAATGCTACCCAAGAGGACGAAATAAAGAAGCAGGAAACGAAGCCTGCGGCTAAACCCTGGTGATGACTATTAGGAAAACACCAGAGGATGCCCCGCCCGCCAGCCCACAATGAGCAGCCTGTCCAAGTCACAAAGCGGGGCCTCGGGCCTTGACAGTTCGCGATCTCTAAGCAGAATGTTCCAGGGCCTCCCTGTCGCCTGCATCCAGCCTGGGGGCCACGAAAAATACAATCTTCACTGGTGTGGGAGGCCCCTCTGGTTATCTCTTTGCCGTGCCAACACAGTTTCTGCGCCCACTAAGATGCATGAAATAAAAATTTCCGTGACTCGCCCTTTGCAGAGGAGACCTGAAACAGGCACACCAGGGAACTGGAGCGGAGGAGGGTAACTCAAACTCAGAGTGAGAGGGTTTGCAGGGGAACGATTTGGGGCCAACAGGCTTCCCAGCAGGCCCCCGGCGCGGGACAGCGGAAGGCGAAACGCTTTCAAGAGACCCCGCTGCCAACATCCCCACGCCCTCGCGCCCTCCCGCCGCCCCAGAAGGCCAACTCCGCCTGCCTGAGTCACAGCTGGAGCTGGGGAGGAGCCAGGGAAAGGAGGCCCCTGACCGTAGTGCAGCCAGCAGTTGCAGGCAGACGGAGCAGAGCGGTCAGGGATCATGAGGGAGAGTGCGTTGGAGCCGGGGCCTGTGCCCGAGGCGCCGGCGGGGGGTCCCGTGCACGCCGTGACGGTGGTGACCCTGCTGGAGAAGCTGGCCTCCATGCTGGAGACGCTGCGGGAGCGGCAGGGAGGCCTGGCTCGAAGGCAGGGAGGCCTGGCAGGGTCCGTGCGCCGCATCCAGAGCGGCCTGGGCGCTCTGAGTCGCAGCCACGACACCACCAGCAACACCTTGGCGCAGCTGCTGGCCAAGGCGGAGCGCGTGAGCTCGCACGCCAACGCCGCCCAAGAGCGCGCGGTGCGCCGCGCAGCCCAGGTGCAGCGGCTGGAGGCCAACCACGGGCTGCTGGTGGCGCGCGGGAAGCTCCACGTTCTGCTCTTCAAGGTCAGTGACCTCAAACGGTCCCCAATCCGAGGCCTTTGGGCCACCAGCTGGGGGCTCCCCGCTTCCATCCACCTACCACACCCACATTCCTGACCCCTCCCGCCGTCTGTTGCTGTGGAACAGACTCACAGAGCCGCACCCACTTCCCAAGACCCAGCCCCATCCCTCCCTCTCACGCCTGAGCCCCGCCTGGCCAATCCAAGCCCGCCCAGCTCTAGCTCAGGCCACGTCCGCAGAATTTGGTCTGAGTCCCAGCCAATCCCTAAAATAACGGTGGTTGAAAGGGCATTCCGTGACTGCGGGCACTATCCTCTTCTCGCCCCTCACCAGGCCTCACCTACTTTACAACGTTTTGCAGTTCGCACGCAGCTTTCCCTCCCCTTACCTTCCCACGCCTGCCTTTCCCCCCAGACTCTGGCTGCGGAGGTAAAAGGTTTCCCTTGTGTAATTAAGGAGTGAGTTTCGGGCTGCTGGGGGTAAGGAGCTGCCAGGATCAGTGCTGTGTCCGTCACATGCAGGAGGAGGGTGAAGTCCCAGCCAGCGCTTTCCAGAAGGCACCAGAGCCCTTGGGCCCGGCGGACCAGTCCGAGCTGGGTCCAGAGCAGCTGGAGGCCGAAGTTGGAGAGAGCTCGGACGAGGAGCCGGTGGAGTCCAGGGCCCAGCGGCTGCGGCGCACCGGATTGCAGAAGGTACAGAGCCTCCGAAGGGCCCTTTCGGGCCGGAAAGGCCCTGCAGCGCCACCGCCCACCCCGGTCAAGCCGCCTCGCCTTGGGCCTGGCCGGAGCGCTGAAGCCCAGCCGGAAGCCCAGCCTGCGCTGGAGCCCACGCTGGAGCCAGAGCCTCCGCAGGACACCGAGGAAGATCCCGGGAGACCTGGGGCTGCCGAAGAAGCTCTGCTCCAAATGGAGAGTGTAGCCTGAGGGCTGGTGTTGCCTGCCTCCCCTGTGCTTGTGCCTTGTCCCAAAATAAATCCTTTCAGAATGTAGCACTCACGCCCTAATAAGGAGCGAATCCTACATCCACCAAGGCGGGCGCTCTGGCCCTCCCTTCCTTAAGCCCAGTCCTGTGTCCTCTGAAAGAGGTGCAGTCACTCACACCTGCTTGCGCTCACCATCAATAAAAGTAATTTCACCCGAACCAGACTCCGTGAGAAGGGATGGGGAAGCGGTTGGATGTGGGAAGGCAGTTACAAGGAATAAGACAAATGTTGGAACCTGGAATCATTGTACGATTTCTCCAGTTTCCACGGAGTCTTGGGTTCTAGCCTCCAGTGACACATAGAAATATCCTTCTGACCACTTGCTCTTTAAACACTTTCCTCATGGGAACACACAGTTGCAGTTTTGTTGTTGTTGTTTTTGTGTGTGTGTTTTTTTTTTTTTTTTTTTTAGCATCCAGTACAGTCCTTGCTGTAGGTGCTTACTCAGTGTCAACTAATGGTTTTCCTCTTAGTCTTTTCTTTCCTTAGCACCTCCTAAAAGTTGAGTTTTCCAGGATTCCTTTCTTGGCCCTCTTTGTACTCAGGGTACTTTTCGGTTGACATTCGTGCCTAGGCCTCCCCTACCAGCTGCATACACCCCATACCACTGTCTTGAGCCACAGCTGAAAAGTGCTTCAAAAGTAGCAAGTATCTTCTACCTTTTAAATTCCATTTCGTTCAACAGCTATTTATTGAACACCTACTATGTGGCAGGCCCTACTAGGTATGGTTCAGAATATTTCCCCCTCTTGTGTTTTCTTTACCAATGATGACAAAAAAAATCAATATACCATCATCCACAGAGAAACTTGGGAGTCCTTGTCGGCTCAAGGACTTTCTCTCATCCCCCTCCCACATGGAAACAGCTATTCTAATGATTTTACCTCTGCAATCTGTCCACTTTTCTAATACAGCCGCTGCCTTATTTCAGGCCTTTCACTTGACCAGTATTTGAACTGCCAGTCTCATCACATCATTGTCTTGATTCAAATATTTCAGTGTCTCCCCATTATCTTCAGAATAAAGACCAAGCTCTTTATAATTATTTTCAAGGCCCTTTGTGATCTGGTCCCTGCCTATTTTTGTAGCCTCATCTCTCACCACTTCCCCTTGTGCTACCATTGAGTCACACTGAGCTCTGTGCTCTCACTCTCATCCCTGCTATCCTGCCAAACTCAGTAAAGCACACCTGTTTCAGGGCCAGGTATTTCTCTTCCTTCTCTCAAAGCACCACTTGCACACCTCTAGTGCTAACTGCACTGATTGTGAGGGTTTGTGGTTACGCCCCCCTCCGATCTACTAGATTGTGGCTCCCTTGCAGTAGGGACAGTTTTATTAATTTCTGTATTTCCCACACCAAATACTGTGTCTGGCACACGGTAGACCTTCTTGAGGGGCTGAGGAGAGTTCCCCGCTGCAGTAAAGCAAGAATATTACAGAAGGGGCTGGGCACGGTGGCTCATGCCTGTAATCTTAGCACTTTGGGAGGCCAAGGTGGGTGGAGGATTTGACCTTGGGAGCTCGAATCCAGCCTTGGCAAAATGATGAAACCCCATTTCTACAAAAATTACAAAAATTAGCTGGATGTGGTGGCTTGTGCCTGTAGTCCCAGCTACTTGGGGGGCTGAGGTGGGAGGATCACTTGAGCCCAGGAGGCAGGGGTTGCAGTAAGCCAAGATCATGCCACCACCCTCCAGCCTGGGTGACAGAATGAGACCATGTTTCAAAAAAAAAAAAGGAAAAACAAAAAGCTGGAAGTGGGAGTGGTGGTTAAGGATGAGGAGCACAGTCACCTACTCCTTCATTCAGTCACTATCATATAACAACGTTTTTAATACCTACTTTGTTCCAGGCCCTATGCTAGGTCTCATGAACACCTTGGGGAGCTCGGGATTTAGAGGGAGATACCATCACCAATTGTAATGAATGATGGTTACATGTAAGTTATTTTGAGAGCAAATGGAGAAGGGGCATGACCCAACCTGAAGGAGGAAAAGTGGGAGATATATAAGGAATTGTTCTTGGAAATGGTAAATAGTGAGATGGAAAACAGGAATGGCGAGGGGCAGTAGAGCTCAGCGGTGGGTAGTTTGGGTTCTCTGTTCCCTTATCTATAAAATGAGATAATTATAGCCCCTTACTTAGGTTGCTGGAAAGATTAAGTGACATAAATCAAGTGCCCAGCACATTGCCGGGGTATAGTTTTTGCTCCATAAGCTTCAGGTATATAATTTATTTGTCCACTCATTCAACAAATAACTTACTGAACTCTTAGGGTCTTCCAGGTGCTATTTTAAAATCTGAGAATACTGCCAGGTGTGGTGGCTCACATCTGTAATCCCAGCACTTTGGGAGGCTGAGGCAGGCAGATCGCTTGACTCCAGGAGTTTGAGACCAGCCTGGCCAACGTGGCGAAACCCCGTCTGTACTAAAAATACCCAAAAAGTTAGCCAGATGTGGTGGTGCACACTTGTAGTCCCAGCTACTTGGGAGGCTGAGGCACCAGAATTGCTTAAGTCTAGGGGGCAGAGGCTGCAGATTGCACCACTGCACTCCACCCTGGGCAACAGGGCGACAGTCTGTCTCAAAAAATAAAATAAATAACATAAAGTAAATAAAATAAAATCTGAGGATACAGTGGCACATAAGAAAGAGAAGATCCATACCTCTATAGAGTTAAATTCCAGTAGGAAGAGACAGGTAATAAATAAGTAAACATGTAAGCCAGATAAAACAAGTAAACACATGAACCACAAGGGCATTCTGGTTATGAGCTCTGAAGAAAAAGAAAACAGACTAAGGATACAGATAAGGTTTGTGGGGGTGTTCTTTAGATAAGGACACTGGGGAGTAATATTGGGACCAGAGTTACACGTATGAATTACTCCTTGACACTTGAGTTTGAGTGGTGTCACGTTTTTATTTTCATGGATTCAATAAGATGAGTTTAAGCCCCCACATGCCTGCCATGCTGTTGGGAAGTTGATGATTAGTAATTTTAGTTATCTTCCCGTTTTCGAGACTGTGCAGTACCAGGGGGCTCATACCCTCTCTCAGCCTTTGCATGTCTCTGCTGCCCTTGCTCCTTATGACCACACGATGTCAGTGTCGGGGAGCCAGTGTCCTCGTTGGTGCCTCCTCTGATTACCCGGAGGTCGGCCTGACCGGCAATATATTGGGGACAGTTAGGGTAGAGGAGGTGTAGGGGCAGGGGTCCTTCCATGGAGGGCGGCTCTGCAGTAGCTCCATTTGGTCTGGGGAAATTCAACCCTTCTCCTGCAGGCTCCCAACCCTGGTGCTCAGACGGTGCCCCTTTCAAGGTTTGGCCGTCTCAATGGGACTGGTATGAGCAGACTCAGTTCTCTGTCCCCAAGGAAAAATAAATTCTTGTTTTTTCAAATTCCTGGAAATATACTTGATTTTCCCCTTTCAACCCACAATTAGAATTAAGAACTAAGTGTGCATTTTCCATATAAAACATCGTGACCCCTGGAAACCCAAAGGCTTGACTAATTTTGCAAGGGCAGGGTATATTAATGTTTATTTCTTCCTGAGTTGTCTATAGCAGCAAATAATAAGATCAAGTTAAAACAAAATTAGTTAAATTTCTTCATAGCTCATTTTGTTATATTATGTTCTCCATTATCACTGCTGGTTATTATTATTAATATTGTTAAACATTAATGGCCAGGTGCAGTGGTTCATGCCTGTAATCCTAGCCTTTTGGGAGGCTGATGTGAGTGGATAGCTTGAGGCCAGGAGTTCAAGACCATCCTGGGTAACATGGTGAAACCCTGTCTCTACAAAAAAGTCAAAAAAAAAATTAGTTGGGCATGGGGGCACACCAGTAGTCCTAGCTACTTGGGAGGCTGAGGTGGGAAGATTGCTTGAGCCCAGGATTTTAAGGTTGCAGTGAGTTATGATCATGGCACTATACTCCAGCCTGGGTGACAGAATGAGACCTTGCCTTTAAAAAAGTAAAATAAAGGAAGTGGAGACAATGACAGAATACCAACTTGTCATCCAGCATGTGTGGCATTTAGGCAGCTATTTAAGCAGGCGGAAGGTACATTAGTGGATCATTAAAATTCACTTTGGCTCTCAACTTTTCAGGCCAGAAACACAAATTTATCTTGCATTCCAGCAAGATTAGGCTGATCTGCAATAACTGCACTCAGAAAACACTGATTAATTTGATTTCTGGATTCATTAATTTCCCGAAGAAATCTAATGGCCAAGTGACTGGAATAGTCTAGCTAGCTATTCAAAACATTTTTCATCCTTCAACAAAGTCTACATGGGAAGCCAAAGTAAGATCTTAAACTAGGTATAATGCAATAGAATAGTAGAAACTGGATAAAGATAATGGGCAGGATAATCTAACATATTATGCCCACTTTCTGCTTTGACATGCCTCTTACATGGGCAAAAATATATACATTCCTGGCAGGAAACTTCTTCCCTAGTTAAGAACTAGAGGTCCTTTTGATTTTCCTTTATTGTGAGCAGAGGAATCATATAACCTCAGCATTGAAGAGAACGCGAATGCTGTCTATTCCACAAGCATTTCCAACACTAAAGTGTTCTGTACTCTCTTGACATCTATCCTTGTGGTTTCAGATATTTCTTACTTTCATCAAAGGCAGACAGAGTTTGCATTCATGGTCTGTTTTCTATTTTAGAATTATTTTTAACATGATGGTGGAAAGCACAGTCTTTATTCAGTCATTTTAAAACAAGAGTCCAACAATCATCCCCTACTCCCGGTCCTATAAGATTGAGCTTAATTATTCTGATAGTTATTTTCTTTAATCCATAACCTGTGTCTTAAGCATGGACATTTTGTTAGGAAGTCTGGTTTATTAGAGAAGATAGGTTTGAGATTATCCCATATTATGAGTCATATTGTTTCTGGGCTTCTATAGATCTTCCTCTCTCCAACCCAGAATGAAGACAGAGCAGTCCAACCCAATTTAAACAACTCCTTTTATTTCACAGAGACTCATGGACTAGACCATTCTAAAGTAATGTGGATTATTAAATGTAGCATTAATTTTATGATATCATTATTACTTCCTGTATTCTTTATGTATTTACATGCCTGGTTTATTCTTATTTCTTTACCCACTTTCCCCAACAGTCTACCTGTTTTGCCCTAACCTTTAGATATCTCTAAATCTGGCTAGTCAAAATGTATTTTAATACTCTTAAACTTAAAAAAAATTACAAATGTACCCTTCTTATGTTTGCATACCATTTGAAATTGTTAACATCTGTGTTGACCACCGCTCCGAATGTTTGATTCAGTTAACTTGATCATTATTCCATAATTTTATAAAGCTAATTTGAAAGATACATATCTTACTTTTTAGTATGATTTCCCTTCTCCTACCTTTCATTTTTAGAATAGTTATGAATTCATGGCTCTTTTTAAAGACTGAATTGGTATCAATTGCTGGCTGGTAGGTTTTCTCCTGATACTTACCTGTCACTTCTTGGTATATGGGAGCTCTTTTCAACGTGTTTTTTTTTTTTTTGCTATGATTTGAGTGTGTCTCCAAAAATTCATGTGTTGGAAATGTAGTCCCCATTGCAACAGTTTTGGGAGGGAAATGAGGCCTAATGGGAGTTGTTTAGGCCATGAGAACTCTGACCTGTCAACCTAAATAACAAATGGAGAGGAAGACTCTCTAGAAGAAAATGATGTTTATTTGGGAATAGGCGTTACAATGGGAATGTGTATGTCTTCCACAGTAAATTATGTATATATTCAGGAGGTAAAGGAAGACAAAGGTTTTTAAAGGAAAAATGAGGAGGATTATATAATTGTTCTGAGATAATTATTGTTGACTACAAGGATTAATAACAAAGGTGGTGCCAGTCCAAGATTGGACAGAGAGTTGCTAGGCAGATGTCCTCTCAGAAGCATTATTATTATTATTATTTTTGAGATGGAGTTTCGCTCTTTTGCCCAGACTGGAGTGCAATGGTGTGATCTCAGCTCATCGCAACCTCTGCCTCCTGGGTTCAAGCAATTCTCCTGCCTCAGCCTCCTGAGTAGCTGAGATTACAGGCATGCATCACCATGCCTGGCTAATTTTGTATTTTTAGTAGAGATGGGGTTTCTCCATGTTGGTCAGGCTGGTCTCGAACTCCCGACCTCAGATGATCCGCCTGCCTCGGCCTCCCAAAGTGCTGGGATTACAGGCATGAGCCACCGCGCCCGGCCAGAAGCATTTTTTTTTATGTGTAAAGTTGTGATGGCTTTTGTGCAGGCTGTGGTTTTGCAAAGTCTGTTGTGATATCAAGAATTCATGCACAAGAATCCCTCCTTCATACCCTTCCTCAGCTCCATTTGTCAGGGTTTTTAACACAAGTGACTCCATTTTGATTGTGACAATTTTCATAGCCCTCATGAATGGATTAATGCTGCTATAAAAAGTGCTTGTGGGAGTGGGTTTACCCCTTTCTGCCTTCCACCATGTGAGGACATAACAAGAAAGTCCTCACTAGATGACAGAACTTTGATCTTGGACTTTATAGACTCCAGAACTGTGAGAAACAAATTTCTGTTCTTTATAAAGTACTGAATCTCAGGTATTCTGTTATAGCAGCACAAAACAGACTAAGCTTTTTTGTCTTTTTTTTTTCTTAAATACTTGAATCATCTATGAAGGTATTCTTGTTTTCTTGTTACAACAGTCTATTCCATACTTATCTTGATTTTCTAGTATGTGGCCCAAGTTATCTGGTGATACCTTCTGTGGCAAACCAGCATAAGACCCAAGTCTGATTATTGAGTAGATTGTTTCCCATGCTTCCACTGCGGGCAGGGTGACATCAACAGCTGCTTCAAATGTTCTTATGACAATCAGAGTCTTTTAGAATCATGAGTTTATTCTGATTTTTTTTTTCTTCTTAATCGAGACAGAGTCTCACTCTGTTGTCCAGGCTGGAGTGCAGTGGCACAATTTTGGCTCACTGCAACCTCCGCCTCCCAGGTTCAAGAGATTCTCCTGCCTCAGCCTCCCAGGTAGCTGGAATTACAGGTGCATACCAGGACGCCCAGCTAATTCTTGTATTTTTAGTAGAGACTAAGTTTTGCCATATTGGCTGGTCTTGAACTCCTGACCTCAAGTGATCTGCCTGCTTGGGTCTCCCAAAATGTTGGGATTACAGCTGTGAACCACCGCGACCAGCCTTATTCTGATGTTTTTAACTTCAAATTCTTCCTTACTTTAACTCTTTCAAGTTATTTTTCTTTTTTCAAAGCAACTATTGTTTACTCTAATACAACATCCTTTCACAATCTTTGATAAGCCAATATTATTCTCAGATCAAACCATTTGCTTATTATATTCTTGTTTAAAACATTAGAAACTTGTTATTTCTTTTTAAAAACATAATTTTACTTTATCCAAGCATATTACAAAAGAATACCCATTTTGGGCTTTAAGGAGAACTGATACATTCTATAACATGGTAAAAATGCATAAGAATGCATGGGTATAGCAAATATTGTGTGTAGTATAATAAATATGTATTATGTTCCCTCCTCCTATTGTTTAAGCAACTTAAAATTGATTTTATAGAATATAGATCCAAACAGGGTTTCAGCATCATCTGAACATAACAAAAATCTCTCTGAAAATTAAAGGAAAATATAACCTCATCCAGGGTAATACTCTTTGCATAGGTTAAAATATGCCTTTTCCATATTCCCAAATGCATTTTTAATAATAAGCTGCATGATTATATAAGCCAGAGATAAAACATGTGGCCATCTTTAAAAATTAAGGTCCAGACACAGCTTATTTCACCAGTAAACATTTTTCTATTTTACTTAGCAGCATCTAATAAGGAAATGTCCAAATTGAGAGATATTATGTCTTTCAGTTTTCCTATATTATACGATATTACTTTATATACTTTTACTGCTATATTTTTGTATTTGAAACAAAACATTTAGTATAAAAGTTGCCAAACTTAAAATTATACAGATTAACTTAAGAAACCTCGTGCAGAAACTTTACTAAAATGGGAATTGTGATAGATTCTTCCCCTTCTTGATTCTGAAGCACTGTCTCAAGGCGGAACTGGCTCAAAAGACTCCCTCCATGCTCATTTCTCCCACTAGAAACTATATGTGGTATGTTTCATTTTAGGTATCTTTTTTTCCCTCCTTGATATGTTGCTTAATTCAGCCTGTCAAGATCTTACTTATCCTTGAAAGTGAAGTTTCTTGGAAAATCCATTCTGGAAAAAAAAATAAAATAAAAATAAAAAGCCATGGCTTTAGACATGTTTTCACACATGGTGGCAGTTTACTTTCCTCAAATAGAGTCCATCTTACTTCAGTATACTTGAAAACCATAGATCATTCTGGAGTAGACAAAGTTCATGGTTGTTGTTGTTTTTTTAAATGTCTTCACAGACAAATCACACATTTAACCAGAAGCTGATAAGATTTACAGTTTTTCAACTTCTTACATATATAATTCACATATTTATTCTGGTCAAAACACGCTCTTCAAAAAATAAGTTTCACAATGCGATCCCACCTTACTCCTGTGAGAATGGCCATAATCAAAAAATAAAAAAATAGTAGATGTTGCTGTGGATATGGTGAACAGGGAACACTTCTATATTACTGGTGGGAATGGCAACTAGTCCCACCACTATGGAAAACAGTGTGGCGATTCCTTAAAGAACTACCATTTGATCCATCAATCCCACTACTGGGTATCTACCCAGAGGAAAAGAAGTCATTATACAAAAAACATACTTGCATACGCATGTTTAATAGCAGCACAATTCGCAATTGTAAAAATGTGGCACCAACCCAAATGCCTATCAATCAACGAGTGGATAAAGAAACTGTGATATATATATATACACACATACATATATAGACATATATATACATATATATGTGTATATATATATATGATGGAATACTACTCAGCCATAAAAACAAATGAGTTAATGACTTTTGCAGCGACCTGGATGAGATTGGAGACTATTATTCTAAGTGAGGTAACTCAGGAATGGAAAATCAAACATCGTATGTTCTCACTCATAAGTGGAAGCTAAGCTATGAGGATGCAAGGCCTAAGAATGACACAATGGACTTTGGGGACTCAGGGGGACAGGGAGGGAAGGGGGTGAGGGATAAAAGACTACAAATACGGTGCAGTGTATACTACTTAGGTGATGGGTGCCCCAAAATCTCACAAATCACCACTAAAGAACTTACTCATGTAACAAAACACCACCTGTTCCCCAATAACCTATAGAAATAAACAAAAATAAGTTTCAAAAATAAGTTTCTTATGTTTATGAATGGAAACTTCATGTCCCTAATGAAGTATTTTATAACATTTGCTTAGAAGACATCTATCTGTTCAAGCAACTATATTTTGGAGACACTGTCACATAATTTTGAGGTCAGAATACGTCTCCTCTCCCCTTACTCCTCACTTCTGGAAGACATTCCTTTCCACCGTGGATGGAAAGATTAAACATTTACATTTCAAACAGAATACCAGAGTTAAAATTATCAATTTACAACCAGCAAAGTAATAAGTACTTACAATTTCAATGTTTTGACTTGTTTCCAGTCTTTTATTTGCCATTCCTTTAGAGATGGTTGGTGAATTTGGAGAATATACATATCTCTATTGTCACTCTCTTTCATGTCAAAAACCTTGACTTCTATCCAATTTCTTTTGCTAAGTTAAGATTCTTCATTATTTCAGATCTTCTTCATTTTAAAGTTGACATTTTACATGCCAACTTTATGTAAAATGTGCAGGAACATTTTACATAAAGTAGAAACTATTACTTCTTTAATTTGATAGAATTTGTTTTTAAAATTTGCAGAACATGACATATGCGGTAGCTCACACCTGTAATCCCAGCACTTTGGGAGGCTGAGGCGGATGGATCACCTGAGGTCAGGAGTTTGAGACTAGCCTGGCCAATATGGTGAAACTCTGTCTCTACTAAAAATATATTTTAAAAAATTAGCTTGTCATGGTGGCACGTGCCTGTAGTCTCAGCTACTCTGGAGGCTGAGGCAGGAGAATCACATGAACCCGGGAGGTGGAGGTTGCAGTGAGCGGAGGTTGCACCATTACACTCCAGCCTGGGCAACAAGAGCGAAGCTCCATCTCAAAAAAAAAAAAAAAAAAAGTCATTTTTTTTCTTTATATCATTTTGGTTTTTATTCTTTCATTTTGCTTTTTTAGCTATGTATAGACACATGCATAGCCCAGGAAATTTTTACCATAAAGAGTTAGGCAATCAGCATAGGAGCTAATATCATAAAAAAAAATACAACATCCACAATAGTAAAATTTCATGCAGCTATCAAAAATGATTTAAACTGATTTTAATAATGTGAGGAAATTCTAATAATATAATGGTTACAAAACCAGAAAACAAAATAATTTACATAGTATGATTCCAACTGTGTTTTAAAATTAAAATGTGCATAAGAGGAAAAAGACTGGATCAAAATGTTAATAGTGATGAGAGTTTAGGTCACATACTTTCTTCTTTATATTTTTTTCTTAATTTCCAAATTAGGTTATGTTTACAATGAGTACATATTCCTTTTACAAACAGTAAAGAGTAAATATCAAAAAATGTTCAGAAACATTGAAAAATAGACCCAAGCAAATAAAAGCTGTCAGAAGTGAAAATGAAATTTATGAGCATAAAGTAGTAGAGAAAGGAAGATTGAGGCAATTCTATGCTGACATATGGAGAATTCAGAGAAGAGTTGAAGAGACTCAATTTAGTAAAAATGCTTCATTTGACTTATAGAGAATCGTGTCTTGAGACTGTAAATTTTATCCTTCCAGCATCCACATCAGGTTCTGGCAGACTGTGCTGAGAAGCAAGAAAAAAAAAAAAAAAGAAAGAAAGAGAGAGAGAGAGAGATTGAGAGAGAGAGAGAGACAGCCCCTGAGTTGCTGCAGTCAGTCATTCCTCCCCTGACAGAGCTTCATAATGGCGTACTCCTCCATTCCAGCTGAGCGGGCTCATCCCAATCACGTCAGCGCCAGCACATGCGGGAAAATAAAACTGTAGGCATTTGAGTTACTCATAGGGAGCTAAGGCTAAATAAAGAGGTGACAGGGTAGAGGCGGTGGTGATGGTATGAATCCTAAGCACTGGCTTTCAAGGCATCCATACTTATGCTTCTCAGGGTATCTTTAAACCAGGGGTGTGACTGTGAACAGACAGAATCAAAAGACAGGAGTCCTCACCAGGGGAAAACAAGGTGAGGTGACTACACTCTATGTAATTACCAACTTCTTATGTATGCAGTGTCCCAGCCTATATAATCACCAGCCTCTCGTATACTCAGTGTCTTGTATTTACAGCAGCATCTCAAAAAGCAAGCTTGCCATCTTCCATCCAATTTCCCTTTTTCTTCCTTACTTCAGCTAACCCTATCTCCATTGTCCTAATTCCCAGTGCTTCCTTTCTCCCCATCTCAATTATCTCCCATATGCAATTAGTCAATAAATCTTGAAGACACTAGGTATGCATTTCACAAATCCATTCTTTCATTTCTGTTTCATTGCCACTATCCTAGCATAGAATCTCATTGATTCTCATATGGGCTCCTGAAATTATCTCTTAAATGTTGTACTTGAATCTATTTTATATGCTCAGTTGGTCAGAATGCTATTCCTGATTTTTAAAACCATATGATCTTCCTTTTAGTCAAAGTAGCATTCTTGTATGACATTTGTTATTATATATTCTGTTTGTGCAATTGTTCCATTCTTCACTGTATTGTAAGCTCCCTGAGGGTAAGGATGTACTGAGTTTATCTTTCAGAAATTCACAATGCTACATGTACATTCAGAAGTCACAAAATGCTTGTTCCATTTCATAGTGGGCCCTTGGTATATAACTTAGCATCCCCTCTCCTCTCCCCTGAGTAAGAAGAAGCTCCTTCCAAAAGCATGCCTTAGGTAAAAGAAATGGAATTGATGTGTCCTCTTTGAACCATAAAATCTACCTCTGTAGCCTCTGTTTCTCCCTAAATCACCAATTAGTGACAGAAATACATTAATTCCCAGTCCATCCAAAATAGGCTGAGCTCATCATCCTTCTTTCATAATTGCCTGTTTGCTGGTAGGTTGTTAGTACCTCCATCTTTGTTGGGGATTGATGCCTATGAAGTGTTTTAGATGTCCCTCTTGTACTTTGATAGACACAAGTTCCTGACTGCACCCAAATCTGAGATGACTGCTGTCACACTGTCGCCACCACCCAGATTGCTCTGCTTACTTTCCTGGAAGCAGTTTGCTCTGTCACTAGGAATCTGTGTTCCTCAAGCTTTCTGCCACTCTACCATTGCCAGTGCTTTGATATTCTGCTATAGAGTGGGGCCTCTCTGCCCTTGCTCCAACTAGGTTTGGGGATGAATGCAAGATTTCAAAGGGGAAATCTTGCTGATCTCACAAAGTCTCTGAAAGCTCTCAGCTCTTTCAAGCATTCTATTTCAAAAGAAAGGTCTCATGTTTTAGGATTTCTCTTCTGAGTTTCTCAGACTCAGCTTGCAACATTTCTATCAAGGGAAGGGCTGAAATCTTGATCTTTTCTCTAGATCAGTGGGTTGGGGGATCTAAGAGAATACTTCAAGCAGACTCATTTTGACGTTTAAGCATTAATTACCCAGCCAGACTGTTAAATACATTGGACTTTATGATAGTGAGGGGTTTGTTCTTCTAATCCTTTTCAACTAGCTGCTAACTTGGCTCTCGACTTCCAAGGTTTATAAACAAGTGAGCCTCAAATATATGGACATGACCATCCACCCTTTATTTCTTCCTGAAATACAGACACAGTAAAACCCACACATTTTGCCTAGCAGATTTCAGGTTATACTAATGAGAGGAAAGTAAATAGAAAAAAACAACATTCTAACTCACATTGAACAAAAATCAACTTAAAGCTTACTTGAAGATGGCAGAATACTAAAACTGTAAGGATAATAGAAATACCTAAAACGAGAAAAACTTCAAAAACAAATAAGAAGTAACTACAGGCAAAAATCAAAAATAAATATAATAAATTAAAAAGCTTAATAGCATGTTTTAGTCTGTTGTGGTTACTATAAGAAAATACCATAAACTGAGTAGCTTATAAACAATGGAAATTTATTTCTCATACTTCTGGAGACTGGGAAGTCCAAAATCAAGATGCTGGCAGATCCAGCATCTGGTAAGGGTCTGCTCTCTAGTTCACAGATGGTGCTTTTTCTCTATGTCTTCACATGGTAGAAGGGCTGTGGACTCTCTCTTAGGCCTTTCTTATAAGGACATTAATCCCTTTAATTCTCATGATCTAATCTCTAATCACCTCCCAAAGGTGCCACCTTGTAATATCATCACCTTGTCTGTTAAGATTTCAACATATGAGTTTTTGGGGGACAAAAACATTCAGATCATAGCACAACTTCAACAAAGAGCAAAGCTACAAAAGTCAAACCCTAGAGGGAATCTCCGCAGTGTGGTAAACACTCACTTAGCAGATTGACTTTTCAGCACTGATTAAAGGAGCAGCCACATAGATTCAAATAGAATTGTGCTGTACTTTACTGATCCTTGCTCGTTGATTCACAGCTAACTGACCCAGCACTATGCACTCCATCTAAACTAGGTCAATTACCATCTTTTCTCTAGACCAGTTGTTCTCAACTGCAGGCATCCCCTCCACCACCGACCCCAGGGGGGACATTTACCAATGTCTGGAGACACTTTTTAGTGTCACAACTGGCACCTAGTAGACAGACATCAGGGATGCTGTTAAACATCTTACAATGCACATGATAGTACCTTACAACAAATAATTAGCCTATCTAAAATGTCGATATTGCCGAGGTTGGTAAACCTCAACGTTTGATTGATGCCTGACGTGACCGTTAAACAGACTATTTCTTACATGGGTATCTATAGTTAAGAATTGGTGAAAGATATTCTGCTAGTATGTGATGAAGGGTGAGATGGGGGAGCTTTAAGTTTTACCACTTCTTTTTCTTTTTCTTTTTTTTTAGTTTTACTTATTTTTTAAGTTAGAGAGAAGATATTGCCTAGAATTCATAAAAACATTGCAATGATACAGGTTGTAATTCCGGATAAATTGTTTGGTAAAGAGAAAGTTGGGTTTATTATTTTTTTCTTAGTTAGTAATAAACTTATTCTATGCCTGTTTCTCTGCAGTACTCAATATAAGAGACTGTGCTGAAGCATTAATGTAACAATATTTATTGTTAGTCAAGATGAATCCCTCACTCACTCTAGAATCCTGTAATACAGAACAAGCTATTTCTGTTGTGAAGACTCTACAATTCATGCTTCTGCATATGATCCATAATGGAAAAAGATCCAAGTTAATTTAGGATGACCTTCTACCTTGCCAATGATAGCACATCAGACAAACTCCAGGAATGTGTAGAAATATTTTCACAAGGATGTGGTGAAATTTTGTTTTTTGTTTTATTTTCCAAAATACTAGTACTCATTATCAGAACACCTTTCCGTGTCTGTGGTATAATAGAACAGGGTTCTGGAATGCTCCCCCAAAAAGGCACCAGTGAACATATAACATCAGAGCCACCAGCAAAGCAAAATAAAAGGGAGTGAAAGCTTATAAGATTATTTGCAAAGAGTAATTTTTAGGGTAAGACACAAAAGGGTAGGAGTATGTATATATCTGTGTATTTTTCAGAGATATCTTAAAAATTAGTTTTTTACAGGGTTTAATTTTGTATTTTTAAAAAAATTATAAAAATTTTGTCATTCGTAAATTATTTACCTATATATGCTGCTATCAAATGCACTTGTCACCTGTAGAGAACAACTGATGCCAACACGAAGTTAATAGCAATAGTAAGTGAAAACAGAAAACTGTCACATGGTAGTGTTATTAAGGGGTCTCACCATATCACCATGTCATTAATTTTAATATGGATTTTAATATTTAATATGATACAAATTAGCTTTAACTGTGATTTTCTGCTTTTGATTTAGGTGCGATTAAACAGAAAGGGGGAAGAAACATAGTGTGGATCCGGTGCAGATACACATCATCCCCACAGCGGGAAGTTAAAAAGGGGTTTAATGATGTAGAAAAGGGCATTCAGGTCAGTGCATGCTGACCAGGCTTGTCAGCAGTTTGTCTGAAAGTAACAAGGAGGATTTAAAGTCACAGAGACTCATGTCGGCTTAAGAGTCATGCCTCTCACGAACATCATTGTTATGGAAAGGGCACCTGTACAGCCAAGTCGCTGTCTGTAGTGCCTGGTTTGGTGATTTGTTCAGCTTAGGCAGGACAAAGTGGAGGGGGCAGAGAAGGCTTCTGCGACAGGGAAAAGTACTAAAATGCTTAGGAGAAGCTGGGTGGTACCTGGGGCCCCTTAAGAATGATTTGAGGAGGTAGATATACCTCTGGAACAGATTAAGCACTGGCAAAGGCTTATAGGTCATTAGGGCTGTTGAATGTTTCCATAAATTTTGTTTCTGTTTAATTTAATACCCCAGAAGGTGGTCAAGAGGGGATATTCAGAGACTCCTGAAAAAAACAGAAGCGAGTCTTGAATATTTTGTTCAACTCTAATGGGTTAGAGAAAAGCCAAACAAATCACTATTCTCATGGTATGGATGGCAGTTGAGTTGTATATAGGAACTCTCCCAGTGTACATTTCAAACATTACAGTAATTCAAAGCTTATTGCAGACATGTTATCAAAGTTAACAAGAACTATTAGAAAGAATAGAGGTAGGCTGGACATGGTGGCTTACGCCTGTAAACCCAGTATTTTGGGAGGCTGAGGTGGGCGGATCACCTGAGGTCAGGGGTTCGAGACCAGTCTGGCCAACATGGTGAAACCACATCTCTACTAAAAATACAAAAATTAGCTGGGCAAGTTGGTGGGCACCTGTACTCCCAGCTACTTGGGAGGCTGAGGCAGAAGAGCCACTTGAACCTGGGAGGCAGATGTTACAGTGAGCCGAGATTGTGCCACTGCACTCCAGCCTGGGTGACAGAGCAAGACTCCATCTCAAAAAAGAAAAAGAAAAAAAAATAGAGTTAAACACAGGACAAAGAAAGCATTTTTCTGGTCAGGTAATGGTCATCAACACGTCCTGTGGACTTCGATTATCTGAGGTTGGGGGTTGGGGATTGAGGTGGCTAACACGATCTACAGTGGGAAGCTGCTGGGCATATGGGCAAAACCTTAAACAGCTACCTCATGGACTCTTTAATCTTCCTTGAAGTTTACAGAAGCTAAGGCTTTTCTGGAAAATAAGGGGAGACTCCTCACATCTTTCAATATGGCTCTGAGCCAGCATTATGTGGGTCCTGGGCCAGCTCTCAAAACAACAGCCCTGAGCAGATAAGGAAAATAAAACACAAGACACTGACCACTTTCAGTATGTTATGCTTCCATTCATCCTTATGGCCCTATATAAGCTTTAATTTTTACCAGAAAGAGAGCCGCCTCTATCACCCCTCTAATGGAGTCTCCTCTCCATCCAAATACTGTGCTATTTGGCCTGCAGTTGAGGGGTTATCTAGCAGGCCGTGCCTTCCAGGGAGGGAAGGGTCTGTCAGGAGCTACTTCCTAGATGGCTTTGCAGTGATCAAAGGAACCAGGGCTGCCTTTGAGTTCAGTGGTTGTTGCCCTCCATCCCCCTATGGCTGTAAGAGACTACAACCCTGGAAAACAAATCACCTTTGAACAACATTGGAATGGAACTCGGATCAGATCTTGCCATGTGGACAGCCTCGGGTTTCTGGTATATTGCTCATTGCTCATTTGGGTGGCACAGTTACAAAAAAGGACAAAAATGATCAGGAAGCGACAACCCCGAATTTGGGTCTTTTCCGTGTGTACAACTTAACTATTGCCTCTGGAACGACAAGAAGCAGCATATGGATTTTTGCTTTTGTGGGGATGGTTTTACAAGTAATTCCAGTAGGTTACTCTGCTACAGTGCTTGACAGCAGCACCCTGGAGGGCCATACCCCTTCCTCCTTGCTTCCCTGAATATTTGAGATGTGCACAGCCTGCCAAGCAGGTGTGTAAGACTCATTCTCAGGCGGTACTTGTCAGCAGAGGGCTTTTTAGACCCATCAGGAGGATATCTTGCAGGGGCTCTTAGTGGTATTGTGTTTCCAAAAAGAAGGGTGATGGAGTGGGGGTACATCTGTTGAGCCAACAGTTATAATTAGTCATGGTAGATTTTAAAAAGAGCTGTGTATTTAGAATTCACATTTATGATGTGGTTTCTCTTGTTCTGGCAAGATACATTCTGAATTATGTAAAGGATTCTGAGATTCTGGATGTGCTGAATGTGGAAAAGCATTGTTCAATTACATTCTTATCATGGGCCCTGTTCATTACACATCCACAATCACCATGTCCACAGTGTCCGTGGAAATTGGGTTTTCACATAATTTTCCACAGCTGTTTTCTAATTTGACACCCTTAAATGACACTGTAACTCCCTGTATGATGACTGCCAGAAGCTAAAGCCCCCAGGCAATTTTCTAAAGAAACATTGATAATAAATATTGGGGTGGTAGCCCGATAAATGGCATCTCTGTTCCCTAATAAAGTTGGAATAGAAGTATGTGGCAACAGTAGACTTCCCAATCCTGAACTCCTCTGGTATCAGAGAGATTTGCCAAGTTATAGTCTGACCTGAAAAACCAGAGTCAAGCAGCCATCAGCACTACCGCTCTGTAGATAGGAAGATTCCCAGAGGGAGAGAAAGAGGGCAGGAGGACAGGGCTGGGCCACACACACCCAGTTCCCCTTTCAAGTCAGGCAATTCACTTGAGAGGCGTAAGACCTAGGGTCAGAGGGTTTAGGGAAAAATCCTTCTCATGAAAGCAATAGGTACTGCAAAGGAGCCTTCCTCTACTAACGCTATTTTCTCAATTTTCCAGAAATTTCTTTTCCCCAGCTCAAAATAGCTTTGTCCTAAATTAGATGATCCAGAAACAAAGGACTGAGTCATGATAGGCTGTATATCAAACTGTTAACAATGACACACTTGTGTAAAACTTTTTAATTTGTTTTGTTCTTTTTTTTTTTTTTTCAGAGACGGATTCTCACTCTGTCGCCTAGGCTGGAGTGCAGTGGTCGATCTCGGCTCACTGAAACCTCTGCCTCCCGGGTTCAAGTGATTCTGGTGCCTCAGCCTCCTGAGTAGCTGGGATTACAGGTGAGTGCCACCATGCCTGGCTAACTTTTTTGTATTTTTAGTAGAGATGGGGTTTTGCCATGTTGGCCAGGATGTTCTCGAACTCCTGACCTCAGGTGATCTGCCTGTCTCAGCCTCCCAAAGTGCTGGGATTACAGGAACCAACTTGCCTGGCTTGTTTTGTTCTTTTTACTTACTTTGACTCATCTGTCACAGAAGTCCTCTGCTAAACAAAGATGTTTGTGGATGTTTCTTCCCTGAGCAATAATTAAACAAAGTTTTTCAAATTGTCAAAATCATTCTAGCATTCTGGGGGATGCCCTTAACCTTGATGATGGACTTTCCAGCTACTAACTTGGGGCTTTATGACTCAGAAACTTGACATGTTCCCAAGGTAACATTAACTTCTGGGTTTGTTCAGTAACCGTCCTAAGAAAAGGTCTCACTCTCTGCTGTTAGGAATACATGTTTTGATAATGACGATGGTCCTACACACACTCAAGCAAGCCATAAGTACCCAGGAGGGCATATACTGTGGTGAAAGATGAAGGCCTTTTTTCTGAACTGGACAAGTATCCTCAGCATTTTTCCAGCAAGCCATTATCATTACTGTCATCTATGCATTGACAATAGGATATATTAGCCATCGCTAAAGTGGGGTGCACAATCTCAGGGGCTACTCAGGACAGCCTTTTGAAATTTCCATTTTGATGATGAGATACCTGGTACAACTTCTCAGCACATTACAATGTCTGCCAAAATAGTGTCAGGACACCTCAGTCAATAGAACAGAAAAAACACCAAGTGCTTCTGAACAGGGCTGTCATCATAAAGCTTCTAGAAAGTTTCTGCGCTAGGTTGCTGGGAAGGTCGCCAGACTGGGCTGCCTCAAAAGTCTCTGATACTTTGCCTTAAAGTCTCTAGGCCCTCTGTGGCTAAAACAAAGACGGGACAAGCCATTAAAGGATAATTTAGTTCTAAGTAGGCATTAAAAGATAATTTTCATAAACAGGTAAGATCAGTACTCTTATACAGATGTAAGAATAAACATGAGTTAAAGTTTTTATTTAACTAATTCATGAGGAAAGCAGTGAAGTATTACAACCAGGTGAAAGGAGAATCCCAAGGACAGACACATTTATAGATCCAGAATATTAAAATGACTGTGCAAATACAGCCAGATGGGTTTTTTTTTGTTGTTGTTGTTGTTTTACTGGACAGAATTCATTTGCATATCTATAGACAAGAATGATTTAGCATTGCTGCCAGTTATCTGCACTTTATAGAGCTGCAAAACAGCTCCCACAGAATTGGAATCAGACAAGTCAGGTGTGCTCCGGAATGACAACACGTAATTTTCAAATTAAGCACAATTTTTTCCTAGTAGTCTCACCACTTTTTATTACAAAGAACCTCAAAGATTCTTGATGACAAAATCAGTATGGTCTTATTAGATTTGGCCTGGTGCTTTAAGCAGGTGCAGCAAGACTGTTGACCATATGGGCCTTCTTTAAGTTTGTTCCGCTAGAGGTTCTCTAAGAAATCTCAGCTTGATCTTTTACAAGCTTCTATTCATCTGCTGTCTTGAAGCTAAGATGGTAAGTCCAAGGAAATTTCTCCATAAGATTTCATCTGTAGTATCTATACATTTTGGCCTAATTCCTTTCTTCTTGAATCTTCCTTCCTTCCTTCGCCATGTTGGCCAGGCTCGTCTCGAACTCCTGACCTCAGGTGATCCACTCGTTTCAGCCACCCAAAGTACTGGAATTATAGGCATGAGCCACCGTGGCCAGCCTCTTCTTGAATTTTTCAAAACCTCTCAAGGCTCTTGGCCTGCCACGAAAGTGACGTCCCTTACCACCTCCAAGGCTGGATCCTGGATAAATCCAGGTACCAGGACGGTTTTCCTTGGAGAGCTTTGCCAGCACTGGCTCCATCAAATCAACCTTAGTTTCCTAAAAGGGGCTGATCATGCACAGGCTATGGCTTCCCTGGGCTGGCAGGAAGCTCCTCTGCAGCTGCTGTTCACAGAGCTGCAGCCTGGTGGCCACTGATGCCAAAGACTGGGTACTTGGAGCCACTGGTGCGCTGGTCAGCGGAGGGCGTGCTCTCTGCCACCTGGGCGGAGAGGACTGAGGAGGATGAAGTAGCGTGAGGTCGGTGGACTTGCTACCGTCATGCTAACTCTCACAGCGGTTTGGAGATGAGCCCACCACCACCTGCCCCTGCTTGTCTCAAATCTTTTCTAAAAAGGACAAAAGAGGCTCACCAGTTGTTCCTCGTGTTCCTGGTTACAAATTATTTGGCAAAGTTTATCCCAGAGATTATCTTTAGAAAACTTTCAAAGATAATTTAGCAAGAATATGAAGCACAAACAGAAGGACCTGTCAACCACCGTGTCAGGCTTCAAGACATAAGAATTTTGAATCTGAGCCATTTTTACCTGTACTCTGATTTCCAGGTATGAGCCATCATATGATTGATTACTGCTTTTATGTTCTGCTTAAGAAATCTTTGCCCACTCCAAGGAAATCTTGTCAAATCATTAGAAGAAGCTTTAGGTCACCAACAAGAATGTGGGACTGTGAATCAGTCTCAAAATCAAGAAATTAAAGCAGTCAAAAAAAAGAAAGAGAGAGAGAGAAGGAAAGAAAGAAAAAAGAAAGAAGGAAAGAAAGAAAAAAAGAAAGAAGGAAAGAAAGAAAAAAAGAAAGAAGGAAAGAAAGAAAAAAGAAAGAAAACAGTAATTTAAACAGGAAGAAAATATTGCCAGTTGCAGTGGTTATTTGGACCAGTGAAAAATAAGGCATAGTAGGAGAAAAGGTAAATTATGTTCAGGGGTTGCCCCCTAGTGTTCCTGGGCAAATTTGTAGTCTAACTGTAGGAAATGAATGGATTATCATTCCTGACCTTTATGAACTAGTCCTCTCAAGAGGAAAGGAGTGGTGAAAAAACTTTGGTGAAACAAGTTCTCTCTGAACACATCATTCTCTCTGATAGAGAAGGTGCACCTGTTGGCGATCCTGGCGCTGGTCTGGAATAAAGCTGGACAGATCCTATGCATTGCCATCTCTCTACCTACATCTTTTAGAAGAGCGGCCATTTCATGATGTTTTACATAGTATGGTAGCAGCATATTTATGTTACAGTCCTGATGTTAGTTATGTCCAAGGATGCATGTCATTGTGGTAATGCTCATTCTCAATTTGGAAGAGACCAATGCCTTCATTGCATTTGCAAAGATCTCATAAATAAGCCATGCCAGTTGGTCTTCTGTGTGGATCACAGCAAGGTGTTAAGATATTTTGCAACGTTTGAAGTATTCTCTGAAGACAATTTCTTCAAATTGTTTCTTCAAGTCTTACGGCCTTACACCAGGCACATGCTTAATAGATAGGATCTTCACACTGTATCATAAATCACTACTCTACTTGATCTGTTCTATCCAGTATGAGATGTTTTACAGAGACAGGAAGAAATTTTTATTTAGAACTGGACTAGGAACGCTTCATCTGTATGAAGATAGTTTCCTACAGATGGACTTGATTCATATTGCACCGTGTCTAACTAAATTGGCAGAGGCTATCATATCAGAAAAGCTGTTTAGCTGTATTGCAGTCACCTGGACACAGAAGAGTACCAAGAAATGGCCCTAGGTCTTTGTGTCTGTAATGAAGCACATTAAAGAAGGAGATAAGGATATTTTTAAAATGTAGCATATTTAAAGTATTAGAAGTTCAAATCCATTATTTTCTGGGAATTTTAAGAATATTCTTTTTATATAAGTGCTTATTTATCTCTATCAGCCAATCAGAAAAGAGCCTCTTTAAAAAGAGATTGATAATCTAATTTATTAGTATTATCTAGAGGTAGGAAAATTTTACATACTTACACTGTGAAAGGTAAAGATCTTTCTAAATTATGGACACATAGACAAACAGAGACAAATAAAGAAATCTTATACTTCAATTAAAAATTCCATCATGGGTTAAGGGTAATACAGAAACCCCAAAACTCACCAGTCTCAGTATGAAAGATTTGTTCTCCTTCCCAGTGAGCCCAGGATTCTTAATTCATTTGGGCTCAAAGTAGACAAATAGACAAACAAAAAGAACTAATAATCCAGATTCTCCGTTTTCTCTCACACAAAAGAGAATATGTCTCTATAAGTCATTCATCTATTTATAGAGATCACCAAATGGTCAGACTATGAAACCCAATTCTCAATCATTGCTGCTGCTAATGATTATTGCCTACAAATGAGCCAAAACCAAAACACAAAATTAGTAAAGAGAAAAATTAAAATTACAAAAATAGCAAAGATGCATGTGTAAATTGAGCCCAAACTCGTTTTTATTTGGGGGTGGGGTGGGGTAGGGAGGTAAGAGGGAATGGTGTTTTGCATTGCCGTTATTTACAGCTTAGAGTTGTAAAGGAGCTCCCATAGAAACAGAAACAGATAATAGGAAGTGTGGGCTATTGACAATGCATGGTTTTATTGAAGCTCAAAATCTACTCTACATAAGGTAATCCTTAAGGTTGGGATGCTGATGCCATTTTCAGTGTTACAAAGCTACGGTCCTAACTGGGCCTGCCTGTAATCCACTCACTTCTGAGCCCCAGCACACGACTCTAGGATTCTGTTTACAACTCTTCTCCAACCCCAACTAGCCCACGACTTTCATCCAATCAGGACAGGCACCCTCTCGTAGCACTCACAATATCACCAGTCAGGCCACACACAACGGGGAGAAAAAAATCAACCCTCTTTCCATGTTTTTGAAATCCAGATGTGAAGAGCTAAAAATAATTTTTTAAAACTTGAATTTGTTTAAAATCTCCCTAACTGTAGTTTCCAATGTAAAAAGCAAAGCAAAGCGAAGCGAAGTAAAACAAACCAAAAACCCACTCACAAATCCAAAGGGATTTTCTTGAACTGTTTCAACAAGAAAAACAGCAGGCTTTTCCTACTTTTCTGAAGCTCCTAAATAAAAATTTTTTCTGACTCAGAGTTATAGTGAATTGCTCAACTTTATTTCCCAACGTAAAAAAAGGAAAAGAGAAATCCTCACAAAACTAGTGTAATAAGGCCGGGCGCGGTGGCTCACGCCTGTAATCCCAGCACTTTGGGAGGCCGAGGCGGGCGGATCACGAGGTCAGGAGATTGAGACCATCCTGGGTAACATGGTGAAACCCCGTCTCTACTAAAAATACAAAAAATCAGCCAGGCGTGGTGGCGGGCGCCTGTAGTCCCAGCTACTCGGGAGGCTGAGGCAGGAGAACGGCGTGAACCCGGGAGGCAGAGCTTGCAGTGAGCCGAGATTGTGCCACTGCACTCCAGCCTGGGCGACAGAGCGAGACTCTGTCTCAAAAAAAAAAAAAACAAAAAAACAAAAAAAACTGTAATAAACTGTTAATGAGGAGGACAGAAAGAAAAAAGAAGGCAGTCTATCATTCACATGTCTAAAATAGTGCTCGGAAAAGGTGGAGATGCTCCCTTCTCCGAGAGCTTTAAAATGAAACTTTAAGGGCACAATGTGGAGCTATAGAGAGTATGACATGATATTAAAATGAGTTACCTCTGTCTTAGATGCAGCTGCAGCCCAGAAGCAAAGTAAATAACAGAAGGTGGCAAGCCCCTACTTCAAGGTGGAGTGTTGGACTACCAAGGCAGGACCAGCAAAGGTTTTGTGAGCTACAGGTCAGTATCCATTCCTCAATCCCTCATGGTTTGAGGTTGAAGAACTGAGGGAGTGGCTGGGTGCGGCGGCTCATGCTTGTAATCCCAGCACTTTGGGAGGCCTAGGCGGGCAAATTACTAGAGGTCAAGAGTTTGAGATGAGCCTGGCCAACATGGTGAAACCTTGGCTCTACTAAATAAAATACAAAAATTAGCTGGGTGTGAGGGCAGGCGCCTGTAATCCCAGCTACTCAGGAGGCTGAGGCAGGAGAACTGCTTGAACCTGGGAGGTGGAGGTTGCAATGAGCTGAGATCGTGCCACTGCACTCCAGCCTGGGCAACAGAGCGAGATTCTGTCTTAAAAAAAAAAAAAAAAAAAAAAAAAGAACTGCAGAAGAGAAACTCTGGAAAAAAAGGTTGAGGCACTGTGGCACTTTTTTCTTCCACCTTCTTACCTTGTGGTAGCTTGGAGGTGGTGAGCTCCTCCTCACCCTAAGTCTCGTGAGATGGGGCTTTAAAAGATCAGCTGGAAAAGCTGGAAAACAATGTCTGTAGAATTGACAGGCCCAAAGTGACTGGTCTTTGCCCCATGCTGGAGAAGATTAAAGGCAAAGGCAAAGATTAAAAGCAGGGCTGGAGCGTGTATTTCTTGTGAACCAGATAGGGGAAGGGAAAATATAAACATGAAGGTTGTTTTCCAGGAGACCCCACTTTAGTAAGTCGGCTTCCTCCTAAAGGGTGCTAGGCAGCAGGGGGTTAGAATCAAACGCAGAAACGTATGGAGTAAGTGGCCAGTAGGAGGGTCTGTTACAGACCAATGTGTTCAGTGGAGCCATCTGTAAGGGCCCCACATAAGTGCCCTGTGTGAGGAGTCCATAGTAAGCATCTGCAAAGATCATGGAACACTACCACCAAGTACTACTGTTCCCCTGAACTAAGGCCTTTTCTCCTTTCTCGCTCTTTCCTTCTCCCACCTCTACCCCAAACCCTGTCAGATCCATACCCCAGAGAAAGTAGGGGAGGAGAAGTAGAAGGATTAGGCTGGAAAACAAAGAAGCTAGCTGTGCCAATGCCTACCCACACCCCCACCCCTGCCCCTTCCCCTGCCCCTGCCTCCTTCTCTTCAGTTCAGGCTTCCTGAGTGAACCTCTGAGTATATTCAGCTTCCAGCCTGAATCGGCTTGGGCTGGGGAAGGAGAGAAAGAGAAAAATTTGCCTTAAAGTTCAGAGTTTTGACTATCATGAGACTGTTTTATGACTAAAAATGACTGGAGTACTTTTTAAGTTTTCTGAGTGTCTGCAGAAGCTACAGGAACCCACCTACCTGACGTTTTACTAAGGGGCAAGGAAGAAACTAGCCCCTGAGCAGAGGGAGCAGGTTAAAAAATAAAGTTGCCTTATGATTGCATCCTATTAAATGCCATCTGTTTTAGTCTTTTTTGTGCTGCTGTAACAGAATACCACAGACTGGGTAAATTACAATGAAGAGAAATTTATCGGCTCAGAATTTGGGAGGCTGGAAAGTCCAAGATCAAGGGGCCAGCTTCCGGTAAGGGCCTTCTTGCTGTGGTAACCCGTGTTGGAAGGGCAAAGACAGGGTGAGAGAGAGAGCAAATGAGGGCCAACTAAGGAACCCACTCCTGCAACAACAGCATTCATCTACTTATAAGAGAAGAACTTTTATGGCCTAATCATCTCTTGAAGATTCCACCCCTTAATCTATTACAATGGTGATTAAGTTTCCATCATGTGCTTTTGGGAGCCACACTCAAACCATAGCACTACCCTTTTAACATAATGACTATACAAGTTTGCTCCAAAGAAGACAGTCTCTTTCCTAACCTCTAGTGAACAAACTAATATCCCTCTCCGGTAACTAAACAGGACTTGAGAAACTTTTATCCTGAGGATATTTGAATCAGAAAAATACCCTGCAGTCTCTGAGAAATTTGTCAACTACAAAGGACAAAACAATCAAGCCGGAAAATAACTTTCTGACTTGAGTTTTCTAACATTGGCTTCATTTTTTTTTTTTTTTTTTTTTGAGACAGAGTCTCACTCTGTCTCCCAGGCTGGAATTCAATGGTGCAATCTTAGCTCACTGCAACAACGGCCTCCTGGGTTCAAGCAATTCTCTCATCTCAGCCTCCTGAGTAGCTGGGATTACAAGTGCGTGCTGCCACATCTGGCTAGTTTTTGTATTTTTAGTAGAGATAGGTTTCATCATATTGGCCAGGCTAATCTTGAACTCCTGACCTCAGGTGATCTGCCCACCTTGGCCTCTCAAAGTGCTGGGATTACAGGCATTGGCTTCAAATTTTTAATATGTCACAGGGTTAATCAGACAGAAAGTTCTGGAGATAAGGGCTTTTTAGAGGAGAAAAATAATACCCCAATGTTGGCTCATTCAGCTGGTTAAAACCATCAAGAAAGCAAACTAGACAGAGGAAACAATGAATTCTAAAACCTTACAAGGCAGGTCTTTGTATTTTCTGAGACTTACGTCCTAGGAAGCATGCCAAAGAACCTCTCAGTGAATTCTAGAGGCTTTGCACCTTAGAGTGGCAGGTAGACACCAGCTAGAGCCCTTTTCTGCCTCTCTGCTGAGAGTGGTACTGTCCTTACCAATCTTTGATATAAGTTATGAGCTGATGAAAGAATTATCTTTAAGGACCATGTGCATGTATGATTTCAGTGTAAGCTGTGCTCTTTATTTCTAAGTACAGTGAATCTTTGTGTGCATTTGCTAACGAGTAGGTGCATTATAATCAATTCCTTCTTTATAATATATTGAAGTATCTTTTTTTTTTTTTCTGACATGGAGTCTTGTTCTGTCATCAGGCTGGAGTGCAGTGGTGCAATCTTGGCTCACTGCAACCTCCGCCTCCTGGGTTCAAGCGATTCCCCTGCCTCAGCCTCCCGAGTAGCTGGGACTATAGGTGCCCGCCACCACACCTGGCTAATTTTTTGTATTTTAGCAAAGACTGGGTTTTATCACGTTGGCCAGGATGGTCTTGATTTCCTGACCTTGTGATTTGCCCACCTTGGTCTCCCAAAAGTTCTGGGATCACAGGGATGAGCCACTGCGCCCAGCTGAAGTATCTGAAAACACACCTGAAGAAGAGGGTATTATGGAGTTACTGGTGCAGATGATACCAACATTGCTTCAAAATGAACAGACGTAAAGCTGCCTAAATGGAATCCCTGCAGCACTACTGCGGTAGACCCTGTAGGCTGACTAGCTAATTAGGCAAGGAGTCCTTGCTGGCAGTGAAGACCACAGGCCAAAGGCAGGGAATGGAGCTGTGGGGCTAAAAATGAACTTAAGTGTGAATAACTGGGGTGGGAGAATCCAAAAGTTCTGTCCTATGTATCAGTACTTTTCAAACTGTAGTTTATATGGGAATGATCTAGGGGTGTTGTTAAAGTACAGGTTCTGATTTAGAAGGTCTGGGATGGGCTTGAGAGCCTTGATTTCTAACAACTTCCCAGGGGATCGCCCTGCTAAATCATCTTTTTAAGAAGGAAATAAATTGAGGGAAAGATTAAAAAAAAAAAAAGAGGGGAATGAAGGTGGAACTGAGCAATGTAAGCCCCAGTGCTCTCCCCAGGGCCATGCTCTGGGACCACTTCCAGGGGAAGACCTTTAGCTTCTTCAGCCACCAAATCTCCTTGGAGGAGTCTATTGCGGAATTCTCTTACAATAACTATACCACCTTGCTTATTTAGAATCTCTGTTGTATAGAGTTGGGGGGGAGGAGGGGTGTTCCCTCTGCATTTGGAGGAAAACTTCACAGTTCTAGAGTAGTGAAACCCTGGTGGTGGTGACAGCAGTGTCCCAGGGCGGTTGAAGTACTCCAAGGAATGGAACTGAGATCTCACTGAGACTGCATACGAGGGAGCGCACACAAGGGATCTCATGGAAGGCATACAGAGGCATCACTGAGGATTCCTACAAGTACATTTCTGGTGGGGGGTATTATAAGGGGGCATGAGAAGAATTAGACAAATATGTGACCTCCAGATAACTACATACATGCTCCAGAAGTGCCAGCATCTGGACACCTGCCTCACAGAGGCCATCATGCCAGTCTGTGTTAGCCAGAGAAGCAGTAACCACCCACAGAGACGGGAGCACAGCGTCACCTGGCCAAGGAAGGGGATGCTGCCTTTCTGCTTTTCCTTCTTCCCCAACACCAGTGGGAGGAACTATAGCAGGAAAGTTATGGGAGTACCTGAGAGTCAGACTATACTCCATCTCTCCTTTTTACTCTGATAATAACATTACAATTTTTAAACATATTTCTATGAATTCGCATGTTTATAATGTTTGCTCATTTTCCTATTGTGCTTGTATTTTCTTATTGATTTATAAGAACTCTTTATATGTGTAAGTATATATACATACATATATTACGTGTGTGTGTATATATATATATATATATAAAGATACACAGATTTATATATATAATGAGAACTTTCTTGTGGGAAAAAAGCCCAATAGCTTGAATCTTAGAGATTGCCAGTTATTAATGACAATAACAATGGCAGCTAATCTTTATCAATAATTTTCCAGGTACTCTGTTAGATGTTTCACATGGATTTTCTCATAATCCTCCTAACAACCCTATGAGGTAACTGCTATCACCTCAGAAAACCAAGATTTAAACAGTATAGACCACTTATCCAGTGTAACACAGCTAGTGAATATTAACACCAGGATTTGAACCCAGGCACACACTCTAGAGAAGAAGACAGGAAAGGCAAGAGGCTCTTGAGAATTCAGAGGGTCCTGAGAAGGGGGTATGCCAAGGCCATGGGCTGAGAGTTATTAAGGTCGCAATGCTCTCCTTCCTCTCTCTTTAAAACAAATATTAATGGTGAGAGTGAGCTCTGGGCTAGGTACCAAGTAAAGGGTGGTGAAGGACACAGATAGGTCCCAGAGCTTACTGTGTGAAAGGAGAGAGCCACAACAAAAATAAGCATGTAATCTTAAATATTTGTACATGCTATGACGAAAAATTAGAAGGGCGTAACAGGTAACGAGTGGAGGACAGTTTAGACTAAAGGAGTAGGAAAGGCTTCTTTTGAGTAAGAAATATTTAAATAGAGACCTGACAAAGGAGTATAATAAGTTAGTCAAATGAAGAGGAGGAGAAAAGAAGAAATTGCTAATGAAAAGAGAGAAATCATTCCTGATGTAGGAACGGTAAAAGGAAAGTAAATCTTGGGACCCCCAAATCACTAAGCCAAAGGGAAAAGTCAAGCTGGGAACTGCACTGGGAAAACCTGCCACCCGTTCTATTTTTTCCTTTCACAGAACAAACAGGACTTTTGAACAAGTGAAAGATGCTAGATGAGTAGGCAGGGGTTAGAGCAGGCAGAGAAGTGTTGAAAGTTTCAGGAGGGGACTTACAGGGTCCCTACCACTGGAATGAATTAGCAGAGGGTTTTGGCATTTTGAAGCTAAAGTCTCAGAATTTGTTGGTCAGTTATGGAGTCAGAAAGTGACCCTTGAAAGTGTGGGGATTGGGGCTCCTGAGGCAGGAACTGACCTTGGGCTTTGCCTATCTCAGGGGCTCCTGGTCTCAGTAGATTTTTCAGGGTCCGCGTTCTCTTCTCACCTACCCATTCTCTCCCACAATTTAGTCAGACCTCTGCAACAGATTTTCAAACTGTCCAGTCATTTCCACCTGGCCCTTTTCTACCTCTCCATCCACTTAGCATAGCATTTTCTCTTCGGGTATGGAAGAAATAGCTCAATTTTTTTGTTTTTACTCAAACCAGCTCTGGCATTTTGTACCTTTCTTCCTTTGCTCAAAACTACTTGTCATTCTTGGAATTTGACTCTCTTTTCATATTCACCTGGAAAGAATTTTAGAGCTGTAGAGAGCAGCCTAGCTCAGAAGGTACTTCCTCCACAAAGCTTTCTCAGACCCCCACAGTCAAAACCTCTATTTTGCCTGTTATTGCCCATTCAAGGAGATCATAGTTGGCTTGCCTTAAAATTTTATTTCCTGCACATCTGTGCCTTCCAAACGTGAGTGAACCTATCTAGGGATGGACCATGTTACATTCGTCTTCTCAGATCTAGCCCCTTGCCTGCAGTTTCTCTTCTCCTTTTCTATAGTGGGGAATATTTTTTCACTCATATTGATCAGTGGTGTGACCAACTTTGTAATCCTCACCTCCTAGCCATATTCCCAATATTCCACAAAGGTAAGAGTCATTTGGATGTTTGTTAAAAAGTCAGATTCCTGGGCTTTGCCCTAAACCTAATGAATCAGATTCTTCAGAGAAGAGAATCAAAAAGTGTATTACTAACAAGTCCCTCAGTTAATTCTTACCATAATAAAAATTTCTAAAGTACTGCTGAGTACATTTTAATTCAGGGAATTATCAGGCATACTCTAAGCTAGGTATTGTTCATTGACTTTTTTTTTCCCATGCTGTGGCTGAGCAGGTGTTATTGCAATAGGACTGCTTTTGCTGAAGCTTCCTGCCCTTTATACTGGAAGGAAATATGTGGTATATATGTAGGTATTTCAAGATGACTTTTTGGAACTGAGAAGAAACCTGGCCTGGAGACCTAGACTGGAGAGTAAATTTGCACAAATCAAAAACCTGTTAGGGAAAGAATCTGCATAGATCAAGAGTACCTAAATTATAGTAGAAACTATTACGTGCTTTATATAAAACTCAATACAAATTTAATCCTCACAATTGTCCTTGTAAAGCAGGTATTGTTACTGCATTTTGCAGATTAGGAAACTGAATTTCAAAGAGGTCAAGTGATATGAGTTATAGGGCGAGTAAGAAGAAAAGCTCCCAAATGCAGTGCGAGTATTTATTCACTCAACAAATAGAATGCCTCTCACATGTTATATACCTCTCTTTAAACATAATTTATATTTTTCCCTAGCAGCTTTTAAGCTTTTCTCTTTTTCGTTGGTTTTCTTTATCTTCACTATGATGGCTCTATGTTTGTATTTCTTTTGTATTTGCTGGAATTCGTAGTGCTAAAGGAAAGGGGTCCTGATTCAGACCCCAAGTGAGGGTTCTTGGATCTTGCGCAAGAAATAATTCAGGGCGAGTCCACAGAGTAAAGTGAAAGCAAGTTTATTAAGAAAGTAGAAGAATAAAAGAATGGCTACTCCATAGACAGAGTAGCCCTGAGGGCTGCTGGTTGCCCATTTTTATGGTTATTTCTTGATGATATCCTAAACAAGGGGTGGATTATTCATGCCTCCCATTTTTAGACCATATAGCGTAACTTCCTCACGTTGCCATGGCATTTGTAAACTGTCATTGGTGCTGGTGGGAGTGTAGCAGTGAGGATGACCAGAGATCACTCTCATCACTATCTTGCTTTTGGTGGGTTTTAGCCAGCTTCTTTACTGGAACCTGTTTTATCAGCAACGTCTTTATGACCTGTATTTTGCACTAACCTCCTAACTCATCCTGTGACTTAGAATGACTTAACTGTCTGGGAATGCAGCCTAGCAGGTCTCAGCCTTATTTTACCCAGCTCCTATTCAAGATGGAGTTGTTCTGGTTCATATGCCTCTGACATGTCCCTTCTGCCTTTTATAGGAGAACCCTTAATCCTAAGGTTGCAGAGGGATGACGATCCATCTTTTGTAACGGCTTCACCTGAATAGGGGTGATGATATTTCTGCCTAGCTATTACAGCCTCTTGTGTTTAGGGTAGAGAGGAACTCAATCAGAAAGCATTGGTATGGCAAGGGCCAATCATAACTTTGAGTTCCGAGAAAAGGTGATATCTCGAAGATTAATACGTATTTAGTTTAAGAAAACGTTCAGTAAGCTTATCCTACATTCCTACACAAAGAGTACACAGCAATATATTCCACAACAGTAAAGCAAAATAAGTAAAACTATCTCAAGTAAACTAAATTAGAAGGCTTTCTATGAATTGGGCAACTATTGGAACCAAGCTGATATAGGGTTGCTAGATGATTCCAGTACATGCCCAGAATTAGAATACTGATTCAGATTTTCACATTACCCTTCCCTTTTGTTTCTTCTGAGCAGCAGAGATTACTGGTTGGTTCACAGAAATAAGCAGCGTTAGCCTAAATTGCAGAAACAAACTTAAAAACAACTGATGAGACTAGAATTTAATAACCAGTGTACCACAGTTCTTGAAACATAATTTCTCTCTCCAGTGTCCCATTTTTACTAAAGATAAGTTATGGTAAGACCAATTTGCTTTGTTTTGCTTGGCCTGATTACTTGTATAAAGTGCAGCAAAAATAATTATTTTTTTCATAAGCTCTTTTTGCACTGGCTTTGATGGAACTCTGTTCCATAGAAGGAATCTTACATAAGACTTTTTTAGAGCCGAGCCCTTTCATGGGTTTGTACCCTCAAATACCTGTGAGTTGAGTAAATTCCTCTCCTCTTGGGGTCGCAAGATAACCTGGGGCTTCTGGACCTGTTAGAAAGTGACATTCTTTACTTACCACAGGTCAGAAACCTTGTATGGGGACTGTTATCCATACCTTGTATGGGGACCTTGTAGACAAGGTCTGAGGCCAATTCCCCAAGGGGCTTTTATTGGCTTTACAAGTCAAGTTTGATTCCTTAAAGAAAAGCACACCATTCCAGTCAAAGTGTTGGTAAAATAACCAATTTCTCCAATTGTGTCCTGTTGCAAAAGAAAACATTCTTATTGCACTTATGCAAATACCTATATTGCCATAACTTAAGAATATTCACAACTAGTTTCCAAATTCTGGAGAAATCAGGTAGAGAGAAACAAATAAGCTCCAAATTTTGTTCAGAGGAGTATACTTTACTCAATTGCTAAAAGCTGTAAATAGCCCAAAAAAAAGTTTTCTTGACTCTGAAAAACAAAACAAAGTATTTAAGCAAAAACGTTTTAAGCAAAAAGTTTAGAAGATACTTCAGACTTCTTTAGTTACTCTATGCAGTTAACTTTTGTTTGATATTCATGAACATTTCAGCTCCCTGTGAGAGCTCTGAAAGTTTTTTTCCTCTATTCTGATGTCACAATCTCCGAAGTTACCAGAAAACCTGCATTTAAGAGCCCCTGTATAGTTCTACAACTGATTGTAAACCACCTTCTAAAGAGGAACAAAACAAGACTACAGTTTTTTTATGGATGACAAAAAGTTTTAGCACAGTCACTATTAAAGCCAAAATTGACTAGGAAATTTTGATTATCTTTGTGGCACACAAGGATTTTATGTAACCATCATACACTAAGTCCTATCAGAATTACAGGAGTTTTAAAATAATTTTGGAACACATATCAATAACACATTTATACAAATACAGCCCAAAGAAAGCTAAACACTATATTATATTTAATGATGCTTCCTGTATGATTTTTATGCCAAAAAAAGCCAAATGTCACTGTTGCATTAGGGCATTACTGATGTCAAACCCAGTTCTTAATAAAACCTTATAGACAAATCTACCAAATTTTAATGTTTGGCCATAAGGTAAGATTCTCATAAACCTTTTATAACCCTTAAAAATTTTTGTTAAAGAGCAGATTATAAGCAGGTTTTTGCTCTAAGAAAAACCTGTTGTGCTTTTGTTCCAATGTTCAGTTTACAGAAAAACTGAATAATGCCACTTTAACTTTAGCCAACATGTTTACACACACAATTTCTTTTACAATTAGTTCTTTACAAGCCTTCGATAACTTGTTCAAACCTTTAGCTTTATTTTATTTAACTTAAAACAATCCTTTGACCCTTTAAACTTAGGCAAAAAATCCACATTCCTATGCCTTCTTATAATCTTTTACCAAAAACACGTTTTACTTTTTTTTTACATGCCTTAAATGTAGAACCGTTTCCTCAGTAGTCTCAATTACATGTTATAATGTTAACTCCTGGCAACTTTTATTTTTGGTGAAAACATTGGTAAGTTTGGGATTTTAATGATGTACTAGGTGTGGAGCCTAGCCTAGGACACACCAGGCAGAAGTGCAGATAAGAGCTGACCCTCCAGCATAGCTAGGGGACATGGCTAACTCCACATGTGTCCAGGTCTTACCTACAATCTAATATCTCCAAGGGAGGTAAATTGAACAATTTTTAAACATCAAAGAAGCAGTTTATGACCTTAAAGCCCTTAGCAAACTTAATATCTAACCTGTGTAATTTAGACCAAATGTTTACATTTTTGAAGATATTTTTATTTTACCAATAATCTTTAAAACTGTCTTTATTTTCTGAGGATTACTTAAGTCACATGAACTAAAACGCATTATACTTTTTACTTTTCTGACAAAATATTTGATTTAAGCTTTTATTACTATTAAACCAATTAATCAAAGCTCTTTTAGATATAAACGTCACACACACAACACATACAAATACACAGACAGACAGAAGATAAAGGATTCATCCGTAAGCCAGAAATTGCACCCTAAACTTGGGCCACCATTGTGAAAAGAGAAAGCACAGCCACATGGTTACAAGGTCAGGCTCCCAAGGACATGACTGACCAGAGGGAAACCTCTTCCAGTTTACACATACACACACACACACACACACACACAGAGAGAGAGAGAGAGAGAGAGAGAGAGAGAGAGAGGCCAGGCGTCTGACTGGTAAAACATTCTTATCCTTTTGCTGGCATGCCAGGTTTCTGGGTTCCCTTTCCCTGAGTGTCCCTAGTGACCCGTCTGGCTGCACCACAGCCCTGGGGGCCAAGATGCAACACAAAAGGAAAATTATCTTTTTCTGTTCTGGTCAGAGCAAAATATGTGTGACAAAACATAGACATTAACCATTCTGCTTAGCACCCTGTATCAAACTGGCAAGGCTCAAACTTGCCCCTATCATCATAAATCCAACCTCCGACCAGGAGTTTCAACATGTGTTCTCTGGGCAAGATGGTCACCCTGAGTAATAGAAAAAAAAAGAAATGAGAGAAAGAAAAGCATTGCTTGTGGCAGGGTGGGGAAGGCGAGGCTCTCAGGGAGGCCAGAGAAAGAGCCACCCATTGCAGCGACCCTGAAAAGTTCAGGCGGCCGCTTGTTGGTCATGAAGGGATCTTTTCCAGCAGTCCCACCAGCTCTCAAGTTTCCCCTTTTAGGAAGCAAAAAGCTCCCCATGTCCCACGATACTGTACGTGCCTAATTCTGTCACTCATAGCCATCAGCAAAGAGTGCAAGGCAGATTAATCCAAAGAAAATAGCAGTTAACATCCCATAATGCCAAACCTGTTCTTAGATGAGAGGGACTTTACTGAGAGGGGCCTCTAACCCCCTAAATCTTAGGAGGGACTCTAATCCTCCTAAGTTGGGCCTCTAACCCAAGGTCAGTCAAGTATCCTTGCCTTTTATTGAGAGGGGCCTCTAACTCATTCTGTTTTGGGAGAGACTCTAACTAGCCTAAGTTGGGCCTCTAACCCAATCCCATTCTTTACCTGGGTACTCCACCACTTACCCAAAGTCGTCCAATCAGTGCTGCGGTCTATTTCCTTTGGGTTGGTGGGTCTCCTCAGTTTTGTCCCTTCTGTGGCTCATGAGAAAGATGCCACAGGACCCCACCACTTATCCAAAGTTACCCTTTGGGTCGGGGGTTTCCACACTATATTCCCTTCTGTGGTTGCCAGAAAGATGTTACAGGAAAGAGGTCCTGATTCAGACCCCAAGAGAGGGTTCTTGGATCTTGCGCAAGAAATAATTCAGGGCGAGTCCATAGAGTAAAGTGAAAGCAAGTTGATTAAGAAAGTAAGTAGAATAAAAAAAATGGTTACAGAGCAGCCTGAGGGCAGCTGGTTGCCATTTTTATGTTTATTTCTTGATGATATGCTTAAAAAAAGGGGTAGATTTTCCATGCCTCCCCTTTTTAGACCCTATAGGGTAATTTATAAATTCATGGTGCTGGCGGGAGTGTAGCAGTGAGGATGACCAAAGGTCACTCTCATCACTCTCTTGCTTTTGGTGGGTTTTAGCCGGCTTCTCTACTGCAAACTGTTTCATCAGCGAGGTCTTTATGACTCGTATTTTGTGCCGACCTCCTAACTCATCCTGTGACTTAGAATATCTTAACCACCTGGGAATGCAGCCTAGCAGGTCTCAGCCTTATTTTACCCAGCTCCTATTCAAGATGGAGTTGCTCTGGTTCACATGCCTCTGACGATGGGGTGTCTTGAGTCTGTAGCTTTAATTTTTTGCTGGAAGCTGCCCGAAGTTCCTTGCCATGTGGGCTGCTCCAATGTGGCCACTTACTTTACGACAGCTTCCTTCTTCACAGCTTGCAATGGAGAGAGAGTTTACTAACAAGACCTAGTCTTTTATAACATAACTACCCTGGGAGTGATATCCCATCACTTTGCCACTTTCTGTCAGTTACATGAAAGTCACAGGTCCCTTTCCCGACACTTAGGGTAGAGGGAGCTTAGAGCCTGTCCACCACAGTCTTCTATGAGACTCCCTACTTTGCCAGCCCCTGGCCTTGATTTCTGTACACTGAGACCCCCAGTGACGGTGTCAAATATTAGAAATGGGAGAATATGCAAGTGCCTTCAGGGCAAAAGTGGTTTCCACGGTTTCCAAACCCTCTAAGCTTTCCCTTCACTTTTTGAAATGAAAATTCCTTACTGTTTTGTCATCTCTTTATTGATTTTAAGAAAATATTTCTTATATTTTGTCCAGTTTTTCTTTTTAAAATTATTTTCAGCAGAAGGGTTGATCTAAATAACCTAGGCAACCACTTATTAGGAAAAAGAAGTCCTGATTTTAGAGCTTTAGAAGTTCTAAAAACTTGATTAGTAGTTTTTAGAAGATTCACTGAGACTGCTGTTTGGGGAACACATGTAAGGATGCAAGCATGGGAGCAGAAAGATAAGTTAGTTATTAATATTACAATAATACAGTTGAGAGATGATGGCGGCTTCAGTATACAGAAACTCCAGATGCAAGAGGTAAATAATTTTCAAATAAGCCCTCTAAAAACAAATACCTAAGACTTTAACATCCTCATTTTTTCTCAAGTGACACAACTGAGATCTACAGGGTAGTGTTACCTTTCAGCATTTTATTTGTTTTGCCTTTCAGGACTTTAGCCTCTGTTTCAACCATACATACCATCAGACAACATGTTAAAACCCTATATATTCTAGCTACACATTTTTAGAGAACAAGTCCTGAGCTACTGTGTAATAATAAACTTTCATGTGCTGCCACCAATAAAATGTTTCCCGTTTTTCTATTAAGAGAACAACGGGGCCGGTCGTGGTGGCTCACGCCTGTAATCCCAGCACTTTGGGATGCCGAGGTGGGTGGGTCACCTGAAGTCAGGAGTTCGAGACCAGCCTGGCCAACAAGGTGAAACCCCATCTCTACTAAAAATACAAAAAAATAAGCTGTGCATGGTGGCAGGTGCCTGTAATCCCAGATACTCAGGAGGCTGAGGCAGGAGAATGGCTTGGACCCGGGAGGCAGAGGTTGCAGTGAGCCGAGATCATGCCACTGCACTGCAACCTGGGCAACGAGCAAAACTTCGTCTCAGAAAAAAAACAAAAACAAAAAAAACAAAACCCAAAACAAACAAGCAAACAAAACAATGGGAAGATACCGTACCGCTCCAGAGGCGCCCTCTAGAGGGAAGTCACCTGGGACAATCTGCAGCTTTAAATCAGGATTGTATCTCAAATATCCTCTGGAACCACCCTTGTTCTCTAAGTTGGCGAAGTTGGTGTGGTGCTTAACAAAGTTATTCAGGCCACCATGCCTGGCTAATTTTTGTATTTTTAGTAGAGATGGGGTTTCACCAGGTTTGCCAGGCTGCTCTCGAACTCCTGACCTCAGGTGATCTGCCTGGCTTGGCCTTCCAAAGTGCTAGGATTACAGGCTTGAGCCACCGTGGCCTATAATCTCAGACTGGTCAATAATGGTTTTGGTAAAATCACAACCAACCTGTTGTTTCTATTCAGTCACGTACTTGATCTATGACTCTGAGCAAGTTGTTTCACCTGAGTCTTAATTTCTTTCCCTGTAAAATGGGCATAATGGGACCATCTCATCATACTGGTTAAGTGTTGCAGGGACCAGATGAGAACCAGGGAAAGCACTTAGAAAAGGTTGTTATCTGGCTAGGTGCAGTGTAATCCGCCTGTAATCCCAGCACTTTGGGAGGCTGAGGCGGGTGGCTCACTTGAGGTCAGGAGTTCGAGACCAGCCTGGCCAACATGGTGAAACCCTGTCTCTACTGAAAATAAAAAAATTATCTGGGCATGGTGGCAGATACCTGTAATCCCAGCTACTCCGGAGGCTGAGTCAAGAGAATTGCTTGAGCCTGGTAGGTGGAGATTGTAGTGAGCTGAGATTGTGCCACTGCACTCCAGTCTGGGTGATAGAGGGAGACTCAGTCTCAGGAAAAAAAAAAAAAAAAAGGTTATTATCTAACTAGGAGGTGGAATTAGTACAGTTACTTGCATTTGCCAGATCACGGGAAGCCCAAAAGTTACAGTAATGTCAGCCAGGCTGCTGAGAGCCCTATCCCATCACCAACACATATTAGAATCAAGCCTGACCTAGGCAGCCTGCTACTTCTGGGTTCCACAGCAACACTATGTCTTTCCTGTCCCTGCTGGAGTAAGTGAGCACACTGGTTTTCCTCCAAAGTTCTTTCTTTCTCCCAAGACAAATGTCCATCTTCAATTTCATTTTCCTCTTTCTCCTTCTTGCCCATCTATTTCCCACTCCCGTTTATCACTCACTCAAACTGCCCGTTCCCCTCACCCTGGCCCCCTTCCTCTCATTACCCTTCCTTGGTCCCATTGACCTGACAGGCTTTTCCCCAGCCCTTCCTCCTCCTAGCCTACCCACCCTTTTTGCGCTTATTCCTCACCTCTCTCCCACCTCCTTGTCCTGAATGCCCATTTCAGCCTGAGACTCTACTCTGTGTCGGCCTCTTTCCCTCCTCTCAGCTGATGCTGGCCTTAGCCATTTCCGTGCATCATTCAGTTTCTCCCAGTCAGGCGTTGGAAGTGCAAAGCTCTCAGCAGCACACAGCCTTCAGCATGTGGATGGGGGTTCTAGGGGTGTGGAGAGGCACCTGAGAAGGACAGTACACCCGGTGCTTGCTGAGGGATTGAAGTCTGCAGAGCTATAAATTTAAACCTCTTTTCTTCTACATTGGGCTCAGGAGTCTTGAGTGATTCCAAACTGCTCCCCACCAGTTCATTTCTTTCCAGCCCTGAATGATCACTCTAGGCAGAGTCAGAATATATAGTGAAAAGAGCATGGCCTTTGGGATCAGGCAGACCTGGGTTCAAATCCTTACTCCACCACTTAAAAAATTTTTATTTTTTAATTTTTGTGGGTACATAGTAGGTGTATATATTTTGATACAGGAATGTAATGTATAATAATCGCTTAAGAATAAATGGGGTATCTATCACCTCAAGCATTTATCTTTTTTGTTACAAACAATTGAATAAGTTATTTTCTAATGTACAATTAAATTATTTTTGACTATAGTCACCCTGTTGTGCTAGCAAATACTGTCTTATTCATTCTGATTTTTTTTTTGTACTTATTAACCATTCTGACTTCCCCTCAGCTCCCCCAATACGCTTCACAGCCTCTGGTAACCATCCTTCTACTCTCTATGTCAATGAGTTCAATTGTTTTAAATTTTAGCTCCCACAAATAAGTGAGACCATGCAAAGTTTGTCTTTCTGTGCCTGGTTTATTTCACTTAACATAAAGACCATCCATCAGTGTTGTTGTAAATGACATGATCTCATTCCTTTTTATGGCTGAATAGTAGTACTCTATTGTGTATATGTACCGCATTTTCTTTATCCATTCATCTGTTGATGGACACTTAGGTTGCTTCCAAATCTTAGCTATTGTGAATAGTGCTGCAATAAACATGGGAGTGCAGATCTCTCTGATTTCATTTCTTTTTCTTTTTTTTGTTTTTCTTTTTTTGAGACCGTGTCTTGCTCCGTCGCCCAGGCTGGAGTGCAGTGGCGCAATCTCGGCTCACTGCAACCTCCGCCTCCCAGGTTGAAGCGATTCTCCTGCCTCAGCCTCCCGAGTAGCTGGGATTACAGGCACATGCCACCACACCCAGTAAATTTTTGTATTTTTAGTAGATGGGGTTTCACCTTGTTGGTCAGGGTGGCCTCGAACTCCTGACCTCAGGTGATCCACCCGCCTTGGCCTCCCAAAGTGCTGGGATTACAGGCATGAGCCACTGAGCTCAGCCCCTCTGATTTCATTTCGTTTGGGTACATACCTAGGAGCAAGATTGTTGAATCCTGTAGTAGCTCTATTTCGCTCTTTTGAGGAACCTCTAAAGTGTTATCTACAGTGATTTACTAATTTACATTCCCACCAACAGTGTATGAGGGTTCCCTTTTCTCGACATTGTCGCCGGCATTTGTTATTGCCTATCTTTTGGGTAAAAGCCATTTTAACTGGTGTGAGATGATATCTCATTGTAGTTTTGATTTGCGTTTCTCTGATGATCAGTGATATTGAGCACGTGTTTTGTGCCTGTTTGCCATTTGTACATTTTGAGAAATGTCTATTCAGATCTTTTGCCCATTTTTTGACCGGATTATTAGATTTTTTCCTATAAAGTTGTTTGAGCTGTTTATATATTCTGGTTATTAATCCCTTGTCAGACAGGTAGTTTGAAAATATTTTCTCTCTTCTGTGGATTGTCCCTTCACTTTGTTGATTCCTTCCTTTGCTGTGCAGAAGCTTTTTAACTTGATGTAATCCCATTTGCCAATTTTTGTTTTGGTTGCCTGTGATTGTGGGGTATTGTTCAAGAAATCTTTGCCCAGTCTAATGTCCTGGAGAGTTTTCCCAATGTTTTCTCATAGTAGTTTCATGGGTTGATGTCTTAGATTTAAGTCTTTAATCATTTTAATTTGATTTTTGTATATAGCAAGAGATAGGGGTCTAGTTTCATTCTTTTGCATATGGATATCCAGTTTTCCCAGCACCATTTATTGAAGAGACTGTCCTTTCCCCATTGTATGTTTTTGGTGCCTTTGTCAAAAATAAGTTCACTGTAGAGGTATGGGTTTATCTCTGAGTTCTCTGTTCTGTTGCCCTGACCTATGTGTCTGTTTTTATGCCAGTGCCATGCCATTTTGGTTATTATAGGTCTGTAGTGTAATTTAAAGTTAAGTAATATGATTCCTTCAGTTTTGTTCTTTTTGCTAAGATAGCTTTGGCTGTTCTAGGTCTTTTTTGGTTTAATATACATTTTAGGATTTTTTTCTCTCTCTGTGAAGAATGTCATTGGTATTTTGATACGCATTGCACTGAATCTGTAGATTGCTTTGGGTACTATGGATATTTTAACAATAGTGATTCTTCCAATCCATGAACATGAAATATCTTTCCATTTTTTTGTGTCTTCTTCAATTTTTTTTGTCAATGTTTTATAGGAATCTTTCACTTGTTATTGTTAATTCCTAAGTATTTTATTGCATTTGTAGCCATTATAAATGGGATTACTTTCTTTTAATATTTTTCTTTTCTTCTTTTTTAAAATAGGAATCCTATTAACTGGGGGATTACTTTCTGTATTTCTTTTTCAGATTGTTCACTGTTGGCATATAGAAATACTACTGATTTTTGTATATTAATTTTGTATCGTGCAACATCACTGAATTTGATTATCAGTTCTAATAGTTTTCTTGTGGAGTATTTAGGTTTTTCCAAATATCAGATCATATCATCTGCAAATGAGGATAATTTGACTTCTTCCTTTCCAGGTTGGATGTTCTTTTTTTCTTTCTCTTGTCTGATTGCTGTAGGACTTCCAGTACTGTTGAATAATAGTGGTGAAAGTGGATATCCTTGTCATGTTCCAGAGCTTAGAGGAAAGACTTTCAGTTTTTCCCCATTCAGTATGATACTAGCTATGGATCTATTATATATGACTTTTATTATGTTGAGGTATGTTCTTTCTATCCCCAGTTTTTTGAAGGTTTTATCATGAAGGGAGGTTGAACTTTGTCAAATGTTTCTTCAGCATCAATTGAAATAATCATATGGTTTTTGTCCTTCATTTTGTTGATATGATGTATCACATTGATTGATTTGCCTCCCAGGGAAAAATTTTATTTGGTAATGATGAATGATCTTTTTAATGTATGGTTGAATTTGGTTTGCTAATATTTTGTGGAGGATTTTTGCGTCAATATTCATCATTGATATTGGCCTATAGTTTTCTTTTATGATGTATCTTTGTCTGGTTTTGGTATTGGGGTAATACTTGCCTCACAGAATGAGTTTGGAAGTATTCCCTCCTCCTCTATTTTTTGGAATAGTTTGAGTAGAATTGGTATTAGTTCTTTAAATGTTTGGTAGAATTCAGCTGTGAAGATACTGGGTCTCGTGCTTTTCTTTTCTGGGAGACTTTTTATTACGGCTTCAATATAATTACTTGTTTTTAGTCTGTTCGGGTTTTGGATTTCTTTCTTTCTTTCTTTCTTCTTCTTTTTTTTTGAGACAGAGTTTCGCTCTTGTTGCCCAGGCTGCAGTGGAATGGCATGATCTCGGCTCACCGCAACCTCTGCCTGCTGGGTTCAAGCAATTCTCCTGTCTCAGCCTCACAAGTAGCTAGGATTACAGGCATGTGCCACCACGTCTGGCTAACTTTTTTATTTTTAGTAGAGATGGGGTTTCTCCATGTTGGTCAGGCTGGTCTTGAACTCCCGAACTCAGGTGATCTGCCCGCCTCAGCCTCCCAAAGTGCTGGGATTACAGGTGTGAGCCACTGCGCCCAGCCAGGTTTTGGATTTCTTTATGGTTCAATCTTGGTAGATTTTATGTATCTAGGAATTTATTTCATCTAGATTTTCCAATTTATTGGCATATAGTTGCTCATAGTCATCGCTAATGATCCTTTGAATTTCTGCAGTGTCAGTCGTAATGTTCCTTTTTCATGTCTGATTTTATATATTTGGGTCTTCTCTCTTTTTTCTTATTCTAGTTAAAGGTTTGTCAATTTTGTTTATTTTTTCAAAAAGCCAACATTTTGTTTCATTGATCTTTTGATTTTTTTCTTCATTTCAAATTCATGTAGTTCTGCTCTGATATTTATTATTTCTTTTCTTCTGCTAATTTTGGGTTTGTTCTTGCTTTTCTAGTCCTTTAAGATGTATCATTAGGCTGTCTTTTTTGATATAGGCAAGCTATAAACTTCTCTGTTAGTACTGCTTTTGCTGTATGCCACAGGTTTTGGTATGTTGTGTTTCCATTATCATTATCATTATGTTTCAAGGAATTTTTCATTTTTTTCTTAATTTCTTCATTGATCCACTGTCATTCAGGAACATATTGTTTAATTTCCATGTGTTTGTATAGTCTCCAAAATTTTTCTTGTTTTTGATTTCTAGTTTTATTCCAGTGTACACCACTTTCTTTTTTTTCCTACCATTTATTTGCCTACACATATCACTTTCTAATATCATCTCATAGCAAGCTCTGAGCCTCCCCTTGGACCCAGAGTTCTGTCCTATTCAATTATTGATGGCTACCTGTCTACAGAAGGCTTTGTTTCCTGGTGCTTTTGCTTCCTTCCAGTCTTGATGCATCTAACTCTTCTTATGCTATCTGCCTGATACAATGATAAGCACTTTATATGCATTATTTTACTTAATTTTCAAAATGGCAGTGTAAGGTTAATATAATATTACCGTTTTACACCTGAGCCTGAAACTCACTTAGATAACGTGCACAAAATCTCACAACTTTTAAAAGATAGAACTAGGACTGGAAAGACTTGAAAGAAGGCAACACACTATAATGGAAATAGAAAAAGCTTTGAAGTCAGATACCCGAGCTCAGTTCTTGGCTGTATTCTGGCTGTAGGACCTCGTATAACTGCCTTAAGCTTTCTTAGCTTCACTTTATTTGTCTTTTGAATGAGGAGAAATGTTCTGTGGAAGTATTCAGAGAATGAAATGAATCAGTGTATATAAAATGCCTATCACTTAGAATTAGATCTTACCACTACCCTCCTCTATCACCCGACCAGGCTCAGTCATCTTCCTACTACATCATGCTGCTCTCAGGCTGATAGGATAAATTAGGTAGGAACACAGATGACTATGACAAAAGAGAGAAAGCAGTAAGTACCATATGAGCATACAAGCTTTGTCAGAATGACAAAGTAGGACTTCATGGGGACAGTGATATTAAATCTAGACCTGAAATGTTTTATCAGATTCCAAGAAACGGAAAATAGATGGAAGGAGCTCAAGAGACCATATCTGACAGCTGGATAGGGCATGGAATGGGGTGATGGAGGTAAAAGTATTCTGTAGACCCAGCCCTCCTCTACCCAGCTCCAGGCTGCCATTTCGTGGTCATCTGGAGCCCAGGCTCCAGCTAGAGGGGGCTAACAGTCCCAGGCAGTCTTTAGAAGGAACGGTGGAGTGCTAGGGAGCCTATGGGCCAGCCTACTCCCACCCCACAGAGAAGCTGGCATGAGAAAGAAAGGCCCAATATCTGCCTGCAGCTCCTCAGACCAGCTGGGATTCTATTTTTAACCATCCCTGTCATAGTTGACAGCTTGGAACGCCTTCTCCCTCCTTTTCTTCCTTCTTCCTGCCTCTTGCAGCCCAGAATCCTGTAGAAACGATGGATGGGAGCAACCCCAGCACTGGTAAACAGAAGAACCACTCTCCTTTCTCACTGTCCTCTACTCCATGCAGCCTTCTCCAGGGTAGTTAGTGGGTGTATTTTAGAGGCATATTGGCTGGGAAGTGAATGAGGCCTAAAATTGAGGGCTCATCACTTGCACAGGCCCCTTTCAAGGCCCTGGTCAGGGTCCCAGTAATTTTGTATCTGTAATTTTGTATTCTTTTTCTTTCTTAAAAAAAGAGCACCCAATTTTATAAACTTTAGGTCCCACAAAACTTGTCTCTGCTCCTCATGGGTGGGTCTTGTTCCCCATCTCCAGCCCAGGGTCTACTTCAACACCATTATTCTATCTTGCTCTAACTTACTGTATGACCTTAGGCAGCTTACATTCCTGCTCTGGGCCTCAGTTTCCCATGTCTGTTACAAGATGAAGCATCAAAAGACCCCTCCTCCAATATACTATGCCTCTGATTATCCACGTATGTCCTCTTAGTGAGGTCCTCAGTTCCTGTTCTTCCTCATTTGTCATTGTGTGTAAAGAGGTGACATTGTTGGTCTTTGCCTGTCTCTGGGGCTAGATCATTCTTATAGTAAAAGGGAGACTGGGTCTTCAGACTCCTATTCAGGTCTTTCTTGTTGTAGCTACTAAAAGTGCTTCCATTTGGCAGAATCTTGGCCAGGTTTTGACACTGGGGAAGAGAGTACAGCAAAAAATCCCTACTCTTTAATTAACTGTATTCATTCTGTATACCTGTCATGGTCTAATCTCTGGTGTTTCAAACACATTGAATAAACTTAGTCTTATTATACAGCGCTTCCTCTTTTATCTTTTCATCAAAATTTAATAAGCATCCATGAATATATACCTTAACAGTGGCACCACTTTGGGATAATGTGATTAGGAATCACGATATGTCATGGATATGCCATTTTCCATCCCCATTCACAGTTATTGCAACACTGGAATGTAGGTAGAGGATGAAAACTCAGAAAGAATATGCACAGCCACGCTGAACCTCAGAGGCTGGGCTTTCTGGCAAGGGGTTGTGCACAGCAGTATGCAACAGTGGGAGAGACCAGACAGAAGGATACTGCAAAATCCTATGCCTCCTCACCTGCCCCAAAAGAATCCAGAAAGGAAGTTCAGGAGGAAGCCAAATAATTTATTATTTCTTGAACAGTTTGGGTAAGGAAGGAGAGGGCAGGGCCACGGTCCTTAACTGGAAAGGGATGAAGAACCTTTTCAGTGCAGAACAGCCTGTTGGTCAGAGGTATGAGATTAGGCCTGATGGTATTTTCAGTGCTGATTGGGAAAGGGCATTGTGAGGTCAAACTAGGAGCATCCCAGAGTCAGTCCTGTGCCAGGCTCCATAGTCTCTAAAACAATCAGTGCCATTCATCTATGTGTGTGAGAGGCAGGTCAGCCCTTGTCAGAGTTCCCACTGTGTAGAAATAGTTCACTGCTAGGGACGCTGTGTCTCTCCAAGGTCAGTGTCATGTTTCTATGGGCCAAGCGCAGTCCCATATCAGAGGCATGCCTCCTTTCCCGTGTACTGCTCCATTCTTGTTCCTCTTGTGTCGGGTAAGCTACCTTTTCCTGTGCGTTGGGGTTAGTCCATGCTTTAGGTGTTGGTTTCCTGTGTCAGTTGTGGTTTGTGTTTTGTATGTCTGGAAGGGTCAGTGCATGTCATTTGCCCTGCCTCAACCCCCACGGCCCCTCTACTCCTCAGCCAGGGCCCAGCGTGCTGATAGTGGTGTAGCTAAGCCTGGACAGCGAAGCAATGGAGGGAGTGGGAGGGTCCTCATCGGGAAGAGCCCTGGGGCGAGCTCGTGGAGGCCGGGGGCAGCAGCGAGCGCACGTTTCCAGGCAGGCCTGGCGAAAGCGACGGTGCATGAAGCAGTAGACGAGGGGGTTGACACAGGCCGAGGCATAGCTCAGCAAGTGAATGAAGGAGATAGGAGCACCCGAGAGTGCTCGGTGTGCACCCGGGCCATCAAAGGCGCGCCACGTGTTGGCACTATAAACTGGCAACCAACACAGAAAAAAAAGCACAACGATCACCAGCAACATTCGCACCACGCGCTTCTTAGCCAGCAGCTTGGCCTGGGCGGGCCGGGAGCCGGATCCTGGCCCAGGAGCCGTCAGCGCCGTCAGCTCCAGGGCAGGCCGGGAACGTGGAAGTTGCACGTAGCAGCCATCGCTGTCTTCGCCAACCGCGCCAGTCTCAGGCCGGCAACGCCCGTTCTGGTGAACAGCACCTGAGCACAAAGGGTGGGCGGTCAGAGAAAAAGGCGAGTCCTCCCAATCTCCAGCCCAATCCCCACCTGACCTCCGCTCCCAGCTCAACTCCATTTCCAGCTTCCTTCTCACCTTCATTTTAGCCCCACCCACGCCAGCAGGCCCCGTCGCCCTCCAAAGCTCCGCCTCTCCCAGATTTTGCTCTCGTGGTCCAGCCCCACCTGGCAGCCCGCCTTGGTTTCGGACCCTGCTTTGGCTGTCGCTGTCACTGTCACCGTCAAAGCGAAGCCCTAAGTAGAGCTCGCGAGAGATAAGCCCGTAGGCCACGGCCATAACCACACCCGGGATGAAGAACAAGAGCAGAAGCAGCAGTACGGACCTGAAGGCAACACAGACAGATCAGTCGGGTTTCTGTCCAGCTATAATCACAGATGGAGAAAAAGCCAAGGACTAGTGTTTCTAGGGCTGTGGCCAGGTACCTGAAGTAGGAGTAGGATTTGGGGGTGCCGCTGGGAAGGGAGAGAGAACTGGGGAGGGGCCCCAAACTGGAACTCCAGGGTGGTGGATGCAGAATAGGAGTTGGCGTGGTAATTCTCCGGGAAGCTGGAGGAAGATTCTGGGCAATGGTCCTAAGCATCTAATAGGGGTGAGAAAGGAATTCCTAGGATAGTTTATGGGCAAGCTCACCAGGTCTGGCGGACCCGCGCACTGGGCCAGCGATGCACGCACTGCAGCACACGAGGCCCCACTGGTTGCACGACAGTGTACACGGGGTAGGGCACCATGAGTAGTCCGGACAGCAGCCACGTGGCTACAATCACGCGAGCCGCGTGGGAGCGCGTCTGCCACACTCGTGCCTGCAGTGGTCGGCAGATGGCGCTGTACCGCTCCAGTGCGATGGCCACGAGGCTTAGCGTGGACACACTCACAGACACCCCTAAACAAGGGAAGAGAAAGGAAGGAGTCACCTAGGAAACCTGCACTACACAAGCATCAGTGGGACTTCCTCACACCCCTCCCTGCCAACCGGGGAAGACCCCTACATCCACAAGAGCTTTAGGAGGGGAGAGTGGCAAGTGGGGGTGGGGTGGTTGTCTCACCCACCCATGAGGTAGGAAACCGCCTTGCAGATGACTGTGCCAAAGATGAATGTGCCCATGAGATTGGGCAGGAGGGTGAAGGGCATGCAAGCCACAGCCAGCAGGAGGTCGCTGACTGCCAGTGAGAGGAGGAAGGCATTGGTGACAGTCCTCAGGCGGCGGCTCAGTCCCAGGACCACGATGATGAGCACATTTCCTCCAACGCTCATCAGGAAGATCACTGCGTAAAGAGTGATTCTAATGGCCAGCTCCAATTCTGGGTAAGAAAAGGGAGAGGTGGCAGTAGGGGGTCAGCCTTCATTCAGTCAAATCCCCCTCCTTCCGTCTTATCCCCAACCCTCACTACCCAGCCAGATGCCTACATTCCCCACCGATGAACTGCTCAGTAAATGGTGAACTTGAATCCTTTAGCCTTCTAACCCCTTGAGGTTTGGTTAAATTGGCCCAACTCTGCCCTTCCTTAAGAAAGCCTGTCTCTTCTCAAGGTTCGTTCCAAATCTTTCCTTCTTTCTGCAGACAAACTTCTGAAGAGGATATTTGTGTCTTCTCATTTACTCTTCATTCCATTACAATACAATATTCTGTGCCCTATCAGTGCATGCTTCTTCCCAAGTACACTAATTTTTAACTGCTAAATTCAAAGGTCCTTTCTTAGCCTACTCTATTTGACCCCCATAGACTATTCTACACTGTTGACAACCCACTACCTTTTGAATCACATCAGATCATGTCTTTATTCTCTAAAAACAAAAGCAAAAAAAAAAAAAAAAAAAACTTCACTTACTCTCTACTGTCTGCAACCCCTCAGAATATCATCAAGATCCTCCCAGAAGGGACCTCTTTCTCTCCTCCCAGAAGGGACCTGTTTCCCTCCCACCCCCTCCCTGTACTGCAGGCATTTAAGCAAGCCACTGGATGACTCAATTTCTTGCATGCATCATTTGCACTTGTGACTCTCTCCCTGCTCAAGCTGGTTTCTCAGACCGGAATACTCTTTTACCAAACCCTCCTCACAACTTCCACCCCTCATCACAAGCTTATTTTCTGTATCTGGTGAATTCCTATTCATCCCTTGTTGGTCAAGACTCAAATTGACTGCTACTTCTTCTGTAAGGCCCTTCTGTAAGGCCCTTCTACTCTCCTCTTTCTCTGACCCATGCCTGTTTCTTACACAACTATTACAGCCTATTTTACTTCTGCCTTGTATTTTAATTCTCTCCAAACATTCATTCTCACTCTATAAACATTTACAGAGGACTCCCTTTGTGCTAGGCACTGGGGACAAAGAGATGAACATGACAAGATCCCTGCCATTTGAGAGCTCACAGTGGGGAAGTAAACTCAGATACATAAACAGATGTGATAAGGAGTGAAGCTGAAGGATGTATAAGGTGCTGTTGGAGCTCATAGGAGGGACACCTGTGTGAGGCAGAGGGGCTGGGAGGCTGACCCCATTCTTTTGTGTCATTGTCTATTAAAAGATGGATTAATCTTTGGACCACCACATCACAGCCAAGCAGATTTAGATAAAATCGAATTGGATTGAACAGGACTGAATTACTCACACCTATGGCCTCAGCATGAGAGGGATTAGAGCTGGAAGGTAGAGAGGGCAGGGGACAGAGCCTCCTAGATTGCAGAGAAGGAAAGCCTCAAAGCTGCAGCCCTCTCTTCCAGAGCCCCATACTTTGACTGATTCTCATTTTAGCTCCCAAATTGAAAACTACAGCCATGCACTGAATAACGATGTTTTGGTAAATGACAAATTTCATATACGATGGTGGTCTCATAAGATTGTAATGAACAGCTGAGTGCAGTGGCTTATCTTTGTAATCCCAGCACTTTGGGAGGCCAAGGCGGGAGGATCACCTGAGGCCAGGAGCTTGAGATCAGCCTGAGCAACATAGCAAAGTCCCATCTCTACAAAACATAAAAAATTAGCTGGGTGTGGTGACACATGCCTATAGTCATAGCTACTCAGGAGTTTGAGGCAGAAAGATTGCTTGAACCCAGGAGTTCAAGGCTGCAATGAGCTATGGTAGTGCCACTGCACTCCAGTCTGCACAACAGAGTGAGACTCTGTCTCAAACAAAACCCAAAATAACAACAACAAAAGATTATAATGGAGCTGAAAAGTTTCTATCACCTAGTTATGTTATTGTAACATTGCAGCATAATGCATTATGTATGTGTTTGTGGGGATACTGGTATAAACAAACCTACTGTGCTGTCAGTCACATAAAAGCCTAGCACATACAATGATGTACATAATACTTGATAGTGATAATAAATGACTGTGTGACTGGTTGATGTATTTACTACATTATACTTTCAATCATTATTTTAGAGTATACTCTTACTTATTTTTTTAAAAAAGTTAACTATAAAACAGACTCAGGCAGGTCCTTTAAGATGTATTCCAGAATAAAGCACTGTTATTATAGGAGATGACAGCTCCATATGTGGTGTTGCCCTGATGACCTTCCAGTGGGACAAGATGTAGAGATGGAAGATGGCAATATTTATCCTGACCCTGTGTAGCCCAATGTGTGTGTTTGTGTCTTGGTTTTAACAGAAAGGTTTTTTTTTTTTCTAAAGTTAAAAACAGAAAAATGCTTATAGGATAAGAGTATAAAAAAAGAAAATATTTTTGTATAGCCATACAATGTGTTTTTTGTTTTACACTGTGTTATTACAAAAGAGTCGAAAAGTTTATAAAGTAAAAAGTTACAGTATGCTAAGTTTAATTTATTATTAAATACATTTAGTGTAGCCTAAGTATCCAGTATTTATAAAGTCTACAGTAGTGTACAGTAATGTCCTAGGCCTTTACATTCACTCACCACTCACTCACTGACTTAGCCAGAGCAACATCTACTCCTGCAAGTTCCATTAATGGTACGTGCCCTATACAGGTGTATGATGGTTTATCTTTTATACTGTATTTTCACTGTACCTTTTCTATGTTTAGATACACAAATACATAACATTGTGTTACTCTTCCCTACAATATTCAGCACAGTAATATACTGTACAGGTTTGCAGCCTGGGAGCAGTAGGCTATACCATATAGCCTAGGTATGTAGTAGGCTATACCTTCTAGGTTTGTGTGACAAACACTCTATGATGTTTACACAATGAAATCACCTAATGATGCATTTGTCAGAAGGTATCCCCATCATTAGTTAATGCATGACTGTATTTTCTCATAACAAAAACCAATTTATTTAGAAATTGTAGGCATCAAATAAATGCTATTTATAAAAACTTCCAAACCGAACTCAGCAGTAACATTCTTTGCTCAAGACCACACACCTGATAAGGGGCTGAATCAGAATAGAAGCCAAGTCCCTGATCCCTAATGTGCTTTGCCTCCTACTGTTTGTTCCTGCAGTACTCTGTTATTCATCATACTACCTCCATGTTTTTTGTTTGTTTGTTTGTTTGTTTTTGTTTTTGAGCTGGAGTTTTGCTCTTGTTGCCCAGGCTGGAGTGCAATGTCATGATCTTGGCTCACCGCAACCTCTGCCTCCTGGGTTCAAGCGATTCTTCTGCCTCAGCCTCATGAGTAGCTGGAATTACAGGCATGCACCACCACGCCTGGCTAATTTTGTATTTTTAGTAGAGATGGGTTTCTCCATATTGGTAAGGCTGGTCTCGAACTCCCAACCTCAGGTGATCACCTGCTTTGGCCTCCCAAAGTGCTGGGATTACAGGTTTGAGCCACTACGCCCGGCCCATACTGCCTCCTTCTTAATCAAATCTCAATCTAAATGCCTCTTTCTCCCTCTCTCTATACTCAACCATGGCATTTTTCACTGTATTAGTATGTATGTAATTCTCTGTCTTCCCCACTAGACTAGGAGCTTCTTGAGGACAGTGGCAAGGTCCATCTCGCTCTCCAGTATATCCCTAGCACTCATCCCTAGCACAGAGGAGGCAGTCAACACATGCTTGTTAATGAATCTTGGATGATTCTGTCTTTCAAGACAGAAGTGCACCTGCTTTCCCCCTCCTCATCCATCCGTCATCTCTGCAGAGGTGCTCCAGCATGCCCTTTCTTCTTCTTCTTTGCCTCTGTCTTTTTGGAGACACATGTTGGAAGGTCCTTGTGGGGGTCAGTGAGAGGTTATGATTTCAGATGCGTAACTTTTGTTTTTTATATGCAAACCATCTATATTTCCTTTAGAAGCTGGGCCTCTCTCTGTAAGGAAGGATTACAGAAGGCTTATAGGTGACAAAATTTGAGGGAAGTAAGTGTGTATGGTGGAGAATAAAGGACCTTTAGGAGGGAGACCTCTGTCAGAGAGGTCCTTGGACTCAGAAAAGAGCTGGTGGTTTATCTTGGACTCACTGTTTCTCCTCCAAATCCATTGTCCTCCCACCCCCAGCCTCCACCTCTTTAATCTTTCTAGTTCCATTATCTTGCTTACATCTGCCTCTGGATGTCTTTCTTCAACTAATTATTGATGCAATTGCCACACCTCAAATTGGTACAGTACTGTGAAGCATGAAAAGCAATTTCTCATTCATTCATCCAGCTGATGTCCCATGTGTGTGCCCTTGAACTTGGCTAATTGTGATAGACCATAAAGATGGAGCTAAATATTACCCTTATAAAGTTCGCCATATGCTTGGGGACTCCTGAAATTTATAAGACAAAGTCCCAGTAAAAATGACCAGCAACTGTGCAGTGTTCTGCTGTTTTACTGGACATTCCTAGCTATTATCTTATTTCCAGCCACCACTGTCTCCACAGGTCTTTGCCGTTGAACAGTTCAGAAATGTGAAAAATTCTAATTAAAAGCAATTTTAGAGCCAGGAGTTTGGGGAGGCAGAGTGAGGGATAAATAGATGAAGTACAGGGGATTTTTTAGGGCAGTGAAACTATTCTGTGTGATACTGTAATGATGGATACATGCCATTATACATTTGTCAAAACCTATAGAACCATACAACGCAAAAAGTGAACCCTAATGTAAACTCTAGAATTTAGAGAATAATGTATTGATATTGGCTCATAAATTGTGACATATGTACCACACTAATGTAAGCTGTTAATAATAGGGTAAATTCTGTGTATATGTGTGTTTGTGTGTGTATGGGCACTCTGTAATTTTTGTAAACTTAAAACTGCTCTAAAAATAATCCATTAGTTTAAAAAGTCATGCACAAAATAAATCAGAGTTAGACTTGTATGCGTGTGTGTGTGTGTGTGTGTGTATTGATGTGTGTTTGCATGGTGGAATATGAGTGATGACAGTGGCTTCAGTGACTAGGAAACAGGCTTGGGTAGAAGGATGGGAGATAGCACCTGCTGGGGTACATCCACAAGTGCCTTGATAAGTCTACCCGTGAGCATCATCTCATCATCTTCCTGGGGATGAGGAAAACTGGCATCAGACCAGGCGACTCAGAAGATTGGGACAGTTCAGTTCTTCTCCTGGTGTTTAGAAGATCTGTATTTGTTCTGTCTAGATAATGGCAGAGAAGAATGAGCGCAAAAATCCAGACAACGTGACATAAAATGAAAACCAAGACTTTCTAAGGAAAAACTCCACAGAACACTGAAGCTGCTGATGCCTTAAATTCTGCATTCTACTGGCATGTTTGATGTGTTCACCCGTGCACAGAGACATCAAAGTAATACCCTTGTCTCTATGATAAGCAGGGATCACATCCAACTGACTGTGGGTAGTGGCTGGGTGAATGGGGGAATCCACATAGTGGGTACTGAGGGAGCAGAAGTGATATGCAAGGGTGTGTAGGTAATATCAGAGTGAGTGTTGGGCATACTTTAATCTTTGAAATAGTATATGGGTAGGTGAAAGTCACGCTTATTTCCGTGGGACATATCTGGAGAATGGTAACATCTATATGCTTATAGGTAATATCCGATTGAATATGGCTTACATTTAAGTTTAGATAATATCTGAGTCACTGTAGTAACATTTGAAAGAGCAAGGGTTAATATCCAACTCTCTGTAGATAACATTTTGTAGGTAACATCTTCAGGAAGCATAGATTACATTCAGAGGTCTACTTGTGAATAGTGGAATATCCAAATAATGATAGAAATTGCTGACTGAGCAGAAGTAATATCCAAGTATATATGGGTAGTATTTGAGTACAGATGTTAGATGTTAACATGTTAACTAAATTAAGATGTTAATCTGGGCCAGACATGGTGGCTCATATCTGTAATCCCAGCACTTTGGAAGGCTGAGGTGGGCAGATCTCTTAAGCCAAGGATTTAGAGACCAGCCTGGGCAACATGGAAAAACCCTATCTCTACAAAAAATACAAAAAATTAGCCTCTTGTGGTGGCACATGCCTGTAGTCCCAGCTATTTAGGGGGTTGAGGTGGGAGGATCACTTGAGCCTGCGGAGGTCAAGACTGCAATGAGCCATAATCATGCTACTGCACCCCAGCCTGGGCAACAGAGGGAGACTGTCTCAAAAAAAAAAAAAAAAAAAAGATGTTAATCTGAGTAAATGAAATAACTGAGCACCTGAGTGAATGTAAGTAATATTTAAGCTTTTGTGGGTATTATCTGAGTATGTGAGAGTAATATTTGTAGTTTTATGGGTAGAATCTGGGAAAAGCTTACTTAAGTGAGCATAGGTAATATCTGATTGTGTGTGGATAATAATAAAATGAAAGTGAGTAGTGTTTGATGGATGAGTAACACCAAAATGACTTCGGACAATATTAAAGTGAGTGTGGTAACATTTGTCTTTCTGTGGGTACTATCTGAGTGAACATGGGTAATACTCAAGTCTGCATGGATTATATAAGGAGAATAAAGTGGTAACATCCAAATTCCTATTGGTAACATTGGAGTGAACCTGGGTAACCTATGCATCTGCAGGGATAATATCTGAATGAGTGTGGCTGACAAGGTCTCTCTGTGTAACATCTGACCGGCTGGGTAACATCCAAATGTGTGAGGAGCATTTAGATAAGTGAGGCAAATTTTTGCACCTGTGCTCTGAATTGCGTCACATCCCGCTTTCACAGGGAATCTTCTCTATTGACTATCCCCTTTCTTATCTGCACCTTCAATCTTCCTCTCTCGGCCCAATCACCATCAAACATTTTAAAAAGCTCTTGTTTTAAAATGCGTGCACACACACGCGCACACACATAACAAACCTATGCACATACCCACTCCCCCCTTCCTCAATCTCATGCTATTTTTGGCAATATCCTGCTTTTCTTTTTCTCTCTCTCTCTTTCTTTGCCTACCAGACTTCTTGAAAGTTTTGGCTGCATACCTTGGTTCACTTCTCATAACTCCTTCTCTCACCAGTCCAATCTTTAACATACCATAATCAAGCCTCAATACCTACAACTCCTAAATATTTTCTTGTTATTGAATGTGAAGGATGCTGTTCTGACTGTCCTGTTTTTTATTTATGTAACTTATGTCAATAGCATTTGATATCACTTACCTCAACCTGCTTGAAACTCTCTTTTTCTTGCTTTCTGGAAGGGCGTAGCTCCTGTCTTTCTGATGGTTTCATCTGAATCTCCTTCATAAATTCTCCTTTCTCTGCCTGGCTTTTAAATAATGGTCTTATGCAGAGTCTTGACCTAGGACCTATTTTCTTCTCATTCTATTCAAAATTTTATGATTTTAACTATTCTTGGGGCTTCTACGTCCTGTAGGCAAAGACCTTCTTCAAGTCTGTATTTCCACCTCAGACCTCTCCTGTAAGTTCCAGACCCCTGGATTCAACAGCTTACTAGGTAACCTCACCTGGATGCCCCACTAACATTTAAACTCAATGGGTTCCAAACTGAATTTATAATTCCCTCTTCCAAACCTGTTTCTGCTGTTTTGTTATCTTTCTCATTGTATACAATTGCTATAGCACCAATATCCATTCAGTTGTCCAAGTTAGAAATCTGAATGTCATCCCTTGGCCTCTTCCATCCTCTCTGCTTCTAATCTGTTGATTCCATTTCCAGAAGAGGCTCTCAAATCTATCCACCTCTCTCCATCTCCCTTGCCATTACCTTAGTCTCAGCTAGCATCATCTTTCACCCAGAACAGTGTAATATAGTAACCTTCTAAAGTATCCCCCTGCCTTCCATCTTATGTCTTCCAATCCGTTCTCCACATTATAGAACTAATCCTGGTAGTACTACCGAATCTTTTAGTAGTTCCTATTGCCCTCGGGATAAAGTCCACATTCCATGGTCAGGCCTAGCAGGCTCTCTGCAAACCCTCTAGGCTGGTCTCCAGCCTGTTCATTCTTCCCTTCTTAAGATATATGTTCTAGCCACTCAAAACTATGTCACAGTGGATAAAAGTGCCATGAATTCAAACTTTGAGCTTTTTATACATCTTGTCCTTTTATTTGGGATGCTTTCTGCCTCTTCTGCCCATTCACTTGGCTGGCTCTCCCATATGTATATGTGTGTGTGTGTGTGTGTGTGTGTGTGTATATATATATATATATATATATATATTTTTTTTTTTTTTTTTGCCAACAGGAAGCTTAGAGCCAGCCTCCCTAATTTTTTTGACTTTGTAGCTCATTTCCTCAAGAGGCCAACTTTAATTTTCAAGGAGGCTAGGCTGGGCTAGAGGTGCTCCACTTGTGTTCCCACTATCTTTTCCCTGTCAAGGCTCTTCCACTTTGTGCTGCAATCCCCTGCTTTTCTGTCTCGCCCATTAAACTTTGAGCTCTGTGAAGTAGGAATTGTGTCGGTTTTGTTCAACTTACATTCCCACTGCCTAGCACAATCTCTGGTTCAATAAATATTGGCTGAATGACAGAATCCAAGTGTGAGTGTGTAACAACTCGGCTGAGAAAGCATAGATTATTTCGTGGGGTAAATAAATACTTGGATTACAATTTATTCCAACTTTCCCTTCTTGAGTTTAGAAAAATTTCCTTCTGCTTAACATTGCTCCTTCACCTAGAATCCCACTCCTTCCTTTTCTGCCCACTCAACTTCAAGACCCAGCTCTAAGGTTCTAGCCTCTGTGAAGTTCTTTTGGTGCCCACAGTTTAGACCCTTTCATGGGACTTCCATCGTGTCTGTGATTTTTCCATTTGCTTGGTTTCTCTCTGCACTTGGCTATGGGCCATGAGGGTCCAGACTGGGTCTAGTTTGCCCTGTGCCCCCAGCACCTAGCCTAGGGCTGGAGAGAGAGCTTGGAAGATAGCTGGAGACATTACTTGCAGACAAAGAGAGAGGGCACAGAGCCTCGAAAGCTCCAACTAGGGAGGCAGAGGGGTTTGAGAAGGAGTGAAATGGAGGCAGGCAGCTCTAAGGAGCATCCCCTAGTGTCCAGCCTAATTCAGATTTGAGGATCTTTTTTGGGATGGCTGGGGGCTGGGGTGTCAGATGTGATCACAACTTCAGCTTCGCATTCAAGCTTTCCAGAGTGCTCCCTCCCTCAACCAGCCCCCTTCTTTTCCCAATCCTGCCTTCCTTTCTTCCTTCCCTTCTCTGTTGTGGCTCTGTGAACTGGATGTAAGAGGGAAAAGGAGATCTGCAGGGTTGGCAAGAGGAGGTCCTCGCCTTCTGACTGGTGTCTAGGAGGGGCTGCGTGTTGGGGAAGGGGCTGTGCTTTGGGGTGAGCAGGGGCTCTAGGTGTAATCAGGGGACCAGGATGTGAAGGAGTTCCGACCAGGTGGTGTGAAGCTATGATGAAGTTGTAAGCTGTGGGGGTGAAGGTGTGAGGGGAGCTGTTTGGGGGCTGAGGGAGTACTATGAGGGGCACGGTGTGGGCGTTTGAGGAGGTAGTGTGGAGCTCGTTGGGGGGACTCTATTAGTGTTCTGGGGTACAGTGAGAAATAGCTTGTGGAGGGGGCTGAGGGAGGCACCCACCTCGTGTCCCGGCTCCGCGAATGCGAGGGGGCTCGCAGCTGAGGTTGCCCACACTGCTGCTGTTGAGGAGAGGCGCCCCCGGGCGGCACAGGGAAGCCCCCGGCCCGGGTCCGGTTCCCTGCACGCTCCGGTTCAGCTTTAGCAGCTCCATGGCCCCCGCCGAGCCCGCCGCCTTACTCAGCTCGACCCGGCGGGCTCCCACCGCGGCTCCACCTGCTCACGCTGCGATTCCGGCTCAGGCTCCCGCCGCCCTCCTCTCCCTCGCCCCTGCCCCGCCTGGTCCCCGCCCCCAGCCCAGGCGCCTGCCCTCCACTCTCCCGCGGCTCGCCCCGCCTGGGTTCCCGTCCCTCCGCCAGCCTCTGTCCCACCAGGTGACTGTGCACCCCCTCCCTGGCTCGGGAGTTCTGCCCCTCCCTGTGCGACTGTCCTCCAGGCTCGCCCCCTCCCTAGATGTGTCCCGTCTCCTCTTAGAGATTTCTCTCCTGCCCACCTCTCTTTATCACCCGCCCCCACCCCCGATTCCCAGGAATGAGAGAAAGAGAGAGAGAAAGATTGAAGACAAGAGTATTGGCAGCGTAGGGGGAGGTTTCGGGGAAGGGAGGGTAGGAGGGGTTGGGTAGAGACGGCTGCCACGGATCCAACATCTTTCTCTGGTGTATCAGGGAACGTGGAGGTGGCGTTGGAGACCAGGTCTGCGTGCGTCACCTGCTGAGGCGCGGATGCTTTAGTCTGAGCCTAGAGCCGCATTTACCGTACTGTGTTGCAGTGGCCGCAGTGACCGTGACACTATTGCTACCGTAGTTCCCTGCGGCTCCTCGCTGCGGGACTGGGGTAGCTCCTGCATCTGTCTCCTCACCCTCCATCTCCTGTCTGCGGCTTAACACTCAGGCTTGCACTTAAGGGTCCCAAGGAGCCCTCCACAGCTGGGCGGGAGTGGGGGTGGGGCCGGGGCCGAGATTTGGCTCCAGGGAAGCCTTGCCAGGGAAAAGGGCTCCCGGGAGGAAGCTTCTGACTTGAGTGTTGAGGGCAGTTGGGGGTGGTGGCAAGCACTGACAAGGATAAACCAGAGTAAGGTGAGGATGGGATATAATTCTAACGCCGGCCCAGCGCAGGCAAAAGAGAAGGAGAAGGTTGGTTTTCTCCACCGTCTCCAGGCAGCGCCCACGCCCACCCGACACGCTAACGCTCCCTGTTTGCTCTCAGTGCAGGCAGAGCTGCCTGTGTAGGGTGTCAGGTTCCCACGAGAGGGGGCTAGAAGGGGACTGGGTCACTGCGGTGCAGCGGGAACAGGGCTGAAGGGTGCAGGACTGAACTGGATTCAGCTTCTCGGGGCAGGATTTGCCTCTTCTACTATTTCAGCCCTGCTCCCTATGCATTCTCCTATCCATTCCTTTTCTTCCCCAGATTCCTATCTCCAGATTCCTATCTCCAGATTCCTATCCATTCTTCAGATTCCGGATGAACTCCAATACGATGTGAAATTCTTCTGACCCCCAGCAGTAGCTGTAAGAGGTGGGGGGCGGGCATCAGTGGAAGAGCAAATTAGAGAATGGAGTCTGGCTTTATGGGGGATTCAGCAGGCCCTTATCCAATTAATCTTTTGGAGAGGACCTGGTTCAGCCAGCCCTGAGTTTATAGGGGCTGAAGCATTGAAAGAGAGTTGAAAGACAGTTTATGCCTGAGATGTCATCAACTGCTCCCCCTTTCCTTCCTCCTGGTACTGCCTGTCTTGCCCATCAGAGAGCCTGGACCAGAGGAGCTTGATTTGCTATTTGTTCAACTCCAGCACAGGTGGGGCCTCAGATAACCTGCTCAAGTTTTCCCACATTGGATGACAGTACGATGAGGAGGGAAGGGAGCGAAGGATGTAAGGGAGAGGGGAGTGAAAATAGAAATAGATGGACATTCACTTATTTAGCAAACTATGCCAGTTCTAGGGGTATGCACTAGTTGTCCAATATAGTTTGCCCCTCAGTAGCACCTACTCTAGTGGGATTTTCCCAAGTAAGCCAATGATTGTAATATATGGTCGTTAAGTGCACCCACCAGGATGTACAAATCAGAAATTTAGGAGTTATTATTGATGCCTTACTCCCCTATGCTCCTTCACCCCTGCGCTGGATGCTGTGATGCAGAGCCCAGAACCCTCTGCAAAAATGGAGGATTTATTTTCCAGCTGTGGAGAGTGCTGCTAAAAGATGGCCCTCAGCTGTCATAACCCTTCAGGAGTTGCCTAAGCAGAAGAAAGCCAGCTCATCCAAGGTTATGCTCCCTTTCTTGGGCATTCTATATCCAATGACCGATCAGCACAGAGGTATAAAAGTTTAATCCCCTCAACCCAGTGGTGGACAACTCTGAAAGATGCTCACACCCCTAGAACCCTTCATATGGTTGACTGAGGTCTTTGCTGGGACTGAATTACTGCTCAGCTTCTCCTTTTGCCCAATCCTATTTTCATCCTCTCTCTTGCACAGGTGTTAACTCCAAGAACGCTCCTTAGTAAACATCCTCCACAGTAATCTTTGTTTGAGAGTCTGCTTCCTGGGGAACATAACTACATCACTCCCATATTGAATCAATCACAAAGTTCTGTTCATTTTAGCTTCTGAGTGTTCCTTGAATCTGCCTGCTTATATGTCCACTGATATTACCCTACTCTTGAACCACACTCCTAACCTCCTAAATGGGCCACCACATTTTACTGATGCCTCTCTACATCTATACTTCACCTTAAAGCCCAAGTACTATGCTCAGAATACAAATCTGACTATCCCACTCTTTTAACCTTTGCTTTTGGGAATGAGAAAACATATTAACAGAATTTAGAAAGCCTATGTGGCCTGGCTCCCGCTTACCTCTCTAGTCACATTATTTCAAATCACTATGAGTCACAATGATTCTTATTCTCTCCACTGTAAACACACTAGCCTTTTTTTGGTCACTCCTTCTTTTTTCTCTTTTCTTTTTCTTTTTTCTTTTCTTTTCTTCTTCTTCTTTTTTTTTTTTTTTTTTTTTTTTTGCTATATGTCCTTCAGTTGCATGACTTTTCCATATGCTCTCTGGAAGCTTCTTCTTTCCTTCCTTACCTAGTTAACACTTACTCATCCATCTGATCTCAGCTCAAGCTACGATTCTTCAGGGATATTTCCCCTGGCTTCCTCTCCTTGGGTAGGCAGAATTAGAAGATGACCACCAATGACTGTCACCCTTATATAATCTTCTTTTGTGTGTGGATGGACCTGTGCATATGATGAGATACTACTCCCACAATTATGTTATATGGCAAAAGGGATTTTGCAGATGGAGTTAATTCTACTAATCAGTTGATCTCAAGATAGACAGATTATCTGGCTAGTCCTAACCAAGTCACATGAGTCCTTTAAAAGCCAAGGGTTCTTTTTTCTTGCTGGTAGCAGAAGAGGAAATCAAAGAGATTGGAAGAATGAGAAGAATTCAACACACTGTTGATAGCTTGAAGATGGAGGGGATAATGTGGCAAGGAACGCAGGTGGCTGTTTTCTGGCTCGAGGGTGAAGGAGGGCACGGGACAAGCCCTCAGAGTGGCCTCTAGTTGACAGCAGTCTCTAGCTGACAGCCAGCAAAAGAACAGAGACTTCAGTCCTCCCCCGAGTCTGTAGAAGAGAATTCAGTCTGGCTGAAACCTTGATTTTTTATACCCTGAGCAGAGAACCCAGCCACACTGCGTAGACCTCTGGCCAATAGATCTGTGAGCTAATAAATGGGTGTTGTTTTTAGCCACTACATTCATGGTAATTTATTACAACAGCAATAGACAAATCATACACCTTCTATCTCATGAGGCAGCAAATGCAGACTCTTGCAAGCCATGCAAGGAAGAATTGGGAGCATTGGAAATTTGTTAAGATTTAGAAAGATTTGGAAAGATTGCAGTGGAGTTAGTGTGGGGAGCAACTTAAAAGGTGGGACCAATTGGGAGTCTATGACAGTAATTTGGGTGAGAGATGGTAGTGGCTTGACCTAAAGTCATGGACGTAGTGGAAAAGATTGATCTAAGACCTATCTAGGAGGTAGAAACAGAATTTAAAGATAATTTGCATGTGGAGGGTGAGAAAGAAGGATGAGATAAAAAATGAATAAGGTTTCTGGTAACTCAATATAAACTATTTGATGATCACCTATGATGTTCAAGGCACATTACCTGTAAGTACATTTAATCCTCATGAAGAACCATGAATTTAGGTCCAATATTGTTGATCACTATTTTAGATGAAAAAACTGTGGCTTAGAGAGAGTTTAAGTAACTTGCCCAAAGCCACAAAGCTACTAGGTGAAAGAGCCAGAATTCAAAGTCAGGGATTTTGGAAATCAGAATTCAGTTGTTCATACTGTGCTGCTTAGAATGAGTAGATGTCTTACCAAATTTCTCCGATTACCTTCTTTCTCTCATTTTACACAATATTGTTTTCAAATTTTCTTGTCTCATAAAATCTCTAATTTCCTCTCCCACCCTGACACACACACACACACACACACACACATGCACACAGACACACAGACACAGAGCATTCTTCACTCTCAACCTAGACTCCAACTTCACAGAGAAAATAGTAACTAGCACAGAGAAACTCCCACCATCAAATCTGTTCTGTTTTGGACATATTAAGTTTCAGACGTCTATTAGATACCTAAGTAGAATTCCATTAGGAAGCTAAATATACTGATCATATAGGAAGTAATGCAAACCACAGAATTAGAGTGTGTAGAATAAGAACAAATGAAGGATCAAGTCAGACTTTTAGAGGTCATTATTAAAGACTGGATAGAGAAAGATGAGCCTGCAAAAGACACCAAGAAAGAGTAGACAGAGGGACAGGAGGAAACCCAGAGAGTGAAGCATCATAAAAGCTAAAAGAGAAGAGGTGCAAGAAGAAACTGGTGAACTCATTCAAATGCTGCTCCTGGGTAAGCAAAATGAGGAATGAGAAATGTGGTCCAAAATTAGTAACCTGGAGATCTTTGGCAACCTTAGAAAGAGCCATTTTAGTGAGGTTGTTGAGGCAGAAGGCAGGGTAGATGTCCTGAAAACTGAATATGATGGGAGGAAGTGGAGTCAATGACTTCAGACAAGTTTTTAAGAAATGTAGTTACTACGGAAAGGGGATAGAGCTGCAAGAGGATGTCAAATGAAAGATTTTTTTTTTTTTAAGATGGGAGGACTTGAACTTTCTTTCTTTCTTTCTCTCTTTCTTCCTTTCTTTCTTTCTCTCTTTTTCATTTTTTTGGCAGATGGAATTACTCCAATATATAAAAAGACTAAAGATACAGGAGAATGGTTAATTAATAATGCAAGGTTCCTGAGAAGTCAGGGATGTATGCAATCCAGAGCGGAAGTGGAGGATCCTAGCTTTTGATTGCAGTAGAGACTCAACTGTAAGAGGAAATTAGTAGAAAAAGATGATTATAGATGAAAATAAGTTATGGCCTACAAATTAACCGCTGCATTTCCTAGACCTTTTTGCAGCTAAGTGCAAAAAATGCACATTATGACTAGGTAGTATCTGTAGGTAGAAGTGATATGTGCAGCTTCCACATCAAGGTCTTAAAGGAGAGAAATGGACCTTCTCTTCCTCTTTGCCCCTATGGGAGGGCAATAGGAATGTAAATAGGAAAGCAAGCCATCTTCAATCATGCAGTGAGGGTAACATATTAGGGATGGCAGAGTGACAAAATGGAAGGAGTCTGGGTCTCCTATACTCTCAAACCATTTTATCATCCCTGATTCTTCTGCATGAAAAAGAAACTGCAGTCTTAACTCGTTACAATTTTTTTTCTCTATTGTCATGGCAACCTAACCTGCATCTTAACTGAGACAGTTGTTTGTAGATTTGGTAGGGAGCTGCTGTCTGATAGTTTTTATTTTTGCTATGGAGTTGGAGATCCGGTTATCAGAGAGTGGTGTGTGTGTGTTTGTGTGTGTGCGTGTGATGAAAATTTTTAGTAGTCAAGATGGTTTAAGAAAACAATATATAATGGGAGAAGGGAAAAGGAGACCTGAGGAATGTAGTGAAATAATAGGAAAATACTGAGGGCCCACTTAAGGGTTGATGACTACAAATTTCTAGTGGGATCAATTTCTCAGCAGAGCTCAGCTGGTTGGATGCAAGCAAGGAGAATGTTGATGGTTCGGTTCATCCCAAGTTGGAATTTTACCAGATGAATGGAATGGCAAAATAAAGGGACAAGTGTGAAAAAATGGGCCATAAAATCTCAGCTGGACATGGAGAAGAGAGAATTATATTCCAAGGGTCTGGCTCCTGCCCTTGTTATTGTATTTGGAGATAGGGCCTTTAAAGAAGTAATTAAAGTTAAATAAAGTTATAAGGGTGGGGCTAGAACTGTTGTCATTACAAGATGGGGAAGAGACACCAGATATCTTCTGATCCACCATTTCCCTCATCCCCTGCCACCCCTACCCTCTGCAAGCCACACACAGGGGAAAGACCATGTGAGGATGCTTTCTGCAGGCCAAGAAGAGAGCCCTCGCCAGAAACTGAATGTGTTGGTACCTTGATCTGGATCTTCTAGGCTCTAGAACTGTGAGAAAATAAATTTCTGTTGTTTAAGTCATCCAGTCTGTGGTGTCTTGCTGTGGCAGCCTGAGCTGACTAATACATGTCCCTTTCTCCAACAGTTTCTCAGACTTCTCGTCACACTACTGTCATTACTTACTTTCTATCTTTTGTTTACTCTCACACCCAAACACTGGCTCTAGCTGGATGGTCATACTTGGCTTCAGGAGTCTCAAATATCTTATATTTTCCTTGTGGATGCCAAGTTTTCATCATCTTTGTATCTTGCTCATATTCTCCCCTCTAACTAAATGCAGATGGGTTATGGAAGGTGAGGGCTAGGAGATGGCATGTGTAGATTGATTTCAAGATGTTTTGTAAAAGGGAAAATAAAAAACAAGTAGTAGCTATAGTGAAGAAGGGAGGGGGAGCAGAGGATGGAGGGGAAAGGAATGAAAATGTAGTGCTAAAAGGGTATAACTCATTTCTCGAAATCATGAAATTCCATCTATACTTCCTTTGCTAGACATAAGCCAGCATTTTGGAGAGAATGGGATATCTCAGGGCAAGAAAATAGGGATGCTTTAGATCAGAGTAAGGAAGGAATTGCAAAGCCAATATGGGCAAAGGCATATGAAAGAGACTTGGACCCTTGTCCAGGAACAAGTCAGAAAACTAAGAGGTCAAGGAAGCACGTGCAAGAGGTCCTGAAGTAGGCCCGGGCTCAGTCCTGAGGGAATCTGTCTTTCTAACTCAAGCTTCGACCTGCCAAGGTTGTTCGTTATTTGGTTTTAGTTTTGGTTTTGGTTTTTTAGAGGGGGATTTTGGACCACCTAGCTTGACTCTTGTAGCTAGAACAATTTACTTTCCCTTTTGGGAAGTCTCAATCTCCCATGGTACTGCCCCATTGGCCCAAATGTGGGCACATGATCCTTCTTTCAATACTCTATATCACAACTGAGATAAGAGGGGAACATTTAAATAAAACTTCAGTAAATATTCATGGGAAACAACCGCAGAGAGCAGAACATACTGCCTCATGCACAGTGCCAGATAAGCTGCTTTATAAGGGACTGCTTATTCTAGGTAGCTTGCAAGGTCCACAAAATATCAGTGCTTTAACCAGGAAACCCAGTGTTTACATTCCCAGTAGTGTGAGGGTCATGTAATACGCTCTGCCTCCAGCACTCCTGGTTCTGACGCACACACGTGCAGCTGAGGTCTGGTGCTAGGAGAGAAATCAGCTACAGTTTAGTCCTTGGGGTGCCCAGCTTGCCCTTTTCCCCATTGGCTCAGCCCCGCCCTCTGTGTCTGATTAGGCCACCTTCTCCTTATATCTTTCAAGGCCTTCTGTTCTCTGCATTTCTATGACGTGCAGACTTGCTTCTGTGCTGAGCTCCTGCCCACACATTCCCTGCCCAAACAGGAGGCCCTTCTCTTGGGATGATTAAACAGAGGAAGCCAGCTGAGAAGGCAGATGGGCTAGAGCCAGAGCAGGCAGGGCTATTGAGCAGACGAAAGAAACCAGGACAAGGACTGGCCTTTCAGAAGCCTGGGGCTTGTGCTGGGGAAGAGCAGAGGCACCCATTCAGGGGCTGGCTCTGGCTGGATACTTGACTTCAGATGTAGACCCTCACGGGTAGGCCAAGAGAGGCCTAGATCTCCCAGGTCAGGGCCTCATTCAAAGGTTGAGAAAGCCAACAGGAGATCATTGCGAGAGAAGGCTTCCATGAATGCATACAAGCTAATAGCTTCTGGGGCCCTGTCTGTTGGAAATACTGGTGAAGAAAAGGCTGAGGACAACAGGCCAAGGTATGGGGACTGAAAAGGTGAAGACAGACACAGAGAGGGTTCATGTGAGCTAGTGGTGAGAAGCACAAAGAATTTTCAATCTCTGGTGAGGGCTGTCTGAATGTTCCCAGTCATTCAGTGGTGCTGACTGCCACAGGGCTGCTTTAGGCTCTGATTAGCACATCCTCTTCAGTAACGTCATTCAGCATTACCACTGATGTATTTCAGTCATTGTGAAAAAAGCTTAAACAAGAGCAGTTGAGATCACAACTCCCCAACATTGTTCCCTGTCCCTAAGATTCCATTTCTCCCTGAGAAATTCTCCAAGCTTTTCAAGGCAATGTAATCCAAAGGCCTGGGAGGGAGCTGGAAGGAAGGAAGGAAGAAGTGCCTTCTGCTCTCTGCTGGTCAGACCTGGTATTGCCTGCACAACCTGGAAGCCCCGCCAGACGCCTGGGACAAGCAGAGCAGGACAACCTGTGCCCAGGGCCCTCAAAGACACAATAGCTGCTAGAGGGACACGAGTAATAGTCATAGCTACTGTTAATTACTAAGAAATTATCACCTTCTAGGCACTAGTAGGCAGTTTACATTCATTATCTTGTTTAGATTTTTTAATCTTCAGCATTTCTCTAAACAACCCTGAAAGATTTTGAGGAAGAGGCTGAGAGCCCCCCCAGCTAGGAAGTGATGTTTCAGAACTAAAATACAAGTCTAGTTGGCACCTAATGCATGCTGTTTTCTATATGTTGTTTTTTAAGGCCAGCCTAACATTTGCCCTGACGTGGGTCATGGCTCTGATCCCAGCTCTAACCCAGCTTGACCACCACCTCTGATCCTAGCCTCAAGCCAAACTCCAGCTTAACCCAAACTAGAATCCTCCCACCCTGCCTCCTGCTTCTGGCTCCTAGTGTTTGCACTAGGAGCAAACACTCCACTGGATTGAATGGCCCCTTTCCCTAGGAATCTGATTTCCTCCCAAGCTTGATACTTTATTTCCATCTGCCTTATGGGGCTAGCAGCCAAACCCCAAGAAAGAAAGGGTGGGGTGTGGTGGTCCAAGAAGATTCTGTGGGGGAGTAGCTAACTGGGAACACCAAGGAGGAGTCTACATCCCAAATCTTAGTCAGGCTGAGGTTTCCTAAGGACCCAAGGAAACAAGTAAGTGAGGCCCCAGGTCCTGTAGGAGGGAACAGAGCTAAGCCTGAAGTAGTGGGGCTCTCAGAAGGAAGGCCCTAGAACAGTCTTGACACCTCTGTAGAAATCTAGCAGTGACTCTCAAACTCCTGCCCTCCTCTCACAGCTGTATTTTGTGCAGACCCTGGGGCTGGAATTGGGAGCTCTTATCCAGAGTAGCTGGTAGTCCTTTATCTTTGCTGGCAGGCAGCCTCGCCAGTGACTCACAAGCTTTCGCTGGCACAGCTGGCTTCTTCCCCCTGGTTACTGCAATTACTGCCTCTGATAGTCATTCTCAAGAAGGGAAGAGCCTGCTTGGCCCTGGCCTCAAACCAGGTGATTCCTTTCCTTATCTCCCTAAAAGATAAGACCTGGGCTTCATTCCATGTGACTTAGGGACCTGTGATATTGGGCAAGTTATCTAATCCCAGAATCTTGGTTTCCTCATCTCAAAATAGGGTAATAATGACATCTTTCTCATATAGTTTTAGGATCGAGACAATGCACTTAACCCAGGATCTGGCATAAAGTAACTTCTCAATAAATCCGATCTAATATCTTTAGTGGCTCTGTGGGCTTCAGATTCCTGATCTGGAAAGAGGAGCATCATCATCACATCATCAGCATCATCAGCATCATAGAATTAATAATAATTTAAATTTCCTCACATTGTTTTAAGAACCAAATCAGATAATACATGTAGAACAGTTTGTGAATTATTCCACAACAGTGTGTAAAAAATTAGACATTTGATTGTCTAAATCAGATAATTCTCATTTAAACTTTTAAATACTTACTTTATGAAAGATCTATCTATCTATCTATCATTTAATTTCAATAGCTTTGGGGGTACAAGTGGTTTTTGGTCACATGGTTAAGTTCCTCAGTGGTAATTTCTGAGACTTTAGTGCACCCATCATCTGAGCAGTGTACACTGTACCCAATATATAGTCTTTTATCCCTCACCCCCTCCCAACCTTCCCCTTGAGTCCCCAAAGTCGATTATATCACTCTTATGCATCCTCATAGCTTAGCTTCCACTTGTGAGAAATACAATATTTAGTTTTCTATTCCTGAGTTACTTCATTTAGAATAATAGTCTTCAGCTCCATCCAAGCTGCCAAAGACATTATTTTGTTCCTTTTTATGGCTGAGTAGTATTCCATGGCATATACATACCACATTTTCTTTCTTTTCTTTCTTTCTTTCTTTTTTTTTTTTTTTGAGACAGAGTCTCCCTCTGTTGCCCAGGCTGGAGTGCAGTGGCATGATCTTGGCTCACTGCAACCTCCACCTCCCGGGTTCAAGCTATTCTCTTGCCTCAGCCTCTGGAGTATCTTGGATTACAGGTGTGTGCCACAATGCCCAGCTATTTTTTTAAATTTTTAGTAGACATGGGGTTTCACCATGTTGGCCAGGCTGGTCTCAAACTCCTGGTCTCAAGTGATCTGTCCACCTCCGACTCCCAAAGTGTTGGGATTACAGGCATAAGCCACCGCGCCCAGCCTTACATATCGTATTTTCTCTATCCATTTGTTGGTTGATGGGCACTTAGGTTGGTTCCATATCTTTGCAATTGTGAATTGTGCTGCTATAAACATGTGTGTGCATGTGTCTTTTTCATATAATGACTTCTTTTCCTTTGGGTAGATACCCAGTAGTAAGATTGCTGGATCAAATGGTAGTTCTACTTTTAATTCTTTAAGGAATCTCCATACTGTTTTCACTATGTGGGAGATTTAATCTCAGTTGTGTTTTGGGCTTTCTTCCCACTCTCTTTCCCAATTTAGGGCCTTGCGAAAGTCTCTGGGGCTTTTATGTTGAACAGAACATCTGGGGCAGGGCCTCTGGTCTTTGGAGCATGCTGATAATGCTGGTATGTGCCTTGTTCAAGCCTGCACACTTCTAGGGGATGCTGCTCTGAGTCTCCAGTACCTGTTCCAGCATAGTGATCATTCTCCAGTTCTTTCCAAAGACTCAACTCTTAGTGTTCCCTATTTTGGCCCCTCATAGAAAGTGGAGTCTAGGCTGCTTTTTTCCCTTAGAAATCCTGTGGTAGAATTTTGACTTCTATTACTTTTGCCCTCTGATGTTATTCCCAGGGTTATGGCAAAAGGGACATTGAGAATGTAATTAAGTTAGTTAATAATTAGTTGATCTTAAAATAGGGAGATTATTCTGGATTATTTAGGTGAACCTACTCTAATCAGATGAACCCTAAAAAGGAGAGATCTTTCTTAGCCTGGTAGTAGAAGAGGGAAATTAGAGATTTGAAGAATGAGGAAGATTTAATATGCCTTTGTTGACTTGAAGATGAAGGGGCCATGTGTCAAGGAATCAGAGATCTTTGTCCTACAGTCAATGGAATTGAATTCTGCTAACAACTTGAATGAACTTGGAGGCAGATTCTTCCCTATAGTCTCCAGGTAACAGCCTAGTCCAGCTGACACCTTGATTTCAGCATTTGGAGGCCCCGAACAGAGGTCTAGTCGACTGACACTGGCTTGGATTTCTAACTCACAGAACTGTGAGAATAAATGGGTACTATTTTAAGCTGTTAAATTTGTGGTAATATGTTACAGCAGCAAAAAAACAAAAAAAACAAAAACAAAAACAAAAAAACACAAAAAACCCCACAAAAAACTAATATAACTGTCAAGAATCTCATTCCTTTTCCTTGTCTTAGGGAATCTCCCCTTGTCGAAGAAACTTCCGCTTCTTAAACTCTTCTTAAGCTCTCACAGACAACAGGGCACATTTTACCCCTAACTCCATCGTTAGTGAAATCCTAGGAGCCCTATTTTTCAAAAACAAAATCTTGGCTGAGCATAGTGGCCCACACCTGTAATCCCAGCACTTTGAGAAGCAAAATCAGGCAGATCTCTTGAGTCCAGGAGTTTGAGACCAGCCTGGGCAACATGGCAAAACCCCATCTCTACAAAAAACGCAAAAATTAGTCAGGCATGGTGGTGCACACCTGTGGTCCCAGCCACTTGGGAGGCTGTCGTGGGAGGACTGCTTGAGCCAGGGAGGTAGAGGTTGCAATGAGCCAAGATGGCACCACTGTACTACAGCCTGAGCAACAGAGTGAGACCTGTCTCAAAAACAAAACAAAACAAAGAAAACTCCAAGACTCCCACAAAATCTCTGGCAAAAAGTTTCTGTCAATTTCTGTTTCTGATCCTACAATTCAAAAAGCTGTAACTTTTTTCTTTTTTTTTTTTTTTTTTTTTTGAGACGGAGTCTTGCTCTGTCGCCCAGGCTAGAGTGCAGTGGCGCGATCTTGGCTCACTGCAAGCTCCGCCTCCCGGGTTCACGCCATTCTCCTGAGTCAGCCTCCCCAGTAGCTGGGACTACAGGCGCCCGCGACCATGCCCAGCTAATTTTTTTTTTTTGTATTCAGGGTTTCACCATGTTAGCCAGGATGGTCTCGATCTCCTGACCTCGTGATCCGCCCGTCTCGGCCTCCCAAAGTGCTGGGATTACAGGCGTGAGCCACCGCGCCTGGCCAAAAGCTTTAACTTTTAAGGGATGCAAAGATTTAGGTCCTTTCTTATGATGGGAGGAGGGATAAAATCAACAAAACCCAAATGAAAATTTTAATAAAATTTTTGGCCACATTTGTAAGTGTACAGCCTAGTGCTTGATACACATTAGTTAATATTCTTTGGACTAAAAGAATTTATTATTATTTCTTGGTTATTCCAGAACTTAAAATTGTGTTCAGTTCTGAACATCCTGACCTAATTTTACCCAGCTTGATCCCAAATTGTCCAAATATTGTCTTCAACAGAGTGATAAAAACAATTCTACAACTAGAGGACCTCAGAAAGCAACTGATGCTATTCAAGGTGTCTTATGATATGGTGGCTCCACCATGAAGATTCTGATCTCCTCATCCTGGAATAGCAGAGGCAGAGCAAAATGGATAGCTGGCCCTTTGAGAGCTTTGTTTCTGCAACCATAAAATGCCAGATAACCAGTTATCACCCTGCTAGTGCTATAGACCAGGATTAGATGGTGTGGCAGAGGCCAACTTTTCCAAGACAGCCTTCACTGGGGTTAGGTGTGCACATTGTAATATGTCAGTGAAAAACTTGTTCTCAACTCCCTAAATCCATCAGATGCCACCCAAATGGCCTTTATGATGTACCCATCCATTCTAGTTCAAGATGATATGAGGGCAGAGATGATAGAAAAACCTCTCAAGAAATTGACACACATCTTCCTTCAACATTTGTCCTCTATCTGCTTCAACTCTCTCTTCTTTGGTTACCAAATATATATTTGGGTACTTACTAGATGCCAGGCACAACCCTGGGGACACAAAGATGAACAAGAAAAACCCAGTGTTGGTCTTGTGGATCTTATATTTTGTGAGAAGGACATATCACAAAAAAACTATATATTTTAAGACGATTTAAAGTGTGATTACCCTCATAATCTCCCCTGAGAGTAGAGACACATCACTCAGTTATATCTATAAGTTAAATCCTGGATACCTTTTAAACTACTACCTGGCACAGCTCAGACTTCAAGACTGGCCAGGCCCTGGAGGAGCTGCAGTGGTGACTCAGGGTGAATCTGGTTCAGACATGATACCAGACTCCTCCCCATAGAACCTATGATATCTTTCCTGCCCCAAGTGCAGACCTCCTTCCAAGTACACCAGATTTAACTCCAAAATTCCCAACACCCTCATCTCTAATTGCCTTTGACCGTAATATTCCATTGCACCTAGTTTCTACTCTCCCCTATATTTTGGAATACTGTGCAAAGAAGAAGGGCTGGATTTCCACCAGCACCAACACCAGTTCCAACAACTGTCATGGTAGGGCTGGGCCAGGTGAACGGTCCTGTTGGAACTATTCACCCTCTTTCTGTTGGGAGAATGGAATTATTCTCCTCTTGGAATCAGCCCTGAACACAGGGAAGCCCTGGATCCAGGCTCCAGGGCTGGCCAGAGGGAAGAAAAAGAAGAAGTATCTGCTCTGGCCCATTTAACTAGATGAAACCCCTCAGAGCTTATAAATCGAGAACATATGCTCCGGTGTGGGATGCAAAGGCCAGTGTGCATGGGCACTCTTACAGCAGTGTGATGTGAGAGCCTGCTTTGCCTAGGCTGAGTATTGATTCTCTATTCTTCAGGTACCTCGTCTCTGACTCTAACCCACTAGCTACTACACAGTTCATGTTCATCACCTCTTTGACTCAGAATTCAGGCTTCAGACTTCAGAATTCAGACAGAATCCATCCTGGCCCACCATTGACTTTGCCTTTTCTTTCCAGCCCCATAAATGCTTAGGGAGGAGGCAAATACTTTATTGAAGTGCAACTTTCAGGGTATACTTGTGAATCGCCCATATGGGAAACATTCAAAAGACATCTTAGACCTAGAGGGCTCAGGGTGTGCTTTTGTGTTTTCACAAGTGTGTGCACACCTGTGAAGGGCATCTGTGTCTATCAGTGTATGACTGTCAGCATATGTGTGTTTAGGAGGTGCATGACTGAATGTGTATATACTATGTGGGTGTAAGATACATCGGTGCTTGTGAGAAAGCATGTGTGCTGTGTGCTCTGAGAATGGAAATTCCAGAGCATTTTAGATGGAATGCACAGTCTTGGGGCCAACAGGTCTATGAGCAAATGTGTGTGTGTGTGTGTGTGTGCGCGTGTGTGTGTGTGTGTGTGTACTGGTAAGTGGGGGCTGAATGTGCGCTATACTCCTATATCTCTAGCTGGGCATCTACAGACCAATTCGCTCCTGTGTCTGTGATCTTGCAGACAGGATGACAGAGTTGCAGCAGTTAGGCTTTACTACAACTCTGGATTCACTAGGAGGTGGGAATCCTGGGGATGGGGTTGGGGTCACTCTGGACCTGGGGGTCCCTCCTGGCTGGCCCTGCCCTCTTCATCTTTGGAAGTTCCCTCCTCAGGCTCACCCTCGTCATCAGCCTCAGCCAGGTCCTCGGGCATCGGCCACTCTCGAGTCTGCCACTCCAGCCGTTCAATGCGGTAAGCAATCTTAAGTGCGCTGGACTCCAGCTCAGCCAGGAGGCGAGCAAACTTGGTCTGTAGATCATCCAGCTGCTGGTCTAGGCCTCGTAGCCGGGACTCTGTGGCCTCCTGCAGGGCGATCTCAGCTGCCTCAGCATTCACGTCCAACTTGTTCATTTTCAGCAGGATCTCACGTCCTTTCTCCTCCATGATGGTCTGTGCTTGTGGATACTCGCTCAGCACCTCCCGCAGGTCCTCCTTGCTCAGGCAGAATAGGTCTGAATAACCTAAGCTCTTGATGTTGGCTGTGCGGCGGTTCCCAGACATGTTCCCTGTGGCCCATGGGCAGAGATGGGAGGACAGTTAGTAGGAGGGTGAGGAGGTGGCATTTCACTCCTGAACCAGGACCTTCACCTCCATATTTGTGCTTCTGAGCCTCTCCTTCTGCCTCATTAATTCTTTCATTTAGTAACATACTGGGGACCAGGCTCCATGCTGGGTAGGTATCAGTGACCTGCCTCAAATAATTCACAGTCTAGAGGAGATACACATATATTGGAATAGTTACATAACAGTATGGCTGGTGCAGTGAAGACATGTTCATCAGGTGCTGTGGAAAGGTAGGCAAAGAGCCCCTACCAAACTGTAAGGCAGGGAATTTAGGGAAGTCTGGAGGAAGGGATGTCCTAAGATATAATTTGAATATTTGTCTCTGCCCAAATCTCATGTGAAATGTAATCCCCAATGTTGGGGGTGGGACCTGGTGGGAGGTGATTGGATTATGGGGGCGAATCCTTCATGGCTTGATGCTGTCTTTGAGTTAGTGAGTCGAGATCTGGTTGTTTTGGTTGTTTGAAAGTGTGGCACTTCCCCCAACCCTTGCTCCTGCTTTCACCGCGTGACATGCCTGCTCCCCCTTTGCCTTCTGCCACAATTATAAGCTTCTTGAAGCCTCCCTAGAAGCTGAGCAAATGCCAGCACCATGCTTCCTGTAAATCCTGAAGAACTGTGAGCCAATTAAACCTCTTTTCTTTATAAATTATCCAGTCTCAGATATTTCTTTATAGAAATGCAAGAACAGTCTCATACACCTGAACTGAGTAGGAGGTAACTAGGGGGAGGAAGGGGACAAGTGGGGATAGGGCAATCTAGCCAGAGGAAGGAGCAGGAACAGAGGGAAGGGAGTAGAAAAGAGTCAGTTGGATGCAGAAAATAGTAAGCAGTTCAGAGTGGGAGAAGCGCAGAGTGTGGGGAGGGTGGAGAGAGGGGAGATCTAGGTCACACTGGGTCTCATAAGCCATGACATGAAGTTCAGGCCTTATGCTGAGGGCAGTAGGAAACTATTGAAGTATTTTAAGCAGGGAGCTGTATGATATCCTTTGCAGTTTAGAAAGATGTTGGTGGAGAATGGGTGGGGAGATAGGTGAGGCTGAATGCTGCAAAGTCTTAGAGCTAGAAGGACCTTGGACAAGGGAAAGGGAGCTACTATTTGTTGAACACTTGCTGTATGCCAAGCACTGCGCTGGATGCCTCACTCACATAGCTCATTTATTCTCACAAATAACTCATTGGGTTTTTATTATTATCCTCATTGGATAGGTGATTAAACTGAGGCCTAAATAGGGAAATGACTTGTCCAAAGTCAAACAGACAGCATCCTACCACATACAGGATGTGGAGCTTGAGGGGATCATTGGAGGACAGATGTGAGGCTTTCAGAATCCCTGAGGGTAGAATCCTCATGCTGAGAGAGCCAGAGCACATCCAGCTTCTCGGTCCATGACAGTGTGCTTACCCCATTTGCAGGATTTCCTGCTTGCACGACCTCATGCCGAATACCTGTGATTAGGCATAACAATTCCTACTGCACAGGGCTGATGAGAGGAAAAAGCAAGCCAGTAGGTAGTACCTGGCTTGGCCTAGAGGTGATGGTCAGTAAATGGGAACTTCTTCTCTTCTACCTTTCTCTTTCCACTTGGCTGTAAAAAGGTTGTTTTTTCCACTCATCCCACATGTGTATACCTGTGCGACGTTGGGCAAATTACCCAACTTCTTTGAGTTTGATTTCCTTATCTTTAAAATTGGGATAAGAATAGTACTTATCTTATAGAACTGCTGCGGGAATTTAATGAGTTAATATCATGTGAAGCACTTAGAAAAGGGGATGCAGTAAGCAGGAATAAATATTAGCTATTATTATTATTATTATCTCTATCACTGTCCACTAGTCTATTGGTGCTTCAGGTGAATATCCACAGAGCAAGTCTACTCTCTCTTCCACGAACCCATCCTGTTCACTGGCCTTGGCTCAGCTTCTTCTCAGGGAATGGATCCTCTATGTGTTGTTTTTCTCCTGAGCCATCTAGTGACTCAGAGAAGGGCCAGGTTTCCTCAATCAGAAGTTTAGGCCTGAAGTACTATCTGGTCCCAGCACTGGGCTCTGGTGTTCCCCCCTACCCCACCCATCCTTGTCCCTGGAACAAATACTGGGATACCCACCTTTGATGTTGATGATGCTGATCTCCCCAAAGTAGAGCCCTGCACCGAGCACAGCATACTGTGTGATACCATCATCTGCCACCACGGCCAGTTGACCCTCTCGGATGATGTACATCTCTCGGCCAATGTCTCCTTTGCGGCATACATATTCACCTGGTGAGTAGGTCTGGGGCTGCAGCTTCAGCACCAGCTCCTCCAGCAGGCTGGCCTCACAGTTCTGAAAGATCTGCACCCGGCTCAGAGTGGACAGGTGCACAGAAACAGCCACTTCTGCCCGCAGCCGCTCAGGCAAGTGCTGTAAGATGGCTACCTCGTTGGTCATCTTCTTGTTGATCTGCAGGTGCTGATACCTGAGAGTAAGGACAGTGCCATTACCTTACCAGCCCTTTATGTGCCTGCCTCCATCCCTTCCTTCAGGGCTCAGCTCAGCTGCAGCCAAGAATCCCACCATACTGAGATCTAACAGGGATCATGGGAGTACCTGACAGTTGGATTACCTGTTTTCCAGGGCATAGACACCTCTACCACTTTACATAACCCTTCACCTCCTATCAGGCTCTACCCTACCCACCAATCAGTGATGTCTTGTTCCGCCCCTACCCTTAGCTACCTCAGCCACCAAGGGCCCCTCCTCTCTGGAGACCCTCTGCTCTACTTCCCCAACTTTGTGACACTTCCTTTTGTTCAGTCCACAGTATGAATCACCATAGGTAGCCAATGATCTTGTTGCTGACCATTCTCAGGGGGGATTGCCCTTCTTCACCCACTCCTTCCAGAGCCTTCTGAGCCCTACCAGGCAGTGGCACTTCCCATTCCCTGGTCTCCATATTATCCTTTTTTGAGTATGAGCTCCTCTCCCTATTAGTCTCTTACCTACCCCTCCCCCAAGTCCTGATTCCCTCAGTTGAAAGAAGTTCCCTTTTTCCAAGCCCCAGCCAGCAAACCCACGGCTGAATGCTACATTTTGACAGCCTTGCCTGGCTCACCAGGCACTAAGTACCCAGTTACCTCCCTCAGGTTCCATCACCTACACTGGTCCCTGTCCTGGTCTGGAACCCCGCCTTCTCACCAGTCAATAACTCGCCGCTCCAGCTTGCGGTTGACGTGCTGCAGCTTCATGTACTTCTTCACCAGTGCATGATCTGGGTAGAAAGCCGCATCTGCAGTGTTCATGTTGTAGATGACAGAGCTCATGCTACCCATGATGGTGGCGAAACCCATGACGGCCAGCAGGAAGTCGCCCACCATGAAGAGGTACTCCTCTTCCCTGGCTGGCGGCGGTGTATCGCCCACTGTAGTCAGTATCAGCGTGGAGAAGTAAAAGCTATAGAGGTACTGGCGCCGCAGGCGCTCAAAGCCAGGCTGCGCGGGGTCCGGGTACACCCATGCGTCACGCCCGAAGCCCAGGTACCGGGATAGGGCAAAGTATAGGCAGCTGTTCCAATGGATGACGACAAAAATGTAAAGCATCAGCTTGGCAATGCGAAAGGCATTTGGGTAAGCTGTGCGGGTCTCTGTGCGGTCGAAGGCCTCGAAGAGGCGGGGCGCGCGGAGAAAGCGGTTCAGCCTCAGGGTGGGTGTGTGCGGGCCCAGCCGCACGTAGACCACGTCTGTGGGCATCAGGGAAGCCAGGTCCAAGAAGAAACTCCAGGTGCGAACGTAGCGACTCGAGATCCTACCCTTGTCCACCACCAGGATGCCCTGTTCCAAGAATCCTGGGGAGAGGGAGCCGGTAGGAAGGGGACCTGCTGTAGTCAAGCTTGGGCTGAGCATGAGCTGCCCAGGGCAGGCCAGGGAGACTGTCTGAAGGACAGAGTGGAGCCAGGCATAACTCTGCTCCCGGCTTTCCGGGGTGAGCACTGGGATGCTGTCAGGCATAGAGGCACGCGAAGGTGCTATCACGGTGGGGGTGCCTTTTTTGTTACTTCTTAAGTGGCTATCTTTAGGAAGGGAATGTGGAACAAAGGGTCATTCCTAGAAGCCCACTGACCTGTGTGGAAGCGCACCACCATGTCTAGTAGGTATAGCAGGTCACTCGTGTAGTCCAGCACCAACCAGGCCACCAGATAACCGTGCTGCAAGTCGGGGAAGCAGGCTCTGCAGGGCAGGGTTAAGCATGATTGAATTAAGGGCACCCTCTGTGTGCGAGGCATCTCCCCAGGGCCCTTAACCCTCTGCCTCAGGCCCTCCCATGGGAATTGCTCCTCCTCCCTGCCCCACCAAGGGTCTGCCCTTCTCTTTGACCTCTCTTTAGTCCTCTTTTTGGCTTCCAGCCCCTCCCTTAGCACCCCTGCCATACCTGCACACGAGGATGATGAGGTTATACATGACTGGGAAGACCATTGTGTTCAGCCACCAGTAGTAGTAATCCCCAGATGGGTCCAGGACAGGCAGCGACTTCCTGTAAGAAAGAAAGTCTTGCTTCATTTATTCACCAGGCATTCAAAGCTGTAGTTGTGACTGGGGCACCAAGAGGAATGAGGAGAGATCCCACACAAGGGACCAGGACTTCTCACCTGGCCTTGGATGGGGCTGGGGGACTGGACTCTGTTGTCTTCACTTTGGTGTCCTGGCTCATGGTTCTGTGGTCTGGTGCTGGGGTGTGAGATGTCCACACCCTCTCTGCCTGTAGGGGACTTCTGGAGTTGGGCACTAGTGCCTGACTGCCTGAAGGAGGCTGCCGTTGGGCTCCTGCTGTGACTTCTTTGTCTTTGGGGCTCTTAGCAACACAACCAGAGCTAGCGCTACTGAAGGGGTGGAGACAGTCTAGCTCTAGCACTCTGCCCTGTCTCCCAGGGCCTGGGCTTACACCTGCCCAGCTAAACACCTCTAATGAGATCCCTGGAGAAGGAGGGGGTGCATGCCTCAGAGGGAAGCCTGAGTCTTGTCTCTGTTTTCCTCCTCCCCTCTTTCCACAGCAACTGAGCTACATAGGTGTCCTCTGGGTCAGAAGACCTGAGTTTTAGTGTAGGATCAAATACTCTGTTTTATCTTTGCAAATTCTATTTGGGCCTCACTATTTATTTATTTAACAACTACTGAATGGCTTATCTATGTCAGGTGCTAAACTATTCTCCAGGGACAAAGAGATGCCTCTCACATGAGAAGTGAGCTCTATTTTTGTAACCTACTTCCTACCCTTATCTACCTCCACATACGCCTTCCCCCATCACTCCACTCTCATAGGTAGTGTGATAAGGGCCATCCTAGGGTGCTTTTGTCCTCATATCCTTCTTGTGACTTCTAGTGCCTGATCCTACCAACCATTCCATGTGTTTTATGGTCCCCAATCTTTCAACTTTTCTCTTTTTGTGAACCTGCTTCAATATCTCCTATATCAAAACAAACAAAAACCCTATAATTTCTCCCTCAACCTGATGTTCCTTTCACTGCTATCATCTTTCTCAGTCAACAAATCAAAATCAGAACACCCATAGGCAGGTGTTCTGTGTGCCAGGCCAATATTGTGCTAAATACTAGGAATTGGAGATGAATAAGACACGCTCCCCCCTCTCCAGAAGCTCACAGTCTGCTAGGTGAAATCGTCAGGCCAGCAGGTAATTACACATTAGGTAACTAAACAGCAGCAGTCATTGCCAGGCTGCTGATGAGTACTCTGTTAGGTGGATACACGGAAGGCTATTATAGTACACATGAAGTGGCCCTACAGAGCCTGGGTTCTGCAGGATGAATAGGAGTTGGGTACAGAGATGGGAGGGTGAAGAGCACTAGAGGAAGAATGCACAGAGTGGGCAAAGGCATAGAGATATCAAAAAGCGTGGGTGACTGGGCAAATATCAATTGGCTTATTTTAGAGGGCCTAGCGGGTAGTGGTGAGAGATGAGGTTGAATGATAGACAGAGGCCAGCTCAGGAGGAGTTCTGTCAGCCATGTTATAAAGCTTGGATTTTACCCAACGGCAATAGAGAACCTGTGAAGAGTTTTGCACAGTTCAGTGATAAAATCAGGTTTGTGTTTTTGGAGTGTGTTTTAGAAGAAAAACCTGTGGTCCCTAATTAAATTTTGAAAAACTCTCTTTTCCCATGGCTTCTTAATTTCTTTTTGCAAAGTATTACGCTTGTTAAAATAAAAAGACAACATTCAAAGTAATGCAACAAAATGAATAAAATCCTTTGTAATGCCATAATGTCTTGGTTTGCTGTTTCTTTTTAGTGTCTTTCATAAGCTCCTCTGTCTATTCCTTCTATGATGGTGTTTTTTTTTTTTTTTCTTGGATTCTGTTCTAGGCTTTCTACTTTTGCCATCCTCCTAACTCTGTCTGATTGACGTCAGTCACCCACAGGACTTCCTTTCTCATATAGTGGCTCCCGAGAACTCTCCCTGAGTTGCAGTTATCTATATGACTAACTGCTCACTGGATGTTCCTACTTGGGTATCCTGCAGTCACCTTCAACCCATTGGGTCTATAACTAAGCTCATTATCTTCCTCCACTTTTTCTTCTAGAATTCCTATCTATGCCCTTTCAGCAAAAAACCTATGACAAGCATTTATTACTATTACTGTATAACGTTGTGGCAGTTAAAAAAAATGGTCACAAATTCTTCGACACCACTCCCTTGTGATAGTTTGTATAGCAGGAGTGATGTTGTATGACTTCTAAGGCTAGATCATAAAAGGCCATGCAGCTTCCCTCTGGTTCTCTTGGAATGCTTGTTGTCTGGTAGCTCCCTCTCAGAATGTTCCCTCTTGGAACCTACCCATCACATTGTGAGAAGTTCTGTTTGACAGTTCCCCCAATGAGTTCAGCTTTTTCATTATCCCAGCCCAGGAATTAGATGTGTGACTGAAGAAGCCTCTAGATGCTTCCAGCCACCAGCCTCAAATCACCTCTAGATGTTCAAGCTTTACAAATAAGGCCCCAGACATCATGGAATAGAGACAAGCCATTCCTATTGCATCTCGTCCAAATTCCCAGAATTTGTGCACATAATAAAATGGCTATTGTTTTTATGACACTAAGTTTGGGTTGGTTTGTCACATAGCATAGTAATCAGAACAAACAAACACAGAGAAAGGTGTACAATCCTTAAGTATATAGCTTAATACATTTTCACGAAGTGAACACACCCATATAACCAAGCACTCAGATCAAGAAACAGAACATCACCAGTGCCTCAGGAGCCCCATTCTGCCCCTTTCAGTCAATGTTTTTCCAAGAATAATCACTATCCTGAATTCTAATATCACAGTTTAGTTTTACCTGTTTTTGAATTTATATAAACTAAGCATTAGTTTTGAAGTCTTCCTCTTATTTTCCTCTTATATCCACCCAATCATCAAACCATGGTGATCTACCTTCTAAAAATCCACATGTCCACTTCTCTGCATTTTTGCTACTCTAGTTTGGGCCTTATCAGCTTGTTTGGTCTTTTGCAAAGTTACTGTGTAACTATCAATCTATGTATAAAATTCTTTATAGCTATCATCCCAAAAATAAAATCTAAATTCCTTAACATGGTTTATAAAGTTCTCCAGTCCATGTCTTCAGCCTCATCTCACAATGTTTCCTCACATGTTCCCTAGGCTCCCGACACACTGTACTGATTGCAGTTCTTACAGCACCTCCCACATGCTGTCCATTCTTCCTTTCCCTGGTATATGCTGATCCTTTGGTCTGAAACTTCTATTTCTTTTTAAATACTTTTTATTTGAACTAATTTTAGGCTTACAGAAAAGTTGCAAAAATAATACAGAGTTCTCATAAATTCCTTATCCATGTTCCCCTAACGTTATGATCTTACATAACTATAGCACAATGATAAAAACCAGGTATTTAACATTGGCAAAATACTTTTCTTTTTTTCTTTTCTTTTTTTTTTTTTTTTGAGACGGAGTCTCGCCCTGTCGCCCAGGCTGGAATGCAGTGGTGCGATCTCGGCTCACTGCAACCTCCGCCTCCCGGATTCAAGCGATTCTCCTGCCCCAGCCTCCCAAGTAGCTGGGATTACAGGCGCGCGCCACTACGCCCAGTTAATTTTTGTATTTGTAGTAGGGACGGGGTTTCACTATGTTGGTCAGGCTGGTCTCGAACTCTTGACCTCGTGATCCGCCCGCCTCGGCCTCTCAAAGTGCTGGGATTACAGGCGTGAGCCACCGCGCCCAGCCGGTAAAGTACTTTTAAAACTACATGCCTTATCTGAAACTTCTATTTTTCTATTTTAGTTTATCTTACTCTTGCTTGTTTCCCAAGACTCGGCTTAGACACCATCACCTCCCGGAAGTCTTCCCTAAGCTCCTTCACCGTACCTTCCTCTCATCCTCTATACATGCAAATCATGCTAAGTGCTGCTCCTAGGTGGCCCCCGTAGTAATGTACTTATTACACTACGCTGCAATTCTCTGAGGTCCTGGAGAGCAGAGGCCGGTTCTAATTGATCCGGAATCCAGCTGGGCATGCAGGCACTTATTCCGTGTTCCTTGACTAAGTGCTCAAGGGGTCACGGAGCAGCACAGCACAGCGGTGTTGGGGGAGCCAGGGGCAGTCACCGTAAAGTAGAGACCAAGCTATGCACGACGATGGAGCAACATGAACTAGAGTGCCCGCAGTCAGCCCTCTCCAGGGCTCCACTTTCCCGCAGGCCCGGCCCACCTACTGATTCCTCCTCTCTTTTCGTGATAGCCACGCCCCGCCACACCCACTCTTCCACTCCAAGCGTCTCCCGGAATCCATGGCCCCACCCCTTTCTCGCTCGTCTTTCTTCCGGCTCCATCTCTCCCAAGCCCCGCCCTTCTGATCTTTCCCTGCCTGTAAAAATCGCCTCTCCTTAGGTCCCGCCTTCTGCCCTCTGGTTCCACCTTTCCTTCCCGGGCTCCGCCTCCGCCCTGCCGGCCTCCACCTTCCCAGAGGCCTTCGCCTATGACACGCCGGAGTCCTTCTGAGGGGCGGGGTTTACGTACGAAGGGACGGAACCAAGAGGAGAGGCGGTGTTCCTCCCTCGGATAGCCGTCGGCGACCCCGCCCCTGCGTTTAGCCGTTGCCAGGAAACAAGCGTCCTTGCTCGGGTTTGGTCCGGCTCAGCCAATGAGCTGGCACGCCATTGCCCAGTCGTGCGACGCCGGGCGGTTGCGTGTGGTGCGCGGGGGCGCGGGCTGCGTGTGGCGCGGGGCGGGGCGCGGCTGGTGCGCTTGAGAAGCGATGGCGGCGGCCTGAACTCACCTAACACCGCAGCAACAACCGGGCCCGGCCAGGTTCGGCATTCCGTGAGTGAACGGTACGCATGGGCCAGAGGGGCTGGAGAGTCGTTTGTGGGGATGAGAGACTGGGAAAAGACGGTGACGGGTTTGGTTACTGTACTGGTTGTGAGGGGTTGGCAGGTGGTGAGGGTCCGGGTGTGAGTGTCTAAGATAGGGAAGGAGAGTGAGAGCTTACAGGTGAGTGGACAAATGAGGGGCTGTGAGAGGCTGGGTGCTTTCGGAGGTGCCAAGTTGAAGGGACTCCTGAACGCGGTTTACTAGGGCTGGGGCTACTGAGGGCTGGTGTGAAGGATACCCTGGGACTAGAGTGAGGGGTAAGGCCTGCGCGAGGAGAGAGAGAGTAAAAGGCGCAGGTGGGAGCCTGCGGGGTGGCGGCAAATTGGTGAGGGAGTTGAAGGCGAGGCATGGAAGAAGGGAATTAGGGCTTGTGAGACTTGGATAAAGGTGAGAGGTTGGTTCTGAGGCCTCCTTCGATGGACTGCCCTGTCCAGTGAGAGCAATAGTTTTAGACAAAATAGGGCAGCTTAGATGGAAGTGTTGTGCACCTGACTCCTCTGCTCCCATGGACTTTCCATATTCTGGAGGACGAGAAAATGAAGGTGTCATAGGCAATAGTACTATGGTAATGAAAGTCATATTTGAGGCTCAGACTTCAACAGAGTAATCACAGAAACTTCAGTTCCTTCGAGTTCCTTCTCTGGACTGCATAGTTGAAGATGGGCCCTCTCATGAAGGGTTTTGCGCTGTGACAGCTTGTGTTTTCTCTCTACTTGCTTCTGGATAACCTTATTCCACTGTTGCTCCTTACCTGTGCTTAACTGTGGGTCTTTGATTGGATTGACCATATTCAGTTGCTAATTCCACTTTTATGGAGGTCATATGGTTTGCCCTATACGCACTATATTTAGGATCCCAAACAGGATGGCCTTACTCTCCTTTCTTACAGTTGAATTTTTTAAAAAGCTAGTTTATATTATATTTAAAATGTGTGTTTGATGAGTTTTGACATGTGTACACATCTGTGAAATCATCATCAGTCTCAAGATACTGAACATTTCAGCCACCTGAAAATTCATCTCTTCCTCTCCACACCCTGTAGTTGGGTTCATCTTACTAGCATTCTTTTAGGTCCTCTTCTCCCCACCAACCCAAATGCACGTGAAATTCTGGAAAGTTGGTTTGGCATTCAGTGATAATGGCCACTTTCACACTACTAAATTTTCCTCTCTACTGCTAGTCTGCCGTGGGGTTGGGACATCCTATTCTTTCCAGACTCAGAAAGAGTTAAGTCTTTCCTAGAAAGAGTTAAGTCTTTCCTTAACTCTACATTGGACAGGGAGAGACCATTTCCTGAGAATTAGACAGCCTCAGTCCCCATTCTTTTCCAGAGTCTTAGCTTCAGAGCCAACTCCTATATCCTGTAGTGTATTCTCATTGCTTCTTTCTGGAGTCCAGACAGGCCTCCATATTGGTAGAACACTTGGCAACTTGCCCAGTCAGTCAGAACTTACAGTTCAGAGTTTAGAGTAGTGGTTCCTAAACACTGGACCAAGGACCCTGTACATGATAAAATTATCATCTATCCAAGATGGAGGGAGAGAAAGACAGTATGGTTATTCATGAAGATAAATTTATTCTCAGAGATTATCATTCCTATTCTTTTGGTGTTGAAGTGCTCTTTCATTGATGCAGTAATGGTAACAGTAGATGGTGGGTTAAAAAAAAAAGATCTAATTTACCCAAATAAAAAGTGTCAACCCAATTTTTAATTTTAAAAATTATTTCTATAGCTTTATGAACTTCAGAAATTTAAAGTGATGATGGTGTGGCTGTTGTATTAGGTTGAGGAAGCATACATTTATACAATGATTCTGTATAACTTAACATCTGAACAGCATTCATGCTTTACATAGGGATTTCAAATTTTATTATACTGATTTATTTAGGTACCTTGTAGACAAAGACAGGAACTTTCATTTTATAGATGAGAAATTAAATTCAATAGCCAGAGATCATATAGGGATACAGTGGCAAGGCTGAACCCAGAATTTTGTCTCAGAGTGAGAGAGACTTTGGGAAAGAAGATTTATAATAGACACTGAAGGTGATGTGGGAGGATTTTTTAATGATTTGTAGTTGTTCTATTTCCAAAAGACAGAAAAGGGACTGTGAGAGTGACATAGGGATGAAGGTTATGTTTTATGCTGTCGCAGTGACATTGGAACAGGTATATATAATACCTGGATCACATCTTGATAGTGGATCATATCATGATAGTGATAGGATGAATCAAATCAAATATTAGATGGTTCTTAGGGACTGTCTAAATCCTTGTTATAATGGAGAAAGCACTGGATTTGGTAAGCTTATTGTTTGCTATCCCAAACTCTGTTGAAATAGTAGTGCATTAAGTATAATGGATTTTGATTTGTATCATATAGTGAGTGGTAGTTCTGAGAGGATGAAACATACATGAGGATGATGATGTAGAGATAGAAACATGTTTAGGGTACTGTGTTAATCATTTATTCCATATCTGCTCTGTGCCAGGCACTCTACTAAGTGCTAGGAGAATGAATTCATTTATTCATTCAACAAATACTTGTTCAACATATAGTTTGTGCTTGTGATGCTCACATTTAATGGGATAACAACATGAATAAAACATGGTCATCTGAGCTCTCAAGGGATTTTCAGTCTAGTAGGGAGAGAGAGACACATGAAAACATAATTTCAATTTAGAGAGATAATGTGAAATGTGAAAATATATCATAATAGGTTGGGCGTAGTGGCTCACGCCTGTAATCCTAGCATTTTGGGAGGCTGAGGCAGGCAGATCGCTTGACCTCAGGAGTTTGAGACCGACCTGGGCAACATTTTGAAACCCTGCCTCTACCAAAACAACAACAACAACAGTAAAACCACCACCAAAAAAACCCACCAAAAATTAGCCAGGTGTGGTTGCACATACTTGTGGTCCTGGCTACTCCGGAGGCTGAGGTGGGAGGATTGCTTGAGCCTGGGAGGCAGAGGTTGCAGTGAGATGAGGTCACGCCACTGCACTCCAGCCTGGGTGACAGAGTGAGGCCCCACCTCAAAAAAAAAAAAAAAAAAAAAGAAAGAAAATATATCATAATGAGTTGATTACTCCTTTGTATCTAGTGTCATCTTTCCCTATATTCCAAGTATACATGTTTATTGATCTGTGTATCTCCACAAGTATCTCAAAATTAACATGTCCAAAACAGAATTCATAGTCTTTGCCCCAAAAGCCCGACTTTGCCCTCATATCCCCTGTCTCAGTCCAGGCAGGGACTACATTGTCATCTTTCATACTTTCTGCTCTTTTACTCCCTGCATTCAATCATTTGCTAGAATCTTAATACATTTCCCTCTGTGTTATCTCTCTTCTCTATATCTCCATTGCTACATCTTCACTGTCAAAGCTTTAGTTTAGCTCCCCCTCACCTCATATGATTTTTTTAAAACAATTTTTTGTCTTAAAACTTGCTATTTTCTGGTCCATCCCTAGAATGATTTTTCTGAAAATACACATCTGATCTCCGAACTCCTTGGCTTAAAAACTTTTGGCTCTTTGTGTCCTGTAGGACAACATCCAAATTTCTTAATATAGCATCATTTAGCTTCAGCTTACCTCTCCAGTCTCGTGTGCCACTCCCTAGTCTGTGTTCTAGTTTGAATAAATTGTTCACAGTTCCCTAAAACCATGCTGCTTTTTTGAGCCTTGAAATCTTTGTAATAGCTGCTTCCTCTACTAGGAATGCCTTTTCTTCTCTGCCCAGTGAACTTCCTTATCCTTTAGGATCTAGTTCAGTTTCACCTCCTTTTTGACATCTCTGTCAAGGTAGAGATAACTGTGTGTGACATGAGGATTCATTGCTGTAAAGAGGAGTCACTGTAGAATAGAGGTTCACTTTTGTGAATTGGATGGACCCCGCTGGAGTCAGATGAGGAGATCCCTGCAAGAAGCAGAAGTGATATTGCGGGGAGGGAAGGGAATGAGTTGGGACCATACCCTGACATCCCATTTGTCTGAGGGATGGAAAAGCAGGGAAGAAATGTGTAAGCTGAGCTCTAGTATAAATTCCTAGTAGGCGGTGTTTTTGGTTGGTTGGTTTTTCCCTTTATATTTCTATGAGATTTTAATCAGGTCATTCAACTTTCAGTATTTAGGGTAACAGCCCATTCATCTTCCTTATGTCAGTAATTAGTCTTCTTGCCTAGGAAGAGCCACTGTAAGGAGAGAGGAACCACAGAATTTTACTGACCTGTTCTTGGAAGATCATTTTGGTCTCTCCCTGTCCAATGTAGGTGTTGCAGGTATATCCCTTACCCCAGCTCCCTCCTCTTTGCCTCTCCTAGGGCAAAGGTTCATAAGTGAGGCTGAGCCACTTCCTGCCCTGTATCTGCTGTTCCGAGGTTGGTTGTCACCCTTGCTGTGTGTGGCTGTAAGGCTGTATTTTGGGCTATAAGGTGAGTGCCTGATCTTGGCCATTTTGGGTCTGAGAGATCAGCTCGTTCCCCTTTTTACTCTGTGGCTGAGCCCGAAGGTAAATCTGGAGAGTGGCAGGTTCTGGTTTTTTTTTTTTTTTTTTTTTTTTTTTTTTGGACTTTGCTATGGGAGGAAAGGATACCATGAGAGGGTGGTGATTTTAACCTTTTCTTTGTCTTGTTCTGAACATTGCAGAGAGTCTAATTAGGTGATAGGAATACCAAACTATAGCTTTCTTTTATGCTTTTGTTGTATGTGAACAGGGCCCAGTTTAAGTATTGGCTTTTGGAATCTGAGATGCTGATTCCAACATCTTCTCTCGAGGTCTTTGAAATGGGATTGTAGAACTGCGGTGGGCAGGTGGGTGAGGAAGGGTCCTGGAGGCTAATCTTCCTTGGTTCCATGAGCAGTACCCTTTGTTGGTCAAGTGGTGGAGCAATAATGGGCACCTCAGGTATACTGCAAGGTAGGAGCAGTTAATGTTTGAAATTAAATTCCAGAAGCTGGAGGCAGTTTAGTTTTGGACATGTTAAGACCTTACTGAGACTGAATGCTTGGCCTTTCTTCAGCTGACTGAGGTATGCATGGGAGGCGATAAGGATGGACACATCAGAGCAGGTTATATCTCTTTTCTCAGTCAGAGATATGGGCACTTGGGTCAAATAGGATCAGGAGAAGGAAGGAGGAAAGGGACATGTAATTTACAGAGTACCTTCTTTATGGTCGGAATGCTACATAGGTTGTTATGTGACTTAATTTTTAAAACTAGCAATACTAATTTCATCAGGAATTTATAGATGAGGAAGCTGAGGCTCAGATATGTGAAATGATATATTTAAAGTCACACAGCTGGGGACTGTGTGACTTTCAAACCATTGAGGGACTCCAGAGTTCAGACTTTACCTACTAGTCTGTATTATTCTTGTTTGATTGTCTTTGTTTTCAGTCTTTAAAATGAGATACGATTGAGAAAAGTGTTCCATAAACATTAATACTCTTTTTTCAATGAGGCTCTTTGCAGGTGGCAGATAGCTCAAGCTGGGTTTGGGAAGAGTTTAATAAAGGGACCATATTTACAAAGATATGGATGGGGTTTAAGGAAACCAACAAGGGATGGTACAGTATCCCAGGGCTAATAACTGTAAGAGGGGCTAGCCATGGGGGAGAGTGCTTACCACTTTTCTCAACCGTTGACTTTATCTTTTCCAGTCCATGCCTAATTGGGACCATAAATAGCTGGGTGGATAAGTACTTGTTCCAGTGCATCCCTGCTGATGGCTACTAGTCTTTGTTGCTGTGTTGATGATTTATTAAGAAACCATGTATGAAAGACTGAGCAGTGCTTCTGTGGCTTTGCCACCTTCTCACCCATTTTCTTCTCTCTCACCCCCATTCTTCTAATGAGTGAGGGAGGGAAGGTGGGGTGGGGTTGGTGGTGGATTGGATGTTAGCTTCTGTCTTTCTTCATGTTCAGATTTGCCTGAAGTAGCATCCATCCTTTATTTATTACTCATTTTTTCCTTTTTCAGAGAAGGTGTCTTACCTATTTTTCTGAGTATACCCGATTTTAATGCCATTTATCTCTATCTTATTTATTTATAACTTGTCACTTTCTTCAGACTACTGCTCTCACTTGACAGACACCCTTGAGCCTCCCCATCCTACAGCAAAATCAAAAGGCTTTTTCTTGACTCCCCTTACCACAACTTCTTTAAGCTATTGCCCTATTTTTTTTTTGAGACAGAGTTTCACTCTTGTTGCCCAGGCTAGAGTGCAATGGCGTGATCTTGGCTCACCGCAACCTCTGCCTCCTGGGTTCAAGCGATTCTCCTGCCTCAGCCTCTTGAGTAGCTGGGATTACAGGTGTGCACCACCACACCCAGCTAATTTTGTATTTTTTAAAATAGAGATGGGGTTTCACCATGTTGGTCAGGCTGGTCTCAAACTCCTGACCTCAAGTGATCTACCTGCCTTGGCCTCCCAAAGTGCTGGGATTACAGGCATGAGCCACTGCGCCTGGCCTACCCTATTTTTATCCTTTCTCATTTTACTGAATTTCCTGAAAGTACATCTTACATTTCGATTCCTATTCTTTAACTAACTAATTTGACTAAGTTTGTAAAAAACTTGATTGCGCCATTTTTAATCTTCATTCTACTTGATCTTTCTATAGAACTATACACTATGGGCAACCTCCAGTTTCTTGAAACTTCCTTTCTTTGATGTCTAGATCATCATTATTTCTTGGGTTTCTCCTTTTATTTCTGGCTCCCTTCAAAGTCTTCTTTAAAGACTCCTCCTTTTTAACTTTCCTACGTCCTGGTTTTCCCCAGGATTTTACCCTTACCTCCTTTCATGATCTGCTGTTCTCCTTGGATAATTCCATCTACTTCCATAGCTTCATAGTTGTCTATAAGCTGCTAACTCTTGAATTTGTATCTTTTGTCTTGATTTTATTCATTATCTCAAGTATGGTATTCCTACGTGCTTTCTGGACATCATGAATCTCCTGTAGATGTCTCAAAACTTAACATGTTCAAAACTGTACTCAACCTCTTTTCTTGAACACAGTTCCCCTTCTTATGTGTTTCTAGTCTGTTAATGGCTTTATCTTTTACTGAGTCTCCTATACTTCCTATGAGAGTCTTCTCTCATCCCCCATTTATTTGCCAGGTCTTGTTGCTTTTACTTTGTGGTTAATTTAAATCTGGAGGCAGATATTCTGCATTTGCATTTTAGTCCTGTCACTAGCTGGGTAATGTTGGGCAATTTATTTAACCTCTCTGGGCCTTGATTTCCTCCTATGTAAAATGTGGATAATAATACTTAAATGGGTTTTTATGAGGTTTAAGTTAGCTACTTCATGTAGTGCTGGAATGGAGCCTGGCATGTAGTAAATATATGTTTGCTGTAATACTTATTAATTCAGCATTCAATTTCAAAAGCATATTTGAGTTCAGGCTGTATGTTTGTTTGCACTGGGATTTCAAAGAAAAATGAATGCTATTTTTATTTTGTCAAGGAACTTGCTATTGATTGGCAGAGGTGTTACAGGTATAAATAATTTCAGTATTGCATGGAACATATTAAGATAGAGGCGAATCTCAGATTTATCTTTCCTAATATTTCTCTTAGTTCATTACATTACTGTCTTATTTTCAAATGGACTATTGAAACAGCTTCTTATAAATTGTCCACTGCAATCCATCTCTCTCTGCTCCATCTTATACTGTTACCTGATGTATTTTTGAAGGACAATCTGATCTTACCATTTTCTTGTTTAAAAACCTCCTTTGTTTCTAGGGTGTCAGTAGACAAAAGCTAAACTCCTTAGCATAATATTTAGCAATACTTATAACCGTCACCCACATTTACCCTTCAACTAATGTTGTGCCTCTCTTCTCTGAATAGTCTGTGATTAAGGCACACTAAATTTGCAACTGTTCTTTGAATTTTTCGTGTTCTTTCACGGTACCATAGTTTTGTACGTACTGTTTTTAATATGAAGAAAACCTTTCCCTCTGCTCTCTGCTTAATTAGTATCTCATTATTAAAGATCTAAGTTCAATATTAACTCTGTGGAACCCTCTAATAGCCCAGGCAGAGTTAGTTGTTTTCCTTCATGCCCCCATGACACTTTTTATAAATACTTCTATTTACAATATTTGTTGGATTTATGTTTATGCTACCTCAACTGGTTTTATCCATCTTTGTTATTTCCAGTGCTTACTTAGAACAGTGCCCAGTATTTTATCCATATGGATATACATTGAGTTAATGAGTAAGCCCTACCTGCTCTTTAGGACTGGGTCCCTCCCTTTATCAGACTCACCTGTTCTATAGAAATTTTCCTTAAACATAGTGGCTACCTTCCTTTAGTTGTGAGCTGGAAATTGTGTGAGAGAGTATCTGGGTGAAGGGAGATATTGTTAATATAACCTTAGGGCAAAATGTGGGGCTGGTGCCAGGTCTCTGGATTCCTTCGGCCTTTATTGAGTATAAAGAGGAAGGACAACTGAACCACCCCTTTCCTTTCAAGGTTTTATGCTTGTGAGAGACAGTACTGATGAGGGTGTTGTGGCTGTAAAGGAGAAGGAACTATGATTCCTTCTCCAATAGCTACTTGGTACTTTTTTCCTTTTTCTTGTGAGGATGTCTTACCATTTTCTTGGGAGCGAGTTTTGGTTGTGTCTGGCAGGAGTGGAGATGGGAATGTGTCTGTCTTCCTTACTGGAAAGGAAACAGCTCTTCTTTATTGGTTGGCTCTGAATTCTTCCTCTTAAGAGTATTCAGTCAGTTAAGGGTCTATTTGCTCATCTCCCATAGGTCACTGGGTAGGTTTCTAGGGAAGCACCTGTGATAGACAGAAATTTCTTCTTCAGTAGTCCCAGAGGGCTAGAGTCAGATCAAGGCTGGATTTCTTGATTGATTGTTCATTCATTCATTCATTCACTCACTTATTTGCTTCAGCATTAATACATTCAACGAATATTTATTGAGTCCCTAGGCCCTGGGCATACAACAGACACAATAAGACAAACCCTGCCCTCAAAGAAGCTACCTAATGTGGGGAAGATAAGACAAATAAATAAATAGTTTCAGGTAGTGAAAACTGCCAAGAAGAAAGGATTAGGAAGCTAGAGAGTGAGGTGAGAAGATGTGCTATTTAGATAGAATTGTTAGGCAGGGCCTATCTGGGGAGATGATTTGAAACAAACAAACAAACAAAACGAGCAATGACAGCAATGTGAAGAGCGGGAGAAGGACATTCTAGTCTAGGCAGAGGGAACAAAAAGTATTCAAGAGGGCCTGTGTCACTAAAGTGTGAGTGAGAAGGAGAATGGTAGGAAGTTATACAGATTAGATTATGTAGGCTCCTGTAGGCCAAGATAAGGAATTTGAACTATTACAGTGTGTTAGGAAATTATTGGAGAGTATTCAGCAGAGGACAGGTCATATAATTTAGGTTTTAAAAATATCACTCTGGTTGTCGTGATAACTCTTAGGAGGATAGTAAAGGAATCATGGAGACCAGATTGGAAGCTACTGCAATAGTGAGACATATTTTGAAGGTAGAGATGATAGAGTTTGCTGATGAACTGGATATTGGAAGTAAGGAAAAGAAAAAACAAGGATAATGTGCACATTTTCAGCTTGAGCATTTAGGTTAATTTTGGTATCATTTTCTTTTGAGATGGAGAAAGTTGAAGGAGTAAAAGGTTTGGTGGTAGAAGTCTGAGTTCTGTTTTAGACATGTCAGTTGCTGACTGTGTGTGTGTGTGTATGTATATATAGGTGTGTGGAGTTTTCAGTGGAGTGGTGGTTCTGAGTTCTGGAAAGTGAGCTTCTATTTATCCATTCCATTATCTCTTCTCTGAATTAGATTTAGAAATCTGGACTGGCCAGTGGCCTCTGGGCTTGCCATTCCAGCCTGGTATAACCTCTGGCTCCATGGGCAGCTACTGGCTCCTACAGACCGGATGAAGCAGACTGGAGACACAAGTGGAGAAAACCTCCAGCTGGCAAATCCTCAGAGTGTAGGCCTCTGGCTGCCAGTCCTGCCCAGCCTGCCTCATGGAGAGGATGAATTGGCTGAGCAGACTGGCCTCCCGGGGCCCTGGGCACCGTATACCTCAAGGGGCCAATCTCCAAACCCCAGTCATGGCTGATCCCGAGACCTGCCTCATGGTCTTCAAGAATCACTGGTCCCAGGTAGGAGACTGTATGGCAAAGGGCCTTGTCTGCTGATCACCTGAGTTCTCCCAACCTTCTATATTCTCCTCATCCCATTTAGTAACCTTATCAATTTAGATTCCTTCCATCTTCTGTCCTTTTTCCCTAGGTGGTGCGAATCCTGGAGCGGCAAGGCCCTCAGGCAGCTCCTGGGGGTGCAGACGATCTCAGTGCTGTGCGCAACCACACTTACCAGATGTTGACACTGCTGGCAGAGGATCGTGCAGTTCCCTCGGCCCCCACAGGCCCTGGGCCACTGCTGGAGTTTGCTCTGTGCGAGGATCTGCTGACCCGTGTGTTGACATGGCAGCTGCAATGGGATGAGCTTGGGGATGGGGTCGAGGAACGGCGGGCTGAGCAACTGAAACTATTTGAAATGCTAGTGAGCGAAGCTCGCCAGCCACTGTTGCGGCATGGTCCAGTTCGTGAGGCTCTGCTCACCCTGCTGGATGCCTGTGGCCGCCCTGTGCCCAGTAGCCCAGCACTGGATGAAGGCTTGGTGCTACTTCTCAGCCAGCTGTGTGTTTGTGTGGCCCAGGAGCCTTCATTGCTCGAGTTCTTCCTGCAGCCACCTCCTGAGCCTGGAGCTGCTCCCCGTCTTCTTCTCTTTTCTCGCCTTGTCCCTTTTGTGCATCGAGAGGGCACCCTGGGCCAGCAGGCCCGTGATGCCCTACTTCTTCTCATGGCTTTGTCAGCTGGGAGCCCCACTGTGGGCCGCTACATCGCGGATCACTCTTACTTCTGCCCGGTTAGCACCCCCTGGCTTGGAGGGTAGGGTGTGGTGTGTAGATACTGAACAGCACCTTCCTATCCAGGAGATGGGGAGAGGCTATGTTCCAGGGCCCGTTCCCCTAGGAAACAGTTCCTGGATTTGAAAGCAGCCCCCTGGAGTTGTAGTGGGGATGAATCATGGGCTTAGATGGATAGGGCAGATACTAAGTCTCTTTGTAGGCCTGTGAATTCTAGGTGAGTTTCAGGCACATTGGGTAGCCAAATGCTTGCTTTGGTAATAGCTTATACCCCTATTCCCATCAAAACTCTGGATTACTAGCTCCCCTGTTCCAGTTTTTATATTTTACAAATATATTTTATATATGAGCTTTTGGTAACTTCTCATAGGTGCTGGCCACAGGGCTCAGTGCCCTGTACTCATCACTGCCTCGAAAGATTGAGGTTCCAGGGGATGATTGGCACTGTCTGCGACGGGAAGACTGGCTGGGAGTGCCAGCCCTTGCACTCTTCATGAGTTCCCTGGAGTTCTGCAATGCAGTAATTCAGGTAGGACTGAAAGTCTGGCCCTTGGTCATTTTTGGGAGATTAGGTAGGAGGGGGTATATTCCCTGGAGTTCTGTCATTTTTCCATCTTGGAAGTAGGATGCCTCTCTGTAGTGTACTATTCTACTCCCTTCCAGGCAGTGGTCTCCTCATAACCCTCCCCCTTCTCTCTGGCACTCCTACAGGTGGCTCACCCCCTGGTGCAGAAGCAGTTGGTTGATTATATCCATAATGGGTTCCTGGTGCCTGTCATGGGTCCTGCCTTGCACAAGGTGAGAGTCATGGGTGGCAAGGCATATAAGGGGCTAAGCTGCAGTGGTAACCTCAGTGCCAGGACTAACGTAGGAGGCGGTGGGTAGAGTACTCCTCCCTTTTGCCCTGTCTGCTCCTGATTTCTCTTAGAATCCAGGGAAAATGGCCCTGTATGTGCAGGGAAGCTGTGCATTTCCAGACTTTCCCTTCTTTTTGTCCAGACCTCTGTGGAGGAGATGATCGCCAGTACCGCCTATCTGGAACTTTTCCTACGGAGTATCTCAGAGCCTGCTTTGCTCCGTACCTTCCTGCGATTCCTGTTGTTGCACCGGCATGACACCCACACCATCCTCGACACCCTCGTTGCTCGTATTGGCAGTAACTCCCGGGTATGGCCCTTACCCCTGTCCTAGCTTACCTGGATGAGCCATCTTCTTTCTCTGACCTTTGTTCTGGGAGGGTATTCCTGCCCTTCTTTTGCCTGTATCTCCAGCAGTCACCTCAAAATTAAGTGGCATTAACTTTCCAGCATTAAACTTTTAACCATTTTGGGTACAGATTTTAATCTACTCCCCTGCTTTTATGATAGATGAATCTATCTTTTCTGGATGACTTTGGCTGTTCATCATGACTATAGGTTTTGCTACTGTGCAGTGTTCGTAATGTAGTATTGGCCTGAGTTCTCTTAAACTGTTTATCATTCTGTGGCCTGCTTTGGGTGACTTGAGAGCACTTTAGGTTGTGTGTCTGCTTTGGTAGATGATCCAGGTGCTACTGATATGCTTGCCTTCTTTCTCCTTTGGATTTGCTGCTTTTGAACTATAACTTGGAGCACTCATCCACCCACCTATCTACTTTCGGTCCTTCCTCCTAAACATTTTTATTGAATGTTCACTGTGTGCCATACTGTTTGCTGGTGCTGGGGATACAGTGATAAATAAGGTAGACATTGTTGCTGACTTCATGGAGCTTACTTTGTAGAGAAGACAGACAAGCAACACATTAATAAGTTGTGGTCAGGGTTATGAAAAAACTGGAGTGCTTAGAAATAATAGGGTGGCCAAGGAAGACCTCTCTGAAGAGATGACGTTGAACTGAGACATAGAGATTATAAAGGAGTTAACTTATTGATCAAGTAGAAGAACAGGAAAGCAAGGGGATCAGCATGCAAAGGACATCAAGTGGGGGAAGAGCTTAACATGTTTGAGGAAATGAAAGACTAGAGGTGTAGTGAGCAAGGGGAAGAAGGGAATGAGATAGAAATAGAGGGGTAAAATTCAGATCATGCATGACCTGGAAGACCATGGCAAGAAGTTTGGATATTAACAAATAGAAATATATATAACATGGGAGTGGATGGTTTCCAAGTTATAAAGACTTAAGCCTCTCTAGGAGAATAAAGCATTAATTTTGCCATGGACTTCATGGCATTTATTTTGCCTCTGGGACCATTTTTGCTTCCTTTTTTTATTATAAGTTAAAGTTTCCTGGATCCATGTGTTTAAAATAGAAGTTCTTTCATCACTGAGAGCTCTGGAAAACTTCTAGATAATGAGATACTTGGTAGTAGAGTTCCAGGTCAGTTTCCTGGATAGCTGTGTTTTGTATAGGTGCAGTTTCTGAAGCTAAGTTAGGGTGTATAAGAAATATTCCAGACTGACTGATTAAACCAGTGTTTCTAAACCAAGTGTATACTTTAGAAACGTCTGTGAATCTTTGAAGATGACAACTAACAACTACAACAGATTCTGAGCTCTACCTCAGATTTCTTGAATCTTTGGGAGTAGGCTCAGGACATGTGTATTTTTAAAATTTTCCAAAAAGTAATCGTGATAGATGCCTTGGGTTAAGATTTATTGGAACCAATAGGGAATAGGTATTAAAGCTTTAATTTTACAAAGATACCAAAAGTATTTTTTTTCCCTCATTATGCTGAAATTAGGCCATGATTGGCCTCATATTGTCCTGTTCATGTTTACAGCCAGTTGATTTTCTTTTTGAGGTTTTATCTGTTGTTTCTTCCTTTTGTCTTATCCTAACTTTGATTCTTACTCACTATCTTTCATTTTTTTAGTAGTTGTTTCTATTAGTCTCCCATTTGGTCCCCTGGTCTTAGGAGCCTTACATCTTCTTGGGATGTTTCTTCTTGGTTCCTGGTTCTTGGAGGAACAGATCTCTTGTAATTTCAGGATGCCCGTGTTAAACATGTAGATGCTTTCCTTTCCACTGTGGTCCTTTCAAGCTTGATTCTTTGGCTTGACTTTGTAACGTATATAGCCTGTCTTGTGTGCCTTGAAGTGACTAATTTTGGCTAACCAGCCTGTGATAATTTCGTATTGCTGTCATAACAGATTATCAAACCTAATGTTTAAAACAGATTTATTGTCTTATAGTTTTGTAGGTCATACGTATGACATGGATCTCGCCAGGCTAAAATCAAAATTTTGGGGGGTGGGGTCTGTGTTCCTTTCAGGAGGCCGTAGGACAGGATCCATTTCCTTATTTCTATTGGCAGAATTAATTTTCTAGCAGTTGTGGGATTGAGATCTCTGTTTTCTTGCTGGTTGACAACTGAAGAACATTCTCAGCCTGTAGAGCAACCAGATTCCTTGGCTCATGGCCCCCCTTCATCCTTAGACAATAGATGTCTATGGATCTCAATTATCTGTGGATATCTAGGATAATCTCATCTAGGATAATCACATCTGCGAAGTTGTCTCTGCCACGTGAGGTGAAATATTTTTAGGGTCTGGAGATTAGGATGTGAGCATCTTTGAGGGACCACTTTTCTACCCACTTACTACTTTTCAGTGAGTCTGAATTTTTTCATTGCTAGCTAACGTGGTCATTTAGGATAGCCTCCTGAACATCCATGCTATTCAAAATGTGAACTGCTGTCACGTGTTTTTCTTGCTGTGTGGTTGACTTTTAATTCTCCCGTGGTCATGTAGCAAATAATGAATGCCTGAACTGTTCAGGTAGTGCCCTAGACCAAGACCCATTCGTTGTCTTCAGGGAGCTCAAGGTGTCTGACACACTTGCTGTAAGGGAAGTATAGAGAAAGTGCTAGGAAGATTCAGAGAAGTGAGGGAAAGGTTACAAATGTGTTTTCTTTACCTAGTCAGAGATGAACCAACCTTCTTCCTTTTCTAAAATAAAAGATTTCCTCTAATCTTGACCCACCTACTTTTTCCTTTTCCTGTCAGCTGCGCTTGAGTTGTTCTTTATCCTGCCTTCTGAGAGATACACTAGTGTTAGAGAGGTGACTCAGACTTCATGTTTGCAGCCCCACCTACTTCCCAGTTGGGAATCTTCCCGGTTCCCTCTAGTTTCTTATTGGTAGGCATTCAGTTACTGTATTGCTACAGTCCCTTCTGGCAGGCATTCACTTAATTACCATGTTTCTGTTGTCTCCTGTTAGTCATTCACTCAATCACAGTATTTCTTAGTCTCTTCTCATGGATTTTCGTTCAAGTGTTGCTGGAGTCTCTGCTTGCAGGTATATATAGCTAGAGAGTCTATAGAAGTCCATTGGGTCTGAGATGCTTCATTTGTATGAATAGCAAAGTCTTGCTCGCAAAGATCGTGTGATCATCTAGCTAATACTTGAATGACTTATGTGCCAGGCGTGATACATGGTCCTCTAGGAGTTCCTCTAGGAGTGGTTGGTTGGGCCAACTTGGGGCTGGGGGGGTTCCCGTTTGGTGAATGGCTTGGAGGGCAGAGAGCCCTTATGGTGACTCCCTCCCTCCCCTCCACCCCCCCCAGCTCTGCATGGTCTCTCTGAGTCTCTTCAGGACCCTCCTGAACCTCAGCTGTGAGGATGTCCTGCTGCAGCTGGTTCTCAGGTATCTGTTGGGGCAGGGCTGAGGGATGGCTGACCCTGAAGCCTCAGAGTCTTATGCATTGCTGGGGCAATGGGCTATATAGGGGTTACTCATGAGTTTCCACTTGGAGCCTGGCTTAACCATGCAGTTTCATTGGCCTGATGTTCCTCTAGGCCCTGTCCTTCCTGCCTGATCTACCCTGTGTCCCCTTTCTGATGTCTTTCTCAGGTATCTTGTTCCATGTAACCACGTTATGCTGAGCCAGAAGCCGGCTGTTCGTGATGTGGACCTATATGGACGAGCAGCTGACAAGTTTCTCTCCCTAATCCCACGCTGTTGTCGGCACCACGCCCCCAGCCCACCTCGTCCAGAGCATGCCTCATGGGCACGAGGTGGGCCTAGCAGAGAGACAGGGAGAAGGGAGGACATCACGGGTATGGCCTAGGTTCTGGGGGAGCGTAGCAAGGAGGGGCTGGGGTGAGGGGAGGAAGGTGTCCATGAATGATATTCTGTCTTTGGGGAGGTTGATGAGGGTGTCTTGCAGGGGGGACCCTTAACACTCACCAAAGAAAATTAGAGTGGGACTTCTGGGCAAAGCTATGCTTGTCCTTCTCTCTAGTCGTATACTCTTCCTGTTTCCATTGTGCCTTCAGTGGTGGTGGTGGTGAGTGGGGGTGCTGGATGAGGATAAGGTTAATTAGGATCGTATACTCTTCCTGTTTCCATTGTGCCTTCAGTGGTGGTGGTGGTGAGTGGGGGTGCTGGATGAGGATAAGGTTAATTAGGATCGTATACTCTTCCTGTTTCCATTGTGCCTTCAGTGGTGGTGGTGGTGAGTGGGGGTGCTGGATGAGGATAAGGTTAATTAGGATCGTATACTCTTCCTGTTTCCATTGTGCCTTCAGTGGTGGTGGTGGTGAGTGGGGGTGCTGGATGAGGATAAGGTTAATTAGGATCGTATACTCTTCCTGTTTCCATTGTGCCTTCAGTGGTGGTGGTGGTGAGTGGGGGTGCTGGATGAGGATAAGGTTAATTAGGATCGTATACTCTTCCTGTTTCCATTGTGCCTTCAGTGGTGGTGGTGGTGAGTGGGGGTGCTGGATGAGGATAAGGTTAATTAGGATCGTATACTCTTCCTGTTTCCATTGTGCCTTCAGTGGTGGTGGTGGTGAGTGGGGGTGCTGGATGAGGATAAGGTTAATTAGGATCGTATACTCTTCCTGTTTCCATTGTGCCTTCAGTGGTGGTGGTGGTGAGTGGGGGTGCTGGATGAGGATAAGGTTAATTAGGATCGTATACTCTTCCTGTTTCCATTGTGCCTTCAGTGGTGGTGGTGGTGAGTGGGGGTGCTGGATGAGGATAAGGTTAATTAGGATCGTATACTCTTCCTGTTTCCATTGTGCCTTCAGTGGTGGTGGTGGTGAGTGGGGGTGCTGGATGAGGATAAGGTTAATTAGGATCGTATACTCTTCCTGTTTCCATTGTGCCTTCAGTGGTGGTGGTGGTGAGTGGGGGTGCTGGATGAGGATAAGGTTAATTAGGATCGTATACTCTTCCTGTTTCCATTGTGCCTTCAGTGGTGGTGGTGGTGAGTGGGGGTGCTGGATGAGGATAAGGTTAATTAGGATCGTATACTCTTCCTGTTTCCATTGTGTCTTCAGTGGTGACGGTGGTGAGTGGGGGTGCTGGATGAGGATAAGGTTAATTAGGAGGTTGGACAGTTAGCTGTCTGAATAGATTCCATGTTTCTGCCTCCCCATTATCTTCTTTCTTAGTCTCCCGAGGTGTCTTATCTCTCCTTCTGAACCTCTGTCTCCTTGATTTCTCTTATATTTTTTCCCTTTTCAGGTCCTGGAAGCCCAAGTGTGGACTCCTCTTCTGTGATGACAGTACCCCGGCCCTCCACACCATCTCGTCTGGCTCTCTTCCTGCGGCAGCAGAGCCTGGGTGGCTCTGAGTCTCCAGGCCCAGCCCCTTGCTCACCAGGGCTTTCTGCATCCCCAGCCTCCAGCCCTGGCCGACGGCCTACCCCTGCAGAGGAGCCTGGAGAGCTGGAAGACAATTACCTGGAGTATCTGCGTGAGGCACGTCGTGGTGTGGACCGCTGTGTCCGAGCCTGTCGTACCTGGTCTGCCCCCTATGATGGCGAGCGGCCCTCTCCTGAGCCCAGTCCTTTTGGCTCCCGGACTAAGAAACGCAGCCTACTGCCTGAGGAGGACAGGAACAACGTGGGGGAAGGGGAGGAGGAAGAGCTGGGGAGTAGGGGGCTGGCTGGGGGTGCAGGGGAGGGCCCTGGTCACCTGCCCCCTCCCCAGCTCAATGGAGTGCCAGGATCATGGCCTGAGGGGGCGAAGAAGGTTCGTCTGGTGCCAAAGGAGGGAGCTGGGGAACTGCTAGAGGGCATCTCCGAGGGCATGGCAGGACTAGAGGGCTTTGGGCAGGAGCTCCGGGAGCTAGAGGTGGCATTGAGCAATGGGGGAACTGGCTCAGAGTCCCCCTTAGAACCTCCACTGCCCCTTGAGGAGGAGGAGGCCTACGAGAGCTTCACCTGTCCCCCTGAGCCCCCTGGCCCCTTCCTCAGCAGCCCTTTGCGGACTCTCAACCAGCTGCCAAGCCAGCCCTTCACTGGTAAGCTACTTAGTCTAGGCCTTCCCTTCTGTGTACTCTTTGCATGTTCTCGACATGTTTGTGCTGGTTTCTTGGACCTCTTGGCCATGTCATTTCTGTGTACTTGCCTAGCCCCTCATCCATCCTGCTTGCATCACTTCCAGATACGTGTCATGTCATACTTGTGTCCCTGTGTCTGTCTGTACGTCTTCCATGCTTGTGCTGGTTGGAGTATTGACTTATATCTGAGCCTTGTATGTATGTCCTATGTGCATGTTCCTCCTCTTTCCCTAGTCTGGCCATTTCCTGCGATTTGTAATTAGGATATTCTGTGTTTGATGTTTCCTGGTGAATCACAGCAATATTTCTGAACCATATTGAAGACATACGTGCTGTCCTGTATGGAGAGGCACCTAAACACTCTCTATGCCATTCCGTCCAGTTTATCTGTCTGGGTCTTGGGTTTTCTGTCAGCTCTCCTGGGGCCTAAGGTTAACCTTCTGGTATTTTTCTCCCTACTCAGCTCCTTCCTCCCCACCTCTTCAAAGAAGGACTTGATTTCAAGTTTTTCCTGTTCGCTTTCCTTGTACCTTCTTGGTTGCTGTGACTGTCTGCTAGCACTAAGACTGTCTTAAGCAGATAGAGTGCAATTTCTTTGAAGGCAAATGACAAAGCGTGGCCCTGAGCTCCCTGACTGAGTTCATTTGGACTCTCAAGGATGCGCTGGAGCTAGACTCGATCTGAGTGGTTGGACTAACTCCTCTTTGTTTTTGTATGAGAGCCAGCTTACCCCGCCATTCTAAACCTCAGGCCAGGAAAACCAAAAAACAAAAAAAACCAACCAAACAAAAAACAAACCCACCTCTGAGAAGTAGTAGCTAAGGCTAAGATCACAGGCCTTGGATTAGGCATACCTTACATTAGCCTCCCATCTCTGCCATAGATGCATATAAATCATTTACTGCAATTATGGCACATTGTGAGAACTCAGCAAGTGGTAGCTTTTCACTAGGATCTCTGGGTACATAGCAGATTTAAGTTGACTAAGGCAAACACTCATCTTCCAGTTGTTCATAGTCAGATTGTCATGCCTTGATAAGTTCATGTCCTGACTGGGCCTGGGAGATGCTGGCCATCCTGCTCATACAGCATCAGGGCTTCTGCCATGGAGTTGTGCCAATTCCCTCTTCTTGCCTCCTGCAGAAAATCTATCTTTCCATTTATTTAGCCTCTGCTCTGTTCCTTTCAGCTCAGTACCACTAGGTGATAGCGTGCAGGTTTTACCACAGTCTTGAAGTATTAATTGAAGCTTTTGTCTTTTTTTCCTTTGGTAAACTTATCTGAGCTTTTCAATTTTTTTTTTCCAAGAAACTTCCAGGAAATGAAAGGAACAGGACAAAATTATGGGGCGTCTTAGGACTCTGTTAAGCTAGAGTTGTTTTGAAGCTAATGCTAGACATGTGCACCTGGAGTGAAAAATGTTTTAGCATCTTTTTCAGGATTCACTCCCTCCTGCCCTCCATCATTCTCCTGTCTCAATTCATAGTACAGTTCTTAGATATACTCCCTTTCCCCAAAAAAATCCCTAATCAGAAGGACTGTGATGGTTATAGAGGCCTACTGCTGGTGATCTGGCTTAGCTGAGGTCAGTTTTCCCAGTGGATAATGCTGATCCTTTCCCTTCCTTGTCTCCCACCAAAGAGTCTGTCCTCAGTCAGTTTCTCTGCCCCTGCACTAAGCTATCCTTTTACTACATATTCTGTTCCACCGTCTTGGTTCCCAGCTTCTGAAAGACAAAACTGATGTCTTCTCTGGTCCTCCAAATATTTTTTTCCCTAACTTTAAATTGGCTCACATAGTTACTTTGTCTTTGCAACACCATCTTCTAGCTTTCTTTCTGAGCAGGTTTAGTGTTATCCTCCGTTTTTTGTGGAACCTAATTCTTTTTGGACCTAATTACTTTCTCAACCTATTTGTTCTTCTGTTGTGCCTCTTGGGTGAATCTTTTATAAAAACAATATGTAATTGTAGCTTATGGTTATAACTGAACACTTAAAATTTGCCAGATCTGAGGCTAAATGCTTTATATTGATAACTCTTTGATCCTCTTCATCACCTTATGAGGTAGGTATATTTTCCTATTTTACGAACTAGGAAACTAAGGCTTGGACAATTTTGACCTGTCCAAACTAGTAAAGGGCAAAGCCAATGAAACCAGATCTTTCAGAGTCCAGAGCCTAAGATCTGGCTTGTCAGCTTGAATGTGTGTAAAGCTGGCATCTGGAATCTTGTGGGTCCATATGGTGTCTGCCATCTTATTTCCTCCAGAATAGGTGGCCACGGGATATTTAAACATACCCAGAGGCTGACATACAAATACTTTTCATCTGGTGGGGGTCTCTTGTTTTGGGGAGGAATGCGTGCGATGTGCATTGTGTTCAGGCTTTGTATCCTTGTGCCCACCTCCCCCCCAACCCAGGCCCCTTCATGGCTGTGCTCTTTGCCAAACTCGAGAACATGCTGCAGAACTCCGTCTATGTCAACTTCCTGCTGACGGGGCTGGTGGCCCAGCTGGCCTGTCACCCCCAGCCCCTGCTCCGCTCTTTCCTGCTCAACACCAACATGGTCTTCCAGCCCAGTGTCAAGTCCCTGCTGCAGGTGTGCGGTGCATGCATGCATGGGTGCGTCCAGGCTCCGTGGTGGGCCAGGCCCGCAGCTGGAGTGACCCTGGGTGGGCTGGGAACAGGCCCAGTGGGACTAGAAAGGACTGTATCAGTCTAGAGCTGCTCAGAAATGTCATTAGGGTGTGCTTCATAGGTGCTGGGCTCTGTGAAGAATAAGATTGAGAACTTTGCGGCTTCCCAGGAGGACTTCCCAGCACTGCTGTCCAAAGCCAAGAAGTACCTCATTGCCCGTGGCAAGTTGGACTGGGCTGAGGGCCCTGCAGCAGGACCTGCCCCACGCCGTTCTGATCCCCTAGGTGAGGCCTATCCCACCACACCCGTACCTGCCCTCCCTAGATAGCCTATTAACCCAGGTTAATTGAGCTCTTATTAAGAGTGAAATGTTGTGCCAGGACCTAGTGAGTTGTAGAAAATTGAGTCTTCATGTTTGTTCTCAGACTTCTGGTCAGGGGATAGAACATAGTTCTATCTATTAAGAGCCAGATCAGCAGTTCTAGCAAAAACTACTCTAGAATTTGGGGACAAGAAAGAGGACAGAGTAGTCTCTAGGTTGCGATATTATTACAGCTTAGTAAAGGACATGGCATTTGACATGGGCCTTGAGAGATGGGTAGGACTTAGGTAGGCAAAGGAGTGGGGAATCTTTTTTTTTTTTTTTTTTCAGGAGAGGTCCTGGACTGTTTAGTTGGAGTAGGGGATTTAAAAGTTGGTGGAATAATTGGCAGTAAGGCTGGAGAGATTTGGCTGGAGCTGAATTTCTCAGAGTAGAAGTTGGGATGTTTTAGGCAGTGAAAAACCACTGGAAGTTCTAAATCTGGAAGTGGAGAGATTAGTATGTTAGCTCAGATGCAGTCAAGCTAGGAGAAAAGAGTCAGGAAGCATCAGGAGGCTTCTGCTATAATGTAGATGTTACCAGGGAGGCTTGAATTAGAATAGTAGACGTGGAAGGGAAGCATTTAATGAGGCAGAAATGAGAAGGAAGTGTTGGTGGAGTTTGGTGAGTGGTATAAGGAAGGAGGAAGAATTAAATATCGTTATGAAGTTTTAAATCTAGACTTTTCGCTTAACAGGTATCTTGAACATTTGCAATGTGTGCCGGGCATTGTCTTTAGTACAGGGAATTCAGGGAGGTACAAGATGTAATTTCTGCCTTCAAAGAATGTACAATCTGGAGAGTGACTAGAGGAATGTAATACCAGAAGGAGCAAGGTCCTAAAGGTGTTGGGAGTAATGGGATCTAGAGCAATAGAAAAAGATTAACTTTGGACAGGAAAAGGCTTTTTGTTTTTCTCCCTTTGAGGAAAATGAGGAGAGAGCAAGGAGGAATTGACATGTGCAATGTAGTTGTGAAGTGTAGAGGAGAAAGGGATTTCACATCATTCATTATTTACTAATCAAAGTAGAAGGTAAAATGATATGCTGAAAGCAGAGATGGAGGCTTAATGAGAAAAGTGTATGGGTTGGGAAAAGAGTACCATAAAAGTTACTGCACAGCTGTGAAGTCTCAGGTAAAGTTCTTTTGCATGGTTTCTTCATGGTCTAGTATTGTGAATATTTCTTCCTTCTACAGTTCTGGTGCTGGGGCCACTTTAGAGGGGCCAGGTAGACAAGGTAGACAAGACACAGTCTAAGCCCTTAAGTTCACAGGTTAGTGTATGAGGTAGAAGACATAGAAATAAATTAAGTATGTTGAGTTAAGGGAAGTAAAATTGGGAGTCAGTGGAAGACAAATCAGAGGAGGCTTCCTAGAGAAGTGGGGATAGTAAAATTTCATGTAGAATGATGAAAAAAGTGGAGAAAAGAAAATTTAGGCAGAGGGAGCTACAGGCGCATGAAAAGTGCCTGAAGGGTTCCAAGATGATAGATGTGGATGCAAAAGCAAGGTGGGGTGTGGAGAGTTTGAAAAGAAATTGTAGAAGGAGTGTGAGCCTGATTGTGAAGGGCTCTGAATGCCAAATTTAATAGATCGGTATGGTATTTCTGTAGCCAGTATTAGATGTAGGAAATGGGAATTGTTATTATGATCTAGGCCTTTATAGTAGATATGGATCCAGACCCAGAAATCTAGGCAGAATGTTAGAGGCAAGAGTACGTTGTTTTGAATGGCTCACTTGAGCCTAAGCTGACTTGAAATTGGCCGCAACCAGTGGGAGAGAGGCTTTGGTGCAGGACAGGGACTGGTGAATGGTGAAGTGGTGAATGGTGAAGAGCAGATCTTGGAGGGACAGTAGAGCATGACAGAAGTGAAATTGTCACTGAACTATAATTGCATATATAGCCCCTGTGGATATTGTAGGAGCAGAGGATGTGGGTTGGGTGTTATAGATAGGCTGGGGAAGAGGGAAGTGGTTGACTAGTTCGGAAGGGTGATGGGAAGCATGAAATCAGGGCATGCTATAGACAGAGGAGAAATAGCTTGGTGGTGGTAGATTAGTGATTGGAAATAGGAGAATTCGTCAGGGTGAGAGGGCATGGAGAAGGAATGGATCTTAACTGGGAATGAAGTGGCTAAAGTGTTGATTGATTAAGACTGAGAAGGATGGTTGGCTGGGTGGGGAGGCTGGATAGAGGGAAAAAGCCTGGGCAGGCAGTATTTTTGGTGTTGGAGTGAGAAAGAACTCCTCACTCTACTCCTCAGAGTCAACTTCAGGGATGGGACAGGAAATGGTACCTGAGGTTCATTTCTGGTCCATTTTGTCCTTTTTTCCATTTCCTCAGAACCCTAAAGGAGAAGTCCAAGAACCTAGGGGGTGGGGGAATCTCCCCTCTCAGTCCAAGGGAGGTTCCCTGATCCCAGCACCTTCATGATACCCCTGTTTATTCCCAGTGAAGAGCCGGAGGCCATCCTTGGGGGAGTTACTCCTGCGGCATGCACACAGTCCAACCAGGGCCCGGCAGGCGGCACAATTGGTCCTTCAGCCTGGGCGAGACGGAGCAGGACTTGGCCTAAGTGGGGGCTCCCCTGGGGCTTCAACTCCAGTTCTACTCACCCGGGGCGGGGCCCCTGAACGCCAAGGTGAGGCTCTTCGAGTCAAGAATGCTGTCTACTGTGCAGTCATTTTCCCTGAATTTCTCAAGGAGTTGGCTGCCATCTCCCAGGCTCATGCCGTCACCTCGCCTTTCTTGTTGGAGACTTCAGAGGAAGGATCTGGCCCTCTCATCTCAGGCTGTGGGCCCCTCAATCCTTAACTTTCTTCCATGGACAATCAGGGCCATGGGTGGCCCGGGCTGGGGCTAGGGCACAGGCTCCTTTTTATGTTTGGAGGCAGTGGCAAAAGGACTTTTTAATTTATTTCAGATGAATGTTTTATGGAGAACTTGTTGCAATATGTATAAAAGGGAAATCTCTATTCTGTGCTCATTTTTCTTTCCCATTTTTTTCTGTGGGGCTGGGGCCCCAGAAAAGGTTGTACATAGTGGGGGAGGTGGTCAGAAGTATTTTCTCTTTGGTAAGGACATTGCTGCCAAGGTTTCAAGGTACCCCTTATGCCCTTAGAGGGTGAAGGGACTCTTCCCTCTTCTCTGGATCCCAGAAGGAATAAGCAGCATGGGCCCAGGATGGTTTGGGGAGCAGCAGCTGATGTTTATTAGAGACCAGTACCCCTATGCCAGATCTTGGGGGCTTTGCCCCCGGAATCTTTTGCTTCAGCTTCAGTTGTCACTGTCGAACTCTGAGGATAGACCCTGCAGCAGGGGCAGGGACATGGAGTGCCCGTCGGGGTCCCTGGGGCCCCCACCCTGGGCTCCTGGTGGAGGGCTGCGGGGGCTGAAGAGCCAGTTCTCTGCCAGGGTTGGGGATAGTCACAGCTTGACTCATGGCTGGTCTTTTTCCCCCCTAGCTTTCCCTCTGGTCCTCTGTGCCATCCCAATCCCCTTCCTAGGGCCTCCTCATTCCATCTCACCCTCCCCAGGCTCCCTCATTCCATCTCTTTCACCAGAGCCCTGTGCTGAGTAATGGATTCCCCACATACTTAATTCTCATGCCTTCTCCCTCCTTCACTTTGTCCCTCCCATCCATCTCATCATCATTTCCCCTAGTAGTACCTGACAGTATCTGGGGCCCCCTCCGGAAGGGGTTTCGGCCCTTGTAGGAGAATCTGGTGGGTTTGTCCTCTGGCCCTTCCTGGGGAGGTGGCGTAGGTGGGGCTGGGACAGGTGGGGGCACATCAGCAGCTTCAGTTGTATCAGCAGGTGCTGATGTGGGGGCCAGAGGCGGCATGATGCTGAGGTTGGGTCTGACCCAGTTGGCCCCATGGGGCAATGGGTCTTTAGTGAGAGGCTTCTGTGGTCCCAGCACGCCCTTAGACTGCAGTGAAAACTTGAGGCAGGAGAAGGCAACAGGTAATGACCGAAGTAGCCGGAGGAGCTGGGGCTCACGGGCTGTAGACATCAGCCCCAGCTGCAGCCAGGAACAAGAGAAGACCTGGTAGATGACATAGATGCTGTGGGTGCTTCGGAGCCAGGGAAGAGTCTGCTGTAGGCTCACCTGCCCTGGTGGCAGCAACAGGAAGGCAACCTTCTTGCGCAGGTCACCCATATGTAGGCGGATCTTGCAGGGCTGTCCATCCAACATTCGCGTCTCTTCATAGGCTCTCTCTGCTCGGCCATTTGGTGAGTATTCCCGAGTGCAGTGGGCGAAGGCACCCTCAGATCCTGCCTGCTCCAGGAGGCTTGGTAGTGGCCCCACTGGTTTCAGTGCCCTCCGGCCCTGCCGACCTGGCAAAGCCAGGCGGGTATGGGCTGGGCGGGACTGTTTTACCAGCACACCCAGTAGGTCATAGCAGGCTGCATCTGACAGGAAAGGTACTGCTACTGCATTGGGCCCAAAGTGCTCCTCGATGACCTGCAGGTGGCCAGTTTATAGGTCAGGGACTTAGGGTCAGAAGTTAACTGGTTGCCTACTTTAAATTGACCCCCAGGTTCACGTTCAGTTACATCTCTATAATGTGTTCAGATTTATACTTTCTGCTTATCTCCCAGCTCTCCTGCAGCAAAACGTTGAATGTTTACGTGTCAAACTATCTAAGTACTGGGAAAACATAAAAGAATGAGACTGTGTCTTTGTCCTAATATAGTTTAGTCTACTGGAGAACACAAAAATGTAAACAGTCTGCTATGTAAAATATTAATAGAGAGCAAGGTGTGAAGGAGACAAGAAGTGATTGAACAGTCTTTACCTTTCATGGAAAGAGGATCAAGGAAGGTTTCTAGATGGTGATACTTGAGTTTTGAAGCAATTATCTAGGTAGGAGAATGGTCAATTTAGGCATAAGAGTCAGTCGGTGAAAAAACTTGAATTTACAAATCAAGGGGGGCACATTTAGGAACACATAATTTTATATTGCTGGTATGTATGGTATGAGGAGGGAAAGGAACACAGGAACTAGATTATGAAAGGCTTGTGTGTATGTCAAGTGAATTTTGTCCTGAAGGCAGTGGGAAGCCGCTTAAAGGCCTCTGGGTAGGAGGAACAGGATCAGATAGATGTTTCTGAAAGCTATTTTTTTTTTTTTTTTTTTTTTTTTGAGTTGAGTCTCCTTCGTCGCCTAGGCTGGAGTACAGTGGTGCGATCTCGGCTCACTGAAACCTCTGCCTCCTGGGTTCAAGTGATTGTCCTGGCTCAGCCTCCCAAGTAGCTGGAACTACAGGCACCCACCACCACATCTGGTTAGTTTTTTGTATTTTTAGTAGAGATGGGGTTTCACTCTGTTGCCCAGGCTGGTTTTGAACTCCTGAGCTCAGGCAGTCCGCCTGCCTCAGCCTCCCAAAGTGTTGAGATTACAGATGTGAGCCACCGCGCCTGGCCAGAAAGCTAATTTTTAATAGGAAGGCATAAAATAAGAGTATTGCAATACTCCAGGCAAGGCATAATAAGGTCCTGAACTAAAATAGTGGGGGAAGATATTAGAGATATTTAGGTTATAGAATTAGTAGAACTTAGTCACTCAGGAGGTAGGGAAAAAAAGAATCCTCGGCCGTGCACGCTGGCTCATGCCTATAATCCCAGCACTTTGGGAGGCTGAGACGGGTGGATCACCTGAGGTCAGGAGTTGGAGACCATCCTGACCAACATGGTGAAACCCTGTCTCTACTAAAAATAGAAAAATTAGCTGGGTGTGGTGGCACACGCCTGTAATCCCAGCTACTCATGATACTGAGGCAGGAGAATTGCTTGAACCTGGGAAGCGGAGGTTGCAGTGAGCCGAGATGGCACCACTGCACTCAACAGAGTCTCAAGAAAAAGAGAAAAGAATCTTTAAGGATTCTTCTTAGGTGACTGGTTACATGGGTGATGTCTTTAATCAATAGTAGGTTACGCAGAAATAGATTTGGAATGTCCATTCTTATACCATATCTCTTACCTCATAGTATATGCCTTCTACCCTAGCTGCAAGGGGTAGTTCTTGTAGGGAATTTGAGGCCTCATCTTTATAATGTTAGTTACGGTATACTTTCAGGGATTTTAGTTAATCGTGTGTGTGTGTGGTTTGTTTGTTTGTTTGTTTGTTTCATCATGGCCTTTTTGGGGTTGGTAACCCTGGAAAGTTTATTTCATGACTAATTGGGAAACCTATAAGAGCCTCTCTAGTAATTGTACTTAAGTATGGTTTCAACCCATTCAGGATTTTGTGGCTGATGTTTCTGGTTCTCTGCTCTACTTGGGAGCAAGGGCACACAGAATTTCCTCTTTGGGCATCTCTTATATTTGAGCCCAGTGCTTACAGTGCTGTACTCTACTCCCTACCTCCAGGACCAAATTTCGCACATCTATGCCCCTACTGATGGCATTGCCCTCTTTGTTGGCCTTCTGGTAGAATTCACCAGTGGCTCCTTAAGGCTGATCTGCTTTTTCTACAAAGCTGTTTTGGAAGTACTGCCTCCTAGCATAAGAGGAAGGTAGCTAACTATGGAGTTGCATCTGCACCTTGGATAAGCTGAGGTAGCTTGTAGACTACTGTCTTGTCACCTGGCTGAAGGAATAACTGATGTTCTTTTGTGGTCTGCATGGGACAGTTTCCCATCATTCCTTCTCCTTTGCTTCACTGGAAAACACTTCCTTTTGGGTGGGGCTCCGAGAAGGACCAGTTGCGTTTCCAGGGAGAGAGCAGAACACTGGTGGGTTGACATTTTTGGATGCAATGCTTTGCCCCATGACCATGAAATCAGAGGCACCAAGCATGACATCAGAATCTCACACTAACTGCTCCTTTGGTGTCAAGGATCCTACACAAATAAGACAAATGGGAGTGTCTCTAGAAGAGGCCCCTCTGATAGGAGTGTGACATTTAATATATCTGGTGCTTATTATCCAAGTTTCTGCTAAAAGGGTGAATCTCTGGTTTAGCTGGAGGCTCTTTATTCCCCATACGCTCTTCCTATATGCTGACAGGCATTAAGTTGCCTAATTCTAACCCTCCTTAACCTTGACAGCCACAGTGGTTATCCTAAAATAGGAAAAATAAGGAGCTCGGTTCTTTGTTAGGGAGACTGTGTTCTTGGTAGAATCACTATTTAAGACGACTATGTGCTGCTACTGAACTTCTGCTTCTGGATAGAAATTATATGGACCTTAGGCCCACAAATTTAGGTTTTCCAGGGGCATCCCAGGAAAGTGATGGTGGAATATTGTTTTCCTAGATGTCTCTTGGTTGCTTCGAATTCTGAATGTGGAGCTCTTGAGCCAAATTCTGTTTAGCCAAATGTTTTTACCATATGTTCAGTAAACTGTCCGTGGTTTTGGACACAGGAAACCAGGTCACTTAAAGGTGACCTAATCCTTGAATTTGCCCCGTAATGCCAGTGATTTATCCTGCATATCTCTACCCCGATTTTCCTGACAATTTTCAATTTAAATAGGATAGTGAGTTTTTCTGATACTCAGAGATGGCATAGCTTTCTAATAGTGGGAGACTGTTTATTTTCAATCTAATTCTGCTTGATCTAGTCCAGGACCAACCTTCTACACTGCTGAAACCAGTTGCTCTAATACTTGGGAAGACCTTGAGCTCTCCAGTTTTTCTTCCCTGGGAAGCTGGCCTTTGTGGTAAGCAGCTACCCTATTTGGAATGGAAGCAGCATGCCATTAAATCTTCTTTGAGTGTGGTAGGCACTGCTTTAAGATTTTTTTTTTTTTAAGCCTGGTAGGCTGACTTCTATGACTGTTTTAAATTCAACTTCCTTCAAATCACATAGAATCTGATTCTAAATTCTCTGATCTGAAATTTCCAGTCTGCAGCTGAAAAGTGATTTGGTAGGATTTGTTGGATATCTGCAACCCAGATACAGCTGAGATTGTCCTGCTCCTTAAAATATACAAATTTGCCTCAAAATCCAAATTTCTTATTTTGTGGAAGTTAAGGTGGAGGAGATCTGTGAAAGAGTTTCAGATAAAGTTCAGATTCTATAGGAAGCTGGTTCTATAGGAAGTCCAGGTTCTAAGACTAGCCCCTGTATCTCTTTGGCTTTATTTTTACCACTGCTTCTTTGAACTCTGCTCTAGAAGTTTATTAGGAGTTCTCAAATATGAGTTGTTCTTTTTCCTCTCCTTGTTTTTACAAATAATCTACATTTAATTACTATTAAATTACTATACACTCACCACCCCCCCATGCTCATTAATTCAGGTATTTATTAAGACTTTTTTTGTCAGGTTCTCCTCTCCCTCTTTGTGTAAATAACTCCTGCTTGCCTAGCTAGAATGTCACGCTTTCCAGGAAGCCTTCCTGATCTCCTGTCTCACCCCTGACTGAGCGTGTCTCCTCTTTGCTCATAATTCCCTATACATTGCTTTTCAGTGAACCTTTTTTACTGTTTTTGTAGTTGTCATTAAATGGGGCAGTTCGTGCCAATAACTTTACTGCAGTGCCTGGCACATATGGAAGCAGTGAGTAAATGTTGGTTATTATTGTTTTCAGACTTCCCACCCCTTCCTACTCACAAGCTGCTGAGACCCATGCAGGTCACACTTCGTTGCTTCCTCTTTAGCCTCCTTACTTTACCTACCTTATCCTTGATGAGGGTCCAGGTGGCATCAGCTTCATCCAGTGTCAGCAGGTTGGGGGTACCCACCAACATGGTGGGGTATGGGAGGGATTGGGCAGGGCAGTGGCTGCTGCAGGAACCCCAGGCGGCCCAGGGAGGTGAGACCTGAGGTCTTGGGCCCTAAACCACTGCATGACATCATAGAGGTCCTGCTAGATAATTGTACCTTGGATAGGGGGAGGACAGTGACTTTCCTAGCTTCACTGCACTCTGTAATTCTTACTCTTGAGTCACCTATCCATCCTCCTGCATTAGGGGAAGAAAATGCAGGGTCTGTTAGGGTGTGTTTGTATATGTGTATGTGTGTGTGTAGTTCTTGGTCTGAGTTCTTTAAGGAAACAGGATCAGGCCTCTCCTCCCTTCAGCAGCATCTCTGAAGCAATTTACTATCTTAGCTGCGGATGCTTCTCTGTGAGGTTGGATTGGGGTCCTAAAGGACATGGGAGAAGTATAGTTATGAGCCACCTAACAGTGTTTTGGAAAATGATATGTGACTGACAGTGGTCTGACACCATAAGAGTATAATGCCATGTTTTTACTTTACTTTTTCTATGTTTAGGTATATTTTGATACACAAATACCATTGTGTTACAATTTCATATAGTATTCACTACAGTAACATGCTGTACAGATTTGTAGCCCAAGAGCAATAGGCTATACCATAGATCCTAGCTGTGTAGTAGGCTATACCATCTAGGTTTGTGTAAGTACACTCTATGATGTTTGCGCAATGATAAAATTGCCTAAGGATGCATTTCTCAGAACATACCCTGTTGTTAAGCAATGCATGACTATATAGATCAGGGCTTATACTGAGAACCAAGCAGTGGTCCCAGCCTTGGCTGCACTTTGGAATTGCCTGGGAGCTTAAAAATTACTGTTGCCTGGATCAATTACTGGTGCCAGAGATTCTGATTTAATTGATCTGGGGTGTGCCTGGGCATCACAATTTCTAAAAGCTCTTCAGGCAATTTTAATGCATAACTTACGTTGAAAACCATTATTAATGGGTGGGTTACAATTGCAATGAAAACCAGGTGTGTGTAGGAGGTTGCTGTGCTGAGCAGTGTGACAATGTGGAGGGTAAGAATATAATTGGGATAATGTTGCCTTAGTAACGAGAGAATTTTCAGGAAGCCAGAATTACCCAGGTAAATTTGAGAAAAAATTTCTTCATGCTCCACTCCCTGTCCTAGTCTGATTTGTGCCTAGTAGCTAGATAAGAGCTGGAATATTAGCTATGTGTTATCTCCTTTGCATCTTTGTCCAGAGATCTCAACTGTGTTTTGCTAAAGAAGAACCATTCTAGAGAGCCTTTCCTGTAGTTAACTTTTCTACTCCGTACCTTATCTGTTCAAGGAGTCCTTTCTCTGAGTCCCTCTGGAGAGTCTCCTTTGTGCCCAGGAATACCTCTTGTGTGTAGGAGGTATCCTCCCCTAGCCCAGCCTGGCATAGCTCTGTAGAGCAGTCGCACAAAGTTGGCTGTCATCTGAGCTGGCTGAGGTGGTATGAGTGGGGGCATAGGCAAAGGTCCTGCAGTGGTGGGAAAGAGTGTTAGTAAAATTTTCCTAAAGGAGATGTAACTGGCCTCGGGAGGGCAGGTCTCCTTAGATAAAGCTATGGATATGGGTGCTGGGTCTTTGAGCAAAGGTTTTACAGTGGGTGTGGTCCTATTTTCCAAGAGAGGAATTAATATCAAATATTTCCAGGAGAGGAATTATGCCAAATATTAATGTTGAGCTCTTTTGTGCTAGGAGCTGTGCAAAATACTTTGAATTCATTATATTAATCCATTTGGTATCCTCTTGAAGTAGTTACTACTATTATCTCATTTTACAAGCAAAGAAACAGGTTCAGAGAGGTTAAATAATTACTCCAAAGCATATGGTGAGTTTATAGAGGATCTAGGATTCAGGTAAAAGTCTGCTTGACTGAACCTTTAACCAATACGTTCCTTTGGCTCACTTTAGTGTGTGGTGGGAGGAGTGTCTGCCAGATGGAAAGTACCAAGTGGTTTAGTGAAAAGGAAATGGGCAGGATAAGAGAGGAGCCACGATGGGCCGAATCAGAAACCCCAAGTTTCTTATTAAGACAAGTGAAACCAAATTCCTTCCTTTAGCACATTTTGATTATGGTTGACAAAAAGAGGTCACCTGGTATAGTATAGCTGCACCTCTGTTCTCTCCAGGAAAGAATTCTGAGTGAGGCAGGTGGAGATAGAGCAAGAGAGAGACATACACAAGGACAAGAGACGTCGATATGGGATAAAACTGACAAATGGTGCAAGGAGACAGAGATGCAGTGGTACAGAGACAATGAGAGTGACTGATAGAGAATGGTGTACATCCAGATCCCGAGGTGATTCCAGAATGAGAAGGGGAGGGATGAGGTAGGTGCAGGGATGGTGGACTGTGGTGACTTTACCACTATGCAGTCTATGCATATAGCAGAATTGCACTTGTACCCTTCAAATTTATACAAAAAAAAAAAAAAAAAAGGACGAGGAGGATCTCTTTAGGACTTTTTAGGGGCTCAGAGGGGAAATTGTGACTGAAAACTTCTGACTGATTACTCCTCAGTTAGAAGCCCATACATTCTTCTGCTGCCTGATTATCATGATTCCCTAGGATCCCTAAATTCCCTACTGATCTACCCCAACACTAAGTAAGTCGGTCTTTCCTTTTGACTCAGAGAGAGACTGAAACTAAAAGTTATTAAAGGAAAATGGATGACAACTTGGTCCTGGATGGAGATCATGAGCCTAAGGGTTGCGTTCTTTGGGCCATATCCTGCTTATAGGATTTGCCTCTGGTATGGCATGAGAGACAGACCATCTGCAGGGTATCTGAGGGTGGTCTGAATGGAGAGCATGGGGGGAATAAACAGATGGATCTTTTTATCCAGAGAACACGAGGTTCTCAGTATGAACCTGTAGGGCAGTATAGAATAGTATTGACAGCAAAGACTTTAGAGTGATAAAGAGCCCTAACAAGTCTCTTCATGTCTCTCAGACTTCAAGGATAATCACACAGACCCCTCATACCTTATTTGAAACTTTTAGGGGCAGATATTTTGGAATTCAGTTTTTTTCAGATTATAGAAAAGGAATATGATATATATATCATATATTAAGGAATACCCCAGTGGGATTCAGGACAGTGCCCTATAATCAAACATCAACATTTCTGAAGTTAGATGTATGAACATTTACACTAAATAAGATAAATAAACATTATAAATAGGATCATGATGGTTGAGATGTCAGCTTTTGGGCCAAAGTTATAAAAAAATATTGTTTCTTCAGAGTTTTATTTTGGAATTATGGATGAGGGATTGTGGGCTTATAATTAATTCTCAGGTTGTCATGAGGAATGAGAGTGTGGTAAAGCTCTTGAAACACATCATATGGTAGGTATGTATGCAATCTCAATTTGGAACAAGATACAAATGTCCAAGGGAGTGGATTTTTAGCTTGAAGGAAGAAAGTTGCTACAATGGACAACGTACAGCTCTGGAACCAGCTACCTTGAAAAGTTGTGCACAACCAGGGGTTGAAGGTGCCTTAGAAGAGAGTCTTCCTGTGGTGGGAGGGTGACAGAATTCATTGTTTATGAACGTTGGCTGCAGATGATTTCCCTTTCATGTATCAGAGGGGAAAGGCAAAAAATGGTATACCTGTATGTATGTGAGACACAGGATTATCACACATATATTTATTTATAATCAATAAATATTTTACTGCATATATGCTTGTTCACATCTCAATTATTTTCTTAGGATAGATTTATTAAGGGGGAACTTACTTATTTTTGAGACAAGGTCTCACTGTCACCAGGCTGGAGTGCAGTGGTGTGATCACAGCTCACTACAATAAAGGGGAATTTAGAGTAAGAGAAGGATATGAACATCTTCAAGACTTGTGACTCATTAGGATTAGAATTGTGTCACAGTTATCTGCAAAATCATTGCTTGGAGGCCAGTTAAACCCAGAACTTCATGAAAAAAATTAGTCTTGAGAATGAATGAGCCCACACTTAGGTTGACTGTAGATTTCCTCTGTATCTACTTGCATGCAGTGTGATGATGCCTCTGAAAATCATGCAGAGCTTCTGGGCTCTTTAGTCCTTGTTATTGATGACCTGCTAAGACCCAGTGTGGCACCGGAGATGGCATCATCTGCTTTTTCTGACCTGCAGTCTCCTCTTCTGTGTGGTGTTCCGTGGTCCATCTTGGTCCAGCTATCTGTGCTGAGTGGACTGGGTTGCTCCTGGCTTCAGGTTTTCATGGCTAACTCTAATACCTGTGGTTATGATCGTTTTCCTGGAGAGCTTGGGTTTGCCTTTGCAGTCTGCAGCTTTTTCTGATCTCATAACGGTGACTCCCTGCCTTCTGTCAGATTATACTTATTCTAAGCTCCGTGATAGTATTAAAGACCTTTGTTATGTAATGTCCCTTCCAGTGTGGTGTCTTAGCTGAAAATGAATCCCCTGTTGGGCAACACCACCACACTTCCTGTTCTTGCTGCCCTGGCAGTTACAGAAGTGTGAAATGTTTCATTTCATCATATTGCACTAACATTATGTGCTTCTAATGATGTTGGCCAAGACAAATGGGGGTGCCTATGGGGATTTTATTTGGGGATTGTACCTTCTTGTTGAGGGTGCACAGAAGGGCACATTGACAAGAAACCGTAGTAATTCAGCCTCAGGCAATCAGGTGATGTGGCTGCAGTGATTTTCTGGGATATCAACATTTCTTTCAGTGGACCCCTGACCTCTGCAGCTGCAGTCACAGGGGAGAAGTTACAGCTGTTAATTTTGGGGGCTTTGGTGGGAGTTGGGAGAAGGAAGAATAGTAATTACACATGAGACCAAAAGAGGATTCTTTGAATTTGAAGTGGCCAAATTGGTACCACAGGGCACATTATTTAGTTTATCGGAAGGTAGGAGATTAGCCTGTAGAACTCGTTTCCTGAGGGCAGTCTGAAAACAGAATCTGGCTCCAGGAGTAGAGAGGGCTGTGATTTCAGACAGGTACCCAAGCACTTGACTCCAGGGACAGCGCCACCCTCTGCGGCAGTGCCAAGCACTTCCCTCAAGTTTGGGATCTATAGAGGAGCTTTTGTGTGGAAACATGGGCAGACTTAGGTTGAAATAATGGAGGTGGGGAGCAGGAAAGGGAGTTGTTAGATCTTGTTTATTATGGTCCTTCACTAATTTTTCCTGCATGGTAGTGTAGCCCCCTGACCTCTACCTCCTGCCTCCTCCCAAGCAGAATACATGTTTAAGTCAAAGTCTACAGATGCCAGTGTTGCACATAGGGACTCCACAGCAAGTACCTGTTAAATGATGATAACAGTCATATGCAGTGGGATGAAAATAACATGATCCACACCCCCAGACTCCCCTCCGATTGTCCCCTCACCTCCACTCTTAGGCTCCATTGTTACCACTGGACATTACAATGGGCTTTTTCTGAATGTGAAGGTTTCCAGGAGTCGGTCTCTGATCTGCTTGGTGCGGGCCCCATAGATGAGGGGGTTGAGGGCAGGTGGCAGCAGCAAGTAGATGTTGGAGAGAAGGATGTGCACAGGCTTTGGGACAGTGTGATGACCAAAGCGGTGTGTGAGGTAGGAGAAGAGACCAGGTATGTAGAAGGCCAGAATGACACAGATGTGAGAACTACATGTACCAAAGGCCTTGGCACGGGCCTCCGGGGTAGGTAGCTGCAGCACAGCATGGGCAATGAGTCCATAGGAGCCAGTGATACCCAGAATATCCATACCTGAGATGGCCAGTGAAAGTGCCAGACCATATAAGTTGTTGGCCTGTGTGTTACCCACCACCAGTTCTACCACTGCCATGTGTGCACAATAGGTATGGCCTATGGTCTTGGCTTGGAAGTGCTCAAACTTTGCCACCAGCAGTGGGAAAGGTACAACAATAGCCACAGCTTTCAGTGCCAGTGCCAAGGCTGCATAACCCACACAGGCTTTGGTGACCAGGACAGGGTAGTGCAGTGGACGCCCTATTGCTGCAGCACGATCACAGGCCATGGCCAAAAGCACACCTGATTCCATGGCAGTCAGTGCATGTACAAAGAACATCTGGACCAGGCACACAGCATATGGCACAGATCGGGGCCCAAGCCACAGCACAGCCAGCAACCCTGGGGCTATAGATGTGGCTAAGCCCAGGTCTGTGGCTGCCAGGATGGCCAACAGTAGAAACATGGGCTGGTGCAGTGTGGAGTCTATCCACACCACTGCCAGCAGTGCTCCATTGCCCAGCAGGGCCAGCAGATAAATGGGCCCAAAGACCAGTGTCAGCCAAGTCTGGGCACTTCCTAGCCCTGGAAAGCCAGTCAGTATGAAGAAGGTTGGGCGTAGGAAGGTGGAATTGAGTTGTAGAGTTTCTGCCATTCTGTGGTGGGCACAACTTGAGGGCTCATGGGGGCATGACTCCTGACAGGAAAGATAAGGGGAGAGATTTTGGGGGTGTCACAGTGGCACAAACCCATCCATGGCATATGTGTAGGAGTAGTGCAGGGCTGGGAGGATCACAGGTTTATAACTTTTGGTTAGGGGGGTTTGGATGGATAATTAAGGTCGCAATTCTAGCTAAGATAGGAGAATCCTTTGCTCCTAAAAGTCTATATGTATTGTAGTGGGAGGAAGGGGTAGTGAGGAAGAGGCTGCCTGCTGCAGTGGTTGGTATAGATAGCCTGAGAGAGCCTTCTAATTGGATGTCAGCAGAGGGTGGAGTGGAGATGAATACTTTTCTTCCTCAGGGTCCAAATAGAGTCAGTCTCAGTCTCTATATGAGGAGAAAGCCAGTGCTGGGGGCAGGGTGGGGAATCAGGCTTCCGGCTGTCCTGTCCCTGCTTGTGTATCCTTGGGCAAGATCTCTGGACCTCAGCTTCTTCAGCTGTATAGGGCTGGTGGGTACAGTGATATTAAGGTTTGCCCAGCTCTGAGCAATTGCCCATTCTCAGCACCAACCATCCAGGAAGAGAGGAGGCAGAGTATAAAGAAAGGGAGAAACCGTAGTGGGAGGCAGATGGAATCTGGAGTGAATCCGGGAGCTTGGTGTGGCAAGGGAAAACTTGCTGGGTTTTTGGGGTGCAGGGTGCTTACGTTCTGAACTTGATGCTGAACACCAGCTGGAGAGTGGAAGTTGGGGCTGGGAAGCAACAGAGAGAGATGGCAGTATGAAACGGGACTTTTCTTCTCCGTTTCCTTTCCTTCTTCCCGATACAAAAGTGGGTCCCGCTAGAGTCTCATTCCTGGCATGCCAGAGGGAGTGGAGGTGACATAGAGGGAGAAAATGGCACTCAACTCAGAGTAGCAGCCATCTGAGGAAGAAGCATCTCTGACATTGGAGGAGGCAGGACAAGTAGATTGACTTAGGTGGGATCCAGCCCACCTAAGAAGCTTAATATATGTTGAATGGATAAATGAATGAGGAAGAAATCACAAGCAGAAGGCTTGACTGGGAAAGATCTCGAGCACTGTGTGTTGGCAGCTTCTCTTCGCTTTAATCAGTGCCTGTGGGGCTCTTTATGTGGCTGTTCTACCTGCTTCCCTCAGGACCTTTCTCCCTCCCACGTGTGCCACATTAACTCTGTTTTGTATCTCTTTGCTCAGTGCTGATGGGCTGGTGACTCAGGAAGTAGAGTAAGGGGGCAGAGATGGGGGCAAGCCAGGAAAGAGACTATCAGGTGGAAAGATCTGGGCAAGGAACACTTTCTCAGGGAGGTCTTTGCTGGCTCACTGAAGTCCGGGAGAAAATTCCTTGGTTTATTCTTTAATAGCATCTAGCCCACTCTGTTGTAATTTCTTGTCTCTCAATTCCCCACGAGACAAAAAGAGTTGCAGATATTGCTTTTTATTAGCTACAGTGTCTCTACTGCTTACCACAATGTCTGGCATATAGTTAGCTATGAATAAATATATATTGCTTTTAAGTGTGGGACAGACTGCTAGTCCAAACAGCTTTTGCTGACTAATAGGGGCTCCTACAGTTTCAGGAGCTTTAGGTATCCATGAAGAAAAAGAATTATTCACCATCAACCACAAGTCTACTGAATACAGTTCTTTCTATTATAAGGAGACTTAAACTCACCACACTATGTAAAGTCATACAATAAAGACCACAGGGCCTATTGGAAAAATGAAGTTAGGGGCACAACACTCAAAAACTTCATCAGTGACACATTTAAAAAAAAGATGGGCTGGGCACAGTGTCTCACACCTGTAATCCCAGCACTTTGGGGGGCCAAGACGGGAAGATCACTTGAGCCCAGGAGTTGGAGACCAGTCCGTGCAACACAGTGAGAGCCCATCTCTACAAAAAAATTTAAAAAATTAGCCAGCCACGGTGGTGTGCACTGGTACTTCTACCTACTCGAGAGGCCGAGGCAGGAGGATCACTTGATCCCAGGAGTTCAAGGCTACAGTGAGCTATAATCATGCCATGCACTCCAGCCTGGGTGATAAGAGTAAGACCCTGTCTCTAAAAAATAAATCCAATAAAATGAAATTGGGCAGAAAGTTGTAATACCAGATGTGAATGGGTGTGGCTCATAACGCAAGTGGTGAACTGAAGTAGCTGATCGATGTTTGAGGTGTGCATGTGTGCATGTTGAGCTTTCTTACTCAGCTCAGTTCAGCTGGGTTCAGTTTTCTGGGTTCACCTACTTTCTTGGAAGTGGAGTTACATGCAAGCAAACATGAAATTCACATTATTCTCAGTCCTCTAATACATATGTCAATTGTCTTTGAACAATTTGTATTTTAAAACTAGCATTATAGCAGAACTAGTTGAATCTCTTTTCTGCCTGGCCTTGTGTCATGTGGTGAGAATACAGTGGCAATAACAAGACCCTGCTGCTGTCAAGGAGTTCACAGTCTAATGGACACAGTGATCTAAACAGTTGTCGAAGGGTTGTTAAAGTAATTGCCTTAACTCAAGTCAATACCAGATACGATGGCAGCACAGAGAAAGAAGACTTTCACTCTTCCTGGGGGAGTCAGGGAAATGTCTGAATCATAGTAGTGGTTAAAAGTCTTGTGGAGTTTCCTGTGTACATGCACTGCTCTAAGCCTTGACCTCACAACAGTCATTTGAGGTGGGCACAATTCTTTCTTCCATTTTACAAAAGAAACTAAGAGACAGACGTTAACTTGGCGAAGGTCATATAGCTAGTAAATAGCAGAGTTAGGATACTAACCCTGTCTGGCTCTAGCATACTTGCTGTTAGCCACTACCTCAAAAATTGTAGCTGAGGTTTAGAACATGAGTTTTTAGAATAGTTGGAGCAAAATGCACCCATTCCTGGGAGAAGGAGTTCAGGAGATTTTGGGATTGGCAGGTGATCCTAGGATTGCTGAATGGAGAGATGTACAAAGAGCTGTAATTATTTGGCAGTAAATGGTGAGCTGTCATCAGTTCAGGGAGGAGAGGAGTACTGAGCAGGTGGGAGCAGTGGGTTAAGAGCCATGAAGGAGAGAGTTAGGAAAAAGTGCTCTTGGCTTCAAGAGAACACTAATGGAACTTTTGACTGTCTTGGACACTTGCTCTTTGTGCAAAGATTGTTTGTAAGGTAAATTACAGAATCTATAAGCCCAAAAAGTCCAAATTTGAAGTCATTGGGTTCTTGGAAATCTACTGTGTTATGCATTTCCCATTCTCCAGTAATCCAAGATACACTGGGAGATATCATTGACTTCGTCTTTAGAAGGTTCCTTGGTTAGTCTCCCAAGCTCCAGTTCATACTTATAGAAGCTATCTAAGCACATCTTGGGAACCAACTGGCTGGTCTTTTCCTGTGACGTTGACCATTAGAGGAGGGGATCTGACACCTGTGATCTGGGGGCTATATACCAGAGCCTGCTCCCCAGAGCAGGGTGTCAGCTCTCTGTGAGGAGTTGGGTGGGGTAGGGAGAGGGGAGGCTTGTTGGATTTCTTAGTTGCTGTTAGACTGACAAGAAAAATAGGATAGGAGGGTTCTGTCTGGAGACTGACTCTGATTTTCTCACATTTTTGGCTAGTGCAGCTACCACCAACATCTATAGAATAGGGTTCTTAGATAACAGCTGGCTCCATGTGGGCCTGTTCTATTGTTTTCCACTTAAAATGATCCATGAGCAAGAACACATATGAGTAGCTTATCACTTTACATGATAGATTACAGATCAGAAATCTTGGGTCCTCGTGGTGTTGTACAGCACTAAATCCTCTTCTGGAAACCTACTAAAGCAAACTCAATTGTCAAATCCCAATTCCTGGGTCAGTATGAGATCCTTTTGTGACTAATGGTAGCATAGTAGCCCAGGCCTCCTTCACTCAGTTTCAGGAGAGGTAGAGAGACCCTGTAAGATCAGATTTGCCCTACCCTATGAAGATGTGGAAGGAGTCATGGAACCACTATGCCCATTCTTCTAGTATTAGTTTTACTCCTCTACTTCATGCTTCCCAGCCCTTCCATGAGCAGGTCCTTAGTATTCCATAAAGCTCTGGAGCACTGGGCATCCCCAGTTCCTAGGAGGATAGTAGATGTGCTTGCATTGAGGTTGTAGATTTGAGAAGGGAATTGTTCTCCCTCTCCATCACAGTGGGATCTTCCAGAAGTCAGATTATGGTAGGGGTATGGAATAGATCACATCTAGTTTTTAATTAAACCTCTTTCGATCTTGTCTACTCTCCTTATCCATGTCTCCTTCCTCTGCAATAGGGTCATTCCTTCCAATCCCAGAATCTCTGGGACTGACACTAACTTTGACCATATATAGAAGTGACTCTATGCATGCCGAGGTCACAGTGCCATCTTTGTTTCCGGGGCAACGCTATACCTGTAAAATTGGGTTAGGACCCTGATACTCTCTTAACTTAGCAAATCATTCTATTCCTTCAAGAGATGTTTTTGACTAAGCCTCTCTGACCAGTAGTGGCTGAGGAGAACACTGCTGGGATGGTCTTCCAATGACTTTTAAAAATAGAAGACAAGTAGTTCCCTGTAAGGTTCTCTAGCATTTAGAAGAGGACTTTTGAAGTGACTCACCTTGTTGAGATTGGGTTGAGGTTATTGCTCAAGAAATTAATTCCCCGATGTTGTTCTCTGAGGTAATAGATAACACTTCTATATTTTCCCATGATTATCTCCCTCCCTCTGAATTCACATAGCATGGGTGACTCTTACAACCACAAAAAGTACGAATGTCATTCTCAGAATTCAGCAATCATTGTTCAGAACTCATTACATATCAAGCAAAGTACTGCAGATGGGTAAACAGCCTCTCTCATCATTACATTTGTTATGTTGGTGTCCCCCTACTAAATTCACATGTTCCAGCCACAACCCCCAAGGGTATGGTATTTGCAGATGAGACCTTCAGGAGGTAATTAGGGTTAGATGAGGTCATGAGGGTTGGGCCCTCATGAATGGGATTAGTGTCTTTATAGGAAGGGGAAGAGAGAGAGATATACTCTGTGTCTCTCCTCCCACACTGTGTGAGGACACAGTGAGAAGACAGCACACTGTAAACAGAAGACAGCATGCTGTAAACAGTAAGAGAGTCCTCACTAGGAACTTAATCTGTTGGCAGCTTGATCCTGGGCTTGCTGACCTTCAGAACTGTGAGGAAGAAATGTCTGTTGTTTAAGCCACCCAGTCTACGGTATTTTGTTATGGAAGCCTGAGCCAACTAAACATCCAAACAGCCACTAAGACCTATCTGCTTAAGAGCCCTGTATATGGCTCCTCTCTGTCTCCAGTATAATATGACCTATTTTGCACCTCACAACCTTATTGTGGAATATTGCAGCAACCTCATGACTGATCCTCTGGTCTATAATGTGCTTTTTTGTATTTTATTTTTTGTCATATTTTCGAGAAGTGACAAGTAGATACAAAAGTGTAAAGAATAAGAACATGCACATGTATCAACACACCCAGAACTGACGGTTATTAACGCTTTTTCCTACTTGCTTCCAATTCCTTTTTAATAAAGACAGTAACAATTACAGGTAAAAATGTATCTTTTTAATCCCCTGTAGTGTCTCATTCTCTCACCTTAGAAACAATAATAATCATGAATTTAGAGTGTACTCTTCTGATTCGGTTTTTAATGCTTTTGCTATAATAGTTGGTGCTTTTAAGTGTTTACATAAATTATTTACTACTGTATATAGCAAGTTAAGTTTTTGAGTTCTTTTTATGTGAATTAACAGATCTTTATTATCCCTTTGAATTGTTATGTAGTTTTATAGCATATGATTATGCCAAATAGTTATCATTGATAGAGTTCAAACTGTTTCTGGTTATCTTGCTATGTATACTGCTATGGATATCTTTATACATGTCTCCATGTTCACATATGTGAAAGCTTCTCTTGAGCATATAACTAGAATTGGAATGGCTAGGTCATAAGGCATGTACATTTTTATCTTTAGCAGGTATTGTCAAATTGCTCTTCAAAATAGTTGTTCCAATTTGTATTCCCACTAGCAATTTTATGAAAGATCCTGTTTTTAAAAATATCCTTGAAAACACTATATTATCAGACTCTTATGTTTTTGTGAATCTGATTTATTTTTATTTTTCTTTCTTTTTTTGGTTCAGGTGCTCAGGTGAATTTAATTAATTAGAAGTATTATCTCGTTTTAACATATTTTTTCGTATATTTGTTAGTCATTTAGGATTCCTCTCCCCTGTATTTATTTGTAGAAATTCTCTATGTATTCAAGATACTAACATTTTGTTTTATGTTGCAAATATCACCTTCCAGTTAGTTGCCTTTTAATTTTATGTATAGTTTCATTTGTCTTACAGAACATTTAAATTTTAGCTGAAAGCACATCAAGGACATGTGGTTTTTGTATATTATTTATTTTTTCTTACCCTGAGGTATAAAGACAGTATTATATATTTTCTTTTTATAGTGTATAGACCTTGACAACACTTAGTATTGCCTCCCAATTTATGATGTATTGAACACTTACTGTGAGTGAGGCACTGTGCCAGGCACTCTATGCATATCATTTCATTCAATATAATATCCCTATGAGGTAGACACTATTATCAATTTATTTCCATTTTACAGATGAAATAGCTGAGGCATAGGTGGCTTACTTCAGATCACAAAACTTCTAATGTGTCTTGATTTGAATTTAGGTCAGTGTGAGTTCTAAACAAGTTTTCTTAATGATTATGCAGTATCAGGGTTATACGGGCTTCATAAAACTAAATCAGGTTGGTTTTCACTTTTCTCTCCTGGGTAATTTCATTTCTCCTCAGTCTGCATTTCCCCCTCCCTTCCCTAGACAATGCACCCTTCAGGGTTGAAGGAGCAGCCACATTGCTTTGCCTACAATCTGTCGGGAAATAAGATGGCTTTTCTCCTGACCTCTGAATTTATTTGAATATTCTTGCATCCACCCAAATAATTATCTTCTTTATCTTTTCCATTATAGCTTTTTGTCCATGATACAGCTAGGACTTTCTGCCTCCCCTTTGTAGTTGCTATTGTGAATTCTATGTCATACAAACCTCCCTGCCAAAGGTCTACAACTGTGATTTTCAGCTTCCCTAAAGAGTCAGTGAAAAGTTCTATAATTTCCTGGCCAGCATCCTTTTCCTCCTCTCGCTTCTCTTGCATACTCACAGCAATGTAAGACACTCTATAGATGTTGCTGTACTCCAAGTGTGTCACTGGCCAGGGCTGAGAATTTATTGCAAATGTCAGCTTTGTCCATTTTCACATTACTCAAGTCTGCAATGTGTCACTGCCACTTCCCCTATTGGCCAACCACCTTTGTGTATGTGTTCCTAGCCCATCCTTCTTCATTTTTGTGTGGAGAAGGTAATATTATAGAGTTTTTTGGTAGTCTATGGAGCCTGAATATGGACTCCATAGACTGTTTAGTTCTGGCCAACATGTCATCACAGAGTTTTCTTCTTCAATTTGATGTTTGTTTCTTCTGCTTCACCTGTTGTCATGAAACCTCTCACCTTTCTTCTTTCCTTGGGCCCTCACCACAACATCCTTGAAGAACTGCATTTACCTCATTTTGCAAATGTTGTTACATTTGACCATCACTGTGCTAAAATCATCCTACAGTCATATTCATACTATTCTTATTTTTTGCTTTTCATCTTATTAGGTTGTTTGCTTTTTTCCAAATCATTTAAATATATTTAAAAATACTGTTTATTGTCCATGAAAATACAAATTTTGCAAGTATTTACTGCAACCAAAATATAAAGATATGTAAAGAAAATTTTATTATTTATTTATTTATTATACTTTAAGTTTTAGGGTACATGTGCACATTGTGCAGGTTAGTTACATATGTATACATGTGCCATGCTGGTGCGCTGCACCCACCAACTCGTCATCTAGCATTAGGTATATCTCCCAATGCTATCCCTCCCCCCTCCTCCCACCCCACCACAGTCCCCAGAGTGTGATATTCCCCTTCCTGTGTCCATGTGATCTCATTGTTCAATTCCCACCTATGAGTGAGAATATGCGGTGTTTGGTTTTTTGTTCTTGCAATAGTTTACTGAGAATGATGATTTCCAATTTCATCCATGTCCCTGCAAAGGACATGAACTCATCATTTTTTATGGCTGCATAGTATTCCATGGTGTATATGTGCCACATTTTCTTAATCCAGTCTATGATTGTTGGACATTTGGGTTGGTTCCAAGTCTTTGCTATTGTGAATAATGCCACAATAAACATACGTGTGCATGTGTCTTTATAGCAGCATGATTTATAGTCCTTTGGGTATATACCCAGTAATGGGATGGCTGGGTCAAATGGTATTTCTAGTTCTAGATCCCTGAGGAATCTCCACACTGACTTCCACAATGGTTGAACTAGTTTACAGTCCCACCAACAGTGTAAAAGTGTTCCTATTTCTCCACATCCTCTCCAGCACCTGTTGTTTCCTGACTTTTTAATGATTGCCATTCTAACTGGTGTAAGATGGTATCTCATTGTGGTTTTGATTTGCATTTCTCTGATGGCCAGTGATGATGAGCATTTTTTCATGTGTTTTTTGGCTGCATAAATGTCTTCTTTTGAGAAGTGTCTGTTCATGTCCTTCGCCCACTTTTTGATGGGGTTGTTTGTTTTTTTCTTGTAAATTTGTTGGAGTTCATTGTAGATTCTGGATATTAGCCCTTTGTCAGATGAGTAGGTTGTGAAAATTTTCTCCCATTTTGTCGGTTGCCTGTTCACTCTGATGGTAGTTTCTTTTGCTGTGCAGAAGCTCTTTAGTTTAATGAGATCCCATTTGTCAATTTTGGCTTTTGTTGCTATTGCTTTTGCTGTTTTGGACATGAAGTCCTTGCCCATGCCTATGTCCTGAATGGTAATGCCTAGGTTTTCTTCTAGGGTTTTTATGGTTTTAGGTCTAATGTTTAAGTCTTTAATCCATCTTGAATTGATTTTTGTATAAGATGTAAGGAAGGGATCCAGTTTCAGCTTTCTACATATGGCTAGCCAGTTTTCCCAGCACCATTTATTAAATAGGGAATCCTTTCCCCATTGCTTGTTTTTCTCAGGTTTGTGAAAGATCAGATAGTTGTAGATATGTGGCATTATTTCTGAGGGCTCTGTTCTGTTCCATTGATCTATATCTCTGTTTTGGTACCAGTACCATGCTGTTTTGGTTACCGTAGCCTTGTAGTATAGTTTGAAGTCAGGTAGTGTGATGCCTCCAGCTTTGTTCTTTTGGCTTAGGATTGCCTTGGCGATGCGGGCTCTTTTTTGGTTCCATATGAACTTTAAAGTAGTTTTTTTCAATTCTGTGAAGAAAGTCATTGGTAGCTTGATGGGGATGGCATTGAATCTGTAAATTACCTTGGGCAGTATGGCCATTTTCACGATATTGATTCTTCCTACCCGTGAGCATGGAATGTTCTTCCATTTGTTTGTATCCTCTTTTATTTCCTCGAGCAGTGGTTTGTAGTTCTCCTTGAAGAGGTCCTTCACATCCCTTGTAAGTTGGATTCCTAGGTATTTTATTCTCTTTGAAGCAATTGTGAATGGGAGTTCACTCATGATTTGGCTCTCTGTTTGTCTGTTGTTGGTGTATAAGAATGCTTGTGACTTTTGTACATTGATTTTGTATCCTGAGACTTTGCTGAAGTTGCTTATCAGCTTAAGGAGATTTTGGGCTGAGACAATGGGGTTTTCCAGATGTACAATCATGTCGTCTGCAAACAGGGACAATTTGACTTCCTCTTTTCCTAATTGAATACCCTTTATTTCCTTCTCCTGCCTAATTGCCCTGGCCAGAACTTCCAACACTATGTTGAATAGGAGTCGTGAGAGAGGGCATCCCTGTCTTGTGCCAGTTTTCAAAGGGAATGCTTCCAGTTTTTGCCCATTCAGTATGATATTGGCTGTGGGTTTCTCATAGATAGCTCTTATTATTTTGAAATACATCCCATCAATACCTAATTTATTGAGAGTTTTTATCATGAAGGGTTGTTGAATTTTGTCAAAGGCTTTTTCTGCATCTATTGAGATAATCATGTGGTTTTTGTCTTTGGCTCTGTTTATATGCTGGATTACATTTATTGATTTGCATATATTGAACCAGCCTTGCATCCCAGGGATGAAGCCCACTTGATCATGGTGGATAAGCTTTTTGATGTGCTGCTGGATTCATTTTGCCAGAATTTTATTGAGGATTTTTGCATCAATGTTCATCAAGGATATTGGTCTAAAATTCTCTTTTTTGGTTGTGTCTCTGCCAGGCTTTGGTATCAGAATGATGCTGGCCTCATAAAATGAGTTAGGGAGGATTCCCTCTTTTTCTGTTGATTGGAATAGTTTCAGAAGGAATGGTACCAGTTCCTCCTTGTACCTCTGGTAGAATTCGGCTGTGAATCCATCTGGTCCTGGACTCTTTTTGGTTGGTAAACTATTGATTATTGCCAGAATTTCAGCTCCTGTTATTGGTCTATTCAGAGATTCAACTTCTTCCTGGTTTAGTCTTGGGAGAGTGTATGTGTCGAGGAATTTATCCATTTCTTCTAGATTTTCTAGTTTATTTGCGTAGAGGTGTTTGTAGTATTCTCTGATGGTAGTTTGTATTTCTGTGGGATCGGTGGTGATATCCCCTTTATCATTTTTTATTGTGTCTATTTGATTCTTCTCTCTTTTTTTCTTTATTAGTCTTGCTAGCGGTCTGTCAATTTTCTTGATCCTTTAAAAAACCAGCTCCTGGATTCATTAATTTTTTGAAGGTTTTTTTGTGTCTCTATTTCCTTCAGTTCTGCTCTGATTTTAGTTATTTCTTGCCTTCTGCTAGCTTTTGAATGTGTTTGCTCTTGCTTTTCTAGTTCTTTTAATTGTGATGTTAGGGTGTCAATTTTGGATCTTTCCTGCTTTCTGTTGTGGGCATTTAGTGCTATAAATTTCCCTCTACACACTGCTTTGAATGCGTCCCAGAGATTCTGGTGTGTTGTGTCTTTGTTCTCATTGGTTTCAAAGAACATCTTTATTTCTGCCTTCATTTCATTATGTATCCAGTAGTCATTCAGGAGCAGATTGTTCAGTTTCCATGTAGTTGAGTGGTTTTGAGTGAGATTCTTAATCCTGAGTTCTAGTTTGATTGCACTATGGTCTGAGAGATAGTTTGTTATAATTTCTGTTCTTTTACATTTGCTGAGGAGAGCTTTACTTCCAAGTATGTGGTCAATTTTGGAATAGGTGTGGTGTGGTGCTGAAAAAAATGTATATTCTGTTGATTTGGGGTGGAGAGTTCTGTAGATGTCTATTAGGTCCGCTTGGTGCAGAGCTGAGTTCAATTCCTGAGTATCCTTGTTGACTTTCTGTCTCGTTGATCTGTCTAATGTTGACAGTGGGGTGTTAAAGTCTCCCATTATTAATGTGTGGGAGTCTAAGTCTCTTTGTAGGTCACTCAGGACTTGCTTTATGAATCTGGGTGCTCCTGTATTGGGTGCATATATATTTAGGATAGTTAGCTCTTCCTGTTGAATTGATCCCTTTACCATTATGTAATGGCCTTCTTTGTCTCTTTTGATCTTTGTTAGTTTAAAGTCTGTTTTATCAGAGACTAGGATTGCAACCCCTGCCTTTTTTTGTTTTCCATTTGCTTGGTAGATCTTCCTCCATCCCTTTATTTTGAGCCTATGTGTGTCTCTGCACGTGAGATGGGTTTCCTGAATACAGCACACTGATGGGTCTTGACTCTTTATCCAATTGTCACTCCGTGTCTTTTAATTGGAGCATTTAGTCCATTTACATTTAAAGTTAATATTGTTATGTGTGAATTTGATCCTGTCATTATGATGTTAGCTGGTGATTTTGCTCGTTAGTTGATGCAGTTTCTTCCTAGTCTCGATGGTCTTTATATTTTGGCATGATTTTGCAGTGGCTGGTACCGGTTGTTCCTTTCCATGTTTAGTGCTTCCTTCAGGAACTCTTTTAGGGCAGGCCTGGTGGTGACAAAATCTCTCAGCATTTGCTTGTCTGTAAAGTATTTTATTTCTCCTTCACTTATGAAGCTTAGTTTGGCTGGATATGAAATTCTGGGTTGAAAATTCTTTTCTTTAAGAATGTTGAATATTGGCCCCCACTCTCTTCTGGCTTGTACAGTTTCTGCTGAGAGATCTGCTGTTAGTCTGATGGGCTTCCCTTTGAGGGTAACCCGACCTTTCTCTCTGGCTGCCCTTAACATTTTTTCCTTCATTTAAACTTTGGTGAATCTGACAATTATGTGTCTTGGAGTTGCTCTTCTCGAGGAGTATCTCTGTGGCATTCTCTGTATTTCCTGAATCTGAACGTTGGCCTGCCTTGCTAGATTGGGGAAGTTCTCCTGGATAATATCCTGCAGAGTGTTTTCCAACTTGGTTCCATTCTCCCCGTCACTTTCAGGTACACCAATCAGACGTAGATTTGGTCTTTTCACATAGTCCCATATTTCTTGGAGGCTTTGCTCATTTCTTTTTATTCTTTTTTCTCTAAACTTCCCTTCTCACTTCATTTCATTCATTTCATCTTCCATCGCTGATACCCTTTCTTCCAGTTGATCGCATCGGCTCCTGAGGCTTCTGCATTCTTCACGTAGTTCTCGAGCCTTGGTTTTCAGCTCCATCAGCTCCTTTAAGCACTTCTCTGTATTGGTTATTCTAGTTATACATTCTTCTAAATTTTTTTCAAAGTTTTCAACTTCTTTGCCTTTGGTTTGAATGTCCTCCCATAGCTCAGAGTAATTTGATCGTCTGAAGCCTTCTTCTCTCAGCTCCTCAAAGTCATTCTCCGTCCAGCTTTGTTCCATTGCTGGTGAGGAACTGCGTTCCTTTGGAGGAGGAGAGGTGCTCTGTGTTTTAGAGTTTCCGGTTTTTCTGTTCTGTTTTTTCCCCATCTTTGTGGTTTTATCTACTTTTGGTCTTTGATGATGGTGATGTACAGATGGGTTTTTGGTGTGGATGTCCTTTCTGTTTGTTAGTTTTCCTTCTAACAGACAGGACCCTCAGCTGCAGGTCTGTTGGAATACCCTGCCGTGTGAGGTGTCAGTGTGCCCCTGCTGGGGGGTGCCTCCCAGTTAGGCTGCTCGGGGGTCAGGGGTGAGGGACCCACTTGAGGAGGCAGTCTGCCAGTTCTCAGATCTCCAGCTGCGTGCTGGGAGAACCACTGCTCTCTTCAAAGCTGTCAGACAGGGACATTGAAGTCTGCGGAGGTTACTGCTGTCTTTTTGTTTGTCTGTGCCCTGCCCCCAGAGGTGGAGCCTACAGAGGCAGGCAGGCCTCCTTGAGCTGTGGTGGGCTCCACCGCGTTCGAGCTTCCCGGCTGCTTTTTTTACCTAAGCAAGCCTGGGCAATGGCGGACGCCCCTCCCCCAGCCTCGCTGCCGCCTTGCAGTTTGATCTCAGACTGCTGTGCTAGCAATCAGCGAGACTCCGAGGGTGTAGGACCCTCCGAGCCAGGTGCGGGATATAACCTCGTGGTGCGCAGTTTTTTAAGCCGGTCTGAAAAGCGCAATATTCGGGTGGGGGTGACCCGATTTTCCAGGTGCGTCCGTCACCCCTTTCTTTGACTCGGAAAGGGAACTCCCTGACCCCTTGCGCTTCCCGAGTGAGGCAATGCCTCGCCCTGCTTCGGCTCACGCACGGTGCGCGCACCCACTGGCCTGCGCCCACTGTCTGGCACTCCCTAGTGAGATGAACCCGGTACCTCAGATGGAAATGCAGAAATCACCGTCTTCTGCGTCGCTCACGCTGGGAGCTGTAGACCGGAGCTGTTCCTATTCGGCCATCTTGGCTCCTCAAGAAAATTTTAATAATCTTTTCATCCTGTCCTCTCTCCAGCCTCTCCTCTACTACCAAGGTACTTTTTATTAACATCTTCTTATGCATCTTTTCACACATTTCTCCATGCTCATATGTACTTATACAAACATAAATATTTTTAGTTTTTAGTTGTTTTATTTTTATAATTTTAGAATCAAATAATATATATATTTTCCATAATTTCCTTTTAGTCATTCAATAAATAATGAGCACCTACTTTATACTGAGTACTATGCTTAAATATTTAACAATAACATATTGCATACATTCTTTAGGTCAATAGATACAGCTGTTCTTTTTAAATACAGTTATGTGTTGTTTAGTGATGTGGATATGTTCTAAGAAATACATCATTAGGTGATTTAGTTGTTTTGCGAACATCATAGAGTGTACTTACACCAACCTAGGTGGTATAGCCTACTACGCATCTAGGCTGTAGGGTATAGCCTATTGCTCCAAAGGTACACACCTGTATAGCACGTTACTGTACTAAATATAGCAGGGAGTGGTAACACAATGGTAAGTCTCTAAACATAGAAAAGGTAAAGCAAAAATATGACACTATAATCTTATGGGACCGTGACTGTATACGTAATCTGTCTTTGATTGAAATGTCATTATGTAGTGCACGACTGTAGCCAATTTCACATACACATACATTTTTCATTATAGGTTACTATATATTCGCATGTAGTTGTAAGAAACAATACAGAGAGATTTCAGGTAATATTTGTCTAATTTCCCCCAATAATAATACCTTGCAAAACTATAGTACAGTGTCCACAACCAGTATAGTGACACTGGTAAAATCAAGATACAGACTAGCTGCAGCACTGCAAAGATCCCTCCTTTTGCCCTTTTATAGGCATATCTACCTCATTCCTTCCTTTCTACACCTCCAGTGATAACCCCTAGAAACCACTACTCTTTTTTTTCCATTTCTATAATTTTGTCATTTCAAGAATGTTATATAAATGAAATCCTACAGTATGTAACCCTTTGGAATTTTTTTGACTCAGTATATAAATAGTTCATTCATTTTACTACTAAGTGGTTTTTTTTTTTTTTTTTTGAGATGGAGTTTTCACTCTTGTTGCCCATGCTGGAGTGCAGTGGCACGATCTCAGCTTACTGCAACCTCTGCCTCCCAGGTTCAAGCGAGTCTCCTGCCTCAGCCTCCCAAGTAGCTGGGATTACATGCATGTGCCACCACACCTGGCTAATTTTGTAGTTTTAGTAGAGATGGGGTTTCACCATATTGGCCAGGCTGGTCTTGAACTCTTGACTTAGGTGATCCACCCACCTTGGCCTCCCAAAGTCCTGGGATTACAGGTGTGAGCCACCGTGCCTGGCCAAGTGGTATTTTATTGTATAAATGTGCCTCAGTTTGTTTAACTGTTCATCTGTTGAAAGATATCTAGCATGTTTCCAGTTTTTGGCTAATAGTAATAAAGCTTCAGTGAACTGTTGCATATGAGTTTTCTGTGGAAACATAATTTTTATTTTTCTGAGATAAATGCCCAAGGGTACAATTGCTGGGTCATATATACTTGCATATTTAGATGTTTAGTTTTATAAGAAACTGCCTGCTATAGACTGAATGTTTATGTCACCCCAAGTTTATATGTTAAAACCTAATTCCCAATGTGATGGTATTTGACAATGGGCCTTTGGGAGGTGGTTATGTCATGAAAGCAGAACTCTCATGAATGGGATTAGTGCCCTTGTAAAAGAAACCCCAGAGAGCTCCCTTATCCCTTCTGCCATATGATGAAACAGTGAGAAGACAGCTAGCTATGAACCAGGAAGCTGCTTATTAGACACTAAATCTGCTGCTGGCTTCATCTTGGATTTCCCAGCCTTCAGAAGTGTGAGAAATAAATGGTAAAGTCACCCAGTCTATGATATTTTTGTTAACAGCAGTCTGAGCTAAGATACCCAAACTATTTTATGAGTGGGTATACCATTTACATTCCTACTAACAATTTCCCATCTGTATGCCTTTTATTTCTTTTTCTTATCTTATGGAAGTGGCCAGAAATTCCAGTATGATGTTGAACAAGATTGATGAATGGATATCTTTGTCATGTTCCTGACCTTACAGAAACAGCATTCCATTTTCACCATTAGTACGATGTTAGCTGCAGGTTTTTTTGTTGATGCTCTTTATCAAGTTATGGTAGTTCTCTGTTCTACATTGCTAAGAGTTTTAGTTATGAATGGATATTGGGTTTTGGCAAAAGTTTTTCCTGCTTCAATGGATATGATTTTATGATTTTTCTTCTTGAGCTTATTCATATGGTAAATTACACTGATTGATTGTTGAATGTTGAACCAACTTTACAAACCTGGAAAAAAATCTCACTTGGTTGTGGCATATAATTTTAAAAAATACGTTGTTGGATTTAATTTGCTAATGTTTTGAGGGTTGTTTTCTGTATGGTCTTCATCTGATTTTGGTTTGGGGCAATATTGGCTGCTTGAGAAGTGTTTCCTAGTCTTCTATTTTCTGGAAAGAATTATGTAATAATTGGTGTTAATTCTTTAAAGTTCAGTAGAATTCTTCAATGAAACCATCTGGGCCTGGAGAGTTCTTTTTTATTAATTAAAGATTCCATTCTAAAAATAGTTATGAGGCTATTCTCATATTATCTATTTTGTCTTGAGTTTAAAGAAAATTTGTGGGTTTTGATAAATTGGTCTATTTTTTCTAAACAGTCAAATTTGTGAGCATAAAGTTGTTCATATTTTTTCCTTATTTTCTGTGGTGATACTAGAATCTATAGTGAGATTCCCCCATTTTATTCCTCATATTGATGATTTGTATCTTCTCTTTGTCAGTCTTGCTAGATGGCTTATTTTCATGATGTTTTGAAGAGCCAGATTTTAATTTTATTGATTTTTTTATTTTTCCATTTTTCAATTTCTTTAATTTCTGCTCGTAACTTTATTACTTTCTTGTTTTTGTTTGCTTTGGGCTTATTTTTCTCTTTCTCCCCTAGTTTCTTGGGATAGGAACTTTGATTATTGATTTGAGACCTTTTCTTTTTTCTAATGTAGGTACGTAGTGCTAAAAATTCCTTTCAGCATTTCTTTAGCCATATCCCACCCATTTTTATATTTTATATTTTCATTTCCATTCAGTTCTGTTTTTTTAAAAAATTATTTTATGACTTTTTTGACCCATACTTTATTTAGAAGTCTATTATTTAATTTCTAATTATTTAGAGACTTTCTTGTTCTCCCTCTGTTATTGATTTCCAGTTTGATTCCAGTATTGTCAGGAACACAGTCTATGTAATTTCACTTTTTGGTAGTTCTATATGCTTACTGATATTCTGTCTTGTAGTTCTGTTTTTTTAAAATTTTTTTTATTATACTTTAAGTTCTAGGGTACATGTGCACAACGTGCAGGTTTGTTACATTTGTATACATGTGCCATGTTGGTGTGCTGCACCCATTAACTCGTCATTTACATTAGGTATATCTCCTAATGCTATCCCTCCCCCTTCCCCCCCCACCCCACAACAGGCCCTGGTGTGTGATGTTCCCCTTCCTGTGTCCGGGTGTTCTCATTGTTCAATTCCCACCTATGAGTGAGAACATGCGGTGTTTGGTTTTTTGTCCTTGCGATAGTTTGCTGAGAATGATGGTTTCCAGCTTCATCCATGTCCCTACAAAGGACATGAACTCATCATTTTTTATGGCTGCATAGTATTCTATGGTGTGTATGTGCCACATTTTCTTAATCCAGTCTATCATTGTTGGACATTTGGGTTGGTTCCAAGTCTTTGCTATTGTGAATAGTGCCGCAATAAACATACATGTGCATGTGTTTTTATAGCAGCATGATTTATAATCCTTTGGGTATATACCCAGTAATGGGATGGCTGGGTCAAATGGTATTTCTAGTTCTAGATCCCTGAGGAATCGCCACACTGACTTCCACAATGGTTGAACTAGTTTACAGTCCCACCAACAGTGTAAAAGTGTTCCTATTTCTCCACATCCTCTCCAGCACCTGTTGTTTCCTGACTTTTTAATAATTGCCATTCTGACTGGTGTGAGATGATATCTCATTGTGGTTTTGATTTGCAGTTCTCTGATGGCCAGTGATGATGAACATTTTTTCATGTGTCTGTTGGCTGCATAAAAGTCTTCTTTTGAGAAGTGTCTGTTCATATCCTTTGCCCACTTTTTGATGGGGTTGTTTTTTTTTTCTTGTAAATTTGTTTGAGTTCTTTGTAGATTCCGGATATTAGCCCTTTGTCAGACGAGTAGGTTGCAAAAATTTTCTCCCATTCTGTAGGTTGCCTGTTCACTCTGATGGTACTTTCTTTTGCTGTGCAGAAACTCTTTAGTTTAATGAGATCCCATTTGTCCATTTTGGCTTTTGTCGCCATTGCTTTTGGTGTTTTAGACATGAAGTCCTTGCCCATGCCTATGTCCTGAATGATATTGTCTAGGTTTTCTTCTAGAGTTTTTATGGTTTTAGGTCTAACATGTAAGTCTTTAATCCATCTTGAATTAATTTTTGTATAAGGTGTAAGGAAGGGATCCAGTTTCAGCTTTCTATATATGGCTAGCCAGTTTTCCCAGCACCATTTGTTAAACAGGGACTCCTTTCCCCATTTCTTGTTTTTCTCAGGTTTGTCAAAGATCAGGTAGTTGTAGATGTGTGGTATTATTTCTGAGGGTTCTGTTCTGTTCCATTGGTCTATCTCTCTGTTTTGGTACCAGTACCATGCTGTTTTGGTTACTGTAGCCTTATAGTATAGTTTGAAGTCAGGTAGCATGATGCCTCCAGCTTTGTTCTTTTGGCTTAGGATTGACTTGGCAATGCGGGCTCTTTTTTGGTTCCATATGAACTTTAAAGTAGTTCTTGTGCCATGGTTTTCAGCTCCATCAGGTCCTTTAAGGACTTCTCTGCATTGATTATTCTAGTTAGCCATTCATCTAATCTTTTTTCAAGGTTTTAAACTTCTTTGCAATGGGTTTGAACTTCCTCCTTTAGCCTGGAGAAGTCTGATCATCTGAAGCCTTCTTCTCTCAACTCATCAAAGTCATTCTCCGTCCAGCTTTGTTCCATTGCTGGTGAGGAGCTGCGTTCCTTTGGAGGAGGAGAGGTGTTCTGATTTTTAGAATTTTGTTTTTCTGTTCTGTTTCTTCCCCATCTTTGTGGTTTTATCTACCTTTGGTCTTTGATGATGGTGACATACAGATGGCGTTTTGGTGTGGATATCCTTTCTGTTTGTTAGTTTAACAGTCAGGACCCTCAGCTGCAGGTCTGTTGGAGTTTGCTGGAGGTCCTCTCCAGACCCTGTTTGCCTGGGTATCAGCAGCGGAGGCTGCAGAACAGTGAATATTGCTGAACAGCAAATGTTGCTGTCTGATTGTTCCTCTGGAGGTTTCGTCTCAGAGGGGTACCCGGCTGTGTGAGGTGTCAGTCTTCCCCTACTGGGGGGGTGCCTCCCATATAGGCTACTCAGGGGTCAGGGACCCACTTGAGGAGGCAGTCTGTCCGTTCTCAGATCTCAAACTCCGTGCTGGGAGAACCACTACTCTCTTCAAAGCTGTCAGACAGGGACATTTAAGTCTGCAGAGGTTTCTGCTGCCTTTTGTTTGTCTATGCCCTGCCCCCAGAGGTGGAGTCTACAGAGGCAGGCAGGCCTCCTTGAGCTGTGGTGGGCTCCACCCAGTTCGAGCTTCCTGGCAGCTTTGTTTACCTACTCAAGCCTCAGCAATGGCGGGTGCCCCTCCCCCAGCCTCACTGCCACCTTGCAGTTTGATCTCAGACTGCTGTGCTAGCAATAAGCAAGGCTCCATGGGTGTGGGACCCTCTGAGCCAGGCACAGGATATGATCTCCTGGTGTGCCGTTTGCTAAGACCATTGGAGAAGCACAGTATTAGGGTGGGAGTGACCCGATTTTCCAGGTGCCGTCTGTCACAGCTTTGCTTGGCTATGACAGGGAATTCCCTGACCCCTTGTGCTTCCCAGGTGAGGCGATGCCTCGCTCTGCTTCAGCTCGCGTTTGGTGTGCTGCACCCACTGTCCGACAAGCCCCAGTGAGATGAACCTAGTACCTCAGTTGGAAATGCAGAAATCACCTGTCTTCTGCGTCACTCACGCTGGGAGCTGTAGACTGGAACTGTTCCTATTTGGCCATCTTGGAACCCTGTAGTTCTGTTATGAGTTGCTGAGATAGAACTTCAACTGCAAGGTGGCTTTTGAGTTCCCAAATTTTAATTGTGAATTTGTCTATTTCTCCCTTCATTTATTTCAGTTTTTGCTTCTGAAAATGTTTTGAGACTCTGTTGTTTGAAGCCTACATACTTGAGATTGTATCTTCATGGTGAATTGATTACTTTATCATTTTGTAATGTGTGACTTTATCACCAGTAATTTTCTTTGCCCTGTAGTCCACTTTATCTGAAATATTAGCATTCTTGCTTTCTTTTTGGATAAATAGTTGCATGATACATTTTTTGCAAACTTGTATTTTCAGCCTACCTATGTCATTGAATTTGAAGTTAATTCTTATAAACATCATATAGTTGGATCATGTTTTATTTTTCCACTTTGCCAATCTGTTTTTTAATTGGTGTATTTAGACCATTACAGTTATGGCAATTATTAATATGTTATGGTTTACCTGCCATTTTATTGTTTTCTCTTTGTTTCTTCTGTGTCTTATTCCTCTGTTTCTGTTTTCTTCCATTTCTGTGGGTTACTTGAATATTTTTAGGTTTTCCTGTTGATTTATTTATAGCACCAGTCCCCACCCTTTTTTTGGCACCAGGGACCAGTTTTGTGGACAACAATTTTTCCATAGACAGGGGAAGGGCAGATGGTTTCAGGATGAAACTGTTTCACCTTAGATCATCAGGCATTAGATTCTCATAAAGAGCACGCAACCTAGGTCCCTCACATGCTCAGTTCTCAATAGGGTTCAGGCTCCTATGAGACTGTAATGTGTGGCAGATCTGACAGGAGGCAGAGCTCAGGTGGTAATGCTCGCTTGCCTGCCGCCCAACTCCTTCTGTGTGGCCTGGTTCCTAACAGGCCACAGGACCCCTGATTTATACTGTTTTTCAGTGTATTGCTTTGTATAATTTTCTTAGTGATTGCTTTGTGTATTAAAATATACATATGTGACTCATGATAGTCTGCTAGTATCGATATTTCACCACTTTTGTGGAAACTTTACTTTTATTTAAGTTCCTTTACTCTTTCCACTTTTAAATATCATTGTCTTTACTATGAGATGGTTTATAATTTGTTTTAATTATTGCATATATTATAAAGAACTGATGAGAAGAATTTACTCGTATTTCTGCTCTTTCCATTGCTGTTTATTCTTTACTAATACCCCCAAAAGTCCTTTGGACAATTGCAGACACCTATGTAACTTACACTTACCTCAGAATGTAGAATATTTTCATCAAAGAAATGTCCTCTGGTTCTTCCCACCCCAGAGACAATTGCTATTCTTATTTCTACACTGTAGACTAGGTTTTATCTGTTGTAGAACCTCATATAAATGCAATCCTACAGCATGTAGACTTTTGTATCTGGATTCTTTCACTTGACATAAAGATCTTGAGTTTATTCTGTATTGTTGCATGTTTTAGTAGTTTGCTCATTTTAATTGCTGAATAATATTTCATGGTATGAATATATCACAATTGGTTTGTCCATTCTCCTGTTGGTGGACATTTCTTTTTTTTTTCTCAACTTTTGGTTATTATAAATAAAGCCACTATAACATTTGTGTACAAGACTTTTTGTGTTTTTTTTTTTTTAGTAAATATCTAACACTGGTATTCTACCCCCTTTTCCCCATTGTTGGATTCCTAGCTATTTCATTGCTCCAAAAGTTACAAGATGATTTGGGAAGAATTATTCTCCTCTCAACAATGTTGGAGTACTTTAATTAAATGCTAATAGAAGGTAAATTTACTTTTTTTCTTCAGTTTTCTATTATGGTAAAATTTACATATCATAAAATTTACCATGTTGACCATTTTTTAATTGTATAGTTCAGTGAGATTAAGTACATCTATATTGTGCAACCATCACCACAATCCATTTCCAGAGCTCTTTTCATCTTATAAAACTAAAACTCTATACCTACTAAGCAATGACTCCCCATTCCCTTTCCCCTAAGCCCCTGGCAACCACCATTCTACTTTCCGTCTCAATAATTTTCACTACTGTAAGTAGCTCATGTAAGTGGAATTGTATGATTCCACTTGTCTTTTTGTGACTGGCTAATTTCACTTAGTACAATGTCTTCAAGTCTCATCCATATTGTTGCATATGTCAGAATTTCTGTCCCTTTTAAAGCTGAATAATATTCCATTGCAGGTATATATAATATTTTGCTTACCTATTCATCTGTTGATGGACACAGTTCCCTCTGTGTTTTAGCGATTATGAAAAATGCTGCTGTGAACATGGTTGTACAATTATCTTTTCAGGACTTGGCTTTCAATTCTTTTGAATATATGCCTAGAAGTAGAATTGCTATATCATATGATAATTGTATTTTTAAGTTTTTGAGGAACCACTATTCTGCTTTCCACAGTGATGGTATCATTTTACATTCCCTCCAACAGTGCTCTGGGCTCCAATGTCTGCAAATCCTGGCAAAAACTTACTTTCTGTTTTTAAATTTAAATTTTAGATTTTTTATGGTAGCCATCCTAATGGGTGTTAGGTGCGCATTGTGATTTTTGATTTGCATTTCCCTGATAATTAGTGACATTGAGCATCTTTTTACGTGCTTATAAATTTTGCTTTGAATGGTGCACACATTTTAGTCAATCTTCATTTATTCTGTTCTTTTTTTCTTGAACTTATCTTCAGTGATTGACCCTGTAGGGTTGCTTCAAAATTACTCCTCCAAAATTATAGTTTCTGAGGAATTAATGAGTGTTTTCATACTGAGTCAGAACACTTTGACATGTTCACTTGAGGACTTTTGTCTTTTCTGCTTATCAACTACTTAGTCTTTCTAAGCCTCCATTTTCTCATCTGCAAAATGGATACATAATAGTGGTGCCTTTTCTCATTGGGTTGTTCTGATAATTAAATAAGATAATTTATGTTAAAAACTTAACATAGTGACAGGGATATAGTAATCGATCAACAAATGTTAGCTGTTATTATGTTATTTTATTGTTGAGATTTCTGTCATTGCTCTATGCTGTGTCTTCTAATACTTTATGCGCTTTCTGTCTGGAGCTACTAATTATCCCTAGAGTTAGTGTTCCCTGTTGGCACTAGGGGAAGTGTTTTTGTATCTCCTTTTGCTCATTGACCCCAGGCTCAATGATCCCAGGGGTGACTCCGACACCTGCCTCCAGAAGAAGGAAGCATGTAGCTTCTCAGTGTGCAGATATAAGGGTCCTGTACAGGGCAGGAACAGTGACATCTCCTCATGCCACCAGCTTTCTCTTTTCTTTTCATTCTTCTTTCCTCAGAATAAGCAAAGTGAGTTTTTTTTCAGCTCTTCCCTACCATTTTCTCAATCCTTCAGCTGATATTGTGATACAGTAGGTGAGTTTAAGAGCATTGGTGGTGGCAGAGGGAGGGATTGGCAGGTGTGTGTGTGTGAGTGAGAGAGAGAGAGAGTGTGTGTTTGTGTATTTAGGGGTATCTGTAAAGGACAAAGGCTGCAGTTGTGAAGAAAGAAATGGGTATGTGGGAGAAAGATAAGGGGTCAGTGAGACAAAGGATGAGAGAGGGATTGCAGCATGACAGAGCATAGAGTGGGGAGTGTGGGCATTGGGAAATACATCAGTGGGTTTAAGTGGTAAACACTGATGAGAGATAGGAATAGGAACGCAGAGAGGGGCAAGGAAAAGCACCAGGAGCACATGAGAAAGAGAAAACTTCCTGTTTAAGGGTTTCAGGGCAGTTTTTAGAGCCATCAGAATCAGATTATACCAGGGAAGGGTATATTAGTGGGTGCTATTCATTAAAATGGCTTGGGTTTTGATCAACACCTTGTTTTGGGGAAACAAGCAAAGCTACTGGAGAAAGATTAATTCACTAATTCCATGGCTTATTTTTTTCAAATATTTCCCAAGAACCTACAATGTGTCAGGCTCTGTACTTAGTGCTATGAGCTCCTCAGTCCCAAAGTCTTAAGGAAACTTTCTTTTGGTAATCTGGGTGTCACTTGTGTCTAAACTTGAAAAATCCTCTTTCTTCTGTTTTTTGTTTTTGTTTTTTTTTAGTTTTTTGTTTTGTTTTGTTTTTTTGTCCTGCATCTTGTAGAACAGATATAGACATTGGGAAGGAAGAGGTGGTGCTTTGGGGCTGGGGTTCTCCACATTTTTGCTACTACATCACAAGAACATAGAAGATACTTACACATGATACATCACCATATGCTTACTCAAGTTTGGCAAAATACCCAAAATCTTTATAGACAGTAAAACAAATGGATAGGTGGGAATTTTTCTCAAGATGTTTATTCATTACAAAAGTAAATCATGCTGGTTGCCAGAGGCTTGAGATTCAGGGGTGATTAGAGAGATGTTGGTCAAATGAAAAAACAATACAATTAGGAGGAATACGTTTAAAAAATCTATTGAACATCATGGTGACTATAGTTAATATATTATATACTTGAAAATTGCTAAGAGAGTAGATTTTAAATGTTTTAACAACAAAAAATAAATATGTGAGGTAATAAGCATGAATTGGCTTGATTTAGCCATTCCACAATGTATACATTTATCAAAACATCATGTTGTACAACATAAATGTATACCATTTTTATTTGTCAGCTAAAAAATAAGTAATTAAAAAACCATGAGTTACTGTTAAGGGTTGTCTGAATTAAGGGAATTTTAGTGCCTCTGCATCATGGATAGCACTGGCTTTAGATTATGAAAACATCTTCTTACATGCTAGCTTTAAGTGCACATGGGCAAGAGTGAGCTTATTAAAGGTATAAATCTGAATTTTCCCCAATATATTAGAAGGGTAAATAATTTATAAATTTTGAGACCTTATATGTTATTAGAAACAAATTTCTTATGACACTTATTATAACAAAGCCTGCAATATATTGTGCTGCAAACAGAGACCAGCCTTACAAGCAGAGGACAGTGGGGTAGTGAGGTTTGCAGCTGTTTTATCCATTAGGGACATGGCTTTAGTGTACAGAGACTGTGCATTTTGAAGAACCTAAGACTTGTGAAAAATACTTGACATCTAAAATGCACATAACAAGGAAAATGGCAAAGTGAAATTAATACTTGTAGAAATAAATATCTAGATAATACAACTCGGCAAAAAGGTAACTCAACTCCTGTATAGTTACCTAAAAATTATATCACATGTGGTTTGTGAACACATTTGAATACATTGTTATGATGGAAGGAGAGTCTTCTGAATTGAGATTGCATAAAGACATAAAAGACCTTTATATAACCCCCTAAAGAGGAAACAGTTATTACCAAAAAATAGAGCTGGTTAGGAAGTCTGGTCAGGAGCTGTGGAGAAGTGGGTTCCATTTCGCCTTTAAAGTGTGGACCAAATCTTCTCTATAATTCCCACTTCCAAATCTCCTCAGTTCTGCAGTAGAAGCTGACTCCCATTGTTCTGCAATGTTCCTGAGGCTTCTGTAAATGATGGAGATAATTTCTCTTTGTGTTGAGACAGGTGGGTGTTTTTCAGAGCATTTGCAGGAAGACTGCCAGGTAGTCCTCACCCAAGCTAAGTCCATCAGTAGTGGATATGCCTGGTGTACCACCCAAAGCCCTTGGGTCTGGTTTTTGAGACACCAGGTTTATCTGAGAGATCTGGTCTCAGGCTATTTTCCTTTCATTGGGCACTTCCTTCATTCCTTTTCCTCCTCTTTCTTCCTGAGAAAGGAGTTTCCTTTGGTCATATTTGGATGAAGAATAAGACTTTAATGTTGCTAAATATTCATTAAGGTGTTTTGCCTACTGGAAAAAATACAAGAGAATGATGGCCAGAGGTAATAATGATGATGATGATGATGATATAAACAAGAATAATAACCTACTTTTCTGAGCACTCAATACAAACTTATTTAATCCCCACAATTACCACATGAAGTTTTTTTTGGTATCCACATCTTACAGATAAAAAAACTGAGGCATGCAGAAGTAAAGTGACTTGCCCAAGATCTAGTTAGTTAGGGAAGAACTGGGAAATGAATGCAGAAAGTCTGGCTCCAGAACTTAATATCTACACCTTCTTTGTTGTGTTCTTTCCCAGCTAGCTTGGCTCCTGCTCCATCTCTACTATTCTGGCTCTTTTTTTTCTCGCTCAGCTGGATGTTCTCTTGGGAGCTCTGGGAGGTACTTCTGGGAGACGTTGGATATTCCTCTTTTTGCCTGTGAGTTTCCTTTCTTCTCACCCTTAACTCTTTCCTAAATGAGGCTCGAACGCTCCAAAGGTGCTTGACAGAGAAGCAGCAGGGCTTTGATGGAGCTCTAAGACGCCACTGAATAAAATGAAAGTCCTTCTTTCCATGGGCAGTAACCTCCTTTCCAGGACCTCATTAACAGCCATCTAGGCCTCATTGCCCCTCTCTCCACCCTGCCTTTGGTATCTCACTGTTGGAGTGATAAAACATAACAGAGTCATAGGCAGAGAGCAGACTTGTTTTGATGAGGACGTATATCAGGTGTCTTACTGTTTTATTGAGAAGGAGTATGTTAATAACTGGAGGGGTTGGGAAAGTTGTGAGAAAATAAATGTCCAATAAATTTCCTCCTAAGGAAAATGAATTTGTTTTTTTGTTGGGGCTTTTGCTTGTATAAATTTGAGTTCAATACTTTAAAATAGAGCCAGAGCAATGCTACTAATGACTTCTTCTCTGTGCTCATTCCAGCAAAGCTCAGCCTCTCTTCTAAGTAGAAGTTGAACATACATATACACACACACACATATATATATACATATATGTGTACATATAATATGTATTTTATATATATACATACATATATATATATATATATATTTTAAAGAGACAGAGTCTTGCTCCATCACCTAGGCTGGAGTGCGGTGGTGCCATCATAGCTCATTCACTGCAGCCCCAAACTCCTGGGCTCAAGAGAGCCTCCTGCCTCTGCCTCCAAGTAGCTGGGACTACAGATGCGTGCCACCATTCCCGGCTAATTTTTAAATTGTGTTGTAGTGACAGGGTCTTGTTATGTTACCTAGGCAGGTCTTGAATACCTGGCCTCAAGCGATCCTCCCATCTTGGCCTCCCAAACTTCTGGGATTATAGGCATGAGACACTGTGCCTGGCCCAAATATTTAAAATATACTGACTTGAATGCTGTCAAATTATTAGCCTGCCTGCGGCCTTTACTTGTCTGGATCTGGCTCTATTCCCTTCCTTGTACCCATCTGGAGTCCCATTGCTCCCTCCCCACAGCCCACCGTGCTCTGAGAAAGTTCATTTGCATAGAGGCAGAGGGATGGACTAATAAACTGAGGATTTTATTCCTTTGCATCTCTTCTTTGGGGCCCTCTGAATACCATTATCAGAAGATCAGTCTAGTGTTTATTTGGTACCTTTATAGTTCTGATTCTCTCTTTACTGTCTCTGTGGTCCCTTTTCTTCATGTTCCCTTCTAGATTCTTAATCATACACTCTTTCCCTAGTCCTAATAGCTGACAGATAGTTCAGAACTTCAGAATGAAACAAATATTACCTGAGTGGCAGGAAAGCCAAGAAGGGCTCTATACTTAATCCTTCTTGGCAGCAGGGAAACATGGTTCCTTCTGAGGGTTGGGGAACAGTGGGGTGGGAAGAAGGGCAGTATTAGTGGAGTCAGCAGGGTTTACATGTGGGCAATATATTGATTTCTTTTGCTCAGAATCGTTTTCCTGGGGGCTTCTACAGATAAGGAAGCCCAGACATAACCAAGAGGCTCCTGTTTAGAAATATTTGAGGAGGAGCATGAGAAGTCCATGAGGAACTGGTGATGAAAATTGCCTGTCTCAGTTTCATTGGCTGCCCCATTGCTCACTGCATTAGGGAAGATATGAATCTGGATCAGAGTGGAGAAATGTACCCCTCTAGGCTTCCCCTGGATTCCCACTTGATACTCTACTCCCTTGCACAAGGGGCCAGAGGTGCAAGTGTCCTGTGAAATGTTCAAGGCAATAGCCAGATAAACTTAATAGGATTAAATATAACCCAGTTAAAATATAGTTTAGTTAATAGTTTTTTAGGAAGGAGATATATTGCTATGAACACAGACCATTACAAAGTGGTATGTCTTAAGGAGTTATTTTAAGGTTAAAATTTTGTTAAACAGAAGTAGAAGGGGAGGGAAATTAAAGGTAAATGCAGAACAAAATCTTGGGGAAAGGGACAAGTACAATACAGGTAGGTGGAAAATGCTGCTTGTGTGGAAATAGTAGAATGAGGTCAGAAAGGGAGGGTGAGGCCAAACTCTGGGGGCAGGGTAGTTGCAGGCAGGTGCTGCCACTTCTGTTCATACTTGAAGCATTATTGCCACAGAAGCTCTATTTGCAAAGGAAGCACTATGGGCCAGAAGCCATTCCTACACCAAGTGAACATTCTCTGGGAGTACTTGCCGCTGGAGAGTCCAGCAATTTAGAAGTCCAGGCTGTCTTTTATGATATTTATACATATTCAGGAGTGCTTTCTGTTTTTATCACTTTCAGTAGACTCATCAGCTTCTAAGTCATTATAGAGAGGACTATAAAGTGCATCATGAGTCACACCAATGTTACCATCTTCCATCCTGCAGTTTTTGTCCTTCTTGGCATCCCTGGGTTGGAGGCTTATCACATTTGGCTGTCAATACCTCTTTGCCTCATTTACATCACTGCAGTCCTGGGAAACAGCATCCTGATAGTGGTTATTGTCATGGAACATAACCTTCACGAGCCCATGTATTTCTTCCTCTCAATGCTGGCCATCACGGACATCCTGCTGTCTACCACCACTGTGCCCAAGGCCCTAGCCATCTTTTGGCTTCAAGCACATAACATTGCTTTTGATGCCTGTGTCACCCAAGTCTTCTTTGTCCATATGATGTTTGTGGGGGAGTCAGCTATCCTGTTAGCCATGGCCTTTGATCGCTTTGTGGCCATTTGTGCCCCACTGAGATATACAACAGTGCTAACATGGCCTGTTGTGGGAAGGATTGCTCTGGCCGTCATCACCCGAAGCTTCTGCATCATCTTCCCAGTCATATTCTTGCTGAAGCGGCTGCCCTTCTGCCGAACCAACATTGTTCCTCATTCCTACTGTGAGCATATTGGAGTGGCTCGTTTAGCCTGTGCTGACATCACTGTTAACATCTGGTATGGCTTCTCAGTCAGTGCCCATTGTCATGGTCATCTTGGATGTTATCCTCATCGCTGTGTCTTACTCACTAATCCTCCGAGCAGTGTTTCGTTTGCCGTCCCAGGATGCTCAGCCCAAGGCCCTCAGCACTTGTGGCTCCCACCTCTGTGTCATCCTTATGTTTTATGTTCCATCCTTCTTTACCTTATTGACCCACCGTTTTGGGCGTAATATTCCTCAACATGTCCATATCTTGCTGGCCAATCTTTATGTGGCAGTGCCACCAATGCTGAACCCCATTGTCTATGGTGTGAAGACTAAGCAGATACGTGAGGGTGTAGCCCACCGGTTCTTTGACATCAAGACTTGGTGCTGTACCTCCCCTCTGGGCTCATGAATCTTCATGTCCAGCTCCTTCAAGGAAGCTAGATGTGAAATACAGAGATTTCCTGGACTGAGAAGGCTTTTCTTCCTCTTCTTTCTATTTCATCTTCCGCCCCCCACTTTTCTTTCTTTTCTCATAATTCTTCCTCCTTCTCTTGTTTGTTTTCTCTAACCTCTTTACATATTCCTCCCTACAACCCAGAAATAATAACTAAGTGTACATGCCTCTGATATGACGCTTTGGTACCCTCAGTAGACTAGATAGACGCCAGAAGCGCAGGGATCTGAACACCACATGAAATGAGGTTATAAAGAAGTGGATAAAAATAATTTTATATTTACCCTTTTAAGGAGTTTTAATTTAAAAAAAAAAATCCCAAATGTGCATTGATTCTTTGTACAGAATCAAGTGGCCTGCCACCCACTACCACAATGGCAGGTGAGTTTGAGGAACAGCCATGCATGACCTTTGGTCATCTGGAAAAACTTCCTTTCCTTCAAATTTTAGTTCAAGAAAAGTTGAGTCTTTTCTAATTTCTCCAGGCAAGCCAAGGGTCCTATCTTTGCATGTCTAGTGTATCTTGTACAGATCTCCAAATGTGCATAATAAATTGTAATGTAATGAGTTGTTCATTTATTTGTACCCTCAATTGACTGCAAACTCCTTGAAATCAGAAGAGTGTATATTATTCATATTTGTATCCCCAGTGCATTACAAAATGCCTGACACATACTACATTTTTGAAAAATAAATGGGAGCGCAATTATCTCCTTGAGGTCAGAACAGGCATCTCTATGGTACACTGAAATGACCAGCTAAATTATTTCACAAAACCAGTGATTAGTAAATCAGCTCCTCATGAAGGCAGTTTGGCATAACTGAGCCAAATCAACTGCTGATTTGCAGTACTTCTCTCTGCTGTAACTCAGGGACAAGCGAAAAGACAAAGTAGGAGGAAACAGGGTACTCTTGATTCTCTCTTATATCTAGTTTTTGACCAGACCCAGAATTAGGAATTATAGTACATTGTTCATGGCCAGGTTGGCAAAATTGGAGTACTCTCTTGGGATTCACAGTCTCAACCCTTATTCTTTCATGCTTTTCCAGAAAAGGTCATGTACACTCATTTCTTTAGCCACCACCAACACTAATGAGTCCCATATCCCTGTCTCTAGTCTAAAACTCTCTTTTGAGTGTTAGACACATAAATCCACCTATTAACTGGTTATTCTTCCTAGGATGTAGAACTCCCACTCCACTTTTCTTCCTACATTTCATTTCTTGGGAACTAGATTATGATGATCCCAACAACTTCACTGAGCTGGAAACCCTATAGTCTTTTTCAACTTTCTCCTCTTAGGGCTGATACTCAAAAAGTTATTGGTTGATATTTATATTGATTGTACCACTAAATAAGTATACGGATAGTATTTGGACTCATATCAGGACTCAAGTCTTGTCACCATCATTTTCTAGCTATGCGAACTTGCACAGTTTGTTTAACATTTTTGGTCCTCAATTTTTAAATCTATAAATTGGGTACCTTATAGGTTACCTTCACAGGGTTATTTAGAAGATTAAATGAAATAAACCTTAAGACTATACTTAACATAATCTTTAGCTCATAGTTTCTGAGAAATATTTTGTTAATACTTACTAGTATTGTTAGTCTTTTCAACACTGCCTGTACAAATTACTTATGACTTTTCTCATCTTTCACTTCAGATATTGCATTACTTTCTTAGCTGAGATCAATGTTTTCAATCTTTTACACATTAGCCTAAACTATGAAATGACTCTACATTAAATTTTCTAAAAGACAGAGCTTATCAAGGCACTTTCTGTCAAATACTTTGGAGGGTTTTTCATTAATTACAGAGAGTTTTCCACAGAATATTTTGTAGCAGTAGATATCAGATATAAATAAATGTTTTATTAAAAAGTTCCATGGTCAAATAATTGTGGAAAATGCTGATATTCTGTGAGTCATGCACATGGCTGTCCAAGAGAAAGTTAGAGTCAGCAGTGTTCCCCACACTTCTGTGACCGTAGATATCTATATCAATGTCCACATAATTTTGGCATAATTTTGATAAGCATATAAATTTACATCTGTAAAATAAACTAGTGTTCCATTAGACATAGTTTGGAAATCACAGGACTACATAGTAAGTTCTAAGCTAAGCATTAATTTAATAATCTTGTCCTAACTTATTTTCCATCTCTATCACAAAACATACTATATAGTAACACAAAATATTAACATGATAATATTAATGATAACAATATTACAATAACAGCTAATGTTTATTTATTTAAAAAAAATTTAAATCACCTTAAGCATTTATATTTTAACAAACGATCCAATTATACTCTTTTATTTATTTACTTTTTGAGACAGAGTCTTGCTCTGTCACTGAGGCTGGAGTGCAGTGGTGCGATCTCGGCTCACTGCAACCTTTACCTCCCAGGTTAAGCAATTCTCATGCCTCAGCCTCCCAGGTAGCTGGGACTACAGGCACCCATCACCATGTCTGGCTAAGTTTTTGTATTTTTAATAGAGATGGGTTTCACCATGTTGCCCAGGGTGGTCTTGAACTCCTGAGCTCAGGCAATCTACCCGCCTTGGCCTCCCAAAGTGCTAGGATTACAGGCATGAGCCACCGAGACTGGCCCAATTATACTTTTAGTTATTTTAAAATGTGCAATTAAATTATTACTGACTATAGTCACCCTGTTTTGCTAGCAGATACTAGGTCTTATTCATTCATTCTATTTTTTTTTTTGTACCCGTTAACTATCCCCACTATCCTTCCCAGCCTCTGGTAACCATTCTTCTCTCTATCTCCATGAGTTCAATTGTTTTAATTTTTAGCTCCCACATGAGAACATGCTAAGTTTGTCCTTCTGTGGCGGGCTTATTTCACTAAACATAATGAACTCCAGTTTCATCCATGCTATTGCAAATGACAGGATCTCATTTTTTTATGGCTTACTAGTACTCCATTGTGTATATGTACCATATTTCCTTTATCCATTCACCTGTTGATGGACACTTAGGTTGCTTCCAAATCTTGGCTATTGTGAATAGGGCTGCAGATATGGGAGTGCAGATATCTCTTCGATATACTGATTTTCTTTCTTTTGGGTATATATAGGAGTGGGATTGCTGGATCATATAGTAGCTCTATTTTCAGTTTTTTGAGGAATCTCCAAACTGTTCTCCATAGTGGTTGTACTAATTTATGTCCCTGCCAACAGTGTATGAGGGTTCTCTTTTCTCCACATTGTCTCCAGCATTTGATATTGCTTGTCTTGGATAAAAGCCATTTTAACTGGGGTGAAATGTTATCTCATTGTAGTTTTGATTTGCATTTCTCTGATGATCAATAATGTTGAGCACCTTTTCATATACTTGTTTGCCATTGGTATGTTTTCTTTTGAGAAATGTCTATTCAGATATTTTGCCCATTTTTTGGTCACATTATTAGATTTTTTAATGGAGTTGTTTGAGCTTCTTATATGTTTTAGTTACTAATCCCTCATCAGATACATAGTTTGCAAATATTTTCTCTTATTCTTTGGGTTGTCTCTTCACTTTGTTGTTTTCTTTGCTGTGCAGAAGCTTTTTAACTTGAGGTGATCTCATTCGTTCATTTTTGCTTTGGTTGCTTGGGCTTTTGGAATAAAACTCAAGAAATCTTTGCCTACTCTCATATCCTGGAAAGTTTTCCCATTGTTTGCTTTTAGTAGTTTTATAGTTTGAGGTCTTAGATTTAAGTCTTTAATCCATTTTGATTTGAATTTTGTTTATGGCAAGAGATAGGGGTCTAGATTCATTCTTCTGTATATGGATATCCAGTTTTCCCAGCACTATTTTCTATTGAAGAGAATGTCCTCTCCCCAGTGTATGTTTTTGGCACCTTTGTTGAACGTGAGTTCACTGTAGATGTATGGATTTGTTTCTGGGTTCTTTATTCTGTTCCATTGCTCCAAGTATCTGTTTTTATGCCAGTGCCATGCCATTTTGGTTACTACAGCTCTGTAGTATAATTTAAAGTCAGGTAATATGATTCCTCCAGTTTTGTTCTCTTTGCTCAGTACAGCTTTGGCTATTCTGGATCTTTTGTGGTTCCATAGAAAATTTCTTTTCTATTTCTGTGAAGAATGTCATTGGTATTTTGATAGAGATTGCATTGAATCGGTAGATTGTTTTGGGTAGTATGAACATTTTAACAATAGTGATTCTTCCAATCCATGAACATGGAATATCCTTCCATTTTTTGGTGTGCCCTCTTCAATTTCTTTCATCAGTGTTTTATAGTTTTCATTGTAGAGCTCCTCTAATTCTTTGGTTAATTCCTAGATATTGTATTTTATCTGTAGCTATTATAAATGACATTGCTTTCCTGATTTTTCCTTGAGATTGTTTACTGGAGGCATATAGAAATGCTACTGATTATTGTATGTCAATATTGTAACCTGCACCTGTACTGAATTGTTTATCAGTGTGAATAATTTTTCTGTGGAATCTTTAGGTTTTCCCAAATATAAAATCATATCATATATCTGCAAACAAGGATAATTTGACTTCTTTTTTTTCCAATGTAGATGCCCTTCATTTTTTTCTGTTATATGATTACTCTTGCTAGGATTCCCAGTATTACGTTGAATAACACTAGAGAAAGTGGGTATTCTTGTCATGTTACAGATCTTAGAAGGAAGGCTTTTAGTTTTTCCCCATTCAGTATAATATTAGCTGTGAGTCCATTGTATACGGCATGAGCTATGTTCCTTTTATCCCCAGTTTTTTGAGGGTTTTTATCATGAAGAGATGTTGAATTTTATCAAATACTTTTTTTTTAGCATCAGTTGATATGATTATGTTGCTTTTGTCCTTCATTCTGTTGATATAACGTATCACATTGATGGATTTGCATATGTTGAACCAATCCGGCATCCCTGGGATAAATCCCACTTGGTCTTGATGAATGATCTTTTCAACGTGCTGTTGAATTCAGGGTGCTGGTATTTTGTTGAGGATTTTTGCATCAGTATTCATCAGTGATATTGACCTATAGTTTTCTTTTTGATATGTCTTTGGCTTTGGTACAAGGGTAATACTGGCTTCATAGAATGAGTTTGGAAGTATTCCCTCTTCCTCTATTTTTCAGAATAATTTGAGTAGGATTGGTATTGTTTTTTCTTTAAATGTTTGCTAGAATTCAACAGTGAAGCCATCAGGTCCCAAGATTTTTTTTTTTTTTTTTTTAATTCTGGAAGACTTTTTACTATGGCTTCAATTTTGTTACTTGTTATTGGCCTGTTCATGTTTTGAATTGCTTAATGGTTCAATCTTGGCAGGTTGTATATGTTTAGGAATTTATTCATTTCTTCTAGATTTTCTAATTTATTGGCATGTAGTTACTTATAGTAGCCACTAATGATCCTTTGAATTTCTGCAGTATCAGTTTTTATAATGTGTCCTTTTTCATATCTGATTTTATTTATTTGGACCTTCTCTCTTTTATCTTATTTAGTCTGGCTAAAGGTTTGTCAATTTTGTTTATGTTTTCAAAAAACAAACTTTTTGTTTCATTGATCTTTTGTATTTTCTTCCTTTCAAATTCATATAGTTCTGCTCTGATCTTTATTATTTCTTTTCTTCTGCTAATTTGGGGTTTGGCTTGCTCTTGCTTTTCTAGTTCTTTAAGATGCATCATTAAGTTGTTTATTTGAAGTCTTTCTTCTTTTTTGATATAGGCACTTTTAGCTATAAACTTCTCTGTTAGTTAGTACTTTAGTACTGCTTTTGCCGTATGCCATAGGTTTTGGTAAGTTGTATTTCCACTATCATTTGTTTCAAGAAAATTTTTATTTTCCTTCTTAATCTCTTCATTGATCCACTGGTTGTTCAAGAATATACTGTTTAATATCTTTGTGTCTTTATACTCTCCAAAATTCCTTGTGTTAATGATTTCTAGCTTTATTCCATTTTTGTCAGAGGAGATGCTTGTTTCATTTGTTTAATGTTTTAATACTTGTTCCATGATCTAACTTTTGGCCTATCCTTGAGAATGATCTATGTGCTGAGGAGAAGAATGTGTATTCTACAGCCATTAGATTAAATGTTCTGTAAATATGTATTAGGTCATATTTGGTCTATAGCGCAGATTAAGTCCAATATTTCTTTGTTGATTTTCTGTCTGGATAATGCTGAAAGTGGGGTGTTGAAGTCTCTAGCTATTATTGTATTGGGACCTATCTCTCTCTTTAGCTCTACTAATGTTTACTTTATATATCTGGGTACTCCAGTGTAAGATGCATATATATTTTAAATTGTTATATTCGCTTTCTGAACTGACCTTTTTAATCATTATATAATGATCTTTGTCTCATAGTTTTAGCCTCGAAATCTATTTTGTCTGATATAAATCTTTTCCCATCCCATTATTTTCAGTCTCTGTGTCTTTATAGGTGAAGCGTGTTTCTTGTAGGCAACAGATTATTGTTGATTCTTTTTTGAATCAATTCAGCCATTTTGTGTCTTCTTATTGGAGAGTTTAGTCAATTTACATTCAATGTTATTATTGATAAGTAAGAACTTACTCTTGCAATTTTGTTATTTTTTTTCTGGTTGTTTTGTGGTCTTCTCATCTTTCTTTCCTGTCTTCCTTATAGTGAAGGTGATTTTCTGTAGTGGTATGCTTTAATTTATTGCTTTTTATTTTTTGTGTATTTATTGTATGTTTTGTGATTTGAGGTTACCATGAAGCTTGTAAATACTATCTTCTAACCCATTATTTTAAACTGATGACAAGGCGGGGGGTGGTGGCTCATGCCTGTAATCCCAGCTCTTTGGGAGGCTGAGGTGGGCAGATCACCTGAGGTCAGTAATTTGAGACCAGCCTGGCCAACGTAGTGAAACCCCATCTCTACTAAAAAATACAAAAATTAGCCAGGCATGGTGGTGTGCACTTGTAATCCCAGCTACTCGGGAGGCTGAGGCAAGAGAATTGCTTGAATCCAGGAAGTGGAGGTTGCAGTGAGCCAAGATCGCACCAGTACACTCCAGCCCGAGCAACACAGCAAGATTCTGTCTCAAAAATAAATAAATAAATAAACAAACAAATAAATAAAAACAAACTGATGACAGCTTAATACTGACTGCATAAACAAACATGCAAAAAGTAAACTAACAAAAACTCTTCACTTTAACTTTGCCTACTTTTTAAATTTTTGTTGTTTCTCTTTATGTCTTATTGTACTATGTCTTAAAAAGTTGTTATAATTATAGTTATGATTTTTCATAATTTAATTTTTCTACTTAAGTCAAGAGAAGATTATACACTGCAATTACAGTGCTATACTTGTGAAAGAAAAAATATCTTGGGTCCCCAAAGTCACCAAGCTAAAGGGAACAGTCAAGCTGGGAATTGCTTAGAACCAACCTGCCTCCCATTCTATTCAAAGTTACCCCTCTGCTTACTGAGATAAATGCATATCTGATTACCTGCTTTGGAGAGGCTAATCAGAAACTCAGAAGAATGCAACCATTTGTCTCTTTTCTATCTATGACCTGGAAGCCCCCTCCCTGTTTGAGTCATCCTATCTTTCCAGACTGAACCAGTGTTCACCTTACATGTGTTGATTGATGTCTCATATCTCCCTAAAATGTATAAAACCAAATTGTGCTTTGACCACCTTGGGCATATGTCATCAGAACCTCCTGAGGCTGTGTCCTCAACCTTGGCAAAATAAACTTTCAAAATTAACTGATACCTGTCTCAGATTTTTAGGGTTCACATACTGTCATGTGTTTTTTTCTGTTTACTATTGCCAGTGAGTTTCATAACTTCAGATGACTTCTTCTTGCTCATTAACATTGTTTTCTTTCAGATTAAAAACTCCCTTTAGCCTTTCTTGTAGGATATGCCTGGTGATGATGAAATCCCCCAGCTTTTGTTTGCCTGGGGGACTTAATGCTTAGTGGATATTTTCACCAGATATACTATTCTAGGTTAAAAGTTTTTTTTTTCTTTCAGCACCTTAATATGTCATGCTGTCAGAGGCACGTGAATCAGAACAACTCCATCTTGACTAGGAGCTGGGTAAAATGAGGCTGAAACCTACTGGGCTGCATTCCCGGACAGTTAAGGCATTCTAAGTCACAGGATGAGATAGGAGGTGGCACAAGATACAAGTCATAAAGACTTTGATGATAAAACAGGTTGCAGTAAAGGAGCCGGCCAAAACCCACCAAAACCAAAATGGCAACGAGAGTGACCTTGGTTGTTCTCACTGCTACACTCTCACCAGCACCAGGACAGTTTACAAATGCCATGGCAATGTCAGGAAGTTACCCTATATGGTCTAAAAAGGGGAGGGATGAATAATCCACCCCTGCCTTTTTGTTTTTTTTAGCATATCATCAAGAAATAACCATACAAATGGGCAACCAGCAGCCCTCAGGGCTGCTCTGTTTATGGAGTAACCATTCTTTTATTTCTTTACTTTCTTAATAAACTTGCTTTCACTTTGCTTTGCAGACTCACCCTGAATTCTTTCTTGTGTGAGATCTAAGAACCCTCTCTTGGGGTCTATATTGGGACCCCTGTCCTGTAATATATTTCTGGTGACTACAAAGGGACTATAATGCAGAAATCCTGACCCAACGCCTACCTTTGGGTAAAGGTTGGAGGCCTGTAACATCTTTCGGGCGACCACGGAAGCGACTACATTGTGGTAACCCCTGACCCAAAGGCTAACTTTGGGCAAGTGGTGGGGTCCAGTAACATCTTTCTCACAAACCACAAAAGGGACAATACTGAGGATACTCCCCCTGCCCCCCTACCCCCCCACCCCCGCCCACTGAACCAAAGGAAACAGACTGCAGCACTGATTGGATGAGTTTGGGCAAGTTGTGGAGTACCCTGGTGAAGAAGGGGTTTGTGTCAGAGGCCCTACTTAGGGGAGTTAGAGTCTCTCCTAAGACAGAGTAGGTTAGAGACCCCTCTTAATAAAAGGCAAGGATGCTTGACCAACCTTGGATTAGAGGCCCAACTTAGGAGGGTTAGAGTCCCTTCTAAGATTTAGGGCATTAGAGGCCCCTCTCGGTAAAGTCCCTCTCGGCTAAAAACAGGTTTGGCACTATGGAATGTTAACTTCTATTCTCTTTGGGCTAATCTACCTTGCACTCACTGCTGATGGCTGTGGGTTACAGGGCTGGGCATGTACAGGATCATGGGACATAGGGAGCTTTTTCCTGCCTAAGAGGGGAAACTTGAGCGCTGATGGCACTGCTGGAAAAGATCCCTTTGCTACTACTGACAAGCGGCTGCCTGAACTTTTCACTGTTGCTGCAATGAGTGGGTCTTTTCTCTGGCCTCCCTAAGCTCTTTACTCTCCCCACCCTGCCACAGGCAATACTTTCCATCTCTACTTTTCCTTTCCTATCTTTTCTGTTACTCAGGGCAACCATCTTGCCCAGAGACCACGTGTGGAAACTCCAAGTCAGAGGTTGGATTAAGGATGACAGGGCCCATTTGGGGGCAGATTTAAGCCTTGCTCGTTCTATTGGGTGCTAAACAGAGTGGCTAATGTTTATGTTTTATCACATGTATTTTGCTCTGGCCAGAACAAAAAAAAAAATAATTTTCCTTTATGATGTGGCTTGGCCCCTAGGGCAATAGGGCTGCAAGCCAGATCACTAGGACCACTCAGGGAAAGGGAAGCCAGAAGCCTGGCATGCCGGCAAAAGGGTTAGAATTTCTTAGCAGTCAGATTTCTGGCTTCTTTCTCTCTGTGCAAACAGTTGAATGAATGGAAAAAAATCAACGTTTATCTCCTCTGTAAAGTTTTTATTAATATGAAAAAGAATTCTAAGGCTAGTCTTAAGCTGGTGTATTTTGTGCAATGAATCCATTTTTCTGTGTTGAGGGGTACTTTAGCATAAAGCATGGGCTTAGAACACCTGTAAACCCACTTTTCAAGACGACCCAGCAAAAACAAACAAAAAAATGGGATGAAGTCTCCACCTTGCTTAATGTCCTTAGGAGCTTGACCTTTTAACCATGTGGTGTACTTTCTCTTGGTCTCCACCTTCCAGGGAACAGGAATTTTAGAGTTCATGTCATAGTTACCTCTAAAAAATATATTAAATAGTTAAAAGACTTTGCAATCTCAAAATGAACTACTCTAGACTCCTTCTGGGAAAAGGAATGGAGACTGCCCTGTGCTGTGTAGCTCAGTAGCTAAGGTTTTACACTTTCACAGTGGTGGTCTGGGTTGGATTCCCCATATAGGAAGAAAGTTATTTCTGATTTATTATCTGTGTGACCTTGTCTATTCTCTTCTTCTCCACAGACTGTCTTAAATTTCCCTTTCTCTAAGCATCTGGGAGGTTACCTTTGGTAAAGTTCAAAAGCCAGAAATATGGGCCATTTGGCATAAGAAATTCTAAAAGGACTTTATTAAAAACTGCTATGGTTAAGCTCAGTTTAATTAAAAGCAGATATTCAAGCTCTAACAGCCTGGACTACTTGGGAAAAACAGGAGGCACCAGAGACCCCTTTCCTGGCCCTGTTCTTCTAAGGGCTCAACCCTAAAGCCAGTAATTCAATTAAGAAACTTCAAAACTGGCTGGGTGCTGTGGCTCTTGCCTGTAATCCCAGCATTTTGGGAGGCCAAGGTAGGTGGATCACCTGGGGTCAGGCATTCCATACCAGCCTGGCCAACATGGTGAAACCCCGTCTCTACTAAAAATACAAAAAATAGCCAGGTGTGGTGGCACACACCTGTAATCCCAGCTACTTGGGAGGCTGAGGCAGGAGAATCACTTTAATTCTGGAGACGGAGGTTGCAGTGAGCTGAGATCACGCCACTGCATTCCTGCCTGGGAGACAAGGTGAGACTCCATCTCAAAAAGAAAAAAAAGAAACTTAAAAACTGGCAAATGAAAAATCTTACACCTACTGTAGTAATCTTCTTTTGTTGGGTGTTGTTTTAAATTTTGTTGTTGTTGTTCTTTTTCACTGCTCCAGTCAAAGGAGAGACTTGGGTGTTTTGACCTAAGCCATATCTGCATTAGTAGGCACCCCAAGCCTAGTAACACTGGTGTTTTGCATACTTATAGAAGCACCACCTTGTCAGTCTTAAATAATAACCAGAAGAATTATTTGTATTATTAGGCAGAGACTCTTGTTCTCTTCCCTTATTTACTGCTTAGCTACCACCTGTGTTTGCTCAAGGCCTTAGGGGTCTATGATCAGCATGCAATGAAGCCAGCCAGTCTTGTGTCCTTCCCTTCAGGGCGATAAGTTTTCCCAGGGCCTGGACAGGTCCAGAGATGCTGTCTAAGGACCAGGGACTGCAGTAAAAAACCTTGTAAATTTACCTGGTGCTCTATTCTTTGCAGCTATGCTGGCACTCAAATCACGAGATACCAGGGAAGGAAAGGGAAGATCCCACTCTTTCCTTTCCCAGGCAGAATAGCTTCTTCCCATGGCCACCACCCCATGGCCCATGGGGAGTACTGCCAAGCTACTACTGATGTTTACTTAAGGCTCAGGGCGCTTCAGTCAGCTATGGTGAATGCTGCCAGACCTGGGACTCACCCTTCAGGGTAGTGGGCTCCCCTCTTGCCTAGGGCAGGTCCAGAAATGCTATCTAAGAGCTAAGACCTAGAACTGGGAACCCTGAGTCCACTTGATGCTCTACCTCACTGGGGTTGAGCTGGTACCTAAGATGCATGACAAAGTCCCCTTTACTTTTCCCTCTGCTTTTCTCAAGCAGAAGGAATCTCTCACTATAGCCGCCACAGCTAGAAATGTGCTGGGTCTCACCTGAAGCCAGCACGTCTCAGAGTCTCACCTAAAGCCCACGACTACTACTGTGGTACTACCTGTGTAGTGTTGCTGATTATTTAGGGACCAAAAGCTCTTTAGTCAGCAGCTGATGAATCCTGCCAGAACTTAGTCCTTCTTCTCAGGATGGTGGGTTCCCCTCTGGCCCAGGGTGTGTCTAGAAATGTCATCTGGGAGCTAGGGCCTGGAATGAGGGCCTCATGACTCTGCCTGGTGTCCTATCCAACTGTGGCTAAGCTGATATCCAAGTTGCAAGACAAAGTCCTCTTTACACTTCCCTCTCCTCAAGCAGAAGGGAGTCACTTTCATTTGTGTGAGCTGTGCTGCCTGGGGTTGGGGGAGGGGTGGTAAAAACATTCCCTTAGTCACCTCAGCTGGTGTCTCACTAGGTTTCATGCCTTCCACGTCCACTAGCTCTGAGCCCACCACAGCACTAGAACTTGCCTATGAGTTGCAGAACTTGTGCCCTAAACTGTCTTTCAAGTTTATTTAGGACTCCAGAGAACTTTAGCTTGTGGTGGTGAAACTTACCAAAGCTCAAGTTCCAATCGCTGACATGGACGATTCGCCTGTGGCTAGTGCTTATCTAAATGCTCCCTCTGTGGGTATTGGCTGAGTTCAACCTGGTTTTGCTTTCTACTGTGACAGGGCAGCACTGAGTTCCAATGCAAAACCTTCCACAATCGCTGCGCTCTTCCTCCCACAAGTGCACAGATTCTCTTGTCACGTGGCCACTGCTGGGGGGTGGGGGAGGGGTGGCGTCAGTGATTCAAGATTATTTTTCCTACACTCTTCAGTGCCTCTTTCAGTGATATAAAGTTAAAACCAGGCACTGTGACTGCTCACCTGATTTTTGGTTTTTATGAAGCTGTGTTTTTGTGTGTAAATAGTTGTTAAGTTTGATGTTCCTGTTGGGGGACACTCAGTGGAGGCTTCTATTTGAACATCTTGCTCTGCTCCTCTCAACAACTCATGTTTATTAAGGGATGACTCTATGCTAGAAACCATGTTCAGTTCTCTGCTGCATTATCTCATTTAATTCTCATACAACCCCATTAGATAGTGCTGCTATTATCTCTGGTTAATACACAGAGGTACCCAAGGCACAGAGAGAATAAGTAGTCAAGGTCACTTACTTGGTAAATGGTAGAGTTCTTTGAACTCTTCACTGATCCCCCCAATTCAGAGGTAATCACCTTATCTTCTTGGTCTCCAAACCAATGACGTTTATCATCTCAACTAAATATTAATAACTCTACTTATGAACCCACGAGAACTTGAGTTCTGTGAGGGCAGAGAATGTCTTCCTCATCATTATAGTTCCAATATCTAGCATAGAGCATCCATATGTATATTTACGGATTGAAATATTGGTGAGGTGGTTGACCTCTGAACCCTTGTTAAATATTATCTAGTTTTGTAACTGGAATCACTTACACACACACACACGCACACACAAACACCCATACACTTGGCTTCTTTTGACCTACTATTTCTTCTATCTCTCCACATGTTTATATGTATATTGAGGTCTAGTAGGTACAGCTTGGCCTTTAATATTCTACGTATTAAGTACTAGCAGCTCTAATCCATTCTGTGTTTATGTGTTAGAGATATGGAGTCATTAGGAAACACAGTATGTACAGAGCACTGCAGGAAGGACAGTTAGATTACCCAACCTCTTTGGTTCCTGAGGCAGTGATCACTGGAGACTGGTTCTGCTGGGGTCTAAACCAAACACTCCCTAAATACCTAGTAGAGTAGAAGCTGTCTCCTCACCCCAGGGATTCCTAAGGATGAAGTATAATTACCGTCCTGTTTCACTCCAGACTGTGCATCTGGCAGCTCCTTCCCCATGTTGGAGAATAGCTTTCTCTTCAACTGGCGTAAGTTTTGGGGCAGGGAATAAATGTTTGTTTCCTAGGATTTTTAGGTTTTCCTGAAATAAATCCAATAAACTGTTGATTCAGACAAGATCTTCACAATTCTTCTGGACAGTGTATTATAAGTACACACTATCTAATGTGTACATCTTGACATCTTGAACTGCTGCAGACATTTCTCCTATGCAGGGCTAGGACTAGGGTTAATTTTTTTTCTGGAATATTAAAGTATTTTAAATATATTGAAATATTTAAAAGTAAGCATATTAAAACTCATAACAGTATAAGTTTAAATATTTTATTTAGATAAAAATTAGAATTAAAAAAATTTTATTGGCTTTAATGGAAAAAATAATAATATATTCAAAATAAAATTATTGAAAAAATTTAGCTATTAGTAATACATGAAAACATTTATAAGGGCTTCAGACTCCAAACAATAGCTCAGTATATAGCACTGTCAGATCCTATCTTTATTTAAAATTTTAATATTGTGTTCACTGTGAATTTTTTGCATTAATTTTCATTCTAAAACATTGTATTAAAGTATTTATCTTGCTTACTGTGGTTTTTTGGTACCCACTTAAATTTTGCACTCAAGGTAAGTGTCTCACTCATCTCACCTTATTTCTGGTCCTAGGAGAGTCAACATCTGGAGGGCTAAGAGAGTTATAAAGAAATGGTGCCCCCAATAATGTCTTGAATCTTTAGATAAACCTGATACTAGAGTCATAATTTTCAGTTACAGGGCAAAGACATCCCCTTTGTTGCAGGCCAAAATCGAGTTGGATTTTCTCTTATTCATAATATAAAGTATCCTGATAGACAGAAAAAAGAATTATCTTACACATTTTAATCTTCAGTTTGCGTTTTTAAACTTAACTACAAGAGCCTGGGCATGGTGGCTCACACCTGTAATCCTAGCACTTTGGGAGGCTGAGGTGGGCAGATCACCTGAGGTCAGGAATTCAAGAACAGCCTGGCCAACATGGCCAAACCCTGTCTTTACTAAAAATACAAAAATTAGCCAGGCATGGTGGTGTGCGCCTGTAGTCCCAGCTACTTGGGAAGCTGAGGCAGGAGAATCGCTTGAACCCGGGTGGCAGAGGTTGCAGTGAGCCGAGATCATGCCACTGTACTCTAGCCTGGGCAATAGAGTGAGACTGTGCCTCAAATAAATAAATAAATAAATAAACAAACAAACTGTATGCCATGATGAATACTTTTTAATTTTTAATGGAAACAAAACATTCCATTGTAATATGTGTACCATAATTTATTTACTGTCCTATTGATGGATATGGAAGTTTTAACAGTTTCTTTTGCCATTGCAGCAATGTATCAAAGAATATCCTTATAGATATATCTCTATGTTCTTAAGCTGTAATTTCAGCAGGTAGTTGCCAAAAGTGATATTATCAGAGTAAATGATTTAAACAATTAGAATTCTTAATAGCTACTGTTAAATTACTTTCCAAAATCACTATACTAAGTTACCTGCCACCAGCAGTGGGGGCTGTTTTCCTAATGTTTTCCAATATAATAAGAGAATTATGATATTTCAAGATGATGCTAATTTTCATTTCTTGAAATTTTGTAAGGTCAAGCATCTAGTCATGTGTATATTGGCCATCTGTTTTTTTCATTGACTTTATCTATTTTAATTCTTTGCACATTTTCTAATTTTTTCTTTTTCAATTATACCAACTTTTAGTGTTTAAGAATATATTAACCTCCTGTATATTACATGTTTTGTGTTTTTTTCTCCAAAAATTGTTATTTATTATTGACTACATTTTTACATAATTGCATCATTCAGTGGCTACTTTCTATGAAATTTGGTTTTCTTATCTCAGTCAGATCTTTCCAACCTTCAAAACATTTTATCATGTTTTTGCTTCAGACCCTCATTTAAGTTTAGAAAATATTTTTATAGTTTCATCTTAAAAATGTACATCTTTAATTAATCTGGAATTTCTGTTTGTTTACTAAGGTGGGAACTTTTATTCTCTTACAAAAATAATATAGTCCAATATCTCAAAGCCATTAATCAAATAGGCTTTCCCCCACTAAATTGAATGCTACTTTATCACATTTTGAATTCTAAATATATTTTTATTGGTTTCTAACATGTCTACTAAGTTGTACTGATCCACATAATACCAATAACTAGCATTTGTTTGGTGTTTCTCTTCCAGCTACTATGCTGGGCAGTTTGCAGAAAGTATTTAAATTAATTCTTGCAAAATAAGTGTGGATAGTTCAATTTCACAGATCAGGCTAAATTTCTGATATGTGAAAAACTCTTTTTGCCAATAATCAGAAAATCAGAAGGCTAGCATTTGAACCTAGGAAAGGCTTCCCCAATAATAAATATTTAAGCTGTGAATTGGAAGATCAGTGTTTCAACAAACACTAAAGATAGAAAAGTATGTTCCAGGTTAGGGTAAAAACTTGAGAAAAGTCATGAGAGTTAGAAACCCAGGTTTTGTGTGGAGAATATTTAGTATAAATAATCTAATTTAGCTTTATTAGAGTCTACAGGCGATTAAAGCTGGAGAAGAAAGTAACAGTGGGATTGTGGAGGGCTTTGCATGCTTGAGAACTTTGGACTTCATAAGTCAATAAATAATTATATAAGAGTAATAAGAGAAAACAGATGAAGATATTTGTTTTGAGCATACCAACCAGACTGCAACATAGCTGATGAATGTGAAGGAGTTGAGGTTGGGAAGCTGGAAGACAGGGAGACCAGATTAGTTTAGGACACTGTTGCAACAGAACAGGTAAATGATGATCAAAGCCTGAGCAAGAACATGCCAATGAGAATGGGGAGGTATGTATGGCTTCTAGATATTGCTGAGATGTGATCAGAAACCTTTGTTTATATTTGTATCTGCAATTATAATGTGAGAAGTGGAAGAATAACATTATATACTCTCAGTCAAGGCATTAGTGATTGATTCCATGTTCAACTTTTAGTGGAACTTACAACTGGCTCTGCTGACTAACTCTCATGTTCTTTAGTCTTCATAGAGAGACTCCAAAAGAAGGCATGTTTGGTGCTAATCTCACCACCTTCCATCCCACTCTATTCATTCTCCTTGGCATCCCAGGACTGGAGCAATACCACATCTGGCTTTCCATTCCTTTCTACCTTATGTACATCACTGCAGTCTTGGGAAATGGAGCCCTCATCCTAGTTGTCCTTAGTGAACACACCCTCCATGTCTTCCTATCCATGCTGGCTGGCACTGATATCCTGCTATCTACCACCACTGTGCCTAAGGCCTTGGCGATCTTCTGGGTTCACGCTGGGGAGATAGCCTTTGATGCCTGCGTTACTCAGATGTTTTTCATTCATGTTGCCTTTGTGGCTGAGTCAGGAATCCTGCTGGCCATGGCATTTGACAGTTATGTAGCCATTTGTACTCCCTTGAGATACACTACCATCTTAACTCCTATGGTAATTAGAAAAATGACCCTGGCAATCTGGGGACGAAGCATTGGGACAATTTTTCCTGTCATATTCCTGCTGAAGAGGCTGCCATACTGTCAGACCAATATCATCCCCCACTCATACTGTGAGCACATTGGGGTGGCCCGATTGGCCTGTGCTGACATAACTGTCAATATCTGGTATGGCTTTTCAGTGCCAATGACATCGGTTTTGGTAGATGTTGCATTCATTGGTTTTTCCTACACTTTGATCCTCCAGGCTGTGTTTAGACTTCCTTCCCAGGAGTCCCAGCACAAAGCTCTTAACACCTGTGGTTCTACATTGGAGTTATTCTCCTCTTCTTCATCCCATCATTTTTTACTTTCCTGACCCACCGCTTTGGCAAGAATATCCCCCATCATGTCCACATACTTCTGGCAAATCTCTATGTGCTTGTTCCCCCATATGCTTAACCCCATTATCTACAGAGAGAAGACCAAGCAAATCAGGGACAGTATGGCTCACATGTTATCTGTGGTGGGGAAGTCTTGAGACAGTTAATGGTCCCTTCACAGTTTTCTCTTACCAGTAGGAGAAAAGAGAAGTTGCCAATCAAGTTCCCAAGTTTAGGCCCTATAGTGTGTTGTAGCAGAAAGCACATGGACTTTGGAATAAAATATACTTGGATTCAAATCCCGGCTCCTTCACTTTCTGATTTTGAAAAATCATGGAGAGGTTCCCATCTTTTGAAAATTTAGTTTTAACCTGTAAAGTTGAACTGCTCATATCTATGCTCTAAAGTTTTTGTAAGGATTAAATTAAATATGTAAACTACTTGGCACATTGCCCAGTATTACGTGGGATCTCATGTTAGCTATAATTTTAACTTGAAGTTTGTTGCCTGAGGAAGATGTCTTAGATTTGATGTATATGAGAGTCCCAATATTTCCAGAGGCTCTTCTGCCTCCTCCTGCTTACCTTCCAAGGCTGTGTCATGATCATCATCATCTCCAGCATCACTGCTGTCATTATCACAAGTTTGTGGTGAAAATCAAACTGGGTAATAAATATTTAAAAAATGCTTTTTAAAAACATGAAGCAGACCAGAATGGTGGCTCACACTTGTAATCCCAGTACTTTGGGAGGCTGAGGCAGATGGATTATTTGAAGCTAGGAGCCCGAGACGAGCCTGGCCAACATGGAGAAACCCCATCTCTACTAAAAATACACACACACACAAAATTAGCTAGTCATGGTAGCGCATGTCTGTAATTCCAGCTACTTGGGAGGCTGAGGCAGGAGGATCATTTGAACCTGGGAGGCTGGGGTTGCAGTGAGCCAAGATCACACCACTGCACACCAGCATGGATGACAGAGCAAGAGATTCTGTCTCAAAAAAAGAAAAAAAAAAAGGTGTGTGTTGGGGGAACCCCACTAAGCTGTTGAAAAAGGATTAAGGTTTGCATTGATTATATTTTATATGTAAGGAACGATCACCATTATTATATTTTAAAATCCTTTTACAGGTTGGGCGCAGTGGCTCATGCCTGTAATCTCAGCACTTCGGGAGGCTAAGGTGGGTGGATCAGCTGAGGTCAGGAGTTCAAGACCAGCCTGACCAACATGGTGAAACCCCATCTCTACTAAAAATACAAAATTAGCCAGACATGGTTGCGGGTGTCTGTAATCCCAGCTACTCGGGAGGCTGAGGCAGGAGAATTGCTTGAACCCAGTAGGCAGAGGTTGCAGTGAGCTGAGATCGCGCCATTATACTCCAGCCTGGGCGACAAAGTGAGACTTCGTCTCAAAATAAATAAATAAATATAAAAAAAAATCCTTTTACTCATCCAGGAAATGGGCCAGGTGACACTGACACAGGCACTAGTCATAGAGAACTGAGGGTCTGAACTCACAGGAACAAAGAACAAGTTATGGGCCCACATTGATAATAGGAAAAATGATATATCATATATTCAGATGTTAGAAAAATGAAGCAAGCTAATATTCTATGATGTTAGTTCCTCTTACCTATTTGTACCTTTTAAAAAATCTAATCAGAGCTAAATTTGAATAGCTTTAAACTCCATTTATAAATTATGATTACTTCCAAACTGTTCCCTTCAGCTCAGCCTTTTCCATTGAGATCCACATTTATATAGTGAACTATTTCTTGACTTCTCCAGCTGTATATTTAGTAGGTATCTCAAAATAAACATGTCTGTATTAGAAGGGTAGCTTAGGCTATGCTACAGTAATGCATCATACAATTTCAGTGAATTATCAAAACAAAGTTCATACCTCTATCTTTTAAAGTGTAGTGTGTGTCAATAGGATCTATTATCCATTTAGTGGCTCAGGAATCCTGAATCCCTCCATCTTGTGATGTTATGTAAACATACATTTTTCAGAGTTGCTAAAGCCAGGAAAGATAGAGAAGCATGACATAGAGCAATTATTAACTGTCTTGGTCTTAAGTAATTCATCACTTTTATTCACATTTTCACTGATAAGCCTGTGGCCTCATGGCCCAAACTCAACTGCAGGGAAAGCTGGGAAATATAGGAGTACTCATGGATTTGCAGTATTAATTGTCTCTGTCACCATCTGTACTTTGGTTACTTAATATTTATTTGTTCCCTTTTCACAATGTAGAGACCACACCCAAATTCTCTCCACAGGAGAGACTCCAAAGTCCCACCCAACACTCCATAGGTGGGAATTGTTCAATTCTCACCTATGACTGAGAACATGTGGTGTTTGGTTTTTTGTCCTTGTGATAGTTTACTGAGAATGATGATTTCCAATTTCATCCATGTCCCTACAAAGGACATGAACTCATCATTTTTTATGGCTGCATAGTATTCCATGGTGTATATGAGCCACATTTTCTTAATCCAGTCTATCATTGTTGGACATTTGGGTTGGTTCCAAGTCTCTGCTATTGTGAATAATGCCACAGTAAACATACGTGTGCATGTGTCTTTATAGCAGCATGATTTATAGTCCTTTGGGTATATACCCAGTAATGGGATGGCTGGGTCAAATGGTATTTCTAGTTCTAGATCCCTGAGGAATCGCCACACAGACTTCCACAATGGTTGAACTAGTTTACAGTCCCACCAACAGTGTAAAAGTGTTCCTATTTCTCCACATCCTCTCCAGCACCTGTTGTTTCCTGACTTTTTAATGATTGCCATTCTAACTGATGTGAAATGGTATCTCACTGTGGTTTTGATTTGCTTTTCTCTGATGGCCAGTGATGGTGAGCATTTTTTCATGTGTTTTTTGGCTGCATAGATGTCTTTTCTTGAGAAGTGTCTGTTCATGTCCTTTGCCCACTTTTTGATGGGGTTGTTTGTTTTTTTCTTATAAATTTGTTTGAGTTCATAGTAGATTCTGGATATTAGCCCTTTGTCAGTTGAGTAGGTTGTGAAAATTTTCTCCCATTTTGTAGGTTGCCTGTTCACTCTCATGGTAGTTTCTTTTGCTGTGCAGAAGCTCTTTAGTTTAATGAGATCCCATTTGTCTATTTTGGCTTTTGTTGCCATTGCTTTTGGTGTTTTAGACATGAAGTCCTTGCCCATGCCTATGTCCTGAATGGTAATGCCTAGGTTTTCTTCTAGGGTTTTTATGGTTTTAGGTCTAACGTTTAATTCTTTAATCCATCTTGAATTGATTTTTGTATAAGGTGTAAGGAAGGGATCCAGTTTCAGCTTTCTACATATGGCTAGCCAGTTTTCCCAGCACCATTTATTAAACAGGGGATCCTTTCCCCATTGCTTGTTTTTCTCAGGTTTGTCAAAGATCAGATAGTTGTAGATATGCGGCGTTATTTCTGAGGGCTCTGTTCTGTTCCATTGATCTATATCTCTGTTTTGGTACCAGTACCATGCTGTTTTGGTTACCGTAGCCTTGTAGTATAGTTTGAAGTCAGGTAGTGTGATGCCTCCGGCTTTGTTCTTTTGGCTCAGGATTGACTTGGCGATGCGGGCTCTTTTTTGGTTCCATATGAACTTTAAAGTAGTTTTTTCCAATTCTGTGAAGAAAGTCATTGGTAGCTTGATGGGGATGGCATTGAATCTATAAATTGCCTTGGGCAGTATGGCCATTTTCACGATATTGATTCTTCCTACCCATGAGCATGGAATGTTCTTCCATTTGTATCCTCTTTTATTTCCTTGAGCAGTGGTTTGTAGTTCTCCTTGAAGAGGTCCTTCACATCCCTTGTAAGTTGGATTCCTAGGTATTCTATTCTCTTTGAAGCAATTGTGAATGGGAGTTCACTCATGATTTGGCTCTCTGTTTGTCTGTTGTTGGTGTATAAGAATGCTTGTGATTTTTGTATGTTGATTTTGTATCCAGAGACTTTGCTGAAGTTGCTTATCAGCTTAAGGAGATTTTGGGCTGAGACAATGGGGTTTTCTAGATATACAATCATGTCAACTGCAAACAGGGACAATTTGACTTCCTCTTTTCCTAACTGAATACCCTTTATTTCCTTCTCCTGCCTGATTGCCCTGGGCAGAACTTCCAAAACTATGTTGAATAGGAGTCGTGAGAGAGGGCATCCCTGTCTTGTGCCAGTTTTCAAAGGGAATGCTTCCAGTTTTTGCCCATTCAGTATGATGTTGGCTGTGGGTTTGTCATAGATAGCTCTTATTATTTTGAGATATGTCCCATCAATACCTAATTTATTGAGAGTTTTTAGCATGAAGGTTGTTGAATTTTGTCAAAGGCTTTTTCTGCATCTATTGAGATAATCATGTGGTTTTTGTCTTTGGTTCTGTTTATATGCTGGATTACATTTATTGATTTGCGTATGTTGAACCAGCTTGCATCCCAGGGATGAAGCCCACTTGATCATGGTGGATAAGCTTTTTGATGTGCTGCTGGATTCGGTTTGCCAGTATTTTATTGAGGATTTTTGCATCAATGTTCATCAAGGATATTGGTCTAAAATTCTCTTTTTTGGTTGTGTCTCTGCCTGGCTTTGGTATCAGGATGATGCTGGCCTCATAAAATGAGTTAAGGAGGATTCCCTTTTTTTCTATTGATTGGAATAGTTTCAGAAGGAATGGTACCAGTTCCTCCTTGTACCTCTGGTAGAATTCGGCTGTGGATCCATCTGGTCCTGGACTCTTTTTGGTTGGTAAGCTATTGATTATTGCCACAATTTCAGCTCCTGTTATTGGTCTATTCAGAGATTCAACTTCTTCCTGGTTTAGTCTTGGGATAGTGTATGTGTCGAGGAATTTATCCATTTCTTCTAGATTTTCTAGTTTATTTGCGTAGAGGTGTTTGTAGTATTCTCTGATGGTAGTTTGTATTTCTGTGGGATCGGTGGTGATATCCCCTTTATCATTTTTTCTTGCGTCTATTTGATTCTTCTCTCTTTTTTTCTTTATTAGTCTTGCTAGCGGTCTATCAATTTTGTTGATCCTTTCTAAAAACCAGCTCCTGGATTCGTTAATTTTTTGAAGGGTTTTTTATGTCTCTATTTCCTTCAGTTCTGCTCTGATTTTAGTTATTTATTGCCTTCTGCTAGCTTTTGAATGTGTTTGCTCTTGCTTCTCTAGTTCTTTTGATTGTGATGTTAGGGTGTCAATTTTGAATCTTTCCTGCTTTCTCTTGTGGGCATTTAGTGCTATAAATTTCCCTCTACACACTGCTTTGAATGTGTCCCAGAGATTCTAGTATGTTGTGTCTTTGTTCTTGTTGGTTTCAAAGAACATCTTTATTTCTGCCTTCATTTCATTATGTACCCAGTAGTCATTCAGGAGCAGGTTGTTCAGTTTCCATGTAGTTGAGTGGTTTTGAGTGAGATTCTTAATCCTAAGTTCTAGTTTGATTGCACTGTGGTCTGAGAGATAGTTTGTTATAATTTCTGTTCTTTTACATTTGCTGAGGAGAGCTTTACTTCCAAGTATGTGGTCAATTTTGGAATAGGTGTGGTGTGGTGCTGAAAAAAATGTATATTCTGTTGATTTGGGGTGGAGAGGTCTGTAGATGTCTATTAGGTCTGCTTGGTGCAGAGCTGAGTTCAATTCCTGGGTATCCTTGTTGACTTTCTGTCTCGTTGATCTGTCTAATGTTGACAGTGGGGTGTTAAAGTCTCCCATTATTAATGTGTGGGCATCTAAGTCTCTTTGTAGGTCACTAAGGACTTGCTTTATGAATCTGGGTGCTCCTGTGTTGGGTGCATATATATTTAGGATAGTTAGCTCTTCTGTTGAATTGATCCCTTTACCATTAAGTAATGGCCTTCTTTGTCTCTTTTGATCTTTGTTGGTTTATAGTCTGTTTTATCAGAGACTAGGATTGCAACCCCTGCCTTTTTTTGTTTTCCATTTGCTTGGTAGATCTTCCTCCATCCTTTTATTTTGAGCCTATGTGTGTCTCTGCCCGTGAGATGGGTTTCCTGAATACAGCACACTGATGGGTCTTGACTGTTTATCCAATTTGCCAGTCTGTGTCTTTTAATTGGAGCATTTAGTCCATTTACATTTAAAGTTAATATTGTTATGTGTGAATTTGATCCTGTCATTATGATGTTAGCTGGTGATTTTGCTTGTTAGTTGATGCAGTTTCTTCCTAGTCTCGATGGTCTTTACATTTTGGCATGATTTTGCAGCGGCTGGTACCGGTTGTTCCTTTCCATGTTTAGCGCTTCCTTCAGGAGCTCTTTTAGGGCAGGCCTGGTGGTGACAAAATCTCTCAGCATTTGCTTGTCTGTAAAGTGTTTTATTTCTCCTTCCCTTATGAAGCTTAGTTTGGCTGGATATGAAATTCTGGGTTGAAAATTCTTTTCTTTAAGAATGTTGAATATTGGACCCCACTCTCTTCTGGCTTGTAGAGTTTCTGCTGAGAGATCTGCTGTTAGTCTGATGGGCTTCCCTTTGAGGGTAACCCAACCTTTCTCTCTGGCTGCCCTTAACATTTTTTCCTTCATTTCAACTTTGGTGAATCTGACAATTATGTGTCTTGGTGTTGCTCTTCTCGAGGAGTATCTTTGTGACGTTCTCTGTATTTCCTGAATCTGAATGTTGGCCTGCCTTGCTAGATTGGGGAAGTTCTCCTGGATAATATCCTGCAGAGTGTTTTCCAACTTGGTTCCATTCTCCCCGTCACTTTCAGGTCCACCAATCAGACGTAGATTTGGTCTTCACATAGTCCCTTATTTCTTGGAGGCTTTGCTCATTTCTTTTTATTCTTTTTTCTCTAAACTTCCCTTCTCGCTTCATTTCATTCATTTCATCTTCCATCACTGATACCCTTTCTTCCAGTTGATCGCATTGTCTCCTGAGGCTTCTGCATTCTTCACGTAGTTCTCGAGCCTTGGTTTTCAGCTCCATCAGCTCCTTTAAGCACTTCTCTATATTGGTTATTCTAGTTATACATTCTTCAAAATTTTTTTCAAAGTTTTCAACTTCTTTGCCTTTGGTTTGAATGTCCTCCCATAGCTCAGAGTAATTTGATCGTCTGAAGCCTTCTTCTCTCAGCTCGTCAAAGTCATTCTCCATCCAGCTTTGTTCCATTGCTGGTGAGGAACTGCGTTCCTTTGGAGGAGGAGAGGTGCTCTGCTTTTTAGAGTTTCCAGTTTTTCTGCTCTGTTTTTTCCCCATCTTTGTGGTTTTATCTACTTTTGGTCTTTGATGATGGTGATGTACAGATGGGTTTTTGGTGTGGATGTCCTTTCTGTTTGTTAGTTTTCCTTCTAACAGACAGGACCCTCAGCTGCAGGTCTGTTGGAATACCCTGCCGTGTGAGGTGTCAGTGTGCCCCTGCTGGGGGGTGCCTCCCAGTTAGGCTGCTCAGGGGTCAGGGGTGAGGGACCCACTTGAGGAGGCAGTCTGCCCATTCTCAGATCTCCAGCTGCGTGCTGGGAGAAACACTGCTCTCTTCAAAGCTGTCAGACAGGGACATTGAAGTCTGCAGAGGTTACTGCTGTCTTTTTGTTTGTCTGTGCCCTGCCCCCAGAGGTGGAGCCTACAGAGGCAGGCAGGCCTCCTTGAGCTGTGGTGGGCTCCACCCAGTTGGAGCTTCCCAGCTGCTTTGTTTACCTAAGCAAGCCCGGGCAATGGTGGGCGCCCCTTCCCCAGCCTCGCTGCCTTCTTGCAGTTTGATCTCAGACTGCTGAGCTAGCAATCAGCGAGACTCCGTGGGCGTAGGACCCTGCCAGCCAGGTGCCGGATATAATCTCCTGGTGCATCTTAAGGCCGTGGGAAAAGTGCAGTATTCAGGTGGGAGTGATCCGATTTTCCAGGTGCCGTCTGTCACCACTTTCTTTGACTAGGAAAGGGAACTCCCTCATCCCTTGTGCTTCCCGAGTGAGGCAATGCCTCGCCCTGCTTCGGCTCGCACACAGTGCATGCACCCACTGACCTGCGCCCACTGTCTGGCACTCCCTAGTGAGATGAACCCGGTACCTCAGATGGAAATGCAGAAATCACCCGTCTTCTGCGTCGCTCACGCTGGGAGCTGTAGACCGGAGCTGTTCCTATTCGGCCATCTTCACCAACACTGTATTTTCTAACATCTCTTCTGCTAGAGCTACAAGTCTAGGAGGCAGCTGGTCCATTCTCCTGACATGCTGCAGGTATACCAACTATTTTTCTATTGCATAGCACAGATCACCATTTTTTCAATTTCTGTTATCAGATTATCTCCCCACTTGCAAGATAAAATTCTGCATCTATATTGTTTTCCTCCATTTTTGTTATTTACTTCCAGCCATGAAGATGGGTGAGACAGTCTAGAGAACTCATAGTCCTCTTAACTGTCAATCACATTCCCAGGTGTAAACTCATTCACCTGATCTCCAGCAGTCAATTAGGCTATGATGCAGTAACATTTAAGCCATTCTGCTCCTTCCATAGGAGAGAGCTGTTCCTGGGAAACAGCTAACAAGCTAGTGATACATTAAACAAATAATAATCTTTTTTTCTAGATGGGACTACATAACTAGGATGGCCAAAGAAATGTGGGCAGAAGTGATGTGTGTCACTTCCACATTGAGGTACTTAAATATGCAGTGTAGCATTTCCATGTACTCTTTCTTGTTCATGGTGACATCAGAGAACACATGCTGAAAATAGCAGCATTTCAAGTAAAGAGTTTGGAATCCTAACTCAATACTTGGAGGAGAGCCAATCAGTAGCACAATTCAACCAGCAACATCATCATTTTCTTCTTTTCTCTGTGAACAGCAAATCATGTTTTATTGTGTTAACCAAAAATTTGAAGTTATAACCTTATTAACAGAGTAAGTCATTGAATCACTCTGATTCTCAGAATTTTTTGGATGTGAAGAAGCATATTTAGCAGAATTTTATGAGGACTAAACGAGATTGGGTTTGAAGTAATTTCTAATCTGCCAAGTATTTCATATAGGATATAACTGTTACTCTTATGCCTCTTCCAGATGGAAACAGACGCTATTGGTTTAATTGAAACCCTTTTCAGTGATTGCCTCTCTCCTTGCCTCTCTAGTCTTTGGTGTCTGAAATTGCTAATCACTGGTGAAAGCAGCAGCTTGTCTTGTTAGAAAAAAATGCAGCTTCTGTCTTCACAGTTATCTCTCAATAGCTCTCAAGTTCATCCATCCTAGTGTAAGGGCTGATTACTTGTAGCTCTGCTGTGGGCTTTTAAGCCCCTGTGTGATGTCCTTCATTAAACCATTCAGTCCTGATGGCCTCATGGTTCCTATCACTGCTCCACATCCAGGTTCTGTCCTCCAAAGAGGTGATCCTCAAGAGTGGATTCATCCATTTCCTGAAGACTACCCTCAGTTCATGGTCTAGAAGATTTTTTCCTCTGACTGACTGAGCTATTCATACAGAGTATCTTAGGCCGCTGTGGGATGTAGAGTCCTGTGCTAGACACATTGCTTTGTCCAGAGTTTTACTAGAGATAAAAATAGGAAGTCGGGTATGGTGGCTCATCCCTGTAATCTCAGCACTTTGGGAGACCAAGGAGGGCAGATTTCTTGAGGCTGGGAGTTCGAAAGCAGCCTGGTCAACAGAGTAAAACCCCATCTCTACTAAAATACAAAAAAATTAGCCGGGTGTGGTGGTACACGCCTGTAATCCCAGCTACTCCGGAGGCTGAGGCACAAGAATTGCTTAAACCCGGGTGGTGGAGGTTGCAGTGAGCAGAGATTGCACCACTGCACCCCAGTCTGGGTGACAGAGTGAGACTCTGTAAGAAAAAAAGAAAAAATTATTTCGGCTCCACCAAAAGGGCACTTAGAATATTTTTTCCAGGCTTTGAATTTTACTGCAAATTAATTTTAATTACAGTATATGGATAGCACATTCAAGGCATATTCTCTTGTTATCTTTTGAACTTCTTAACATCCTAGTTACATATTTACACAATTACTATTTCCTATGTACAAATAAAAAAATAGGGAGGGTAGGTAAATTGAAAAGGACACTATTTGTTCTGTCTTTTGGGCTGCAGCTGACCAAAATAGAGCACACACTGTCAAGCAAAATTGGAAATTATTGGCTTATAGGCTAGAAGGAAAGACTTAGAAACCAGACTGTAGGAAGGGCAAGGATATTAGACTATAAGAAGGACTAGAACTAGCCTCCTCCATCTGTCATCTCTATTTTCGGTCTGGTATTTTTATATCATGCTAAGATTGGCTTTCTCCATAGCCTGGAAGCAAATAGTTTTTCAGTTTTACATTTTGAAAATTTTGTCCGCCGGAGAGTGACAGTCTAAAAATTTGGGGGAAGGATCTCTTGGCTCAGCTAAAGTCAGGTTCCTACTCCTAATCCAGAGTGCTGTGATGAAGGGTGGGATGCCATTACACAGGCATGGTTGCTCCATGTCAACCATAGGAATAGGGAGGGCGTTTTTCAGAAAAGGAGAGCAGGGCAGATAGAAGTTGCTGACTACAGTCAAGTGGCAAATCAGAGGCAGAATCAGGTGCAGGATCTAGATCTGATTCTCAGAGACCCCTGTATTCAGATGTATTTCTGTGTTTTCAGTGTAGGTTCTCTTTCAGACTATAAACAGTATGAAGGTGAGGTGATGGCTTCCTTGTTCACTACTGTATTTCCAGCAATTCACACTCAATAAATAAATACATTATGAAGAAGTGACTTCAAAAGATAGCCTACAGTTGCTTTTTTCTAAACTAGTTTATTGTTGTTATCTAGAAATTTTTGAGTAACAACTCATAAAAATATGTAGTCTTAAGAAAAAATCTATTATTCTTCCACAAAAATGTATAAAATTTTAAGTACTTTCTGATCTAGATAAGGGATAGCTTACTGAATAGGTTTTATAGTTTTCTTTTAAAAATTTATATTATTTCATAAGAAATTTATCCTGTGATTATAAAGGTCTGCAGACATAATGCATTTAGTCTTCTGAATACAGATGCAATGAGGATTTTTCTAAAGAAAATTTTTTAAATATATTTTTTTCTTTAGATCAATATTTAGGATAAAATTACTAGTTTCATTGATTTCCTTTATTTTTCTGTTTTCTACTTCATTGATTTCTATCCTGTTTTTATTATTTCTTTTGGTGTTTTTTTTTTAAGTCTTATCCTTCTACAATAGAAGTATATGGGTTTGTCCTGAAAAATATTCATGTGCACTTGAAAAGAATCTATAGTCTGCTGTCATTGGATGGAATGTTCTATAAGGGTCAGTTATGTCAAGATGGTTGATAGTGTTTGTTGCTCAAACCTTCTAAATTCTTGCCGATATTCTACTATGTCAATTATTGAGAGTGGCATATTAAAATACCAGCTATTATAGTTGAATTGTGTGTTTCTTCTTTCAATTATGTAATATTTTGCTTCATATATTTTGGGGCAATGTTTATACATTTTATAATTAATGTACCTTTCCTTATTGACACTTTAAACATAAAATGACTCCAGAAATATTTTGTGTCTTAAAGTCTATCTTATTTGATATTGATATAGTAACTTCAGCATTCTAATGATTATTGTTCACATAACTTTATTTTTACTTTCTTTTTGTTTCAAACTACTTTTATTTTTCAACCAAAGTGCTTTTGGTTGGAGTATGTAGTCCATTTACATTTGGTGTTATTGCCAGTATGTCTGGGTTTACATCTGCCATTTTTCTTTCTTTTTCTTTTTTCTCCGCCGAGAAGGAGTCTCACTCTGTCGCCCAGGCTGGAGTGCAGTGGCACGATCTCAGATCACTGCAACCTCCACCTCCCTGGTTCAAGCGATTCTCCCGCCTCAGTCTCCTGAGTAGCTGGGATTACAGATGTGGTTTTGCCACATTGGCTAGGCTGGTATTGAACTCCTGACCTCAGGTGATTTGCCCACCTTGGCCTCCCAAAGGGCTGGGATTACAGGTGTGAGCCATCACGCCCAGCTTCATTTTTCTTTTTATGTCTCAAGTTCCTTTTTTTGGTTCCTCTGTTACTCTTTTACTACTATTTGACTTATTTTGTGGAAAATCATTATTTTTAGTGTACCAATTTCTTTTCTCTGTCGATTTTAAATTATGTTTTTGTTATTTTTAGCTGTTCTATGGATTTTTAAAAATCACAGTTTACTTCAGATTAATACAAACAGTTCTGATAAAATATAGAAACTTTGCTCCAATAAAGGTCCATAACTTCACCCTTCTGTGCTATTACTTTTTTTATAATGCCAAGTTTTATTTTATTTTTAATAAATATCAACTATTCATTTTCAACTTTTATTTTAGATACAGGGAGTACATATGCAGGTTTGTTACATGGGTATATTGTGTGATGCTGAGGTTTGGGATACAGATCCATCATTCAGGTAGTGAGCATAGTACACAATAGGTAGATTTTCATGCCTCCCTCATTCCCTCCCCCATCAGTAGTCTGCAGTGTCTATTGTTCACATTATGTTCATGTGTATTCAATTTTTAGCTCCTACTTATAAGTGAGATTTATATTTTAAACCATCTTTGTATCCCAGTAATAAATCTCACTTAGTCATGGTATATAATCCTTTTAGTATGCTGCTGAATTTGGTTTGCTAGTATTTTGCTGAGGATTTTTGCAGCAAAGTTCATAAGGGATATTGGTCTGTAGTTTTTTTTTTCTTCTTTTTCCTGTAGTGTCTTTTTCTGGCTTGGTATCAGGGTAATGCTGGCCTTGTAAAATGAGTTTGGAAGTATTCCCTCCTTTTTAATTTTTTGGAAAAGTTTGAGAAAGATTGGTGTTAGTTCTTTAAATGTTTGGTGGAATTCACCAGTGAAGCCATCAGGTCTGGCAAGGCAGGGCTAATGGTAGCAACCTCCCTCAGCTTTTGTTTCTCTGAGAAAGTCTTAACTTCTTTCTCATCTTTGAGGTACAGTTTGGCTGGACGTAGGATTCTTGGGTGACAGCCTTTTTTTTTTTTTCGCTCTGAATATATTGGCCACTGCCTTCTATGCTCTGAAGTTTCTGATGAGAAATCTGCTGATAATCCTATTGTACATCACTTGTATGTGATGTTAGTTGCTCCTCTCTTGCTCCTTTAAAGATCTCTCATTGTCTTTGATTTTAGAAAGTTTGCTTATAATGTGTCTTCATATGGGTCTCTATGAATTCTTCTTACTTGGAAATTATTGAGCTTCTTTAATTTTGTATTTTTGTATTTCATCAAATTTTGGAAGTTTTTAGCCACTATTTCTTCAAATATTCCCTTTGCCCCCTTTCCTCTCTCTTTTCTTTCTGAGACTGTATAATGCTGGTTGTTGCTTGGTTATGTTGGTTGGCTTGATGCTGTCCTGCAAAGCCCTTAGGCTATGTTCACTTTTCTTGAATTTTTTTTCTTTCTGTTTCTCATACTCAATAATTTATATTGTCCTATCTTCCGGTTTGTTAATTTTTCTTTCTGCTCAAATCTGCCTTTGAATCTCTCTAGTAAATGTTTCAATTGTTGTCTTTTTCAGCCCAGAAAGGTTATTTTTTGGTTTCATTTTAGGTTTTCTATCTCTTTATTGATATTTACATCATGTTTATACATTGTTTTCTTAACTTTCTTCACATCTTCCTTTAGTTCTTTGAGCATTGTTAAGACAGTTATTTTAAATAAAGTAATTCTGCCATTGGTTCTTTTTCAGCAAGAGTTTCTGCTGATTAATTATTTCCTTTGAATAGGCCACACTTTCCTGTTTTTTTTTTTTTTGGTATACTTTGTAATTTTCTAATTGAAAATTGGATATTTGAATCTAATTATGTGGTAACTCTGGAAATTAGATTCTTCCCCTTCTCCAGGGTTTGATTTTTTTTATTTATTTGTTATGATTGTAGGCTGTCTTCAGGATTAGCCTGAGGTGAAAACTTAGGGTCCTCTCAAGTCTTTTCTGAGCCTGTGCCTTTTCCTGACTTGCACAGTCACTTTCTAATTTTCACTATATTTGCAATGGCTTTTGAATGTCCTAGTATTTAATGTCTAGCTTCCAAAAGGGGAAATAAAATAAAGGGGGAGGGCAGGGAAATTGGACCAGCCCTTTAAATTCTCTGGAAGTCACTTCAGCTGGATGAGGGGGAGAAGTTTGAACAAAGGAGTGAAGGAGCAACACTAATGGCTCCTGTCTATCTGTATCATTGTGATTAGAAGCAGCAATCAGTGATAAGAACCTAGATCCATGATGTTTGGAGGACAGGGTGTATTTTTGCACACTGAGACCCCTGCAAGCTGCATGCAAGCTGCTCCTAGAGCACGTGAACAGCTGTGTGCCACGGGGCTGATGGTGGGGAATGGGTAGCTGCTATTGTGCTATGTGCTGAAATTAACTAAAATTAACCACAATGATCTCTTTTGGGTATATATAAAATAGGAGTTGCTGGGTCATATGGTAGTTCTATTTTTAATTTGATTAGAAACCTCCATACTGTTTTCCATAACAACTGTACTAATCTACATTTTTTCCAGCAATGGAATAGGGCATCCTTTTCTCCACATCCTCACCAACTTCGTTTTCTCTTATCTTTTTGAAAATTGTCATCTAAAAAGTGAGAGGTGATATCTCATAGTGGTTTAAATTTGCATTTTGCTGATGATTGGTAGTATTGAGTACCTTTTCATGTACCTCTTGGCTATTTTTATGTCTTCTTTTGAGAAATGTCTATTCAGCTTCTTTGCCATTTTCCAATTGGGTTATTTGTTTTTCTGCCATTGAGTTGTAAGAATTCTTTATAAATTTTGAATATTAATTCTTTTAGATATGCAGTTTGTGAATATTTTTACCAGACTGTAGATTGCCTTTTCATTTTGTTGATTTTTGTTTCTTTGCTGTGCAGAAGCTTTTTAGTTTGATATGATTTCATTTATTTATTTTTGTTGTTGTAGCCTGGGCTTTTCATGTGATATCCAAAAAAATTGTTGTCAAGGCCACATCAAAGAACTTTTTCTCCTATGTTCTTTTCTAGAAACATATGGATTCAGGCCTTATATTTAGGTCTTTTATCCGTTTTGAGTTGATTTTGTGTATGGTGTAAGATAAGGGTCAATTTCATTCTTTTGTATGTGAAAATTCATTTTTCCAGGCACCATTCATTAAAGCAACTATCCTTTCCCCACTGTATGTAGAAGGGTTGTGAAAAGAATTTCATGTGTGGTCAAGTGGGCTAAAACTGAATGAATTTATTATGTGGTTTTTTAAATGAGCATTAATATAGAAGCATCTAATCTTTTATTTTTTTTATTATACCTTAAGTTCTAGGGTACATGTACACAACGTGCAGTTTTGTTACATAGGTATACATTGTGCCATGTTGGTTTGCTACACCCATCAACTTGTCATTTACATTAGGTGTTTCTACTAATGCTATCCCTCCCCCAGCCCCCGATCCCCTGACAGGCCCCAGTGTGTGACATTCCCTGCCCTGTGTCCATGTATTCTCATTGTTCAACTCCCACCTATGAGTGAGAACATGCAGTGTTTGGTTTTCTGTCCTTGTGACAGCTTGCTTAGAGTGATGGTTTCCAGCTTCATCCATGTCCCTGCAAAGGACATGAGCTCATCCTTTTTTATGGCTGCAAAAAAAAAAAGCACAAAATAACCCAGGATTTCCTTGGAGTGTTTATAAAAGACTATCAAAGGTATTCTTTACACTTTAAGTGATCTGCATAAGGAAAAATAAAGAAGAAATTCTGTGTTTTACCAAGATAATTTCTTTTACTTTATGTTGTCTTTTATTAGGTCTTTTGATTGCTTAAAAAATAGAATCTTCTTAAGATTAAAAGAGCTACTTTTTTTTTTAACTATGTAACTTTTCCGTATTTGCTTTTCATTGTTTCATAATTACTGATGATCCTGTTTAACCATGTGTTTTAAACCTTTTGACATTTTTTACTAACTTTCCAAAATCAAATTCCAAATGATGTCTTTTGACCTTGAACTATTTGATATGTTAAATTATATGGGAAGTATTATTAAATAAGAAATTATATTTAACCTTCTTTGAGTTACATTTGTATGAATATGTTATTAATATGTATTCCAGAAACTGTTTGAAATTCCTAGCAATCTGATATGTCTTGGTATAAGGCTATCTGCCATAATTTTGATTGTATTAAGATGTTGTACGCCACAAAATAACAAAATTTCTTTGCCAATTGTGTCATTATTATAGTAAGCTCTTATCATTTCTTTAACCATGCCATTTTGTTCACAGTTAATTACTTTATTCTGATGCTTTTCTGAAATTTTTTTTTTTTTGGTAAGCCATTATATTCCTAAAGTGCTTCATCCTTGAGATTCATGGGAAGGACTGACAGAAACAGGTTTCTGATGGTTTTCAGATAATACCTTTGAACTAGGTAAGCATTTCCAAAACTCTAATGAAGAAACTAATGGCTTCATAAAACTACTAACCAAAATCAAGCAGAATGAGAATTAATTACATGGAATTGGATGAACTGATGAAGATGTTTTAATGACTTTTCATTTTGGAATTGTGCTGGTTCTTTTGATGTTTTGTTTTCCAGATTTAAGGAAACCTTTTTCTTTTAAGCTATCTAAAGTTTCTAGCAATTTTGTAAAGTTATTTTTGTAAACAAAAATGAAAATATTTCCTTCCCCCCCACCTGATCTCTTCGGAATTTGGAAATTATTATGACCATTCTTATTTTCATGGCAATATAGTTATTTGCATAAGTTCAGGAATATTCTTCTCTCTTTATGACAGGATACGTAATTGGAAATATTGGTTAAGTAACCAATGCTTTGAGTAGGAAGTCAAAATGAATCTATAAGTACTTCAGCCAAAGTCTGAAGTCTGCCTTGGTTTGGCTTCTGATTCTTGAGGTTTTTAAAAGTGCAATCTAGGATTCCTTATCAAAAGTTCCAATAAAACAAACTTTAACAAAGCCATGTTGTCAATCACTAGTTTTGTGTCACTTACGTAAATAATCAAGCCAAGTTTGATGATATTAAACTTATTTTGCGAACAAATTAGACTTACTGTATCTTTTGTAGAAATAGAGGTGATTGTAGAGAGACAAACTATGTTCCAAGATAAAAACTATAGTACACCTGTTATTACATTGTAGCTAATACTCGTTGTTTTTGAGCTTTTATTATCTACCTGTAGACTGGACTGGATCCTGAATTATTCTAATTTCTTTCAGTATCTGGCTACAATTCTCCAGCTAAGAGCAAGAAATGCTCTGTTCATGAAGCCATATAAGGTGAAGCTGGACAACTAGATGTAAATTTCAAGGGACAAATCTTGTACCTGATGTTTGGGCCACTCAGAGTGTCCACCAAAATGTGATGTCATAACCACAGATGTTCAAACTGCAAACTAGGACAAGAAGTTGGCAACTTCATGCTGTGCACAGCTTTTCCCAAGACATCGGACAAGACTCCCTATCATAATGAGACTCTTACTCCTAATTTTTTTTTTTAAAAGATACATTGTCTCACTCCATCACTGAGGCTGGAGTGCAGTGGCGTGATTGAGGCTGGAGTGCAGTGGCGTGATTAAAGCTCACTATAACCTCAAACTCCTGGGCTCAAGGAATCCTCCTGCCTCAGCCTTTTGAGTAGCTGAGACCACAGGTGTGTACCACCATGCCCAGGTAATTTTTAAATTTTTCATAGAGATTTGCTGTGTTGCTCAGACTGACCTCAAACTCCCTGGCTCAAGTGACTTTCCCACCTCAACCTCCCAAAATTCTGGGATTGCAGGTATGAGGCACTGCACTTGGCCTTACCTCCCTTACGTTTTTCTCACTTGTGCCTACCTCTTTCTCTTGGTAGGATAATGCTGTAGTTATTACAGAATTTCACAATCAGTAGCTTCTATAGGCGACATGACAAAATGTCAGATATGTCATGCCAAATCCAGTTTTTTACATGACCTAAGAGATCCTCTAGTCCACCCAGTGACTAACTAGTAACAGCCCTGATATAACTGCTTGTTCAAATTACACTAGTGTTCTATTTTATAGAGCCAGACTTCCAGACCCACATGTTCTCACTCCTTGCTTTTATTTAACTTAGTTATCAGATACTAGATAACAGAATTGCTATTTAGTAGCTGGACAGGGAGGAGTCTGTGCAGTTGCTAACACTTCTCATTAAACATGGATAAATGCATTGGTATTTTCGAGATTCAGTTTCAAAAAATAAATGAGTAGGCTACTTGGTTAAAGTGGGTAGATTCCTCATGTAGCTCATTCTTTGATCTATTTAATTTTAGTTGGCTTTGTTCATGGGGACTCTGGCCGAAGGGCATACTCAAACTTTTGGTATTATCCTCTTTAGAGTCAACATATTAGCCTGTTCTCATGCTGCTAATAAAGGCATACCGGAGACTGGGTAATTTATAAAGGAAAGTGGTTTAATGGACTCACAATTCCACATAATTGGGGAGGCCTCACAATCATGGCAGAAGATGAAGGAAGAGTAAAACATGTCTTACATGGTGACAGGCAAGAGAGCTTGTGCAGGGGAACTCCCATTTATAAAACCATTAGATCTTGTGAGACTTATTCACTACCAGGAGAACAGAATAGGAGAAACCGCCCCCCTGATTCAGTTATTTCCACCTGGCCCTGCCCTTGACATGTGGGGATTGTTACAACTCAAGGTGAGCTTTGGGTGGGGACACAGCCAAACCATGTCAGTCACAATAGTAGTAGTAGTAATCTTCCTAGCGTGCTGTATACTCTCAAAAATCTTAATAGCTACATGCAGCCATCTGCTGAATGCTAAATGGTCTCTCTCTGCCTGGCATGACAAACTCCAGAAGATGCATGATAACAAGGACACTGTAATCTATGAATAACATGATGAGACTGAAAACTCAAAACAATGGTGATGGAGAGTGGCACTGATGCTCTAACCTAGGTGAGAGCATGACCCAAAGTGGGGGAATGGTTAAACAAAGTTTATGGGATACTATTGTTTTGGACTAGCCTTCTATACTAGGCCCCAGCAGACCAGCTCAAATCAGAATGGAGTCACTTGTGCTAGGTGCCAGATAATCAAACTAAACTTTGAAATGGGCCAGTTTTCCATCAAATAACAGAAATTTCAGTCAACCTGAGTCAGCATAATATGGAATTCTCCTGTGTTTTAATTCCACAAGGAAAGAAACTTTGAAATGTCCAACCTGCTTTTTGTTCTCTGTTTCTACTTTCTTCAGCTCTTTTCTGCCTAAAAAGCCAACCTCCTCTGCTGAGCTAATCAGAACCCCTCATTCTATTTTATACAATGAGGTGTTACCTGATTCTAGAATAATAAATCAAAGCCAATTGTATTTTTAACCTAAATTCATTGTAATTTTGTCTTTTGACACTGCATTCAGTCAGTATTTCTAGTGGATGAAATTGAACATAAGCAAATGTAAAATTCAGTTAGGCTTAAATTGTTTACTAATATATCAATAGTGTTGTTAACTAACATATGTGTGTGTTCAAAATAAAAGAACAGATGAGATTGTATTCCCTCTCCTATATTAACAGTCTTTTCCTCTCTCCTGAATCATGCTCCTTAGTATACAAAGATTCCAAGGACTGCCAGTTTCAAAAAATACCTCAATTCCATATACATCTTAGGTCTTTCGATGGCACTTCTTAGTCTCTCTCCTGTATCCCTAAGGTCTACTTTTCACTGACCCAACCTCTTGTAAGAGACATTCTTGTATATTGCCTTCACTTCTTTATCTTTAAAATCTATGGCCATCCATATAAAATCTGTCCTATCACTGTGCTGAAACTGCCCTTTCTTTTTTTCTCTTTCCTTCCTTCTTTCTTTTTCTTTCCTTCTTTCTTTCGAGTCTTGCTCTTTTGCCCAGGCTGGAGGAGTAAAGTGGCACGATCTCGGCTCAATGCAACCTCCGCCTCCCGGGTTCAAGCCATTCTCCTGCCTTACCCTCCAGAGTAGCTGGGATTACAGGTGCCTGCCACCACACCCGGCTAATTTTTGTATTTTTGGTAGACACGAGGTTTCACCATGTTGGCTAGGCTGGTCTTGAACTGACCTCAGGTAATCCACCTGCCTCGGCCTCCCAAAGTGCTAGGATTACAGGCGTGAGCCACCGCGCCCAGCAAAACTGCTCTTTCTAATGACTTGCATACTCCCAAATTGAATGAGCAGAATGTTAGTCTTATTACAAAACAGATAACCCAATTGTTTTTATTTTTTATTTTTATTTTATTATTATTTTTTTTTGAGATGGAGTCTCCCTCTGTCGCCTGGACTGGAGTGCAGTGGCACGATCTCAGCTCACTGCAACCTCCTCCCCCTGGGTCAAGCAATTCTCCTGCCTCAGCTTCCCTAGTAGCTGGGATTACAGGCATGCACTACCACACCCAGCTTATTTTTGTATTTTTAGTAGAGACAGGAGTTTCGCCATGTTGGCCAGGATGGTCTTGAACTCCTGACCTCAGGAAATCTGCCTGCTTCGGGCTCCCAAAGTGCTGGGGTTACAGGATTGAGCCACTGCACCTAGCCAACCCATTCCAATTTGAATACTTTGAGGAGGGCATACTTATAATGAGACATTTATAAGGATGTGGGCAGGTAAAGATCCTTAGTGATACAGTGCAATTACTTTCTCTTCTTGATATGTGGGGTCACTGTTAAAAACAGGTGAAAGCACAGGGTCCAATTCTGCTTTGTCCAAAGATACCATAATGCCTTGCTATCGCTATCTGACTCTATCAAAGGGAAGATGATTTAAGTGCCTGAGTTGTGATGGCTTAAGGTTCTCACACATGGACTTTCAAATTTACTGGCACAAGTTAGGCTTCTCTTCACAAAGTCTGCCATAATGCCATGTGACTGGGTCAGGATAGACTTCCAACCTCATCCTGCAGCCAATATTTCACCCTTGCTGAGCTACATACTCTAGCATTTAAATAAATAAGAAACAATTTTACTAACTTTCTCTTCTCTCTGTCTCCAAACATATATCATTTTTCTTATGAGAAAAGTTCCTCTTTAGAGACCTTTGGTGTCCTTTATACTTTCATTGAACTACAAGACTTCATTGAGATTTCTTTTTTTTTTTTTTTTTTTTTTTTGAGACAGAGTCTCACTCTGTCACCCAGGCTGGAGTGCAGTGGTGTGATCCCAGCTCATTGCAACCTCTGCCTCCTGGGTTCAAGCGATTCTCCTGCCTCAGCCTCCTGAGTAGGTGGGACTACAGGCATGCGCCACCATGCCCAGTTAATTTTGTATATTTAGTAGAGACAGGGTTTCACCACGTTAGCCAGGCTGATCTCCAACTCCCAATCTCAGGTGATCTGCCCACCTCGGCCTCCCAAAGTGTTGGGATTACAGGCGTGAGCCACCGAGCCTGGCCCCATTGAGATTTCTTAATTCATTAGAGAAGTTCAAGTAGCGTTGAGGGTTTAAAAAAAGTGGTTGGGATATTCCTTTTAGAGCTCTAATGCAAATTAACTCAAGAGTTGGTAAAGAGTTTGTGAAGTCACAAAATCATTCCTGTCAAATTCTTGATTTACATCTATATAAGTAGGTCCACTAGAACGAGTCTTTCTAGAGGATTTAAAATCTACTCTCTTTACCATTAGAGAGAAAAACTGGCCAACTTTAAAATGGAATTTTCTTTTATTAAAAAGAAGTAATATGTAATTTCACCTTGTTTGTCTTAATTTGCATTTAGAAAAATTAGTAGTGAGGTTAAATAGAGAGAAAGAGTTAAGAGACGGGACACTGAAGGCTGATTGCTTCAGTTCAAATCTTACTCTGCAACTTCCTTCCCCTGTGACCTTGGGCAAGTTTCCCAACTCAGTTTCCCTATCCTCAAAGTGTATAAATAACAATTGTGCTTGCTTCGTAGAGTTGTTACAGGATTAAAAAAGTTAATATATGTGAAATGCTTAGAGCAATGCCTTGCACATGCTATGTTCTATACAAAAGAGATGAATTAAGTTGAATCAATCTTCCTAGCAATTGGGAGAGATGGAATTTTAACCAAGGTGTGTTGGACTCCAAAGACTATGCTCTTTCTTCAGCATTGCATATAATATTCTGCTATTTAAAGTTAGCTCACTTCCTGGACACATGCTCGCCCAAACCAAGCAGCTTCTGGAAGTCCACTCTCAGCTCCTGGGTCCTAAGGGCATACACTATGGGGTTAAGGGCTGAGGGGATGACAATATGCAGCACATTGAGGAGAACAGGGATGAGGGGCGCCCTTCTTCCTGCCAGGTGGTGACAGATACTACAATAATAGCTGTGTAGAAAAAGAGAATGAGGATAAGGTGGGAGCTGCAGGTATTCAGGGCCTTAGATGTTGCTTTAGCAGAGTTCAGCTTCAGCACTGAGCGAATAATCAAAGAATAGGAAGCAAAGACCAGACCCATGTCACTCCCAACCACAACCCAGACCAAGGCCAGCTGGTAAAACCTGTTAATAGTGGTGTCATCACAGGCCAGACTTGTGACCCCCAAGTTAGAGCAGAGGCAGTGATCAATCTCATTCCTGGAGCAGTAGTGTCACTGGGCAGCCAATACTGGCACTGGGATGGTCAACAGGCCATTCTTGAGCACTACTGGCAGTGTGGCTTTGATGACAAAAGCTTCAGTAACTATGGAAGTGTACTGAAGAGGATAACAAATGGCCATATATCTATCCACTGCCATGCAGAGGAAGATGCCTGACTCCATGCACATGAAAGAGTGGATGGCATAGATCTGAGCAAAACACTCAGGGAGGCTGATGGCCTTGGCATCAAACCAGAAGATGGCCAGGATCTTGGGCATGATGGTGGTGGCCAGGCCAATGTCCACCACTGCTAATATGCCCAGCAAATGGTACATGGGTTCATGTAGCACGGTCTCATGTTGAATGGTGATAATGATGAGGAGATTGGCACCAAGAGCTAAGGGCAGGGAGAGCCAGTGCTGCCACTCATGAATGCCTGGGAACCCCATCAGAATGAACTCAGACAGTTGAAACCCTGAGCTATTGGCTATACTCAGGCCAATATCCATATCATGAGATGTTTTGTTCTCAGCATCTGCCTGTGGATTAAGGGGAAACAGAATAAGACTGTGGTTAGCTCAGCTGAGGGTCAAAATTTCTGTACAGAAATAAGGCTCACCCACAATCCTCAGTCATTTTTAACATAATGCATTCTCTACACTCTTGAGACACTTGGAAACAGTTCAGATAAGAACAGACAGGCCAAAATAGATGCTAAGATAAAAAATTTTAGTAGAATACTGAGTAGAATTAAAGAGAAAATTTTCTAGCTTTATTTTCCTGAAATTCCGGGAGGTGGGGAATATAGATAGAAAGTATGAGACATGTACATTATAAAGAACCTGATTTTCAGTAGGTAAAGTTACAGGGCAGAGGTGTCGTCTCCATTCTTGGGAACCTTTGAGAAGAGAATAAGTAGCCATAATGGAAACCCTGACCATGCCTTTCTTTTAAACAATGCCTGTGGTTGGCAAATTGTTTCTGAAACAAACCATCTCATTTAATCTTCGCCATGCAGGTATTGTTACTCACATATGAGGAAATAGGTTGAATGAGTCGTCTAGATAAGAATCATACGTTGAAAACACTGGTGACTAATCTGTAGAAAAAATTTTAATCTTTTGCATTTAATTCCAGCACTCCCTCCATCAAATTGTAGCCCATAGGTCAGTACCCTTTAGGAATATCATTTGTTTCCTCTTCTGATTATGAAGCTAATGTTAAAGATATACTTAAAATTATATTTTCAAATAATCAATTTTATTAATAAAAGGTGTAAGGAGAGAAAATCACCAGTGAACTTCCAACCACATCCAGATTTTTCTGTGGAATAATTTGGAAATATAGCAAGCATTTATTGCACACATTTTGACTTTTTAAAATTAAGTAATTTTATGGCTCATTTTTATTCCTGTAACACTTGGTTCTTTTCCCTCTTACTTTGTTTATTCTTGAATTGTTGCAAAATATTTTCAAGTAATTGTATCAAAAAGTGTACTTGGACAAAATGCCTGGAGTTCTTGAATATCTGAGAATTCTTTATATTGCCTTTATCTATGAATAATATCTTACCTTGTTAAATATTTAGGTATCAATATTATCTTTCCCAGGTCTCTGCCTTTGCTTCATTTCATGGTATTAAGTGTAAGATCAAGGCTCCATCCCTCACTGCCTCTGAGAAGAATGAATGACTATGCCATTTATTCATTATAATAAACATATATCATGCATGAAATTGATAAAAAGAAAAATAAAACAATAACACTTTTAGAAAACAAAAATGCAGAAAAATAGCTATAAATAAAAATCCTAGCAAAGATTTAACATTTCAAAATATTTAATTTTTATCATTTTTCTTTGCAGTCTTCTTACACAGTTCCTGTTTCATGAAAATAGGATCTTTCAAACTGTGCTTTTTCTTAACATTATGCATATAAACTTTCCAATTCACTGGAAAACTCCTTATAGACATTTTAAATTTTTATAAACATGTTTTCAATGACTACTAAATGTTATCAAATCATTTTATAACATTTCCCCCAATTTTTGTTTGGTTTTATGTACTGTAAATATATACATATATGCAATATTATACTATTTTCCCTTTATGAATTTTTTATCTTTTATGCTTAAAATAGGACTCTTTAATCAAGAATTTATAGATGGTCTCATGGAAGTTTGTGAACTTCCTAAATTTGTAAGTCTATATTTATACTTTTCTAGAGAGAGGATCTGTTTTTCATCAAATTCTCAAAGCATTCCACAATACAAACAAAAAACAATTACAAAATGTTATTCTTTACTCAAATTTTGATCAATATTTACTTCCCTATATTTTTAATAGTTGGCTTTTTGGTTTTGTGACACAACTTATTTACATGGAATTACTTTTGCTGTTAATGAGACTTATGTAAATAAATAGATTTCAAATAGACAACGGCTTCTACAGCTCTCACCAAGTGATTATTACATGTCATTTGTCACATAGTGAATTTATACACATATAGATAAAATTCCATTTCTGGGATTCTATTGTTTCTATTTCTTTCTGGTTATTTTTTTGTCAATATTAAACCAAACTTAAAAATTAAGTTTTTTAAAATAAATTTAAATTTATTTATTAAATTTAAATGTGTTAAATTTATTAAAAATAAATTTAACACATAACAGAACTATATTCCTTTTATTATTCTCATTAATTTAAAACCCTTTTTATGTATTTATCTTCCAGATTACCCTTCGAATTCTGTGTTGAGTTCTAAAATAGCATGGTTTTGGTTGGGATTGTGTTAAATCTGTAGATTAATTTTGAAAAAAAGTTGATATGTCTACATTATCAAGCCTTCTCATTCATAAATATAGATTCTGTCTGCCTTTATTTAAATCTGAAAAAAGTGTCATTAAAATTTTGTGTTGCAATGTTCTTATCATTATTAGTATTTGGAATGTTTTTAGTGAATATGTTTTTCTGCATTATACTTCTTTCTTATTTTTTTGAAATGGAATCTTGCTCTGTCTCCCAGGCGGGAGTGCAGTGGCACTATCTCGGCTCACTGCAACCTCTGCCTCCTGGGTTCAAGCGATTCTCCTGCCTCAGCCTCGTGAGTAGCTGGGATTACAGGTGCATGCCACCACACCCAGGTAATTTTTGTATTTTTAGTAGAGATGGGGTTTCGCCATGTTGGCCAGGCTGGTCTCGATTCCTGACTTCAGGTGATTTGCCCACCTTGGCCTTTCAAAATGCTGAGATTACAGGAGTGAGCCACCATGCCCAGCCCGCACTATACATTCTAATTGATATAATAACACTAAAAAAGATGAATTCAGGGGGATCCATATCACAGAAATATACATTAGAATGTATCTATATATCTGTGCTAATGTGATGCATTAGAATATATATGAGAATGTTTTTATTTCCTCTTGCATTTACCTACTTTTCTAAACTTGTGTCATTTTTAAATGTTTTGTGATTTTTTTTTTGTATTATAGCAACCAATTATCGGTTGCTGGTAAATATCTTGTCTTTATTATTTTATAGAGGTGCAGTTGCATATGTTTTGTTATTTTGTCTTGTATATCATCCATTTTGCTAAACTATTGTCAATTCTTAGAATTTTCCCATTTATATTAAATTTTTTTCTAGGTAGAATAAAAAGTTGCTTGCAAACAATAATGTAAATTCCTTCTTTACAAATATTGATGCATCTTAATTTTTGTTTCTTGTCTTAATGAAATGGTTGGAAATTCAAAATCAATGTAAACTAATTATGATGGCAAACATCTTGGACTTTTTGGTTGAATTTAACGGGTAGTTCAGCTAGAATTTACATTAAATATGGTGTCTTTTGTTTTTAAAGTTGCATGTATTTTATCAAATGTAATAAAATAGTCCTTTGTTTGGAGTTACTTTTCGTTCTGGGAATCTTGAACAAAGAATTTATTGTATTATTCTAGATCCCTTGGTTTATCATTTATTCACTGATCATCTTAGCTCAGCCTCATTTCTCTCCTGTTTCCTGATCACAGACCTTAGTCCCTACAAAGGTGAAGAGTGTGGGCAAAGGGGGGAACTGGAGGTGAAGAATCAAACAAGGAAAGCTGACTATGGAAACCAAAGATAAGACACGTAATCAAGTTCAGAGATTAGGACAGAATTACAGGACATGGACCATGTCTGTTCCCTTACCTCTCAAGATTCAGGTCATTGACTGCTTTACTTACTACATCAGGAAGGGCTATGAAGAAGCTCTCAGGCTGGCAAAGTCTTCTGTAGCTGCTTCTACCTTCCTGGCCACAGCTGCCTATGTTCACCCTTTTGTTGTTCAGAACAGATTCCTGCCCTTGCTCAACACTCTTGGAGTTTATGGATTTAGAGTAAGTTAGATCCCTGAGATACCTGGTCCTGTCGTGCTGCTCTTTATGCCCTCCCTACTCTACAAGCATCCTTGAGGGCCTAATGCTTTTGACATTGCAATGGGAATAGGACCCAAGTACGCTTTGGGGTTAGCTGACTAATTTCTAGGAGTATACCCCTTTAGCCCTAGTCCCAGGGGCAGCCCACCAAATAGTTTTTCATCCAGACTCCTCAGGCATTAATTCATCCCTATCTGATGAATATTGCCCCTCATTACAGTAAGGTTCTGAAGTCTCCCCATGTCAAACATATCTTTACTCCATATCCCTTCCAGAGGTTGCCCCTATCTACTTCCCTTTTCCCAGACTTTATGAGTAGCTTCTTTATTTTGCTCTCTCTCTCACTTCCTGAATGCGTTTTAACTCACTGCAATTTACTTTTGTCATAACATCACACAAACTGCCTTTGCTAATGACCTTAAATTGTCAAAAATAACAGGTATATTTTAGAACTTAATCTTACCAGAATCCTCTCCAGTAGTTAATCCGTGTTGATCAGTTCTTTCTTCTAGGATCACTTGTCTCTCTTGTGATTCATGACATCATATTTTTAGTGTTAATTAAACTGGAACAGAAGAGTGATGAAATTACTTTCCCTGATAGAAATGTTAGTCTGTTCTGGGACAGATTGTTCTCTGTGATAGTTTTTTTTTTTTAATCAATCAACTTACCCCAAAGAAAGATAAATCTGCTCAATGGATTTTTTTCATGATATTAGAGGAGCTAAATGATAACAATTTAGTAAGATAGAATTATAACCATTTTAAGATCACAGACAATAAGTTGGTGATATGATCTGAGATGAACCTTGAATTACTGAATAATGTCAGGAATCTCATTACGGCATGGTATATTATGGAAAACTTTATGAGCTCGGAAAGTGAGAATTTAAAGAGGCACATGTTACAGCTCATCAGAAAAATACTCTTCTGAATTCAGAAGTGGACTAGAATCAACAACTGAATGTTCTAATCTGCTTCCTGGAAGAGTATTTTTGGGTTTCTGAGATGAGTGGTCGTGAGGCTATTCTAGCGATGCTGTAATGAGAAGTAAGTAAATAGGTAAATCAGATAGATAAATCTAATCTACTGAATCCCTCTGAAGTTCAAAAGTGTTTTGCTTGTCAACATGATAATGAGAGACCTAAGCCACTACGAGCTACTGTCTAGACTGATATATCGCTAGCAAGTGGATTTTATTGGCCCCAGGAGGTTACTAAGAGTTCCTAACTGGGATAGGGAGATATTCCGGATTTCAATTTGCATGTATAGTAATGGAAGCAAATGCTTCAAATATCGTAAGAGGATTAGAACAGAAAATATTTTAATTTGGACCCTATGTTTATATATTCTCATATCAGAGGGCTCATTTTACTGCCTTATACCACATAACTAACAGAAAAAAAACAAAGACGTTAATCTATCAGTTGGAATGATTGATCCCAATTACCAAGGGGAAGTTGAGTTGCTTCTATATAGTGGAGACAAGGTTCCTCCAGGTTCTGGTAGAGGTTGGGGAAATATGGTAGATATCAGTTTGGCTTTGTGACCAGTTATAGAAATAAGAACTGTAGCAGTTTTAAATATTTTTATTTGCTTTTTATATGCATGCTTTTATTTCTATATGTTAACCATTTTCTTCTCTCTCCTGTCCATTTTTATTTTATATACAAGCTATTAGAAGTTAACTTTACAATTCAGTCTTTTTTTTTAATGATACAACTAGTAATTTCTTAAGACCATAAATTCCATTACAGTGACCCTGGTCACTCTATAAAGTTTTGGGCTACTTTTCATGTGGTTTTGATTACATTTGTCTAAAGATCAGTGATGTTGAGCTTTTTTTTTTCTTTTTTTTTTATTATACTTTAAGTTTTAGGGTACATGTGCCCATTGTGCAGGTTAGTTACATATGTATACATGTGCCATGCTGGTGCGCTGCACCCACTAACTTGTCATCTAGCATTAGGTATATCTCCCGATGCTATCCCTCCCCTCTCTCCCCACCCCACAACAGTCCCCAGAGTGTGATATTCCCCTTCCTGTGTCCATGTGATCTCATTGTTCAATTCCCACCTATGAGTGAGAATATGCGGTGTTTGGTTTCTTGTCCTTGTGATAGTTTACTGAGAATGATGATTTCCAATTTCATCCATGTCCCTACAAAGGACATGAACTCATCATTTTTTATGGCTGCATAGTATTCCATGGTGTATATGTGCCACATTTTCTTAATCCAGTCTATCATTGTTGGACATTTGGGTTGGTTCCAAGTCTTTGCTATTGTGAATAATGCCGCAATAAACATACGTGTGCATGTGTCTTTATAGCAGCATGATTTATAGTCCTTTGGGTATATACCTAGTAATGGGATGGCTGGGTCAAATGGTATTTCTAGTTCTAGATCCCTGAGGAATCTCCACACTGACTTCCACAATGGTTGAACTAGTTTACAGTCCCACCAACAGTGTAAAAGTGTTCCTATTTCTCCACATCCTCTCCAGCACCTGTCGTTTCCTGACTTTTTAATGATTGCCATTCTAACTGGTGTGAGATGGTTTCTCATTGTGGTTTTGATTTGCATTTCTCTGATGGCCAGTGATGATGAGCATTTTTTCATGTGTTTTTTGGCTGCATAAATGTCTTCTTTTGAGAAGTGTCTGTTCATGTTCTTCGCCCACTTTTTGATGGGGTTGTTTGCTTTTTCTTGTAAATTTGTTTGAGTTCATAGTAGATTCTGGATATTAGCCCTTTGTCAGATGAGTAGGTTGCGAAAATTTTCTCCCATTTTGTAGTTTGCCTGTTCACTCTGATGGTAGTTTCTTTTGCTGTGCAGAAGCTCTTTAGTTTAATGAGATCCCATTTGTCTATTTTGGCTTTCGTTGCCATTGCTTTTGGTGTTTTAGACATGAAGTCCTTGCCCGTGCCTATGTCCTGAATGGTAATGCCTAGGTTTTCTTCTAGGGTTTTTATGGTTTTAGGTCTAACGTTTAAGTCTTTAATCCATCTTGAATTGATTTTTGTATAAGGTGTAAGGAAGGGATCCAGTTTCAGCTTTCTACATGTGGCTAGCCAGTTTTCCCAGCACCATTGATTAAATAGGGAATCCTTTCCCCATTGCTTGTTTTTGTCAGGTTTGTGAAAGATCAGATAGTTGTAGATATGCGGCGTTATTTCTGAGGGCTCTGTTCTGTTCCATTGATCTATATCTCTGTTTTGGTACCAGTACCATGCTGTTTTGGTTACTGTAGCCTTGTAGTATAGTTTGAAGTCAGGTAGTGTGATGCCTCCCGCTTTGTTCTTTTGGCTTAGGATTGCCTTGGCGATGCGGGCTCTTTTTTGGTTCCATATGAACTTTAAAGTAGTTTTTTCCAATTCTGTGAAGAAAGTCATTGGTAGCTTGATGGGGATGGCATTGACTCTGTAAATTACCTTGGGCAGTATGGCCATTTTCACAATATTGATTCTTCCTACCCATGAGCATGGAATGTTCTTCCATTTGTTTGTATCCTCTTTTATAGTGGTTTGTAGTTCTCCTTGAAGAGGTCCTTCACATCCCTTGTAAGTTGGATTCCTAGGTATTTTATTCTCTTTGAAGCAATTGTGAATGGGAGTTCACTCATGATTTGGCTCTCTGTTTGTCTATTATTGGTGTATAAGAATGCCTGTGATTTTTGTATGTTGATTTTGTATCCTGAGACTTTGCTGAAGTTGCTTATCAGCTTAAGGAGATTTTGGGCTGAGACAATGGGGTTTTCTAGATATACAATCATGTTGTCTGCAAACAGGGACAATTTGACTTCCTCTTTTCCTAATTGAATACCCTTTATTTCCTTCTCCTGCCTAATTGACCTGGCCAGAACTTCCAATACTATGTTGAATAGGAGTGGTGAGAGAGGGCATCCCTGTCTTGTGCCAGTTTTTAAAGGGAATGCTTCCAGTTTTTGCCCATTCAGTATGATATTGGCTGTGGGTTTGTCATAGATAGCTCTTATTATTTTGAAATACATCCCATCAATACCTAATTTATTGAGAGTTTTTAGCATGAAGGTTGTTGAATTTTGTCAAAGGTTTTTCTGCATCTATTGAGATAATCATGTGGTTTTTGTCTTTGGCTCTGTTTATATGCTGGATTACATTTATTGATTTGCGTATATTGAACCAGCCTTGCATCCCAGGGATGAAGCCCACTTGATCATGGTGGATAAGCTTTTTGATGTGCTGCTGGATTCGGTTTGCCAGTATTTTATTGAGGATTTTTGCATCAATGTTCATCAAGGATATTGGTCTAAAATTCTCTTTTTTGGTTGTGTCTCTGCCTGGCTTTGGTATCAGAATGATGTTGGCCTCATAAAATGAGTTAGGGAGGATTCCCTCTTTTTCTATTGATTGGAATAGTTTCAGAAGGAATGGTACCAGTTCCTCCTTGTACCTCTGGTAGAATTCGGCTGTGAATCCATCTGGTCCTGGACTCTTTTTGGTTGGTAAGCTATTGATTATTGCCACAATTTCAGCTCCTGTTATTGGTCTATTCAGAGATTCACCTTCTTCCATGTTTAGTCTTGGGAGAGTGTATGTGTCGAGGAATTTATCCATTTCTTCTCGATTTTCTAGTTTATTTGCGTAGAGGTATTTGTAGTATTCTCTGATGGTAGTTTGTATTTCTGTGGGATCGGTGGTGATATGTTCGTTGGCCACATAAATGTCTTGTTTTGAGAAGTGTCTGCTCATGTCCTTTGCCCACTTTCTTGTGCCAGCTTTCAAGGGGAATGCTTCCAGCTTTTGCCCATTTGTTATGATATTTGCTGTGGGTTTGTCATAAATGGCTCTAATTATTTTGAGGTAAGTTTCATCAATACCTAGTTTTATTGAGAGTTTTTTATGTGAAGAAATGCTGAATTTTATCAAAGGCCTTTTTTTGCAACTATTGAGATAATCACACGGTTTTTGTCTTGAGTTCTGTTTATGTGATGAATTACGTTTATTAATTTGCATATGTTGAAGCAGCCTTGCATCCCAGGGATGAAGCTGAATTTATCATGGTGGATAAGCTTTTTGATGTGCTGCTGGATTTGGTTTGCCAGTATTTTATTGAGGATTTTTGCATGGATGTTCATCAGGAATATTGGCCTGGAGTTTTCTTTTTTTGTTGTATCTCTGCCAGATTTTTGTATTAGGGTGATGCTGGCCCCATAAAATGAGTTTGGGAAGAGTCCCTCCTTTTCACTTGTTTGGAATAATTTCAGAAGAAATGGTACCAGCTCCTCTTTGTATCTTTGGTATAATTCAGATGCAAATCCATCTGCTCCTGGGCTTTCCTTTGGCTGGTAGGCTATTTATTACTGCCTCAATTTCAGAACTTGTTATTGGTCTATTCAGGGATTCAACTTCTTCCTGATTCAGTTTTCGGATGGTGTATGTGTCCAAGAATTTATCTATTTCTTCTAGATTTTCTAGTTTATTTGCATAGAGGAGTTTATGGTATTCTTTTATGGTTGTTTGTATTTCTGTGGGGTCAGTGGTGATATCCCCTTTATCATTTTTTTGTGTCTATTTGATTCTTCTCTCCTTTCTTCATTAGTCTAGCTAGAAGTCTATCTATTTTATTAATTTTTTCAAAAAACCAGCTCCTGGATTCATTGATTTTTTGAAATGTTTTTCATGTCTGTATTTCCTTCATTTCCAATTTGATTTTGGTTATTTCTTGTCTTCTGCTAGCTTTGGGGTTTATTTGCTCTTGGTTCTCTAGTTCTTGTAGTTGTGATGTTAGGATGTCAATTTGAGATCTTTCTAGCTTTTTGATGTGGGCATTTAGTGCTACAAATTTCCCTCTTAAGACTGCTTTAGCTGTGCCCCAGAGATTTTGGTATGTGGTCTCTTCATTCTCATTGGCTTCAAAGAACTTCTTTATTTCTATCTTACTTTCATTATTTACCCAGGAGTCTTTCAGCAATCACTTGTTCAATTTCCATCTAGTTATGTGGTTTTGAATGAGTTTCTTAATCTTGAGTTCTAATTCGATTGCATTGTGGTCTGAAAGACCATTGTTTCAGTTCTTTTGCATTTGCTGAGGAGTATTTTACTTGCAATTATGTGATCGATTTTAGAGTAAGTGCCACATGGCACCAAGAAAATGTATATTCTGTTGTTTTTGGGTGGAAAGTTTTGTAAATATCTATCAGGTCCACTTGATCTAGAGCTGAGTTCAAGTCCTGTATATCTTTGTTAATTTTCTGTATCAATGATCTAATATTGACAGTAGGGTGTTAAAGTCTCCCACTATTATTGTGTGGGAATCTGTCTCTTTGTAGGTCTCTAAGAACTTGTTTTATGAATCTGGGTTCTCCTGTATTTGGTGCATATATATTTAGGATAGTTAGCTCTTCTTGCTCTTCTTGTTGAACCCTTTACCATTATGTAATGCCCTTCTTTGTCTTTTTTGATCTTTGTTGCTTTAAAGTCTGTTCTGTCAGAAACAAGGATTGCAACCCCTGCTTTTTTCTGCTTTCTGCTTGCTTGGTAAATTTTCCTCCTTCTATTCATTTTGAGACTGTGTGTGCCTTTGCATGTGAGACAAGTCTCTTCACTATAGTACACCAACGGGTCTTGGCTTTTTATTCAGCTTGTCTTCTGTCTCTTTTAATTGGGGCATTTAGCCCATTCATATTTAGGGATAATATTGTTGTGTGTAAATTTGATCTTGTCATCATGATGCTAGCTGGTTATTTTGTAGATTTGTTGATGTAGTTGCTTCATAGTGTCAATGGTCTCTTTACTTCAGTGTGTTTTTGTAGTGGCTGGTAAGGGTTTTTCTTTTGCGTATTTAGTGTTTCCTTCAGGGGCTCTTTCAAGGTAGACCCAGTGGTGACAGAGTCCCTCAACATTTGCTTGTCTGAAAAGGATTTTATTTCTCCTTTGCTTGTGAAGCTTAGTTTGACTGGATATGAAATTCTGGATTGGAAATTCTTTTATTTAATAATATTGAATATTGGCCCCTAGTCTCTTCTGGCTTATAGGTTTTCCACTGAGAGGTCCACTGTTAGTCTGATGGACTTTCCTTTAGGTGACCTGGCCTTCCTCTCTGGCTCCCCTTAACATTTTTTCCTTCATTTCAACCTTAGAGAATCTGAGGATTATGTGTCTTGGGGTTGATTTTCTCACGGAATATCTAACTGGGGTTCTCTGGATTTCCTGAATTTGAATGTTGGCCTGTCTTGCTAGGTTAGGGAATTTCTCCTGGATGATATCCTGAAGTATGTTTTTCAGCTTGTTTCCATTCTCCCCATCTCCTTCAGGTACCCCTATCAGCCGTAGGTCCAGTCTTTTTTATATAATCCCATAGTTCTTGTAGACTTTGTTCATTCCTTTTTATTCTTTTTTCTCTAATCTTATCTTTCTGTCTTATTACAGCAAGACAGTCTTCAAGCACTGAAATTTCTTCCTCCGCTTGGTTTATTTGGCTATTGGTACTTGCAGTTGCATTGTGAAGTTCTCATGTTGTGTTCTCATTTTCAGCTCCATCAGGTCATTTATGTTCCTCTCTAAACTGGTTATTCTGGTTAACAGCTCCTATAATGTTTTATTGTGGTTCTTAGCTTATTTGCATTGGGTTAGAACATGCTCCTTTAACTCAGTGGAGTTAGTTATTACCTACCTTCTGAAGCCTATTTCTGTCAATTCATCCATGTCAGCCTCAGCCCAGTTCTGTGCCCTTGCTGAAGAGGTGTTGTGATCATTTGGAGAAGAAGAGGCACTCTGGCTTTTTGAGTTTTCAGCATTTTTTCATTGACTCTTTCTCATCTTTGTGAGTTTATCTAGCTTTGATCTTTGAGGCTGCTAACCTTTGGATGGGGTTTTTGTGGGAACTTTTTTGTTGATGCTGTTGTTGCTGCTTTCTGTTTGTTTTTCTTTTTACAATCAGGCCCCTCTTCTGTAGGGCTGCTGTGGTTTTCCAGGGGTCCACTCCAGACCCTATTTACTTGGGTCCCTCCCATCCCTGGTGGTGTCACCAGTGGAGACTGTAGAACAGCAAAGATGGCTGCCTGCTTCTTCCTCTGGGATCTCCGTGATGCCAGTGGGAACGCTCCTGTATAAGGTGTCTGGTGACCCCTGTTAGGGTCTTATCCAGTCAGGAGACATGAGATCTGGGACCCGCTTTACAAAGCACTCTGGCTACCCCTTGGTGTAAGGGGTGCACTGTGATGGGGGGAATCCCACTTGTCCAGACTCCCCAGATTTCTCAGAGCCAGCAGGGGGAAAAATTAAGTCTGCTGATCCATGGGGATCGTGGCCACCCCTCCCCCCAGGGGCTTTGTACTAGGGAGATCAGAGTTCTGTCCATAAACTCCTGGCTGGAGTTGCTGAAATTCCCTTAGGAAGACCTTGCCCGGGATGGGTCAGGGTCTGGCCTAAAGAGGCAGTCTGGTCATGATTTGCCACAGCCTTTGTGTTGCACTGTGGGGAATTCATCCTGGGTCCAAACCATCCAATCTCCCTGGCACTGGCAGGGGAAAAATGCCAGACTGGAGCTGCAGTGATGGCTGCCACTCCTTCCCTTGGGAGCTCACTCATCTTAGGCAGCAGGCAGCTGCAGTGATGGTGGCTGCCCCTTCCCCCAGGAACTAGGTAATCTTAGGCAGTCTTTAGCCAAGTGGCCACAGAGAATCTGCACGGCTCTGTGCTTGTGACCCAAGGCCCTGGTGGCATGGGCTCATGAGGGAGATCTGATATGCAGGTTACATAGATCTATGGAAAAAGCATGGTTTCCCGAGCAGAGTAGCTCAATCACTCACTGCCTCCCTTGGCTGGGGGTGGAAGCTCCCCCTGCACTGTGTGGCTCCCAGGTGGACCATTGCACCACCCTTCTTTTTCTCACTCTCTGTGGGTTGCACCAACTGCCTAGTCACTCCCAATGAGAGAATCTGGATACCTCAGTTGCCAGTGCAGGATTCACTCACCATTTTTGTTCTTCTTGGTGGGAGCTTTCTACTGCGGCTCTTTCTAGTTGGCCATCTTGGCATCTTCCCCATGATTTCAGTGTTTTAAAATTTATTGAATCTTGTCATGGCCTAGCATATGGTCTACCTTGGAGAATGTTACAAATGCTCTTGAGAATAATGTGTATTCTGTTATTGGGTTAGAGTGTTCTATATATGCCTATTAGGTTTAGTTGGTCTATGTCTTCCTTCAATTCTATCAGTTTTTGCTTTATTTATTTAGGGGCTCTGTTTTTTGGTGCATATATATGTATAATTGTTGAAGTTGCTTGACAGATTTGCCTTTTTGCCTTTTATCATTATATAATATTGTTCTTCATCTCTCATAACAGTTTTTAAAAATCTGTTTTGTCACATATTAGTCTAGCTATATATACTTATCTATGGGGGATATGCTCTAAGATTCTGAGTGAATGAATGCCTGAAACCACAAATAGTACCAAAACCTATGTACACTATATGTGACATTTGATCTGATACTCTAGAGGACTACTAAGTGACTAATGGGTGGATAGCAGTGTGGATATACAGTGTGGATATCCTGGACAAAGGGAAGATTCATGTCCTGAGTGAAATAGAGTGGTGTGAGATTTCATCATGCTACTCAAAATGGTATGCAATGACAAACTTATGAATTGTTTATTTCTGGATGTTTTAATTTAATATTTTAAGATCATGGTTGAATGCAGTTAACTGAAACCATGAAATGTAAAACCACGGATAAAGGGGGACTACTGTATACCCATATATTGTATTCTAGTATAATATAGGATAGCTTTCTTTTGCTCACTATTTGCATAGAATAACTTTTCCCACCCTTTCCATTTCGAAGTATTTGTTTTTTATTTTAATGTGAGTCTCTTGTAGATAACCTATTATGTTTCCTTAATCCATTTTAGCCACTTATACCTTTTAATTGGAGAGTTTAATCTATTTACACCTGAAGTAATTACTGATAAGGAAGGACTTCTGTCATTTTGCTACTTGTTTCATGTTTTAGACGTTTTTCATTTTCAATTATTCAGTTCTGCCCTCTGTAAAAAAATCGTTATTTTTAAAAATATTTTAAATCTATAGTTTGTTGAATCCACATATATAGAACCCATGGATACAGAGGGCTGACTGTATACAAGAACTTTGTTTCTATCTAGCTGTTTCCCTTTATCTTGTGATTATCACAAATTACATCTTTATACATTGTGTGCCCATTAACATATATTTATAATTTTGTTTATGTAATTATCTTTTAAATAACATAAATATATTACGTTCTTTATTTCTTTAAGCAAATTTCAGTTACGATTGTGTCCTTCCATTTCATTCTGAAGAATTCCCATTCACATTTTTTGTAGGGTAGCTCTACTAGCTATGGACTCTCTCTTTTTTTTTTGTTTTTGTGCCACTGGGAATGTCTTATTTTTTCCTTTACTCTTGCGCATAGTTTTGCTGGTTATAGAAACATTGGTTGACCTTTTCTTTTCCCAGCAATTTTAGTACATCACCCCACTGACTTCTAGCCTCTACGGTTCCTGATGACAAGGCAGCTGTTAATCATACTGAGAATCTCTTTTATGTAAGAAGTTGTTTCTCTCCTGCTGCTTTTGGGTATCTGTCTTTGTTTTTGTCTTTCTTTTTAAATTTTTCTTTTTTTTCTTTTTCTTTTTGTGTTTTTGTCTTTCTAAAGTTAGATTGTAATATGTCTCAATGTACATCTCTTTGAGTTTATCCTAATTGGAATTTGTTGAGCTCTTGGATATATAGAAAAGCACACTTCAATTCCAGTATTTTTATTTTGTTTCTTTTTATAATTTCTCTCTCCTTATTAACATGCTCTGTTTGGTGGGACATTGTTCTCCTTCCTGATTTGCTTTAGTTCTTTGTCCAAGGTTTCCTTTAGCTCACTGAGTAAATACATTTGATTTGAAGTTTTTGTCTAGTAAATCCTAATACTTGGGCTTCCTCAGACAGTTTCTATTTTTTTTAACCCCTGTGTATTGGCTATACTTTCTTTTTTTTTTTTGCATGCCTCATAGTTTTTGTTAAAAAGTTAACCTCTTAAATATTATAAGCAGTCCAAGCTTTTAAGTGTGTCTGTTGTTTCCTGACTGTTATTCCTTCTCTCTGGTGGCAGAGGCTAACACATTCACCAAATGTTTTTGACAAGGCCCCTAGACAGCTGCCATTCTACCCTGAGAGATTCTGAGTTAGGCAAAATAAAGGCAAGCTCTTTGCACCTGTCCTTCAGTGAACCATCAGATGGGTCAAAACAACAATAATTCTTAGAGAACAGGTCTCCTCTGCTCCTTCTGGTACCGTGAACCCACATAGGAAACATGGGATGCTGTTCTGAAGACTACCACCAAACTGGAGAAGAAGGAACGGAGCCAGAGTGAGTTAGAATGCCACAGAGGTCTCCTACTGAGATTGTCATCTTTTTTTTGATCAAGTGTTCACCTCATTGATGCAGACCTTTGACCAGTTCCATTAAAGTTCATTCTAACAATTTGTGCCTGTTTATTTGTTAGTTTGGTGGAGGGGCAGGCTCTTGGAATTTCTTAATTCACTATTCTCACTAAAGTCACTAGAGAGGATTTTATTTCCTGGTTCTGATGTGCTTGCCTGTCAGGCTTAGCTGCAGCATGTACAGCTTCTCCAATACCCAGTTCCTGCAGTACATGGCAGTCAGCAGCATCCAGTGGCCAGCAGCTTCCCCCCAGTAACTTCCTGGGGGTGATTTTATAGCAGAGGGTCTCTGGTGAGCTATCTCCTTATGAACAACTTTCCCTAGCATCCTAGAATGTAGATTGTCAGCAAGTTTCATGAGCACAGCATGATTGCATTTTCTCTCCATTCTGTATCCTCTCCAATAAGGTCTGGATCTCAGCCCAGAAGTCCTTTATCTTAGGCAGTCTCTCTCATCTGTAGTGACAGTGGCTCCTCCCTGCATCTACTATTCTTATATTCTTTAGTGTTTTCTCTACTTACTAGTCAATCTCTTGATACTCCAATCCCTTGTTATAATTAAAAATTATTTATATTAACTTTCTCCTGTTGAAATTCATGTGGTTTCTCTCTCCTGATTGGACACCAAATAATATATTGGAAGAATGAAGCATACTGGAAATTGCTATGAACAATGAATTTAGTAAAGCTTCACAGTCAAATAGAAATAAATTTTGATAATGTAGTTGTGAATATTAAAAATTCTAAGACATTTTTGAATAGGAAGCGACATGCTTTAAAAAGTAATTATGACTTAGAACTAAAATTCCAAATTATTTTAGTAAAATCCAGTGTTCTAGTTATCTGTGCTTTTTAACAGACCACCCTAAAGATAGTGGTATCAAACAACACTTATTTTATCATGCTCACAGATTCTGTGTGTCAGGAATTTAAGAGCAGTGCTGTGATGATGGCATACTTCTACTTCACAAATATGCAGCCTCGGCTCAGAAGACTCAGACAGCTGGAGGTGATCAAATGGTTAGTGACTGGAATCTGTTGAAGACATCTTCATTCACATGTTAGACTTCCTGGGCTAGCATGATTCCAAGGCTGGGCTCAGCTGGGGCTGTTGACTAGAGTCCCCATACTTGGCCTTGTCATGTGGTTTAGACTTCTCATCACATGACAGCTGGATTCTGACAGGGAGCATCCTCCAGAGAGCAACCAGGGAGCAAATTTTCCAGGAGACACAAGTGGATGCTGAATGGCTTTTTTTGGACTTCTGTCACATTCTCTTGGTTAAAAGTGAATCAGTGAGGCTCAGATTCAAGGAGAAGGGGAACTAAGTTCAATTTCTTGATACGGAGTTGTTAATGTTTCACTGCAAAAGAGCATGTGAGGTGGGAGCTATTATTATGCTTGTCTTTGGAATGTGCCATATTCAGTGAGATGTTCAACAGAGAATAAAAGAGACATAAAAATGATAAAGTTCTTATCTTGAGCTTGGAATTGGAATGAGAAAATACTGCATAACTATTATGTAATTTGGGCATATTAATAAGTTTGAATGTGTTAATAAAGTTATGCATACAACAACCTGTCAAATAGATATATTTAATAAAATGTGCAGATCAGTGAAATGGGGATGTGGGGAGATGTGTGAAAGAGATCAGTTCAGCAAAAGTCAGGAGTAGGAGAAATCTGCCAGAAAACATAATAAAAATAAAAATAAATAAGATGACAGGGTGAAACAAAACAAAATCATAGGAATTATAACAAATATGAATGGACTTAGTTCCCCTATTTAAAGAGAAAGTTCCTCAAATATGGTTAAAAATAAAGAACAAACTAACGGTGTTTCCAAAAGACAGGCTGAAGTTAAAATATCAAAGGAATATGGAAAGAAGTGAATGGGAGAAGACAAACAGGCAAATAAAGTAGTATGACAGTATTAAAATCATATAAAGCAAAGCATATGGGCAAATATGAAATACATGACAAACATAAATAATTCATAAATATAAAACAATGCACAATCTTTTTTTATCCTCATGGCACCTATAGAGGAGAGAATAATTAATTGCATAAATCTTCCGGACTCCAAGATGAATGTTAGGTGTTTGTTTATTTTCAAAAGAACTGAGACACATGTCCACAGAAGTTGTTGAGAGTGGCCTACAATCTGGGCTGCTGTGCATAGACTCATGCTATGTATTTTTGAATGAATCAATCAATAAACAAATAAATAAATAAAGGTATGTATGAATGAAAGTTTAAAGGCAGCTTTGAGGATGGCACAGTATTGCCATCTACCAGAGACATCTAAACTGCCTGAGCCTCAGTACTGCCACTTCCCAGTGGGTGAATTTATATAATTATCCAAACTTAGCCCCTATTTCTTTGTAGAAAAGAATTAATAGTAATCCTTTAACAGCTTCCTAATTAAGAGGACTGCTATGAAAATTATGTGAAATTACTCAATCCACTGTGGGAAAGTATTTTGCAAACTGTGAAGAACTCTGCAGGATTAGATGTTATTACTCTGATCCTTCAGGGTAAAAAATCATGGGAGGTTGAGTTAAGTTAAAATCCTTTCTGTAATTGTCTCTCTCTTGCCTCGTCTTATTAGATGATCAGTTGCTTCCATTTGAATCACTGTCAAGAAAGAATGAAGCAGCCAATTCTTTTGGAGGAAGTTGATAGTCTCTTTTTGGGTAAGTTTCCAAGCATAACTCTTAAGAAGTCCTGTCCTGCACACAGATGACTTCCCCCTGCAGCTCTGTTATGCTGCCCAGCATCCATTACTCTGGTGAGATGAGCTGATGGTTTCTGATGTTGCTTTAGTCCTTGTGCTATTTCCTAAGAAGTTGTTTTCCAAGGTGGACTCATGTGCAAACTTCCTGAGGTCATTATTCAGACCATGGTCCAGGTATTTTCTTTGATACACAGAATTCAACAGATCTATAATGCTCCCTGATTATATAATGAATTAAGCACCTACTGTGTGCAGTGTTCAGACTGAGGCTCAGAGAAAGTACACATGAATGGTTCTTGTACTCAAAAAGTGTGCAATTTTGTTAGGTGAGCAAACAGCAAAAATTCAGTTAGCTTTAATTAACAGGTTATTTGAAACTATTTTTATAGGGCATTTTCTAGGATCCATTTTCTTCCTTTCCTAGCAAGAAAACTGCCACATAGTTAGATTTATATTTCCATGTGTATATCTTATTTCGAAGCATGTATTCTTTATCTCTTTTGATTGTCACAGCATGTTTGCGATTTGGCTCAGCAAAATGTTATGATTTCTGTCACTTTTAATCAGAAGAATTGAAATATAGGGAGGTTTCATAAGTTGTTCAAGTTCACACAGAAATTTTGGAACAGAGCAAGACTGAGAGTAAGAATAGTGCTATGGTTTTTCAATCAGACTTCCCAGGACTTGAATCCCAGCTCTCCCACTTAGAAACTGTGCTGTCAGGGGGCAAGTTCTATAATTTCCAGTGCCCGAGTTTTCTTAGCTGGAAATTGGGAATAATATTGTACCTGCCCAAAGGGTTATTGTGAGAATTGAGTCAGATAATCTACATATATATTTTATCAAAGTTTCTGGCGTACAAGAAGTATTTAACACTTGTTAACCATTAATTCATTAATTATTGAGATTTTTTTGGGTACAAAAATTAAACTTTACTCCTTTTTAATAAACATTTATTGTTTACTTTTTATTATAAAAATTACATATGAAAATCACATAAATATGTAAGAGTTAAATATGTGTAAATATTAAAGGCTTTGTTTTCTATTATTAGTCATATTATAATGATTTTTATGAATAACTTTTTGACTGCATTTAGACTATTTCTTTTGGATATTTTTCTAAAATAGAATTACTGGTTAAGAACATTTAAACATTTATAAACATTTTGATAATTTTTACCAAATTGCTTTTTGGTGTGTTTATAGTCCTACCAGTTGTGTAGGAAAGTGTTAATCTCGGGGTAGGCTAGCATTAATAGTTAGAAACATTTCACTTTTTTGTTCTTACTTATTTTCCAGGTAATAGGAAATTTCCTTGTAATTTTAATATACATATTTTGATTAGTGAGGCTGACAGTTTTCATGATTTTATTGGCCATTTTTTTCCTAGGGAGTGTGGTAAGTGCAGATTATAACCCTGATCTATTGAGAACTAAAACCTCTGTCATTTCTTAACATCTTACTGGATTCCTAAAGCTGGAGTTACTTGGACACGTCCTGACCCAGTCCAAGCAGTCTCTGAAAGCCCAGTCTGAGTTTGTGCATCCTGAGTGCACAGGCCATGGGGTTGAGTGCAGGGGGGATGACATTGTGCAGCACATTAAGGAACACAGGAATAAGGGGAATCTTTTTCTCTGCAAGGTGTGTGACAGACAGCACAATGATACCTGTGTAGAAGAGGATGAGGATGAGGTGGGAGTTACAAGTGCTCAGAGCCTTGGACATTGCTTCTGCTGAGTTCAGCCTCAGCACAGAGTGAAGGATTACAGCATAGGAAGAAAATATCAGAGCCATATCACTCCCAACCAAGACCCATGCTAGCATCAGTTGGTAAAATTTGTTCACAGTGATGTCATCACAAGCCAGGCTGATAACCCCCAAGTTAGAGCAGAGGCAGTGCTCGATTTCATTCCTGGAACAGTAGTGTCTTTGGGCAGCCAGTATAGGCACTGGGATGGTCAAGAGGCCATTCTTGAGCACGATGAACCCTGTGGCTTTGAAGACAAAAGCTTTAGTGACTATGGAGGGGTACTGAAGAGGGCGACAGATGGCTATGTATCTGTCTACTGCCATGCAGAGAAAGATGCCTGACTCTATGCAGAAGAAGCAGTGGATGGCATAGATCTCAGCAAAACACATGGGGAGGCTGATGGCCTTGGCATCAAACCAGAAGATGGCCAGGATCTTGGGCATGATGGTGGTGGCCAGGCCAATGTCCACCACTGCTAATATGCCCAGCAAATGGTACATGGGTTCATGTAGCACGGTCTCATGTTGAATGGTGATAATGATGAGGAGATTGGCACCAGGAGCTAAGAGGTAGAGCAGAGTCAGGGGCAGGGAGAGCCAGTGCTGCCACTCATGAATGCCTGGTAATCCCATCAGGATGAACTGGGAAATCTGGAGGCTGGAGTCATAGGTAACACTGGTGGAGGTATCCATGGAATGGGTGCCTCAGTCTCAGTGTCTGTCTGAAATAGAAGGAATCTCTGTTTAAAAGTTCAGCTAAGGGGCTGAGCGTCGTGGTTCATGCCTGTACTCCCAGCACTTTGGGAGGCTGAGACAGGCAGATAATTTGAGGTCAGGAGCTCAAGACTGACCTGGCTAACATGGCAAAATCTCATCTCTGCTGAGAATACAAAAATTAGCTGGGTGTAGTGGTGCCTGTCTGTAATCCCAGCTACTCGGGAGGCTGAGGCATGAGAATCATTGAACCTGGGAGGCGGAGGTTGCCGTGAGCCGAGATTGTGCCACTGCACCCCAGCCTGGACAACAGAGTGAGACCCTGTCTTAAAAAACAAAACAAAACAAAAAGTTAAGTGTCTTGGTAAGAGCCCCTCAATAATGAACCAGCTCCTTTTATTCATGAATGACCCTCAACTTTATTTGACTTCTGGAAATATTCCACAGAGGAATAACAAAAAAAGCAAAAAAATTCTAAACAGAAGAGTTGGAATAACTATTTTTCATCACCACTTGTATGTCTAATAAGCATGTCCACATATATTAACAACAGTCTTATCACTAACAGATAACAAATGTTAGTATTTGATTTACTTCCAATTTTCTGTTTTATTTTTAAACAGTCTACATCATTATCTAGAGATAATTTTGTGTCTTGTTTTTGTCTTTTAGCAGTATGTGTTAAGATGTAATATAAGCACTCAAAAATTTTATTTCATGGATGAATACATTAACCAAAGACTTCACAATATTATTTAAAAAGTGTGATGTTAATTTTAATTGCTGCTTTAAATTTTTGCATTTGGCTATTCTATAATTTACTGACAGGTATTTTGCTTTTAATATTGTTTTCCTTGAGTAGAGTTTCAAAAGTGATGCAAAAGTTATATATACAAAGGATATAATAGTCTTAAAATTTTAAATATAATTTTGATTTTATTTTAAGATATATTATCTATACATGGTAAAAATCAAAATAAAATGAAAAATATAAACAATGAAAAGTAAGACTCTCATGCTTGGGGCTTTGAAATCTTTTTCCTTTTCACCAGAGGCAGCCAGTGATATGTTTCTTGGGAATCCTTCCATTAATAGTTTATGCATGGATAAAAACATATATATATATAATTTTCATAAAAGACATAATCAATTGTTAGCATACCCTTCTCCTTTTTTCTTTCCTTTTCTTTTTTAACTTAATATTTTGAAGACTGCTCCATATTTCCATACTGCTGTTAAGTTGCATTATTTTCTACCACCTAGATGCCCTATAGTTTAATGATTTTTTTTTTGTATTTTTAGAATTGATATATCATAGTTGTAGATATTTTGGAGGTACATGTGATATTTTGATACATGTATACAATGTGTAATGATCAAATCAGTGTAATTAGGATATCCATCACCTCAAGCATTTATCTTTTCTTTGTGTTAGGAACATTACAATTCTCTTTTAGCGATTTTGAAACATACAGTAAATTATTAACTATAATTTTCCTACTGTGCTATTGAATACTAGAACTTATTTCTTCTACCTAACTGTATTTTTGTCCCCATCAGCCACCCTCTATTTTTCCCCTACCCCCACCCTTTCCGGCCTCTGGTAACCACCATTCTATTCATTACTTCTGTGAGATCCACTTTTTTTCTTTTTCCGGCTCACTGCAAACTCCGCTTCCCAGGTTCAAGCGATTCTCCTGCCTCAGCCTCCTGAGTAGCTGGGATTACAGGTGTGTGCCACCACACCCGGCTAATTTTTGTATTTTTAGTAGAGACGGGGTTTCACCATGTTGGCGAGGCTGGTCTCAAACTCCTGACCTCAGGTGATCCGCCTGCCTTGGCCTCCCAAAGTGCTGGGATTACAGGCGTGAGCCACCATGCCCAGCTGAGATCCACCTTTTAAGCTCCCAAACATGTGTAGGAACATGTGATATTTGTCTTTCTCTACTTGATTTATTTCACTTAACACAATAACCTCCAGTTCCATTCATGTTTCTGCAAATGACAGGATTTTATTCCTTTTTTTGGCTGAATAATAGGCCACTGTGTGTGTGTGTGTGTGTGTGCGCGTATCACATTGGATATATATATACACTCTCTATACTATATACAGTGTGTGTATATATAGTGTGTATGTATCTATATATATCTCTCTCTATATATCTCTTATTTTCTTTATCCATTCATCCATTCATGAACACTTAGGTTGATTCCATATCTTCGCTATTGTGAATAGTGCTGCAATAAACATGACAGTGCAGATATCTCTTCTATTTACTGATTTCCTTTCTTTTGGATATAAACCCAGCAGTGAAGTTGCTGTACCATATGGTAGTTCTCTTTTTAGTTTTTTTGAGGAACCTCCATATTGTTTTCCATAATGGCTGTACTACTTTACAATCCCAACAACAGTGTACAAACATTCCCCTTTCTCTGCACCTTTGCTTGCACTTTCATATTTTTGATAATAGCCATTCTAACTGGAATGAGATGATATCTCTTGTGGTTTCGATTTTCATTTCCCCAATGATTAGTGATGTTGAGCAGTTTTTAATATAGCTATTCGCCATTTGTATGTCTTCTTTTGAGATATCTATTCAGATATTCTGCTTTTATTTATTTATTTTTTTGAGATGGAGTCTTGCTCTGTCGCCCAGGCTGGAGTGCAGTGGCACAATCTGGGCTCACTGCAAGCTCTGCCTCTGGCCTCAGCCTCCCCAGTAGCTGGGACTACAGGCGCCCACCACCATGCTTGGCTAATTTTTTGTATTTTGGCTTTCACTCTCTTAGCCAGGATGGTCTCGATCTCCTGACCTAGTGATCCGCCCGCCTCGGCTTCCCAAAGTGCTGGAATTACAGGCGTGAGCCACCGCACCCAGCCTCTGCTTCCTTTTTAGTTGGATTATCTGTTTTTTTCTAGTGAGTTTCATATATATTCTGGTTATTAATCCCTTGTCAGAGAGTTTGCAAATATTTTCTCCCTTTCGCTCCTCATAAATTGTTTTTCTTTCAGTAAACATGTGAGTTTGAAACAGAAGGAAGTTTGCAAGAAAACATCAAAAAGTTATCAGACATGTTTCTTCCTCCAATAGGTGTCAGTTGGCCCACGGAAAAATCCACCCATAAAAAGTAAATGTAAGCTCACTTTCTTAAACATTCTGTAGGTTGTATATTTGTTAGGCATTTAATCTGTTTCCAGTATTTTCTACTATAAAAAATGAAGCTGTGAATGTACTTTTTCTTGTATCTTTATGCATATGTATAAGTTTCTCCACATAATAATTGCCAAGAACTAAACTGCTGGGTCAAATGGAATGAAACGATATTGATTTGACAAGACAAATTGTCTTTTAAAGAGGTTATTCTGACCCAGTATGAAAGTATGGGGATTTTGAATGCTCTTGATGTATACTAAAATGTTTTTACATAGGTACATTGTAGTACTTTACACACCCAGAATTTGTTCATGAGTGTGTCTGTTTCATCATGTCCATGCCAAAATTGGGAATTTTAATTTAAAATATTTATTAATTATTCTATTAATATAATAGAATGAAAATTGATATATCAATTTTGTTTTAGTGTTCACTTCATTGTTTAGTAAATTTTAACATTTTCAAGCACTCATTTTCCATTTATAAGCTTACTCATTAATTTTCTATTTTATCTTATTGTCTATTTGTTATTTATCCAATCTGTCTTGTAGTACTAGAGAAAATAATGTTTTTAAAGTGCTTACCATTGCAGTATATACTACTTGGGTGATGGATGCACCAAAATCTCAGAAATTACCACTAAAGAACTTATCCATGTAACCAAACACCACCAGTTCTCCCAAAACTATTAAAATATTAACAATAAAAATAAAAATAGTAAAGTGCTTACCATGGAGTCTGGCAGCACAACCTTATTAATATGTATGAGTTTCACTATATCTTGAGAATATGACTTCTTTTTAAAGATTATTATGGTTAAGAATTTTATTATCAAAATTATTACATCTCAGAAAGTTCAAATGTTACAGCAATGTGTAAACACTCCACATGAGAAAAAAGAGATACTTCTTCACTCCCAAAAGTTCCCCCCACCTCCTTTGCCCTGACCTCCCCCTGGAAATTTGGTCTTGACAGCACCCTGCCCACACAGAGTGGCTGGGGTCTCTGTCGCTGCTAGGCAGGGTGAGGGCCGCTTGCCCACTGGCTTCTTCTCCCTTTGGTTAACAGCCAAGGGGACAATGCAAACCCCAGCCCAAATGAAGAGACATTTACATACATTTTATATAATATAGCATCCCAAGCAGCATGATTTCTTCTTCCAATGCTCTCCCAGACTGATGGGTTTGTGGGGGAAACAAAAAGAAAAGTACTCTGCTGAGCATTAAAAAAAAAAAAAAACTCCCCTCATTTGAGCAGACACCTGAATTTAATTTTGAAAACTGAAATTTTATAACAGTCACACACAAAGAGAGAAGGCTGTTCATATGATAGTTGTAGGACAAAGTAGAAAAGAAAGGGATGCAAGAGGCTAGGGGGAAAAATGAAGAGAAAAGAAGTTAGAGGGGAGGAAGGAGGGAGATTCACAGTATTATCTTGTTATTCACTACCCCTCCCATGGTTATAACTAAATACAAAATTATAAAAAACATCAGATATTACAGTAAACAAGTGAAAGAAATAAGCTGGCAACCATACAAAATTTGAAAAGATTGTGTACCTAACCTGGTCTGGCCCTAGGGCTTCTCTAGAGGTGTACAGCATGGGGAGAAGCCGGTCCCTTCTCGTCTCCCATCTAGAACAGTGTTAGGGGTGTGGCCTTTCACCAGGCCTTTCACCAGGGGGCCTTTCACCAGGCCCACTCTCACATAAGCATCCCCCGAAGAAATGTGGGGCAGCCCACACACAATCAGTCCTGTTGGTGCCACTCCACAAACCTGTCTTCCCACCTTACCCTACAGACACAGTGCATGCTCCTCAATCATGCAGACGGTCGTGCTCATGGCATTGTCAACTCCTGATTAATCGGGAGTAGAAAAAGTAAAATTCAGAGCATTTCCAAACCACTTGGTATCCTTCCCAATCAAATTTATCGCCAAAAGCTTGTAAGTAGCAGCGCAATTGGCCTATATTCGTCTCATAAGGATATTACCTCTATCTGTTGAATTTTCTGGGAAATTTTCCTCCAATTCATTTTCTGTTAAATTCTATTTATCCTTTAAAAATGTATTATGCACATGCAAACATTTAAATTTTTTTTTTTTTTTTTTTAAAGACAGGGTCTATTTCACTCAGGCTGGAGTGCAGTGGCATGATCACGGCTCACTGCAGCCTTGACCTCATGGGCCCAAGCAGTCTTCCCACCTCAGCCTCCTGAGTAGCTGGGACTACAGGCGTGAACCACCAGGCTTGGCTAATTTTTGTATTTTTCTGTAGAGATGATGTTTCACCATATTGCTCAGGCTGGTCTCAAACTCCTGGGCTCAAGTGATCTGCCCGTCTTGGCCTCCCAAAGAGCTGGGACTACAGACATGAGCCACTGCACCAGGCTACATTTAAACTTTTATGTAGTCCTAACATTTGCACTTTTAAAATTAATTATTTCATGACTAGTAAGCTTTTAATAATGTAAACTCAGTTTTGTTTTTGTTTTTGTTTTTTGAAACAGAGTCTTGCTCTGTTGCCCAGGCTGGAGAGCAGTGGCATGATCTCAGCTCACTGCAACCTCTGATCCCGGGTTTAAGCAATTCTCCTGCCTCAGCCTCCGAAGTAGCTGGGACAACAGGCGTGCAGCACCACGCCCCGCTAATTTTTGTATTTTTAGTAGAGACAGGGTTTCACTATGTTGGCCAGGATGGTCTCGATCTCTTGACCTCAGGATCCACCTGCCTCGGTCTCCAAAAGTGCTGGGATCTCCCAAAGTGTTGGGATTACAGGCGTGGGCCAACACACCCTGCCAAATTCAGTATTTCAATAACCATTTGTTTGCATTTTCTTTATAAAAATTTATTAAAAAAATAATTTTTAACTGATAAAGCGAGAAAGTCTCTAAATTAATTTTCCCCCGCAAATAACTAGACCATTGTTCCAGTACCATTCAGTAAATAACCCCTCTCTTCCCCATTAGTTTGCAATGCCCTTTTTTTGTCATATATTAAATTTTAAAATATATTCAAAGATCACTGCCTGCCTGCACAATCTTTTCTGGTTTTAGTGCACGTACCAAGTGAATTAGTTTATTTGCTATTTTGTAGAAGAGATTCTTATTACTAACTTCAAATAACTTTTTAAAAATGAACAAAAAACTGGTTGCAATTTTTTGAGTATTATATTAAAACATGTAAAGCAATTATGGAAGAAGTGATGTCATCATCTCATTGATTCTTTCCATTCAGAAATATTATGTTTTTCCTTTCTGTCATAGGTATTTTTGGATTTTTTTTCCATTATTGTTACCTTTTCCCTCCATTATACTTTCTAATTGGCTATTGTTACCTAAGAAAACTGATTATTATAATTTTAAGGAAATGTTTTCCAAAATACAGTTATTTTACAGTAGTACTTTCCAAAGCTAGCAGCTTTTTATTAAATTATTGTCTCTTTCAAATTTTCTGTTTTTGGCAGAAAAATGTATTACCTATCATTACGATAGTTTTGAATAATGTACACTTTTATTTTTATTTTGCATATTATGACAATATTTAGAATTTTCAAAACTACACAAAAGAAATGGTGATAGTCAACATCTATTCTAGCTCTGAACTTTAAACCCTCTCTAGAGCGCTCTCTTTTACGGCACTGGCTAATCCTTTTCTGATAAACGTTTGTATTTATTTAGGTGATTTGATGTTTATTTCTGGTTCTTAATTTTTTTTTTTAATTGGGCATTGGTGAAATCAATAACTATTTTTGGGAGTCTCAAATGTGTGATTTAAGTGGCAGGGTCTCCTGCTTTCACTATTCCTTCAGTATTTATAGAGCTCTTCTTCTGTGTCAGACTCCATGAGGCAGGAGTGTGTACTTCCACTGGTAGGGATTTCTTTTATTTCCAGCATGTCCAGAAAAGACCTGAGATTCATTTTTCTCACTTTTTTCTCACTTTTTCTCCAGGTCTCAGGCCTTTGTCTCTGCACAGATGAGGATCTCGAGGGAAAAGAGGGCCAGAGTTGGAAGGATCAAACTGAGAAAGTCAGGGAGGAAGGAGAAAAACAGGCAGCAGCAACCAAGACAGAGACCTATGAACAGAAAAGGAAACAGCTTCTCATCTGTGGCCTCTTGGTTCCTCCCTGCTAGGAGATCCAGGACAGATCCTTTCTAAATGGAATTGCTTTCTGTAGCTGCTTCTGTTCTCTTGGCTACACCTCTCTTTTATCACTTTGTTGCTGAGAGTACGTCTCATTCTCTGCCGTGGGGTTTGGGCTGTTGAACAAATTGGAGCACCAAGATGCCCTGGACCTTCTCTGCTACTCCCTATGTGCTCCATGAGGCTTCCTCTAATTTTCTTCCTGTGTGCCCCAATACTTGGAGTTTTCTCACCACCACCCCAATTGACCTCCCCATGATTTTAGAGGAGTATCAAACTCAACTTAGGGAACAGAATTACTCAGCCCCTAGTCCCATGGGAAGCACTCTTAGATAGTCTTCTGTGTCATGATGAAGGGTTGGGAGGAGGTGTCCCTCCTTCTGGTGTGAATCCCTGAATGTCTGTTCCTCTCCCCAATACAAACAGCTCAATTCAGCCTCTTCAGGAGCCATTTTCCAGTGGATGTATTTTCTAGTCTATACTTCATGTTTTACCACTTCCTTTATCGTGGGTTTTCTCTCCATATACACACATATATAAAATGCAGATGCCCCCTTTGTTGGCTATTTCCTATCTGTCTCTGCAGATGTCTTTCCCACCTTGCTCTGTATCCAGAGTTTAAAATCTATGGCCTCTGGTTTATTGTTGGATTTGGCCAGGGGGAGGCACTGGTGGGAGATCAGAGGGCAGCAGGGACTACAAGTAGAGGATTTATTTTTCTGACTCTCTTCCTGTTGGCTCACTGTTTGACAGTGCCTGTGTTTCTCTACTAAAAACCACTGATCCTGTCAGGTGGTCCCCCTCTGCATAGCTCCTGTCAGTATTAAGAACTATTTCTTCCCACTGCTTTTCAGGCTTAGAAATGGCAATGGCTGTTTAAAAATTATTTTGTGTGTGTGTGTGTGTGTGTGTGTGTGTGTGTGTATATATATATATTTGAGGTGTATAGCATACTTTGATATACACATGCATGTTGATTACTAACAGTGAGGCAAATTAACATTCCATCATCTCATGTAGCTACTTTTCTTGGTTTTTTTTGGTTTTGTTTTTTGTTTTGGTGGTAGGAGGACCTAAAATCTACTCTCTGGAGCTCCAGAGTTTGGTGCATATATATTTAGGCTTGTAATATCTTCTTGTTGGATTGATCCCTTTATTGTTATATAATGACCTTCTTTGCCTTTTTTTTTTTTTTTTTACTGTTGCTGCATTAAAGTCTGTTTTATCTGATATAAGAATAGCTGCTCCTGTCGACTCTTGGTTTTCATTTGCATGCAATATCTTTTTCCACCTCTTTACCTTGTGTCTATAAGAATCCTTATGTGTTAGGTGAGTCTTTTAAAGACAGTAAATATTTGGTTTGTGAATTTTTATCTATTTTATCAATCCATATCTTTTAAGTGAAGCATTTAGACCATTTACACTCAACATTAATATTGAGATGGAAGGTAGTGTTCCATTCATCATGTCGATTGTTACTTAGATACATTGTTTTCTTCATTGCATTATGGTTTTATAGGCCCTGTGAGTTTTATGCTTTCAAGAGGTTCTATTCTGATGCATATTGACTTTTGGTTTCAGGATTTAGAACTTCTTTTAACATTTTTATAGAGCTGGTTTGGTGGTGACAAATTCTCTCAACATTTGCTTGTCTGAAAAATACTTTATTTCTTATTTATGAAACTTAGCTTTTCTGGATACAAAATTCTTGACTGACAGTTACTCTGTTTAGGAAGGCTAAAGATAGGACCTCAATCCCTTCTGGCTGAGGTTTCTGCTGAGAAGGTTTCTGCTGAGAAGTCTACTGTTGGTCTCATAGGTTTTTTATTATAGGCTACCTGATGGTTTTGTCTTACTGCTCTTAGAATTTTTTCCTTCACATTGACTTTGGATAGCCTGATAATTACATGCCTTGGTGATATCTTTTTTCCAGTGAATCTCCTAGGAGTTCTTTGGGCTTCTTGTATTTGGATGTCTAAATCTCTAGCATGGACAGGGAAGTTTTCCTCAATTATTTCCTCAAATAATTTTTCCAAACTTTCTGCTTGTTATTCTCCCTCAGGAATACCAATGATTCTTAAGTTTGGCTATTTTACATAACCCCATATTTCCTTAAGACTTTGCTAATTTCTTCTCTTTATTTCTTTATTTTTGTCTGATTGGGTTAATTCAAAAACCTTTTCTTCAAGCTCTGAAATTATTTATTCTACTTCACATAGTTTGTGTTTAAAATTTTTCTACTGCATTTTGTAATTACATAAATGTGTCTTTCATTTCCAGAAGTTCTGATTTGTTTTTCTTTAAAATATCTATCTCCTTAGCAAGTTTTTCCTTCATATTGTGAATTTTTAGATTTATTTGTTGGTTTTTACCTTTCTATTGTTTCTTCTTGAGTAACTTAATAATCAACCTTTTGAATTCTTTATCTTGCATTTAAAGGATTTCATGTTGAGTTGGATCCATTGCTGGAGAGCTAATGTGATCTTTTGGGAGTGTTATACAACCCTGTTTTGTCATACTGCCAGAATTACTATTCTGGTTCCTTCTCATTTGGGTACATGATTTTTTTCTAATTAATTTTTGAATTTATTTTGGATTCAGCTGGTTTTTGTAATTTCTTTTTTTCCCCTTGAGGATGTGAGTTTAATGATTATAGTTTTTGTAACCTAATTTGGCTCTGTGTGCTTTCTGAAATGAAGACTCTGTACAAGTTCCGTGGTTATAGAGAGTCTTTGTATAATGGCTTTTTCAGATGCAGGTTGTAGTAGCAATGTGTTTGGTATGTGAGCAGGTTCGCTGTCTCCTGTGGGTTTGGAATGATAGAGATCTCTTGAAGCTTATCTTGTTCCCCAGTAGTGTACACTATTTTTAATTTATTTTCCTCCCAGTATTTTATTTACTGGGTTGAACAGCTCAGGCTTCAGGGCAGTAGGGGAGGTGTCCATAGGTAAAAACTGGCTTGGATAAAGCAGGTGGGTAAATACAATACCCCATGATGGGCAGAGGTTCCAGCCTTGACAGAGGCAGCTGGGGGAGTTCTCAGTGAAAAGCACTGAAGTCTTTTCAGGGGAAAGGGAGGGAGCTGCCTCAGCTCCCCTGCCAGGCCAGCAAGAAAGTCTTTCACCTCCTGGTCACACATCTGACCCAGTGAGCTGGCTATTCAGATCAGACAGGCACCACTTTTCATCTGCAATGATGTTGATATTCCATTTAGAGAGGGATTGGGACTCTATCCCCTCATGCAATCCTGAACCTGGAGGGCATTTCTCCTATGGGTATGTAGTCACTTTGAAGTGTTCCTGAAAGGTCGACAACACATGCAACCACACTGAGATCTCATGGGAGAAACTCTATCCGCGCCTGCCATGGTGAGTGATGGGGAGAAAAGTGTCTTTTTCCAAGAACTTTCATGAGCACCAGGGTTGCCTGACTATTAGGGTAGAGCCACAGGCCTTCTCCACTAAACCCAGCACTGCACCTATGCCTCTGCTGAAAGAAACTTCCCATAAGTGGAATGTTCTGGGACTCAAGACCTGCCATCTGATTTTTTTTTTTTTTTTTTTTGTCCCATGGGGTGCTCCCTTGATGTTGTGCACTCCTTCTTCCCCTAGAATTAGAAGTTTCTGGGGGCTGGACTACTGTGAATGCTGCTGGTCCTCTTGGTGCAGCCAGCCAGTGGGGCTGCCACATTCCAGGATAGCGCTGGGAAATGTCTGCAAGAGATCTATTTATGTGACCTCTCCTCAAGTCTCCCAGAAGCGGGTACCAGCAGCAAGTCTGATGCAGGTGGCCAGGAAGTGATGTAGGCTCTGTGATATTCTTGGTTATAAATAGCCTTGGTGTGTTGGCTTTCTCAAATGCCAGCTGTAGTAGTAATGAACTGGTCATGTGGACAGACTCAGGACCTCCTGGTTATCCAGGGTAATGCAGGCAATAGTGATAGCTGAGGTCACATACAAGTTTTCTCCTTCTTGGGCACTGTTATTCTGCCTGCAGATGCTGTAATGGACTGTGTTGGTTGGCTTCCATCCAGAAAATGGCACTTGGAAAAGAACATCAGCTGCAGAGGTAGCGGTGGAATTTGTGCTTGCCTTATGTTACCCAGGAGAGATACTGTGGTGTCTCAGGGAATGGATAGGTACATAAAATTCTTTAAAGGTTCTGTCCTTTGTGTTAAGCTACCAAGGCAGGTGGAGAGGCAAAGCCAGGTGGGGAGGCAAAGCCAGGTGGGGGCTGGGTCAGATAAATCCATGCTCTGTCTCTCCACATGCAGGCACAATCAGTGGCCCCATTGGGAATTGGAGGGATTTTCTGTAGCCACTGTGGTAATGTTCCAGGGAGGAGCACAGCTGTCCCTTCTGCACAAAATACTCCACACAGAGAGTGGGGATTAGCAGGTGGCAATAAGCCCCACCCAGCTCCCATACGCTTAGCAAGGCAGGTCTCATACCCTCAGTGTTTCACTAGCATCAGCTAGCTAGGTTCCAGGCAGTCTGCACTGAGAACTCAAAACTGCCCCAGGCCACAAGCCTTCCATGGGGAGACAGAAACTGCAGCTTTCAGGTCATGCCCCTCCCATTATGCCCATGAATCCGGGGCACCCAGTTTCTATGCAGGTAGCTACAACCCACTTCCCACTCGCCCCTCAGTTCAGGTCAAGGAAGTTTGTCCACACTTGAGATTATATCATGAAGCTCAATTGGGAGCTTCTCTCAACATGTGACTGCTGCCTGAGTTAACTGGCTGACTTCTGTGGGGTCCCCTGTGAGGTAAGCCCTGGAGTGGCTTCTTTCCATCACCTCTGGAGACTGGGAGTGCATGTAAAGCACATTCTGATGTTGCTCCTTCTCATATACTCTGGACTGCTCACTAAGCTCCAGCGCTGGGTAGGGTTAAGGCCTTCCCCTGTGGTCTGGATTGCCAGGTTCTCCAGTGGGAATTTATATCCCGAAGGCAGTTTATTCCCCTCTCACACTCCGGGGATTTACAGTTTTCTGCCTGGATCACAGTGTAGGCTGTAGCCCACCACTTCTTTCAAAGGGTCTGTGGTTTTCTTCAGTTTTTCTGTTAAGTTCCAGTGTTGCTTCTTGGAAAAAAGTTCACAGCATGAATCTCTACTCACTGTTTTTCCTTTCCAAGTGGGAGAGGCATGCTAACAATGCCTCCAGTCTGCCATCTTGGAAGATATTATTGGATGGAATTGTGTTTCTCTTTTCATCATTACTTTAAATTGTCAGATAGCAGCAACTGTGCCTATTTTATTCACTGTTTTATTCCTAGTATCTTTCAGGGTAGCAAGCTGATAATAGATGTTCAATAAATATTAAGTTGGAATCATATTTTCTCTTAGCTGCCATAATGCCATATCTTCACACTTTGTTATGTATAATAATATACAGTAAACATACTGATATTGAATCCAAATACTTTAATAAACTCTCTTTTTAATGCTACCAAATTCAGTGCCGCACATTTTCATTTGAGATAGTAGTTGCGTTTGAGAGGTAACTAGAAAACAACTGAAAATTAAGGACTCTTCATTTTCATTTGTTTTCTAGTTACCTCTGAAATGCAAGTACTGTCCAGTGTTCTGGTCTCTCTTCAACCCACATTATTTTCTTTGGTAATATCTATTACTATGACTGACAATAAACATCAACCAGAAATTATTGCAAACTTTTATGGAGACATATTTCTATGCCAATTTGTTTTGTACTTTGTCTGTCCTATCAAGGGATGGGCTTTTTTATCTGTTCCTTGAAGGGGACTGATTCATGATGCTGGAAATCAGATAATAAAACTTGCACATATATAGGTGTTAAGGCCATTTAAAGTATCAAGTCCAGGCTGGATGGTGGAGATTAAGAAGATGGCACAAATCCTGAAAGAGAAAGGTTCAGGTTATTAGGGAAGAAAGAATTCATAAGACAGAGGTTGAGTATAACATCTGGGGATATTTTGGAGATCAGTTACTATGGACTGTGGTGACAAAAAAATCTTGTCTTATTAACTCCCTGTATGAGTAGTGTTGAAAGAGAAATTATGTTTTTAAAGGAAGTTTGAATTTCCTGATTTATGACAATCTTATCTATTGAGTGACAGGCCCACATCCTACATATGAGTATAAAGAAACTCTGTAAAGCCCTACAAATTAAAGAGTGCCCCCTTCTTCCTATCACTCAGACTTAATAAGATACAATAAAATTTTGAAAATAAACTGGCTAAGATTTGTATGGCCAGGCATTTTGATCCAAGCCTTCATGAGTGTTAAGAGTTACAATCAATAGAAAACTTGGGACTATTGGCTTGTGAAAAAATAAAGGGCAGATTCATGAGAATTGCTTATGCTCTAATGCCTTCCCATCAGCATGATATTCATAAATTTGATAATATATAATGAGATTATTGTGATTTCATTCACATGTTTGAAAATTCCTATTGACATATCTGGAAAAGCTGACCTATAATCTGTAGCCTGGTGACAGGTTTTACATCAAAGTTCATTAGAGAACAAGATTGAAGAATTCATACTATGCAAGTAAGATATATTATTAAGCTACAATAATTAACATAGTGTGGTATTGACAAAAAAATGAAACACTTCATGAGCAAAGGAGAAGTAAGATCCTTTTCAGACAAGAAACTGCTAAGGGAATTCATTACCACCAAACATGCCTTATAAGAACTCCTGAAAAAAGTACTAAGTATGGAAAGGAAAGACCATTACCAGCCACTACAAAAACACAATAAAGTACACAGACTAGTGACATTATAAAGCAACTGCACTAACAAGTATGCATATTAACTAGCCAACAACATGATGACAGGATCAAATCCATACATATCAATATTAACCTTGAATGTAAACAGGCTAAATGCCCCAATTAAAAGGTATAGAGTGACAAACTGGATAAAAAATCAAGATCCAATGGTATGCTGTCTTCAAGAAACCCATCTTATTTGCAATCACACCCATAGTCTCAAAATAAAGGGACAGAGAAAAATCTACCAAGGAAACAGGAAACAGAAAACAGCAGGAGTTGCAATTCTAATTTCAGACAAAATAGACTTTAAGCCAACAAACATCAAAAAAGGCAAAAAAGGGCATTACATAATGGTAAAGCGTTCAATTCAACAAGAAGACCTATGTATCCTAAATATATATGTACCCAACACAGGAGCACTCAGATTCATAAAGCAAGTTTATAGAGACCCTGAAAGACACTTAGACTCCTACACAATAATAGTGGTAGACTTCAACACCCCACTGACAGTATTAGCTAGATCATCAAGGCAGAATGTTAACAAAGATATTCAGGACCTGAACTCAACACTGGACCAAATGGACCTGATAGATATCTACAGAACTCTCCACCCCAAAACAACAGAATATACATTCTTCTAACCTGCACATGGCACATACTTTAAAATTGACCACCCAATCGGAAGTAAAACATTCCTCAGAAAATGCCAAAGAACTGAAATCATACCAACCACTCTCCTGGACCACAGTGCTATAAACATAGAATTTAAGACTATTTGCTTAAAACCATACAATTACATGGAAATTAAACAACCTGCTCCTGAATGACTTTTGGGTAAATAAATGAAATTAAGGCAGAAATCAAGAAGTTCTTTGAAACTAATGAGAACAAAGCTACAGCATACCACAATCTCTGGGACACAGCTAAGGGAGTGTTAAGAAGGAAATTGGTAGTACTAAATGCCCACATCAAAAAGTTAGAGACATCTCAAGTTAACAACCTAACATCACAACTAAAAGAACTAGAGAAGCAAGAGTAAACCAACCCTAAAGCTAGCAGAAGTCAAGAGATTACCAAAATCAGAGCTGAACTGAAGGAGATTCAGTCATCAAAAACCATCAAAAGATCAGTTAATCTAGGAGTTTGTTTTTTGAAAAAAATAAATAAGATAAATAGACCTCTAGCTAGACAAATAAAGAAGAAAAGAGAGAAGATCCAAATAAACACAATTAGAAATGACAAAGGGGATGTTACCACTGACCCCACAGAAATACAAATAACCATCAGAGACTACCATGAATTTTATGTACACAAACTAGAAAATCTAGAATAAATAGAAAAATTCCTATACACATACACACTCCCAAGTCTAAACCAGGAAAAATTAAATATCTGAACAGGCCAACAAAAAACTTTGAAATTGAATTAGTAGTAAATAGCCTTCCAATCAAAAAAAGCCCAGGATCAGATAGATTCACAGCCAAATTCTTATAGATGGACAAAGAAAACTGGTACCACTTCTACTGAAACTGTTCCCAAATAACTGAGGAGGAGTTGCTCCCCAACTCAATCTATGGGGCCAGCATCATCCTCATACCAAAATCTGGCAGTGACACAACACAAAAAGAAAACTTCAGGTCAATATCCTTGATGGACATTGATGCAAAAATACTCAAAAAAAAAAAAATACTAGCAAACTGAATCCAGCAGCTCATCAAAAAGCTAATCCACCATGATCAAGTAGGCTTTATTCCTGATATTTGTGTTGGTTCAACATAAATGAATCAATAAATGTGATTCATCACATCATCACATAAACAGAACTAAAGGCAAAAACCACCTGATTATCTCAATAGATGAAGAAAAGGCTTTTGATAAAGTTCAACACCTCTTCATGTTAAAAACTCTCAATAAACTAGGTATTGACCAAATATACATGAACATAAATAAAAGCCATCTATGATAAACCCACAGCCAACATTATACTGAATGGGCAGAAGGTGGAAGCATTCCCCTGGAAAACCAGCATAGGACATGATGTCCTCTCTCACCACTCCTATTCAACATAGTATTGGAAGTCCTGGTCAGAGCAATCAGGCAAGAGAAAGAAAGAAAGCACATCCAAGTAGGAAGAGAGGAAGTCAAACTATCTCTGCAGATGACATGACTCTACATATAGAAAACCCCATAATGTTGGCCTAAAAGCTCCTTAAGCTGATAACGTCAGCAAAGTTTTAGGATACAAAATCAATGTACAAAAATTGCTAGCATTGCTATATACCAAAAAGAGTCAAGCCAAAGCCAAATCAGGAACACAGTCCTAGTCACAATTGCCACAGAAAGAATAAAACACCTAGGAATACAGCTAACTAGGTAGGTGAAAGATCTCTACAAAGAGAACTACAAAACACTGCTCAAAGAAATCAGAGATGACACAAACAAATGGAAAAAACAGTCTATGCTCATGGATAGGATGAATTAATATCATTAAAATGGCCATACTGCCAAAAGCAATGTACAGATTCAATGTTATTCCTATCAAACTACCAATGACATTCTTCACAGAACTAGAAAAACTATTTTAAAATTCATATGGAATCAAAAAAGAGTCTGAACAGCCAAGGCAATCCTAAGCAAAAAGAACAAAGCTGGAGGCATCACATTACCTGACTTCAAACTGTACTACAGGGCTACAGTGACCAAAACAGCATGGTACTGGTACAAAAACAGACACACAGACCAAAGAAGCAGAATAGAGAGACAAGAAATAAGGCCACACACTTACAACTATCTTATCTTAGACAAACCTGACAAAAACAGGCAATGGGGAAAGACTCCGTATTCAATAAATGGTGCTAGGATAACTGGCTAGCCATATGCAGATGATTGAAACTGGACCCCTTCCTCACACAATATACAAAAATCAACTCAAGATGGATTAAAGACTTAAATGTAAAACCCCAAACTATAAAAATCCTGAAAGACAACTTACCTGGAAGACAACCATTCTGGAAATAGGAAAAGGCAAAGATTTCGTGACCAAGACACCAAAAGCAATTGCAAGAAAAGCAAAAAATGACAAGTGGGATGTAAGCTCTTAAATTAAAGAGCTTCTCTACAGTAAAAGAAACTATCAACAGAGGAAACAGACAATCTACAGAATGGGAGAAAATATTTGCAAACTATGAATCTCATAAGTGCTAATATCTAGCATCTATAAGAATGAAAATAAAAAACCATTAAAAAGTGGGCAAAGAACATGAACAGGCATTTTTAAAAAGACATAGATGTGGCCAAGAAGCATATTTAAAAACTCAATATCACTGATAATTAGAGAAGTTCAAATAAAAACTGCAATGAGATACCATCTTGTAACAGTCAAAATGGCTATGATTAAAAAGTCAAAAAATAACAGATGCTGGTGAGGTTGCAGAGAAAAGGGAATGCTTATACACTGCTGGTGGGAGTGTAAATTAGTTCAACCATTGTGGCCATTTCTCAGAGAGCTAAAAACAGAACTACCATTTGATGCAGGAATCCCATTACTGGGTATATACTAACAGAATATAAATTGTTCTGTCATAAAGACCAAGGCACACGTACATTCATTGCAGCACTACTCATAATAGCAAAGACATGGAATAAACCTAAATGTCCATCTATGGCAGATTGAATAAAGAAAATGTGGTACATACATACCATGAAATACTATGCAGCCATAAAAAGAATGAGATAATGTCCTTTGTAGAAACATGGATAGAGCTGAAGGCCGTTATCCTTAGCAAATGAATGCAGGAACAGAAAACCAAATACTGCATGTTCTTATTGAAAAGTGGGAACTTAATCATGAAAAATACGGACAAAAAGAGAGGAACAACAGACACTGAGATCTACTTGAGGGTGGAGGGTAGGAGGAGGGAAGGGATCAGAAAAAAAATAACTATTGGGTACTAGGTTTAGTACCTGGGTGATAAAATAAGCTGTATAACAAACCCCTGTGACATGAGTTTACCTATATAACAAACCTGCACATGCACCCCAAACCTAAAATAAAAGTTAAAAAAAATTTAGGTTGGTGCAAAAGTAATTGCTGTTTTGGATCATAAATTTTAAATCATTATAACTAGGCTCAAACACATATTTATTAACTAAAATAGGAACCATTACAATCAACACATTTTTGTCAATGAGAAATAAGTTTGTTTATTCCAATAGCATAAACATCCATGCTTTCGGATTCAACAAACTCTTAGAAAGCTTTTTTTGCATTCTCTTGGTTGTGGAAGCGTTTTCCTTGCAAAAAGTTGTTGAGATGCTTGAAGAAGTGATAACTGGTTTGTGAGAGGTCAGGTGAATATGGTGGATGAGGCAAAACTTCATATCCCAATTTGTTCAACTTTTGTAGCATTGGTTGTGTGACATGCGGTTGGGCACCGTCATGGAGAAAAATTGGGCCTTCCTGCTGACCAACACGGGCTGTAAGCGTTTCAGTTTTCAGTGCATCTCATTGATTTACTGAGCATACTTCTCAGAAGCAATGGTTTCGCCAGGATTCAGAAAGCTGTAGTGGATCAGACCTGCAGCAGACCACCAAACAGTGACTATGACCCTTTTTTGGTGCAAGTTTGGCTTTGAGAAGTGCTTTGGAGCTCCTTCTCAGTCCAACCACTGAACTGGTCATTGACTGGTTGTCATATAAAATTCACTTTTCATCACGTGTCAAAATCTGATTGAGAAATTGTTCATTGTTGTTGAATAGAATAAGAGAAGACAACCCTTCAAAACAATGATTTTTCTGATTTTTGCTCAGCTCATGAGGGACCCACTTATCAGACTTTTTCACCTTTCCAATTTGCTTCAAATGCCAAGCAACTAGAATGATCAACATTGAGTTCTTTGGCAATTTCTCGTGTAGTTGTAAGAGGATCAGTTTTGATGATTGCTCTCAATTGGTTGTTGTTAACTTCTGATGGTCAGCCACTACACACCTCATCTTCAAGCCTTTTATCTCTTTTGCAAAACTTGAACCACCACTGCACTGTATGTTCATTAGCTATTCCTGGGCCAAATATGTTGATGTTGCAAGTTGTCTCTGCTGCTTTACAACTCATTTTGTATTCAAATAAGAAAATTGCTCAAATTTGTATTTTGTCTAACATCATTTCCATACTCTAAAGTAAATATGAAATAAACAGCAAGCAATAACTCATTAGCAAATAAACATAAAGTGAGAAGTGTGCATTAAAATGTTGTATAACATAACCACATTTATTTAAGAATGTATTCCAATATCAAATGGCAAATTTCAACAGTGCAAAAACTGCAATTATGTTTGCACCAACCTAATAAAGATTAATGAAAAATATTAGGGAGTACAAAGATAAACCTACATATATATAAACGCTTGACTTCTGACAAAGATAAAACTTTGTCATAAGCTGTGGGGGAAAGGATAGTCTTTCCTGTAAAATGTGCTAGGTCAACAGGCTATCCATAGAGAAAAATGAATCTTGATCCCTCATATATACACATATATATACAGTCATTTTGAGACCAAACATGAAAAGTTAAAAACAGTAAAGCTTCCTAATGATAGTATAATGAAATATGTTCATGACTTTGAAATTGTTCTTTACTTTGAGGCAGAGAATATTTTCTTAAATAGGGCATAAAAATGAGCTAAACATTTTTTCCTGTGTTTTTTGGCTGTATAAATGTCTTCTTTTGAGAAGTGTCTGTTCATGTCCTTCCTTTGCCCACTTTTTGATGGGGTTGTTTGGTTTTTTTCTTGTAAATTTGTTTGAATTCATTATAGATTCTGGATATTAGCCCTTTGTCAGATGAGTAGGTTGCGAAAATTTTCTCCCATTTTGTAGGTTGCCTGTTCACTCTGATGGTAGTTTCTTTTGCTGTGCAGAAGCTCTTTAGTTTAATGAGATCCCATTTGTCAATTTTGGCTTTTGTTGCCATTGCTTTTGGTGTTTTAGACATGAAGTCCTTGCCCATGCCTATGTCCTGAATGGTATTGCCTAGGTTTTCTTGTAGGGTTTTTATGGTTTTAGGTCTAACATGTAAGTCTTTAATCCATCTTGAATTAATTTTTGTATAAGGTGTAAGGAAGGGATCCAGTCATCATCACTGGCCATCAGAGAAATGGAAATCAAAACCACAGTGAGATACCATCTCACACCAGTTAGAATGGTGATCATTAAAAAGTCAGGAAAAACAGGTGCTGGAGAGGATGTGGAGAAATAGGAACACTTTTACACTGTTGGTGGGACTGTAAACTAGTTCAAACATTGTGGAAGTCAGTGTGGCGATTCCTCAGGGATCTAGAACTAGAAATACCATTTGACCCAGCCATCCCATTACTGGGTATATACCCAAAGGATTATAAATCATGCTGCTCTAAAGACACATGCACACGTATGTTTATTGCGGCACTATTCACAATAGCAAAGACTTGGAACCAACCCAAATGTCCAATAACGATAGACTGGATTAAGAAAATGTGGCACATATACACCATGGAATACTATGCAGCCATAAAAAATGAAGAGTTCATGTCCTTTGTAGGGACATGGATGGAACTGGAAACCATCATTCTCAGCAAACTGTCGCAAGGACAAAAAACCAAACACCGCATGTTCTCACTCATAGGCGGGAATTGAACAATGAGAACACATGGACACAGGAAGGGGAACATCACACTCCGGGGACTGTTGTGGGGTGGGGGGAGGGGGGAGGGATAGCATTAGGAGATATACCTAATGCTAAATGATGAGTTAATGGGTGGAGCACACCAACATGGCACACGTATACATATGTAACAAACCTGCACATTGTGCACATGTACCCTAAAACTTAAAGTATAATAATAATTAAAAAATGAGCCAAACATAAAGGAAAGGATGAAAAAAACTGGATAATTTTGCAATTAAATTTTTTAATTTATTTGGGTAAATACCTAAACATGAAGATGCTGGGTTCTATAGTAAGTGTATGTTTAGTTTTATTAAGTAAGTCTGCAAGTTGCTTTCCAAAGTGGTTGTAGCATTTTACATTCTCACCAGCAATGTATGAAATCTCCAGTTGCTTTGCATCCTCATCAGCACTTGGTATTGTCAGTGTCGTCAATTTTAACTATTCTAATTTGTCTTTTGCTGTACATAATTGCAGTTTTAATCTGCATTTATTTGATGACTAATGATATTGAACATCATTTTACATGCTTTTTGGGATCATTTGTCATTCAGATATCTTCCTTTGAGAAGTCTCTGTTCAATCGTTTTTACCATTTTTAGTTGGTTGCTTTTCATATTGCTTTGCAATAGTTCTTTATATAATCTGGATCAAGTCTTTTCTCAGAAATATGTAGTCCAAATATTTTTACCTAGTCTGTAGCTTGCCTTTTTATTCTCTTTATGGTCTCTTTTGGTGATCGGAATTAAAACATTTTAGTGAACTCTAATTTATCAATTTTTATTTTATGGTTCATGCTTTTTGTGTTCTATTGAAGAAATCTTTGCCAAATTTCTGCAAACATTTTTATCCTCTTTTCCCTAAAATGTTTATAGCTCTAGTTTTTACATTAAGTTTAAGATCTATTTCAAGTTAATTTTTGTGTAATATAAGGTAAGGGTTCAAGTTGTTTTTTCATATAGATATTGCATTGTTTCAGCACCGCTTATTGAAGAGTTTATCCTTTTTCACTGAACTACTTTGAGACTTTAGTAAGAAAAAAAGAAAAAGAAAAAGAAAAAAAAGAAATCAGGACTCTGTCCGAGTGAGGTCAGTGTTCCGTCTTTGCTCCCCTGTCTCCTCAGTTCAGTGAGGTCCCAGATGGCTCCACCAAAAGCTGTGTTGCCTGTGGCCTGCAGGTACTGGGAGATTTGTAGGGAAGGGGCTGGCACACCCCAGAAGCCAGGAATTATTTTAGGTTTACAAAAAATTGAGTAGAGGAGGGGAACAAGATGGTTGACTAGATACAGTTAGGAAGCACTGCTCCCACTGAGAGAGATCAAATCATCTAGTAACCCAACATAATTTGGGCAGATCTTCAGAGAGAAAACACCGAGGGTGGATTGAGAGTTGACACTGTCACTGAAGCTGAAGAGAGAGGAAGCTGGAAACCCTGCGTGGGGCACCTGAATACCAGTGCTAGTTCCCAGCCCCAAACAGCTCCTGGGGAAGGGGTGAGTGAGGGGACTGAGGAACAGCCCACTCTCACCATGGTCCTCTGGGATCCTATCTAGAGGGCACCCCATGTCCCCCACATACCTGTGAGCTGCCAGGGGGATCTGTCTGGGGAGTAGGCAGAGACAGGGATTCAGCTGGCATAGAGGCCAGGTGGTTTCATGCATGGGGCACCTCTGGCAGAGTGTTGCCATAGGCCCCCATCCCCTAGGGCTTCTCATCTACATCCAAGAGGCTGTAGCCCCAGCTGAGAGTTGAACCAGGAGAGAGCAGGTCCAGCTTCCTGCTCTCTATGGAACTGGGGCACCTCTGATGAGCAGGCCCTCTTGCCTGCCAGCCTCTTCCAAGGCCCCTGCCTGGTTGCTCTGCAGGAGCATGTGCACAGTGAAACCTCCATTGCCCAGCCTGGGTGCTTTCCTCTCCCTGAGTATTTTCTCAGACATCTGGGTGCATGTTGGATCCCCCAGCGCAGCTATAACCCAACCCCGTGGGCTGTCTAGGTATCCCATGGTTGGTGGTTACAGCTCAAGAATGCAGAGCTGAGATCTGTGGCCGGCACTCAAGCATGGGAAGGAGTGCCACTCTCAGGGCACTGAGACAGGTGAGATGTGTGGGTCTGTGGGCCAGTGTGGGAGCGAGGCATGCCTCATTCTGCAGGGCTAGTACGGAAAGAGTGTGACATATCTCCCTGTCACAGCTTCTGCTTGAGGAAGCTCTGAGGTCTGGAACACTTATGAAACACGGGCATGGCACCAGTGATCAGAGGGGGCTGCCCTAAGGCACCCTTGATTAAGGAGTCATGTCTTCCCCTACCCCCACCACAAAGCGCACCTGTAAATGTGAGGAAATACTAAAGAGCCTAGTGGGGCTAAAAGCCTATCTACTGGCTATTACTCTTAAACACCATCTACTGGATCACACCATCTACTGGATCACAGCCCAAATACAACGCTAAAAATTATTCTGCTAATATATACCCTTTGTGAAACCAAGCTCGAGAATTCATCTATACATAAAGTTCCTATACAGACCCTTGGTCCTCTGATAGCATCTAGAAATGAACCAAACTGAGTACAGTCAACTAACACCACAGTTAAAGGAATACTACCTCCCCAGGTGAGAAAGAATCAGCTCAAGAGCTCTGGCAATTCAAAAAGCCAGAGTGACCCCTTACCTTCAAACGAGCCCACTAGCTCCTCAGCCCTGGTTCTTAACTAGACTGAAATAACTGAAATAACAGACACAAAATTCAGAATCTGGATGGCAAGGAAGCTTATTGAGATCAAAGAGAAAGTTGAAACACAATCCAAGGAATCCAGTAAAATGATCCAAGAGCTGAAAGATGAAATAGCTGTTTTAAGAAAGAACCAAACTGAACTTCTAGAGCTGAAAAATTCACTAAAAGAATTTTATGATACAATTTGAAGTATTAAGAGCAGAATAGACAGAGCTGAAAAAAGAACCTCAAAACCTGAATACTGGTCCTTTGAATAAACTCAGACAGAAATATAGAAAAAAGAATTTCAAATAATGAACAAAACCTCTGAAAAATATGGGATTATATAAGCAGACCAAACTTACTACTCATTGGCATTCTTGAGAGAGATGGAGAGAGAGTAAGCAATTTGGAAATATATTTGAGGATATAATCCATGAAAATTTATGTAATCTCACAGAGGTTGACATGCAAATTTTCAACATGGATCTCTTAGATGTTCATCAATAATTCCTTACTTTATAAGTTTTAATGTTCCTTTTAATACTAGTGAGTGATTCTGGAACATCCTATTGGTATCCTTCAACTTTTCTCTCTAATGTTGCCTCATTTGAGAAGCTTTTCATGGTCCCCATAGACTTAATTAGATGATTTTTCTCCAAGGTGTTTCCATCTCTCCAAGGTGTGGCCACAGATCTTTGCTCATACCTCTGCTTTGCCCCTTGGTAGTATTTGTCTTAGTTTGATGAGTATCTTCTACCTGACCCTTTTTAAAATCTCTATATTTCTTTCCAGAACTTTAAGGGGAACTCAGAAAATATTTTTCTGATCTATATTATTGATCTCAGGACTCTTGACTGTGTTTGAAACTTCAGCCTTGTCCTCATCTCTTGATGTTTTATGCAATGTTTGACTTTAGGAGAAGGTTATGAGTTTCAGTCACGTGGTCTTCATTCACACTAATCTATGTCCCTGTTCTAAGACTTTTCTTTATTTCCTGGGTCCCAATTCCTGTTTGAGTTATCTGTTCATCTCCTCTGTGCCTCTTGGACTGATCTTTTTGTTGCTTTTGTTCCTTGTCGTGCCTACTCTTTCCTTCTCCATTGGGTTTCTGGGTTGATATTTTGCTATTTCATAATACCTGTCTCCTGCCATCTCAGAGTTATCATAGTATCGTTTATCCTAAATTCACTCTTACCAAGGTTGGTTTATCTGCCAGAAAACATGTTAGGGTCCACAATCTTGCTTCTACATGAAATGACACCTGCTATATCTTCTAATTCCCTTTGAAACTGAGTTAGTACCCTTAGAATGTGGCCCTCCTAAATGGATGGCCTGATTCAGGATACTGACCATTCCCAATGAACCCTGTGCTGTTCCCTTCCAATACAGCTTGTGTTGACCTCTGTCTTTCGGATAAAGGATTATTATTCTGAAGACACGTAGACCTGGCTGCATCCTGAACTCTATATAGTTTTATGCATTTGTTATTTTTTAAAACTTTTTCTGTTTTAAAAAAATTCAATTATTTTAAAATTTTTTTGTGGGTACATAGTAGGTATATATATTTATGGGGTACATGAGATGTTTTGATAGGGACATGCAATATGAAATAAGCACATCAAGGAGAATAGGGGCTCCATTCTCTCAAGCATTTATCCTTTGAGTTACAAACAATCTGATTACATTCTTTATTTTTAAATATATAATTATTATAGGCTATAGTCACCCTGTTGTGCTATTAAACAGTATGTCTTATTTATTCTTTCTATTCTTTTGTACCCATTAACCATTGCCACCTTCCCCCCAACCCCACATTACTCTTTCCAGCCTCTGGTAACCATCCTTGTATTCTCTGTGACCATAGGTTCAATTGTTTTTATTTTTAGATCCCACAAATAAGTGTGAATATGTGATGTTTGTCTTTCTGTTGCTGGCTTATTTCACCTAACACAATAATCTCCAGTTCCATCTATGTTGTTGCCTATGACTGGATCTCATTCTTTCTTTAGGGATGAGTAGTACTCCATTGTGTATATGTACTACATATTCTTTATCTATTCCTCTGCTGATGGGCACTTATGTTGCTTCCAAATCTTAGCTATTGTAAACAGTGCTGCAACAAACATTAGGAGTGCAGACATCTCTTTGATATCCTGATTTCCTTTCTTTTGGGTATACACCCAGCAGTGTGATTTCGGAATCATATAATAGCTCAATTTTTAGTTTTTTTGAGGAATCGCCAAACTGTTCTACATAGTGCTTGCACCAACAGTCTATGAGGGCTCCCTTTTCTCCACATCCTGGCCAGCATTTGTTATTGCCTATCTTTTAAATACAAGCCATTTTAACTGGGGTAAGATGATATCTCATTGTAGTTTTGATATGCATTTCTCTGATGATCATTGACGTTGAGTACCTTTTCATATGCCGGTTTGCCATTTGTAGGTCTTCTTTTGATAAATGTCTATTCAAATCTTTTGTCCTTTCTTTGATCAGATTATTATATTGTTTTTCCTATAGAGTTGTTTGACCTCCTTATATATCAGACTGGTAGTTTGCAAATATTTTCTCCCATTTTGTGGATTGTCCCTTCACTTTGTTGATTGTCTCCTTTGCTGTGCAGAAGCTTTTTAACTTGATTTGATCCCATTTGTCCATGTTTACTTTGGTTGCCTGTGCTTGTGGGGCATTGCTCAAGAAATCTTTGCCCAGATCAATGTCCTGGAGATTTTCCTCATTGTTTTCTTGTAGTAATTTCATAGTTTGCAGTCTTAGATTTAAGTCTTTAATCCATTTTGATTTGATTTTTGTATATGGTGAGCAATAAGGGTCTAGTTTCATTCTTTTCCATATGTATATCCAGTTTTCCCAGCACCATTTATTGAAGAGACTAGCTTTTCCCCAGTGTATGTTCTTGGCACCTTTGTCAAAAATGGATTCACTGTAGGTGTGTGGATTCGTTTCTAGGTTCTCTATTCTGTTTCATTGGTCTATATGTCTGTTTTTATGCCAGTAACATGCTGTTTTGGTTACTATAGCCCTGTAGTATAATTTGAACTCAGGTAATGTGATTTCTTCAGTTTTGCTCTTTTTGCTTTGGATGGCTTTGGCTATTCAGGGTCTCTTTTGGTTCCATACAAACTTTAAGATTGTTTTTTCTATGCTATGATGTCGCTGGTATTTTCATAGGGTTTGGTATGCATTTTTTTCTTGCGTTTCCTTTGGCTTCGTAAAATAAATTATTTGTCCCTCACCAGGAGTTTCTTCCTGGATTTGAACAATCCATGAAAGATCATGCATATGACTAGAAGTCTTCTCCTATGTAAGCTGAACACACTCAGTTCTCTAACTCCTCCTTACCATTGTAATGTTGTAATGTCTAAATCCTTTATGCTCTTGGATACTTTCCAACAGATTAATCTAGCTCTATTTTCAGGAGGGATTTTTGTGGATGAGAGGAAAGTCAAATGTAGGGAGACAGTTAAGATGAGCAAAAGTCGTTGAGTAATTTCACTAAGATTAGAAAGCGTATGACTAGCAATACCTATAGGACTTGGCCTAGCCTTTTACCTACCATTTCAATTCCAGGTATAGGAAACATTTGCTGTTTTCTCCAAACTTATTCTCTGGTCAGGTTCTTCCTTCTTGTAAAGGCTCTCACTTATTAATTCACTCTTCCACTCATGGTCCCACCTATATCAGTGGGAGTTTTCTAGGGAATGTTCTGTGCTGGTTCTGGGGGTGCCCCTCCTCATCTCCTTGCCTTCTTACTGAATTTCCCTATATCAGATTTTTCTGGGCCATCAAGCTGGGTGGTCCCACTGACACAGGGCAGGTGAGCCCCAAAGTGGAGCTTAGCCTGTGAGGCTTCACCCAGGAAAAAATTCAAGGGCAAGTTGGTGGTAGAGTAGAAGAAAACGGCTTTATTGAAGTGGCAGTGTTACAGCTTTGGCAGTATTACAGCTCTGGAAGTGCCACAGCTCTGTGACTGTTCTGGCAGAGCAGGGATACCCCACAGGCAGTGTGCTGAGAGTAGCAGCTCAGGGCAGCTTTGCAGTCATATTTACAGCTATTTTTTTTTTTTTTTTGAGATGGAGTCTCACTCTGCCGCCCAGGCTGGAGTTCAGTGGTGTGATCTCAGCTCACCACAAACTCTACCTCCTGGGTTAAAGCAATTCTCCTGCCTCAGCCTTCCTGAGTAACTGGGACTACAGGCATGTGCCCATACACCAGTCTAATTTTTGTATTTTTAGTAGAGAAGGGGTTTTGCCATGTTGGTCAGGCTGGTCTCAAACTCCTGACCTCAGGTGATCTGCCTGCCTTGGTCTCCCGAAGTGCTGGGATTACAGGCGTGAGCCACCGCACCCTCCCTATGTCTAATTTTAATTGCATGTAGATTAAGGAGCAGCATATGCAGAAATTTTTAGGGAAAGTGTAGTAACTTCTGGGTAGTTGGGTCATTGCCATGGAAAGGGGCAGTAACTCCAAGGTGTCCTGGCAATGGTAAACCAACATGGCAAATTAGTGGGCATGTTTTATGGAAAGCTGCTTCTGCCCTATCCCTGTTTCAGCTACTCCTCAATTTAGTCTGGTGTCTGAGCTCACCCTCTGGAGTTGAATCCTGCCTCCTACCTCACCGGTCCCCATGACAGGAAGCCTTTCCTTCCTCCTCAGTGCAGGGCCTTGGCAAGGCACCCTGGAGTATGCTGTTCAAAATATTCCCTGCTGGGGCTATTCCCTGGGGCCCCAATAAGAGAAAGAGATCTTGTTAGAGCTTTGTTTGAAGAGGAGGCAAAAGTACTCATTGGTGTCTAGGTGATGGGAACTTTGCCTTGTATCCCTACAGATAATGCTTGAAAAAGTGCCCATTAAATACCCCTTTCTTCACGCTTGACTAGTAGCTTAACTTCTCATCGCCCTGTAGGTCAATCAATGCAGCTCTTTGGTAAGTAATGGCTAAGGGTAGGCCCAAGGAAGAGAAATAAATACAGGTGACATCCACATATTAACTTATCCCTAGCCTCCCCAGATCTGGACAATTTGATAGGCAGTCTGGGGTATAATTACATGCTCTTGATATCACTAGGGAAAATCAGAAATACAGGGAATGCTGTGTACATTGTCAGGAGCTTATCTGGACCTTTGGTATTGTGTGAAACAGGCAAAGATGGGATGGAGTATGTGCGAATTTTTCACTTCAAAGCAGGCAAACATCATTCTAGTCCTGGGTGATCAGTAAGCTATTTGGAAGGCTGCTCCTCTTTGAAGCCTATGAGGTGAATCACAGGGAAACGTTTATGAAAGCACCTAAGTCCTGAGCTCCTGATTCCTGGGCCCACTGCCTCCCTTTACCTACTTCTCTGATGGAGGGAGAGGAGCTGAGCTTACTGGGTCAAACTTTTCTTGAAGCACAAGGATATAATGAAGGACATTTTCTGGGTCCTGAGGGGATAGTTGGGGAGATTATAGTTGGGAAGGGGAAACTATTCTGTCTGTTGTCCCTGATACCATCCCTCTCCCTCAGTATCAACGTAGATCCAGACATTCTGTTTTACTTACCTCCAAGTTGTAACTGTTCAGAAACTAATTGAGTTAAAGCTTCCAGTTTTTCTTTAGAGAGCGGCCACTGCTGAATCCAAATGGGTGTGTCAGATTTCCATTGTAAAGGGGTAGGACCAGGAGGTGTGGCAGCGGCCACCACTAGAAAGGATAACCTAAACCCGCCCTGTTTTCTTTTACAGTAACTGGGAGAGGTTTAGTAATCACTTCATGTTTTGGACCGAGACTAGTCCAGGAACAAACCCCATGTTTTCCATCATATGCTGACTGGGAGCACCATAACAGTTATGTGGAATATTAATTTCAGCCCCCTGTTGTGCCAGTAAATCTCTAATTCAGTGTGACCTTGTTTAACCCTAGTAAAAGAAGCAGGAGTTTGGCCCAGGGTGCATAATTTATCCTAAGCTCTCATACACACCTTTGTTACTTGTTTTGTGGTAAGAGCATCAAAGCCTAATTGGGCATAAGTATGAGAGAAACTACTGGAGCCTGTGAGCTGAGCCTGAGTAATTAGAATGCCATTAGTCCGATTTAGCTGAGCCTGGAGACGGGCCTTCTCTGCCCACCAGGCTAAGATGTGGTTAGAACAGCTTTTGCTAAAAGGTCCCAGTCTAAAGGAAGCAAAATGACCTCAGTACAAAGTTTGCAATACCATTTTAACATAAGGAGAAGTAGGGATGTACTGAGTACAAGCATCTTTAAATTCTTTCAAAAAGGTAAGATTGAGAGGTACATAACAATGCAGACCAGTTGAGGAACTGAAATGACAGGAGGGCTGCAGTGGATGGGGGAAGGCCTGGAGAATTACAGGTAAATGGTAGTTTGGTCCCGGAGCCATTAGGTGATGCCCGAAGGCAAATGCTGCAAAGGTTTGTAAAGGGAAGAATTAGCATATATGTGGTCCTGGGCTGTGTGAGTCGGGCCGTGGGAGCTGCAAGTACTGGCTGTTTGTGAAAAGAAATAAGGTCATCAGGGGGTGACATTAAGCCAAAGTCACTGGAGTTAGACATTGAACTTTCAACAGTTGGAGGAGGAGTAGGCGAAGTGAGAGACTGAGCAGATAACAAAGGCCATGTGGGAGAGGAAAGTTGAGGAGGTATCAGAACGGCACGTACCAAGGCCCAATCACCCCAAACAGTGATGGGAACATAATTCCCTGTCGAGACCAGTTCCCAGAATGTTGAACCAACACGATCCCATACTTTTACATATACGGTTCCTTTTTCAGGAAACCAAGGACAGTATTTTTCCACGGCCCTGAATACAGTGACCATATTTTCCATGGTTACTCGAACCCTTCCCTGTTTTAACAGGTCTACATCTAAGGTTCCTTTTTCAGGAAACCAAGGGCAGTATTTTCCCACTGCCCTGAATAGAGTGACCATATTTTCCATGGGCACTTGAACCCTTTTCTGTTTTAACCAGAGTGTAATATAGAAGAGATAAGTATAATTTTTATACTCCGTGTGACCCATAGTTAACCCAGACCATACACAGACTACTCACCAGTCATCAGGGAGTCAAACAAGCGTTTATGTGGACCAAACCGATGATGTTTCTCCGCACCTACCAAAAGGAATCGGGTTCCCACATGCACTTGGGAAAAAGAAAAACCACGTGGGTGCCAGATATCGGGGGAGCCTGCCCCCGATAATTCATCATTATTTCACATAGGTTCTTTTCTATTTCCCTAAGTGTCGGCTGGTCTGAGAAATAAACGGAAAGAGTACAAGAGAGAAATTTTAAAGCTGGGTATCCAGGGGAGACATCACATGTGGGCAGGTTCCATGATGCCCCCTGAGCTGCAAAACCAGCAAGTTTTTATTAGCAATTTTCAAAGGGGAGGGAGTGTATGAATAGGGTGGGGGTCACAGAGATCACATGCTTCAAGGGCAACAAAATATCACAAGGCAAATGAGCAGGGCAAGGTCACAAGGCAAAGGTGAAATTAGCATTACTGATGAGGTTCCCTGTCGCACTGTGCATGCATTGTCATTGATAAACATCTTAACAGGGTTCAAGAGCAAAGAACTGGTCTGACTAGAATTCGTCAGGCTGGAATTTCCTAATCCTAGCAAGCCTAGGGATCCTGCAGGAAGCCAGGGCATGTTTCATCCCTTATCTGCAACTGCATAGGGCAGACATTCCTAGGGCAGCCATATTAGAGGCCCCCCCGGGAATGCATTCTTTTCCCAGAGCTGTTAATTATTAATATTCCTTACTGGGGAAAGAATTCAGCCATATTTCTCTTACCCGTTTTCAGTAATAAGAGAAATATGGCTGTGTCCTGCCCAGCCCACAGGCAACCAGACTTTAAGATTATCTCCCTTGTTCCCTGAAAATCGCTGTTATCCTGTTCTCAAGGTGCCCAGATTTCATATTGTTTAAACATACATGCTTTATGAGCAATTTGTGCAATTAATGCAATCATCACAGGGTCCTGAAGTGACATACATCCTCAGCTTATGAACATGACAGCATTAAGAGATTAAAGACAGGCATAGGAAATTATAAGAGTATTGATTGGGGAAGTGATAAATGTCCATGAAATCTTCATAATTTATGTTCAAAGATTGCAGTAAAGACAGGCATAAGAAATTATACAAGTATTAACTTGGAGAACTAACAAATGTCCATGAAATCTTCACAATTTCTGTTCTTCTGTCATGGCTTCAGCAGGTCCCTCTGTTCGGGGCCCCTGACTTCCCACAGCAATCAGGTGTAATTATCTATTAGTTTTCTGAAGACAGAGGCTTAAGGATGGGCTGCTTTGGGGATAATTTGAAGCAGATGCTGAAGTGATCAGGATCATATTTCTTGACACTCCCCATCCTCCTCCCAACACCACACACTGGGGTTGCTGAGAGAAAGAATGTATTATTTGTGTCAGGCCTCTGAGCCCAAGCCAAGCCATCGCATCCCCTGTGACTTGCACATATATGCCCAGATGGCCTGAAGTAACTGAAGAATCACAAAAGAAGTGAATATGCCCTGCGCCACCTTAACTGATGACATTCCACCACAAAAGAAGTGTAAATGGCCGGTCCTTGCCCTAACTGATGACATTACCTTGTGAAAGTCCTTTTCCTGGCTCATCCTGGCTCAAAAAGCTCCCCCACTGAGCACCTTGCGACCCCCACTCCTGCCTGCCAGAGAACAAACCCCCTTTTTCCTTTACCTACCCAAATCCTATAAAACGGCCCCACCCTTATCTCCCTTTGCTGACTCTCTTTTCGAACTCAGCCCGCCTGCACCCAGGTGAAATAAACAGCCATGTTGCTCACACAAAGCCTGTTTGGTGGTCTCTTCACACAGACGCTCATGAAATTTGGTGCTGTGACTCGGATCGGAGGACCTCCCTTGGGAGATCAATCCCCTATCCTCCTGTTCTTTGCTCTGTGAGAAAGATCCACCTATGACCTCAGGTCCTCAGACCGACCAGCCCAAGGAACATCTCACCAATTTTAAATCAGGTAAGCGGCCTCTTCTTACTCTCTTCTCCAACCTCTCTCACTGTCCCTCAACCACTTTCTCCTTTCCACTCTTCAATCTCTCCCTTCTCTTAATTTCAATTCCTTTCATTTTCTGGGAGAGACAAAGGAGACACGTTTTATCTGTGGACCCAAAACTCCGGCGCCGGTCATGGACTGGGAAGACAGCCTTCCCTTGGTGTTTAATCACTGCAGGGATGCCTCTCTGATTATACACCCACGTTTCAAGGGTGTCAGACCATGCAGTGACGCCTGCCTTGGTCCTTCACCCTTAGTGGCAAGTCCCACTTTTCTGGGGAAGGGGCAAGTACCCCAACCCCTTCTCTCCTTGTCTCTACCCCTTCTCTGCTTTTCTGGGAGAGGGGCAAGTACCCCTCAACCCCTTCTCCTTCACCCTTAGTGGCAAGTCCCCCTTTTCTGGGAGAGGGGCAAGTACCCCTCAACTCCTTCTCCTTCACCCTTAGCGGCAAGTCCCGCTTTTCCGGGAGAGGGGCAAGTACCCCTCAACCCCTTCTCCTTCACCCTTAGTGGCAAGTCCCGCTTTTCTACAGGGCAAGAACCCCCAATCCCTTATTTCCACCCCCACCCTCTTATCTCTGTGCCCCAATCCCTTATTTCTGCACCCCAACCTCTTATCTATGCACCCCAATCCCTTATTTCTGCACCCCAACCTCTTATCTCTGCACCCCAACCTTTTATCTCTGTGCCCCAATCCCTTATTTCCATGCCCCAACCTCTTATCTCTGCGCCCCAATCCCTTATCATAACCTGACCTCTTATCTCTGTGCCCCAATCCCTTATTTCTGTGCCCCGACCCCTTATTTCCATGCCCTGACCCCTTATTTCCATGCCCCAGCCCCTTATTTCTGTGCCCCATCCCTTATTTCCACACCCTGACCTCTTATCTCTGTGCCCCAACCCCTTTTCCCACTTTTCTGGAAGGTAAGAACCCCCGAATCCCTTCCCTCCATTTCTCTACTCTCTCTTTTCTCTAGGCTTGCTTCCTTCACTATGGGCAACCTTCCACTCTCCATTCCTCCTTCTACTCCCTTGGCCTGTGTTCTCAAAAACTTAAAACCTCTTCAACTCACACCTGACCTAAAACCTAAATGCCTTATTTTCTTCTGCAATGCTGCTTGACCCCAATACAAACTCGACAGTAGTTCCAAATAGCCAGAAAATGGCATTTTGAATTTTTCCATCCTGCAAGATCTAAATAATTCTTGTCGTAAAATAGGCAAACGGTCTGAGGTGCCTGACATCCAGGCATTCTTTTACACATCAGTCCCTTCCTAGTCTCTGTGCCCAGTGCAACTCGTCCCAAATCTTCCTTCTTTCCCTCCCGCCTGTCCCCTCAGTACCAACCCCAAGCATCGCTGAGTCTTTCTAATCTTCATTTTCTACAGACCCATCTGACCTCTCCCTTCCTCCCCAGGCTGCTCCTCGCCAGGCCGAGCTAGGTCCCAATTCTTCCTCAGCCTCTGCTCCTCCACCCTATAATCTTTTTATCACTTCCCCTCCTCACATCTGGTCCGGCTTACAGTTTCATTCTGTGACTAGCCCTCCCCCACCTGCCCAGCAATTTACTCTTAAAAAGGTGGCTGGAGCTAAAGGCATAGTCAAGGTTAATGCTCCTTTTTCTTTATCCCAAATCAGATAGCGTTTAGGCTCTTTTTCATCAAATATAAAAATCCAGCCCAGTTCATGACTTGTTTGGCAGCAACCCTGAGACACTTTACAGCCCTGGACCCTAAAAGGTCAAAAGGCCGTCTTATTCTCAAAATACATTTTATTACCCAATCTGCTCCCGACATTAAATAAAACTCCAAAAATTAAATTCCGGCCCTCAAACCCCACAACAGGATTTAATTAACCTCGCCTTCAAGGTGTACAATAATAGAAAAAAGTTGCAATTCCTTGCCTCCACTGTAAGACAAACCCCAGCCACATCTCCAGCACACAAGAACTTCCAAACACCTGAACCACAGCGGCCAGGCGTTCCTCCAGAACCTCCTCCCCCAGGAGCTTGCTACATGTGCCGGAAATCTGGCCACTGGGCCAAGGAATGCCCGCAGCCCAGGATTCCTCCTAAGCCATGTCCCATCTGTGTAGGACCCCACTGAAAATCAGACTGTTCAACTCACCTGGCAGCCCCTCCCAGAGCCCCTGGAACTCTTGCCCAAGGCTCTCTGACAGACTCCTTCCCAGATCTTCTCGGCTTTGCAGCTGAAGACTGACACTGCCTGATTGCCTCGGAAGGCCCCAGACCATCACGGACGCCGAGCTTCAGGTAACTCTCACAGTGGAAGGTAAGCCCGCCCCCTTCTTAATCAATACGGAGGCTACTCACTCCACATTACCTTCTTTTCAAGGGCCTGTTTCCCTTGCCTCCATAACTGTTGTGGGTATTGACGGCCAGGCTTCTAAAATTCTTAAAACTCCCCAACTCTGGTGCCAACTTAGACAATACTCTTTTAAGCACTCCTTTTTAGTTATCCCCACCTGCCCAGTTCCCTTATTAGGCTGAGACACTTTAACTAAATTACCTGCTTCCTTGACTATTCCCGGACTACAGCTATATCTCGTTGCTGCCCTTCTTCCCAATCCAAAGCCTCCTTTGCGTCCTCCTCTTGTATCCCCCCACCTTAACCCACAAGTATAAAATACATCTACTCCCTCCTTGGCGACCGATCATGCACCCCTTACCATCTCATTGAAACCTAATCACCCTTACCCCACTCAACGCCCATATCCCATCCCACAGCATGCTTTAAAAAGATTAAAGCCTGTTATCACTCATCTGCTACAGCATGGCCTTTTAAAGCCTATAAAATCTCCTTACAATTCCCCCATTTTACCTGTCCTAAAACCAGACAAGCCTTTCAAGTTAGTTCAGGATCTGCGCCTTATCAACCAAATTGTTTTGCCTATCCACCCTGTGGTGCCCAACTCGTACACTCTTTTGTCCTCAATACCTTCCTCCACAACTCACTATTGCGTGCTTGATCTTAAAGATGCTTTTTTCACTATTCCCCTGCACCCCTCGTCCCAGCCTCTCTTTGCTTTCACTTAGACTGACCCTGACACCCATTAGGCTCAGCAAATTACCTGGGCTGTACTGCCGCAAGGCTTCATAGACAGCCCCCATTACTTCAGTCAAGCCCAAATTTCATCCTCATCTGTTACCTAACTCGGCATAATTCTCATAAAAATGTACGTGCTTTCCCTGCTGATCGTGTCCGATTAATCTCCCAAACCTCAATCCCTTACAAAAGAACAACTCCTTTCCTTCCTAGGCATGGTTAGTGTGTCAGAATAATTACACAAGAGCCAGGACCACACTGTGTAGCCTTTCTGTCCAAACAAGTTGACCTTACTGTTTTAGCCTAGCCCTCATGTCTGTGTGCAGTGGTTGCCACTGCTTTAATACTGTTAGAGGCCCTAAAAATCACAAACTATGCTCAACTCACTCTCTACATTTCTCATAACTTCCAAAATCTATTTTCTTCCTCATACCTGACGCATATACTTTCTGCTCCCTGGCTCCTTCAGCTGTACTTACTCTTTTTTTTTTTTTTTTTCTTTATGGTTCAAGATATTTATTGGATTTCCATTGATCACACTTTATGGCAGGCAAAAACGGGAGAGCAGGGGGAGCAGAAGGGTACAAATGAGCCCCTTCCAGTGAAATATTTTCTACTTCCATACAACATTACTACTTACTTCTGCTTTTTTTAAAATATATATATATTTTTTTATTATACTTTAAGTTTTAGGGTACATGTGCACATTGTGCAGGTTAGTTACCTATGTATACATGTGCCATGCTGGTGCGCTGCACCCACTAACTCGTCATCTAGCATTAGGCATATCTCCCGATGCTATCCCTCCCCCCTCCCCCCACCCCACAACAGTCCCCAGAGTGTGATATTCCCCTTCCTGTGTCCATGTGATCTCATTGTTCAGTTCCCACCTATGAGTGAGAATATGCGGTGTTTGGTTTTTTGTTCTTGCAATAGTTTACTGAGAATGATGATTTCCAATTTCATCCATGTCCCTACAAAGGACATGAACTCATCATTTTTTATGGCTGCATAGTATTCCATGGTGTATATGTGCCACATTTTCTTAATCCAGTCTATCATTGTTGGACATTTGGGTTGGTTCCAAGTCTTTGCTATTGTGAATAATGCCGCAATAAACATACGTGTGCATGTGTCTTTAGAGCAGCATGATTTATAATCCTTTGGGTATATACCCAGTAATGGGATGGCTGGATCAAATGGTATTTCCAGTTCTAGATCCCTGAGGAATCTCCACACTGACTTCCACAATGGTTGAACTAGTTTACAGTCCCACCAACAGTGTAAAAGTGTTCCTATTTCTCCACATCCTCTCCAGCACCTGTTGTTTCCTGACTTTTTAATGATTGCCATTCTAACTGGTGTGAGATGGTATCTAATTGTGGTTTTGATTTGCATTTCTCTGATGGCCAGTGATGATGAGCATTTTCTCATGTGTTTTTTGGCTGCATAAATGTCTTCTTTTGAGAAGTGTCTGTTCGTGTCCTTCGCCCCCTTTTTGATGGGGTTGTTTGTTTTTTTCTTGTAAATTTATTTGAGTTCATTGTAGATTCTGGATATTAGCCCTTTGTCAGATGAGTAGGTTGCGAAAATTTTCTCCCATTTTGTAGGTTGCCTGTTCACTCTGATGGTAGTTTCTTTTGCTGTACTTACTCTTTAAGTCCCACAATTACCATTGTTCCTGGCCCGGACTTCAATCCGGCCTCCCACATTATTCCTGATACCACACCTGACCCCCATGACTGTATCTCTCTGATCCACCTGACATTCACCCCATTTCCCCAAATTTCCTTCTTTCCTGTTCCTCACCGTGATCACACTTGATTTATTGATGGCGGTTCCACCAGGCCTAATCGCCACACACCAGCAAAGGCAGATTATGCTATGGTACAAGCCACTAGCCCACCTCTTAGAACCTCTCATTTCCTTTCCATCGTGGAAATCTATCCTCAAGGAAATAACTTCTCAGTGTTCCATCTGCTATTCTACTACTTCTCAGGGATTATTCAGGCCCACTCCCTTCCCTACACATCAAGCTGGAGGATTTGCCCCACCCAGGACTGGCAAATTAGCTTTACTCAACATGCCCTGAGTCAGATAACTAAAATACCTCTCAGTCTAGGTAGATACTTTCACTGGATAGGTAGAGGCCTTTCCTACAGGGTCTGAGAAGGCCACTGCAGTCATTTCTTCCGTTCTGTCAGACATAATTCCTCAGTTTAGCCTTCCCACCTCAATACAGTCTGATAACAGATGAGCCTTTATCAGTCAAATCAGCCAAGCAGTTTTTCAGGCTCTTAGTATTCAGTGAAACCTTTATATCCCTTACGGTCCTCCGTCCTCAAGAAAAGTAGAATGGACTAAAGGTCTTTTAAAAACACACCTCACCAAGCTCAGCCACCAACTTAAAAAGGACTGGACAATACTTTTACCACTTTGCCTTCTCAGAATTCAGGCCTGTCCTTGGAATGCTACAGGGTACAGCCCATTTAAGCTCCTGTATAGACGCTCCTTTTTATTAGACCCCAGTCTCATTCCAGACACCAGACCAACTTGGACTGCACCCCAAAAAACTTGCCATCCCTACTATCTTCTGTCTAGTCATACTCCTATTCACCATTTTCAACTACTCATACATGCTCTGCTCTTGTTTACACTGCCGGTTTACACTGTTTTTCCAAGCCATCACAGCTGATATCTCCTGGTGCTATCCCCAAACTGCCACTGTTAACTCTTGAAGTAAATAAATAATCTTTGCTGGCAGGACTATGCTGAATCTCCTTAGGCACTCTCTAATCAGATATCCTGAGTCGTCCCAATTCTTAGACCTTTTATACCTGTTTTTCTCCTTCTGTTATCCATTTAGTTTCTCAATTCATCGAAAACCGTATCCAGGCCATCACCAATCATTCTATACGACAAATGTTTCTTCTAACATCCCCACAATATCACCCCTTACCACAAGACCTCCCTTCAGCTTAATCTCTCCCACTCTAGGTTCCCACGCCACCCCTAATCCCGCTTGAAGCAGCCCTGAGAAACATCACCCATTCTCTCTCCATACCACCCCCCCAAAAAGTTTTGCCGCCCCAACACTTCAACACTATTTTGTTTTATTTTTCTTATTAATATAAGAAGGCAGGAATGTCAGGCCTCTGAGCCCAAGCCAAGCCATCGCATCCCCTGTGACTTGCACATATATGCCTAGGTGGCCTGAAGTAACTGAAGAATCACAAAAGAAGTGAATATGCCCTGCCCCACCTTAACTGATGACATTCCACCACAAAAGAAGTGTAAATGGCCAGTCCTTGCCTTAACTGATGACATTACCTTGTGAAAGTCCTTTTCCTGGCTCATCCTGGCTCAAAAAGCTCCCCTACTGAGCACCTTGTGACCCCCCACTCCTGCCCGCCAGAGAACAAACCCCCTTTGACTGTAATTTTCCTTTACCTACCCAAATCCTATAAAATGGCCCCACCCTTATCTCCCTTCGCTGACTCTCTTTTCGGACTCAGCCCGCCTGCACCCAGGTGAAATAAACATCCATGTTGCTACACAAAGCCTGTTTGGTGGTCTCTTCACATGGACGCGCATGAAAATTTGGAAGAATGAAGGGAGAAACATGAGGGAGGATATAGTGTTTTTGACTGGGTTGCTCCAGTTAACTACTACACGTTATCCACCCATGGGATGCATCTATCTGATCACCTTTGCCAAATCAAATCCATTGTTTCTGAATTTCAAAAATTTCTCTTGTTCTTAACTAAAGTGCTCCCTGTGCACCATTTATTGCTTATAATTCAGTGAATATAATAATAATAATATTTTCAGCATTTGACAAAGTATTTCCACATATTATATTTCCTTCAGTTATCACAATGATCCTATGAGGCAGATTTTAGTTTACTCCTTTCACATGTGAAGAAACTAAGGCTTGAAAATGGTTAGATGCTTTGCTGAAAGTCACATGCAGATATATGGCAGAAATAGTACCTCAAACCAGGATCTTGACTTCTATTGTAGAGTTTATTCTATGACACAAGAACTATAGGTCCACGTTGATTTCCCATCTTCCCAGCCCTCTCACCGTCTGTTGTCATTGCAGTCTCCTCAGCAGCTGTGGTGGAAGGTATGGGCAATAACTATATGTTCTCTTGGAGAGAAAAGCAAAACTTTGGCCGTTTTAAATCTGTACTGTTTCTTCTTATTTAGACTATGTTCCAGGCTGACTTCTGCTCCTTTCTCTCACACTTAGAGACGTCTTCTTGCTGTTATTAAGGCTGCACCTTTTATGCCTAGAATGTGAATCACTTGTCTCACATTCCAAAGCCCTACCAGGCCCTAGACCCAGGTATATGTGAGTCCTGTGTTTGTCTCTCACCTGAGAGGATTGTGGTACTTGAGGTATTGGGGATATTGGGGGATTCACATGATCCCTAAATCATTCCTTGTTTGCCCTATTATTTGATCACTCTGTACTTCCTACCTTTGGCCATGGGGCCCTGGAGTTTCTTCCCTGGCTCTGCAATAGCCACTGCTGACATGGAGATAGGAGGATGGCTTCCTAGCTTGGAGGTCAGTGGATTTGAGCTGTGGTCTGATTCTGTCACTACAGAGAGCTATAGCCCTGGGAAATGTAGTTTTTACAGACCTCAGTTTTCTAATAAATAAAATGAATATGTTGAACGTAGTGTATGCTAGGGACATGAATAATGATGAACAATGTTGTGTACTCTTAATGTAATAACCTGAAAAGAAGAACTGGAGGGCACATCTGCCAAGGTCTCTCATGATCTCAGTAAGGTGGCGGTGGTATAGAATTTTTCGGCTTTCACATTATTGTTATTACCAGAGCTTTTGTTTATCCAGGTCACCACAGCTCTGAACTTTGTGTCTATCCCTATACAACACCAACTTGAAGGAGCAGAAAATACAGGAGATGGTAAAGCAGACAACCATTGAGATATCTGGTAGAGGAGCAAGTGAAGTGGACAGGAATATCCAAGGAAGAGCCTGATCAGTGTTGGAATTATCAGGGACCATATGTTATTCTGTAAACTTTACAGTCAAATGAAGCTGGGAAGAGTGGAATGTCTCTAAATTAAGGGATTTTTTCAGATGTTAGAATTTTTGGCAATTTTAAATGAGGCTTAGTGGGATAAGACTGGAGAACTATATGAGGTCAGCATTGATTATATCAAGCACCTGAATTCAAAACTTGGAGATATGAACTTAATGGGATAATTTTTATTCAACAACAAGCCCTGGGCATCTACTTAAATCTGTTTGTGTGAATTTCCCCAGGTCACACATATTGTAGAATATCTAATACTAGAAACTGGTTTCTGAACTTCCTGTCCAATGCATTTATTTGCCACTGGAAAAATCTCACCCAATGCATTTCCCACTAACTTGCCTCTTTTGTGTTTGAAGACCTTGCAGAAATATTGACTAAACTGAAAATTATTTTCTACTCTTTTCTGAGAACTGTAGAGGAGAGTGATGTGGTGGTGATGGTGTCAGTGAGAGCATATGTCCTGAGCTCCCAACTGCTACATCACTGAATTTCACCAGCCTGCCTTTCTCTGCAATGTCACTTTGTTCTTCCATGTGAGATGATAACCATGGTTTTTTTCCAATAATTCTGTTCTCTTCCCACATACTTTCTTCCTGGCTGGCATCCCAGGATTGACTGCCACCCACATTTGGATCTCACTTCCCTTTTGCTTTATGTTTTTCCTGTCATTGACTGGGAATGGTGTCCTGCTTTTTCTCATCCGGACAGAATGCAGCCTTCACCAGCCCATGTTTCTTTTTCTTGCCATGCTCTCCTTTGTCGACTTGGTCCTCTCTCTCTCCACACTGCCTAAGATGCTGGCCATTTTCTGGTTTGGTGCTACAGCCATCAGCTCCCATTCCTGTCTTTCCCAGATGTTCTTCATCCATGCATTCTCTGCCATGGAGTCAGGGGTGCTAGTGGCCATGGCCCTGGACTGCTCTGTGGCCATCTGTAACCCACTGCGTTATGCAACCATCCTTCCATCTGTTGTTGTTGCCAAGATTGGAGGCCTGGTGGTGTTGTGAGGGGTGGGATTGACCATCTCCTTTCCAAGCTTGGCCCATAGGCTGCACTACCATGGCTCACACATGATTGCCTATACCTTCTGTGAGCATATGGCAGTGGTGAAGCTTGCCTGTGAGGCCACCACTGTGGACAACCTCTATGCCTTTGTGGTGGCAATCTTTCTTGGTGGGGGGGATGTGGTCTTTATTGCCTATTCTTATGGGCAGATTGTGAGGACTGTAATGCATTTTCCTTCACCTGAGGAACGTGCGAAAGCAGGCAGCACATGTACAGCCCATGTCTGTGTCATCCTCTTCTTCTATGGACCGGGCTTTCTTTCTGTGGTCATGCAGCGCTTTGGAGCACCCACAGCTTCTGCTGCCAAGGTCATCCTTGCCAATCTCTACTTGCTCTTTCCCCCAGCACTGGATCCCATTGTCTATGGCATGAAGACCAAGCAGATCTAGGAGCGGCTGTTGATGATTCTAAGCCGCAAGCAGATTGAGCTTACCTGAGTATAGTTATCACCAGCTGGACTTCAGGGTCCAGGGTGGCCCTCTCTCACTGGGTGGAAGCCCCATAGCCCAGGTCATTTATCTTGTGCAGAGAGTAAAAAGAAAGCAGGGAAAGTTATCCTAGGTGTTTGGAAGTTAGGAAATCTCTTCTGAGGTCTATGGTATTTATACATTGGGAAGGAAAACTATTAGAAGGGCTGGGGTATCTCAATTGATCAATAAGCAGGAAATCTTTTTGATATTTTTTCTTCTGAAAGTTTATGTTTTATTTGTGTTGATAAGATAAATGCATCAGGTAATATGATGAATCTGAATTCAAGTGTTTTAGGAGATCAGAAAGAGATGAGCTGGACATATGAAAAAAATGGGGCACCTCACACCACCACAGCTCTCACTCACAGCCAGTCCATGGGAAGAGAATGGCCTCTCTACCACCTACTTAGCTTCAGAGAAAGAAGCGTGGCAAACTATGGAGATAATTTTGAGTTCAAATTTATGAAAGAAATACTTTAAAATATTGATGTTCCATCTGACTGGAATTGCAGATTAAGGTTTTTTTCTCTATTTCCAGTATTTTTTCATTCTGTTTTTGAGATGAATGGCCCTCTATGATACCTGTAGTTTCGTTTCTTCATTTTTAGTCTCAGCTGCAAGACTTTGAGTTAATCATACTTGTATGCTTATTGCATGCAATGATTATTGTTCTGATTCTTGTTCTGTTTGTTTATTTTCTGTCTTTATTTCTTAATGTCTTGTTCATTTCCTTCCCAGTTCCTACCACTGGCATTCATTTTAATGTGTTTGTGTTATGCGCTTATGTATTTGCATATCCTTGAAATATATTAGTATTATTTGAGTGTTATGTATTCCTAATATACATAAATACTCTTCTTTATTTCGTCAAATATTTATGCTCCCTCCAGGCAGGTTGTCCAGGCTCCTCCTAATACAAATGCTTTTCCCTGTCCTTATTCTTGCTGTTTCTACTCATCTTTCACCTCAGTTCAAACCTCATCTCCTTAGAAAAGATTCTTTTAATTACGTTAAATCATTTGTTTTCTGATCTCAGAATACTGTGTGTTTCTTTTATTATTCATTATAATTTATAATTATATATATTTTCGTTGGATAAATAATCTCTGTCTGCATTCCTACTAGATAGTGATTTCTGCTGTATTCTTAAAATAGTTCCTGCCATATAATATGCTATCAATAAGCATGTGTTAATAAATAAGTCTCACTATTTTAATGGTCACTAGCGTATTTCTTCATTAGTCATATTAACATAGTATGTGCTTTTGAATAAATGACTACAAATATTTTTATGACAGTGGACATTCAATATATTTTTGTTAAAGAAATGAAAAAACATTGCTGTAACAATAACTACTAACACTATTTTCTTTACTACCATCATCACTCCAAACATCACCTTAACCTCAATAGTCTTTGCAGAAGTTGTAATTTCAAATGGCGGTATTTTGGATGCTGTGCAGGGGCATTGGAGGGCATAGTTACTATTATAAGACAGAATCACTGCTATAAGGGCTTAGAGGTCTCTAAGTGCTCTGGGCAAACTAGCTCTGAAGAATTCTATCTTGAATATGCTGTATTAGTGAGAAATCTTGATAACAAAGGCAGCTCCTGTGTGTTCAGCTCTTACTACATGGTACCTTGAGTCCTTGAAGTAAAAACTTTGCAGATACACTCTTTCATTTAATGGTCACAAAATGCAAATAAAACAGGTGCTATAATTATTCCCATTTTATGTCTGATGCAATATTATGATTCCTACTAAGTGGGGATCATTTAGTTTCTCATATCTCTTCTACCTTTGGCATGGTGGTAAGTTTAGTGTCTTTGTTCTCAAATACAATTTTCAGTTCTTTCCTGTAAAAGCAAACAAACAAACAAATAAGCAAAGACTGGTGCTTCTTTGAGGTTCATGTCACTCACTCATATCATCCTCTACCACTCCTCGTTACTGTTATGTCTCCTCTACTCGCCTTCATTAAATGATGACATGGTCCACATCTTCTCTGTTTTTATTTTGCCACCCATGACCCTGGTGGGAGACATCAGTATTTATGTGGATAATCCATTGAACACTCTGGCTTTTCATATTCTCAATTTCTTTATTCCCAAAGATACCTACCTCATCTACCCATTCTCATGACACATCCTTAAACCTCTGTAGAGATCACTGAATTTTCTTCCCCAAAGATCTCCTGCCATCTATGCTTAGCCTTGGCCTCTCCATTTTCCTAAGATGTCATTTTGTTAATGAGATGTTGATCATATCTCAATCCTCTGCTTAAAATCCTTCATGATTTCCATGGCCCTTTAACATGGCCCAAAAGACCCAGTATGCTCGGGTTCCTGCTTGCACTCCAGGCTCAGTCCTGAGTACTACAATCTCTAATTTTAAAAATTCTTTCAGGTCTTTGAAATTACCAGAGTCCTTTTTCTTCTGCTCATGTTTTGTGCACACACCCTATCTCCATATTGCCCTTCACTTTAACCAAGTCTTCTGGTCACTAACTTAAATTAGGGAGGGCTTTCCTGAAGTCCCCATACTGGGGAGGTCCTTCTATTATATGCTTTTAAAACATTATAGTTTTAATATATAACACTTATAACTGTAATTAATTCTATGATCATATACTTAACATATATCATCCCAAGACCCATGAGAACCATTTTATCATATCGTTTGTTTTTTCCAAAATCTAGTAGAGTACATGGAATTAATATATATTTAATATTTATTGAATAAATGAATAAATAGGGCTCCCCACAAGCTGTGAATGAGATACTTGTTGACTGGATGAATGGAAGGACTGTGCACTTGAGGCATTGTTCCCAAGGAGAATATGGCCACTGGGTAGGGTGGGAAGCTGCTTCAGTCAGAGATGGAACTAACAGAAGGGTCTATTTATGATGGGAAAATATGATAAAGGAAGCCTCAGCCCATCTCACTGGGAACTTCCTTGGAGGGACTGTTGGAGGAGCCCTATTTATCCCACATGTACCATGGCAATGGGTTTGAGGCCCTTGGGTTTGTCACTATCCTATAGAGGAGAAGCAAAGTGCTCAACTCACCTGAGGCTGGCAGCATTTGTCTTAGGTTGGCTTCCCCAGAAACAGACTCTGGAGCAGAGATTTGCATGCAGGAAGTTTATTGTGACATATATATGGTAACAATGACTGTCATGGAGTGAGAGGAGTGAAATGGGGCCGAAGAAGAAATTAAACTATTATTGAGTTGTCTCAGGTGACTTAGCTAATTAAATAGGACCTCATGAGTTAGAATGACTCCTCAGTGTTGTTTAAGATGAAGAAAGGGGGCCAGGACTTTGTATTCTTGTATCACCAGTCATTGGCTATGAGCTGCTTGGGGAAGGAAAAGTAACCTTAGGCGAGACTGCTCTCTTTAGCCAAAGGAGAGTGACTTAGTTATCACCTTCCAGAAGCCAACACTACCTGCACCTGGAGGAATAAGCACATTGAGCCACAGCATTCACTAAAGCATTTCCTGGGGTCTAAGATTGTTCTGTGAGAATGAGAAGTCTGAGCTCACAGAGCAATGTGAAATTTCCCAGCTCACTGCACAAGGTTTCCTATCACCAACAGGATGTACAGGCTTAGGGGTAATGAACAACGCTGAACAGATATGGGCCACCTGGTTAGGTGCAGGAGTCACTCTCCCTGCTTGGCCTCTCTGTCCAATCACCCATCCCTGTGGGCTGTAACTTTAGCTCTGTGTTCGTCTAGTCAATCTAGGGGCTACTTTTGGCTTTGCCCAGGTGTGTCTGTGAGAGCTCTGGGACCTGCCAGTTGGTAATAACATCCTGCCTGCCCAGTGCCTTGCTCACAGTCACCATCACTGCCTTGTTAAGGTATCAAGAATGACCTTCCTTTCAGGGTGACGATGACAGAACCAGCGACCCCTGGTGCACAGAAATTCAGGTGTGAAAAATGAGGTCAGTTTTGGGGCTCATGGTGGGGGAAGACTACAGCCAGCTGACTCCTGCCCTTCTCATTTTCCCTGTGACAGGGGTTATTTTTTGGCTTGGCTAGTGTGACTCTGAGTTTCCCAATACCTCTGGTCTGACACTTCTTCGTAGTCTTTATTTCCCCCTGAGTTAGAGTAGTTGCTCTCTCCGGGCCTGAGTTCTCAAAATGAAGCCTCTCCTAGTTTCTACCATTTAGATGCTAGTGGGCAGGGAGGCTCTTCTGTGAAATGTGACCTATTTCTCTATCCTTAATCTCCTTCTTAACAGTGGCCTGGACTCTGTGACAGTGGGGAAAAAAGAAAGATAAGAAAGAATACAGACGGAGAGAGATTAGGGGAGGGCTCATTGCTGCAAGTTAACTTGTGTGCCTACAGGTGCCTACCAATCTCTTTAAGCCTTCATGATCAGCCTGAGGCATTCACAGGACCATTTAGCATGGTCCTAGGTGGCATCCTCACCATCAAATATCATGCATGTAGATACAGTTTACCCATGTGTTGCCAAAGCTAGTACTCATGTTTCATATCTTTGGGAAACTTTAGCTGTACAGACCTCGAGGGATGCATTTGATGTCCTCTTTGGCATTCAGAGACTGCTGTGCAGCCCTTCTGAACAGAAAATCCTCTTCATCATTGTTACACATAAGCTAAGGCAGAAGACCATTGTGGAGGTTGAACAGAGGACTCAGGGTGTTCCTGGAGATGAGCAGGGAGGGCTATAACAGAACCTTCCTGAGTCTGGGAATTTTCTCCCTTTCCTAGTTCTCTTTGTGTTGCTGAGTCTCCCTCCAGGTTGACCCAAGACTTTAAAGGGCACATCCTCAAAGACAATCCAGAGACCAGTAGGACAGTGCCCTTTGCCAGGCTTACTTTATTGATTATCTATGTGTCTCCAATTTGTGCAGTGAAGCTCTGCCTCTTAGTGCTTGATTTCTGTATCTTCCTCTCTTATTAGGTCATTATCATGGACCCACTATTTCTGTGCCCTCCACTGCTCTTTTTCTGCCTAGGTTCTTGCCTCCTTTCCTCCCGACTATCATAGAGTCCAGATCACTGCTGAGAAGGAGATTAAAGAGAGAGACAAGTCACATCCCATAGAGGCCTCCCTGCCTGCTAGGAGCAGAAGTGACTACCAGTGACCACAGGAATCCCCTTATTCCTGACACATCTAGGATTTCTTTATCACTTCTTTGCATGCAAGATAGTGATGAATCAGCAGGGATCTTTCTGCCATGAAGCACCCAGAGCATCACTTAAGGTGAGGACTGTCAACACTCAATCAGTAATCCCCTCAGATGGCAACCCAGTGTCTGCTACATTATTCCTTTACTTAAATTCAGTCTCTGCCTGATCAAATTTTCATAATCTTCAGCCTTTTAAGACACTCATACACTTATTTATTTATTATTTAATCTAATCATATGGATATTTATTCAACCAACATTACTGATTACCGACTGGATTCTAGGTGCTTCTGGAGCTTGCCCTGGGGCTGCTGCTTATTGCTTATTGCAATAAGCAAGGCATAGTCCCTGCTTTTTAAAGTGCAAGGTCATCAATGCAATGACAAAGTGGTAAAGACATCACAAAAGGAAAGAAAAGGAGACACATTATGCTGTCTTACAGAATTCAAGCACAACTTCACAGAAGATAGGTTGCTTAGATTGAATGTAGATGAATAAGTACTAGTTCAACAGCATCAGCTCTTCGCTAATTGTCCCCTGCTTTCTGGTTAGAGAACTAAATAGAGCTTCACTTTTAGGTTCTTGGGAATAAAGTCCCTTCTGCTTTTCTTCTAAGAATCACAGAGGGATCTCCTATTTACTTTAATAATTAGTGCTTAATAAGCAGATGTAGGCTTTCGCTCTAGTCTCACAAGCCATGTAGCATAAAAAAGAAGCAGATTATATTCAGGCTCGTGTCTCTGCCCCTCTGCTTCACCTTCTGTAGTACGGTTTCAGTCTCACTGCTTTATGCACACTGCTTCTATTAAAGCCACGGGTGCCTTCCACAAACACATACCTGTTCTTCAACTTCTCAGCTATAAAATGAGAAATGAGCTGATGGTTGTAACAGAAGGGGAGTAGCTAAGAAAGAGAATTAACTTCCTCAGTATGTGCAATATTAAGCACTGAAAGGTGATTTTTTTTTTTTGCAAGAGTATGAGATTCCCCTGGAAGTCTCAATAAAAATGTCATCATTATTTTAAGTTGACTCTTGAAGAAAGACAAAGGCTGGGAGACATATGCCCACCTAGAATTTCAGAACTTATAGTTGTTATATTGAGAGTTTGGGGGCAATATGATAGTTCCCAAACATTATTGATTCGTAAAAAAGACACACTGAGTGATCTATAGATGCATAATCCACAAGAACTGAGTCATTCTTGACTTTTAAAAATCTTCACATGTACATGTACATGAACCACCACCCCAACAAAGAAAAATATAATTGTTTCAGACTACATCTGCCTTTTAAGATAAACATACAGACACAAATGTAACCAGTTGCAAGTTTCTTATTTTAATACTTGAGGGGTGAATCCCATGGAGAAGGTTAAACAGACAGCTGTTTATTCAATAGTTCATGTTAATGTGGGGTGTCAGAGACACTGAATTGCTATAACATCATGATGAGAGGTAAACATATCAAAAGTTTGAAACAGAGAAGCAGAGTCATGAAGACAAAGAAGAAAGGAAAGATAATTATAGTTATCTTTTTAAACATTAATAATATTGCTATTAATATTTGCCATTACTTTCAACGGCAAAAATCACAATTACTTTTGTACCAACTTAATAAAAGATGACTAAGAGCTCATAGCCATCTTTTATTAGTAACATTAAAAAAGAACTATAATTTATAGACTATACTTTATAAAGTAACCTATATATCAAGACTTTACATACATTAGTTAAAATTTGTAGTATTTAAGATTAATATTATTTATTCTAATATGAAATAAGGAAATTAAGACTTAGAGAGTTTTAGAAGCCTAGCAAGATTTTATTCCTAGAATATGAAATGGACAGAATTTTAACAAACTTTGCCCACAAAGCTTGTATTTATCACACTGCATTGTGAAGCATCCATGCTAGCTTATAATCATGAAATGTAATGAGATACAGTTCTTTAAAACAAGCCATTAAGATGCTGACAGGATTTCTATGATGGAGATAAGCAAGAAAGTTATGGATGAACAAAGAAGGATCATAACATACAGTGCTCGTGACATAATCACTCTTGACCTAACACAGCCAGTGAGTCCTTTTGAGCAGCAGAAGAGAGTAGACTCTAAATTTTCAAGAGTGAGGAAGACCAATTCAGATAAAGGAAGTGGAAGAAAGACTACACAAAAGGCATATGTAAAATAGGATAGTTTAGTCATATAACTCCAAGAATGTTGGAATGGTTTAGTAAAACATACATGTAGAAATATGTTAAGTGTAAGACCAAAGTAATACACAATAGATAACCCTTGAAAACCTTTAATGCAGTCTTAAGAGTATGATTTTATTCCATGCAATAGATTCACTGAAGGATTTTAGCCATAGGCATGACATAACGACATCTGCATTTTAGGAAAAACCTGACTTTAAGGTTGAGAGTGAATTGGGAAGATGTTTACAGCAAAGGCAGAGAGATGTAATGAAACAGTACAGGTGAGAGAAGTTGGATTTTTGACATCGGGGGTTGAAAACAGGAGTGGATATAACAGCTATGTGTTAAAAATGCAGTTAACAGGAATTGGCGAATGCGGAAAAGGGATGAGAGATAAGAATAAGTAAAGATAGTTTCCGAGTTTCTAGATTGGGTTTGGTAGATGGATAGTAATGTAATTCATAAAAATATTGCCAAAAGTAGGTAGGACAGATTTAAGAAGGATAGATGAATTAATTTAGTTTTGAATATGTTGAGGCTATAGTATAGCTATTCAGGAAGCAAATGGAAAGAATGATTTGTGTTTCAGAAAGATATTTGACTTAGAAACATAGATTTGAAAGAAATAAAAGTAGATAGATAAAACCATGAAAGTGGATGAGGTCAATTCAGAGATAATGTACTGAATAGGGAAAAGAGGAGAGGATGGATCCCTGGAATCAACAACATAATGAGATGGAGAAAATGGTGGGACTGAGGCTATAGGAGAAACAACTCTAGAGTGCCACGTCACGGAAACTGAGGGAGGCTAATTTCAAAAACAACAGTTTAATTTACTGTGTTCAGTAACGCCAAGAGGCTAATAAAGAGAACCCTTTGAAGTTGGCAGCTTCAAAACATAAGCAACTGAATGGTTAAAGCTTATGCATCTCTCCCAAAACAGTGTATGTTTACTCTTATCTCTAAAAAAACTAGACCTATTCTAATTCAGACATGTGGATGTCTCACCTGTAAAAAAATTTATCTCCACCAAAGATTTTCTTTCTTGTATCTAACTTTATTCCATTTGGTTGCAGTTTTAGTCACTTTATTCTTCTCATGAAGATGGTAGACAATGTGATCTGGACTATGTGATAATGTACCAGAAATGCAGAAATCATGAATTTTGATTCTTTTTTCTCTTTCCTCCTCAAGTTATTGATAATGGCGCTTAGCAATTCCAGCTGGAGGCTACCCCAGCCTTCTTTTTTCCTGGTAGGAATTCCGGGTTTAGAGGAAAGCCAGCACTGGATCGCACTGCCCCTGGGCATCCTTTACCTCCTTGCTCTAGTGGGCAGTGTTACCATTCTCTTCATCATCTGGATGGACCCATCCTTGCACCAACCTATGTACCTCTTCCTGTCCATGCTAGCTGCCATCGACCTGGTTCTGGCCTCCTCCACTGCACCCAAAGCCCTTGCAGTGCTCCTGGTTCGTGCCCAAGAGATTGGGTACATCGTCTGCCTGATCCAGATGTTCTTCACCCATGCATTCTCCTCCATGGAGTCAGGGGTACCTGTGGCCATGGCTCTGGATTGCTATGTAGCCATTTGTCACCCCTTGCACCATTCCACGATCCTGCATCCAGGGGTCATAGGGCGCATCGGAATGGTGGTGCTGGTGAGGGGATTACTACTCCTCATCCCCTTCCTCATTCTGTTGTGAAAACTTATCTTCTGCCAAGCCACCGTCATAGGCCATGCCTATTGTGAACATATGGCTGTTGTGAAAGTTGCCTGCTCAGAAACCACAGTCAATCGAGCTTATGGGCTGACTGTGGCCTTGCTTGTGGTTGGGCTGGATGTCCTGGCCATTGGTGTTTCCTATGCCCACATTCTCCAGGCAGTGCTGAAGGTACCAGGAAATGAGGCCCGACTTAAGGCCTTTAGCACATGTGGCTCTCATGTTTGTGTCATCCTGGTCTTCTATATCCCGGGAATGTTCTCCTTCCTCACTCACCACTTTGGTCATCATGTACCCCATCACGTCCATGTTCTTCTGGCCATGGTGTATCTCCTTGTGCCACCTGCACTCAATCCTCTTGTCTATGGGGTGAAGACCCAGAAGATCCGCCAGCGAGTGCTCAGGGTGTTTACACAAAAGGATTGATCTGAATATATTCTCACTGTTTCCTTCAGAGGTACCTGCCAAGGACATAGCCAGGAACTCATGGCTGGTGCAGATTATATGGATGGGGTAATTTTCACAGCGAGCAGTCCTTCTAGTGTCACTTATATCACAGCAAAGAATATCCAGAGGCACCTGGCTTCACAGCTTATTGGGATGTATCTGGATACCTGAATTTGTGAATAGTTTTTCCATTCTTTCTTTTGCTCCTGATTCCAACATTTTCCTACTCCTGTGTCAGAGAGACTTGAGGACAGTAGAAATGGATAACAGCTCTGGATGTGTCATCTTTCCTGCCATTGCCCAGTGATAGACTATGCAACATTCTCTGGAATGGCAATGGGAAGTCCCACCCTCTGCTTGGTTTTAGGTTTAGAGTGTCTTCCAAACCTCTAAGTTTGTGCTGGCAGCACATTTACATGGTACAGCCATTCAGCTAAATGCTAGTGTTAACCCTTTAGATTAACCTTTTCATGTCTTTTAGGATGACTTAGATTCCTTTACTTTTCTGCCACATCAAAATGCATAAATTAGGACATTTCTAAAATATTATTATGCATATTATAAATGACTTTTTTCTTCCATTTACTCTTTTCTTTAAGGGATGAGTTTCTCCGCTTGTTCAGCCTGGTCCTTTCTTCACGATACTCGTTTTTTCTCAATTATTTGTAGATTTTTACTCTTATTTGTTTGTAGATGAGAATTAAATGGTTGGGTCCTCGCTGTGAGTTTTCTCAGAGCCTGTGAAGGTCACCGCTCTTGTGCCCCAATTGTAGGACTTTGTAGGTCATTGTACACGGATTTGCTAACAGACAGAATTCCCCTCAGGCTGTCAAGAGGAAAATGAAAGATGAGCTGCATTCCCTCATCTTTTGCTGAAGTAGAGAAGCTTTTATATCTGCAATCAGAGATAATCTGGTATAGTTTGCTGACCTGTGGAGCTGCCTCTCCATACCTTTTCTGTATTTGTAACTTGGAGAACCAAAGTTACCTTGTAATTGCCTCTGATTACATCTGCCCCACTGCAGTTATAGGGTTTGAAGATACAAAGTTGCCTCTTTCATTTTATAGGGAGCCAGGTTTCATACTAAACTGATCCAATTGCTGGAAGTAGAATAACAATAAATTAATCAATGCACTAATTAATTGCTTTCAATTACTGTTATCATTTTATTGATTTTAAACTTGGAGTATCCCTTGGGATCTCTTAAAATTTTTAGATTTTAAAAATAGATTCAGGGGTTACATATGCAGGTTTGGTACAGGGATATATTGTGTAATGATGAGGTTTGCACCCTGAATCTCTTAATGAGAACATTTCCCAGCCCTGCATCAAGCTTTAACTTTTCCAATTCCTCTTCCCATATAGTTCCTACCCTCCACATATACATAACTACACATTGGTTTGCAGGTTTTTGGTTCCCAGTTTTTCTATGAATCCAATTTAGTCTGATTTATGAATTCCAAAAATTTCTCAAAGTATATGATGCAATCCAAGTATATTTGCTCATATTCTATATTGTTATTGCATTATTTTCATTTTTATATTTATTTAGCAATTTAATGGGTACACTGGGAGAGAGAGAGGAAGTAAACAATGTTTGCAATCCAATGTCTTGAATTGGAATGATTACAATTCTAGCAAAATTTGTGATATTACTTGTGCTGTGTATATCTTTCATGCTAGATTGTAGGCTTCAGGGAGGCAGGATTCTTTAGTCTTCCATGTACTTCTCATTACCAAGTGCCTGTCATTTTTCAACACAATATACACCCTCAATAATTATTTGTGATAAGAAATATTATAGTCAATGAATACACAAAATTGATACCTCTGCAGTGAGTGCTCAGTTTTTCCTTTTAATAATTTTAGTGTCATTTTCTATGTAGGACTAGGGGAACAGATCTCCCATTCTAGAATTAGATCCTTCTCCACCTGGAGGAGACAGGGTACGTTTTTGAGAGGAAGAAGCTCAGTAGTGCTGTCAGAGATTAAAAGTGCAGATTTCTCGCTAGCCCATTCACACTCTTAGCAGTAGCGAATGTCCACAAGGAATTAAATAGGGGTCAAAATCATAACAATTAGAACCCAGTAACTTCCATATCCAGGATTGTCTGGTTATTCATGGTTGGAAAATACAAGTGGGACCAGGGGACAAACAAGAGACCCTCAATTCCCTTCCCTTAATTCTAGATCTTGAGATTTCTTCCTACTCCCTTCCCCTATCCATGAGGAGATTTGACCTGGAAAATTAGGCTCCAAGTATAATTTGCCAGCCATCTGCACGGAGGACTATAGGACCCCATAGACAGAACCCCTAGCAGAACATAAAATGCAAAACAGAGCATGGCTATCTTCTAGGTTTCTCTCCCTAGAAGGCAAATCATGGGCTTTTTTGCAGGTGAGGTTATGGTATTCGAGTATAAAGCAAAAGAGTCCACTGCCATCCTTACATATCCATGAGGCAGGCAGTGAAACAGGTAGAGCATGTTTCATACCATTGCAGCCATTGCTCCCAACAGTCTCTTCAATTGTATTAGTGATCCTTCTTTCCATATGGAAAAGCAAGCAAAGGAAGGGAGAAGAGGAGAGGAAAGAGAAGTATTCAATCCCATGTTTCCCCTTGTGGTGAGAAGAAAAGCCTCCCTCCGTGGAAGTGTAAAGTGGAGGAAATGAGATTCTTCCCTAACTGGCAGAATGTGGGCTCTTTCTCATCCTTTGGGTGAGGGAACTTAGAGCCTGTTGACAATGTTACATGGGGACTTGGAAAGCCACAAGGAGGGGGTGGGGCATTTTTGTGTGTGTTTGCTCATAAATCATATCTCAATAAATTCCAAAGGAGTGAAATGTTACAGAATATATTGTCTTACCAATGCAGAATTAAATTGAACAACAATAACAACAGGATGGCATGAAAAGCCCTAAACATTTGGAAACTAAACAAAATATACATAAATAATCCATGGATCAAATAATAAATCAGAGGGAAAGTTAGAAAATATTTCAAACTGATTGATAATGACATATAGCAAAAGTTGCAGGATGCAGCTAAAGAGAAAATAGAAGGACATTTATAAATTTAAATGCTTATGTTAGAAAAGAATAAAGATTTAAAATTAATTACCTAAGTTGACAACTTAATAATTTAGAAAAGAAACAACAAATTAAACCCAAGGTAAACAAGAGTAGGGAATTAATAAAGAGAAGAGCAGAATAAATAAAATAGAAAACAGAAACAATAGATAAAATCAACAAATGTTTAATTTGGTTTTTGGGAAAGATTAATAAAGTTGATAAAGCCCTAGTAAGACCTATCAAGAAAAAAGAAAGAAACACCAAGAATCAAAATGACGATTTAAAAAGGAGTTACTACTACAGATCTTACTAGACATTAAAATGATAGTAAAAGAAATGTTACAAGGAACTTTAAACCAGTAAAAACAGTACTTTACTTATGAGCTATGAGGACACACATGTTATGTGAATCCCAGCCATCAAACACCATAAATGCAGACTTGTGATTAGGAATTCTCAAGGGGTGGTGTCTCCTCCCCTCCTCCCCTCTTTCCTTTTCTCCTCTTCTCTCCTCTCCCCTTCCCTTATCATTTCCTTCCCTTTACCTTGTTTCCCCTCCCTCCTTCCTTCCCTGCCTCTCTCTTATTCTCTAATCTAGCGCCAAATCCAAGACAACAGGTATCCCTATCATATTCATTTTCTGTAATTCCTCTATTTTTACCCACTAAGAATGTCTTCTTTCTCAGGTCCTGGCCGTAAAGGGCCCTCTGATATGGACTCCTAGCTTCCTCAGGCTCCAGGCTTTGAATCTTATTTCCAGCAAATGTTATCTGAAAAAACCATTCTGAGCTCTCTCTATGCTGATGACAGCATAATGAGAAAAAACCCCACATATTAGAGGAAGACATAAGCATCAGAGGTAGAACTTTATATTTTTTAGTTAGTTCCAAACTGGAGAAAAGTCTGAAGCATGTGTGAGGAGTCTCTACCCAAAAGAAAAGATGAAGACACAAAGGAATTAACATGAGTTACATATAAAATCGTGCAATTGATAATAGCTATGTCATATAGTGCTTCCTATGAGACCAGCACTGTTGAAAGTGCTATTTATATATATATTGACTCTTAATCTTCACAAACAATCTACAAGATAGGTCACTATTATTATCTTCATGTTAAATACGGAAACTGAGACCCAGAGAGGGAAAGTGATCTGTCCAAAGTAACGCAGCTAGGAAGTGATGGTGCTGGGATTTTAATCCAGACAGCCTACAGTCTTTCTCACCATAGATCCTTGCCCTCCACTAGCCTGCCTCCTATGCACACTGTTGATAATTTGCATTATCAAGATGCCACTCCATGCTGCATTTTAATGTTTCAGTTTGCTCTGGCAAGTAGGTTTTCCACATATCACCAAATATGTAAATAACCCAGTCCTAGCATCCCATTTGGAGGGTTTGGTATTGAGTCCCCTTCTGTTACCAATTACTGTATCATTTATGATCTAAGCAGGAAAGAGGGAATACAAGAAAAGGATTTCACGAAAAGGAGCTTAATAAAGGGATAATTTGTAGAGGTGATGGGAGGGTCGAGGAAACCAACAAGAAACATCTAGGAGCTAGCAAGAACAGGAAGCACCTCCAGACCTAAAGGGCAAGGACAGGCAGCAACATTCCTTAAACCTAGGGAGCCCTGGAGCTGTGTAAGAGATGCTTCCCAGTAGAATTTCTGGCTATAGAGAAACACAGCCGCTGACAGAACTGCATAAAAACAAAGGGGTCCCTCTTTCTCTTTCCATATCTCGATCCCTTTCAGGTGGCCCCTATTGTTTGAACTGGAAGCCAGGGAGTCATGTTAGAAAGCCCAGCTGAAGCAGGCCACAGAGATCAGCCTCCTCAAGCATGGAGCAGATAAGAGAAGAAAATGGATTTGTAGTCAAGTAATAAATAAACAGCACACGGGGTTAAACCCAACTGTTTGCCTTTTCTAAGGTTAGACCTAGGAATTAAAGTTAAGAAAAAAATCACATAATGAAGCGATTGGCTTCAGTTTAACTTCAAAATCACAAACCCTGAAAAGGCATTAAGCAATGACTATGGTAGAAATAATCATTCACTGAAAAAGTGGTTCTGAATACACTGGAGAGGTAAGAGGGAGACAGATGTATGATCTTGAATAATTAATTAGGTAGAAGTGTCTTGATTCTACTGCATTGTAAACATTGTACTAGACACCATGTTAATGGGGAACAAAATTGAGATGGATCTAATCCTGATGAAGCTTACAGTCTAGTTCATGTGTAGTTTTGAGTAGTCCCTAGTAGGAAAGTTGGTTTTGTTTTATGAACAGTGAGAAACTACTGATACCATAATGTAATGCAATTACTGTAATAAAATTTTGATGAGGGCAGGGACTGTAACTAATTTAGTCACCTTTTATTCCTGTGACTAATCTTGTTCTGGACATATAGTTGACAATAATGAATAGGTATTTATTGAATGACTGAGATTTATGTATAGTAAGTTAGCTACCAAAATTCATGCAGAGATCAAATAGCAGAATTGAGTTCAGGATTCTGTAAAAAGAAGGGAATTGTATAGGTATATTAAAAATTCTGGCTGGGTGCAGTGGCTCATGCCTGTAATCCCAGCACTTTGCAAGGCTGAGGCAGGCAGATCACCTGAGGTCAGGAGTTTGAAACCAGCCTGGCCAAAATGGCAAAACCCCATCTCTACTAACAATACAAAAATTAGCCAGGCGCAGCGGTGGGCACCTGTAATCCCAGCTACTCAGGAGGCTGAAGGAGGAAAATCATTTGAACCCAGGAAGCAGAGGTTGCAGTGAGCAGAGATCGCACCATTGCTCTCCAGCCTGGGCGACAGAGGGAGATTCCGTCTCAACAAACAAACAAACAAACAAACAAAATCTGAAAAGATTTAATATAAGGAAATCTATCAATATAATATTTCAAGATGTTGAAAGTAGAATACGGAAATGTTTAAGAGAATGGTCTGTGTAGTCAAGCAGATAGATACAGATTGGAATTTCAACAAGCTAAAGTCCTGTTCCCTGCATCTCAACCACAGGCACTCAGTAGCCCCTTAATATAAGCTAAGAGGAGGGTCCCTGCAAGGGAGCCAGCTCATCAGCTGCTGAGTCCCAGTCTCCCAAACTACTGCTTTGAGCTAGCTTGTTGAAGAGGGTGGGACAGTGTGACGAACTGACTGTCCATCATAAAATCCTTTAGATTCTGAAGCAGTCTCAGCTCTGGTTACTGGATGCAGTCCGCTGACTCCTCAAGCAGGACCCAATCTGTTGCATCCTCTGTGAGTTCCAGGGCTAAGGGAGGGGAGCATCACTGCATTGGGCCAGTAGATACTGGGTCACCAGAGGACTCAGAAGAGAAAATTTTCTCCTCATGCTTATACTGGCTCCCATGAAAAAAGAAAAAAGTCTAGGAACTGTGGTGCTGGATGCACTAATATTTAAAATCCTGTATTCCTCCTGGAAGGCCCTTTTATACTCTCAGCAATCCCATTAGTATTGCGTACAAGGGATCCCATGTGTTCTGTGGCTGAGAACTTTATGCAAGTGTGCCCAGAAAAGCATTCTAGGGATTTGAGAGGGAAAGAATGGTTCTAGGGTAGCATTTTGAGTTTAACATGACACAGGGCACCCAGGTCCTTGAGGCTCAGCGCAAGAGCTGGTGAGGAAATGTACTCATTGCCTTCTCCCACCATGTTCCAGTGTTAATGGGAGAGAAAGCTTCCTCTGATTATTAGACATAATTTATAGCCAGCAGGAACAGACTTCCCTGTGATTTTCTCCTAATTGCCCTAGTTTTCTCCTCTTCCCCTTAAAGGTCAGTCATATATTGGGAAGGTGTCGCTTAGTTAAAACATCTACACTTTAGTGAAATGTTTCTCATAATGAGTTTTTAATGTCTTCTTTATCCTAGGCACTTTTTCCAGGTGGTACAGTTTTAAATTGGTCCTTAAATCAGGGTGCATTGAATTGGACACAATATTCTAAGCATGGTTGAACAAGGGCAACATGAAATAGAAGTTATTTTCCTCTGATGACTGTTACTTCTGTTAGTACAGTATTCCTTTCTAATATTTCTCATTAACACAACATCAAAATTTGACTCATATTCTTATCTATACTGCCACCTGACAATACATCCAGGTATCTGACCACTTTTTCTCTGCTCCTATTTCTTTTTGTATCCCTTCTCTTATCCTTTATATTATGCATGATCTTCTTAATAAAATCTATGTAGCAGAGGATGAGCTTAACTGGAATAATTTCCCACTATGTGAGGAAGGAATGAGGACTTGAAGAGGATGGATCAGAGTCTGAGAATTGTAAAGCACAATCATAGATGGGGACTACACATAAAAAACTGGAAAAAAACATGTCAAGGAAAGAATCTTTCAGAGATAGTGGACTAAAGAAAAAAGAATGAGCAGAGGGTGAGAAATAAGGATATTGTAGGGTGAGGGGATATTGTCTGCAGTGAAGGATTGCAAGATCTCTAAGGTATTCTTTTTCATAAAGAAGGTAGTTTGGTGGTGCTGTGTGTATAAAGAAAAAATCGCCAGTAGGTCAGAGGACTGAATCAAGGATATCCCTTCCACCCCAAAGATTTGGGCTTTTGGGGCCACAGGGCCCTTAAATGGAATGACTTGTTTAAGATCCTCAAGCTTCCACAGGAAATTTGTGCCATTGCTGTCCCCACCTCTGGCTCACAGCTTGCTCAGCTCTTATTTATATTTTGAGTTCTTTCTTGTGGTTTGCCTCAATTCCTCCACCAGTTCCCTTGGTTACTTTGGTTAATGTTTTCGCATTAATTTTTTCTTTTTTGAATTATTTGAATCTTTTTTGAATCAAGCCAACAGTCACTTGTCCCCTTTTAGATGTCCTTTGCCGCTTTTGGTCCCTTAAGTTTGGGTGTGAAAGAGGAAGAAGAGATATATTTAGTATATTTCCCCCAAAAAATAAAATCATGGTCTTTATACTAAATGGGGATGTGGGATAGATAAAGAAAATAATTAAGATATGACAGACTTGGAAAACTCAAAACTGTAAACTTAAAATATTTATCTCACTAGCATTTATTAAGAATTTGTTGGCTGGGCGTGGTGGCTTACTCCTCTAATCCCCAGCAGTTTGGGGGGCTGAGACGAGCAGATCACTTGAGGTCAGGAGTTCAAGACCAGCCTTGCCAACGTGGTAAAACCCTATCTGTACTAAAAATACAAAAATTAGCCGGGTGTGGTGGCATGCACCTGTAATCCCAGCTACTCGGGAGGCTGAGGCAGGAGAATTGCTTGAACCCAAGGAGCAGAGGTTGCAGTGAGCCAAGATCATGTCACTGCACTCTAGCCTGGGTGACAGAGTGAGACTTTGTCTCAAAAAAAAAAAAAAAAATTATTGAGTGCTAGGTACTGTAAACACAGCATGGGATAAAAAGATGGAAAATATATCACATGTACTTCAGTGATTTTATAGTGGACTGGGGAAAGAGATGAGGAGAAAGGCCAGTGACGTGTTTTATACTGTATGAAGTAGTAACAGTAGTTGTTTCCCCAAGGGCTGGTCCTTTAATTATCTTTCTTTTTATCATTTATATTTTTCTTTCTACAGTCTTTAGCCCCTTAAACATATTCAAATTTCTTTTATTTAAAAAAAATCAACACAATCCTCTTTTTAACATAGGCACTTCTACCTGTGCATTCAGTTTTCCCTTCGTGTGAAGCTGTTTGCTGAAGTGAAGAATCTCTGACAAGGTGATCAGTCCTCCCTGTGTTTGTTCACTCCAGGCCTGCTGTCTCATTGTCCTCCCGCATCTATTTCTCTCTTCACATGAAACTGTTTGCTAGGATCACCAATGATTACCTAATTGCCAAATGCAATGGATAATCTCTTTCTCACATTGCTGAAATTCTTTATGTGAGCATGTCTGTCCACTCCATTGGATTTTCAATTATGTCTCTGTTCATTCCTTTTCAGTTTCCTTGCAATCTCTTTACCTCTTCTGGTCCTAAGATTAAGGGTAGGTGTTTCATAGAATTTCATTATCATGTTTTATTTTAAATTTACATTTTTCCCTTAAGTAATTTATTCAGTTCTATAGTTTGAATTATACATGATGTGCTGATGATTTCCAATTCTCTATCTTTGAGCTTTCACATGAAATCAAACTACTTTCTACAACATTAAATGTCATATATATTGTGATAGTTTATAGACCCAATAAGCTGAACATATCAAAATTGGTTCTATAATTTCTACCTCTGCAACATACATCAAATCTTTTCAAAGCCTATTTTTTTGTCTTGTGAAATTTACTTAGTCATTTAAGTCAGATTGGACAGTGCAGTTTTAGAATCCTACCCTCTTCTATACAAGTAGTCTAATTGCTGTCTGTCATATTTATACCTCTAAGATATGCCCCTTTCCCTCATCTTCAGAGCCATCTCAGAGCCATTTATTCACTCACTGATCACTTCTCAATTGGACTACTGAAGCCAACAGTCACTTGTCCCCTTTTAGATGTCCTTTGCCTCTTTTGGACCCTTAAGTTTGGGTGTGAAAGAAGAAGAAAGAGATTTAGTATATTTCCCCCCAAAATAAAATCATGGTTTTTATACTAAATGGAGATGGGGGACAGATAAAGAAAATAATTAGGATATGAAAGACTTGGAAATTTTGAATATTTATGGGAAGGATTTAGGAGAAGTTTAACACATAGGGAATGGGCAGGATGATTCGTAAGTCAAGGTTCCTAAGGTCAAGGTAGATAGCATCCAAATGTGAGGTCAAGGATAGCTATTTGGAGGAGGGATAGATCCTTGATTCTACTGATGTAATGAAGAGATCAAGGATGTAGATGTTGATGGGTTTATGAATCTATCTTGGGAAGTAGAGGACTTGCATCTGATGTTTCTGCTGTCTTTATGAAGTGGTTAGAGAGTTATCTGAGAGAGGAGGAGATTTTGTGTTTCAAAAGAACTTTGAAAATTTGAAAAGTTGCTTGAAATGGGTTGAGGAATGAATTAACCAGAGAAGATTATTGTGATGAATATGTAATATGTATATTAAGTACTCATTTGAGGTTGGCAGTTACACATTTTAATGAGAAGAGCCTGTCTTTGAGCCTAACTTTCTATAGAAACAATGAATTGCACTTGTGCAGGCTTGGATTAAGTATGTCCAGGATGAGTTGTGTCAGCAGTACAGGAAGTCAGAATGACAGAGGTTTGAGTGATTCTCTTTTATATTTAATCAGTGTTTAACTTAATTTTCTTCTACTTTATAATAGGATTGGGAGTATATCATACATTTTTCCATTTCTCATCTATATCTTCTATCAGTATCTCATCAATTTTCTGGATGAGAAAGTGTTAGCAAATATTTTGACAACTTTGTTTTCCATTGACCTAATTCATGTGTCTTATCATACAAAAATCCAGGTGAAATTTTCTCAACTGAGAATTTATTTCATGACATTACCCAGCAATGACTCCACTGTCCCAGTCTCTGAATTCCTTCTCATCTGCTTCCCCAACTTTCAGAGTTGGCAGCACTTGCTGTCCCTGCCCCTCAGCCTCCTTTCCTCCTGGCCATGGGGACCAACACCCACACCCCCCCATCACCATCCACCTGGAGGCCTCTCTGCACCTGCCCCTGTACTACCTGCCCAGCCTCCTCTCCCTGCTGGACATCGTGCTCTGCCTCACCGTCATCCCCAAGGTCCTGGCCATCTTCTGGTTTGATCTTAGGTCAATCGGCTTCCCTGCCTGCTTCCTTCAGATGTTCATCATGAACAGTTTCCTCCCCATGGAGTCCTGCACATTCATGGTCAAGGACTATGATCATTATGTGGCCATCTGCCACCCACTGCAGTACCTGTCCATCATCACTAATCAATTTGTGGCCAAAGCTAGTGTCTTCATTGTGGTGCAGAATGCTTTGCTGCTTTCACCTGTTCCTATTCTCTCTGCCCAGCTCCATTACTGTAGGAAAAATGTGATTGAGAACTGCATCTGTGCCAACCTGTCTGTGTCCAGGCTCTCCTGTGATAATTTCACCCTTAACAGACTCTACCAATTTGTGGCTGGTTGGACCTTCCTGGGCTCGGATTTCATCCTCATCTTCCTCTCCTACACCTTCATTCTAAGAGCTGTGCTTAGATTCAAGGTGGAGGGGGTGGCAGTGAAGGCTCTGAGCACATGTGGCTCCCACTTTATCCTCATCCTCTTCTTCAGCACCTGCTGGTTGTGGTGTTGACAAATGTGGCCAGAAAGAAGGTCCCCATGGACATCCTGATCCTGTTTAATGTCCTTCATCCCTTTAGTCCTCCTGCATTAAACCCTATCATATGTGGATTTCAAACTAAAGAGTTAAAGAAGGAATTTTAGAAGTTGCTGCAGAGGGGCCTTTGAAAACACGGAAGGGACTCTCCATAGAAGCACCTATTGCTGTTTCTATTTCAGAAGCTGTGATTCCAGAAAATAAACTAATGCTTAAATACTGAGTATTTCCTACCCATTTCTCTCTCTCCAGTATCAGGAATTAGTGAGGGCTCCTTAGTACCTGACATAAATTCATTTGCCTAGCTCATGTAACTAACATTCTTAGAGATTTAACTTTGTGTTTAGATATTTACATATTTGAACAATCTCATCCTCGCAAAAATTCTGCAGGGTAGGATTATTATTCCACTTTATATATTAGAAAACACAAGTTTAGGGAGAAATACTGACAAAGGTCACATCTGATGTGTGGTGGGGCATCAATTCCTCAGACACCATTGAAGCCCTGGTTCTGCTCTGTAGGCCAGGATCTCTCCATCATTTTTATGAATTTGTTGCTGTCAATAGGTCTTCTCTAATCACCCTCCACCTTCAGAGTCAAAAAGAACCAAACAGAGGAACAGAACCCAGAGATGTTGCCAATCTTTTTCTGACTGCCCAGGCTTCTGTCACCAAAAGATATTAATCATAGTACTAGTTTATGCCCAGTGGAAGGCTCACAAACCTTGAAATTCTTTATGACAAGACCAGGACACTAAGGATCCAGCTGGCAGAGGTAGGAATGAGAAGACCAGCAGTGTGGGAAGTGGTCAAACTGACTGTGGTGATTTGGGGGCATTCTGTGTACTCAAAACCACACCCCATATGCTTTGGAGCTCAAGAACCAGGAGTGTGGGGAATGTATGTATGGCATATTGTTAAACTTCTGGATGTCATAATCTGGTGAAAATGGGTGAAGAAACAACATATTATTGTAGATGGTAGGCAACGCTGTCATTATTTACATGGGTAATAGAAAACTGAGGTTCAGGCTCATTTAAGAACCTTACCCAAAGGTAAGAGATAATTCTTATTTGCAAAATTCCATAGGCTGAAAGCAAGGGCCACTGTATTAAGAGGTCCTTAAACACCAGTTCTGGTGAGTAGATCCCAAAAGTATTAACTTCAAAGCATTTGAAACATAGGCCAGGCATGGTGGATCATGCCTGTAATCCCAGCACTTTGGGAGGCCGAGGTAGGAGTTCAAGACAAGACTGGCCAACATGGTGAAACCCTGTCTCTACCAAGAATACAAAAATCAGCTGGGTGTGGTGGTGTGCACCTGTAGTCTCAACTACTCAGGAAGCTGAGGCAGGAGAATCACTTGAACCCAGGAGGTGGATGTTGCAATGAGCTGAGATCCCACCACTGCACTTCAGCCTGGGTGACAGAGCAAGACTCCATCTCAAAAAAAGAAAGAAATAAAGAAAAAATAATGAAAGAAATGTAGAGGGTACTAAATCCTTGTTTTCATCAAATATAATTTTTTTTGTCCTATCAAATATCTTTTGAATTGCAAATTGCAAATATGGAATAAATAGATATATGCTATCTGGCATTAGAGTATAACAATATCTTGGTGAGTGGTGGAAAGCAGGGGAGTTGCTTGATTCCTTTAATTGTGAAAGGAATGGAAAAGTGGTTATAAAGTATTTTAAAGCAATTTATTTAAAAGATGAGCAGAGCTTGGTTATCAATTGGATGTGTGGAGTAGATGAAAGGAAGAGAAAGGTGATTACATTTTCAAGTTTGTATGCTGACACTTCTGTGGGTTTTGTCAGCTTCACTCCTTGGTTATTCAAGAAATATTGGTATAAGCTTCCCTTTTTTATGGGCTAAGACAGAGATTGGGCTCTCCAGAACCAAACGAAGTCAGAGATAATTCTTATTTGCAAAATTCCATAGGGTGAAAGTAAGGGCCACTATAATTTAATCTCTTGTTTCCATCAAATATGATCTTCTTTGTTCTGTGAAATATCTTTTGAATGTAAAATTGCAAATATTAGATGAACTAAAGCTTTAGCTGGGAAGAGATCTCTGCTAACTGTGGAGATGGACGAGGCTTATGCAGCCACAAATCCAACCATGAGTCCAGCGAGAAGACAGTTGCCCTTGCTGGCCCTTGCTTTCACTCTATGGAATTTTGACCTGGAGGTTGTGCTTGCTTAGCTTCCTGAGAAAAGGTTTATAGTTACATGGTCTTCCCTAAGACAGTCTCGTTAATTCTGGTCACACATCTGATTGCACACACAAGAAAGAAAGTTTGGGTAGACGTTTTACTTAAAAACATTCAAATGCCATTCTTAATCCTGAAGGTCCTGCATTAGTTGCATTTCACTTGATTTCCCATTTCTGGATGCTGCTGCCCTTTTCCTATGCTAAAATTTATTTTTATCAAATGTTTTAGATACATTTTGGAGTCCCCAAATCATTCTGACCTCAGGTTCCTACAGACGTATATTTTCTTTCACTGTGATGCATAGTCCTTCTAAGATATGAAAGCTTCAGCTGTGAAATAGAACTCTATTTTATTTTATTTTTTTAGACAGAGTTTCGCTCTTGTTGCCCAGGCTGGAATGCAATGGCTGGATCTCAGCCCACCACAACCTCTGCCTCCGAGGTTCAAGAGATTCTCCTGACTCAGCATCCTGAGTAGCTAAGATTACAGGCATACGCCACCATGCCCGGCTAATTTTTGTATTTTTAGTAGAGACGGGGTCTCACCATGTTGACCAGGCTGGTCTAGAACTCCCAACCTCAGGTGGTCCACCCACCTCGGCCTTCTGAAGTGCTGGGATTACAGGCATGAGCCACCGTGCCTGGCCTGATCTCTCTTGACTGTGGAGAAGGATGAGGCTCATGCAGCCGCAAATCCAACCATGAACCCAGTGAGGAGATAAGAGTTAAATTGTGCTTTGATATGCTGGTATAGCATGATTTTATATACTCAAGAGGGACTTTAGCTGGTCAATATGAAGTAACAGGAGCTAGATTACCCTGTCACTTGAAATAACTAAAAGACTGAACAAAATATGTGAAATAATGTTTCTGAAGGCACTGGACATCAGGCAATGGAGGACAGTGATCCCCAAGAGATAGGAAACAAAAAAGGTGAGTCTTGTTTACTGGAAAGTGATTGTTCCAATTCGTTAGGGAGAGATTCCATGCTACGTCAAAGAGGGCAAACTCAGCTGCAGCCTGGCAATCTTTCTGTGTCGAGGAGAAGGGGAAGGGAGTCCAAAGAAGCTAGAGTTCACAAGGCAGAGTATTGAGGAAGAGAAAACTCCATAGAAAGAGAATCCTAAAGATTTATAGAAATTCCCCCTTGAGTGTTCAGCAATGTACTGATTAGCATATGCATGTGAGGGAACTTCATGAAGGGCTAAATATCTGAAATAAATTAGATATCTTCTATCAAGGAAGAAATGGAGAGGGGATGATAGTGAGACGGAAATGGGTGTTGAAAAGACAACTAACAGAGTCAAACATATAAGAAAACAACAAAATTCTGCATAATGTTCTGAATAACTTTTATGCCAATGAATTTGAAAAACTAAAAATTTAAAAATCACCAGTAGCTTCAGATAATAAAACTCAAATATATAAATAACCATTAAAAATTTGAAATATTAATTAAAGACCTTTTCCCAACAAAAGCTTCAGTACACTATGGGTTTATAGGTGAGTTCTAAAATTTTAAGAAATAGATCATCTCTATCATGCATACATTCTTCAAGATAATAGAAAAAGATGGAAAATTTTTACCAACTTATTTTATGAAGCTAGAGTAACCTTGTCTCTAAAACTGGATAATGACAATTCAAACTGTGCAGTGTTTTCACCATGCATTTCATTGCAAGGCAACCCAAAGCCAATCAGTCCATTGTGTAATCAGCCCATTCCCCTGAGAGTCTCACCTCTCAGTAGGAGGTGGGTATGTTTCCATATCTTCCAGGTGGCCAAGGGCAAGCTTCTCTGATCCAGGCATGTAAAGAGCCAAGCATCTCTCCATAACTGCCATTAGCCATCCCTTAAAGTATATTTCCTACCTAGTTATTACACACCAAGGCTAAAAGCTCTCCCATAACACAAAGTAATTTTTGATACCCCCAAAAGTCAAAACTGTCAGGTAATACAATGCAAAACAGAACAGTGTCTTAGATTTTGAGAGGGATCTATTCTCTTTCCATTCTTGGGCTTCTGTGACGAAAACAGAGGTTTTTCCTAGGTTTTTCTGTGGTGCCTCCTCTGCTTTTCCCCAGGAGTCCCAGGCTGTTAGAATTTATCTTAGGTTCTCTCATGTGGGCATCAAGAGTGGGAAGAAGACAAAATGGAGAAAAACAATTCAGTCTACTGAAAAGAAAAAAACTTTCAGAAGAACATGATTCCAGAAGAGGAAAAAGATAAAGCTCTCTTAAATACATTTAACTTGGATATCTGTTTTTAATTAAGCTGATTTTAGCTGTAGAGCTATTTTTTTCTAAAAAGAAATTCTTTTAAATCTTTTATTACCAGACTCTAGCTAGAACAGCCAATATTTCTGACTTTTGAATTCTGCCATAGGTAATTTCCCACATGAAATTAATTAATAAGTTTTAACTAAGGTTAACTTAACTATGGATGCATAAGATATCTCAAAGAGACGGTAAGTAGTTTCTATTTTTACAAGATTTAGAATCTCCCCAAGGGTAGTTCAGGAAAAGGAAAATTCAAGACAGGAAATCAGAGGCTATCCATGGGCGAAAAAACCCTCAATAAATGGCAAAGTTACACAAATAACAAACCAGGAAGGAATGCTTCCGGAAGCCAAGAATTGAACCCTTGCCACAATTGTCAAAAGATAAAGCCTCAGCTACTGAGCTACACAGCATTGAGCAGTTTCTATTGCTCTTTCCAGAAGCCTAGAGCAGCCAATTTCAAGCATGAAAAGGCTTTTAACTGCTCAAGATAATTTTTAGGGCTAACTATAATGTGAACCCCCAAATTCCTGTCCTCTAGATGGTGGAGACCAAGAGAAAGTATCCCCACACAGTCCCAGGGTTAAGCTCTTAAGGACACAAAACAAGACGAAATTTCATTTGGTATTGCTTGCAGGGACACGCAACAAAGTTTGTAGCTGATTAGCCTGCTGGCCTGGCTTGAAAGCAGGGTTATACGGATCTCAAACCCACATTCTATCCTGTGATACCCCTGTCTCCATTACAGAAAGAAAAATTCTTAGCACAACGTGCATCAGATTTGCTACAGCCTAAGACTAGTCTCACAAATCCTTTTTTCTATCAATCAAACTCTTGCAGAGAAGACAAATAGTGACGTTTACCATTTACACACACACACACACACACACACACACACAGAGTCAGAGAGAGAGAATAGAGAGAATCAGAGAGAGATAGAGACACACACACACACACACACACACACACACACACACAGAGAGAGAGAATGAGACGAGAAACTTGGCTGGTAAGAATTTCTTACCCTTTTTGCCAGCATACCAGGTTTCCGGGTTCCCTTTCTCTGCAGCTTCCAGAAGAATGGAGCAGCTTTTGATGACCCTGCTATCTGTGCCATAGCTGTGAGGGTCAAGCCACTTTACAAAAGAAAATTCTGTTTGATGAAGCCATGGAGAAAATATTCTCAATTTTGCAAGATGTTGCCCAATGGGCTACGTGGGGAAATGAATTAACATTTTCAATTCCAGCAAAATACACATAACAAAACAGATACTAGCCACCTCATTCAGCACCCAATATCAGCCTGGCAAAGCTCAAACTTTCTCCTGTTGGTCCCTGTTGTCTTTGATCCACTCCAAGTGAGAAGGGATGACCTCTGAATGGTAACTCACAATGGGTGGTCTCTGGGCAAGGAACAGAGCAAATAGTCACCCTGAGACAGGCCTGTTGAGCTTCCTTTAGGGCTCAACAAATGTGACCAGACCAATAAGGAGGGTTTTCTGAGTTAGGCCTGCTGAACTTCCATCAGCAAGTCCTTCTGAGGTCCCCTCCACATATATACACATATACAAAGACAAGACGGACAGAAGGCCTTCCAAATCAGATCCCTAACCAAGAACTCCAAGCGTATCCCTTCCAAACTATCCTGCTATTCTCTGTTTAAGAAATCTCCCCAAAACCTTCCTGAATAAGGAGAAGTCTCCCAAACCAAGACTCTTTTTACTAGTTAGGGAGAGCCAACCGAAACCCCCCAGGTTCTGAATTGAGACAGACATCCAGCAATGGGGCTACAGACAAAACGAGATCCCTGAAAGAGCCAAACCGAGACAGACACCCAGTAGCGGAGCTACAGACACCCCACCATGGGGCTACAGACAGATACGCCACCATGGCGCTACAGAACCAGGAGAAGGAAGGAGGCACTGGCAGCACCTAGGATACTCACCAACCCAGACACACTGCAATGGGGCTACAGACACCCCACCATGGGGCTACAGTCAGACAACCTGTGATAGGGCTACAGTTATGGGAAATCTCCCCAGTACTATTTTTCCACTGCAATTAAATCCATACACATTGGGTCAGCAGTGCCCTGCTGGCAGAGATGGTACCAGAGTCAGCCTCTAGTCCAGGAGAACTAGGCGGCTGCTTGGGCTGGCCTCTAGATCTGTTGCCAGAGGGGAGACTATGGAACCATGGGCAGGTAGCCACAAGGACTATCCCAGACAAGCCCCCAAATTTGTAACCACCCAGTGGGTTCACATTGCCCGCTGCCTAGACAGAGCAGATTTATCAAGACGGGGGAATGCCAATGGCAATAGGAAATGAGTAATTCACACAGCCAGCTGTGGAGGAGACTGGAGTCTTATTGTCAGTCTCCATTATTTTAAAATAATGTTTAAAGTATTTAAGTGAAGATTGGTGGGATTTTGTTGGCTATTAAATGATATACAATATTATATAATTTGCATTTTAGGATATTGACATTATTTTGTAATCAGAGAAAAAATTAAAAATTATTATTGATTGTGCTGTATTGTTCAGAGTGGTAGTTCAAAGGATGAGTATTGGATTGATGAGAGAAATGCATCAGTATTTATAAGTAAACAATGCATCAGTATTTATAAGTAAACAAATGCAAGAACTGAATGAATTCATGGACACATTTAAAACTCTTTAGCTTGGAACCTGTGGAAAACAGAAAAAAATAAGAATGGGAGAACTGGGAACTATAAAGCAGCCCTTTCACTTTTTATGGGCTCGATTGTAGCCTCCCTTTTGAAATTTCAGTTTTGGTTATCAGTCTGTTCCAGTGCTATCTCTGCACAGACCTATTATGTCCCAGACGCATACATCCCAGCAAAAGTGAATAGGGCTGTGCTACTAAGCTCTCTGCAGAAACAGCTCTTGCCCTGCTTGCCTACTGAGTTGTCATCACTTTGTTTTCCTCTCCGTATCTATTACGGATGGGCCCATTCCTTCTGCACAACAGAAAGGGACAGGGAATTCCACCGCAGCAGCAGGTGACAATTACACCGAATACAAACGAATTTACAAAAGCCACCAGGAGAATAATTTTCTTCCCATTTTCTAGTTCAGGTATCTTCCAGGCTTTGATGTCTATAGATGGATTAGATGAGACAACAAAGACATTAAATAAATCATTACCTAACAAAATAATTTGTCTAAAGTCAGTGGGATATACTGTAGGCTAAGCATTAAAACAGATCTAAAATTGTTTCTGAACATATTATTTGCTGAAGTTTAAACCACTTCCAAACTCCCCTCAGATTTGCCTTAAATTAAGTAATTGTACTGTATGTAGTTCCTCCTATAATTATAAATTACTTAATTTGTATGCTTTTCTTTTTCTTTTTTTTTCAACTTTTAGTTTCAGGAGTACATGTGCAGGTTTGTTATATAGGTAAATTACATGTCACAGGGGCTTGGTGTACAGATCATTTTGTTAACCAGATAATAAGCATTATACCCAATAGGTAGCTCAGTGATCTTCACCCTCGTGCCAACCTCCGCTGTCAAGTAGGCCCTGGAGTCTGTGGTTCCCTTATTTGTGTCCACGTGTACTCAAATTAGCTCCCGCTTATAAGTGAGAACATGTGGTGTTTGGTTTTCTGTTCCTGCATTAGTTTGCTCAGGATAATGACCTCCAGCTCCTTCCATCTTGCTACAAAAGATGGGAACTTGTTTTTTTATGGCTGCGTAGTATTCCATGGTGTGTATGTACCATATTTCCTTTATCCAGTCTACCACTTATGCTCATCTAGGTTGATTCCATATCTTTGCTCTTGTGAATAGTGCTGCAATGAACATACAAATGCATGTGTCTTTATGGTGAAACTATATATATATTCCTTTGGCTCTATACCCAGTAATGGGATTGCTGAATCAAGTGGTAGTTCTGCTTTAAGTTCCTTGAGGATTTGCCAGACTGCTTTCCACAGTGGCTGAACTAATTTACATTCCCACTGGTAGTGTATAAGCATTCCATTTTTTCTCCACAACTTTACCAGCATTTGTTATTTTTTGACTTTTTAATAATAGCCATTCTGATGGGTGTGAGATGGTATCTCATTGTGGTTTTTATTTGCATTTCTTTAATTACTGGTGATATTGAGCATTTTTTTCACATGCTTTTTGGCCACATTTTCTTTTGAATAGTGTCTATTCATGTCCTTTGCCTACTTTTTAATGGAGTTTTTGTTTTTTGCTTGTTAATTTGTTTAAGTTCCTTACAGATGCCGGATATTAGACCTGTGTCTGATGCATAGTTTGCAAATATTTTCTCCCATTCTGTAGGTTGTCTGTTTACCCTGTTTATAGTTTGTTTTGCTTTCCAGAAGCTCTTAAGTTTAATTAGGTCCCATTTGTCAATTTTCATTTCTGTGGTATGCATTTATTTTTCATCAGAATGTCATTGGATGAAATGAGAATGCAATGGGAGTCCCATTGCTGATAAAACTGGAAAATGTTTGTGCGCTTAGTTCAGCCTGTACCCAAAACTTAACCTTTCTTGTTTACACTCCCAGTTTTGTGGGTAGTTCCCTCTAAAATTTAGATTTGAAACACTGTACACTTTCTAACTTCAGACTCAATTTTTCAGGGATCCCTAGCAAAATTGCAATTGCTGAATGTCAAGACTACCAACTCATCCTTCTCTTGTCTTGAAGTTATTTCTTGCTTAGCTTAGATTGTATGGCCCACCATTTCATGACTGACTCTCCTGGAAATAGCCTGACTCTCCTGGAAATAGCCTAACTTTTTTTTTTTGCTCCCTCCATTGTATTATTTGAAAACACCCAAATTCTGTTTGAATACAAATACCTGTCTCCTCTGTGAGAGTTTGAAACTTGTCAGAAAAAAATCCCTTAATAAAGTTATTGGTTTCACATTAAATATATCATCACAAACTTCAGATGTAAATTCAACACTATTCAGAAATCTTACTGTGTGATGTCATTAAGGTAAATGGGCCCATATCCACCAAGTTTCCCAAGATGGAATCGGAAGAATCATATTTGATTTCTACATTAATTTCTTCGTTTCTTCTTCACCAGTATATCTGCTTGACTGTTCTCCCCAAATTTGTCTACTCCCTTTCATTTCCTCTGCCACCAACCTGCTTCAGGCCATCTCTTGCCTGGATTAAATGACAGGCCTTCCCTGATTGCCCTGCTTCTGCTCTTGTTTCCATATCTCTCTGTGCTAAGGCCTTTTTGACTCACTTGACCTGAAATGATCACCGCATCAGGATTTCATATATTTCCTTTTGTACAATTACCAAAGGTTTCTGAATTTATGTGTTTTATATTTTATTTCTATCATCAAAATAGTAAAATCTAAAACTTAATTTAGAAATACATAATATATGCACATGGTTCAAATTTTAAAAGCTAAAAATGTTATTTATTAAAAGTAATTCATTCTCTGTATCAGTTAGTATTATTTTTGACTGCACATAATAGAAAGCCCAAATAGTAGTGGCTTAAACAAATTAGAATTTTCTTCTCCTTCATGTAAAGGAAGTTCAGGGGTGGACATCTAGAGCCAAAATCAGATCATCACAAAGACATCAATGCCCCAGTTTATCTATTTCTGCTTTGCTATGTTTAGAAGATCGTGGGGCATATAATCTTCATTTCTCAGCTGAGTTAGTTCACATCAAAGAGTCTTCTTGGAGGCTCTACCACATGACATCAATTAACATCTGGAGTCTGGGAAGTGTCATATTTTTGCAGTATATGTGGGAACCCCAATAAAATCATGATGTTTGTTACTAAGGAATAATAGGGAATATTGAGTAAGCAGTTAGCAATCTCTAATATAATATTCTATTTCTGTCTTTCAAGCACACATTTGTCCTTCCCAGGGCCAATTATTACAAATTACTTGTGTCTCCTTCCAGAAGCAACTTGATTTTACATAAGAATATGAGACTATATACACACATACTTATGTATTTTTATATATAGAGTATAAAAATATTTACATGTATTGGATGTATTTGTATCTATGGATACATACACTTATGAGTTCATTTGTGCAGCATTACAACATAATTTTGTGTGGCTTTCTATGCTCTGTTCTTCTCGCATCTCTGCTGAACAGTATATCTTAGGAATTATGCAAATACATTTAGAGATACCTATTTTCTTTTAAAAATCACATAATTAGAATAAAATCATGTTGAAGGCAGGAGCCATGCTTGTCTTATCACCATTGTATATAATGTCAAAGTTTGAAGAGCTTAGTACATAATTTCAGAGCTGGGATTCAAATTTGCATTCAAATTGAATGACTTTATTCCTATGCTTATCCACAACCTCAATATAATAAACAAGGTTGGTAGATTTGTCTGTATTCAACTCTTTTCACATTCGTTAGGAGATAAATATATTTGTTAGTTTAGAAAAGTTAATAGTTTACTGAACTTGATTTTCTAAAATCTTGTTTAGAATTGCAATACGTATAGTCATATTCATCAGTGTAAGTGGAGACTAGAGAGGAGTCATTTAGAAAACAGACATTGGATCAGGTAGAGGAGGTTTAAATGTGGCTGGCTATGTGATTTGGGGCAAGGCTTTCTCTGTCTCTCCCCTACACAGTGGGGATAATAGTTTCTAACCTGAAGAGTTGCTTTTTCATATCTAAGGGAGATGATTGAATGAGAAAAAAATACATAAAACTTCAGTAATTTAGGTCACTCAGAAAGCACTCAAAACATTGGAGTTATTATAAAGGAGTTGCTCTATAATCTCTTTCTTCTGTATTTTCATCCATGTCTGTGTGTCAGACTTACATACCAGATTCCTGGATTCTGGGTTCTAGAGAATTTATTATCTTAGTTTCAAACCACTTCATCCCTCACACCCCCACTTCCTACCTGTTGGAGCACAATAAGACGGGTTTCCCCAGGGACACAGTTCCTCCTCCTCCAAGTCTCTGCTTCCCAAGCCATGTTTTCCCAACTGTGTCTAAGAAGACGGGTAAGAGAGGGTAAAGAGTTCATAAAACCCTCATGATTTATTCACCAAAATCCTAGCATGGCCACCCCTGCAGCAGTTACAACACTAAGAGCTCGTTCTTTTGCATCCTCTGTAAGTCCCAGGGCCAAGGGAGGGGAGCCTAGGCTATACTGGACCTAGATAGGAAGAGTGACCGGGAGGATACGAGGCAGGCAGGGATCCTTTCCTTATAGGCAGAGAGGTGGGAAGTGTGGCAACTCGATGCATTTTGATCCTGAACACTTCAGTAAACAGCCTCGTAGATTGTATTTCTTCCTTCTGCCTTCAGATAAGAGGGTTTCATTTTCTTACTTGGGTAGGGTATGTAGTGCAAGTGAAAGACTGGGCTTCATCTTGCCTGACCAGGAACAGAAGGTCTATAGATCCCACAATGGGATAAAGGGTATAGAGATAGAGCAGAGCCAGGCATGCTGGGTTAAGTATGTCACTGGTCACCTGGATCATGGGTTCAAAGAAAGTATTGATGAAGAAGCTGGTCAATATTTCCCTGAACTCTGTCTCAGAAGAGCAGTTTAAAATAGAAAAATATAACTTTCTTTAGACTGTTAGAACATTCTTCATATTTAATCAAGATCATTTTTTCTGTGATTTCTCTCCAGTGGTCCTTATTTTGTCCTTTTCCCCTAATAGCCATTCATAAATGTTAATGTTATCATTGATATTCTTGTTTTCTGGAGGCCACGCACATACAATGTAAAAATGACCCTCCTCCTTCAGTAGAGAGCAATGCCTCTTATCATCCTGTAACTATATGACTGTGTCTCAGTTTGCCAAAAAACTTTTTAATGCATAGTGCCCTGTATTGGATAGTCCACTCCAGATGTACTAATTGGAACAGGATTGAGAAAAATTCTCAACTACTTTGCTCTTGGCATTGTACTTCTGACATTAAATTAATACACATCAAATACTCAGAAGAATGTCTGGTACATACTAGACACTTGATTCATGTTGGTTAATATTGCCAATCCAGTTTTAGAAACAATAAATTAGTTTTTACTCTATGGACCACATTATTGACTTATGTTTATATATGTACTTCCACTTGCTGGAACATCTAGGAATCTGTTCCCTTTTCTTTTCCTCCTGTTCCAGACTTTCTCACTCGTCCACACCCATTTTCCAATGTTCAGTAGTGAAGAAATGGACTTTAACAGAGTTAGAGCCTAGGTGATAACACTGGATGGGTGGAGGCAAGTGTCCTGGGCTCATTCAGGCAGTAGAGCTTTGACTCTTCATGAGCAAACGGCTAATGTGTGATGACTGGAAACAGATAGGAGGATTGATCCACAAATGTCATCTGAGGAGCATGAAGAGATGTGAAGATTATGTCAAACAATGCTAGAAAAGGACAGAGCATTAAGGGGGATGTACATCAGGGATGGTAAAATAGAATGTTGGGGGATGAGGTTCAAACAGAGGGAAGACTCACGTAGGAAGATGAGATTTCTGTTTGGATAAATTGGTAATGATTTTGACAGGATGAAATTCAAAACAATTCTTACCAACATTAGGAGCAAGTGGGTCATTTTATGTTTATATTAGGAAAAGGACAAGACCCATTAAGTCAGAAACCTAGCTCAGGGCTTTTTCATCAAGCAAGTGGGTGAATCTTGGGGGGCACCTGTGAGCAGTGGCATAGATCCCTGAGTTCCATCATGTATTCTGTGCCATGCCCCGCTTCCCTCTAGTCCACCAGACAACCCCTCTGTGGCTACCCTTTACAACACTGATCAGAGCTGTCCCTCAGCCCACTGAAACTGTGGTTAATTCTCCTTTCTCATTCTTCCTCCATAAAATTTTCTATCTACGTTAAACACCAGGGCCAGTAATGCCAAAATATTTTTCAGTGGGCTTTTATTAAGAATCTATGGGGTGTTAGAGAGTGTAGTATGTACAAATGGAAAAGTACCCTTTATCTGCCCTCTATTTCACAGCAGAGTGGAGGGAGATAGAGAGGTACAAAAACAACGTGCTAAGGTTTACAGATAAAATTTATTAATAGTAGAAGTGGCTTCCTCAGTGAAGTAGCTACCTCAATTATCTTACTTTCCTTCTGAATCTTTAATCTTTCCCTGAACATATAAACATACCGCAGTATCTTTCATTTCCGCCTTGCTTTTTCTTCTATTATAAGTTTGAAATGGACTTTAGCTACACAGTCAACTTTCCCCATCTACACTTCCTCACTTACTAGTTCTCCAGCTCCCTTCATTCTGGTTTCTGTTGCTACCAGTCAAATGAATCTCTCTTGGCCAGGTTACCAATGACACACCCTTATTATAATATTTAATGAATATTCACTGTCCTTATGTTATTGAACTTCTACTTGACTAACAAGTTGGTAAAAGCCTTCTTGAAATATTCCCCTTGGTTTTTTCTGGGGCATCTTATTCTTAAGATTTTCTTTATACCTTTCTAGCCCTTCCATTTATGTCTCCCTTTTCTTTTTCCACCCCTTCAATGTTACTATTTTCTAGGGTTCCAATCTTAGCCTTGTGCTATTCCAACTCTACAGGCTATGTTCTAATGCTTTCTGAATTTATGTCCTAAACTACGATCCTTCTAATTTTCTCAAACTCTTCAGTGTGAAACAGCCGAAAACAAATCTATGTGTGGCGATTATAAACACCTCGTTCTTGACATATCCCAGTACACGCTAATCTTACTCATTTAGCTGTATTTTACATCTTGGTGATGCAACTTATTTACTCAAGCTAGTAAACCGGGGGTCACTCTGGGCTTCTCACCTATTTTCTCCTTTAAAACAAATCTGTCAATAAGTTCTGTCTATATGACTTCTGGAAGATTCTCCTTCTTCCCATCCTCAGTGCCTCAGCCTTTGTTCAGTTGCACATCACTTCTCACCTTGGCTATTGCGGCCGCCATTCTTTCTATCTCTGCTCTCTTGCCTTACCCAAGTTCATGCATGATAATGTGTCCAGAATGATCTTTCTGTACGTACCCTAAATCTGGTCATGTCTCTCTTCTAATGGAAATATTTTTTTCCATTTCTTTTCATCCATATGACTAGTTCTAAAATCTTCAGCATAGAAAACGTACTTAAGATCTGGCTTTTTCTTTTATCAACTCCATTTTTGGCTCTTTCTTTCAACTCCTCATCCTTTTGGCTCCAGTCAGATTAAATATTGCATAGAATTTCCTTCCAAAGTTATTCTCAGACTCATCTCCATGCTTTCACATAATCCATTTTTTATATCTTCAATACACTACACAGATTTAATGCATGTAAATCCTCCACATCTATTGAAATAAAACTCAGCTAAGTTGTTAGCAGCTTTAGGAAAGCTTCTCTTTTCCTCTAGGGTTTAGTTCAGAAATTTTCCTTTGTGCCTTCCTATTATTCTGCTCATATGCCTAATTAACTCACTCTACAAATATTTTTAGCCATTTCATGTCAAGCACTGTGCTAATTGATGTTATTTTCATGGCATGAAATGTCTAATTGGGCACTGGAAGAAGGAGTATGTAAGCAACTTATCATACAAATGTATAACTACAGATGATGAGGATGGTTCAAAGTACTACAGAAACATAAAATAGGAGGACTTGATCTTGTGTAAAGGGGGTTAGAACAAACCTCTCAGAGAAGAGAGTATTTGAATTGAGATGTAAAGGATGAGGAGAAAGTAAGTGTTGTGTAGAAGCATAAGATGCACAGCCTTCCAAGAGAAGTGGGATCAGAAAGCTCATGTAACGTTCGAAGATCTGAAAGGACGGTGTGGCTGAAGCTCAGGGAGCAAGGGAGATGGGGTGTTAGATGGAACTGGAAAATGAGGAAGGAGGTAGATAATATATGGCATTGCCTGCTTTCCTTCCTCCCCTCCCTCCCTTCCTCCTTCCTTTTCCTTCCTTCCTTCCTTCCTTCCATAATGTAGTCAGTTAACTATGTGTACCTAGCAATCTATCTATACCCTGTATATATAGTGATGATAAAAGAAAAACCACACATGGTTTCTTCCCTCATGAACTTATGGTCTCATGAATTTCAAGTAAAAAATTTCCTTTTTATAATATTAGCAATGAGAAGCCACTGAAATATTTTAATCAGATGACTGGTAATATTTATATTTAAAAACATTTCTTTGATTTCAATGTAGAGAATGGTTTATAAAGAAACCTAGACTGCATTAGGAGGCAATATTTACTTTTTACTCGAGGTAATAGTACTTGGATGGTGAGAGTGGATATGGAGAAGTGGATGGATTCCAGGGCTAATTAAAAGGGAAAACGACATGTCTTAGTGGTTTCATCATGTACTTTGTATCATTTTCAATGGGTAGAATAAATGTTCAAGACATTTTCTGGGCGCTGGCTTCTAAAACTGACAGATATTTACACCAGTCACTGAGATGCTGGCAAAAGACCAGGTTTTTAAATTTTGGACTTGGTGAGCTTTGAATATCTTTGGGAAACCCAGGTTGATACATAAAGTAGGCTTCTGGAGAGGTCTAAATAAGAAACATAATTCAGTAATTTAGTAATAGAGATGGTAATTGTCAATGACATAGACAAGATAAAAGAAGTGGAGGAAGGGAAAAAGAATATCAGAGAGGAAAGAAGAAAAGCGAAGAAAATGTAGGTCTGAAGCTTTAAATTGACATCAAGGTAGTGGATGATGGATGTGTTCGAGAAAATGAGAGGGAGTGACCAGGAGGTACAAGGTAAACTAGAAGTCTGTGATATATGAATTAGGCCAAAGAGAGTGTTTCAAGGAAGAGGATTTGATCAACTGTTTCAACAAGATTTAACAATAGGGAAGCTGTAGGTGATTTCTGAGAGCTATTTTGTGGAACTAATGGAGATGGAAGCCAAATTGAAGTGAGTTGTGGAATGGATGTAAGGTGAGGGAATGGAGACAGTGAGTGTAAATGCTTGTGAGAGGTTTGTGCATGAAGGGAAGGGGAGAGTTAGAGAAAGAGCCAGAATTCAAAGCTGGGAGAGATGGGATCCATTCTTGAAGATGGACAGATTATTTATTTTAATGAAAGGAAACAAGAAAAGGATGAGCGTATATACACATTATTTATAAGTCTTACAAAATTTTATATAAATTTATAGGATCAAAGTGCAATTTTGTTCCATGCATAGATTGTATAGTAGTTAAGTCAGGGCTTTTAGGGTATCCATCACCTGAGTGATGTACATTATTCTCATTAAGTAATTTCTCATTATCCACCCCCTCTCACCTGCCTCACCCTTCTGAGTCTCCATTGTCAATCATTTCACTCTCTACATCTATATGTACACATTTTGAACACATACTTATGAGTGAGAACATGCAATATTTGTCTTTTTGTGTCTGGCTTGTTTCATTTAAGATAATGGCCTCCAGTTCTATCTACGTCGCTGCAAAAGACATGATTTCATTCTTCTTAATAGCTGAGTAGTATTCCATTGTGTGTATGCCATATTTTCTTTATCCTATCATCTGTTGTTGAACTCTTGGGTTGATTCCATATCTTTGCTATTGTGTATAGTGCTGTGATAAACATACCAGTACAATTATCTTTTTGATATATCGTTTTCTTTTCTTTTAGGTAGATACCTAGTAGTAGGACTTTTGGATCTAAGGGTAGTTCTATTTTTATCTCTTTCAGGAATTTCCATACTGTTTTCCATTGAGGCTGTACTAATTTACATTCCCACCAATTGCATATAAAAGTTCCCTTATACATGTTGGCATCCTTGCAAATATCTGTTATTTTTTGTATTTTTGATAATAGCCATTCTGACTAGGGTAATATGTATCTCACTATGATTTTAGATTTGTAGATTTTATTTTGAAAAGTTGAGGAAAATTTTACTGATTACTTTCTACTTTCTCCATGACGTAGAAGTTCATGTCACCTTCTGAAAGAAGTAGAGTTTCAGGTTTGAAAAAAATGAAGACATTTGGGAAATAATTTTTTTCTAGAGGAGAAAGTTGATTAGGGAAGATTTGTAGGGTGCAATATTTATTGAAGGCACATTTAAGGTTAATGATCACAAATTTATAGTAAAACCAGCCTCTTCTTTCCTTTTTTTTTTTTTTTTAGTTTTATTCCAGGAGCACTAGGATGTTCAGGCTCAGGTTGTGGGAAATGAATAGTTATATTCATATAGATTGAAGTTTTAGCAAAGGGATGACTTAATCAAATTTATATTCTATTTTCTTCTAGTATACCATGAGTTTGGGTAAGAGATGTAACAAAAATATCCATCTCAAATTATATTGGTATATAGTAGAAAGCAAAGACCTAATTAAAGCTATTTTTCTCCAAAATGATTTATTAAAAAACTTATCATCTACCATTGCTTTTCTTACACTGGTAACATACTGGCCTAATTTGTTGCGTGTTTGTAATATGTTTTAACATATAGTGAGGTTACTGCCTGTCACTACCCTTTTTTTTTAAACTTCATAGGTTTTTCATTCATTCATTTTTCTTCATAGACCACACCATTATTTATCAAGTATCACAATTCTACCTTTAGAATATTGGCTGAAATTTGCCTTACTTGGCAAAAGTGAGCTACCTATCATTGGCTTCCTAAAGAGTAAGTGAAAGGGATACTTTTCAAGGCAATTTATAAAAATAACCTCTTGTATCTGCTCATACACATAGTCATGAGAAGCCTACTCAGCTCATGATTCAGCCTATGGCGTCACCCAGCAACAGCTCCACTGTCCCAGTCTCTGAATTCCTCCTCATCTGCTTCCCCAACTTCCAGAGTTGGCAGCACTGGCTCTCCCTGCCCCTCAGCCTTCTCTTCCTCCTGGCCATGGGAGCTAACACCACCCTCCTGATCACCATCCAGCTGGAGGCCTCTCTGCACCAGCCCCTGTACTACCTGCTCAGACTCCTCTCCCTGCTGGACATCGTGCTCTGCCTCACCGTCATCCCCAAGGTCCTGGCCATCTTCTGGTTTGATCTTAGGTCGATCAGCTTCCCTGCCTGCTTCCTCCAGATGTTCATCATGAACAGTTTCCTTCCCATGGAGTCCTGCACGTTTATGGTCATGGCCTATGACCGTTATGTGGCCATCTGCCACCCACTGCGGTACCCATCCATCATCACTAATCAATTTGTGGCCAAAGCTAGTGTCTTCATTGTGGTACGGAATGCGCTTCTTACTGCACCCATTCCTATCCTCACTTCCCTGCTCCATTACTGTGGGAAAAATGTCATTGAGAACTGCATCTGTGCCAACTTGTCTGTGTCCAGGCTCTCCTGTGATAATTTCACCCTTAACAGAATCTACCAATTTGTGGCTGGTTGGACCTTGCTGGGCTCAGATTTATTCCTCATCTTCCTCTCTTACACCTTCATTCTAAGAGCTGTGCTTAGATTCAAAGCAGAGGGGGCGGCAGTGAAGGCCCTGAGCACATGTGGCTCCCACTTCATCCTCATTCTTTTCTTCAGCACCATACTGCTGGTTGTGGTGTTGACAAATGTGGCCAGAAAGAAGGTCCCCATGGACATCCTGATCCTGCTGAACGTCCTTCATCACCTTATTCCTCCTGCATTGAACCCTATTGTGTATGGGGTTCGGACCAAAGAGATAAAACAGGGAATTCAGAAGTTACTGCAGAGAGGGAGGTGAATATGTAAAACATTTCTAATACCTCCTGTTCTTCCTCTTCAGTGATTTTACCTAGGCAGTGAAGTAGAGAAATGTCAGTTAGTGGGTGTTTATTGCATGCACTGAGGCTCCCTTCATTACTGAACCAGATTCCTTCCTTTACTTTCCTTGCCTAGTTCAGGTGGAGGTAGGCAAGGGGAAGAAACTCGTATTTATTGAGTGGCTGCTTTGAACCTTGGCAGTTACATTTAAGTAATTTAATCTTCAACACATCTCTGCAGGCATTGTTACTTTCATTTCACATAGTAGAAAAAGAGATGCTTTTAGGAAGGGAAATGACCAAAGATCACATATGTGGGAAGCAAAAAGAATAAAACCTAGGCTCTTTCTACATAGTTGAAATGCCTCATCAATTGCAATTGAAGCTCAAGACCAGCCTTTGCTTTCCTTTGACCTGTATTTTGTCTTTCTGGATGTCGACAGGTATTTTCTGCCTATTCTTACTTCTTTGAGACCAAAGGGACTTCTCAGAGAAGGCAGAGTCTTGCTTGACAAAACTTCTGCTGGGCAAGAAGAAAAGAACTTTATAACAATATAAAGCAATGTCAGCTTTCTATTCTATCCTATACAGCCTCATCACCTTAGAGAGAGTCTTGAAAGTGAGGATGGATGCAGACAGGTAGAGGGGACCCTAAGAGAGTAGGAAACAGGAAAGCTGACTTGGACATTGTGTTGGCCACTTTCCCTATATGTTTAAGCTACACATTCAGTGAACTGAATATCAAGTCTTACTTGATCTGTTGACTGCCCAAGTGCTGTAGTTGAATGTGGAAAGATATGTCATAGTGTCAGGTTTCTGGATAATAATGGTTCCAGTTAGGTGAAAAAAAACCTTACACTGGTTATTTACAGATAATTTAATGTAAACAATTGTTTAAGTGGGTATTGGAGACAATGACGAAAAAAAGGAGGTTCAAGTAACAGATAAATAGTATCTATGGGAAGAAACCTCCACTTGGAAAGAGGTTGGGTCATTAGAACCTAAAAGGCTAGGAAGTGGCCCATAGAACTGGATCTCAGATATCTGAGGAAGGATGCTGTCCCTAATTGGTACTTATGCCATAGGACCTCAGAGGATGTGGCCCTCAGAGCTGGGACTAAAACCTTCAGGATGGGACACTACCTTGATGGTGCTGGTATTTTTGAGAGAGTTCAATAAGGCTGGGAGTTAAACAAAAACAAAAACCAATCAACCAACCAACCAATCTGGAGACTAGAATCAATTCCACTTCCAAGATAAAGAGTTGCTGCTAAGGAATACTGACAAGACAGGAACAGACAGAAAGAGCAAGTGTCCCTCTCCATGTTTCAACCTTCTAATGTTTCTGTTGCTCTCTGTAGGTAGAAACTCAGAGAGAGACAGCTGGCAAAGAAGGGTTTGACTCCCAGTGCCAGCATGACAGAGTACAGAATGGACGGCAGGCTTGGGACTGAGAGATAAGTGTTAGTAACTGGCGCAGCTCCAATCTTATGTGGGTCTGAAAGCTTGTGACTACTGAGGAGCACCTATAACATCACCCTGCAGTGCATTGTTCCTACCAGGGAATTAGAGTCAGAATCAAGTCCCCTAGTGCAGGTGGGTGGAGAAACATGACATCATGTTTAGAGGCAGCATTCATAGCTATGAAGGAATTGACATGAAGCTGGTAAGAGGAGTAAGATCAACTGCCCCACATTGTGGGGATTAGATAAAGTAACTGCAACCCAATGCTGGTGTGGGCTCTAGGAGGAGAGTTTCTTCCAGTCACTCAACAACAGTAGGAAAGAAAAATTATACCCATTGGCTTACAGGAAGGGGCTGTTAGTACCTTCAGGCTTGGCTCTCATTGTCTCAAGCCAGAGCCACAGGTTCAACTCAGTATTTGTCATATTTTAAGCACAGAATTCTCTAATAGAACTTCTCTCCATTTCACAGTTGCTAAGAGAGTTTTATCTCTCACTGTTTTCCTATTGTCCCTTAGATGATATAAAGGCCAACTTCACCACTGATTTTCTAAAATAATACTTATAATGAAAATCAAAGTTCATATGTTTTGAGCACTTGCAATATACCAATGTCTATGAATAATAATATTTAATTTTCATAAGAGCCTTCTATACATGATTATAAAAGTGAGTTTTTAAAAAGGAATCTAATAGGATATAATTCATAGGAATATAATACATCTGTAATCAGGTGATATTTTCAAGCATTTGGTCAACTCCATTGGTCTTTCCAGGAGTGTTTTCCCTGCATCTGCCATGATTTCACCCGGAAGCAAGCCCAGAATGAACTCAAAGAGGAGTCTATGTTATTTGGCCAAAACTCAGATCTTAATTCCCGAACCAGGCTTCTGTAGATCAATGCAAATGGCCAACACAATTATGAGATGCTTGACTCAAACTGGCTGTACATAGGGATAGAAACTACCAACTTTGTTGTAGGGATTTGTAAAGGATGGAGGGACCAAGACAGCAGTGGGACAACAGTGATCACCCCTCACAGTAACTAGCACAGCTCTCGCATATTGAGGGGCTCAGTAAACATTTCCTTACTTATGATATTGAATTGGCTAAAAGAAGAGTTGAAAAATCATGTCTATCTTTAATCTCTAGTTCCCCAGTAGTAGAGTCCTAAACATAACAAATGGATAAACCACATACTTGAAAAGTTGGCTGTCTGCTCTGGTTCTAAGTATAGAGGTTTAGAGGACCACAGATTTCTCACAAAATTGTCAAGCTCACTGCAAGTGGTAAAATAACTGGTCTCAAGGGTCCTAGATAGGCTTTGAAGTAAATCCTCATACAGATGATAAAGGAGCAAGATAACCAAAGAATCAGACCTTGAAGGGCAGACCCAACTCTGCTGTGAAGTTCTCATAGCAAAATGTTAAAACATGTCCTCTCTGTAAAGGTTTTCAAGCACTGTCTTGAGTGGATATAATGAAGTAGTATAAATTGAAGGCATTTTAAATGGATGGGGTACCAATGTTTTGTCAGTTTTTTAAAACTGAGAAAGTCTATGAAGATTTGCTTTGCTGATACAACCTGAATATGTTCCAACTGCATTGGAAGAGGGTGCATTCAGAACATGAGAAGAGAGACAGGAGTAGCTTTCCAAAGGTCACTCCCCTCACTCCCTGGTTTGCAGGTTAGTCATATTTGTGCGAGGAACACAGCCTCTTGAGCAGGAAGATCTGATATCATTGCACATTGCTATTCAATACCATAGCTGACTTAAATCAAGGCCAGTGGAAAGAAAGAATAGCAAGTCCTCTGGAATTAAGGTGGAAGAAGAAGGGACCCTATGTTGGTAGCCAAAGCTCAAAACAAACACCTAAGTATTGTTGAGGGAACAATACTACACTTTCCATTTATCACAGAAAGCTTTTTAGTGCCTAGCCATCCTGATACTTTATTATGCTTTGGTGTATATTCTAGGCAGGAGAGTTCTGAGACATCAGAGACCAAGTTTAGGGCATCAAGACTGCAACTGTAGAACTTAAAACAGCAACGTCTGAAGTTAAGCAAACTCTTCACAGTTGGCAAGTCAACATTGCCCCTTTGTGGCTATTTGTGGGAATAACGGTACTGTATTGAATGCCAGTTCTCAATCTCAGGTGTTTGAAAGAGAACGTGACAAGTCTGTTTAGAAAACTCCTGTACTTCCTGCTCATAAGGCACATAGGGACTTGAGTGATTAATTTAACAAATAAAAGAGACATACCAATTTATACCATGATTTTCTTTTCTTCAGCAACATTTAAAAGTCAATACCAAATCACTGACATGAGTCAGGTATTCATAAGAATAGTGAATATCCTTAGTGTTTCATAACATATTACATTATCAGCATTTGGCTGAGTACTGTATATAATAACAACATTTCTGCACCTATTCAACCAAAAATTAGTTATTGAGTTCTTTATGTGTGATTAGCACTCTGAACATACAGGAAAACTAAGTTTTAGAGAGATTATGGTCAAAATAGCCCATGAATTATAATTCCCATTTTTGCAGATGAGGCAACTGAGCAAAATGATAAATTATACATAGTCATTTAATCAACAGGGACCAGAGTTAAAATTGAGAAGTAAGGCATTTTGCTACATAAACCCATTTTTGCTTCTTCAGAGTCTAGGTATTGAGGTATATTTTTAATCTTTCACTGGATAGATTTGTAGTTTCCTAAGTTTTTCATACTCCAGATTATAGATATCAAAGGCAGAGTACACTAAAAACCCATACGCATTGAATTTGTCAATGCAATTAAAGTTAGCTACTGTAACAATGATAGCACAGTGGCCTAACACAATAAAAGTTTACTTCTCATCCACATCTCATTCCAGTGCATGAGGGCTTTGCTCCACATCAACATTTAGGGACCCATGCTTTTTTTATTATGTGGATCCTCCATGTTCTGGGCTCTTAGAGACCTTCACTGGTGCTTCTGAATCTGGGTGGCAAGCCAGAAAGAGAAAGAATATGCAGGATCTTGTAAGCTTTAGGGCCCCAAACTAGGAGACACATCACTTTCTCTATCATTTCATCGGCCAGACTCCTCACATAGATCCAGCTGCTTGCAAAAGAGCCTTGATCATAAATTTTCATTTCTCTTTTTCCTACATAGACAATATGCTTACCTCCTTACCAAGGGAGACGACCCAAGCTCTCATCTGATTACTCTATGCAGCAAAAAATCCAAGACCTACAGATGTGTGTGGCCTTCTCCATCAGATCCCATTGTGATTTCTCTTTCACCAGTGATATTCTGTCTCTCTATTAATGGCGGAGCAGATGATTTCCAACTGGAAATGAAGTGTAGAATTCAGTTAGCAGTAACTTAATAGTAATGCGAGAATGCTTTAGGAGCAGATATTGCAATATTTTTACTTACTGAGAGGGGGACAAGTTTCTTGACTAGACATTGTTTGCGTTCTCTAGGAGGAACTCTCCTGATCATTGTTTTCAATGTCCTGATCATTGCTTTTTATTGTTTTTTTTAATGCCATCTGCCTTTGGGGGTTTGTGCCTTTATTAATGTTCCCATTATCCTAAATGAAGCAGGCATCGAACAATGTGACTTCTTTTGGAGTGACACTGCATTTGAACCTACTTTCTACTTATAAAATATTAGTATCAGTACTTTAAATAATTTTTTATTTAATTATTCATTTTAAAATTGATACATAATAATTATACATATTTATGAAGTTACATACAACGTGTAGTGAGCAGATCAGGGTAATTAGCATATCCATCATCTCAAACATTTATCATTACTTTGTGTTGGGTATATTCAATATTCTTTCTTCTAGCTATTTGAAAATATACAATATATTATTGTTGACTATTATCATCCTTTAGTTCTGTAAAACACTAGTACTTGTTTCTCCTTTCTAATTGTAATTTGTGTAGGATCAATACATTTTTTAAATTCTAAAGCAAAAACTTTCTTTGAAAGTCAAGTTCATGTTTCTTTGGCAATAAACCCCCTCAAAGGCCTAATAGGTTTTTGATCTATCTGTATCAGGTCAGTTCAATGTGCTAGTGATCACACTCAAAGGATTTTCTTAGGCATAATTTCCATTACTTTTCTTTTCTTTATTGTCTTCTCCCTTTCTCCATGCCACTCTTTTTCTACTTAATGATGTTTATTTTAAGGCTGTCAGACTTGAGAAGGACTGCTATACACATCATCTAACTTTTTCTCAGGCTGGATTTCTGTGAGTCTTCTTTACTCAAAGAAATTCTAAAAATTTCTCTTAACTTTTGACCTCCAAAATGGGCAAAAGATGGAAGCATTCCCCTATAAAACTGGCACAAGGCAAGGATGCCTTCTCTCACCACTTCTGTTCAACATAGTATTAGAAGTCCTAGCCAGAGCAATCAGGCAAGAGAAAGAAATAAAGGCCATCCAAATAAGAAGACATGAAGTCAAACTGTCTCTGTTTGCAGATGACATGATTCTATATATAGAAAACCCCACAGTCTAGGCCCAAAACCTCCTCCAGCTGATAAATGTTAGTAAAGTTGCAGGATACAAAATTAATGTACAAAAATCACTAGCATTCCTACATAACAACAACAGCCAAACTGAGATTCAAATTAGAAAGGCAATCCCATTCACAGCTGCCACACACACACAAAAAAAATACCAAGGAATACAGCTACTCAGGGAGGTGAAAGATCTCTACAGTGAGAATTACCAAACACTGCTCAAAGAAATCAGAGGAGATACAAACTAATGGACAGACATCCCGTGCTCATGGATAGGAAGAATCAGTATCATTAAAATCACTATACTGCCCAAAGCAATTTACAGATTCAATGCTATTCCAGTCAAACTACCAATGACATTCTTTACAGAACTAGAAAAAACTATTTTAAAATTCATATGAAACCAAAAAAGAGCCTGAATAGCCAAAGAAATTCAGTTCCTAGTTTAGGACCGTTCAAACATATACTTGAAATCTGCCTCGACATTCTGCTATGATTATGTTAAGATCCTGGTATTTGATTGGAAACAATGTATTTTCTGCTTAGCTTTTGAGTTTATGCAGAATTCTTGTGGTCTGTCAAGAGATGCTGTTGTTAGTATGTGGTGGGGGAGGAGAGCTACCTGAGTCAATACTCTTGGAAAAAATAAACCTTGATACATTTTCTGAAAAAGTCACTAGAGCTCTTACATTTACCAGGATGCTTATAATAGAATTAAGACTGTGTCCTATTTAAGAAAGAGGTTGAGAGACTTTCCTTAAACCTATGCTTATTCCTGGAAAAGTAAATGCTGGTTTGCCTGTGGATAGAGCCAAGAGAGGGATCAAGGTCTCATTTTTACTTGAATTCACAGAGTGACTGAAGAATTGAATACTGTGCCTAAATGCTTTTGAGAAAAAGCCTTCTGACATTCACTTTTGGCTTAATGAGACTTGAATTTTAAGTTTAGAAGTCAGGTTTAGTATCTTAGTTATGCTGTTGCCTGACATATTGTCTTTTTAAATTGGAAAGACAATTGGGAGGCAATTTAATTATGGGGGTGGGTCTTTCCTGCACCCATAATTCTCATGATAGTGAATGAATCTCATAAGATCTGATGGTTTAAAAAAACTAGAGTTTCCCTGCACAAGCTCCTCTCTTTTCCTGCCACCACCCATGCAAGATGTAAGTTGCTCCTTCTTGTCTTCTGCCATGATTGTGAGGCTTCCCCAGCCATGTGGAATTGTAAGTCCAATTAAACCTATTTCTTTTGTAAATTGCCCAGTTTCAGATATGTCTTTATCAGCAGCATGAGAAAACGGACTAATACATGATGTATCACATTTATTGATTTGCATGCGTTGAACCATTTTTGCATTCCTGGGATAAATCCCACTTGGTTATGATGTATTATCTTTTTGATGGGCTGGTGGATTTGATTTGCTAGTATTTTGCAGAGGATTTTTATATCTATGTTCCTCAAGAATATTGGCTTGTAGTTTTTTTTTTTTCTGTCGTGTTGTTGTTTTTGGTGTCAAGGTAGTAGTAGCCTTGAGGAATGAGTTAGGAATAATTCCCTCCTCTTTAATTTTTTGGAATAGTTTTAGAAGAATTGGTGTTATTTCTTCTTTACAAATTTGGTAGTATAAGGCAGTAAAACTTTGTGTCCCTGTGCTTTTTTTTATTGGCAGGCTTTTTATTACTGATTCAATCTCATTACTCACTATTGGTATTTTCAGGTTTTCTATTTCTTCCTTGTTCAATCTTATTAGGTTGTATATGTCCAGGAATTTGTCCATTTCCTCTAGGTTTTCTAGTTTGTTAGTATATAGTTCCCAATAGTCACTGATAATATTTTGTATTTCTATGGTATCAGTTGTAATATCTTCTTTTTTGTTTCTGATTGTATTTGCATCTTCTCTCTTTTTCTTTTGATTAGTCTAGCTAGAGGTTTACCAATTTTGTTTATCTTTTCAAAAAATCAAATTTTCACTTTATTTTTTGTCTTTTTGAGGCTTTTTAAAGTTCTATTCTGATTTTTATTGTTTTCTTTTACTAATTTTGGATTTTGCATGTTTTTGCTACTCTAATTTCTTGAGGTGCATTATTAGGTTGTTTACATGAAATCTTTCTACTTTTTTGATATAGGCATTTACTGCTATAAACATTTCTCCTAGCACTGCTTTTGCTGTATTCCATAGTTTTTGGTATATTATGTTTTCATTTTTATTTGTTTCAATAATTTTAAAAATTTTATTCTCAATTTCTTCATTAACTCAATGATCATTTAGGAGCTTGTTTAATTTCCATTTATTTGTACAGTTTCCAAAGTTTTAGTTTTATTCTACTGTGATCTGAGAAGATTTAAAAAATTTGTTGAGATTTGTTTTGTTGCCCAATACATATTCTATTTTGGACAATGTTCTTTGTGCTGATGAGATGAATGTATATTCTACAGCTGTCGGATAAAATGTTTTGTGTTATTTCAATTTAGTCTAAAGTGCATTTGAACTCAATTTTTCTTTGTTGACTTTCTGTCTAGATAATCTGCCTAATGCTGAGAGTTGGGTGTTGGCGTCTCTGCCTATTATTGTATTGGTGTGTATCCCTCCCTTTCAACCTAATAATAATTACTTTATATATCTGGGTGCTACAGTGTTGAGTGCATATATATATATATACACACACACATAATTGTTATATTTGCTTGCTGAATTGATCCCTTTGTCATCATATAATGACCTTCTCTGTCTCTTTTTACTATAATATTTATGACTTAAAGTCTGTTTAATCCGACATAAGTATAGTTACTCCTGTCCACCTTTGGTTTCAATTTGCATGAAATATCTTTTCTATCTCTCCACTTTCAGTCTATATTTATTGTATAGGTGAAGTGAGTTTCTTGTAGGAAGCCCATAGTTGGGTGATTAAAAAATCTTATCAGCCAGTCTACATCTTTTAAGTGGAAATTTAATTTGTTTACATTAAAAGTTATTACTGACAGATGAGAACTTATTCCTCCCATTTTGTTAACTGTTTCCTAGTTGTTTTGTATATCCTTTCCTCCTTTTTTGGATTTGTGTCCCCACCCAAATCTCATGTCGAATTGTAATCTCCAGTGTTGGAGGTGGGACCTAGTGAGAGGTGATTGAATTATGAGGGTGGTTTCTTGGTTAGCAGTATTTTTCTTCCAGCATTTTGAACATAGCATTCTATTCTCTCCTGACCTGTAAGATTTCTGCTGAGAAATCTACCCTTAATCTGACAGATGCTCCCTTAGATGTGACTTGATGCTTTTCTCTTGCTATTTTTAGAATTCTTTCTTTGTTTTAAACTTTTAGTAGTTTAACTATAATATATCTTGGAGAATACCTTTTTGGCTTTTATTTATTTGAGAATATTTGAGCTTCCTGTGTCTAGATGTCTAAATCTTTCGTGAAACTTGGAGAGTTTTCGGCAATTACTTTGTTAAATAGGTTTTATTTGCATTTGCTTATCTCTTCTCTCTTCTCTTTCTAGAACACCTAAAATTTGAATATTTGACCATTTAATGGTGTCACATTTATCACAAAGGGTTTCTTCATCTTTCAGAATTTTTTTTTTTTCCTACAGCACCCAATATTCCCAGGAGGTCTCTCATCCAAGTACTAACCAGGCCTGACCCTGCTTAGCTTCCAAGATCCAATGAAATTGGATGCATTCAGGGTGGTATGGCCATAGACTAAAAATTATTATTATTATTTTTTGGTCTGACTGAATTATTTTCAAAAGCCTGTCTTCAAGTTCTGAAGTTATTTCTTCTGCTTAACCTAGTCTATTGTTGAAAGTCTATTGTGTTTTTTATTTCTTTCACTGAATTATTCAGTTCCAAGTTTTCTGTTTCTTTTCTTTTTTTTAATGATATCTCTTTGTTGAATTTCTCATTTAGATTCTGTATTGATTTTCTGGGTTTTTTTTTGTATTATTTATCTGTATTCTCTTGTATCTCACTGAACTTCTTTAATAATATTATTTGAAATTCTTTTTCAGGCATTTCATACATTTCTTTTTCATTGGAATCTGTTGCTGTAGAATTACTGTGTTACTTTGGAGATGTCATGTTTTCTTGCTTTTTCACACTTCTTGCTTCCTTACGTTGGTATCTGCACATTTGGTGTAACAGTCTCTTTTTTTCATTTTTTTTAAGATTCACTTTTGTAAGGAAAGAATTTTTGTGTGTGTGTGTACATGTAACTATAGTGTTAGTTGGGTAGGGCACTTTAGCTTTGATTTTGGGTGCTTGCAGTAGTGTAGTCTACCTAGGAGTTCTTCAGTTGTAATCAGTGAGTATTAGTCCATTCTTACACTGCTGGAAAGAAATACCTAAGACTGCATAATTTATTTTAAAAAGACATTTAATTGGCTCATGGTTCCACAGCCTGTACAGGAAGCATGGCAACCTCTGCTTCTGGTGAGGCTTCAGGGAGATTTTACTCATGGAGGAAGGCAAAACAGAAGCAGCCATCTTACATAGCAAGAGCAGGACCGAGAGAGAGTGGGGAGTTGCTACACACTTTTAAACAACCATATCTCATGATAATATTTACTATCATGAGAACAGCACCCAGGGGGATGGTGTTAAACCATTCATGAGAAACCACCCTCATAATTCAATCACCTCTCACTAGGTCCCACCTCCAACATTGGAGATTACAATTCGACATGAGATTTGGGCGGTGACACAAATCCACACCATAGCATTCCATCCCTGGCCCCTTGCAAATCTCATGTCCTTCTCACATGGCAAAATACAATTATGCCTTCCCAACAGTCCCCCAAAGTCTTTACTCATTCCAACATTAACTTGAAAGTCCAAAGTCCAAAGTCACATTTAAGACGAGGCTAGTCCCTTCCACCTATGAACCTGTAAAATCAAAAACAAGTTACTTCCATCATACAACGGGGGTACAGGCAGTGGGAAATTGGCCAAAGGAAAAGTGCTACAGGCCCCATGGAAGTCTGAAGCCCAGCAAGGAAGTCATTAAGTCTTAAAGCTCCAGAATAATCTCCTTTGACTCCATGTTCCACATCCAGGGCACACTGATGCAAGAGGTGGGCTCCCAAGTCCTTGGACAGCTCTGCCTCTGTGGCTTTGGAGGGTTCAGCCCCCACTGTTCTCACAGGCTGGCATTGAGTTCCTATGGCTTTTCCAGGCACAGGATGCAAGCTGCTGGCAGCCCTAGAATACCAGAATCTGGAGGATGGTGGCCCTGTTCTTACAGCTCCACTAGGCAGTGTCCCACTGGGAACTATGCGAGGCTCCAACCCCATATTGCACTCTCTGAAGCAGTGGCCTGAGCTATACCTGAGCCACTTTGAACCAGGGATGGAGCTAGAGCAGCTGGGATGCAGACAGCAGTGTCCCCAGGCTGTGCAGGGCAGCAGGGCCCTGAGCCTGGCTCACAAAACCATTCTTCCCTCCTAGGCTTCTGGACTTGTGATGGAAGGGGCTACTGTGAAGGTCTCTGAAATGCCTTTGAGATTTTTTTCCCCATTGTCTTGGGTATTAGCACTTGGTTTCTTTTTACTTATGCATATTTCTGCAGCCTGCTTGAATGCCTCCCTGAAAATGGGCTTTCCTTTTCTACCACATGGCCAGGCTGCAAATTTTTCAAATTTTATGCTCTGCTTCCCTTTTAGATATAAGTTCCAGTTTCAGGTCATTTTTTTTTTTTTTTTTTTTTTTTGCCCATGAATATGAGCATAGGCTGCATCTTGAATGCTTTGTTGCTTAGAAATTTTTTCTGCCACATACCCTAAGTCATCTCTCTCAAGATCAAAGTTCCACAGATTCCTGGACAGGGGCACAATCCAACAAAGCTCTTTGCCAAGCTGTAACAAAGGTGACCTTTACTCCAGTTCCCAATAAATTCCTCTTTTCCATCTGAGACCTCCTCAGCCTGGACTTCATTATCCATAGTACTTTCAGCATTTTGCTCACAAAAATTTAACAAATCTCTTGGAAGGTCCAAACTTTCCCTCGTCTTCTTGTCTTCTGAGCCCTCCACATTCTTCCAACATCTGTTCATTACCCGGTTCCCAAGTTGCTTCCACATTTTCAGGTATCTTTATCAAAATGCCTCACTCTTTGGTACCAATTAGCTCATAGTTACACAGCTGTACAGGAAGCATAACAGCATCTGCTTCTGGTGAGGACTCAGGGAGCTTTTACTTATGGAGGAAGGCAAAGAAGGAGCAGATATCTTACATGGAAGGAACATGACCAAGAAACAGGGAGAAGATGCTACATACTTTTAAACAAACAGATCTTATGATAACTATTGACTATTATGAGAGCAGCACCCGGAGGATGGTGTTAAACCATTCTTGGAAAGCACCCCCGTGAGTCAATCGTCTCCCACCAGGACCTACCTTCAACATTAAGGATTACAATTTAACATGAGATTTGGGTGGGGACACAGATCCAAACTATATCATAGTGTCATTAGTTTTTGTGTTTTTTCTCAGTGGCTTAGGCTGTGGTTGTTATTGTAGACTTCAGGCTTTGCTGGGGACAATGATGTCAGATGTGCTGGGCTTTGAGCATCAGTGGTGGCAGTAGTGGGCTGTGTTTTCCTGTCTTTGGGCCAGTAGGCAGCATACATGGACTCTGGTGTTAGCAAGTTGAGATGGGCTGATTCTTAAACCTTCAGGCAGCTTGTTTGGGTACTGGTAGTGGCAGTGGTGGGCCAGGTGTTTGTGCTGATCCTTGGGCCTCTGGGTAGCATGCATTGTGTTGGCAGTGGTAGCAGTTATTGCAGGGCTTCCGTCTGCTTCCAGGTGGCATGCACAGGTTGCTGGGAGTGTTGGTGACAGGCTGGGAAGGCAAGTCCTTAGGCCCCCAGGTAGCACATATAGGTGGGTGCCGGTGGTGGCAGACAATGCTGGCCTGTCTTTAGGCTCTCTGATGGTGCACATGGGCACAAGCTATGATGAGTGGGGTAGAATGATTTCCAAACCCCCAGACGTGTGCTTGGGCATCAGCCGCAGGTTTTTGTTTCATTATTAGGCTCTCTGATGGTGCACACATGTGCCAGAAGCAGAAGACAGAGTGGGTTGATCCCTAGGTTCCTGGACTGCACAGCCGAGTGGGCCCAAGCAAAACTCAGGGTGCCATGCCCACCCTGCTGAGGGCACTGGGTTCCTGCACCTCAGGAAGATGCTCTGTGCAGGGCTACCTGGGGCAGTGTCCCCAGATTCCACCCCACATCAGGGTGACTGCCAGGTCTGACACTCCCAACAGCTGGGCCTGGGGCCCATGATCTGCTCCTGGAGGATCCCCCCCCACAACTGCCTCCCCCTGCAGGGCCACGAGCTGGGCAAGGGGGAGTTCTGGGCTGCCCTTGACCATCAGGACCACAGCGAGAGCTTGTGGAGATGTCACCCCTGCCTTCAATGCCAGCCTGTGCCCAGCAAGGGCCTGGAGCCCCTGCCACAGGCTGTGAGGGGATGTGGCTGAGGCTGCATGCTCCACGGAGCTGATGGGAGCCAGGAGCAGGCAGCAGCCCCACCCTCCCAGGCATGGCTGCAGCTGCCCAAATCAGAGCTGTGGACCTGGACCTCCCTGTGCTCTTGGGCAGGAGTCCCACACCCTTGGGCACAGATGCAGCCACCCAAGTTGGGGCTGTAGACCTGGGCCTTTCTGCACTCTTGGGGGCTCAGGAAGGGCACCCTCTGCCCTTGCAGGCTCAGAGGTGCCTGCTCCTGCTGCATGGCCTCTCCACACTCCCAGCACCTACTCAGATCTCAGAGCAGAGTTGGGGCTGAGCTTGAGCGCTATCACAGCCCAGCTGGTGTGCACATGCTCAGGCCCTGCCACCTTGGCTGCCCTGGACTTTGGGCACTGACAAGTGTTGGAGGAAAGCTGAGGGAGGTGCTGAGGGTGGCTTGGCAGTGGCCTAAAGGTGCCCCTTGGTGCAATTAGCCTGAGCACCATGGATGGCGGCAGGAGGCAGATGGACTGGGGTGAGGACTTGTGGTGCCTTTTCTGGGCTTGCCCCCTGCTGCCCATGGACCAGTCATGCACACTTCCTCTCCTATAAGGCCCATAAAAGCCCTGGATCAGCCAGAGCAGAGAAGAGGATCGAGAGATAATGAGATGACCAGCTGCAGGGAGGAGCTACCCTCTCCCCTAAGAACTGCAGACAATGGGATGACCTGCCTGCAGAGAGGAGCCACACACTCTATGTCTCCTCTCTGCTGAGAGCTGCAGACAACAGGATGATCAGCTGAGGAGCTACCCTCTCTGCTGATAACTGAACACTTGCTGGGATGACCAGGTGCAGAGAGGAACTGCTTTCTCTGCTGACAACTGACAATTTGTTGGCATGACCTATCTGCAGAAAGGAGCTACCCTGTCTGCTAGAAGCTAAACACTTGTGAGGACACCCTGGCTACAGACAGGAACTGCCCACTTCAGGTCTTCTCTGAGCTGTTCTATTGCTCAGTAAAGCTCCTCTTCATCTTGCTCAACCTCTGCTTGTCTGTATACTTCATTCTTCCTGGTCACAGGACAAAATCTCGGGACCTGCTGAATGGCAAGGCTAAAAGAGTTGCTGTAACAGAAACAGGGCTGAAACATGCTCCTTGCTCACCACATTGCAGGTGAAGAGAGGAGCTACAGCCCTTTCGGAGCCCAGACCTGGGAGCTCCCTGAGCCAGGGCTGTGACTCCCTCTTTGGGGCCCTATGGTTCCTGGTGTCTCCAAGCTTCTGGGCACCACCACATTCCCTGGTGCCAGCCGGGGAAGCTGCTTGCAGTGTGCCTAGTCCAGCTGCAGCCACATAGAGAGCTGGTGCCCATCCTGGCACCTGAATCTGTCTGCCCGTGGCAGCAGCTGGCATGTCTGACTGCAGAGTGGCCAGACCCCATGCTCGCTCACACCCACCCCTCACTGCTCTGTGCCTGACTCCAGTCTCCCTTGGAGGTGTGGGATCCAGGCTGGTAGCATGAGTTGAGTGTAACCTGCCAGGCCAGATGGACAGAATGAGCCGAGTGGGCCCAGGCAAAACTCAGGCAAAGGCACCACTGGCCAGAAGTTTCTAGCCATAAAAGCGACACCCCAAAGATCCCATAACATTGTCATTGATTAAAATGCCATCATGTGTCATTTGCCACATGATTGTACTTTCAGGATAAATTGAATGCTCTGGATAATGTCAGGACATGTTTTGAACTGAGGCAGATAAAATACAGGTATCTAGATTCATTACCTGTCCAGCTTGATCCAGAGAAAGAGAGAAAAATTGCATGAACAGAGCTAACAAGGGTTTAAAATGCAAAAATTTATTATTTAAGAACATTTTCCAATGTCTCACACTGAAGGTTTATTCCATCCATTACATTAGTATATGAGTGCTGCCCTCCATATAAAGAGCATTCCTGACTTCCTTTTCATGGCAGACTATGCAGCATGAAAAATTCCCCAGCTGTTAAATAAAAAAAAAAATATATATATATATATAATAAATCTCCTCTCAAAAGCACAGTTACGTTTGCAAGAAAGTAATTTGCTAGTTAGTGATCAAAAAGTGATGAGAGATGTAATAAGACTGATAGACATTGTATTTATGGCTGTGATAGGAGCATTTATTAGTTTCTACACAAAGGGGTTTGCATTTTAACTTTCTAACTTTCTGACTCTTTTATAATAACACAGCTTAAAACACAAACACATTTTAAGTGGTTATACACATACAGAAAATAAGAATTTGAATACTCACAAGGGGAGGAGATAAAATTAAGGCACCCAGATACTCACAGTACCAGGGATCAGTACTTTTAATGAAGGGGCAGACAAAAGAAACCACTCACACATTCACGTGCACACACACACACACACACACACACATTTCTGTCTTGAACTAGGCATTAGAAAGAATAAAAAAATCCCTCAGGTAGCTATGATTTGATATTTATAATATATGGTCTGGGGAATCCCAAGGGGAGAAATTAGTATGAAATGTCTGTCTGAGATTGTTCATGCTGCTATGACAAACTACCTGAGGCTGGGTAATCTGCAAAGAATAACAATTTCTTTCTCACACTTCTGATGGGTAGGAAGTCCAAGATCAAGATACTGGCAATTTCAATGTCTGATGGGAGCCTGGTCTCTGCTTTTAAGATGATACTTTTAACACTGTTCTAACATGGTGAAACTGCAAAAGGAGGCAAAAACGACCTAGCTAGTTTCCTCTAGCTCTTTTATAAAAGCACTAATCCTAATGAGGGAATATCTCTCATGCCCTAATCACCTCCCAAAGGCTACACCTCTTAATACTTTTGTATTAGGTAGGGATTGAGTTTCAATGTACCTTTTGAAGAGGACCCAAACATTCAAACCATAGCAGTGTATTTAGGGTGATCCTAAGAGATCTAACAGAAATAGCTTTGTTGATCATAAGCTAGCATTTCAAAATTACAAAGTCGGCATGAGCAAGAGTCAGTAGAATTAGATATCAGAATTTTGGAAAACAGGATTATCAGTCACAAGTTATATATAACATAGCTATGTTTAAAATGGTCAAATAAATTAAAGATGGAGTAAAAAAGCATGAGAAAGAAGTCCTAATTTATTGGAAAACCAGGTATTTTTTTTAAAAAACACCTATGACTTCTAGAATATCTAAAAAATGTAATCACTGACATTAAGACAGATTACAAAAGATGGATATAGCTTAGTTGAGAACTGATAAAATGGAGCTAAAGTTGAAGAGCTTAATCTGAAACCAATACAATTTGAAAGAGAATGGAATGGGAAATAGAGGTTAAAAGATAAAGAGAATTTAAAAAGAAGGTTCAATATAGATGGAACTGGATTTGCACAGAAGAATGTAGAAAATAGGGAGGAGGAGAAACATTCAAAGGGATAATGGCTGAATTATCTTCAGATTCAGGAGCTTAATTAATCATAAAGAGAATAACTTTTAAAATAAATCTAGACTCATTTACTAACATTCAAAACCCCAAAGACAAAAAGTTCTGAATAGAGCCGGATAAATAGTACATTACCTATAGAGGAGCGGCAATTTGACAGACAATACAATTCTTAACAGCAATAGACATCAGAAGTCTGTGGAAATATATAATGTATTGTGTGTGTGTGTGCATGTGCTCACACGTATGTGTGTGTAACTCAAATAAATTGAAATATATTGAATTGAATATATTAAATTTGAATACACATGTAAAATACTTGTCAATAATCAGATTTTTATCCAGCTAAATAATCACTATAAAAGCTGCTTGAATTAATCAAACATAAACATATTTGTAAAAGCACTGAAGAGTTAAGAAGGAAAAATCAAAATTTTGGAGCAGGTAAAAACCGAGAGAGAGAAACCCTGGATTTACAGCTTCATTTGTTCTGAAGACTTTTGCCAATCTAGAAGAAATCAGTATGAAATGGAGCAAAAATTTGGCAATTTCCTGGCATGAGGAAAGAAAAATCAATGACAGAGTCTGATGGGATCTTGGTAAATACTCTCAGGATGTGGTTGAACTGGAAATGTATCAGTCTTTGTGTTAACTGGTGACTTTTAAGTTTATTACATCTGCAAAGACCCTGTTTCCAAATAAGATTACATTAACAGATGCTAGGGGTTAGGACTTCAACATATCTTCATTAGGGGTACAATTCAACTCACAACATGCATTACTTAGATTCTACATCAGTAAATTGTGGATTACAATAATATATCTCTCATTTGGTTAATATTAGGATTAGATGAAATAACAGGTAATAATCAGAATAACATGACCCATTAATATCTCAATGAAGATTTATTATGATAAATACATACAGGATATATACAGGATATAAATACAGGATAATACAATCCTTGGTGTAATTATATGTTACATTTTGGTCTCCCTCTAAGATGGCAGGAATGATTCTTTGTTGTACTGCATTTATAACATGTAGTATAGGGCTTAGTAAATTATAGAGTCAAGATTAATGTTTGTTAAATGAAAAAATAAATTGAATTTTATCCTCGCAACTACCATGTATTGAAAGGTTCATTATCCTCATATTTCAGATGAGGAAATTGTGGTTCTGAGAGTCTCTAACATTGCCCAAGTAGAAGTGGCCAGAAAGTGGTAAAACAAGCATTCGAACAAAAGCATCACATTTTCTCTTCCCAACCTTCCCATGATCTGAGAGTGGAGAGGAATTATTTATTTATAAGAAATTCTGAGGATAAGAATATTTTGCACAGTTTAAACTGCATGCTCTTAGCAATATACATTTCCTTGAGCAATTATTCACTCATGAAATAGTTTTCTTCATTTAGCATGTCTACTAACTTTATTTGATGCTTCCATTGTCCTTGGAGCTTTACCTCAGACACCTACATAGCAAGATAGAGATGCGGCCAGAGTTACTGTATGTAAGGAGTGGGATTATATTCCATTTACATTTTTGCCCTAATGTCTCCTTCTCAGCAGTTGTGGGGAGGAAACCATGAGTCCTAGAAAAAGACTTGTTCTTCTCTCTCTAAGATTCTTATGCCCAAAGCCCACATGATCCTGAATATTCTTCAGGAGAGCCTATATTCTAGGTCCTATTGTGCATGAGTGGTGACTGTTCTGGTGACCATTCCATTTGTTTTTTCAAGGAAGCAATGCCAGGCATTGCTCTATGGAAAGTGAGTATTGTTAACAATTGCATTGTCCGAAACCACACTTACGAAACAAAAAGTTTAGACAAAGAAAAGCCATGAAGATAAAATCTTGGACATGACACCATGAGCATGAAGAGGGCCACTCCCAGGGATCTATGGGGTCCAGACCACTGATACTCCCACTGCATGAGAAAGGTTCACAGGAAAAGCACTCTCTGCTCCCCTCAACTGGCCACAGTCCATGCTCCTTTCATTGGTGGGAATGTTCCTCTAGTACTTCCCTCTAGAGTTACAGTGCTGAGGATAGCCTGATTCAGTTTCTTCCTTACTGGTGTATTCAGAGAAATTATCCTGAAAGAATTCCCATCACTCAGTTTCCTTACACTTTTTTTTTCTAGGATTTCTTTTTCTTTTTCTTTCTCTTCCCTCCTTTCTTCCTATCTTTCCTTTCTTATTTTTAAAATAAAATTATATATAAAGTGTACAAAGTGATGTTTTGATACACTTAGAGTGCATCACACTGAATACTACAGTCACACTAATTAGCACATCCATTGCTTTACATCGTTACCTTTTCTTGTGGTGGCAAGTCTTAAGATCTATTGTCTTAGCAAATTTTAACCATATGATAAAATATTATTCCCATCCCCACACTTCACATTAGATCTCTAGAACTTATTCATACTTGTAACAGAAATTTTATATCCTTTGACAAATATCTCTCCATTTCCTTCTCTCCCTGCCCCTTGGTAACCACCAATCTACTCTTTGCTTCTGTGAATTTGACTTTTTAAGGTTTCACACATAATGTGAAATTATGCAATATTTTTCTTTCTGTGTCTGGCTTATTTTACCTAGATGAATGCCATTTTCGTTAATTAGACTTCCCAAGTGCCTTTGAACTCTTTCACCCTCACTCTACTCCCAATGCTGAACACCTTTCGCAACATACTCTCCTGGGACATGGACCACAGGGCCCCAGGATCCAGGTGCCTGATAATGGCACTAACTCTTGTGAGTAGTGTGGAGGGAAGGGACTAGTGGAGTCAGGGTCCATAAAATCAGCCTCTGCAGCTCCTGTAGAAAACAGCAAGAAATAGCAGCAGTACAGCCTTCTGAATTTGGTGAGTCTCAAGGTGGGGCCAAGGAAATTATGAGGAAGAGGATGCTGATGAGTGGAGGGGGAATCCAGGAGCCTGGTGTGAAAAGGATATAGAACTCTCTCAATAAGGCCTAGTGTAGTAGATGACAACCTTGCCACAGTACTTAGGTTCTGGTACAAGTGTTACTGACCTATGGCTGTGATTTCCTTCAGAGCTGAGGCTAAGTCATTTCATGGCTTGTAGACTCAAAACTTCTGTAGGCTCAAAGACTCCTAACTATATCATAGCTATGAGGTCAAGGCTCTGTGCCTAGCTAGGTCATAATCTTCCTTTCTTCCCTAAATTCATCTATGAACCTAGGTGACTGCTTCTTCTAGGCAATCATAGCTGGGCTCAAATCTTCCATTGCCATTTTGGTTAGTTCAGAATCTGTCTGACTTTTCCAGACTGTTAATGACTCATGGTCAGAGACCATGTTTTGCTCATTGACACCTAGAATGAATAACCACAATGACCACTCCTTTGTGAATATCAGTCTAGGAGTATGAATTGATGGAGTTGGCATACTGAAGATCGAAAACAATGCCCCAGATGGTCAACAATTCTTCATTTCTCAGATTAGGAGGCCTCAATTTCACTAAGGAAAATTCAGAGGGAGGAAAAATCATTCCAGCTATTAAGGAATTACAAGGTAACTATGAAACAAAGCTGAAAATATATTATTACCTGGAAGAATCTATCAGTGCTACTGGAAGTCCAAAAGAACATATGTCTTCCTGTATTTGTTAAAAAATCTGGGAGGCATTCCTGACTGCAGCCTTTCTCTGTCTCCTTAATCTTTCTTACACTGAATTTTGTTGTAGCCCTCCTCACCCCTCAAAATTACTCTTTCTTCTCCATTTACATGGTTATTACTTTTGTTCAGATCTTAATCACTTTTCCTTTGAACTATTTGGGACTCTCCAAAAAGCCTCCCTACCTTCCGCGATTCCCCTTTGACATATCTGCCATGGTCTCAGTGTTTGTGTTCTCGGAAAATTCATATGTTGAAATTGTAACCTCCCTCCCACCTCCAAGACGATGGTATTAGAAAGTGGAAACTTTGTGAGATAATTAAATTATGAGGGCTTATGGTTGAGACTGATACCTGTATAAAAGAGATGGTAGAGAGCTAGCTAGCCCCTTTCACCATGTTAGGACACAATGAGAAGGTGCCACCTCTGAACTAAGAAATGAGCTCTAGCCAGACACGGAATCTGCTGGCACTTTGATCTTATACTTCTTAGCTTCCAGAACTACAAGATTTGAATGTTTGTTGTTTATAAGCCACCCAGTTTATGGTATTTTGTTTTAGCGGTTAAAGTGGTCTAAGACACCATCTATTGCATATCACGTTCCTTTTCAAATATTCTGTGATTTCCTACAATGTACGTGACAATGCCTACCATCAGACAGACTTCTAAGGATCCTCTCAAGGCTGCCACTGCTTCCCTTTGAACATCTTTTGATACTCTACTCTCCCGCCTCCTTTTCCCCAAAGAACTTGGGATGCAGTAGCCCCTAATGCCTAATTACTAGTCATTACTTAACATCCATGAAGGCAGGTTTTTTTGTTCTTACCTTTGCCTAAAAGGACAGTCTTTATTCTCCCCCATGAAATGTTACCTCATTTTTTTTTGTCCTTTGATGCTCTTAGCTTGTTGCATCTTTTGACCTAACAGAACTTCAGAATATGACAGCCCCTTTCCCCTCCCACAATAACACCTAAAGTTACGTATCATTTATTCTATTTCATTTGTGAGAAAACTGGGCAATATGGAATTGAAATAGCTTTTAGGTTTACACGATCAGCATAAGAGCCAGAATTGTCATTTGTTTCTGCTTGAGGCTAACTTTTAAACCACATTACACTGCTTCATTATGTGAAATATTGTCTCCTTATTTTATGATTGTCATTATTAGAGCCACAACTATACTGCATTATAAATGTTTGCAAGTCAATTTTCTCTATTAATTAGGTAAGCTCTCAAAAGATAATGGTTTTTGCTTAATCTATGCAATGTACTGCTGTCTTTAGCATTCTGACGAGGAACTAAGAAAACACTATTTTCTCACTTGTTCAAATAGATTAAGCCATTCAGAGTAGCTATACTTGAGATTATTGGAAAGGAGAAGGCTTTACAGATAAGGTGAATTAGTTCAATCTGATTTCTCAAATTCACACTGAGAGTCATTTTCCTAATCAGATATTGAAATGCAGGGCAGAACTGATACATAATTGTGCCTATTCCAGTTTTAACTCCTGAATTCTTGGTTTGTTTTAAGGCCCTACAATGGGTAAATTTTTTTTAATAATGTATATTGTATAATTTATGTTTAGAAAGTCTGGAATATTCGAGGTGAAAGTTCTTGGATTAAATAAATACTTACATTATCTTCTCTGGCAGCTAAAGTCTTCTAATATCTTCTCATGCACACCTCAATCCTCTTACAGAAGACCTGTCAGATGGGACAGGGGTGAAAGATCAGTCATTGTAGCTATGCTGATTACACACTTCCTAATCTCCCTCTCTTTTTTCTTTTTTTTCTGAGACGGAGTCTCATTTTGTTGCCAGGCAGGAGTGCAGTGGCGTGATCTCGGCTCACTGCAACCTCCGCCCCCCAGGTCCGGTTCAAGCAATTCTGTCTCAGCCTCCCAAGTAGCTGGGATTACAGGCATGCACCACCACACCCAGCTAATTTTTGTATTTTTAATAGAGACGAGGTTTCATTATGTTGGCCAGGCTGGTCTTGAACTCCTGACCTCATGATCTGCCTCCCTTGGCCTCCCAAAGCTAGGCTCCCTCTCTTATCCTGCAATGACTCCCTGGCTACATTCTGCCTCTTTGACTGTGACAGTCATTGCTGTTACCCTTCTTAGTATTTGGCCTCTTTCTCTTTGTTTAGTAGTCAGGGAAAACAAATGATACCCCACAAAAGAAACAGCTGTAATCAAAGCAGATGAGTTTACAGAATGTAGATTACATATGCTAAGGATAATTGGATCCTGGTCACAAGGAAGAATAGGTAATTTTACTTACCAGGTAAGTGGGTTCTTGCATATATTTACTTGCCTAAAACTCACTCTCTGACTTCTATTCCATCTTTGGTGAACTTCAGCTCATTTGATTATAGCAGGTCCTCATGTAACATCATTTCATACAACGTTGTGTCATTATAACACTGACAAGGAAAAAAAATGGATTTCAGGCGGGGGCCACTGTCTGTGTGGTGTTTGCATGTTCTCTCCATGTCTGCCTGAGTTTATTCCAGGTACTCTAGTTTCCTTCTACATCCCAACGATGTACTGTTTAAGTCTAAATTGTCCCAGTGTGACTGAGTGGTTGTGTGTGTGAGTGCTCCCTGTAATGCAATGGCGTCCTGGTTCCCTGAGCTTTTGGGAACCAACCCAAAGCTGCTGGGATAAGCTTGGCCCACCTGTAACCTTGAACTGGAATAAGTGGGTTGAGAAATGAATGAATGAATGAAAATCATTGTAAAGTAAATATTAGTAAAGTGTACTGAAATCATATAAATGCACAACAATAAATGATACTTGTGATTGCTGGTTTTTAAACTGCGTGGTGGTAGAAGATTCTTCTTACAATTTTCTCTTATCTCTATTTTATTACCTGTGACATTAGGATAACAATATTAATTACTCCTTAGTATTTTTTAAAAGGATGAAATGAGATAATGAATATAAAACATTGTGGCTGGCATATGATACATACTTGGTTAAATATAAGGGAGGATGATGACAGTGATTTTAAAAACTTTATTGGGACAGATACAGGGCCTCAGTGGAAACCCACACTCTACTACGTCTAGAACGTACTTTTTATGTTTCTGTACTTCTCTACTACATTTTAAGGTACTCTGGGTCTCCAGATTGATCAGGAAACTTTACATGGCATCTCCCAGCAATGACTCCACTGTCCCAGTCTCTGAATTCCTCCTCATCTGCTTCCCCAACTTCCAGAGCTGGCAGCACTGGTTGTCTCTGCCCCTCAGCCTTCTCTTCCTCCTGGCCATGGGAGCTAACACCACCCTCCTGATCACCATCCAGCTGGAGGCCTCTCTGCACCAGCCCCTGTACTACCTGCTCAGCCTCCTCTCCCTGCTGGACATCATGCTCTGCCTCACCGTCATCCCCAAGGTCCTGGCCATCTTCTGGTTTGACCTCAGGTCGATCAGCTTCCCAGCCTGCTTCCTCCAGATGTTCATCATGAACAGTTTTTTGACCATGGAGTCCTGCACGTTCATGGTCATGGCCTATGACCGTTATGTGGCCATCTGCCATCCATTGAGATACCCGTCTATCATCACTGACCAGTTTGTGGCTAGGGCCGTGGTCTTTGTTATAGCCCGGAATGCCTTTGTTTCTCTTCCTGTTCCCATGCTTTCTGCCAGGCTCAGATACTGTGCAGGAAACATAATCAAGAACTGCATCTGCACTAACCTGTCTGTGTCCAAACTCTCTTGTGATGACATCACTTTCAATCAGCTCTACCAGTTTGTGGCAGGCTGGACTCTGTTGGGCTCTGATCTTATCCTTATTGTTATCTCCTATTCTTTTATATTGAAAGTTGTGCTAAGGATCAAGGCCGAGGGTGTTGTGGCCAAGGCCTTGAGCACGTGTGGTTCCCACTTCATCCTCATCCTCTTCTTCAGCACAGTCCTGCTGGTTCTGGTCATCACTAACCTGGCCAGGAAGAGAATTCCTCCAGATGTCCCCATCCTGCTCAACATCCTGCACCACCTCATTCCCCCAGCTCTGAACCCCATTGTTTATGGTGTGAGAACCAAGGAGATCAAGCAGGGAATCCAAAACCTGCTGAAGAGGTTGTAAGAATAAAAAGGATTAGATCCACCTTTAGAGTTGTTAATTGTTAGTGAAAATTGGGAAATAGGGAATTAATTTTATGTTGGAAAGGAAATTTCACTTTAAATCCTGCCTGAGTTCAGATTCTTCTGTTCTCAATATCTCAGGCAACAATGAACACATTTATTTGTGAATCTTTGTTTTCTGTTGCTTGAAAGGAAACCTCCCTTTTCTGGATTCTATGGTTACTTTGGAATTTTTCCTGATCTAATCTGCAACAAAGAATCTTGCCAAGACTTTGACAAATGGAGCTGTATTAGACTGGAAGTGTTTGACCACTAAAGAAACAAACTTTATATAATGCCCTTAAAAAGATCAGCCTGTCTTCTGATTTGCAAATGACAATGATTCCTTCCCTGTCTCTGATTCAGCCTGGCAGACGGCTACCTGGCTTGGGTGCGATGAAGGCATGGCTTGGGTTAAGTCCAGATGTCCACCCTGGAACAACTTGGGGTTGAGTGCCTTGCCCTGAATACCCCAACTCTCTTCCATGGCACCTGAGGCAGATGTGCTATTCACTGGCTCCTAAAATTCTCCTAGACCCAATTAAGATATTCAGTCTGTACCACCTCTCTGAGGGCAGCGTTTTCTATTCTTTCTCTCTACTTAGATTTTCTTTCTTCAGTTTTTGGTTTGTAAATGAGGTTGATAAAGTTTTAGGATTTTTAGGTTGGGGAGGAGTTGTACTGTTTGAAGTGCTGTATGTTCTTTTCTTCATCATCTTCATCTTCATGTTGTTATAATCCTAGTTCCTATCTCACCTTGAAGTCCCCATCCTAGGCACAAATGAGCCATCCTGTTCATTCCCTCTGATGCTGTTTGCTGCATCCTCCCTCCTGAGCTGTGGCTGGCAAAGCTGCCAACAGTTTCCCAGACATGAAAGTTCTAGGTTTGTTTTTCACAGAATAGTGTATTCTACTATTTTGGCATTTCCTTCTTAATGATGCCACACAGTTCAGTATCTCCAAGGAATATAAACAGTCTTAATCTGTCTCTTTTGGGGATGCAAATTCAGATTTCAAGTCCATCATTTGTCCAGGCATCGTTTGACAACTGTCCCAACTGGACTATCCTACTTCCATTTGTACTGAAGCTTATCTTTGCTGAATGACTTGCATTAAAATAAATATCTCTACAGTGTTTAAAATGTTTAATATGTTACAGCATTTTTTATTACAGACCTGCTATATTCTAGCCCTAATATACTTTCGACTTATCTTAAACTTTGTTTTCTCTGCCACTGTAGCCAAAATGAGCTGCTCATTATTTCTTGAAAATTACTTATTCCCATTTTGCTCTCTCTCTTCAATCATTTGATGTTTCTCACATCAGCCTTCTTTTACCATTATCACCATTTGCCAAACCCCATCTTTCCTTCCAGGTTTTTTTATTTTTATTTTTTTATTATGTTTTAAGTTTTAGGGTACATGTGCACAATGTGCAGGTTTGTTACATATGTATACATGTGCCATGTTGGCGTGCTGCACCCATTAACTCGTCATTTAACATTAGGTATATCTCCTAATGCTATCCCTCCCCACTCCCCCCAACCCACAACAGTCCCCAGTGTGTGATGTTCCCCTTCCTGTGTCCATGTGTTGTCATTGTTCAACTCCCACCTATGAGTGAGAAAATGCGGTGTTTGGTTTTTTGTCCTTGTGATAGTTTGCTGAGAATGATGGTTTCCAGCTTCATCCATGTCCCTACAAAGGACATGAACTCATCATTTTTTATGGCTGCCTAGTATTCCATGGTGTATATGTGCCACATTTTCTTAATCCAGTCTACCATTGTTGGACATTTGGCTTGGTTTTGCTATTGTGAATAGTGCCGCAATAAACATACATGTGCATGTGTCTTTAGAGCAGCATGATTTATAATCCTTTGGGTATGTACCCAGTAATGGGATGGCTGGGTCAAATGGTATTTCTAGTTCTAGATCCCTGAGGAATCGCCACACTGACTTCCACAATGGTTGAACTAGTTTACAGTCCCACCAACAGTGTAAAAGTGTTCCTGTTTCTCCACATCCTCTCCAGCACCTGTTGTTTCCTTCCTACCAGGTTGAATTCAAATGCCATCTCCCACAGTAGGTCTTCCTTCCCTGATCCTCCCGACTGGAATCATTATTCTTGCGTCTTGTGTGGCTGTATTTCTTTCTCTGACACTGTCATAAGCTTCTTTTAGGTTGAGAGTATTTGATTCATCTTTAAAATTCTGCATGGCTACTTTTACTGTCTCTTATACATACAGATAAATTTAAAATAAAAATGTGTTGAACAAAATCTGTAGAACATTTTATAAGTGATCTCTCATCTCTCATTTTCTTTAATAACTACTTGGAAACAACAATAAAATCTTATACTATTATATGTCCTTATAGCACCTAACAGAGAGCCTTATTTTTAGCCAGCACAAAATGAACCTCTATATAGTGAAGACCATTAGGATTGAGACAGTCTGGAGAACTGGAATTTTATTCTCAGATAAAATAATTTGGCTAAATTTGTGTACTCCGATTTTGTGAACTTTGGTTAAACTCATAAATTCTGGCTTAATTACCTTGAAAATGGTGTTAATTTATTTTTTATTGTTTTTTCAAAGAGTGAATTAATAAAAGTTTTTGTACAGTAAGTATATACACATTAAATTATATACATATTGAATGATTTATCATTATTATTATTTCCCCAAGCATGCTGCTTCCCCTGCTGCCCTCTGAATAATAGGCTGACCGTTATTGCACACCTTATTTACCTTGGGGCGTAAGGTATCCATGGAATTTGAGTCCTCCTCTTTCCCTCTAGTTATTTTTGTCACTAGTTTATTTTCTTGAGAAGTTATCTTGCTTATGTGAGGGTTATCAGGTAGGAACTCCAAACTATTGGGTGCCCCATAAGACCTTTAGTTGAACATAGCCTATTTATATCCATTTCAGTCTGGGAGCACCACGAGGCTCTCCACAAGCATCCCTTCGGAAACACGTAGGGACAGCCATTGAAGATATGTGGCTATAATACCACTCCAGTGCTCACATTCTTTAAGGCTACCAGGCTTCCAATGCCACTTGCCCCTCCAAATTGTACCAACAATCCCATCTTGTATGTTTGAGAGAGCATGACACAATAATCATAAAATAGGAAACTGTTTTCACCATGTCCAAGCAGCTGTCTTGGTAAATTATCTTTGTAATTCATGACCACACAGTGTGCAGAGGCTTGACTGCTTTGCAATCCCTGCTCAAAGCAGTGTTAAGAATCCTCACTCTCAGTTTACCTATAAAATAGCAAATGAAACAAACAGAGTCCATAAATGCTGTATTACATATTTTCTCCAGAGTGTCCAATTGGGTTCTTATCTTAGTCCAACTTTTCTTCTTGGGGTAGAATAACTTCTGCAACTTCTCTCAAAATCAGGTGTCACTTGGCACTTCACCTGAGAAAAACTGTTCGGTTATTACTCGCTGCTTCTGAAATATTTTCAATAGAAAAGAGTGACAGTCCCTTTCCTTGGTGTTATCACTTTTGTCTGCCGCTCTCCCTTCTATCATAATTTCCCCTTTTTTTGCTTTATTATCCTTCCTAATTTAGACTCTTTCTAAGTGAGGGCCTCTGATTCAGGCACACAGACAATACATAAATCAGACTGTAGCAGGAGTCTCCCTGGGATCTTTTCTTTTCTCTAGGAAGAGGTGGTAGGGTTGGAAGGGTAACAGGTAGTGTGTAATGAAACCATCTCTATCCTCGGGCATTATTTATGGTCAGTCATAGCTTGGCCAGAGGAGGTGAGCTGATACCCAACCCAAGGTTTCCTTTGGAAGACAGAGAGAGAAGTTCAAAGTGACATAGGTAAAATCTCACCCAGTTATGCACCATTGTCTGCAACACAATTGTCATCCCACCATCTCATTCTTGGAGCCCAGACTTGTGAGGTGAGACAGAGGATTGTGTCTCAGCATCCTCTCCAGTTCCCTCACTCCTATTGCTGGTACCGAGAGGCTTTCCAAGGCATTTTTCCTTCACTGTCACACACATTTGGACAAATCTTATACCTGTCCAGTGAGTGAGTTGGATTTTCATGCTCTTATCATTAATAACAAATATTCCACTTGCCCATTCCAATTTTGAAACCATTGTGATGTAGGTAATAGGGAAATGATATGTCTGTAATATGTTAGGCTTTATAGCCCATTTTTGTATACTGGCTATAATAAAATGACCCCGGTTTATGGATACTGTGTAGTTCTCATTTAAACATAATTTTCCTAAGAGTATACCTAAAGTCTGAAATGAAGCTCTCTCTCTCCTAAGTCTAGAAATATTTGTTTTTCAAGTATATAAGATTTTAATTTTTATTTGTAATGCCTCAAGTCTCCGTGATGTTTCCTCAATTTTCTTCCTGTTAATCACTATCCCAATATTGGATTTTATCTTCTGTGTTTTCTACCCATGCCTCCCTGAAGAATAGGCCTATGCTCTAGGTTCAGATGCCTAAAATAGCCTTAGCCCTGGTGGGCTGTGGGGAGGGAAGTGGCAGAGTGGAGCTTAGGACAGGAAAATAGCTTCTGGAACCTCAGAGGGGGTAGGTCTGATGGTGCATTAAACAGTCACAAATAGTAATTACAGTACAGCATCCTTGAGCTGCTAGGTCTGCTTTGGAACTAGGAAAATAATGAGCATGAGAGTCATGTAGGGACCCAGGTGTTCCATATAAGCAGGAAGCATTCATTCTTCTGGTAGAAATGCAGCAAGTCTGGGGTTGAAGATTCAGATTCTGCCAATATTGCCAATATCCCAAAATCTGCTGTAGCCCTGCTTTCCCATGGGGGCAAAGTTTTTTAATGTGAGCTGTACACTACCCATTTAAACAGAACTGAGATTTCCAGAGTGAAGGTTCTTGAATTTGTTCATTATTGTCTATGACAGCTGTAGACCAGGAGACTCAGTGAGTTTATGTTATCAACTATAATTCACCCCTCCTAGAGAAGATTGCCATGGAAGCATCAGAAAAGATAGGGCCATTAATCTCAGCTACCTTGATTTCTCCCTCCTGGGCTTCCCATCTCATCCTGCCTTGCTCTCAGTGCTCTTTCCTGCTTCTCTGTCTGGGACGGAAAACCTTTTCCATTGCTCAAGCCACTATACTCCTCAGAAAACTTCAAACTGGGCATGGGGTTAATTTTTATCTTTTGTTCATTGCCCCAGCAAAAAGAATATAATAACCAACTGGAAACAAAGCCAATGTCTCTAGAGAAATAGACTTATTTCTTTGGAATCTGGCCACAAATAAGTTTGTATAGTCTGACTATTTGGATGTATATCTGAAGCTGTAGTTGTTTCTAATTCCAATTCTACCTTTCGTCATCCTTTGTTAACAACATCTAGTTGTAGTTTCCAAATACATCTTATGTGAAAGAATGGTGCTCTTATTACCACATTTGGAGGAATCTAGAAATTTTGGAGTTCTTTACTGAATAGCCATGTTGGTTCTAAAAAAAAAAACTTCACTGATTTAAGGTAGGATTAGAGGAAGAGTAATATCTACTCTAAGACAAAGAGGCTGGGCTACAGGTTACTGGAAAGTCCTAATCCCTGGTAGAGATTCTGTGAGGAGCTAAGCTGGGAACTTTGGATGTGTTGATTATCTCTGTTCTTAATGAGGTCTTCCCATTATGAAATTTGAAAGACCAGTCTACTAAGAAATCTCTGAAGGATTTTTGTTGCTATACTATTCAGCCACAAAATATTTGGTACATGTAATATATACATACATATATATATACACACATACATATATGTATATATATTACATGTACCAAATTTTCTTTCCCCATTCATCTGTTGATAACATTAGGTTGACTCCATATGTTGCTATTGCAAATAGTGCCGCAATAAACATGGGAGTATAGATATCTCTTTGACATACTGATTTAATAGGGAAACAAAATCCTGTCATGTGCTACAGTATGGATGAGCCTGGAGGACACTATATTAAGTGAAATATTAAGACAAAAAGACAAATACCACATGATCTCACTCAAATGAAGAATATGAAAAAGTTTTCTATAAAGTCTTTGAGAGTAGAATGGTGGTTACCAGAGTCTGGTAGGTGGGAGGGAGGGATTGAGAGATGTTGGTCAAAAGATAAATAATTACAGTTAGATTAGAGGAGGCTGTTCAAGAGATCTGTTGCACAGCATGGTGACTATAGTTAATGATGACATATTGTATTCTTGAAAAATGAAAAGATAGTGAAGGTTTGGTGGTGTTCTCACCAAAAAAATGATAGTTATGTGAGGTAGTGCATATGCTAATTAGCTAGATTTAAGTATTCCACATTGTATATATACTTTAAAACATGTTGTACACAATAAACACATGAAATTTAATCTGTCAATTAAAAACATAATAAAAGAAATCTTCAAAGGAACCTTGATGGGTAGTATTGAAAAAGACAATGAAAACTGTAATTTTGAGCTGACCCAGAAATCGAACCAAACTAAACAAGTTCCTGTATCCTGTCCAACTCAAGAGTCATGGTGCCATGTGACCATCACCAAGATTAAATTTATATCCTAAGGAAAATAAAAGGAGGTGTGTTTAGTTTCCCATAACTCTAGACCTCTGCTGTTCAACACAGTAGTTAAGAGCCATATGAACCCTTGAGATGTGGCCAGTCCAAATTGCAACACGCTATAAGTGTAAAGTGCACATCTGATTTTGAAGACTTAGTGCAAAAAGAATGAATAATACAAAATAGCTCTTCCACACTTTAAAATATTGGTTACATGTTAAAGTGGTCGTCAGCAAAGTCTGAGTCCTGTTCTCTCACTCTCCTACCTGCACAGCAGGAGTTTCACCACTCACTCCACCTTCTCCACCAACTACCGGTCCCTGGGCTGCGTCCAGCCGCCCACCTATGGCACCCGGCCAGTCAGCAGTGCGGCCAGCGTCTATGCAGGCGCCGGGGCCTCAGGTTCCCGGATCTCCATGTTCTGGTCCACCAGCTTCCAGGTGGCTTGGGGTCCGGGCACCTGGCTGCAGGGATGGCCGGGGGTCTGGCAGGAATGGGAGGCATCCAGAATGAGAAGGAGACCATGCAAAGCCTGAATGACTGCCTGGCCTCCTACCTGGACAGAGTGAGGAGCCTGGAGACTGAGAACTAGAAGCTGGAGAGCAAAATCCGGGAGCACCTGGAGAGGAAGGGACCCCAGGTAGACTGGGGACATTACTTCAAGACCTTTGAGGACCAGAGGGCTCAGATCTTCGCAAATACTGTGGACAATGCCCGCATCATTGTGCAAATCGACAATGCCCGTCTTGCTGCTGATGACTTTAGAATCAAGTATGAGACAGAAATGGCCATGTGCCAGTCTGTGAAGAGCGAAATCCATGGGCTCCACAAGGTCATTGATGACACCAATGTCACTCGGCTGCAGCTGGAGACAGAGATCGAGGCTCTCAAGGAGGAGTTGCTCTTCATGAAGAATCATGAAGAGGAAGTAAAAGGCCTACAAGCTCAGATTGCCAGCTCTGGGTTGACCATGGAGATAGATGCCCCCAAATCTCAGGACCATGCCAAGATCATGGCAGACATCAGGAACAATACGACGAGCTGGCTGGGAAGAACCGAGAGAAGCTGGACAAGTACTGGTCTCAGCAGATTGAGGAGAGCACCACAGTGGTCACATGCAGTCCGCCAAGGTCGGAGCTGCTGAGATGACACTCATGGAGCTGAGATGTACAGTCCAGTCTTTGGAGATAGACCTGGACTGGATGAGAAATCTGAAGCCCAGCTTAGAGAACAGCCTGAGGGAGGTGGAGGCCTGCTATGCCCTGCAGATGGAGCAGCTCAATGGGATCCTGCTGCACCTGGAGTCGGAGCTGGCAGAGACCTAAGCAGACAGGCAGCGCCAGGCCCACGAGTAGGAAGCCCTGCTGAACATCAAGGTCAAGCTGGAGGCTGAGATCACCCCCTACTGCAGCCTGCTGGAAGACAGCAAAGATTTCAATCTTGGTTGTTGCCTTGGACAGCCCCCAACTCCATGCAAACCATTCAAAAGACTACCACCCACCACAGAGTGGACAGCAAAGTGGTGTCTGAGACCAATGACACCAAAGTTCTGAGACATTAAGCCAGCAGAGGCAGAGTACCCTTTAGGGAGCAGGAGGCCAACAAAAAGTTCAGAAGTTAAAAAAAATGTTGGTTACATGTTAAAGTGATAATACTTTAGATATGCTGAGTAAAATAACATATTAAATTCATTTTTACATGTTTTCTTTTACTTTTTAAAGATGGCTACTAAAAATTTAAAATGACATGTGGTTTGCATTATATTAATATTTCTCTTGTAGTCATTATAGGGCTGCTATAGAGTATAGGGAAAGTTATATTAGGCAAAATGGAAGGGCCAATTTGTATCTTCCAACCTATAAATATACATTCTTATATTTACACTTAATTCTCACCTTTGAGAAACAGGTTTTTACATTCTCAGAAAAGAGAGGAAAGCTGAGTCTAGGAGGGTCCAACACTCATTAGGAAAACTGCCATTGTTGATGAAAAAAATGGGTGAGGGTGGACTTCCTCAGAGTGTTAAAGAAAGAGTATCATCTTTCTAGAGATGGCTGCATTTGCTTTTTAACAGGTCTCCCACCATCTACGCTTGACTTCTTCTCATCCATTCTCATAGGATATTTTGCTAATGAGATTTTGATCATGTCTCAATCCTCTGCTTAAAATTCTTCATGGTGTTCCACGGCCTTTTGACATGGCCTAAAAGACCCAGCATGCTCCAGTTCCTGCTTAAACTCTAGGCTCAGTTCCTGAGTACTAAAATCGCAAATTTTAACAATCCTTTCAGGTCTTTGAAAATACCAAGGTCCCTTTCCTCCTGCTTCACAGGTTTGTATCCTTAGCCTATCCCCACACCTCCCTTCACTTTTAACCAATTCTTATGGGCACTTACTTGAATAGGGAGGGCTTTCCTGAACTTCCCAGACTGGGAAGGTCCTATGTACTTAATATATGTCATCCCATGACTAGTGAAAACCTTTTTATCATATAGATATTTATGAACATCTAATAGACTACCTGGAATTGGTAGATACCTAATCTACCAATCTACCATCTACTTATTTATTCCCAAGGAGATTGTGGCTACTAGGTGGAGTGGGAAGCTTCGCTCCACCTAGTGGAGAAGCTCTGTTATTTCAGTGGGAAGCTTGTTACTGGGTAACAGAGATGGGACCAAGGAAAAGATCTGCTTGGTGATGGAAAAATAAGATCGAGAAGGCCTCAGCCCATCTCATTGGGAACTTCCTGGGATGGACTGTTGGAGAAGCCCTATTTGTCCCACATGCACCATGGCAATGGGGTTGAGGCCCTTGGGTTTGTCACAATCCTACAGAGGAGAGGCAAAATGCTCAACTCACCTGAGGCAGGCAGCATTTGTCTTTTTTCAGAAACACACTCTGAAGCAGAGATTTGCATGCCGGAAGTTTGTTGAGAAACATACAGGAGAACAATGATTGTCAGGGAGTGAGAGGAGCAAAATGAAGCAGAAGAAGAAATTAAACTATGATCTAGTTTTCTCAGATGACTCAGCTAACCCAGTGGGACCTCTCGAGCTAGGATGACTCTTCAGTGTTGTTTAAGATTGAAGAAAGGGAGCCAAGATTTTGTATTCTTATATCAGCAGTCATTGGGTGTGAACTGCGTTGGAGAAGGAAAAGTAAACTATGGTGAGGGCTCTCTCTTTGGCCAAAGGGGAGTGACTTAGTTATGAATTTCCAGCAGGCGACACTCCTAGCATCTGAAAGAATGAGCACATTGAACAACAGCATCCACTAAATAATTTCCTGGGGTCCAAGATTGTTCCATGAGAATGAGAAGTCTGAGCTCACAGAGCAATGTGAAATTTCCCAGCTCACTGCATGAGGTTTCCTAGCACACTGTCAGGACATACAGGCTTACAGGTAATGACCAACATTGGACAGACACGGTCCACGTGGTTAGGTGCAGGAGCCACTCCCTGCTCGGCCTCTCTGTCCAATCACCCATCCCTGTGGGCTGTATCCTTAGCTCTGTGCCTTTCCAGCCAATCTGGGGGCTAACTTAGGCTTTGTCCAGGTTGTCTATGAGTCCTCTGGGACCTGCCAATTGGTAATAATATCCTGCTTGCCCAGTGGTGCTCACAGTCACCACCACTGTCCTGGGAAAGTATCAAGGATAAACTTTCCTTTCAGATGAAGATGACAGAAACAGTGACAAGTTGGTGCACAGGAATTCAGCAGTGGAAAATAAGGTCAGTTTCTGGGTTTACAGTTGGGGGAAGACTATGGCCAGCTGAATTCTGCCCTTCTCAGAGCCCTTGTGACAGGGGTTATTTCTCAGCTTGTGTAGTGTGGCTCTCCCAATACCTCTGGTCTGACACTTCTTAGTAGTCTTAAGCTTATTTCCCTCTGAGTTAGAATAGTTGTTCTCTCCCGGCCTGACTCCTCAAGCAAACTTTCTCCTCCTGGCTTCTACCATTTAGATGCTAGTGGACATGGAGGCTCTTCTATGAAATGTGACCTGTCCCTCTCTCTTTAATCTCCTTGTTAACAGTGGCCTGGACTCTATGACAGTGGGGGAAAGGGAGAGAAAAGAATATAGATGGAAAATGATTAGGGGAGGGCTGAGAGCTAACCTGTGAGCCTGTGGACACCTACCAATGTCTTTAACCCTTCATGGTCAGCCTGAGGCATTCACAGGGCCATTTGGCATGGTCCTAGGTGGCATCCTCACCATATGTATTGCGCATGTAGATACAGCTGATTTGCTACCTTTACTCAAGTCTTGCCGGAGCTAGTACTCATGTTTCATATCTTTGGAAAATTTTAGCTGCACAGACCTTGAGGGATGCATTTGATGTCCTCTTTGACATTCAGAGACTGCTGTGCAGCCATTCTGAATAGAAAATCCTCTTCATCATTGTTCCCCACAAGCTAGGCCAGAATTTCATCATGGAGATTGAACTGGAGACTTAGGGAGTTCCTGGGGCTAAGCAGGGAGGGCTGTAGTGGAACCTTCTTGAATTTCCCAGAAAACTCTTCATGAAAATTCCCAGACCTTCCAGAGTCTGAGAATTTTCTCCCTTTCCTAGCTCTCTCTGTGTTGCAGTCTCCCTCCAGGCTGACCTGAGACTTTAAAGGGCACATCATCAAAGACAGCCCAGAGACCAGAAGGACAGTGCCCTGTGCCAGGCTTACTTTATTATCCATGTTGTGAGTGGAGCTCGCCTCTTAATGTTTGATTTCTGTATCTTCGTCTTTTATTAGGTCATTGTCATGGACCCAGTCTTTCTGTGCCCTCCCTCCCCTACTGTTTCTGTAAGTTCTTGCCTCTTCTTTTTTTCCCTATTATCGTAGAGTTCAGGCCACTGTTAAGAAGGAGATTGAGGAGAGAGGGACAGATTATATCCCATAGATGGAGCCTCTCTTCCTCCTGGAAGCAGTGCAGAGTGATTACTAGGGACCAAAGAAACCCTCTTATTTCTGAACACATCCAGGATTTCACCATCTTCTCTTATGGCAGAGATTCAGCAGATCTCTTTCTGCCATGAAGCACCCAGAGCATCACTTAAGGTGAGGAATATCGAGGCTCAATCAGTGACACCCTCAAAAGACACGCCACTGTTTGCTACATGATTCCTATGCTTAAATTTAGCCTCTGCCTTATCACCTTCCTGTGATTCTCAGTCTTTTAAGACACTAGTGCACTTATTTATTTTTTAATCTAATAATATGAGTGTTTACTTATTCAGCCAACATTACTGATTACTCACTAGATTCCGGATGCTCCTGGAGCTTGCTCTGGGGCTGCTGAAATAAGTAATGCAGAGTCCCTGCTCTTTAAAGACTGACATGATGCCTGGCTTAGAGTGTGAGGTCTTAATGCAGGGACAAAGTGGTAAAGGCATTACAATAGGAAGAAAAGGAGACATGTCATACTACCTTACAGAATTTGAGCACAACTTCACAAAAGAAAGGTTGCTTGGGTTGAATTAGATGAATAAGTACCAATTGAACAACGTCTACTCTTTGGTAATTGTCCTCTGCTTTGTAGTTGAATAACTAAATACAGCTTTGCCTTTAGGTTCCTGGGAATAAAGTCCTTTCTGCTTTTCCTCTAAGAATCATAGCGGGACCTCCTGTTTACTTTAATAACAATTAATTGCAATTTATTTAAAAAATTCAAGAGCTTTAAGAGTATAAGTGGTTTTGGTTACATGGATGAATTGTATAGTGATGAAGTCTGGGCTTTTTAGTGTACCTATTATCTGAACAGTGTACATTGTGCCCAATAGGGGATTTTTTTATGCCTTATCCACCTCCCACCCTCCCCTACTCTGAGTCAGAAATTAAATTAAAATAAGTTAAAAAATTAACATTTACTAAGCACTTGCAGACTTTTACCCTAGGCTTACGAGCCAAGCAACACAAAGTAGAAGCCGGTTATACTCAGTTACATGTGTCTCTGCTTCTCTGCTTATTTGTTTACTTAATTTACTTCTCTGCTTTATTTACTTACTTCTTACTTTATTTACTTTATTTATTTACTTCTCTGCTTATTTATTTACTTATTTCAGCAGCCCCAGGGCTAGTTTGGTTTTAGCCTCACTGCTCTGCTCACACTGCTACTATTCAAGTCTTGAGTGCCTTCCACAAATGCACAGCTGTTCTCTGACTCCTTAGCTAAAAAATGAGAAATGGGCTGAAGCGTGCAACAGAAGGAGGTAGGCAAAAAAGACAATGGACTTTCTCTCTATGTGGAATGTTAAGCACTGAGAGGTGAATTTTTGTAAGATTATGAGATTCCCCTGGATGTCTCAATAAAAATGTCATTGTTATTTCAAGTTGATTCTAGAAGAAAAACAGAGAAACTTGGGAGATATATGCCCACGTGGCATTTCAGACTTTATAGCTATCATATTCAGAGTTTTAGGGCAATATGATTGTCATCATTAATTTGTACAAAAAGAGCTCTGAGTAATCTATGGATGCATTATCCACAAGAACTAAGTCATTCTTGACTTTTTAATCTTTACACGCACATGTGCACCACCACTCCAAAAGAGAAAAATACAGTTATTTCAGACTACGCCTGTCCTTTAAGACAAACATACCTACATACACATATCCAGTTTCAAGTTTTTTCTTTTAGTAAATTTCAAGGGTGAATCCCATGGACAAAGTTGATACTTCATGTTAACATGCGGTTGTCAAAGACACTGAATTGTTTGTTATAATATCATGATGAGAGGTAAACATATCAAAAGTTTGAAAAAGAGAAGCAGAGTCATGGAGACAAAGAAGAAAAGGAAGAAGCCTGTGGTCTAATTCTCAGTCATCTTCTATTGCTAATATTAAAATAATTATAACTATAATTTGTAGACTAATCTAGATATCAAGACTTTACATATATTACTTAATTAATATTTACAATAAACCTGTAAGATTGATGTTAGTTATAAAATAAGGAAATCAAGACTGAGAGAGTTTTAGTATCCTGCCAAGGTTTTATTCCTAGAATATGAAATGGACAAAATTTAAACTAAGTCTGTCTTCCTCCATTGCTTTTATTTATCTCACTACATTGTGAAATGTTCACCATGCTATGTTATAATTATAAAGTATAATAAGATATGTTTCTTTAAAAAAACAAACCATTAAGACACTGATAGAATTTCTAGAGATAAGTCAGAAAGTTATGGATGAATAAAGGAAGATTATAAAGTGCTCTGAACATAATCAATATTCATCTGACATAGGCAATGAGTCCTTTTGAGGGGTGACAGTGGACTTTGAATTTTGAAGGACCAATTCAGATAAAGGAATTTGGAGACAGACTACACAAAAGGCATAGGTAAGCTTGGTGTGTACATGTAACTCCAAGAATGCAGGGATGGTTAGTAAAACATATGTAGAAATATATCAACTGTAAGACAAAAGTAATGCAAAAAAGATAACTTTTGATAATCTTTTATGCCAGTCTCAAAGTATGATTTTATTCCATGCAATAAATTCACCAAAGGATTTTAATCTTAGGAGTGATATGATGAGATCTGCATTTTAGAAAAAAAACCCATGACTTCAGGGTTGAGAGTGAATTGGGAAGGTGTTTATGGCAAAGGCAGAAAGATGTTATGAAATAGTCCAGGTGAGAGAAGTTGGGTGTAAACTAAGGTAGTGATATTGGGAGTTAAGAAGAAGGAGTGGATATAAGAGGGGTTAACATAAAGTCAACATGAATTGGTGAATGAATAAAAGGGGATGAGGATTATGAGTAAAGACAGGTTCCAAGTTTTTAGATTGGGTTGTGTAGGTAGCTAGGGATGTAATTAAAAATTATTGCCAAAACGTAAGTAGAACAAATTTGGGAAAAATAGGTGAATTAATCCAATGTTGAATATGTTGAGGATGTGGTGTATAGATATTCATAAAGCAAATGGAAAAATGGATTTATATTTCAGAAGGATATTTGGGTAAACAGACATAAATTTGGAAGAAATAAAAGTATATAAACAGTTAAAACCATGGGAATAAATGAAGTCAATTAAGAGATAATGCACAGAATAGGGAATACAGGAGGGGATGGATCCCTGGAATCAGTGACATAATGAGATAGAGAAAATGGTGGGACCAAGGCTACAGGGGGAACAACTCTGGAGTGCCATGTCATGGAAACTGAGGAAGACTAATTTCAAAAACAACAGATTGATTTACAGTGGTCAGTCATACCGAGAGGCTAATAAAAATAACTCTTTGAAGTTGACAGTTCCAAAATATAAGCAACTGAATAGTAGAGTTTAAGCATCTCTCCAAAAGCAGCTTATGTTTACTCTTATCTCTAAACGAAACTAAGCTTGTATTAATTCAGATATGTGGATGTCTCACTTGTAAAAGAATTATCTCCACCAAAGGAGATTTTCTTCCCTGTAGCTAACTTTATTCCCTTCGTTTGCAGTTGAAGTCACTTTATTCTTCTCATGATGATGGTTGCCCCATTTGGACAATGTGATAATGTAGCAGGAATGCAGAAATCATGACTTTTGTTTCTTTTTTCTCTTTCCTCTCCAAGCCATTGATAATGCTCCTTAGCAATTCCAGCTGGAGGCTACCCCAGCCTTCTTTTTTCCTGGTAGGGATTCCAGGTTTAGAGGAAAGCCAGCACTGGATCGCACTGCCCCTGGGCATCCTTTACCTCCTTGCTCTAGTGGGCAATGTTACCATTCTCTTCATCATCTGGATGGACCCATCCTTGCACCAACCTATGTACCTCTTCCTGTCCATGCTAGCTGCCATCGACCTGGTTCTGGCCTCCTCCACTGCACCCAAAGCCCTTGCAGTGCTCCTGGTTCATGCCCACGAGATTGGGTACATCGTCTGCCTGATCCAGATGTTCTTCATCCATGCATTCTCCTCCATGGAGTCAGGGGTACTTGTGGCCATGGCTCTGGATCGCTATGTAGCCATTTGTCACCCCTTGCACCATTCCACGATCCTGCATCCAGGGGTCATAGGGCGCATCGGAATGGTGGTGCTGGTGAGGGGATTACTACTCCTTATCCCCTTCCCCATTTTGTTGGGAAAACTTATCTTCTGCCAAGCCACCATCATAGGCCATGCCTATTGTGAACATATGGCTGTTGTGAAACTTGCCTGCTCAGAAACCACAGTCAATCGAGCTTATGGGCTGACTGTGGCCTTGCTTGTGGTTGGGCTGGATGTTCTGGCCATTGGTGTTTCCTATGCCCACATCCTCCAGGCAGTGCTGAAGGTACCAGGGAGTGAGGCCCGACTTAAGGCGTTTAGCACATGTGGCTCTCATATTTGTGTCATCCTGGTCTTCTATGTCCCTGGAATTTTCTCCTTCCTCACTCACCGCTTTAGTCATCATGTACCCCATCATGTCCACGTTCTTCTGGCCACACTGTATCTCCTCATGCCACCTGCGCTCAATCCTCTTGTCTATGGAGTGAAGACTCAGCAGATCCGCCAGCGAGTGCTCAGAGTGTTTACACAAAAGGATTGATCTGAACATAATCTCATTGTTTCCTTCGGAGGCTTCTTCTGCAGACCACAGCCAGGAGCCTGTGACTGGTGTAGATTACATGAATACAGACCATTTTGCAGTGAGTATTCCTTCTAGTCTTACTAGTGCCATGCTAAAGAACACCCACAGATACTTGGCTTATTGGGATGTACCTGGATATCTGGATTTGTGAATATTTTTGCCATTTTTTCTTTTGCTCTTGATTTCAACATTTCTCTACTCCTTGTGTCAGTAGGACTTGGGGATAGGAGAAATAGATGATAGCTCTGAATGTGTCATCTTTCTCGCCTTTGCCCAATGGTAGGCCATGCAACACTGTCTGGAATTGTAAAGTCCCACCCTTTGGTTGGTTTTAGGTTTAGAGTTTCTTCAAAACCTCTAAGTTAGTGCTGGGATCCCCAGATCATTGGCTCCTGTTTACCAATAGGGTCTCTTCAAAGCAGCTGAGAAGGTCTCAGTGTAAGAAAACAGCATTTATTGCAATATGGGTATTACTTATTTATTTAAAACAAACATAAGTAGAGAAGTTATGGTAATAGGCTCTAGGAATAATAAAATATAATTTCTATTTTCAAGGAAGAAATCTATATGTGTCTAGGAAATTTATTTTAAAAGATATCTCTTTGTATTTTCAACTTATTTATATTCATGCTTTGGATAAAGAAGGAATAAGACCAAGTACTGCGTATATGTTTGTTTTATAAATATTCATTAAAAAACCCAAAAGTAACCATATAATTATTAGCATCCAATAACTACAAAATGTGCTAGATCCCGGTGTTGGTAAACATAGCTATAATAAATCAAGCAATAAGTATAGTAGCAGTTATGGACACTTAAAAATGGGTTTCTCTTTTGGAAATAGGGCATGTGGAGTGGTGTCAATTAGATCTTCTATTTCTGTTAATAGGAACTGGGTGAAAACTTAAAAGATGACTGCTACAATTGATATATTGCAACCTGTTTGTTGATGTTGCCCTGAGATCTGGCCTAATTATTTTTGTTCCTAGAAGGTAACACATTTTGTTTAGTCATGGAAGAAGTCAAGTCATTGCTACTTTGATGTAAGATGCTCAGGAGATAAGATTTATTTTGGGATTTCATATTGGTAGGAGGGGTAGAGTTAATAGTTGGTTTTTCTAGTTTTTCTTTTCTTAGTAAATTTTACTCATAATAACTAGTACTCTGTCTGAGAGGCTTAGTATCAGGCCTTTAACTTGGCCGTTGCAAGTAAATGAATTAGGGAGGACTGGTATGAGCTGTTTTTATTGCAGGAGGAATTACACATTCTAATCAGCTTGATTCCCAGTCTAGGGCTTAAACTCTGGTAAATTGTCCTAGAGAAAATCAGGGTATGATGTATTACATCTATTGTAACAAACTCTCTTAACCCTAGAGAGTCTAAGCTTCATTTTGGTAGGCTATAATGGGAAGTCATTTGCTTATCTTTCCATTTAGACCACTTGCTGGTGCTTGCAAAGTGGATATGATAATAGGATCTCAGGCAGCTTTCTTGGATCACAAGACAGAAATGTGAACTGAAGATGGAAGAGTAACAATACAGAAGAGCTGTATTCCTGACACTGTCTGGGCCACCAACCATGACTTGAACCTGAAACAGAAATAAATCTGTATCTGGGTTAAACCACCATATTTTTGGTAATCTTTGTTGTAACAGGCCAACCTACAGCCTAAAAAGTATACGTTTTTCATCTCAGATCTTCCAAGTGGGATATGTATTCTTTTGCCTGAAGTATATCTTTTAGAATTCCCTCTTGTAAAGGTTTGCAGTTTTTGTTTGTTTAAAAATGTCTTTAATGCAGGGTTCTCTGGTAAGTCATAATTAGAAAATACAAGTGGAACCAGAGGACAGAGGAGAGACTCTTAATTCTAAATCTTTGCACCTCTTCCTACTACCTTATTCCACCTGGACATGAGGCAATTTAATTTGAAAATTCAACTCCAAGCACAATTATCCAGCCATCTGAAAGACATCGCAAAATCTCATAAATGGAACCTTAGCGGAATATAAAATGCAAAACAGTGAGTGGCTGTTTTCCAGGTTTCTCTTTAAAAAGCAGGTCACAGGCTCTTATGCAGGTTAGGGCTATGGTATTTAAATACAAAAAAAGAGAGTGTTTACTACCATCCTTACATATACATGAGGCAGGCAGTGAAACAGATCAGAACATGTTTTGTACTTTTGAAACACAATAACCCCATCCATTGCATCCATTGCTCCCAATAATCTCTGCCCAATTGTATTAGTGACCCTTCTTCCCATATGGAAAAGCAAGCAAAGGAGAGGAGAAACCAGAGAGAAGAGAGAAGTATTCACTCCCATATGTCCCCCTTGTGGGGAGAGGAAGAAAAGCCTTCCTCTGTGGAAGTATAAAGTGTAGAGAATGAGTTTTGTTCTAATAGGCAGTATGAGGGAGCCTTCTCATCCTTTGGGTGAGGGAACTTTGGGCTTATTGCTAATGTCACATGGGGGTTTAGAAAGGCATGGGGAGCAGGGGCAGGAGATTTTTTTTTTTTTTTAGTATGTGTGCAGGGTCATAGTCTCTTACCAATACAGAATTAAATTGGAAAACAATAACAATAAGGTAGCATGAAAAGAGTTAAATAATTGGAAACTAAACTAAATACATCTCAATAACCCATGGATCAACTAAGAAGTCACAGAGGATGTCAGAAAATATTTCAAACTGATTGAAAACTACATATAGCAAAAGTTGTGAGATGCAGCCAAAGAGAAAACAGAGAAAAATTTATACTTTAAATGCCTATATTAGAAAAGAGTAAAGTTGTAAAATCAATTATCTAAGTTAACAACTTAAGAATTTAGAAAAGGAACAATAAATTAAGTCTAAGGTAAACAAGAGTAAGGTATTCATAGTGATGAGAGCAGAATAGAGAAGAGCCAATATGGCTGACTAGACACAGCCAGAAAGAGCTTCTCCCACCAAGAGACAAAACCATCAAGAATACTGACAACACTTTGGGCAGATCTTTGGAAGGGAGGAATTGAGAGCAGACTGAGGGAGGACACAGACGCTGGGCTGAAAGAGGAGGAAGCTGGAAATCCTGCATGGGGTTGCTGAGCACTAGGTCTCATTTCTGGCCTTGAGTGGCTCCTGGGGAAGGAGTGAATTAAATAGGCATTGTGTGGCCCACTCTCCATGTACCTCTGGAATCCTAGCTGCAGGGGACCCCACAACCCCCATAAACATTTGAGCTATCAGGGAGAAGTGTTTGGAGACATGGAAGGAACGGGACTCCAGTCTATGTGGAGCCCAGAGGGTTTGGCATGGGACTGGCTGCAGTGAAGCACAGAGACACCCATCCCCCAAGGCTTGCCATGCTCCTCTAGGTGGCTTTGACCTTGTTGACTGTTGGACCTGTAGAGAACAGGGATATCTTGCCTGTGCGACCAGGCAAGTCTGATCTGAGTGCTGCCCTGTCTGCCAGCCTCTTTCTGGGTCCCAGCATGGCTCCATGTGCTTCATCACAGCCTCAGTTGCCAAACCAGGGAGCTTCCCAGTGGCAACTGCCATAGCTCCTTCACTAGCAGACTCCACCTAATTGTCAGAGAGCTTTGGCAGAAGCCCCCTGACCCCTGCTGACATGCACTCACCTGCACCCTGCCCCCACTGCTTTGCTAGAGTCATGCAGACATTGACACCCCACCATCACCAATGCATATACACATACACAAACCTCAATGTCACCACCCTTCCACTGCCAATGCACATGTATGCGTGGACCCCGCCATGCCATTAAACTACCACTGTCATTGCACTGCCACTGCCACCATGCCATCACTCTGCCACTGCCAGCACATGTGCTGCCCTGACACTGCCTTAACACACGTGTAAGTGAGGACTCTCCTGCCACTTCCCTGATGAAGCACTTTTGGCAGCACCCTCCACTGGACTGTTGTTGCCATGGGACGGAGAACACCTTGGCTCCTCCAGTGCAGTAGGTGCTTAGCTTAGAGGGGCCAGAGAACAAAGCCATGGGCCTTGTCCCAGCTTCTCAGGGTTAGAGCACACAACCCAGGAGTGCTGAGTTGAACCATGGCTCCCTGAATATATCCATAAATGAAGCTAGTTGACTGAATCCAATTTACACCACAGTGAAACCCTTAGGGGTGCCAAATATAAAAGCAAAAAGCCTCATCCTAAGGACAAATTCAAACATTAAAGGAACACCAGCCAATACACATGAGGAAAAACCAGCATAAGAACTCTGTCAACTCAAAAAGACAGGGTATCTTCTTACCTCCAAAAGACCACCTAGTTCCCAGCAATGGTTCTTAACCAGGCTGAGATGGCTGAAATCTCAGACATAGAATTCAGAATCTGGATGGCAACAAAGATCACAGAGATTCAGGAGGAAGTTGAAATCTAATCCAAGGAATCTAAGGAATCCAGTAAAATGATAGAAGAGCTGAAAGACAAATAGCCATTTTAAGAAATAACCAAACTGATTTGATAGAGCTGAAAAATTCACTACAGGAATTTTGTAGTACAATTAGAAATACTAACAGCAGAATAGACAAACTAAGGAAATAATCTCAGAGCTTGAAGATTACTGTTTGAATCAATTCATTCAAACAAAAATAAGAAAAAAGAATAAAAAAGAATAAATGCAACTTTTATTAAATATGCAATTATGTTAAGAGACCAAACCTATGACTGATTGACATCCCTGGAAGAGAGGGAGAGGGAGCAAGCAACTTGGAAAACACATTTGAAGATATTCTCCATGAAATTTTCCCAACCTCAGTAGAGAGTCTGACATTCAAATTCAGGAAATGCAGAGAACCCCAGTGAGATACTCTACAAGATGACCATCCTCAAGACACATATTCACCAGATTCTCCAAGGTTGTCATGAAATAAAATGTATTAAAGACAGCTAGAAAGAAGGGGCAGGCCACCTACAAAAGGAAGCCCATCATATTAACAGTGGTTCTTTCAGCAAAAACCTCACAAACTAAAAGAGATGAGGGACCTATTATCACTATCCTTAAAGAAAAGAAATTCCAGTCAAGAACTTCATATCTAGCCAAACTAAGCTTCATAAGCAAAGAAGAAATAAAATCCTTTTTACACAAGCAAATGATAAGGAAATTTGTTACCAGTAGACCTGCCTTAGAAGTGCTAAGCATGGAAATGAAAGACTGTTGCTGACCACCACTAAAACATACTTAAGTACATAGACTATTGACACTACAAAGCAAGTACACAATCAAGTCTACATAACAGCCAACTAAAAACATGACAGGATCAAATCTGCTTATATTAATATTAACATTGAGAATAAATGGGGTAAAAACCCCACTTAAAATGTTCAATTTGGTAAGTTGGATAAAGAAGCAAGACCCAACTATATGCTTCTTCAAGAGCCTTGTCTCACATACAATGACATTCATAGGCTCAAAGCAAAGGAATGGAGAAAAATCTATCAAGCAAATGGAAAACAAAAAAGAGCAAGCATTGCTATTTTTATTTCACACAGAACTGACTTTAAACCAACAGTGATCAGTGAGGACAAAGATGGGCATTACATAATGATAAAGAGTTCAATTCATCAAGAAGACTCAACTATCCTAAATATATATGCACCCAACACTGAGCATTCATAAAAGAAGTTCTTAGAGTCCTACAAAGAGACTTTGATAACCACAGAATAATAATGGGAGACTTCAATACCCCATTGATAGTATCATACAGATGACTGAGGCAGAAAACTAGCAAAGATCTTCAGGATCTAAACTCAACACATGAATAAATGGACCTAAGAGACATCTACAGAACACTCCACCCAACAACCACAGAGTATACATTCTGCTACTCTGCACAGGGTACATAATCTAAAATCAATAACATGCTCAGCTATAAACCAATTCTCAATAAATTAAACAAAATTGAAATTATACCAGCTACATTCTCAGATAACAGCACAACAAAAATAGAAATCAATACCAAGAAGATCTCTCAAAACCATACAATTACATGGAAATTAAACAATCTGTTCCTGAATGATTTGGGGTAAATAATGCAATTAAGGCAGAAATCAATACATTGTTTGAAACTAATGAGAACAGAGATACAACATATGAGAATCTCTGGGACACAGCTAAAGCAATGTCAAGAGGAAGGCATATAGTGCTAAATGCTCACATCAAAAGTTTAACAACCTAAATTCCCACCTAGAGGAACTAGAAAAACAAGAAGAAAACAACCCCAAAGCTAGCAGAAGAAAACAAATAACCAAAACCAGAGGTGAACTGAATGAATTTGAGATGCAAAAAACTATGCAAAAGATCAATGAAACCAAAACGTTTTTCTTTGAAAGAAAAATTATCAGCTAGGCTAATAATAAAAAAGAGAATATCCAAATAAACACAATCAGAAATGACAAAGAGGACATTACTACTGACTCCACAAAAATACGGAAAGTTTTCAGAGACTATTATGAACATCTCTACAGACACAAATGATAAAACCTAGAAAAAATGGATCAATTCCTGGAACATACGACCTTCCAAGATTAAATGAGGAAGAAATTCAAACCCTGCACAGACCAGTATTGAGTTCCAAATTTGACTCAGTCATAAAAAAAGCTAACAACCAGAAAAAGCCCTAGATCATATGGACTCACAGATGAATTCTTCAAGATGTGTAAAGAAGCACTGGTGCCAATCCCACTGAAACTATTCCAAATAATTGAGAAGGAGTGACTTCCCAACTTATTCTATGAGGCCAGCATCATTTTGATACCAAAGTCTGGCAGAGACACAATGAAAAAAGAAAATTTCAGGCCAATATCCCTAATGAACATAGATGCAAAAATCCTAAAAAAAAAATACTAGAAAACTAAATCCAGCAGCACATCAAAAAGCTAATCTACCATGATCAGATAGGGTTTATTTCTGTGATGCAAAGTTGGTTCAACATATGCAAATCAATAAATGGGGTTCATCTCACAAACAGAACTAAAAACAAAACCATGTAATCATCTCAATAGACAGAAAAGTCTTTTGATAACATTCAACATCCCTTCATGTTAAAAACCTGCAACAAACTAGGCATCAAAGGAACATCCTTCACAATAATAAAAGCCATCTATGACAAACCCACAGCCAACATCATACTGAATGAGCAAAAGCTGGAAGCACTCCCCTTGACAAATGGAACAAGAAAAGAATGCCCACTCTTACCACTCCTATTCAGCATACTACTGGAAGTTGTGGACAGAGCAATCAGGCAAGAAAAAGAAAGAAAAGGCATCTAAATAGGAAGAGAGGAAGTCAAACTATCTCTCTTCACAGAAGATACCATTCTATATCTAGAAAACCCCATACTCTCTGCCTAAAGGCCCTTAAATCTGATTAAAAAAAACTTCAGCAAATTTCAGGACACAAAATCAATTACAAAAATCAGTACTATTCCTATACACACCAATACTATCCAAGCTGAGAACCAAGTCAAGAATGCAATCCCATTACAATAGCCACAAAAAATAAAAAAATAAAAAACCCAGAAATACAGATAACCAGGAGATAAAATATCTCTACAACCAGAATTACAAAACACTGCTGAAAGAAATTAGAGACAACATAAACAAATGGGAAAACATTCCATGCTCACGGATAGAAACAATCAATATTGTTAAAACATTCCCCATACTGCCCAAAGCAATTTAGAGATTCAATACTATTCCTATCAAGCTACTAATGACATTTTTCACAGAATTAGAAAAAAACTATTGTAAAATTCATATGGAACCAAAAAGAGCCTGAATAGCCAAAGTGATCCTAAGCACAAAGAACAAAGCTGGAAACATTACATTACCCAACTTCAAACTGTACTACAGGGCTACAGTAACCAAAAAACATAGTACTGGTACAAAAACAGACACACAGACCAATGGAAAAGATTATGAAACCTAGAAATAATGCTGCATACCTGCAACCAGTTTATCTTCAACAAAGTCAACAATAACAAGCAATGGGGGAAATTTTCCCTATTCGATAAATGGTGCTGGGATATCTGGCTGCCAAATGCAGGAGATTGAAACTGGACACCTTCCTATTACCACAAAAAATCAGCTCAAGATGAATTAAAGACTTGAGTATAAAACTTAAGCTATAAAATCCTATAAGAAAATCTAGGAAATATCATTCTGGATATAGGCCCTGGCAAATATTTTATGATGAAGACTCCAAAAGTAATTGCAACAAATCAAAAATAGACAAGTGGGACTTTGTTAAACAAAATAACTTTGCACAGCAAAATAAATTATCAATACAGTAAACAGATAACCTACATAATAGGAGAAAATATTTGCAAACTATGCATCTGACTAAGGTCTAATATCAAGAATCCATAAGAAACTTAAATGAATCAACAAGACAAAGCCAAACAACCTTTTCAAAAAATGAGCAAATGGCATGAACAGACACTTCTCAAAAGAAGACATGCCTGTGGTCAACAAGCATATGAAAAAATACTCAACATCACTAACCATTAAAGAAGTGAAAATCAAAACCACAATGAGATACCATTTTATAGCAGTCAAATGGCTACTATAAAAAGCCAAAAAGTAGCAGATAGTGGCAAGATACCAGAGCAATAGGAACACTTATACATTGCTGGTGGGAATGTAAATTAGTTCAGCCACTTTGGAAAGCAGTTTGGAGATTTCTCAAAGAACATAGTACAGAACTACAATTTGACTCAGAAATCCCATTATGGATATATATCCAAAGGAATATATATAGTTCTATGATGAAGACACATGCATTTGAATGTTCGTTGGAGCACTATTCACAATAGCAATGATATGGAATCAACCCAGATGCCCATCAACGGTGGGTTGGATAAAGAAAATGTGTTACATATACACCATGGAATACTACACTGCCATAAATGTGAAATCATGTCCTTTGCAGCAACATGGATGCAGTAGGAAACCATTGTCCTTAGTGAGTGAATGCAGGAACAGAAAACCAAATACCACATATTCTGTCTTACAAGCAGGAATGAATATTGAATACAGATGAACACAAAGAAGAGAACAATAGACGCTGGGGCCTACTTGGTGGTGGGTGGCAGAAGGGTGAGGGTCAAAAAACTATCTACGGGGTCCTATGCTCATTACCTGGATGACTAAATAATCTGTACACCAAACCCCTACAACATGCAATTTATCCATGTAAGAAGCCTGCATATGTATACCCCATGAGCCTAACATATAAGGTGAAAAAAAAGACAAGCGAAGAGTCAATAAAATAGAAAACAGAAACAATAGAGAAAAATTAACCAATCTCGGCACTGGATTTTTTGAAAAGATTGATAAAATTAATAAAGCCCGAGTAAGAACTATGAAGGAAAAACAATCACAAGTAATCAAAATGATGACTGAACAAGTGTTACTACTACAGATTATACTAGATATTAGAAGGATAGTAAAATAAGTGTTACAAATAACTTGAAGCCAACAAAACACCAATTTATTTATAGATTTTAGGACACAAAAGGTATGTGAATTCCAGCCACCCAACACCGTAAGGAAAGAATTGTGACTGGAAATTCTCAAAAGATAGCTTTTGCTTTCATTTTCCCTTTCTCTTTGTCTTTTATTTTCCCTTTCTTTTCTTTTACCCCTTCCTATTTCCCTTCTGTTCTCTTCCCTTCACTTCCTATTCCTTCTCTTTCCTTACAGTTCCTTTTCTTTTCCTTTTCTTCTAATCCTTTTTCCTTCTCCCTTCCCTCTTTTTATTCTTTCCCTCTTTTCTGTCTCCCATCCTCCTTCCTTCTCTCCCTTTTCCTCTCCCTCTCCCAGTTCCTTTCCTCCTGCTCCTAGAGACAAGCCCAAGACAACAGGTATCTCTACCATCTTCCTTTCTGGAACTGCCCCCTTTACAGTCACTAAGAGTGTCTTCTTTTTTTTAATTGAAAAACATATTTATTTGGTTTCCTAGTATTTTACTTAAAGTTTCTCTTTGTATTTAGAAAGGAAATTGGTTTGCAGAATGTGGATGTTTCTATATTTCTTTTTTTAAATTTAATATTATTATTATACTTTAAGTTTTAAAAAGTCAGGAAACAACAGGTGCTGGAGAGGATGTGGAGAAATAGGAACACTTTTACACTGTTGGTGGGACTGTAAACTAGTTCAACCATTGTAGAAGTCAGTGTGGCGATTCCTCAGGGATCTAGAACTAGAAATACCATTTGACCCAGCCATCCCATTACTGGGTATATACCCAAAGGATTATAAATCATGCTGCTATAAAGACACACGCACAAGTATGTTTATTGCGGCACTACTCACAATAGCAAAGACTTGGAATCAAGCCAAATGTCCAACAATGATAGACTGGATTAAGAAAATGTGGCACATATACACCATGGAATACTATGCAGCCATAAAAAATGATGAGTTCATGTTCTTTGTAGAGACATGGATGAAGCTGGAAACCATCATTCTCAGCAAACTATCGCAAGGACAAAAAACCAAACACCGCATGTTCTCACGCATAGGTGGGAATTGAACAATAAGAACACATGGACACAGGAAGGGGAACATCACACACTGGGGACTGTTGTGGGGTGGGGGGAGGCGGGAGGGATAGCATTAGGAGATATACCTAATGCTAAATTACGAGTTAATGGGTGCAGCACACCAACATGGCACATGTATACATATGTAACAAACCTGCAAGTTGTGCACATGTTCCCTAAAACTTAAAGAATGTCTTCTTTCACAAGCCCTGGCCTTAAGAGGCTGTCTGATATGAACTCTTAGTAGGCCCAGGCCCAGGCCCAGGCCCCAGACTTTGTATTTTATCTCCACAATATATGATCTGGACTCTCTCTTTATACTGATGACAGTATACTTAGAAAAAAAATACATATTAGTGGAGTAAACAGGCATAAGAGGTAGAACTTTATATTTTACAGTTGGTTCCCAGTAGGAAAAAAGTCTGAGGAGTATATGAGGAGTCATTACCAAAAAGAAAAGTGGAGGACACAAAGAAATCAATCAGTTTCATATAAAATAGTGCAATTGATAGTAACTAACTCATATAGTGCTTACTATAAGCTCAGCACTGTTTTAAGTGCTATTTATATATTGACTCTTTTAATCTTCACAAACATTCTACAAAATAGGTCACTATTACTATCGTGATATTAAATGTGAAAACTGAGACCCAGAGAGGTAAAGTGATTTGTCCAAAGTACCATGGCTAGTAAGTGATGGTGCTAGGATTTTCACCCAGACAGCCTACAGTCCTTCTCACCATAGGTCCTTGTCCTCCACCTGCCTGTCGTTCTACACACACTGCTGGTAATTTGCATTATTGGGATGCCATTCCATGCTACATTTAATGTTCCATTTTGCCTTGGAAAGTTAGTTATCCACATTCTCATCAATATGTGAATAACCGAATCCTAGCATCTCATGTTAAGTGTCCATTCTTGAGTACCCTTCTGGTACTAACTACTGTACCATTTACAATATGAGCAGGAAACAGACAGTACAGGAAAAGGATTTCACTGACAAGAGTTTAATAAAGAGGCCAGGTGCGGTGGCTCATGCCTGTAATCCTAGCACTTTGAGAGGCCGAGGCGGGCGGATCACGAGGTCAGGAGTTCAAGACCAGCTTGGCCAACATGGTGAAACCCCGTCTCTATTAAAAATACAAAAATTAGCCAGGCACGGTGGTGGGTGCCTGTAATCCCAGCTACTCGGGAGGCTGAGGCAGGAGAATTGCTTGAAACCAGGAGGTGGAAGTTGTAATAAGCCGAGATCGTGCCACTGCACACCAGCCTGGGTGACACAGCAAGACTCCATCTCGAAAAAAAAAAAAAAAAGAATTTAATAAAGAGACTATTTATAGGGGTCTTGGCAGGGTCAAGGGAATCAATAAGAAGCACGTAGGAGATAGCAACAGCAGGAACTCACTACCAGCCCCAGCCCTGAAGGGCAATGGAGAGGCAGCAACATTCCTCAAACTTAGTAAGCACTGGAGCTTTGGAAGATATGCTTCCCAATAGGACCTCTGGCTACAAAGAAGCAGCCACTAACAGAACTGTATCAAAGCAAAGGATAGGAATAATAATAAATACCCAATCTTGTCCCTCCATATTTTGATCTCCTTCAGGTGGCTACTATTATCTGAACTGGAAGCCAGGAAGTCATTTCAGAAAGTTGGATTAAACCCAACTGTTCGTCTTCTCTGTGGTTGGACCTAGGAGGTGAAGGAAAAAAAATCAACTGACTGATTTCACTTTAACTTCATAATCACAAACCCCCAAGAGACATTCAACAATGACTATGGCAGGAATAATCATCCACTGAAAAAAGGTGGTTCTAAATACACTGGAGAAGTAAGGGGGAGATAGAGTATGTATGATCTTGAATTAATTCGATAAAAATATGTTGATTCTACCACACTGTAAACACTGTACTAGACATCACATTAATAGGGAACAAAATTAACAGGAATTTAGTCCTCATGAAGCTTACAGTCCAGTTCATATATATTTCTCAGTAGTCCATATTAGGAAAGTTGGTTTTATTTTATGAACAATGGGAAGCTATTGATACTATAATGTAATGCAATTGCCATAATAAAATTTTGATGAGAGCAGGGACCATAATCTCTTATCCCTGTGGCTAATCTCATTCTGGACATATAGTTGATAATTATAAATAAATATTAATGACCAAGATTACATAGAGTAAATTAGCTGTCAAAATTCATACAGATATCAAATAGTGGAGTTGAATTTCAGTTACTATAAAAAGAAGGAAATCTTGTAGGTTTGTTAAGAAATTCTGAAAAGTTTTAATACAAGGAAATCTGTCAATATAACATCTTATGATGTTAATGTAGAATAAGAGAACGTTTAGGAGGATGGTCTGTGTAGTCAAGTAGTCAGATGCAGAATTGAATTCTCTCATATTTAAATCCTGTTCCCTGCCGGGCACGGTGGCTCATGCCTGTAATCCCAGCACTTTGAGAAGCCGAGGCAGGCGGATTTCTTGACGTGAAACCCTGTCTGTGCTAAAAATACAAAAATTAGCTGGGCGTGGTGGCAGGCGCCTGTAATCCCACCTACTCGGGAGGCTGAGGCAGAAGAATCGCTTGAACCTGGGAGGCAGAGATTGCAGTGAGCCGAAATCGCGCCACCGCACTCCAGCCTGGCTCTCATGGGAACCTTTAACTTAGCTGCTGGGTCCCAGTATCCCAAACTACTGCTCCCAGCTGGCTTGGAGAAGGGGATGGGACAGTGTGAGGAACTGACCGTAGATCATAAAACCCTCTAGATTCGGAAGCAGTCTCAGCTCTGGTTACTGGATGCAGCCAGTAGATTCCTCAAGCAGGACCTAATCTGTTGTATCCTCTGTGAGTTTCAGGGGTAAGGGAGGGGAGCAATGCTGTGTTGGGCCAGGAGACCCTGGGTCACCAGAGGACTCAACAGGAGACTTTCTCCTCATGCTTATATTGATCCCCATGAAAAAAGAAGAAAAAGTCAATGGGCTCTGATACCAAATGCATGAAGATTTAGGAATCCTAGTTTCCTGCTGGAAGCCTCTTCTACAGTCTCAGCAATCTCATATTATTGCATACAAGGGATCCCATGTGTTCTGTGGCTGAGAACTTCACGCATGTGTGCCCAGAAATAGCAATCTAGGGATTTAAAAGAGGAAAAGAATGGTTCTGGGACAGCATTTTGAGTTTAATATGACACAAGTCCAAGAGGCTTCGGGCAAAAGCTGGTGAGGAAATGTGCTCATTGCCTTCTCCCAACAAGTTCCAGTGTTAATGAGAGAAAAAGCTTCCTCTCATTATTAGACATGATTTATAGCCAGCAGAAACAGACTTCCTTGTGACTTTTTTTCCCTAATAGCCCTAGTTTTTTCTTCTTCCCCTTGAAGGTCAGTCATATATTTTGGAAGGCTTCACTTGGTTAAAATATCTACTTCTTATAATGAGCTTTTAGTATCTTCTTTATCCTGGGTACTTTTTTCTGTGTGGTACAGTTTCAGAAGTGGTCCCTAAATCAAGGTGCATTGAATTGGACACAATATTCAAAGCATAGTTGAACAAAAGCAAAGCAGAATAAAAGTTATCCATTTCTCTCTGATCACTGTTACTTCTGTTAGTGCAGTGTTCCTTTATAATAGTTGTTAACAGAATATATCAAAAGTTTGATTCATATTTATGTCTATAACTCCATCTGACAGTATGTTCAGGTATCTAACCACTTTTTCTCTACTCCCATTCCTCATCATACCCTCCTCTCTTATCCTTTATACTAAGTACAGTCTTCTTAGTAAAATCCAGGTAGCAGAGGATGAATTGAATCAGATAATTCTCCACAATGTGAGGGAGGAATGAGGACTTGAAGAGGATGGATCAGAGTCTGGGAATTGTAAAGCACAATCGTAGATGGGGACTACACATAAGGGGCAGGAAAAAGCACAAGTTAAGGAAAGAATCTTTCAGAGACAGTGGACTAAGGAAAAGAAAATGAGCAGAGGGTGAGAAATGAGAATATTTTAGGGTGTTGGGATAATTTCTGCCTTGGTGGATTGCAAGATCTCTAAGACATCCTCTTCATTTGGAGGAAATACAAGGTAGTTTGGTGGTGCTGTATGTGTGAAGGCAATGACCTAGTAGGTCAGTGGGGTGAATCAGGAGTATCCCTCCCACCAAATGTCAGGCTTTGGGGCCAGAGGGCAATGAAAGTGAATGACTTGTTTAAGCTTCCCCAAGCTTCCCCAAGAGCTTTGTGCTGTCACTGTCTCTACCTCTGGCCCACAGCTCATTCAGCTATTATCTTGAGCTTCTCCTCGTGGCTTGCCTCAATTTCCACATCAGTTCCCTTGGTTTCTTTGGTTAATATTTTCCTTTTTTATTTTTTCTTATTTCAGTCTTTAAAAGTCAACAGCCTTCCCCAAATTAAGACATTTACCTCACAAGCATTTATTAAGAATTATTAAGCTCTGGATACTGTAAAAACAACATGAAATAAAAAGAGAAAATACATTCTATGTACTTCAGAGATTTTACAGTGGATTCGGGAGAGAAAGGAGAGAAAGTTAGGCAGTGGTGTGTTTTGTGCAGTATTTAAATGGAAATAGTAGTTGTCTCCCCAGGGCTGTTGCTTTATCTTTTTTTTTTTTCCTTTTTATCACCAATATTTTTCTTCCTAGTCTTTTGCCCCTCAGTTTAAATGTATTCACATTGCTTTTTGTAAAAAAAAATCTATGCATTAATACATACTGTTCTACCTGTGCATTCAGTTTTCCCTCCATGTGAAGCTGTTTGTTGAAGTGAAGATTTCCAATGAGGTGATCAGTCCTCCCTGTGTCCATTCATTCCAGTCCTGCTGGCTCCCTGTCCTCCCACATTCTATTTCTCTCTTCACATGAAACTGTTTGCTAGGACCACCAATGATTACCTAATTGCCAAATGCAATGGATAATCTCTTTCTCACATTACTGAAACTCTTCATGTGAGCATATCTGTCCACTCCATTTGATTTTCAATTATGTCTCTGTTCATTCCTTTTAGGTCTCCTTGCAATCTCTTTACCTCTTTTGCTCTTTTTGTCTTTAATTTATATATTCTCCATAAGTATATCTATTTAAAGTCCTATGGTTTGAACTATATGTTATGTGTTGATGATTTCCAATTCTTTAACTTTCAAATGAATTTAAATTGCTTTCTCTAACATTTTATTTCACATGTATTTTGATAGTTTACAGATCCAATAAACTCAACACGTCAAAATTGGATCCATAATCTCTGCCTCCACAACATATATCAAATCTTTTCAAAGGCTATTTTTTGTTTCGTGAAACTTTCTTAGTCATTTGAGTCAGAACAGATAGTGCAGTCTTAGAATTCTACCCTCTCTTCTTCTACGCAACTAGTCTAATCACTGTCTTTATATCACTATCATTATATTTATACCTCTAAAATATGCCCATTTTTCTCATCCTCAGAGCCATTTATTCACACACTGATCACTTCTCAATTGGACTACTGAAGCCAACAGTCACTTGTCCCCTTTTAGATGTCCTTTGCCTCCTTTGGTCCTTTAAGTTTGGGTGTGAAATAGGAAGAATAAATAGATTAGTATTTTTCTCCAAAAAATGAAACCATGGTCTTTATCCAAATGAGGATGTGGGATAGATGAAGAAAATAATTAAGATATGAGAGACTTGAACATTTTGAATATCCATGGGAAGGATTTAGGAAGGGTTGAATACATAGGCAATGGGCTGGATAATCCATAAGTCAGGGTTCCTAAAAAGGTCAAGGTGAATAGAATCAAATTGTGAGGTCAAGGATTGCCATTCAGAGAAGGGATAGAGCCTCGATTCTGCTGGTGCAATAAGGAGAGCAAGGATGTAGATGCTGATGAGTTTATGAGTCTATCATGGGAAGTAGAGGACTTGCATCTGATGTTTCTACTGTCTTTATGAAGCAGTTAGAGAGGTTATCTGAGAGAAGAGGAGATTTAGTATTTGAAAATAATAGAAAATATGGAAAATTGCTTGAAGCAGATAGAGGAATGAATTAACCAGAGAAGGTTATTGTCATGAATATGTGTATTAAGTTCTCATTTTAGGTTAGTGGTTATAAATGTTAATGAAAACAGCATAACCTTTGAGCCTATCTTTCTATAGGAACATTGAATTGCACTTGTGCAGGCTTGGATTAAATATGTCTAGGATGGGTTGTGACACAGTACCATATGTCAGAGTGATAGGGAGTTTGGGAGTTCCTCTATATATTTAATCAATATTTACTTTTATTTTCCTCAGGTTTATAATAGGGTTGGGAGTATATTATATATTTTTTCCATCTCAAATGTACTTTGGTGTGTAATAAAAAGAGAGGAATAATTATTTTCCCCCATCTAACAAATTATGCATTACTTACTGAAAGGACCCTGTAATTAAATTATTTTATGACATATTTATTAATTCTAGATTACTCTGTAAACTTATGAGTGTTTCTAGCCTGTGGATCTATAATTATTCAATTTGCTTTGTCAGTATAATTTGGAATTTTTTTTGTATTTTACAGTATGTTTTAATGAGGTATTTTTTTAATCATTTTCCTTCTAAACCTTTGTCTAGTCTGTTTTATTTGCTTTTCTAAATTAACTTCAGAAATAATTTACTAAACCTTTCACTATTTATGTTAATATTTACTAAACTTTGCCTTCATTTGGGATTGGTCATCTGTATCTCATACATTTTATAAATTAGAAAATGTTAGCAAATATTTTAACAGCTTTGTTTTCTATTTCTAATTCCTGTGTCTTATCAAACACAATTTCAGGTGAAATTTTCTCAGCTGAGGATTTATTTCATGACATTACCCAGCAACAACTCCACTTCCCCAGTCTTTGAATTCTTCCTCATTTGTTTCCCCAGTTTCCAGAGCTGGCAGCACTGGCTGTCTCTGCCCCTCAGCCTCCTCTTCCTCCTGGCCATGGGGGCCAATGCCACCCTTCTGATCACCATCTATCTGGAAGCCTCTCTGCACCAGCCCCTGTACTACCTGCTCAGCCTCCTCTCCCTGCTGGACATCGTACTCTGCCTCACCGTCATCCCCAAGGTCCTGGCCATCTTCTGGTTTGACCTCAGATCAATCAGCTTCCCTGCCTGCTTCCTTCAGATGTTCATCATGAACAGTTTTCTGACTATGGAGTCCTGCACATTCATGATCATGGCCTATGACCGCTATGTGGCCATCTGCAAGCCCCTACAGTACTCATCCATTATCACTGATCAATTTGTCGCTAGGGCTGCCATCTTTGTTGTGGCCAGGAATGGCCTTCTTACTATGCCTATCCCTATACTTTCTTCTCGACTCAGATACTGTGCAGGACACATCATAAAGAACTGCATCTGTACTAACGTGTCTGTTTCTAAACTCTCTTGTGATGACATCACCTTGAATCAGAGCTACCAGTTTGTTATAGGTTGGACCCTGCTGGGCTCTGACCTCATCCTTATTGTTCTCTCTTACTTTTTTATCTTGAAAACTGTGCTAAGGATTAAGGGTGAGGGAGATATGGCCAAAGCTCTAGGTACTTGTGGTTCCCACTTCATCCTCATCCTCTTCTTCACCACAGTCCTGCTGGTTCTGGTCATCACTAACTTGGCCAGGAAGAGAATTCCTCCGGATGTCCCCATCCTGCTCAACATCCTGCACCACCTTATTCCCCCAGCTCTGAACCCCATTGTTTATGGTGTGAGAACCAAGGAGATCAAGCAGGGAATCCAGAACCTGCTGAGGAGGTTGTAAAAAATAAAATAAATGCAACCTGACCTTGAAAACAGAAATTGATATTGGAGAATAATTGTTATGATGCACAGAAAATTTAAATTGTTACTGCGAGAATAAGTTTAGATTTGGCTTTCTTCAGTGTTTCAATTGATTATAGGGATATCTACTCGTTGGATCCTGCCTTCTGTTTCACTGACTGGAATCTTAGTGTTTTGGCATTCTAGAATTGTTTGGAAGTTTTTCTTGACTTCATCTATGTAAGTACGAATTGACAAGCCATAATCACTGGAGCTTAGAATTGTATGGTTTTCAAACAAAGGATAAATATAATTCCAATTATTTTAAATGTTTCTCAATTCCTGTATTGTTTAATACATATATATGTGTTAGATGTCTTGGTTTTCCCTGACTCAGCTCAATGTGAATCATTTTTTTTTTTTGCCATGAATGGATCTCTTGTGGACATATAGATGTTGACTCAAGAACTTTGATTCTTATGTAGAGTGAATAACATGTGACATTCACTGCCTCCTCTGTCCTTGACAGATCTTGTTAATATTTTTATCTAATGCTACTTATTTGGAGTGTGAATTTCTTATAGTTTTTTTTCCTAGTGATTTTTACATCTTAAAATGACTCATATTTGTGTGTGTGTGTGTGTGTGTGTGTTGCTTTAAGTGAATCTGTGTGTCCTTTTTTAAGATATATTTTACCAACTTCTGACTTCATACTATCCTACCTGACTTTTCCATGAGATTTCTGACACCATCTTATTCCTACTCTTTCCTACTTGTCTTAGATATACAGTTAAACCGTCTTTCTCATCCTACTTTCAGTCCTCTTGTCTCAATCTTCATGTCCTGTTCCTGGCCAGCATAGCTTCCCATAGGATCCAGACATCTGAATTAGTGAGTTTTTAGAACAAGGATAAGTATGTTTTACACTTTGCAATTTTTATCCTGATCATGCTCTGAAAATGGTGGGACCGATATACTGACCAATATTTCCTGGGATTAAGTAACATTTAGTAGCTAGGCCCCTTTTTGGTTAGTAATAGAGCACTTCATAGATATTATTTTTGAATCATTTCAGAATGTCTCCTAATCTATGATAATCAAATTATTCTTGGAAGACTTATAAGTCAGTTTATCTTTTCTTTTCTTGTTTCTTTTTTTGAGATAGGGAGACAGGGTCTTACTCTATCGCCCAGGCTGGAGTTCAGTGCCATGATCTTGGCTCACTGCAACCTCTGCCTCCCAGGCTTAAGTGATTCTCCCACCTCAGCCTCCCAAGTAGCTGGGACTATAGGTGTGCACCACCATGCCCAGTTTTTTTTTTTTTTTTTTTTTTTTGTAGAGACGGGGTTTCACCATGTTGCTGAGGTTGGTCTTGAACTCCTGGGCTCAAGCGATCCACCTGCCTCAGCCTCCCAAAGTGCTGTGATTACAGGTGTGAGTCACCACGACTGGCCCAATTTATTATTTCTATAGTATTGTCTTTCACCAAAACAATAGTTTTGATTTCTATCTTCCCTCCTTCTCAACTTCAAAGACTGATCCTAATCAAAATACAAAATTTTTCACTCTTCTGTTTACCTATCATGCAGGTCAGCTCCTAGCTCATTTTTTTTAACATTATGTCCCTCCTATATGTTTTTCTTAAAGTCTGTGTTCCAGTATCCTCTTCCACATAAAAAACAACACCACTCTTTTCATTTGAAAAATTATGCCCATCTTATGAGTCTCAGTTTAAACTCCACCTACTCCACAAACCCTTCCTTTATTTACCCCAATGGAATTAATCTGACCTTCTTGAGTCATGTGTGTATCTCCCTTTGGTAGTAGATTATAAACTCCTCTGAGTCTGGTGAAGAGTTTTATTCATCTCTTCAACTTTGTGTATTCTAGAGCTTTAATATAATGCTTTACATATTTAGTTATTTTGATGAATAAAAGTGAATATTATGTGTGCACATCTTCTTATTTTTTTCTTATTTTCCCTTCTTAGGGAAAGAATCAAATTATTAATATAATATATTCTCCAAAGATACTTACAAAAAGCCTTATATAACTCACAGTTCAATGCAATCTTATCTACCATAGAACCTAAGCCTGCTTATTGGGATAACACTGATTTTTATTTATGTTCCAGGCACACTGATTTGGCCACGGGTAAGATGTGTTACTTTTGACTCACCAATCTCAATATGAGTTCTAATTTTCTCATTTAAGAAGAGTAATAATTAATTATCCCCTTATTATTTGATTTCTGTTTGCTGGATAAACTGGATGACCTAATTTATAAAACATTTTTTAACCAGAGCCTAAAACATGCTGTTAACTTACATGTGGAAACTAATTTTATTATTTTCTAATGCACGTTGATTTCTCAAATGTCTTCTTTTTATTTGGGAGGAAAGTGGAGCAAAATATTGGAATAGGATTCTCTAGTGACCATTCTCGTATAAGAACATGGGAAATGGATAATTTTTTCCTCCCATAGGAAATGGATAATTTGAACAATTATCCATGCATTAAATACCTTTACAAGAGCTAAGAAAACCAGGTGAGTGATCACAGTACCTGGTTTTAACATAATGATAAGAAAAGACACATTGAAGAAGGTAGGAAGGACAATTTTACCTTACACATGTTACCCCTCCCCCAACATCAGGGAACAGTGCAAAGAGAGAGATACTATCTTAGGGGAAAGACACATAAGTAAGCATTGGACTTTGCTTGGACCTCAATCCTGGGCCATGCCACAGTAAAACCCAGCACCAGAGAGACCTACATGCCAATATCTGTAAACTGAACCTCTAGGTCTGCCTCAGTGCCAGATAGAAACCCATAGCCATGTGTGAGATGGACTTGAATTCTGGCCTGCATCACCACTGGCTGACTATAGCAGCCTTGGACTCCAAATAACCCATAACTACATGCAGATCTGAATGGCCATGAGTTTGGGTGCACCCCAATGCTGTGCCAGCCTCAGAAGGGACCACTGAATTCTAGCCTGGCACTATACCAGCCTCAGAAGCCATGGAATTCCAACCCACTGCTGCACTGGCCACAGAGATCGTAGGCTTAGAGTACTCCCAGGTCTTCAATGACTGCAGGGATTACAGGCTTAGGGACCACACCAGATGACTGGTTCAAAATCTCTGGACAGGCTTATTGTTGAAAAATATTCCCAGACAAAGCAATACTGTGATGACTGATATAACTACCTACCTTTTCAATGGGCAGACATCAACTTATAACCATAAGGATCAAGAGCAATCTGGGAAGCATGACATCACCAAATGGACAAAGTAAGGTGCCAGCAATTGCCCCTGAAGACATGGAGATGTATAAATTGAGTGATAACAAATACAAAACAGCTATTTTATGGAAGCTTAACAAACTTTAATAAAATACACAGAAACGATTCAAGAAAATAAGGAAAATAATAAGTAACCAAAATAAAAAATATTACAAAGAAATTGAAAGAATAATATAAAAATCAATCAGAAATGCTGAGCTGAATATTACAATGAATAAAATGAAAAATATAATAGAGCATCAACAACAGAATTGCTGAAGCAGAAGAAAGAATCTGTAGACAGAAAGACAGGTTATTGAAAAGTAGATTATTGAAAAATATATAGACAGAGGAGAAAAAAAGAACTAAAAAGAATAAAGAAAGCTTATGGGGTTTATGGGATAGCATCAAAAGATGAAATGTACAATGTACAAGTTATTGGCATTCAAGAGTGAGTAGAGAAAGATAAAAGGGTAGAAATATTATTTAAAGGAACAATAGCAAAATACTTTCCAAACCCAGGGAAAGATATAAATATCTAGGTAAAAGAAGATCAAGATCACCAATGAGATTCAATACACCTAAGACTACTCTAAGACATATTATAATAAAACTGTCAAAGGTCAGACAAAAAGGGGATCTTGAAAGCAGCAAGAGAAAATAAGCAAATAACATATAAAGAAGCTCCAATATGTCTAGCAAGACTTCTCAGCAAAAACCTTACAGGCCAGGAGAAAGTAGAATGATATATTCAAAGTGCTGAGTGAAAAATATATTTAAAAAAAAACACCAAAAAATCTGCCAACCAGGAATACTATACCTAGCAAAGCTCTCCTTCAAAAATGAAGGACAGATAAAGACTCCCAGACAAATAAGGGCTGAGGGAATTCATTACTACAGACCTGTGGGATACAGAAAAAGCAGTTCTAAGAGGAAGGCTATAGCAATAAACACATACATGAATAAAGAAAAAGGATCTCAAATAAACAACCTAATGTTGCACCTCAAGGAAATAGAAAAATAAAAGCAAACTAAACCCAGTATTAACACAAAGAAGAAAATATTACAGACAATAGCAGAAATAATAAAATGTAGGCTAGAAAAATATATAAAAGATCAACAAAATGGAGGTTTTAAAAAATGATAAAATTAACAAGCCTTTAGCTAAACTAAGAAAAAAGAGAAAAGACTTAAATAAGATCAGAGATGAAAAGGGGGACACTGCAACTGATATCACAGAAATACAAAGTATCATGAGAAATGATTCTGATCAACTACACACCAACAAATTAGTTAATCTCGAAGAAATTGAAGCATTTTTGGACACATAAAACCTACAGGAACCTAAGAAGAAATAGAAAATGTTAACAGACCAATAATGAGTAATGAAATAAAGATAGTAGTAGAAGTATCTCACTAAAGAAAAGCCCAGAATCTGATGGCTTCACTGATGAATTATACCAAACATTTAAAGAACTAACATCAATTCTTCTCAAGCTATTCCAAAAAATTAAAGAGGAGAAAATTCTCCAAAATTCATGGTAAGAGGTCAGCATCACCGGGATACCAAAACTAGATGAGAACACGCACACACAAAGAAAACTACAGGCCAACATCCCTGATGAAAATGGATGCAGAAATCTTTAAAAACATTAGCAAACTGAATTCAATAATACATTAAAAGACCATTTACCACAATCAAGTGAGATCCAATCCAGAGATGCAAGAATAAATGCTAACCAACATATGCAAATCAATTAAATGTAATACATCACATTAACAAAATGAAAAACAAAAATCATCGAATCATTTCACTATGTAGAAAAATCATTTGGCAAGACTTAAACTCCATTTATGATAAAAACTTAATAAATTAGGTATAGAAGAAGTTTACCTCAACACAATAAAGGTTATATATGGCAAATTCACAGCTAGCATATTCAACAAGGAAAATTAGAAGCTTTTTCTCTGAGATCTGGAACAAGACAAGGATGCCCACTTTCACCCCTTCTCTTTACTAATACTGTAAGTCTTAGCATGAGCAATTAGGCAAGAGAAAAATAAAAGGCATGCAAATTGGAAAGAAAGAAGTTAAATTGTCCCTATATGGAAACAACATAATGGTGTTAAAATGTCCATACCACCCAAAGTTATATATAGATTCAATGCAATCGCTTTCTTTTTTTTTTTTTTTTTAAGTATTTATTGATCATTCTTGGGTGTTTCTCGGAGAGGGGGATTTGGCAGGGTCATAGGACAATAGTGGAGGGAAGGTCAGCAGATAAACATGTGAACAAAGGTCTCTGGTTTTCCTAGGCAGAGGGCCCTGCCGCCTTCCTCAGTGTTTGTGTCCCTGGGTAGTTGAGATTAGGGAGTGGTGATGACTCTTAAGGAGTATGCTGCCTTCAAGCATCTGTTTAATAAAGCACATCTTGCACCGCCCTTAATCCATTTAACCCTGAGTGGACACAGCACCTGTTTCAGAGAGCACAGGGTTGGGGGTAAGGTCATAGATCAACAGCATCCCAAGGCAGAAGAATTTTTCCTAGTACAGAACAAAATGGAGTCTCCTATGTCTACTTCTTTCTACACAGACACAATAACAATCTGATCTCTCCTTCCTTTCCCATTTCCCCCTTTTCTATTGGACAAAACCGCCATTGTCATCATGGCCCGTTCTCAATGAGCTGTTGGGTACACCTCCCAGACGGGGCGGCGGCCGGGGAAGAGGGGCTCCTCACTTTCCAGACGGGGTGGCCGGGCAGAGGGGCCCCCCACCTCCCAGACTGGGCGGCGGCCGGGTGGAGGGGCTCCCCAATTCCCAGACGGGGGGCGGCTGCCGGGCGGAGGGGCTCCTCACTTCTCAGATGGGGCGGCCGGTCAGAGACGCTCCTCACCTCCCAGACGGGGTGGCGGCGAGGCAGAGACACTCCTCAGTTCCCAGACAGGGTCACGGCCGGGCAGAGGCACTCTTCACATCTCAGACGGGGCGGCGAGGCAGAGGCGCTCCCCACATCCCAGATGATGGGCGGCCGGCCGGGCAGAGACGCTCCTCACTTCCTAGATGGGATGACGGCCGGGAAGAGGCGCTCCTCACTTCCCAGACTGGGCTGCCGGGCAGAGGGGCTCCTCACATCCCAGACGATGGGCGGCCAGGCAGAGATGCTCCTCACTTCCTAGACGGGGTGGCGGCCGGGCAGAGGCTGCAATCTCAGCACTTTGGGAGGCCAAGGCAGGCAGCTGGGAGGTGGAGGTTGTAGCGAGCCGAGATCACGCCACTGCACTCCAGCCTAGGCAACATTGAGCACTGAGTGAGTGAGACTCCGTCTGCAATCCCGGCACCTCGGGAGGCCGAGGCTGGCAGACCACTCGCGGTCAGGAGCTGGAGACCAGCCCGGCCAACAGGGCGAAACCCCGTCTCCACCAAAAAATATGACAACCAGTCAGGTGTGGCGGTGCGCGCCTGCAATCCCAGGCACTCGGCAGGCTGAGGCAGGAGAATCAGGCAGGGAGGCTGCAGTGAGCCGAGATGGCGGCAGTACAGTCCAGCCTCAGCTGGGCATCAGAGGGAGACCGTGCAAAGGGGAGACGAGGACTGTGCAAAGGGGAGAGGGAGAGGGAGGGGGAGGGGGAGAGGGATGCAATCTCTTTCAAAGTACCAACGACAGTCTTCACAGAAATAGAAAACTCAATTCTAAAATTCATATGGAACCCCAAAAGATACTGAATAGCCAAAGCAATCTTGAGAAAGAAAACAAAAATGAAGGCATCACACTTCCTTATTTTAAACTATGCTACAAAGCCATAATAATCAAAACAGTACGGTACTGGCATAAAAACAGGCGTATAGACCACTGGAGCAGAATAGGGAGCTCAGAAATAAATCTATGCATTTAAAATCTATGATTTTCAACAAAGATGCCAATAACACACCATGAGGAAAAGGAGATTTTTCAATAAATAGTATTGGAAAAACTGAATATCCATATTCAGAAGAATCAAATTAGACCCTTATCTCTCATCATGTACAAAATTCAGCTCAAAATAAACTAAAGACTTAAATATGAGAACCCAAACTCTGAAACTACTAGAGAAAACATAAGAGAAACATCCCACAGCATTGATCTGGGCAATTATTATTTAGATGTGACCTCAAAAGCATAGAAAACAAAAGTAAAAATAGACAAATGGTATTACTAAACTAAAAAGTTTTGTACAGCAAAGAAAGCAATCAATAGAGTGAAGAAACAATCTTCCCTTAACAGAATGAAGAGCTAAATGGAAGAAAGTATTTGTGAAATATATATCTGATAAAGATTAATGTTTAAAATATATAAGGAACTCTGACAATTCAATAGCAAGAAAACAAATAATAAAAAACAGGCAAAATATCTGAGTAGACATTCTCAAAAGAAGACATAAAAATGACCAACAGGTATAAGAAAGAAATGCTTAATATCAGTAATCATCAGGGAAATGCAAATCAAAACCATGATGAGATGTCACCTTACTCCTTTGAGAATGACTATTATAAAAACAAAAAGGAAAACAAAACAGCAACAACAAAAAAACCACAAAAAATAGCAAATATTGGTGGAGATGTGGAGAAAAGGAATGCTTACACACTGTTGGTGGGAATGTAAATTAGTAAAGCCATTGTGGAAAACAGGACAGAAGTTCCTTGAAACATTAAATAGAACTGCCATATGATCTAGCATTCCCACTACTGGGTATATATCCAAAGGAAAGAAGATCATATGTTGAAGAGATAGCTGCTGTCTCATGTTTTTTGCATCACTATTCACAATAGCCAACCTACGGAATTAACCTATGTGTTCATCCATAGATTAATGAAAATAAAATGTGGTATGTATATTTAATGAAATACTATTCAGCCACAAAAATAATGGAATCTTCTCACTTGCGACAACATGTATGAGCCTGGAAGGCATTATGTTAAGTGAAATAAGCCAGACACAGGAAGACAAACATTACATTTTCTCATTTATATGTGGAATCTAAAAAAGCTGATCTTGTAGAGACTAGAAGGCTATTACCACAAATGAGGTGATCAGGGAGGAGGAGGGCATTAGAGGAGTGATTGGTCAAAGGATACATAATTGCAATTAGATAGAAAAAATAAGTCCAAGAGATCTATTGTACAGCATGTTGACTATAGTTAATAATGATATAATACATTGTATTGTTGAAAAGCCCAAAGAGAGTGGAGGTCATGCCATAGTCAACATAAAAATAACTATTTGAAGTAATGCATTTGTTAACTAGCTAGATTCAAGCATTTTATAATGCATATATACTTCAAAACATCCTGTTGTACATGAAAAATACATACACTATCTGTCCATTTTAGAAAGACTGCTTTTATTCTTATTACTTGTAATAAGTGAACAATAAAAAACAGAAAAGTAGAGGATATTCATTATTTTATACATCATTCACTTCAGAGAGGTAACAGCACTACTCCATGTGTCATTCTTAGTCTCCAGTGCAATTTCTCGTGTAGCCTCTTTTATAAAATCCTTTCCTATTTGAGTCTCATGGTGTTATGCTATGGCACCCTCAGTTGTTCCTTGTTTGAAGTCATCTATTAAAATCTTAGTTTTGCTGCCTCATATCAGATGTTGACAGTTGGCTTATAGTCTAGTTGGAATCAATGCAGACTAAAAGTACTGTTCTTCAAAATAAAAGATTATAGGCTATCCATGAAGAGATAATAGAAAAAAAAGAGATCTCAAATCAACCATTGAGGGATGGATGCTCACAGATTTGCTACATATACCTCTACAATTTGTCATGTCATTATCACTATTTCCTTCTCTTTTTTGAAATTGACAGTTTTAAATTATTTACAATTTCTCTTGAAACACACAAAAATACTTAGAAGGTTGTCCACATTGGCCACCACTTTTCCGATTTCTGGATAACTAGAATTTCATATTTATAGGACTTTTAAAACTCATCAAATCTAGAACTCTCTTGGAATTTTCTCTAAGGATTCTTTGCTAAATAGATATCCAAGATTTGCTTAAATCCCACTAGTGACAAGAAACTGTCTTCTAGCACTTGGAAGAGAAAACCTGCTTCTCTTTAAAAAAAAGTTTTAAAAATCTTTAAAAAAATGTGTCTTTCACTTATTTGCAACTCTTATTTGGGCCCATATGGAAAACACTTTCTGGAATTAAAATTCCAGTGGTAGCCTGAGTAAGTTTTAGCAATGTATCATTTAGAATCTTGCAGGCTTCAGAGCTCTGCAAGAGGTATATTGCTCATGTCCTTTTCTAAATAGTTTCCTATTCTCCAATGATGTGCTTTCTCCATTATCTTGTAAATTCTATTAAGTTACAAGATAATGGAGAAACCACATCACCGGGGAATAGGAAGCTATTCCCCTATATGTTTTCACTCACTGTTTAATTTTATACTGAGTCAAGAAAAATAACAAAACATAAAAGATTTTTAGTAAATGCTTATGAGATAGATTAAGAAAGTATAAAATGCAGTAGAATGGGAGAATAGAATGACACATGGAATGATGTATACAGTATAACAATGTGGCAGCAGTATAAGTTATAGTAGGATAAACTCCTAAATATTTGATATTCTTCTGTTAAACACTCCAGTGCATAAAGTTTTAAGATACTCTGTGAGAAGTGCTATAAGCCACTAATTTGTCTTTCTCTATTTATTTATTTATTTATTTATTTTTGAGATGCAGTTTCACTTTTGTTACCCAGGCTGGAATGCAATGGTGCGATCTCAGCTCACTGCAATCTCTCCCAGGTTCAAGCGATTCTCCTGCCTCAACCTCCTGAGTAGCTGGTATTACAGGCATAAGCCACCGTGTCTGGCTAATTTTTTATTTTTGGTGGAGATGAGTTTCACCTTGTTGGTCAGGCTGGTCTCGAACTCCTGACCTCAGGGAATTGCCTGCCTCGGCCTCCCAAAGTGCTGGGATTACAGGCGTGAGCCACCGCACCAGGCCTCTCTTTATATTTAAATATACACACATCTCCTTCATTTTTGGAAGTGTGTAGAAATATGTGTAGGCTTAGGCAGGTAGGTATGTTTGTGCAGGTACAATATTTCAGAAAGTGGAGATCACGAGGACAGGAAACCCAAAACATCTTTGTATCTTTTGACCTATGGGAGAAGCAATACTGTGATTATGAAATTTTGTGAATTCCAAACATGAGCATAAAGCAGTGAGAAGTTGAGGAGTCACATTGGCTTCTCAACAATGAACTCAATAAGACATTAGCTTGGAGAAAACATTGTATAGGCACCTCTGTGAAACACCTATTTAAAGGCTTAGCAGAAATAATACTTTGTTTTATAGTTGTTGTTTCATTGCTTGTATAACAGAATGCACTCCCTAGATATTGGTCTTTCAGGACTCAAAGACACTGACGTGAGAAAGACATAATTGTGTTAGGATGTCTGTGAGTCAACCCAAAACATGTAAAGTGCAGCTCAGATCTACACCTAGAGAGGAGACTGCCAGTACTCATTTAATTTTACATAAACACACTCTTTGAAGCTGAAGCAAATCTGATTGATTTTTAATGTGACAATAAAATATAAAATCTGTTCTTAGAGTTATTTCTAAATAGAACTAACATCATAATCTTCTGAATCATCAGAATCATTATATTTCAGAAAAATTGGATTCATCAAATACATCTTTGGCCAACAATTGTTCGAGAATGATAACATCATGCATAAGAATGCTATGTTTTCTAGGATTTGACATTTTCTACGATCGAGAATTACTGCATTTTGTAAATGGAAGTACCTCTATTAAAACAGAATGCTATAAATAGAATAATGTCTTTTGTTTCCACAGTTGATATACTAGAGTGATGTGAAAATAATAATAAAAGTGAGGTATTTTATGGCAAAGTTATTTTGGGGTAAACGCTGCAGCTGCAAGTGCTGCCAGCAAGTATTCGTAGGGCAAATGGGAAAAGGGTTAAAAAGGAGGCTATATGGCAAATAATTATTCTTGCTGTGCTTTATCCAAATAATCAGACCAAGTATAACAAGACTAGAGCTTATTTTGCCATCAAATCGTCTTATCATAATTTGTTTTTAATAAAAATGAAGAGTGAAAAGAGAAAAATTATGTTTCAAGAACTATGGTACATCTGTTAGTAGAGCTGCCTGGCCACTGGTGCATGCAGACAGCCCATCCCAAGGGAAGAACCAGGGGAGAAGGAATGTAACCCCCCGGAAGCATGCCAATGTATACAACTGCAAGTCAAAGGCCAAACTGTGCACTTAATCTCCCAAGGCGCCGGCTTGACCCTCTTCCAAGTGTACTTTACTTCCTTTCATTCCTGCTCTAAACTTTTTAATAAATGTTCACTCCTGCTCTAAAACTTGCCTCCGTCTCTCATTCTGCCTTATGCCCCTCAGCTGAATTCTTTCTTCTGAGGAGGAAAGAATTCAGGTTGCTGTAGACCCATACAGATTCTCCACTGCTAATAATAAGAAATTTTACATTGTTGGGTGTCTACATTTAGTTGTTTTCCTTTAGAGTGTTGGAAGTTTGTCTTGGAAAATCATAAGTTACAAGCTGATCAGCTTGTTTCTTTCAAGTCTTGATTTTAATCTTTTTACTTTTTATGTAGATTAGCTTTTATTCCAGTGCTAGTTACATACTACCACAAATTAATGGCCACTTCAGCAATTCTACTGAATGCCCCAGGTATTCAATATGGTCTCTCCACTATGACTGTTCCAAGATTAAACATATTCTGGCCCTGCATATGTTTTCAGAATTGTTTAAGTTCCCCATTAATCATTCTTTCCCCAGTGATTGTTCTTTATTCCTGTGTATTTGCAGCTTATGATGCGTGTTATCATTCATTCAAAGACTAAATGGTACCCCTTTGTATCTTTGGAGTCCTTTTTTGTGTAGCTCCCTCTTCTCTGCTGTTTTGCTTTACAAATTCCAACTTCTTCAATGTCCCCAAGATCTGCTGTCTTTCTTGAAACTTAGGAAGACTTTTATGCTCTCTTCTACCTTCTGCTTTCCTTGCAATTAGGATCAGGAAAGTTCCTTTAGGAGAAATCTAGGGTTGTATGTTGTTCAAGTTCTTGGAACAATTGTTTCATACTTTCTGTTTAATTTCCTATTTCTTTCTGGTTGAAGTGAAAATTTGGTACCAGTTACTTTGTTAAGGTTGGAAATAATTAATTTTAATGCAATTTTAAGAATTAATATTCTTGCAAAAATATTAATATTGCCAGTATGATCCCACTTTCCAATAAAAACATTATTTAAAAAGACAATATGAATTTTATTTAAAAAATGATCAACTTATAAGGGAACAAATATTACTAAATTATTCAATTCAAACTTGCAGCCTTTGAAAGTATAATTCCAGCTCTATTTTCACACTTTAACTCCCCAGGACTCAACCACCTTATTTCATTCCATTAACCTTTCTCTCTAGCAATAAATAACAATGACAAAACAGCAAATCTGTGTTCCTAGCCCTGGATTGTGGGATAAGATCTGAGCCTTAGTCAGAGGTACATTTGATTTTTCCTCAAATAAAAGTGATCAAGAGAGATAAAAAGGCAGAGTCTTACAAGATTTGGGATACTTAAATAGGGTGACTTGAAGACCAAAATGCAAGGCATAAACAAGTCTTTTAGTTGTGCTGGTTCTCACACACACTTTATCATTGTTTTCCCTAAGCAATAATGCAATTAAAGAGTTAGTTCTGGGGCTTACCAATGATCAACTTGACCATCTCTTTAATGAGTAAGCTTTGGTTCAATAGCACAAGTTCCAAAATCCACATTTGTCTGTCCTGATGCCCCTTTTCTCACTACATTTTGAGCTCTTTGCAGCCAGGACTGTGTTTAATTCATCTTTTTTCCCCTGCAACTTTGATATAGTGCTTATTACAGAAGAAAGTTTCAGTCAATTAATTAATCAATGAGTCCCCCCCCCATCTCTCACAAGCACTTTTGCTTTTAATAAACACCATCTGGATTATGAAATCTTGATATAAAGGTAGTATAGCTTTTATAAGAATAAAAACATTTATTAAAATAATATAGCACTACAAGTAAACTTATCTTCATAAATACAAAATAGAGTTAATGACATTAATGATTTAAATTTATGGAAAAAGTAAAATATAAATAAGTACTATGTCAATGACAGGGAAGTTTTAAAGCTCTCACTGAAAGAACAATGTGTCCTGGTCCTGGATTTGGGTCTGTACTCTTTACCTAGGATCTACAGTATGCAGCCAGATCTACCGATCTTCTACCAATGGTGTCAGCTTTCAGTCATATGGCACTTAACCTGGGAATGCTAGAGTAATAATTTAATTACTTGGAACTCTATTAAGATGGGCAAAAGACATGAGCAGACACTTTTCAAAAGAAGACATACAAATGTCCAGCAAAGTATGAAAAAATGCTGAACATCAGTAATCATCAAGAGAAATGAAAATCAAATCCACAGTGAGATAGCATCTCACATCAGTCAGAATGGCTGTTATTAAGTCAAAAAAACAACAGATATTGGCAAGGCTGCAGTGAAAGGGAAATGCTTATAAGCTGTTGGTGGGAATGTAAATTAGTTCAGCCACTGTAGAAAGCAGTTTGGAGATTTCTTAAAGAGCTTAAAACAGAATTACCATCCAACTCAGCAATCCCATTACTGGGTATTTATCCCAAAGAAAACGAATTGTTCTACCATGAAGATATGCACTTGCACATTTATCGCAGCACTATTCGCAATAGCAAAAACATAGAATCAGCCTAGGTGCCCATCAATGGTGGACCGGATAAAGAAAATGTGGTACATATACACCTTAGAATACTATGCAGCCATAGAAAAGAATGAAATCTTGTCCTTTGCAGCAAGATGGATGCAACTGGAGACCATTATCCTAAGTAAATTAACACAGGAACACAAAACCTAATACTGCATGCTTTCACTTATAAATGGAGGCTAAACATTGGATACTCATGGACCTAAAGATGGCAGCAATAGACATTGGTGACTACTAGAGGTGGAAGGGAGGGAAAGGGATATATGTTGAAAACAAACTGTTGGGCACTGTGCTCAGGATCTGGGTGGCAGGATCATTGGCACTCTAAAGTCCAGCATCATTCAATATGCCCAGGTGACAAACCTGGCACAACATTTTCTAAAATTACCTATTTTTATTACTTATTTATTATTTATTTCTCACTAGAATATATACATAGGCCTTGCATATCTTACCTATTTACTACAACCTCCCCACCATAATAATGAGTTTACTACATGTACCCCCGAATCTAAAATAAAAGTTGAGAAAAACACAACAAACAATAATAATGTAATTATTTGATTGATATTTTGGAAAGTGAATGTCTTAGTATTGAATCATAATTTCTACTAGAATAATTTGTGATATATTTTCTCTGGATTGTCCTTCTTTCTGATGAAGGGCTTTCTGTTTTTCAGCCTCAATCTCTTCTGTATGTTTTCAGCTTATAGGATTCTGTTCCTGCTTTGGCTCAAAAGTAAGTTCCTGTTATAATATTCTTCCTACACCTTCCACTATTCTAGATTTGGGTCTAACTTTCTGCCAAGTGGCAACCGCCTTGCACCTCTGCCTTAGATTCTCCACGGCTTGTACTTTCAAATTGTTGACATTTTTTACTGTTTCTGTTTATTCTAGGTTCAGAGGCTTCACAGTCACTATATATGTTTTAATGTAATTATGTGTTATTTTATGCATTATGTTTGCAGTTGATGTATTATATAAGTTCCACTTGGAACATATCTATATTCTCAAATAGTGGCTTATTTTCTTTTTTCATTATCTTATTTCCAATTAATCAAATCGAGAGATTTATGCTAATCACATAATCTAAATTACTTTCCTTCCTTCATCTCAAATCATTCCTTAACGCACAATCCTGTACTATTTTCTTCATAACATTTTCTAAAATTACCTTACTTTTTGATTACTTATTTATTATGTATTTATTTCCCACCAGAATATATAAATAGACCTTGCATATCTTACCTATTTACTACAACCCCAGCACCATAATAAGGAGTTTCCTACATTAAGTGTGAATGCGTATTTTTGATAAATACATATGGTGTTAAATGTTGAGCTGAAGGGCCACTGCCATCCTCTGTCTGTGTTTTGCATTGCTTTTTGACCCAGTGACTAGCATCAGCTGGGCCTGCCCTCTCAAATATCTGCTTGCTTTTTCTGGATACAGGAGAAAAAACTTAATTATGAGTAATGTGTGGGAAAATGCAAGGTCTCACCAGCACAATCTGAGTTTCAACATTTTATGAATAACACCTATTTGGTTTGAAGAGACAGCTTTCTCACTCATGTTTTATTTATATATATTTATAATATAACAATCTCACTATTAAACTTTTCATATAAAATACATTTTATTCAAAGAACACAGCAAAAAATAGTTAAATAGTTTCAAATACTCAGATCTATGTGTGTGTAAATGATGTAAAGAAAAATTTAATGAATTACAAATAATGTTTATCATTTACCTTCTGATAAACCTTTAACGTATTAATGTCTGTCGATTACTCTAATGTTAATATTCCTTACTTGTCATGAGTAAATACCCATTTACATTCTTCCTTAGGATCTTAAGTTTGACTCTTCTTCAAGTCTGTCACTGTGGGATTTCAGGACCATATGTCTTAAAAACCCAGTAACTAAAACTTCTTTTAAAAATAAATCTTCTCACCTTGGTTTCCAAGATTTAGCACTCATGTTATTGCAGCATTAAAAAAAAAAAATCTTTCCTCTAAAACCCTGACTTCCTTGGCAAAACATATAAAAAAGAAAAATTATAGCCAAAACAAAATAATATAAATATAACTGTATTATATTATAAGATGTATTTCAAGAATACATATTTTCTAATTAACTTTATTTTCTATCCATATCTGACTTTCAAAGCAAAATTTCTAGAGTAGTACTGATTAATACCATAGTCACTAGCCTCATGTGGCTATTGAATGCTTGGAATCTGGGTAGTCTGAATTAAAACGTATGTTAAGTGTAAAATACTCAGGGTGTTTCAAAGACTTAGTACAGAAAAGGAATGTGCAATATCACATTAATGAGTATCTTGTATTTGTTATGTGTTGAAATGATAATATTTTGGATATGTTGGACCAAATAAAATATATTATTAGAACTAATTTTGTCTGTTTCTACTTTTTCAACATGTGTACTAAAAAGTTTAAAATTAAGTATGTGACTCATATTGCACAGCACAGTTCTAGAGGAAATCCTCACTAATATTACCTATTTTGGTGAGATAAAACCAAAGTTAACTTGTTCACCTTGTTTTTCAAATAAATATATGCCGATATTGTTTTGACATTGTTTATAAATGTCTAAAAATTACATATAAGTGAAGCAAAACAGATTTTTCAGGCAAATACTTTTAAAATATGAACTTTTTACCATGTTCTTTGGGAAGACAAGACTTATGGAAAATTTTCTTAATCTCAGGGAGGTGTGTACTCTAAATCCCTCAATATGTCCTTTTCCTGGCACCCAAGGTTATCTTCTAACAGCTTACTGTAGACATCTGGATTTGTCATACAAATGATGTGATCTTGAAAATAACTAGTCCTCAAAAAGTTTTGGTGTTTTGATAAGTATATGTTAATATAACATATTGTTAAAACTTTCAGATTTTTAATATTTCCTAAGAGGTGGTGGCTTAAATTTACCTTACAAGCATGTTATATCTTTATAATTGTAAGATTCTTCCATAGGTATATGGTTATTCACATTTCAAGTCAAGCCATTTTTCTTATGTTTAAATGTATGAGAGAATGAGATTTTAGAGAGTCCTTCTTCTTTGAGTAATAAAGAAAAAGGTGTATCTACTCGGATCTTAACAGATGGCTTTTCACTTTTGAGAAATTTCTAATTAAATTATTGATTACATGCTTTTAACTATTGCTTCTTATATGTGGTACATGCTTATTTTTCAATCAGTAGGTTTCAATTCCAGGATATCCAGGAATTAAATACTAATTTATCATTTTTTTTGCAAGATGGAGAAGAGAAATGAACGGAGAGAGCTCTGCAGAATTCTGCTTGAGTATGACAGGGCTTAATCTCAGATGCTTTCAGTTAAATTTAAAACATTCGGACATTTGGGACAGTCTTGGTATTAGATACTTGAGAAATTTTCCTTGTATGGTCAAAACAAAGTAACACATACTTGTAAGTTGTTACTGAAGCACAGAATCTTGTATTTAGAAGAATATTCTAAAACAAATCGCTCACTATTATCAGGTATTGGATGAATAATGGGAAACACAGTGAATTCTCTTATTTGATTTATTCCCAGGCGGGACACAACTTTTATGCTGTGGGTATGTATGTGTGTGCATGTGTGTGTGTGGCTGTGCAAGGCCTACTGCCGAGACCTTCCCTTTATCTAATGCTTCCTTACAGGACCAAGTATCTTACTGCCCATACATGTCTTTTATTCCATTCCTCACTGCTCTACAGTTTAGAAGAATGTGTTCTGGAGTGCATATTTGTATTTTTCCTACCCAAACTTTGAGGTCCTCAAATCAACAACAATATTCTTTTTATTTTTGTTTCTTAATAGCTAACATAATTCACAGGACACCATGTGCGCTTAGAAGCTGTCCAATTAATGAGAAAATAATGTTCAGGAAAAGTATTTTAGGTGTCAATATTGTTGCTAGATTATATGCTCTAATACCAGCAATCTTTTGACTCATTAATAAAGCTTTGTTTGCATATCAAAACCTGTGATATATTGGATCTGAAAGATAAATGTTCTAAGCACAGACACATTGGGGAGGAGGATTCAAGAATCTCATATATCCAATAAAACTCATTGATAATTGTTACTCATGAGGAATCAAGGCAAAACCCTTGCCCTCTTGCAATGCACATTACAAAAATTTACTTGTCTTCCAGAGAAAGAGAAGGAGAGGGAGAGAGAGGAGGTGAGGGGAGAAAGTGAACTAGAGAAAGGCAATGATGTGGTTGAAGGGTGAGAGAAAAAGACCTACTTACAGACCAGTAGCAACTTTCCTCCACTGAGGACTGAAATTTCAACTACTGTGTTTTTTTCTCCAATGTATTCCCTTTTCTGAAAATAAGAATAAAAGGACATTACACATAACAGACACAACAAAATAACCGCAGTTGTATTTTTAATGATACAAAATTCATGACATATTGAGTTGTGTGTTCAGAAACATAAATTTTTCACTTTAAAATCTGCTTTAAGGAATGTCAGTGTTTTGGACAAAATATGATTATAAGCATGGAATAAAATGAGAGAGGGCCAAGAATATTTCTGAGAAAGGGGTGAAAAGGAAGATAGACTTAAATTAAAACCGATGTTTTTGAAAAGCACACACAATATCTAGTGTACCCAGTTTGAGGTTATAAGTCACAGATATGAATTTCAGCCCACTCACTCATTAAGTGATTAATAAATTATCTTATTTTAGATATTCAGAGATCCAGTTGTCCTTGTTAGCACCTTTTCTTCAACAACCTCTGCATTCCCTGCTTAATTTCTTGGGTTCTCACCCCATAAACGATGGGGTTAAGGGCTGCAGGAATGACATGGTGGAGAACATTGAGCAAGACCGGCACATCAGGGGAGACTTTCTTCTTAGCCACATGTGTGAGGACAAAAACCAGAAGGATGGTGCTGAAGAAGAGGATAAGCATGAAGTGGGAGCCACATGTGCTTAGGGCCTTTGCCACAGCACCCTCTGCCTTGAGTCTCAGCACAGCTCGCAGAATGAAGGTGTAGGAGAGGAAGATAAGGATGAGGTCAGATCCTAGCAGAGTCCAGCCTCCAGCAAATTGGTAAAGGTGATTGATGGTGACATCATCGCAGGAGAGTCTGGAAACAGACATATTGGCACAGATGCAGTTCTCAATGACATTTCTTCCACAATAACGGAGTTGTGCTGAAAGGATGGGGATGGGCAGAGTCATAAGCACATTTCTGGTCAAAATAAACATGGCAGCCTTGACTACAAAGTGATCAGTGATGATTGATGGATATCTCAGTGGGTGGCAGATGGCTACATAACGATCATAGGCCATGACCATGAATGTGCAAGACTCCATGGCTAGGAAACAATTCATGATGTACATCTGGAGGAAGCAGGCAGGGAAGCTGATGGGCCTGAGGTCAAACCAGAAGATGGTCAGGACTTTGGGGATGACAGTGAGGCAGAGCACGATGTCCAGCAGGGAGAGGAGGCTAAGCAGGTAGTACAGGGGCTGGTGCAGAGAGGCCTCCAGCCAGATGGTCATCAGGAGGGTGGTGTTGGCCCCTACGGCCAAGAGGAAAAGAAGGCTGAGGGGCAGGGACAGCCAGTGCTGCCAGCTGGGGGATCTGACAAAACAATTCAAGAGGAAGTCTGAAGCTTCAGTGGAGAGGGTGTCATTTCGGTGTGTTGTCATATTTTCCCATATATTTTACTGCTTTCTTTCAGTGATCTGGAAAATTATGATTACAAATTAGCTGTGGATTCTTGATACACAAAGATAGCACAATTTGTTTGTCATAGGTACAACTTGTGGTTTCTAGCAGGTTATGTAGAGCCAAGCAAATTCATCTGTTTATCCTCAGTGTCATGTCACTGGGGTATTCCTATCACTTTAAACAGTACAGCTGTCTGAGGTGATATGATTCCTCTATACATGTTTATTCAATGTCCATTTTCAATAGAATTGTTTTTTTTAGAGAAACTAAAAAGGAGAAAACACTTAGGAAACAACTTTAGTGTGACAGGTGAGACTCTAAATTTCTACCCATAGGTTTCTTCTTCACAATTTTCTTTTTAATGTACACACAGCCTACCACATCTACAAGTTGACTATTGCAATATGCTCAAATAAATAGCAGAGCCTGGCACAAGGAAGGGACTCAGATAAATGTCCCTAGTCCCCATGTCCCCATGATATCCTTATTCTAACCTTTCTGCTGCACTTATTTTGCTTAGAGATTTTTAAAATCATACATCTAAAATAAATTTAGTTAACTTGTATTTTGTCTAAAAGTTCATTTTTATTTAGTAGGCATAGATTCCACCAAATAATTGCCTTAATATCTCTCTATTTTTTAGATGTTCATATTTTTAGGCTTCCTAACTTTTGGGAGAAACAGCTTTAAAAGGAGAGTGGGCACTTCCACATAGCTAACAGGGAGAAATGCTTGTCATTAGACATGATGAAAAATTGGTTCTTCTTATTGTAATTGTGTGAGGGTGACGAAGTTCACCTTTAAAGTCCTTCCGTCTCCTTCCAGTTTCCTTTTCCATCTTGACTGTAATGATATAGCTACACATTTCCCTCTCTCCTGACAGTAGTTCAGTGTTGCCATTATTCCCTTATCATTTAACCCTTTTCCCTGGCATTCTGTTAGGTACCAGCATCACAAAATTTAATAAGAAACTGTCCTTATTTTTACTAAAACAAACCTATAACTACTCTGGGAGATGATGGGTGTAACGAGAATGAATGATATGAGCAATGTCAGAGATATGCACAAATTATTAGGAGACTGCAGAGGAGAGTTGAGTGTGACATAGGGGATAGGCTGGAAAAAAGTCATTATAAGTAGGGTGATGTGGTACCCACATTTACATTAAAGGTAAAGGATTCTAAGATTCCCCTCCCCTGCATTGTGAAAGACAGCCCATAAAAAGAACACTGTAGCTTGGCAAGGGTGTAGGTCAGGTCTTCAGGGGGCCCTCCAAATCATGCAGTTTTATTGTGCATATTTCTGTCTACTGGGACAGAGGTTTCTGTTCAGATGTTATTTTGTAGGTTTAAAAATTCCTTTTCATCGCTTCTCAGCCTTTTGGCTAAGATCAAGTGTGTGAAATTCCTTTTCATCAAATGTTTAAGAAATGCCCTGTTTCTCACACTTTGGCTCACTAATATAACAAAATTATATGGTTATTTTTGTAATTCTTTCTACTTGCTGGGAACTGTGATCTGTTTTAGCACTTCATCCCATTTAGTTATTCAACATTCTGTGAAATATGTTTCATTATCACCACTTACAAACAAGGGAAGTGATATTTCAAAATCCAGGTTCTTAACTGCCCATGTTATTATTCTAATCCTAATCTTACCTAATATAGAGGTTGGGCTGGATTAATTTCTAGGGTTCCTTCAGACCCAACAAATAATTCTTTTTTTTTTTTTTTAGATGGGGTCTAGCTCTGTTGCCAGACTGGAGTGCAATGGCGCGATCTCTGCTCACTGCAACCTCCGCCTCCCAGGTTCAAGCGATTCTCCCGCCTCAGCCTCCAGAGTAGCTGGGATTACAGGCACACGCCACCACACCCAGTTAATTTTGTTTGTTTTTGTGGTTGTAGTAGAGATGGGGTTTCACCATGTTGGCCAGGATGGTCTCGATCTCCTGACCTCGAGATCCACCCACCTCAGCCTCCCAAAGTGCTGGGATTACAGGTGTGAGCCACCGTGCCCGGCCAAACCCAATAAATAATTCTATTATACGTATTTGCCCCACTGATCCTATAAAAAAGAAAACAAACTTTACCCAAAACACAATTGATAGTTTTAAGAATTGAATCTGTCGAGGAAAAAAGTTTTGGGGTAGGGACAGGGTGACAAGGAAGGAAGTTATAATTAAACTGTGAACTCCAAACTGTATGATATTTTCCTACTGATGGAAACATACTTTTTGGAAGAGGTTCAGGTAGGCTTTTTGTTTTCAGTTGTCTTTCCTATTCCCCAAAAGCAGTTCCAGTCCTTGCTCAACTGGGTCCTGTCAGATTCTCCTCATCAGAAAGACCCTGTTAGTAACTGTGGCTGCTGTCAGTGGAGGGAGGACGGGCATTCCTCCAGGGATCCTCTCTTCACTCCTCTTGATCCTCTGATTCCCCATGTAGTCTGCCAGGCATGGCCCTTCACCTCATATATAGAAGAGATTTAGATATTCTCCCAATTCTTTTCTCCTGCAAATAATAGGGTATATTAGTAATGACTTTGGTAAGTTCAAAATGAATTTTAAACATACCGTTTCATTTGTGATTCATAATACTTTGAAGTAGGTAGGGTAAGTTGATTATTTTAGCAATTATCTTTCACATAGGCAAATCATATTTTAGTGGTTTTACATGTCTTCCTACAGTTTCTCAGGGTTCAACTGTGGAGAAAATAAAAGTCTAAATAATTCATTCAGGTCCAAGCCAGTGAAAATAGGAATACGCCTGTGCCCTGTGTCACCATAGTGATGCATACATGTTTATGTTATTTGGGATTTTGTTTTATATATTTTGTAGGTTTTTCTTTTCCACCCACACTCTCCATACACATACAATTCTAAGGGCTGTTTTCAGCAGTCTGGAGATTCTCCCTCTCCCTTCCTCTTGCAACTCCGACTCCTGCTTCCCACAGCTCATAGGCTCCAATTCCCTCCTTATTCCCCTTTTGTATTGTGTCTTTTATTGTATTCCTGGTTTTGACTCTTAAGGAACAACCCCTTCAAGGTTAAATAAAGATTATAAAATCATTCTCTATGCACTTCATACCTGCCACCCTCCAATCTTACTTTCTCTTCTCTAATATTTTTGCCATTTTCCTTGATAGAGTGGCTCACTGAGAGTAAGACATACTGGAGTTACAGGAGGTCCTCAAGATAATAACCCCTAGAACAAAACTTCCAGCCTCGAGTTGGTGACTAACGACCCTTCTTCATGCCCTGGGCACTATGTTCATTCACTTCTTTTCCTTCTCTGTCTTTGAATACATTAACTTGTAAGTGTGGAATAAAAACCAGTAAGACCTTCTAAGCCTAGAACTTGGCATAATTGACCCAACCCCAATTAACTTTGCACCCACAGCAAGTACAACTACAGGCTGTTAAATTCCACATATTCCCTTTAAACACTATCTTCTGCATTACTTTCTTGTCATTTATTCCTTTGCTCATTGCATCCTCTGATCCTACTTTCTGCAAAATTTTTACAGTTAAAAATCACAGCCTCTTGGTTAGTTGTATTCTCAGGTATTTTATTCTTTTTGTGGCACTTGTAACTAGGATTGCATTCTTGATTCAGCTCTTAGCTTGAACTTCATTGGCGTACAGAAATGCTACTAAGTTTTGTACATTGATTTTATATCCTGGATCTTTATTGAAGTCCTTTATCTGTTCTAAGAGCCTTTTGCAGTGTATGAAGGGGACTTAAACTTCAGTAATGTTTTATTTTATTTAAAAAAACCTGAAGCAAATAAGGTGGTTATTTTTTTTTTTTTTAAAGAAAAATCACAGCCCCAATTCTTACCTTTCCAAGTAGCTTTTCTTCTCCAGGGGTCACAAAGGACTCCTAGAAGGAATTAAATGTTTTGTGCTTGGAAGTAGAGAAAATCTTGAAATGACCTTTGCAGGGTAGAGCCAAATGGAAGATCTGGTGACTTAGGCATGAGTATCCATAGAGAAGCCTAGAGGAAAAAGTATATTTTCTGTCTCTTGAAGAGCTTTGGGATACTTATTTTTAGCACTAAGATGAAATTTCTGAGGATTACATAGGAGGATTATTTTATTTTTCTAACTCACTGACTTTTCCTTTTTCCTTCTATTTTCTCTAATGTTTCTGCCTGTTTTTCAGTCATTCAACAAGCATCAATAAAGTACTCATCCCTAGAAGTAAAGCATCTGGAAACACATTTGCTCCTTTTCTCCTTTCATTATTCAATCTTGGTTTGTAATCAAAACTTGCCAATGGCACACTAGGGCTTAGGAACTGGAGCTAATGGTTTCCAGTTCCAGCCAGGAACAAGATGAGAAAGCCAAAGAAGTTGAAGCTCAAAGACTAAAGGAGAGACCATCAGCCTAGGCTTTCCCAGGTTGCAAGATAGGCCCACAGAATAGTGCCAAAGAAACACTGTTTTATAAAGTAAAAGAGTTGCTAGGGTTCTATCTTGGTAAAATTCAGGCAGGCCTGTAAGATACCTCTCTCAGGTGTAGTTTCAGATATTATTCAGTGCATCCAGTGACAGATAGCTAGCTGCTCTTCTGGGCGTAGTTTTCTGTTCTTGTCAGAAGTAGATTTTAGCAATTTTGATCAGAAATATTTTGAACTACTTCCTGACTTCCACTGGTCCTGAACTGTGGTCTTTGTCTTCAACCTCTGAAGTTATAGAAACTAATGTAATTCTAACTTTATAATTCAGACATTGGTAGGCATATTCTTTGTTTTAAAGCCACTAAATTTCCATATTCAGAGTTGAAAACTCCAAATTTTCTTAACTTGGCTCCAAATTATGCAGTTTTTAGCTCTCACACTGCCTGTTAATCTTCTATAGACAAATTGCAACTTTCCTGCATTTCTGCTACCACCAAGCACCCAGAGGATGGCAAAAGAGAGAAGGTCCCAGAGCACATAAGCCTCTTTACCTGCGACAGGGTGCAGTCTTTATTTATTTCCTTCTCAGACTACTTCAGCAGTATTGACCCAGGAATGGAAAAGAGCACAGATAGGGACTGAAGACAGAGATCTCTCTAGTCTTCTGGCTAATCTTGGTATAGCCACCTTTAACATCCTCTAGCCAGACTCACAGAAAATGTGAAGCATGGGGTTTGGCTCCATTAATATTGGAGCTCTTGTTAGTTCCAGAAGTATCTGGGGCAGTTATAATTGTAGTGCCTCAGAAACTCTGACCTCTGGGAACTTCTTAATCCCTCTTCCCTTAGGACCAAAAGGTCCTCCTGGGAAAAACAGGCAGTTAGATGGGAGAAGAAAATTATCCTCTTTCTTTCTGTGACAAAAAACCCCCGGTAATCCAGTGCTACATTGACTGCTTGTCCTGTAGGCAGTAAGTACATCTCCTGGGTACAGGGATCTTATGTTCACATCCATCTGTGTTCATATTCATCTGCCTATGCACACTGAGCAGCTTCTGTGGATCCAAAAAGTGAACGGAAATTTTTGTGGGCTTCCTGCTTGTTTTGTTTGATAGGCACTGCCCAAACCATGCTATTGAATGGATTGGTGTTAATCTATCATGACTTTTATGAAGGTATTATGATAAAAATGCAAGAGAAAACTGAACAAAATCTTACTGAGAAAATGCAATGTGATATTCAGAGAAAAAAGACCTATAATAATTTTTTTTGTGGTGAGAGGTTTAAGAATGGAATTTATAAATAACCCAATATTAGTTAGCAACTATGTTTTTCCTTTAGGTTTTATTTTCATTTTGAACCTTATATGAATTATTCACACTTATCAACTAATGGAAACAAGCATCATAAGTTTCTTCAAGACTTTTGCTTTATTTCTTTTCCTGTATTTTCCAACATTCCTCCTATTTCCCTTCCCGTTAGAAAAGTGAAAACTCCAGTGGATTTAAAATATATCTTTTTAATTAATTTTCAGTATGCTTATACAGGGATATACTTAATTTATGAAAAAATTCTTTTAAATTGAATTTATATAACTGTCACTGGGTTGTAAATCTAATGTTATTCTTTTTCTATCAATGCTGTATCTTAAAATTTATACATGTTGCTGTGTGTAAGTTGACTTTATTATTTTTGACTGCTGTTCACTACTAGGAAAGACCATTTGAGAATTTTCTCCAATGCCTTATGAATTATAATGCTTTCCTTTCTCGACGGTGGAAACAGATACTATTTCAGGCCCTGTATGTTGATTGGATACTGTTCTCACTAATTCTTTTAGGTGCCCTCCTCCCTTCCTCCACCTTGGTTAGTGTCCTCATCTGCACACATTCATTCATTACTTGAGGAAGATGCTCTGTAGGTTTTCAGGCTTCTCTCTGTGTGCAGCTTTCTTTTCTCCAGTATTCTTTCTTGCGAGCTTTAGCGGCTTTCGTCTTTCTGTACTCCAATTACATTTCCTCCACTTAGGGACTCCACTGAGTTCCATTTGGTCTTTCTTCCCTGCACTGCAGCCTGGAAACTCTTTGAAGACAGAAAACTGGGGCAGTTGTAGGGCCTGCCTCATTTGTTTCACATATTTCAGGGATTACTGTCCTTACTTGCCTGATGTCTACTGTCTTGAAACTCATTGTTTACTATATTTTATTCCACTTTTGGTTTGTTTTGTTTTAGGTCAGTTAGGAAAGCAAATTCAGTCCCTTTCATCATATCTTGGCTAGAAGCTGAATAATATGAGAATTTTTAGAGTAATTTAATTCACCTCATCAGTATTTGTTGTAGCTGATCTCAAAAGATGCCCGCCCCCAATGTAGCATGCTAGTGAGGAATCAATACTTTGTATGATCCCCTTATTTTCAATCTGAGATGAGTCTTGGATTCACTTTTGATTAAAAGAATGTGTTGGAAGTGAAACGGATTGAATTCTGAGACAAGCTCCTAAGAGGCCTTGTAGCTTCTACCAGTATCTCTTAGTTAAGTTGTTTAGGGGGATATCTGACTGCACTGAGACAGTTTTGCTGTGATGAAGCCCCAGTTAGCTATATGGAAAAGACTCACAAAGAGAGGCCTATGCTCAGTCATGCTCTGATGTTTGAACCATCTCAGACATGTGAGTAAAAAAGTTATATTGGACATCCCAGCTGCAGTACATGTCACACGAGTTAGAACCAAGAAATTCAGCTGACAGCTACATGGTACAGCGTAGCTGTCACGGTCACATCCAGTAATTCAATCCAACCCAGCTCATGACCCAGTCACTGTTGTGCAGACAAGATTTCCCCACTGTTCCCTTTCTGAATTCACAATGCACAAATTCATTAGTATAATAAATGCTTATTTTTAGATGACACCAATAGTTAACCAGAATAGAAATCAACATTCAGATCCTGTTAGGCCTTGGAAAGCAGGGCCCTGGCCCTGGTCTCTGACACCTTATGGGGTCCAAGATTTGGAGGATTTAGCTTATCACAGAAGCAAGAAATTATTAAGATTGAAACGGAAACATATGGCATGAAAATAATTATGAAAGACTTGCACAAACAAGTTACATATTTTCTATTGAATAGGCTTTGACAATGTTGGAGTATACCTAAATTAAGCTAGCTTGTTGTCTCGGATTTGATGGAATCATTCTGAAATCGAACAGCCCCTATTCCTACTGTATGATATGGGCATCTGACCCAGAGAAGACCAGGTCTCCTAGGCTGTGAAGGGAAGAGCAGGTGCATAAGGCTGTGAGCCAGAGGACCCAGAGAATCCCAAGAACACCTGAGCAGAGAAAAGAACAGGATATAGACTTCTCACAGTGACCACTTCAAGTTAGATGCTGAAAGGGCCTAATGCTACTTAGTGGTGCTCAGTGAAGTATAAATCTGTCTTGTTCTCCAAATGAGTCTCCAAATGGGGACTAGGCCAAGACTGCCTCCCAAGAGAGGCAGGACCACGTTCCTACATTCTAGTCATGTGAGCTATCTCAGGGATACCTGGGGCCACGTGGAAATCAGGTCTAGAATGGTGGGATCAGGAGCCCAGGTGATCTCAGCCTGACCTTCCAGCCTCATCATCCTCATTTCATTCCCCTCCCAGGCAATCTGGTCTAAGGCACTCAGAAATGTATTTCTCAAGCTCGTTCCCACAACCTGACTGCATGGTTAAGACATGGTCTGATCCCATCCCTGTTTGGTTTTGCTCAGTCTATACCTTGGACACATTCCTTAACCACAATGCGTTGATAAAATTTAATCAGAGAGACCATACCTCATAGGTGTGTCCTGCGTCTAGAATGGAATATGCTATCAATCAATGCGGCCAGTAATTATTCATCACCAGGAGAAAGAAATTCCTGGCCTTTACTTTGTTGGACCCCAGCACCATGTCTCAAGACATCACCTGCGCGCGGTGGCAGGTCTCCGTGCTGTAGGCACCTGAATCACAGGAACTAAAGGTAGGGAGAAAAAGAAGGACAGATGGGCAAAAATCTGTGCCATTGAAGAGGAAACCTGAGACCGCCGGAGAGGAGAACTGCGTTGTTAGACTCCTGGCAGACTCGAGAGCCCGAGACTAACCAAACCGGTCACCAGGGCCCCGCGGCGTAGGCTGCGGGCTGTTCTCCTTAGCTTCCGGTAGTCTCCCCGCAGCTGAGGTCCGGGCCGGGTCAGGGCGTTAGCTGGTTACCATGGACACGGCGAGCGGACGCACACCAATCAGAAGACTGCGTTCCTTGCCCCTTTAAATACACACAGCCCAAAGCAATTTACTCCGTTCTGCTGGAACACAAACGCGCTTCTCAGTTTCTCTGGAGGAACTTGGTTGGCGAAGAGCTTGGCGCTTCTTGTAAACCTTGTCCCGCCGGACAAAGACTTGTGAAGGAACATGGAGTGCCACCAGGACTCCGTGGCCCTCCCCGCCTCTCTCTCCTTTTTCCCTTCATGGCGGTGAAGCTGTGGACGCTTCTCTTCAGGAGGTGAGCTCCAGATGAGACGCCACATCCCAGCGGAGTCCCGGAAGGGTCACCCCGGTAAGTGAAAGGCAATGGAAGGGCACCGTGGCTCAATAAGGCCGAGAGGCGAGACAGAGAGGGCAAAAATCTTCTTTATTGAGCTCTCGGGCGAGGTTCACTGGTCCGCAGGGGGAAGGCCAGGGAAGTCACGCTGTGCCAAAGGTGTAGCGCATTTATATAGATGAGTGACGTGCTTTAGTGGGCATGCGTGTTCACTGAGGCAGCGGGAACAAGAAAGGTGAACCCGGAAATGCTGAGTCAGGGTATCCGAGGTGGCTGTCCGGATGGCGGGAATAAATGGTGGGAACAGGCGAAAATGCCAAGTCAGGGTAGCCAAGATGGCTGCTGGGATGGCGGGAACTGGCGAATCCGGGAATGCTGAGTCAGGGCAGCCAAGATGGCTGCGATCTTGGGGTCTTCACCGGGATCCAATCAGTCCAACCTCCTTTTGGTTATAGAAAAGGGGCGACGAATTCGTCTGGCTACTTCCTGCTGTTAAGGGGCGTCGTTGGGGAGGGGGCCTAAATCAGAGGTTGGCAGTTGGACATAAGGGTGAAGTAGCATCTGGTTGAAAGTGACCCTGGTGATTTCTTGTATCCGCTGGCGGAGAAACTGTACTAGGATTGGGGCAAAACACAGTATTATACAGAGAATTATAATTGGGATAAGGAAAGGGAGCATCTGTTGAACCACAGGTGAAAACTATCAGGAAGGACCAGGGCGGAGAGGGTCGTAGAAGTGTTTTAACTCCTCTTGGATCTTTTTTAAAGTTTGTAAATTAGTCTCAACTACCCCTGACTCGTTAATAGCAGCATTCTTCCTGTAAGAATAAACATGTCCCTCCTTTTTCTGCCGTAAGCAGGTCTAAGGCCCGCCTGTTCTGTGCCGTGACCTGTGCTACCGAAGTCATCTGTTGCTGTAGGGAGGCCAGGGACTCAGCCGATGCCTCAATGGCCAACTGCAGGTGAGTAGACAGATCCTGAGATGTTTGGATTAAGTGGGTTGAGGGCTCCTGTTCCTAGCCCTGATGCCACTAAGGAGGAGGCTAAGGAGATGCCTAGTACTAAGGGTAGGAAAATAGCCCGTTTGCTTTTATTTCGCGGCCTTGGCTCGGTCCAGGCTAGCAGATGGCTAAGTTCGTCCTGACTATATAGGGTCAGGCTAGGGATGAGAGAGACGGGTAAGCACAAGGTGTGATTACCAGTTGAGTTAAGAACTTTAGTTAGCGTGGAGTTACACCAGAAGTAGCCTCCGGGTGTGCCGGGGCGCTGGTAAGCATCCTGGTCTGGTTACACCAAGAGGCATTTGGGATGGAGTAACAGAACGGGAACTTGTATCTTGTAGGGTCTGAGAATAGTGGGACCTGTCCTTTCGGGACAGTGGTATAGGGGTGGATGAATTTCTTGTATAATTAAAGGGGGTAGGGAGAGGAACTGCCACTAAGGGAGGTCTTCCGAGGGCTGCACAGAGGAAGCAGTGGGAGAGGTTTTGTACCCCTGTGGATTGGAGCAATTGTGCACCTTCTGAGATTAAAGTTAACCACGAGAAGCGGGAGGACGTGGCCTGGTCAGCTGCCGGTTGAAGCTGGTTGGCAAGCCTTCTCGGCCGACTGGATTGAGGAGGCTAAGTCGGATAACCCTGTGACAGTGGTTTTAAGGGTCCTGGCAATGCGAATCTTAGCTACCGGATACATAAAAGTTCTGTGCTCATATAGTTCTCCATCTATACCGGAGGCCCAGCGGGGGTCTCAAGGGTCAGAGATTTGGAGGTTAAATCCGTTAAAGCCTCCTGAAGCGTTGACAGAGAACATGGTATCCTTTCTATAAATTGATGCCTCATGGATATTGCACCAGTGCCACGGGCAGCCTACATTTTCTTTGACCCAGGTGGTATTGCATTTGTAGTTACTTTGATCATACAGGAAGCAAAGCGCTCGGTTTTTTGTATTTGGGCCTAAGGAGGAGAATTTTAGACCTAGGAAAGTTATGGGTGCCTGGCACCTTGCTGGCGGGCATGCTGCCATGGCTAGTAGTCTAGAGGAGACTGCCTGTCCGGACTTCCAATTCTCAGTGAGGAAAAAAACCCAGTGAGAGGGAGTCTGAGAGGGGGCTTGTCTACTACGACTGGTGTGCAAGAATAAGGAGTGACAAGACAAAGCGAACTTCATGTTGGTGAAAGTTCTGGAGGGAGCCTCTCCACACTAGTTCGTCTATATAGGCTAACAGATTTTCAGGCCAGCGAAGGGTGTTAGCAAAAGTAGGGAATGACCAGCTTTCCTTGAGAAGAACTTGAATAAATTGTTGGAGCCTGTCACACGGAGAATTCATGCGGTATTTGATTTAGAGAGTTACAGTTTGGTTGGGGAGAGGGAGGTGACAGTCCAAGTGGCCTGATCTTGTGTAGGTGCCCTCTTAAGATGGGAAATATGGTACCGGGAGGGAAGGCCTATAAGTTTAGCTGCCGTCAGTGTTGTAAGAATTACCGTATGGGGCCTTTCCAACCGGGGGGAGAGGCCTCTTGCCTGGAGGTCTTTTACTAGTACCTGATCTCCTGGGGTTATTATGGCCAGACTGTCTGGGCCGAGTGGTCCAGGCTTTGGAAGGCTGCAGTCGGCGTGCTCTCTTAGCAGCTCCCTTAACAGGGTGAGGTAGGGCAGGTACGTGCTAGGAGGTGGGGTATTCACAGGGAGCTCTTGAAAGAGGAAGGGGTGCCCCTATAGGAGTTCAAAGGGGCTAAGGCCTGTGGGTCTTCGGGGTGCTGCCCGGAGCCGCGCGAGGGCAAAGGGAAGTAAGGTTACCCACGATTGGCGCGTCTCCAGAGCCAATTTGATTAGGTGTTGTTTGACAAGGCCGTTGGCGCGTTCCACTTTTCCAGAAGACTGTGGATGGTATGGAGTGTGTAGCTTCCAGTTAATGCCAAGTGTGGTTGTCACCTGTTTGACTATTTTGGAGATAAAAGCAGGACCATTATCAGATTGGATTGTCCGAGGGAGGCCAAATCTCGGGATTATGTGTTCAATGAGGGTTGAAGCTACCACCTCTGCTGTTTCATGAGTGGTGGGATAGGCTTCAATCCAACCTGAGAAAGTATCTACTAGAGTAAGAAGATAACGGAACTTTTTGTGTCTAGGCATGTGGGTGAAGTCAACTTGCCAGTCTTCTCCTGGCTGATGTTCTCTTAGCTGGTGACAGGGACCTGGGAGTTTAAGTTTTGCCTGAGGGTTTGCCACTGTGCAAACATGGCATTCCTGATGTATTTGCTTCAGTAAGGAATAAAGGGAAGGATGGTAGATTATGGGTTCAAGAAAGTTATATAAAGCCTTTGGGCCTATATGTAACGAACGGTGCATGTCGGTGAGGATGAGTTTCTTCTGACTGCACGGGAGAACTACTCTATCATCCACGAATATCCAGCCCTGATTACTCTTGTTAGGGGTGTGGCTATGAAAGCGCTCATCGGAGTTGGTTTTTACTCCTGAGCGACCCATGAGGTGGACTAGCTCTTCGGGGGAGTAATCGGGAGTGTAAGCAGGAGAGAGGAAGCACACAGGAGTGGGGGAAGGGGCCAAGAGGGCCGTGGCCCGGGCAGTGGTGTTGGCGAAATTGTTGCCTAATGATATAGGGTCTTTAGAATTTTGGTGGCTTTTGCAATGGATGATGGCTACCTGTGTGGGGGCTTTTAGCGCCTGGATGAGTTTCTCAATGAGGGGTCCATTGACAATAGGAGTACCTTTAGTGGTAAGGAACCCCCGTTCCTGCCAGAGAATGGAGTAGGTATGCGCTATTAAGTAGGCATACTTGGAATCAGTGTATATGTTTACTTTTTTGTTTTTAGATAGAATTAGAGCTCTAGTAAGAGCTATGAGTTCTGCCTTCTGGGAGGTTGTACCAGTGGGAAGTGGTTTGGCCTCAACTACTTGAGGTGACCACGGCGTATGCTGCTCGTCGTTGGCCCTGCGGCGTGGAGATGGAGCTACTATCCACAAACAGGGTCTGATGGGGATCTAGGATGGGGTTGTCTTGGAGGCTTAGGTGCGCGGGGGGTAGGGTCGATAGGATTTAAGAACACGCGTGTAAGGATGCAGGGTCCTATTCTGGGCAGGGGAGGAGGGTAGCTGGGTTTAAAGTTGGAAAGGTAGTAAGTGTGATGTGTGGGTTTTCAATAAACAGGAGATGAAATAGCTGGAGTCTGGAGGGGGTCAGGTGACTCAGGCACTTGTGTGAGAGTAAGTCTTGTAGCCTATGTGAGGAGAAAACAGTGAGAGGGTGCCCTAAGGTAAGCTTAAGAGCCTCTTTGGTGAGTTTCACTGCTGCAGCCAAAGCCTGCAGGCACGGCTGCCAGCCCTGGACAGTGGGCTTGAGCTGCTTGGAAAGGTAGGCTACTGGCTGATGTGTTCTTCCTACCAGTTGGGCCAGGAGCCCTGTAGCAACCTTTTCCCGCTCATCGGTAAAGAGATGGAATGGGCGTAGCGGGTTTGGGAGTGAGAGGACTGGGGCTGTTATGAGGCAATTTTTAAGCTTATTGAAAAGATTGGCTACTAGTTTTGGCTCAGACAGTGGGCCAAGGGGGGTCTGTTTGGTGGCCTGATACAGGGGCCTTGCTAGGACTCCGAAATTGGGGACCCAATGTCTGAAAAAGCCGACTAGCCCCAAGAAGGAGAGAATATCTTCAGCATCTTGTGGAGGCTGAAGATTTTGTAAGAGGCTGATTCTGTCTGAGGTTAGGCCTTTTGAGTTTGGGGTGAGACGTATACCTAAGTAGGTGACTTTAGAGGTACATAGTTGGGCTTTGGACGGGGTGACTCTATAGCCTCAGTTTCCTAGGAAGTTTAAGAGAGTACAAGTGTCCTTAAGGCAATCTGTCTCAGAGGGGCTGCAAAGGAGCAGGTCATCAACATATTGGATAACAGTACTGGCCTCCAAAGGGCAGCGAGCGAGGTCTTGGGCCAATGCCTTTCCAAAGAAATGAGGGCTGTCTCTAAACCCCTGTGGCAGAACCGTCCAGGTGAGTTGTTTAGAGACGCCGGTGTCTGGGTCCTCCCATGTGAAAGCAAAGAGGAAGTAACAAGCGGGGTCTAGTGGGATAGAGAAAAAGGCATCTTTAAGGTCCAGAACAGTGAAGTGAGACCTGTTGCGGGGGATGCGAGAGAGGAGTGTGTATGGATTAGGAACTACCGGGACTGTAGGGATGACTGCCTCGTTGATGAGGCGAAGATCTTGTACTAGACGGTAAGTCCCAGAGGCTTTTCGTACCGGCAGAATAGGAGTATTGCAAGGAGAATTAGTGGTAATTAGGATGTGTTGTTGTAGAAGCCGAGTAATAATGGGTTTTAGTCCTTGACGGTGCTCTAAGGAAATGGGGAACTGAGGTCAGGCAGGGAACTTGAGCGGGTCCTTTAACTTAATAAGGACTGGCTTATGGTGTGTGGCAACAACGGGAGTGTTGGTGTCCCAAACTTTTGGGGTCAACGGGGGTAGGGAAGACTAATGGTGGGGTTGGAGAGGCCTGGGCTGCTGTATCGGCTGAGAGGAGGGGTAGGAGAAGAGCTAGGTGGGTGGATGGGCCGGGCCAGAAGACTACTGAGGCTCCTAACTTGGTCAGGAGATCTCTCCCTAGGAGAGGGACTGGACATGAAGGGATGATGAGGAAAGAGTGCATGAAGAACGAGTGGTCTAGGCGGCAGGGCAGTGAAGGTGTCTGGCGGTAGGTGGAGGGAGTGCCATCAATCCCCATAACAGAGATTGAGGAGGGTTGGCTGGGCCCGCTAAAAGATGGCAAAACAGAGTAGGTAGCCCCTGTGTCCAGTAAAAAGGAAATGGACTTACCCACTACCTGAAGCATTACCCTGAGCTTGGCAAGGGTGAGAGGGGTTCCCAAGTCTGGGCCTCTTCAGTCGTCATCCAGTTGGAGAAGCTGGAAGGCGCCTTCACCATCCGGGGAGGGGTCGCCATGTGGCGACACAGCAGCCGCTCCGAGGCCGGGGCAGTCTGACCTCCAGTGCCCCATTTGTCGGCAGTTAGGGCACGGGCGCATTGGCGGCTTGGGGTTTGGGCACTGCTTTGCCCAATGACCTGGATTGCCGCACTTGAAACAGTTGTAAGGCAGGCAGGACGGTTGCTGTTGGCTAGGGCACCAGCTGGCCCAGTGTCCCGAGTTGCCGCACTTGAAGCAGGCGCCAGATGGGGCCCAGGAGATTGTACCTCTACCTTTCTTGCCTGGGCTCTTAGGGAATGCCGGTTGCACGGCAGCCGCCAGGGCCTTGGTTTGGAGCTGAACTTTTTGTTTTAATCTTGCCTGTTGTTGTACCTCAGCCACCTCCTCTCGGGAATTAAAAACTTTGAACGCCAGCTTTACTAAGTCCTGAATAGGGGTTTGGGGACCTTCCTCCGCCTATTTTAGTTTTTTTCTAATATCTGTTGCTGACTGGGAAATAAAATACGTTGCCAAGACGGTTGCTCCTGCAGGGGAGGCCGGATCTAGGCGGGTATAGTGGACTAAGGCATCAGTCAGCCGATTTAGGAAGACTGCCGGATTTTCATCCGGATATTGTACAATTTCCTTTAGTTTGTCAAAGTTGACTGATTTATTGGAGGCCGCCTGCATCCCTGCCAGGAGGCATTGAACCATTATGTCCCGGCAGCGACACCCTGCTTGCCCAACTTGGTAATCCCACTCTGGCTCGGTGGATGGAACCGCCTGTGTTCCAATGGGTACGTTGGGGTCTGTTAGATGTAATTGATCGGCATGCTGCCGTGCTGCAATTAGAATGCGTTCTCTTTCCTCAGGGGAAAGGGTGGAGGTAGGAATAATATGGATATCGTGCCAAGTGAGGTCATAAACCTGACAGAGATAGTGAAATTCTTTTGTGAAAAGAGTAGGGTTGGTGGAGAAAGAGCCTAGGCGTCTTTCTATTTTGGACAAATCAACGAGGGAGAAAGGCACATGAACTCGAACAATGCCTTCTGCTCCAGCCACTTCGCGCAGCGGGGCAAGGAGTGCCGGCCTGGCCTGGGTGTGCGCGGCCACAGGGGACTTGGGAGGGGCAGGTGAGGGTAGTGGCGGAGGAGGAGGAGATGATGGAGGTGGAGGAGGAGATGGCGTGATTGGCAAAGGAGGGACCCGTGAGGAAGTGGGTGGTGCGTGACCTGAAGGTGGAGCCCAGGGGGGTGGGGAAGCATATGGTGGCAGCAGAGCATGGGTGGCAGTTCGGAGGGGAGGGGAAGATAAGTTATCTATGGGGTCTGAGAGAGGAGAAAGATCATCTTTGTCCGGATCAGGAGAGGTTTTGGGAGAGGTTTTAGCTAAAAGGATTTGCACTAGTGAACACTGGGCGCAGAGGTCTGGTGGAGAGTGAAGGTCTCAGAACCCTTGAACATATTTGATTTCTGACCATTTGCCTTGCCTCTGACAAAAATTGGTAAGGTCGTTTAGGATATTGAAGTCGAGTGTGCCTTCGGGGGGCCAGCGAGATTGGTTGTCTAAGGTATATTGCGGCCAGGCAACTGTGCAGAAGAAAATTAGTCGCTTTCGTTTTAAATCTTGGTCGAGTTGTAAAGTTGGGAGGTTGCGCAGGAGGCACCCTAAGGGAGTGTTTTGCACGATTTTGGACTGGGTGGACCCCATCCCCTTCCCTTTATAGCCACGGTCTGAGGGACAGCATAAGCATCCTTCTGGGGTCACTCAGACCACATGGCTCCTGGAGCCTCGGATCGGCTACTTCAGACACAGATGTCTCCGAGTAGTCAGTGCCGATTTGGACTTCCCCTGGGGAAGTAAACTTGGGTCACCTGGTGGCCCGGACTGGCCTTCCCTTGAGGAAGGAAACTCTCCCTGGGCATGCGCACGACTCTCGGCCAGGGAGGAACGGACAAAAGGAAAAAGGAGGGGTACTCACCCAGCGTCAGCCGAATTGGACTGGAGTGGCTGCAGCAGCTGCAACCTGGCGGCAAGTAACCGAACGAAACGGATGGGTAGCCGTGGGGAAGAAGCCTGATCCGACCAGGAGGGGAGTCCCCTCGAGCCTCTGGGGGGCTTAGGAGGTGTCCCTTCCCGGGTTTCGGCACCAATGAAAGGCAATGGAAGGGCACCGTGGATCAATAAGGCCGAGAGGCGAGACAAAGAGGGCAAAAATCTTCTTTATTGAGCTCTCAGGCGAGGTTCACTGGTCTGCAGGGGGAGGGTCAGGGAAGTCGCGCTGTGCCAAAGGTGCAGCGCGCTTATATAGATGAGTGATGTGCCTTAGTGATGTGCTTTAGTGGGCATGCGTGTTCACTGAGGCGGCGGGAACAAGAAAGGTGAACCTGGAAATGCTGAGTCAGGGTATCCGAGGTGGCTGCCGGGATGGCGGGAATAAATGGCGGGAACAGGCGAAAATGCCAACTCAGGGTAGCCAAGATGGCCGCTGGGATGGTGGGAAGTGGCGAATCCAGGAATGCTGAGTCAGGGCAGCCAAGATGGCTGCAATCTTGGGGTCTTCACTGGGATCCAATCAGTAAGAAAGTGGGAAATCCGAGGAAAAGGAAGACGCTGAAGGAACACAATGGAAGAAATTAATGAGACTAGGATTAGGAGGATCAAAAGGCAAAACAGAATAGGGAGACATAAAGGCGAAATGGGGGAGACAGCCCACTGCAAGCAACGCCTCCAATCCCCGCTGCAGCGGCAGAAGCAGAGGGAGAGCTGGAGGAGTCTTGAACCCCTAAATCCATAGTCCATGTTGCTTTGAAGGAACCTCCGGGCCCATCTTGGAAGAATGTGTGCAGAGCAGCAGGCTGGTTTCAAAGCAGGACTCCACCCTGTTGAGCACACAGCCTCTCACTGAACCTGTTTCACCTGACTCTCCCTTCCACTCCAGGTGCTCTTTCAGGATGCAAACCTTTCCCATTCCAAATTTGGAATAAAGTAGCAACACACTGCTGTTTTCAGTTTTCTGTACAAACATGAAAATTCTGAATGCAGAAAAACTTAAGAAATGAATTAAGGAATGAAAATATTTACAATTTAATTGGTAGGGCTTTATTTGATAAAATTAAGATATTCTGCGACAGATACATCGTTGTATGCAACACCATTGCAAGATTTAGATATGATATGTAAAGTTCATTTATTTTCAAATTACAGTAATTGGTTTAAGATTTTAGTGACAATTCTAGTTACTACTACTTTAGCAGAATGAAGTTTTCTAAATTTAAATTAGGAAAAAAAATCTACTTTAAGACTACAGTGATTCAAGAAGAGTTTATCTAATTTGGCATTAATGTCAACAGAATATCATGTAAAAATCTGGACTTCAGTAACAATGACTTTGTGGAAATAAAAGTAATAAAAATAAAAATTTCAGAATAAACTTATAATTAACTAATGATTTTTATATGTCACTTGATGTGTTAGATCCACTGTTTATGAATAGAACCTCCTGACATATATAATCTTACATATAAAATAAATATTGTTTTGTAATTCAAATTTTAGCCTTACCACTCGAGTATTTTATATTAATGAGTTTATCTTGACATGATACATTGCAACACGGCTTATTGCTATGAAAATTCAAAAGTTTTCTATGTTGAATCCATGAACAAATGAAAATGTCTTTCTTTTAGACATTTGTTTTGTTGTGGAGTGTTATGGAAGATACCTGTGTGCATGCTATTATATGAATCCTTAGAGAGACCATGATCAATATTGAAAGACTTTGGGAATGCAGTGATTATGGCCTAAAGAGTATATGTGGTCAAGTGAAGAGTAAATTTAACATGTCCAGAAAATGAATTATTGTTCACATTTTCCTGCATATTCTGATCAAGAATTGCATTTGTGGTCGCCATCAACTGAGAAGGGTAAGAACCTTTGAGAAGGTGAACAGAAGTCAGCATCTGTGGGTGACACAATGGATAATGCATTGTCATGAGTAATGCTGAGGCTAGTATTAAGTAAATGCTACTAGGGTATTGTGGAGGCAAGAAGATCTGTATAATTTCCTCAAAACATATTCCAAAGGGTCATAGTATTGTGAATAATAGCAGCATTGCTTCAATTTTCTTGTGGTGGAAAATACAGAATTATCTAGGAATGGCACATTTGACAGTTTAAGATAGTGAAGAAATGCTGCCTGTATTGAACTGGAAGAAATGGCACCTTGAGACTGCAAAGTATCTTTATGTAAACTGATTGGACAATATATACATATATAAGAATTTTTCTCTAACCATTATTCTACCACATTCAGCTCCCACTTATGAGTGAGAACATGTGGTATTTGGTTTTCTGTTCCTGCATTAGTTTGCTGAGGATAACGGCTTCCAGCTCCATCCATGTACCTGCAAAGGACATGACCTCATTCCTTTTTATGGCTGCATAGTATTCCCTGGTGTACATGTACCATATTTTCTTTACCCAGAGTCTATCCTTGATTGGCATTTGGGTTAATTCCATGTCTTTGCTATTGTGAATAGTGCTGCACTGAACATACATATGCATGCATCTTTATAATAGAATGGTTTATATTCATTTGGGTATATATCCAGTAACAGGATTGCTGGGTCAAATGGTATTTTTGCCTCTAGGTCTTTGAAGAATCACCACACTGTCTTCCACAATGGTTGAACTAATTTACACTTCTACCAACAGTGTAAAAGCATTCCTTTTTCTCTGAAACCTTACCAGCAGCTGTTGTTTCTTGACTTCTTAGTAATCACCACTCTGACTGGCTTGAGATGGTATCTCATTGTGGTTTCAATTTACTTTTCTCTAATGATCAGTGATGTTGAGCTTTTTTTCATGTTTGTTGGTCACATAAATATTTTCTTTTAAGAAGTGTCTGTTCATGTCCTTTGCCTACTTTTTAATGGGGCTGTTTGTTTTTTTCTTGTAAATTTGTTTAGATTCCTTGTAGACTTTGGATATTAGACCTTTGTCTAATATCTAGATGGATAGATTGCACACTTTTTCTCCCATTCTGTAGGTTATATGTTCACTCTGATGATAGTTTCTTTTGCTGTACAGAAGCTCTTTAGTTTCATTAGATCCCATCTGTCAATTTTTATGTTGCAGTTGCTTTTGACATTTTTTGTCATGAAATCTTTGTCCATGCCTATGCCCTGAATGGTATTACTCAGATATTCTTCTAAGGTTTTTATAGTTTTGGGTTTTACATTTAAGTCTTTAATCCATTTTGAGTTAATTTTTGCGTAAGGTGTAAGGAAGGGGTTCACTTTCAATTTTCTCCATATGGCTAGTTCACTGAGCACCATTTATTAAATAGGGAATCCTTTCCACATTTGTTTTTGTCCAGTTTGTCGAAGATCAAACGATTGTAGGTGTGCGGTCTTATTTCTGAGTTCTCTATTCTGCTCCATTGGTTTACGTGTCTGTTTTTGTACCAGTACCATGCTGTTTTGGCTACTGTAAATTTGTCAAAAGTATTTCCATCAATCTATTCTTCAAACTTTTATTGACTGGATCCAGTGACAGAAAGGGAATGGCTTTTTCTGACAGATCCTTTTTGTATTAGCATTTCAGTTTTTAGATTCTTTAGATTGAACTGAGATACGTTATTCTCCCTCTCATCACTCTTATACACATCTTTGTTTTCTAGTCTTTTTTACAATACGAAGTGAGTTTATTTCTTCCCCTGAATAAATAAATCAAGTATTTATACGCAGACATTTTTCTTGTAGGGCTACTAGAGTTCCAGATTTCAGACTAAAAACATTCAATTTCTTTAATTGGTTCCCATTTTTCAGCTATCCCAACACATTTGTTAATTTTCCATGGAAAAGCTCCAGCTTATCTACATTCCTGTGCAACAAGCCCCTAGAGGAAGCCACAGCATTTAAGAAGGGTCCTCTTATTACACAGGACACAGTGTCTACTACCTCCTTGACATCTGGGAGTTTGATTATTAAATACCTTGAGGTAGTCTTTGGGTCAAATCTGCTTGGTGTTCTATAACCTTTTTGTACTTGAATGTTAATATCTTTCTCTTGGTTTGGGGAGTTCTCTAACATCATCTCTTTGAATAAACTTTCTATCTTTATCTCTTTCTCTACCTCCTCTTTAAGGACAATATCTCTTAGATTTTCCCTTTTCGGGTTCTTTTTCTAGATATTGTAGGTGTGCTTCATTGTCTTTTATTCTTTTTTTGTCTCCTCCGACTATTTTCACATAGCCTGTTTTCAAGTTCACTAATTCTTTCTTCTTCTTAATCAGTTCTGCTATTAAGAGACTCTGATGCACTTTAGTATGTCAATTGCATTTTTCAACTCTAGAATTTCTGCTTGATTCTGTTTAATTATTTCCATCTGTTTGTTAAATTTATCTGATAAAATTTTGAATTCCTTCTCTGCATTATCTTGAATTTCTTTTGAGTTTTCTCAGAACAGCTACCTTGAATTCTCCATCTGAAAGATTACATATCTCAGTTTCTCCAGGATTGCTCCCTGGTGCCTTATTTAGTTCCTTTGTTGAGGCCATGTTTTCCTGGATGGTGTTGATGCTTTAGATGTTCTTCAGTGTCTGGGCATTGAAGAGTTAGGTATTTATTGTGGTCTCCACAGTCTCTTTGTACCTGTCCTTCAATTTCCAGGTAATTAAAAGGACTTGGGGCCCAAACCCAATAATGCTTGTTTTTTTCAGACTTGTAGAGGTATGACCTTGGTGGTCTTGGATATGTTTCAGAATAATTATCTGGATTACTAAACAAAGATTCTTTTTCTTTTCCCTTACTTTTCTCAAACATATGGAGTCTCTGTCTCTGTGCTGAGCCATCTGGATCTGGGAGTGTGGTGATGCAAGCATCGCTGGGCCACCAGCACTGGGACTGTGATGAGTCAGACCTGACATCAGCACAGCATTGTGCCTTGCTTAAGACCCTTCCCTTCTGGGTGCTGAGTTCCCCCAGGATCTGGGTATGTCCAGAGATGCTATCTGGGAGCCAGGGATTAGAGTCAAAAACCTTAGCAGTTTTCCTGATGTTCTATCTTAGTACAACTAAGCTAGCACTCAAACCACAATACAAAGTTTTTCACACTCATGCATCCCCTTTCCACAGGCAGGAAAGCCTCTCCCACAGGCCTCTCCCTGTGGCCACTGTCACCACCAGTCTACAAGATAACTGCTCAGCCACCACCAATGTTCACTTAAAGCCCAAGAGCTCTTTAGTCAGCTTACGGTGAATGCTGCCAGGCCTGGGACTCACCCTTCAGGGCAGGGGGCTCCCCTCTAGCCCAGGCAGGTCCAGAAATGTTGTCTAAGAGCCTAGGCCTGGACTTAGGGACTCCAAGAGGCTGCTTGTTACTCTACCCCACTATGACCAAGCTGGTACCTGGAGTGCAAGAGAAAGTTATCCTTTACTTTTACCTCTGATTTCCTCAAACAGGAGGTGTTTTATTATTTTTATTTTTACCAAAGCCACTAAAGCTAGGAATGTGCTAGGTCACCCTTGAAGCCAGCATGTATGTCTCAAGGCCCAAGGCCCATGGCATACTCCCTGGGTATTTCTGGTGGTTATTCAGAACACAAGGGCTCGTTAGTCAGCAGATGATGAGTCATGCCAGGATCAGGTCTTTCCCTTCAAGGTTAGGGGTTTCCTTCTTGGCCCAGGGTGTGTCTAGAAATGTTGTCTGGGAGCTAGGGCTTGTAATGGAGGCCTCATGACTCTGCCTGGTGCCCTCTCTGTGGCTGAGCTGGTATCCAAAATGCAAGACAAAGCCCTCTTTACTCTTTGCTCTCCTCTCCATAAGCAGAAGGAAGGAGTCACCTTCATTGCTGCAAGCTGCACTGCCTGGGGTTTGGGAAAGAATGTGCAAGCCCTCCCTTAGCCATGCCATCTGGTGTCTCCCTAGGTCACATGACTCCCTAATTCACTGACTCTAAGCCCAGCCTGGCACTAGGAGTTGCCTAGAAATTTCAGTTCTTGTGTTCTAGACTGCCTTTCAAGTTTACCTAGGACCCTAGAGCACTTTGGCCCACAGTGGCAAGGCTTGCCAAGAAACTCAAGTTCTGACCACTGGTATAGGCAATTCCTCTCTGACTAGGGCTGGTCCATATGCTTCCGCCATCTGTGGGTGCTGGCTGGGCCCAGCACGGCTTTATTCTCTGCTGTGACAGGGCAGCACTGAGTTCAGTGTAAAGTCTCCCAGTCAATGCATTCTTCCTCCCCAAAGTTAACAGATTCTCTCTCCACACAGCACAGCCGCTGCCATTTGTAGGGGGTGAGGGGGTAATGAGGGAGGAGTGGAATCTGATTTAAGACTGTCTCTCTTGCCCTCCTCAGTGCCTCTTTCCATCCTATAAAGTTTAAAACAGGTACTGTGACTGCTCACCTGATTTTGAGTTCTTGTGATAGTGCTGTTCTGTGTGCAGATAGTTGTTAAAATTTGGTGTTCCAGCTGGGGGGATGAAAGGTGTAGGCATCTATTCTGCCATTTTCAGATTAGATAATTTTTATCATGCCATCTTCAAGTTCACTGGCTCATTGCTCTGTCATATCCACTTTGCTGCTCAGCACATTCAGTAGATTTTTAATGTAAGGTGTATTTTTCTGTTTTAGAATTTTCATTTGTTTTTAAGATATTATTTTCCTTCTAAAATTTATTATCTTTTCATTTATCACTATATATTTTCCTTCACTTCAATGGGCATAGATATATTAGCTATCTGAAAGTTCTCAGTGGCTAATTTGATATTTGAGTAATCTTGAATTTGGTCTTTGGTCTCATTTGATTATGTTTTCTATTGAGACCAGATTATTGTTTGCTAGTTCTTTGTATGTCGGGAAATTTAGGATAGTGTGCTGAATACTGTAAATGTTATGTTGTGGATGCTATGGTTTCTGTTATAGTCTTCCAAACAGTGTTGAAGTGTTTGTTTTAGCAGGGGAATTAACCTGGTTCAATGCAATCTACAAAATCATGCTCTTGAATAGCAGTTCAAATACTAACTCACCTCTTTTATTTTTTCTTTATTTTTATTATTATTATACTTTAAATTTTAGGGTACATGTGCACAATGTGCAGGTTTGTTACATATGTATACATGTGCCATGTTGGTGTGCTGCACCCATTAACTCATCATTTAGCATTAGGTATATCTCCTAATGCTATCCCTCTCCCCTCCCCCCACCCCACAACAGGCCCCGGTGTGTGATGTTCCCCTTCCTGTGTCCATGTGTTCTCATTGTTCAATTCCCACTTATGAGTGAGAACATGCAGTGTTTGGTTTTTTGTCCTTGTGGTAGTTTGCTGAGAATGATGGTTTCCAGCTTCATCCATGTCCCTACAAAGGACATGAACTCTTCATTTTTTATGGCTGCATAGTATTCCATGGTGTAGATGTGCCACCTTTTCTTAATCCAGTCTATCGTTGTTGGACATTTGGGTTGGTTCCAAGTCTTTGCTATTGTGAATAGAGCCGCAATAAACATATGTGTGCATGTGTCTTTATAACAGCATGATTTATAATCCTTTGGGTATGTACCCAGTAATGGGATGGCTGGGTCAAATGGTATTTCTAGTTCTAGATCCCTGAGGAATCGCCACACTGACTTCCACAATGGTTGAACTAGTTTACAGTCCCACCAACAGTGTAAAAGTGTTCCTGTTTCTCCACATCCTCTCCAGCACCTGTTGTTTCCTGACTTTTTAATGATCGCCATTCTAACTGGTGTGAGATGGTGTCTCATTGTGGTTTTGATTTGCATTTCTCTGATGGCCAGTGATGATGAGCATTTTTTCATGTATTTTTTGGCTGCATAAATGTCTTCTTTTGAGAAGTGTCTGTTCATATCCTTTGCCCACTTGTTGATGGGGTTGTTTGTTTTTTTCTTGTAAATTTGTTTGGGTTCATTGTAGATTCTGGATATTAGCCCTTTGTCAGATGAGTAGGTTGCAAAAATTTTCTCCCATTTTGTAGGTTGCCTGTTCACTCTGATGGTAGTTTCTTTTGCTGTGCAGAAGCTCTTTAGTTTAATTAGATCCCATTTGTCAATTTTGGCATTTGTTGCCATTGCTTTTGGTGTTTTAGACATGAAGTCCTTGCCCCTGCCTATGTCCTGAATGGTATTGCCTAGGTTTTCTTCTAGGGTTTTTATGGTTTTAGATCTAACATGCAAGTCTTTAATCCATCTTGAATTAATTTTTGTGTAAGGTGTAAGGAAGGGATCCAGTTTCAGCTTTCTACATATGGCTAGCCAGTTTTCCCAGCACCATTTATTAAATGGGGAATCCTTTCCCCATTGCTTATTTTTGTCAGGTTTTTCAAAGATCATATGGTTGCAGATATGCGGCATTATTTCTGAGGGCTCTGTTCTGTTCCATTGGTCTATGTCTCTGTTTTGGTACCAGTATCATGCTGTTTTGGTTACTGTAGCCTTGTAGTATAGTTTGAAGTCAGGTAGCGTGATGCATCCGGCTTTGTTCTTTTGGCTTAGGATTGACTTGGCGATGCGGGCTCCTTTTTGGTTCTATATGAACGTTAAAGTAGTTTTTTCCAATTCTGTGAAGAAAGTCATTGGTAGCTTGATGGGGATGGCATTGAATCTATAAATTACCTTGGGCAGTATGGCCATTTTCACAATATTGATTCTTCCTACCCATGAGCATGGAATGTTCTTCCATTTGTTTGTATCCTCTTTAATGTCATTGAGCCGTGGTTTGTAGTTCTCCTTGAAGAGGTCCTTCACATCCCTTGTATGCTGGATTCCTAGGTATTTTATTCTCTTTGAAGCAATTGTGAGTGGGAGTTCACTCATGATTTGGCTCTCTGTTTGTCTGTTATTGGTGTATAAGAATGCTTGTGATTTTTGCACATTGATTTTGTATCCTGAGACTTTGCTGAAGTTGCTTATCAGGTTAAGGAGATTTTGGGCTGAGACAATGGGGTTTTCTAGATATACAATCATGTCATCTGCAAACAGGGATAATTTGACTTCCTCTTTTCCTAATTGAATACCCTTTATTTCCTTCTCCTACCTAATTGCCCTGGACAGAACTTCCAACACTGTGTTTCACATAGTCCCATATTTGTTGGAGGCTTTGTTCGTTTCTTTTTTTTCTTTTTTCTCTGAACTTCCCTTCTCGCTTCATTTCATTCATTTCGTCTTCCATCACTGATACCCTTTCTTCCAGTTGATCTCATCGGCTCCTGAGGCTTCTGCATTCTTCATGTAGTTCTTGAGCCTTGGCTTTGAGCTCCATCAGCTCCTTTAAGGACTTCTCTGTGCTGGTTCTTCTAGTTATCTATTTGTCTAATTTTTTTTCAAGGTTTTTAACTTCTTTGCCATTGGTTTGAATTTCCTCCTGTAGCTTGGAGTAGTTTGATCGTCTGAAGCCTTCTTCTCTCAGCTCGTCAAAGTCATTTTCCGTCCAGCTTTGTTCCATTGCTGGTGAGGAGCTGCGTTGCTTTGGAGGAGGAGAGGCACTCTGCTTTTTGGAGTTTCCAGTTTTTCTGCTCTGTTTTTTCCCCATCTTTGTGGTTTTATCTACTTTTGGTCTTTGATGATGGTGACGTACAGAAGGGATTTTGGTGTGGATGTCCTTTCTGTTTGTTAGTTTCCCTTCTAACAGACAGGACCCTCAGCTGCAGGTCTGTTGGAGTTTGCTAGAGGTCCACTCCAGACGCTGTTTGCCTGGGTATCAGCAGCGGTGGCTGCAGAACAGCGGTGGCTGTAGAACAGTGGATCTTGGTGAACCACAAATGCTGCTGCCTGATTCTTCCTCTGGAAGTTTTGTCTCAGAGGAGTACCCAGCCATGTGAGGTGTCAGTCTGCCCCTACTGGGGGGTGCCTCCCAGTTAGGCTGCTCGGGGGTCAAGGACCCACTTGAGGAGGCAATCTGCCCATTCTCAGATCTCCAGCTGCGTGCTGGGAGAACTGCTACTCTCTTCAAAGCTCAGATGGAAATGCAGAAATCACCCATCTTCTGCGTCACTCACGCTGGGCACTAGACTGCAGCTATTCCTATTCGGCCATCTTGCTTACCTCTTTTATTTTTATCTGAATGTCTTTGTGTCTGCTTTATGCATGCTTGGTTCAGGAATTAACCAAAGACATGGCAAAATTTATATATAGAATTTGAGCTTTCTATACTTGGCTTTATACTTTGTAAATTTTTGTCTTTCTTTCTAGCAGCTGTTGTTGTCCCAAACTTTGTCCTCTAATTCTCCATGACAGATAAAAAAAGACCGTTAGTTTTGCATTACAGTTTTAAGCACTCCATGTATGGCACTGATTTCATCATTCCCTCAGGCTAAAATCAATAACAATGATAAACTAAACCTACACCATTTTGTTATAAGACCAAGAGGTTTGTATGTCTACAGTTCATTAACAGAACCATTACACTACGGTAGCAGGAATGCAGCAGAGATAGGATTATGTTGGGTGAGAGAGGGCATCCCTGTCTTGTGCCAGTTTTCAAAGGGAATGCTTCCAGTTTTTGCCCTTTCAGTATGATATTGGCTGTGGGTTTGTCATAGATAGCTCTTATTATTTTGAGATACGTCCCATCAATACCTAATTTACTGAGAGTTTTTAGCATGAAGGTTGTTGAATTTTGTCAAAGGCCTTTTCTGCATCTATTGAGATAATCATGTGGTTTTTGTCTTTGGTTCTGTTTATATGCTGGATTACATTTATTGATTTGCGTATGTTGATCCAGGCTTGCATCCCAGGGATGAAGCCCACTTGATCATGGTGGATAAGTTTTTTGATGTGCTGCTGGATTCGGTTTGCCAGTATTTTACTGAGGATTTTTGCATCAATGTTCATCAAGGATATTGGCCTAAAATTCTCTTTTTTGGTTGTGTCTTTGCCAGGCTTTGGTATCAGGATGATGCTGGCCTCATAAAATGAGTTAGGGAGGATTCCCTTTTTTTCTATTGATTGGAATAGTTTCAGAAGGAATGGTACCAGCTCCTCCTTGTACTTCTGGTAGATTTCGGCTGTGAATCCATCTGGTCCTGGACTTTTTTTGGTTGGTAAACTATTGATTATTGCCACAATTTCAGAGCCTGTTATTGGTCTATTCAGAGATTCAACTTCTTCCTGGTATAGTCTTGGGATAGTGTATGTGTTGAGGAATTTATCCATTTCTTCTAGATTTTCTAGTTTATTTGCATAGAGGTGTTTGTAGTATTCTTTGATGGTAGTTTGTATTTCTGTGGGATCGGTGGTGATATACCCTTTTTCATTTTTTATTGCGTCTATTTGATTCTTCTCTCTTTTCTTCTTTATTACTCTTGCTAGCAGTCTACCAATTTTGTTGATCTTTTCAGAAAACTAATTCCTGGATTCATTGATTTTTTGAAGGGTTTTTTGTGTCTATTTCCTTCAGTGCTACTCTGATCTTAGTTATTTCTTGCCTTCTGCTAGCTTTTGAATGTGTTTGCTTCTTGATTCTCTAGTTCTTTTCATTGTGATGTTAGTGTGTCAATTTCAGATCTTTCCTGCTTTCTCCTGTGGGCATTTTGTGCTGTAAATTTCCCTCTACACACTGCTTTGAATGTGTCCCAGAGATTCTGGTATGTTGTGTCTTTGTTCACATTGATTTCAAATAACATCTTTATTTCTGCCTTCATTTTGTTATGTACCCAGTAGTCATTCAGGAGCAGGTTGTTCAGTTTCCATGTAGTTGAGTGATTTTGAGTGAACTTCTTAATTCTGAGTTCTTGTTTGATAGCACTGTGGTCTGAGAGACAGTTTGTTATAATTTCTGTTCTTTTACATTTGCTGAGGAGTGCTTTACTTCCAAGTATGTGGTCAATTTTGGAATAGGTGTGGTGCTGAAAAGAATGTATTTTCTGTTGATTTGGGGTGGAGGGTTCTGTAGATGTCTATTAGGTCTGCTTGGTGCAGAGCTGAGTTCAATTCCTGGATATCCTTGTTAACTTTCTGTCTCGTTGATCTGTCTAATGTTGACAGTGGGGTGTTAAAGTCTCCCATTATTATTGTGTGGGAGTCTAAGTCTCTTTGTAGATCACTAAGGACCTGCTTTATGAATCTTGGTGCTCCTGTATTGGGTGCATATATATTTAGGATAGTTAGCTCTTCTTGTTGAATTGATCCCTTTACCATTATGTAATGGACTTCTTTGTCTCTTTTGATCTTTGTTGGCTTAAAGTGTGTTTTATCAGATACTAGGATTGCAACCCCTGCCTTTTTTTGTTTTTCATTTGCTTGGTAGATCTTCCTCCATCCCTTTATTTTGAGCCTATGTGTGTCTCTGCACATGAGATGGGTTTCCTGAATACAGCACACTGATGGGTCTTGACTCTTTATCCAATTTGCCAGTCTGTGACTTTTAATTGGAGCATTTAGCCCATTTACATTTATGGTGAATATTGTTATGTGTGAATTTGATCCTGTCATTATGATGTTAGCTGGTTATTTTGCTCGTTAGTTGATGCAGTTTCTTCCTAGCCTTGATGGTCTTTACAATTTGGCATATTTTTGCAGTGGCTGGTACTGGTTCTTCCTTTCCATGTTTAGTGCTTCCTTCAGGAACTCTTTTAGGGCAGGCCTGGTGGTGACAAAATCTCTCAGCATTTGCTTGTCTGTAAAGTATTTTATTTCTCCTTCACTTATGAAGCTTAGTTTGGCTGGATATGAAATTCTGGGTTGAAAGTTATTTTCTTTAAAAATGTTGAATATTGGCCCCCACTCTCTTCTGGCTTAAAGAGTTTCTGCCGAGAGATCTGCTGTTAGTCTGATGGGCTTCCCTTTGTGGGTAACCTGACCTTTCTCTCTGGCTGCCCTTAACATTTTTTCCTTCATTTCAACTTTGGTGAATCGACAATTATGTGTCTTGGAGTTGCTCTTCTTAAGGAATATCTTTGTGCCGTTCTCTGTATTTCCTGAATGTGAATTTGGGCTTGCCTTGCTAGATTGGGGAAGTTCTCCTGGATAATATCCTGCAGAGTGTTCTCCAACTTGGTTCCATTCTCCCTGTCACTTTCAGATACATCAATCAGACGTAGATTTGGTCTTTTCACATAGTCCCATATTTCTTGGAGGCTTTGTTCTTTTCTTTTTATTCTTTTTTCTCTAAACTTCTCTTCTTGCTTCATTTCATTCATTTTATCTTCCATCACTGATACCCTTTCTTCCAGTTGATTGAATTGGCTACTGAGGCTTGTGCATTCGCCATGTGGTTCTCGTGCCATGGTTTTCAGCTCCATCAGGTCCTTTAAGGACTTCTCTGCATTGGTTATTCTAGTTAGCCATTCATCTAATTTTTTTTCAAGGTTTTTAACTTCTTTGCCATGGGTTCATACTTCCTCCTTTAGCTCAGAGTAGTTTGATCATCTGAAGCCTTCTTGTCTCAACTCATCAAAGTCATTCTCCATCCAGCTTTGTTCCATTGCTGGTGAGGAGCTGCATTCCTTTGGAGGAGAGGTGCTTTGCTTTTTAGAGTTTCCAGTTTTTCTGCTCTTTTTTTCCTCCATCTCTGTGGTTTTATCTACCTTTGGTCTTTGATGATGGTGACGTACAGATGGGGTTTTGGTGTGGATGTCCTTTCTGTTTGTTAGTTTTCCTTCTAACCGTCAGGACCCTCAGCTGCAGGTCTGTTGGAGTGTGCTGGAGGTCCACTCCAGACCCGGTTTGCCTGGTTATCAGCAGCAGAGGCTGCAGAACAGCGAATATTGCTGAATAGAAAATGTTACTACCTGATAATTTCTCTGGAAGTTTTGTCTCAGAGGAGTACCCGGCCATGTGAGGTGTCAGTCTGCCCCTACTGGGGTGTGCCTCCTAGTTAGGCTACTCAGGGGTCAGGGACCCACTTGAGGAGGCTGTCTGTCTGTTTTCAGATCTCCAGCTGCGTGCTGGGAGAACCACTACTCTCTTCAAAGCTGTCAGACAGGGACATTTAAGTCTGCAGAGGTTTCTCCTGCCCTTTGTTTGGCTATGCCCTGCCCTCAGAGGTGGAGTCAGGCAGGCCTCCTTGAGCTGTGGTGGGCTCCACCCAGTTTGAGCTTTGGGGCCACTTTGTTTATTACTCAAGCCTTGGCAATGGTGGGCACCCCTCCCCCAGCCTCACTGCCGCCTTGCAGTTTGATCTCAGACAGCTGTGCTAGCAATGAGCGAGGCTCCGTGGGCATAGGACCCTCCAAGCCATGCACAGGATATAATCTCCTGGTGTGCCATTTGCTAAGACCATTGGAAAAGCGCAGTATTAGGGTGGGAGTGACCCGATTTTCCAGGTGCTGTCTGTCACCCCTTTCTTTGACTAGGAAAGGGAATTCCCTGACCCCTTGCGCTTCCTGGGTGAGGCAGTGCCTCGCCCTGCTTTGGCTCATGCTCGGTGCGCTGCACCCACTGTCCTGTACCCACTTTCTGACACCCCCCAGTGAGATGATCCTGGTACCTCAGTTGGAAATGCAGAAATCACCCATCTTCTGCATTGGTCACGCTGGGAGCTGTAGACTGGAGCTGTTCCTATTCGGCCATCTTCAAAAAGTTACCGTATTCAAACATTCTGCTATCATTAATATAAATCAGTAAACATTAGTTGAGCTATGCCCACAATCTTGTGAAAGACAATATTATAAATGTAAAAAAGTTAGGACTTGTGTCCTTTTGATATCCGTATGTACATTAGTAGAAAAATTATTTTCTTGTTTGCATTTACTGTCTACCTATGGTTTCCTAGTACATGCTAGTGTAAAAAGAGGGCTATCAAACAAACAAAAAGCATTGAGTGTGTTAGTTAGAAAAACATTATTTTCATTACTTATTCTTTTAAAACATATTATAATGTCTACTATATTAAAATACACTTTAAAAAGTTCACTTAAAATCGCTTTTATGATGCTTTTAACTGTAAATTGAACTTCAGAGAAGTTTCTCGAGACATAAATCCTCAAAAATTACTAAAGTTATACTGAATCATATGTATTAACTACTAAAATTTTAAATCAAAATGATTTTCCACAATGGTCACTATTATATCATATATAGTTATTTGATCAGTGTTTGAAAACCATCTGAAATAAACACAAAAGAACTATTTATATAAACCATGTCATCTGAAGTTCAGCAGTGGTTGCAATAACACTTCAGCACAGAATTAGTTCTCTGGATTAATTTTACAGAGGTCCTGGTTGTTACTTGGTTTGTATTTTTATTTTCTTTTATTTTATTATTTTTCTGTTTTCCTAGTGATTCTGTGAAGTATCCATCATCTTTTCAATAATTTTTCTTTGCTTAAAATATCTAGAATTATTTTTTGTTGCTTGAAAGTAAGAATTCTGATTGAAATAGCAATTAAAGAGGTGTGGATATTTCATGTAATAAATATTGAGCTTTTCTTATTTACAAAGATGAACTACATTGTTTTGTACTTTCATAAATGAAGGTGAAGTGGTAGTTAACACCTTGATGCTGGAATTATACTTCCTGGGTTCAAATTTTGGTTTCACTACTTGCTGTATGTGAAGCATTTATCAAGTTGTTTTTATGTCTTTGTGCATCTATTTCCTCCTCCGGAAAATAGTCATAAACTTAGCATGTATCTCATGTTAATTGCATTTATTAAATGATGTAACATGAATAATACTAGTCATAGTGCCTGATATATGGTACTTTTTAAATATTATCTGTCCCCATTAATAGGAAGTATAATGTATAATGGAAAAGTAGGCATTGAGCCTCACTTCAATTCAGTTGTGGTCAGTTATTTCAAAGAAAGAAACTTTCTGGGTGCTACAGTAGAAGCCTGTTACAGTGGAGCCTAACAGCCTAACATAATATTGAAATGTTGGGTAAGGTCATTTTAAGTAAACCTAAGTAGGTTGAACAAGAAAGAAAAATAGGAATCACCTAAGCAAAGAAGGATGAAAAGATTATTTTAGGCAATGAAAACTACACACATGCAGAGTTTCTGTACTAAGAGAGAAAGCATGTTGAGTTTTAGGAGCAAAGAGAGGAACAATTAAGCTTTGGATAAAAACTTAGGTACTTTTCGTTATTTAATGACAATCTGCTCAACTGTCAATTTGAAGCTTTATCCATCAATATGAAGGTATATTAAATATGTGTTATGAGTGCTTCTCTGACCCAACTGGTCTTCCCAACTGCCCTCCCTTAGATAATCCCAGATTTATTCAAATATTCCAATATTTTGTGAAAAAGCAGACACCTAGGAGGTTCCAGTGGTCAAGAACTCCTGCAGTTACTGAGCAGCAATTTTTCCCTCGTAGGATTATAACTTCAAGTCAGAAAATTCATGTCTTCTCCTCTTTCTTCTGTCTTCTTGTTGGTGGAGAGGAAGTGCAATCTTTCTTTTTCCAATTCAGAGACCCTGCATTTTCTTACTTCTATTCTCTATTTAGCATTAACTTTTCTCTTTTTTATTTTTTTATTTTTTATTTTATTTTATTATTATTATACTTTAAGTTTTAGGGTGCATGTGCACAATGTGCAGGTTAGTTACATATGTATACATGTGCCATGCTGGTGTGCTGCACCCATTAACTCTTCATTTAGCATTAGGTGTATCTCCTAAAGCTAACTTTTCAAAGGACATATATTTTCTCAAAATACCAGAAGATACCTTGTCTTTCTGTTCTCAATGAATTCTGAAAGTCAATGAGCTACTAAGGATCTGGCTGCTTATTTGGAAACAAAATAATGGAGGATGACATTGGCCCCATAGTCAGGAGAAATAGGACGCTAAAGGCATTCAGTTCTGCCAGCTTGGGACCTGACAAAACAGTTCTGGAGAAACTTGGAAACCTCAATACAACAGTTGTTGCTAAGCAATAAGAAGGCATTGATCAGATCATCAAGTAACTGACCAAAGAGGAAAAATTTCATAAACAAGTCATTTAAATATGTAGGAAATCATGGAAGAAGGTTTGTGGAAAGTATTAGTGCATCAAACTAGTTTTAAAAAGTTTTATATAACAGAATAATCTGCTCAGTCAGATTAAGTGACAATCACTGTTTGGTCTTGTGAGAAAAGATCAAATGTTATTCATCTCTGCTTTTGGGGAATTAATTGTATAAAGAAGGGCACAATAACTTAAAGTAGAATGATGGCAGTATAATATGGCTGCTATGGTTTGAATGTCCCTCAAGATTCATGTGTTGGAAACTTAAACCCCAATGCAACAGTATTGGGAGGTGGGACCTTTAAGAGGCGATTATGTCACATGGGCCCTGCCCTCATGAATGAATTAGTGCTGCTATCGTGGGAGTGGGTTTGTTATAAAAGCAGATTCAACTCTCCATTTCTAACTCTCTCTCTTCTCTCTTTCTCATGCACATACACTCTTGCCCTTCTGCCTTCTGCCATGAGATGACCCAGTGACAAGGCCTTCACCAGAAGCAGGTCACTTGACCTTGGACTTTCTAGCCTCCAGAGCTGTGAGCCAAATAAAGTTCTATTGTTTATAAATTACCCAGTCTCTGATATCCTGTTATAGTAGCACAAAACAGTACCAGGAAAATTGATATTGGGAGTAGAGTTGTTGCTACAACAAATACCTGAAAATATGGAAGTGGTTTTTGAACTGGGTAATAGATAGAAGCTTGAAGAATTTGGAGAAGCAAGGTAGAAAAAGCCCAGATTGCTGTGAATGGAGCATTAAGCACATTAATTATTTTTATTAGGAAAGAAACGAGAGTCTGAAATCAATTCTATAAGCTTCTGCCTTACAAATCTAGAAAAAGATGAGAAAAGCATATTCAAAAAATAGAAGGAAGAAAATAATAAAAATAAGAGCCAAACTCAGTAAGATAGAAAATGAACAGAAAAAGGAAAAAAAAAAACCAAAAATGTGCTACTTTGAAAAAAAATCATAGTGTGATACATTTATTTATACACTATTCAGTCAAGAAAGATAAAAATACAAACACAGATTCAAGACTGAGATTAAGATGGCAAATAGGAGGCTAGTCAGAGACAGGGCAGCATGTAGAGACTCACATCATTAACTTTTGCTCCAAGAATTACTGCAGGAACATGCCAGGTAAGCTGAGATAATCCACAGACCCTTTGAAGGAACTGGATTGCTTCTGCAGGCTCCTTGAGATGCCAAAAAACTCTGAATCAGCTTGCTTTCTCAGTGGGGAGGCTGACGGTCTGGGGCAAGTTCTCAGAACTGGTCACCAGCTGCCTGGAAACACTTGGTGCGGTAGGTGGGGCATGATGGAAGTGAGACCAGCATTTAGGACTGTGGCTACATGGGAATGGGGTGAGGCCTGTGACTGCTGGCTTTGTCCCACTTCTCTGGTGACCTGTATGACTCAGCAGAGGCAGCCACAATCCACCAGGGAACATAACTCCATTGAACTGGGAATCACACCCCTATTCCCCATAGCAGCTGCAGCAAGCTCCACCCAAGGAGAGTCTGAGCTCAGACATACCTATCTCTGCCCCCACCTGGTGGTCTTTCTCTACCCATTCTGGTTGCCAAAGACAAAGGACATAATATCTTGAGAGCTCTATGGCCCTGCCCACCACCTGAGAAACCTGAATACTTAACCAGGCGACCTCAGGGCAAGTATACATCCTCCTTCTAGTACTGTAGTTGATGTGGTCTTGAACATGCCACCTCCTGGCTGCAGGCCAACCAACACAAAACCAGTGCACTAAACAAAAATACAACTAAGGACCCTCACAGACTCCAGTTAACTCCCCTGCTACCTGCACTGGAGCAGGTGCTGGTATCTGTGGCTGAAAGACCTGAAGACAGATCACATCACAGCACTCTTTGCAGACACTCTCCAGTATTAGCCCAGAGCCCTTTAGCTACACTGGGTGGCTAGACCCAGAAGAGCAATATCAGTCGTTGCAGTTCAGATCTCAGGAAGCCTCATCCCTAGGGGAAAGGGGAGAACACCAAATTAAGGGAGCACCCCTATGGGACAAAAGGATGTGAACAGCAGCCCTTAAGTCCCAGATCTTCCCTCTGACATAGTCTACCCAAATGAGAAGGAACAGAAAAACAATTCTGGTAGTATTACAAAACAAGGTTCTTTAACATCTCCAAAGGATCAAACCAGCTCACCAGCAATGGATCCAAACCAAGATGAAATCTCTGAATTACCAGAAAAAGAATTCAGAAGATCAATTATTAAGCTGATCAAAGAGGCACCAGAAAAAGGTGAAATCCAACTTAAAGAAATCAAAAACATAATACAGGATATGAAAGGAAAAATCTTCAGTGAAATAGGCAGCATAAATAAAAAAACAAACACAACTTCTGGAAATGAAGGACACACTTAGAGAAATACAAAATGCACTGGAAAGTCTTGCAATAGAATTGAACAAGCAGAAGAAATAACTCCAGAGCTCAAAGACAAGGTTTTCAAATTAATCTAATCCATCAAAGAGAAAGAAAAAATGATTAAAAAAATGAACAAAGTCTCCAAGAAGTTTGGGACTATGTTAAGCATCCAAACCTAAGGATGATTGGTGTTCCTGAGGAAGAAGAGAAATCTCAAAGTTTGGAAAACATATTTGAGGGAATAATCAAGGAAAACTTCCCCAGCCTGGCCAGAGAGCTAGACATCCAAATACAAGAAGTTCAAAGAACACCTGGAAAACTCATTGCAAACAGATCTTCACCTAGGCACATAGTCATCAGGTTCTCTAAAGTCAAGACAAAGGAAAGAATCTTAAGAGCTGTGAGGCAAGGCTGGGAGTGGTGGTTCACACCTGTAATCCCAGCACTTTGGGAGGCCTAGGTAGGCGGATCACTTGAGGTCAGGAGTTCAAGACCAGTCTGGCTAACATGGTGAAACCCTGTCTCTACTAAAAGTACAAAAATTAGCTGGGTTTGGTGGCATGTGCCTGTAGTTCTAGCTGCCGGGGAGGCTGAGGCAGGAGAATTGCTTGAACCTTGGAGGCAGAGGAGCCGAGTTCACACCATTGCACTCCACCCTGGGTGACAGAACGAGACTCCAACTAAATAAATAAATAAATAAATAAATAAATAATAGAGCTATGAGGCAAAAGCATCAAGTAACATATAAAGGAAAACCTATCAGAATAACAGCAGATTTCTCAGCACAAACCCTGCAAGCTAGAAGAAATTGGAGTCCTATTTTTTGCCTCTTTAAACAAAGCAATTATCAGTCAAGAATTTTGTATCCAGCGAAACTAAGCATTATAAATGAAGGAAAGATACAGTCTTCTGCAGACAAACAAATGCTGAGAGAATTTGCCACTACCAAGCCAGAATTACAAGAACTGCTAAAAGGAGCTCTAAATCTTGAAACAAATCCTCAAAATACATCAAAATAGAACATCCTTAAAGCATAAATCTCACAAGCCCTATATAACAATAACACAATGAAAAAAACAGGCATTCAGTCAATTAATAGCGTAATGAACAGAAGAGTACCTCACATCTCAATACTAAAATTGAATGTAAATGGCCTAAATACTCCACCTAAAAGATACAGAATGGCAGAATGAATAAGAATTCACCAACCAAGTCTCTGCTGTCTTTAGGAGACTCACCTAACAGATCAGGACTCATATAAACTTAAAGTAAAGGAGTGGAAAAAGGTATTCCATACAAATGGACACCAAAGGTGAGCAGAAGTAGCTATTCAGACCAAACAAACATTAAAGCAACAGCAGTTAAAAAAGACAAAGATGGACATTATATAATGAAAAAAGGATTAGTCCAACAGGAAAATCTCACAATCCTATATATATGCACCTAACACTGGAGCTCCCAAATTTATAACGCAATTACTACTAGACCTAAGAAATGAGATAGATGGCAACCCAATAATGTGGGGTATTTTAATACTCCACTGACAACACTAGACAAGTCATCAAGACAGAAAGTCAACAACAAAAAAATGGACTTAAACTATACCCTACAACAAATGAACTTAACAGATATTTAACAGAACATTCTACCCAACAACTGCAGAATATACATTCTATTCATCAGCACATGGAACATTCTACAAGATAGACCATATGATAGGCCACAAAACAAGTCTCAGTAAATTTAAGAAAATCAAAATTATATCAAGTACCCTGTCATACCCTGGTGGAGTCAAATTGGAAATCAACCCTAAAGGGAACCCTCAAAACCATGCAAATGCATGGAAATTAAATAACCTGTTTCTGAGTGATCATTGGGTTAACTATGAAATCAAGATGGAAATTAAAAAATTCTTTGAACTGAATGACAGTAGTAACACAACCTATCAAACCTTCTGGGATACAGCAAAGACAATGCTAAGAGGAAAGTTCATAGCCTTAAATGTCTACATCAGAAAATCTGAAAGAGCACAAATAGACAATCTAAGGTCACACCTCAAGAAACTAGAGAAACAAGAACAAACCAAACCCCAAATCAACAGAAGAAAAGAAATAACCAAGATCAGAGCATAACTAAATAAAATAGAAACAAACGAACAAAAAAGATAAAAGATAAATAAAACAGTAAGCTGCTCCTTTGAAAAGATAAATAAAATTGATGGATCATTGGTGAGATTAACCAAGAAAAGAAGAGGGAAGATCCAAATAAGCTCAATTAGAAATAAAACGGGAGATATTACTACTTACACAACAGAAATACAAAAGATTACTCAAAGCTACTATGAACACCTTTATGTGGATAAACTAGAAAACCTAGAGTAGATGGATAAATTCCCAGAAATATACAACCCTCCTAGATTAAACCTGAAAGATATAGAAACTCTGATCAGACCAATAACAAGCAGTGAGGTTGAAATGGTAATTTAAAAATTGCCAACAATAAAAAGTCCAGGCCCAGACAGATTCACAGCTGAATTCTCAGACATTCAAAGAAGAATTCATACCAATCCTATTGACACTATTCCACAGGATAGAAAAAGAGGGAATCCTCCCCAAATCATTCTACGAAGCCAGTATCATACTAATATCAAAACCATGGAAGGACATAACAAAAAGAGAAAATTACTGACCACTATCCCTGATTAACATAGATGCAAAAATCCTCAACAAATTACTAGTGAGCCAAATCCAACAGCATATCAAAAAGATAATCCACCATGGTCAAGTGGGTTTTATACCAGGGATGCAGAGATGGTTTAACATCTGCAAGTCAATAAATGTGATATACCATATAAACAGAATTACAAACAAAAATCACATGATCATCTCAATATATGCAAAAAAAGCATTCAACAAAATCCAGCTTAGCTTTATGATTAAAACTCTCAGCAAAATCAGCATACAAGGGACATACCTCAATGTAATAAAAGCCGTCTATGACACACCCACAACCAACATTATACTGAATGGGGAAAAGTTGAAAACATTCCCTCTGAGAAATGAAACAAGACAAGGATGCCCTTTCTCATCACTTCTATTCAACATAGCGCTGGAAGTCCTAGTCAGAGCAATCAGACAAGAAAAAGAAATCACAGGTATCAAATTGGTAAACAGGAAGTCAAACTGTCACTGTTTGCTGATAATATGATTGTATACCTACAAAACCCTAAAGACTCATCCAAAAGCTCCTAGAACTGGTCAACAAATTCACCAGTTTCAGGATACAAAATTAATGTACACAAATCAGTAGCTATGCTATATACCAACAGTGACCAAGCTGAGAATCAAATCAAGAACTCAGCCTCTTTTACAATAGCTTCAAAAAGTATATATAAAATATGTAGGAAAATACCTAGCCAAGGAGGTGAAACACCTTTACAAAGAAAACTACAAAACACTGTTGAAAGAACATAGATGACACAAACAAATGGAAACACATCCCATGCTCATGGATGGGTAGAATCAAATTGTGAAAATGACCATACTGCCAAAAACAGTCTACAAATTCAATGCAATTCCCATCAAAATACCACCATCATTCTTCACAGAACTAGAAAAAACAATCCTAAAATTTATATGGAACCAAAAAAGAGCCCACATAGCCAAAGCAAGACTAAGCAAAAAATAACAAATCTGAAGGCATCACATTACCCGACTTCAAACTATACTATACGACCACAGTTATCAAAAGAGCATTGTATTGGTATAAAAACAGGCACATAGACCAATGGAAAAGAATAGAGAACCCAGAAATAAACCCAAATACTTGCAGCCAACTGATCTTTGATAAAGCAAACAAAAACATAAAGTGGGGAAAGGACACCCTATTCAACAAATGGTTCTAGGATAACTGGCAAGCCACATGTAGAAGAATGAAACTGGATCCTCATCTCTCACCTGATAAAAAAATCAACTCCAGATGAGTCAAAGACTTAAATCTAATATCTGAAACCATAAAGATTCTAGATGATAACATCGGAAAAACCCTTTTAGACATTGGCTTAGGCAAAGGCTTCGTGACCAAGAACCCAAAAGCAAATGCAACAAAAACAAAGATAAATAGGTGGTACTTAATTAAACTAAAAAGCTTCTGCATAACAGAAGAAACAATCAGCAGAGCAAACAGACAACCCCCAGAGTGGGAAAAAATCTTCACAATCAATACACTCAACAAAGGACTGATATCCAGATCTACAAATAACTCAAACAAATCAGTAAGAAAAAAAAATCCCATCAACACATGGGCTAAGAATATTAATAGATAATTCTCAAAAGAAGATAAGCAAGTGGCCAACAAGCATATGAAAAAATGCTCAACATCACTAATTACCAGAGAAATGCAAATCAAAACCAGAATCCGATACCATCTTACTCTTGCAAGAATGACCATAATCAAAAAATCAAAAATTATAGATGTTGGTGTGGTTGCAGTGAAAAGAGAACACTTTTACACTGTTGGTGGGAATGTAAACTAGTAAAACCATTATGGAAAACTGTGTGGAGTTTCCCTAAAGAACTAAAAGTAGATGTACTGTTTGATCCAGCAATCCCACTACTGGGTATCTACTCAGAGAAAAAGAAGTCATTATACCAAAAAGGATACTTGCACACTCATATTTATAGCAGCACAATTTGCAATTGCCAAAAGTATGGAACCAGCCCAAATGCCCATCAATCAACAAGTGGGCAAAGAAAATGCGTTATATACATATACCATGGAATACTACTCAGCCATAAAAAGGAACGAAATAATGGTATTTGCAGCAACCTGGATGGAATTGGAGACTATTATTCTAAGTGAAGTAACTCAGGAATGGAAAATCAAACTTCATATACTCTCACTCATATGTGGGAGCTAAGCTATGAGGACACAAAGGCATAAGATTGATACAATGGACTTTGGGGACTTGGGTGAAAGGGTGGGAAGAGGGCAAGGGATAAAAGACTACACAATGGGTACAGTGTACACTGCTCGGGTGATGAGTGCAACGAAATCTCAAAAATCACCACTAAAGAACTTATTCATATAACCAAACACCACCTGTTCCCCCAAAACCTATTGAAATAAAAAAATAAAAAATACAAACACAAATATATACATACATATACACATATATAGTCACACACATATATGTGTATATATATTTACATATATATCCCTATATATATATCATCATGACTAGAAGTGACTGATCATCATATGTCTTTAGGTCTATACCCTAGTCTGGGATCTGTTTTTTCCTGATCCCATAGATAACAGGGTTGAATACAAGTAGAACAACCATATATACATTGGCCAGAAATATACGAATATAGCAGGGATGCTTTCACCAAGCAGTGTATCAGAAAAAAAATACTGGGATGTAGAAGATGAGCATGACGAACATGGGAACCACAGGTACTGAGAGCCTCGAACTGGCCATTCCATGGTGGTAAGTGAAACACTGTGTAGAGTTTCTTTACATAGGAGAAACCAATTGCAATAAGGTCAATAAATCCCACAAAAAGGCAACCATCCCAAACATATTATTGGCTCTGATACTGGCACAGGAAAGATGGGCAATGCCCATGTGCTCACAGTTGGTGTGGGGGATGATATGGGCAGCACAGAATGACAACAGGAAGATGAGAAACTCAAAAGGGATGATAAAGATTAAAGATCTAATTATCATGACTTCCTAGGATGGCTACCACATTGTTCATGAGAATCATGGTGTATCTCAGTGGATTGCGAATTACAACATAGTGGTCTATGGCCAGGATTATCAGTACCCCAGATTCCAGGCCAGTGCATAGATAAGTCATAAACATCTGTATATAAACAAGGAAAGCACCAAAAACTATTTCCCTGACGTTGAACTGGAAGATACGATAGTAACAATGGACAGGCTTAGGTTAGTGGAAGTCAACATTTTCATCAGTTGCCCCCGATGAAAATACTCAGCTAGCAAATAAAGTGACTGTGTATAAAGACCTACCTTTCAGCAGCCTTGAAATTTTGAAATAATAAGCAAAGTTGAATTCTTTTAGATTGGCTTGAAGCATGCCAATGTTTCACAGACATGGACTCAGCCAAGATGACCAATATTCAATGTTTACCATAGCATTTGGCATAGCTCAGCCGACCTGCTCCAAGACTTGCAGTATTGATGGCTTTGTACAAATTCAGTTAAAAAAAAAAAAAAAACTCTAGAGCTTGATAAACTCCCTAAACAACTTTCCTTTCTTGGGAATTCTGTGTGCACACTGTGCTGTTTTCAAATATGCTCCCGGCTCCCATGTTACAGCCCCTGGAACATATACTTGGTAATGAATGGGGTTTTCTCTTCTGTATTAGTTTCTATGCTCCTTAGAAATTACAGTTCTCTGTTACCCATTTCCATTCAGATTACTCACTTTCTGGAGCACGTGACATTTAGCAAAGTCTCAGAAATGATACAGGAAAACTCTTAGTCGAAGTTCTTAACGTATGATACCAAAATTAAGTGGTCTGGTGGTTTAACATATTTTGGGTAGAGTGAACAAAATTGAACATATTAGAGCCTTAGATATACAAATGTAAATATTCAGGCTCTAAAATGAGATTTTCATAGGTGAAATATTATATAATAATACATTAAATAAACTATAATTGAAAAGTGGTATTTTACTTAGAAGACACTCCACAATGAATTTTTTGTCATCTTTATTCCTTGTTAAATGATCTGTTTAATTTTTTTTAAATTCTGTGTCAATTTCAAAATATCTACTTAGAAAATGATTACTTGGTTACTTTTTCTTTATATATTTATATGACATATCACTTCAGTTTACTTCCACTTGTCAATTTATACTGTCATTTATATTGTCATTACTTTCGCACTATTCTCTGTACATTTCTGCTCATTCTACCTTGAGTTTCAATCAGGGCTCCATTTCCAATTAGGAGCCAACTTCCCATTTTTGCAGCTCCTAGAATACCCAAAGAAATAAATTGTCCTATTTATCTTCTATACCTTATTAAGAATGACTTTATATTATTTCAGCAGCCACACTGTTACAGTCTGCCCTAAAACCCACTCTAGCAAAGACTGTGGAGGATGGGATTTCCCTGAGTCCTTAAGCCCAAGGTAGAACCCTGTTAACTCTTCAAGCTTTATAGTCTCCTGACTGAAAGTCTCTTTCACGAAGGTAAATGCTGAGAGGTCCATGAAGAGGCCCATGCATTGGGATAATCTGGATCTGGAGAGCTGACCTCAAACCAGGGATTGTATACTAGAGTGGATTAGTAAATGAAATCTACATACATTAGAAATAACAGTTAGACTATAATTATGTTTAGTAAGCACTCATTTTGTTTCCAAATCTTTTAATGTTTTACAAGCTGCACAGAGTTTCACAACATTCACTTTAAGCTTCAATATGCCTGCTCATAAAATGCTATAAATCAGTATGAATTTGTTATTATGAACTCAAAGAGTCTAAGTGAAATGCTCAGGTCAAAATTTTAGGTAAGGCCATAACCTGTATTTAAATCTAGATCTTATGACTCCTAGTTAATTTCTCTTGCCACTGTATCCTGCCTGGTTTTGATGAAATACCACATCATTTTAATCGTCATGAACTTCAGCTTCGGATATGTAAATACAGAGAATCTTCATGTGGAAAGGCTATTCAAGACAATTACTGGGCAATAACTTTTACAAAACCTCTGTCTCTCTTTAGGCATTTTGTAGTATCATGGGGCTTAAGTGTGAGTACTTTTTGCACTTTTAATGGGTGAAACAGAGAGATTGTTTTGGAATCTTTGAGCTATACCTTCCAACAGACCGTACTGAAATCATGAGACGTTGTAGGGGATATAATGCTATTGGCTCATGTGGGAATGCAAGAGAAGTAGTAAAAAAAATGTTTCCAGTGTTTATTTTGTTATGATCTCATTATTGTCTAACTGAATTGTTGTGGAAGATCCTCTTGGGGGCAAAATGCCAAAAGCTTTTAGGGTTGAGTATCCTAAGTACCTGCTCTCGTATCTGTTTTGTTTTGACCCCATAGATAACAGGGTTAAGAGCAGGGGGAAAACCACATACAGTTTGGCCAGAAGAATGTGGATGTAATGAGGGATGTTGTGGCCAAAGCGGTGTGTCATGAAGGAAAAGAGGGCTGGCAGGTAGAAAGCCAACATAACACAGATGTGAGAGCCACATGTGCTGAGTGCCTTAAGCCGGGCATCCCAGGATGGGAGATGGAAGACAGCTCGGAGGATTTGGACATAGGAAAATCCAATCACAGAAAGGTCAATGTATCCCACTGAGAAGGCAATCAATCCATATATAACATTAACTCTAATACTGGCACAAGCTAACTTTGCCAAGCCCATGTGTTCACAATAGGTATGAGGGATAATCCGGACACCACAGAAAGGCAATCTCAGGATGAGAAATATGAATGGAGTCACAAATACCAAAGTCCTGACAATGATGACTATGTCCAGAATGGCTATTACTTTGTTGGTAAGGATCATGCTATATCTCAGGGGGTTGCAGATGGCAATATAGCGATCTATGCCCGTGACTGTCAGTACCACAGACACCAGGCCAGTGCATATATGAATGGTATACATCTGTGTGATGCAGGCACCAAATGCAATCTCTCCAAGATTAAACCAGAAAATTCCCAGCATCTTGGGAATGGTTGCTGTAGACAAGCCCAGATCAGTGCCGGCCAACATGGCTAGGAAGTAAAACATGGGTTGGTGGAGGCTCTGTTCAGTCTGTATCACAAACAAGATAGTGATGTTCCCTAGAAGGGCTGTTAGATACACTGCAAAGAAGGGGAAGCCAATCCATACATGCACATCTTCCAGCCCTGGGACCCCCACTAGGAGGAAGGTGGAAGGGTGAAACTGTGTATTGTTGGTATGAAGCATATTGGTGGCCATTCCCTACAGACACATTTCTTGCATGAGTTTTCTTGCTTCCAGTGAGAAACCATAACTTCTTTCACAGCATGGTGTCTATTTCTTGGGGAAACAGAAAATCCATTCTTTAACTCCATAATATAGCATAAGAGACCTAGAGAGGGAATATGAAATATAGTTAAAAAGACATTCTCACTTTTAAATATTTGCCTCACTTACACAGGAAACCATGCAGAAAGTTTCCAAAATATAGCAATCCTGCACTTCCCATGTCTTTCCTCCCTTCAGTCTCTAAGAAAAAACTTCCATATGGCATTACATTAGCATAAATTTATTGCTAATTATACTTGTTAATCAGGATGTAAAGAGTAGCCAAGATGAAGAGTGTGTGTGTGTGTGTGTGTGTGTGTGTGTGTGTGTGTGTGTAAAATGTCACTGGACTGAGATTGAGGAAGAAATGATAAGAGGAATGATACATTCTTGCAAATTAGATCTGAGAAGTTAAGAATATTCTCTGTGAGAGGAGACTCAGTAAAGGTGGAGGATTGGTTAGTTGGTGTTTGGATTTGAGATAATAAATAAAATTTTTAAATTTAGATACATAGGGTAACTATTGCATAATTCCAGAAAAACAATGCTCCCTCTTAGAACTTCAAAGGCCCTTCACTATGTTATATTATGTTTTCTTTCCTGAATAGAAAACACTGGATGCTCTCAGATACTTTGCAGTGCCTTTTGTGATTTATGATCTTCTTTTCTGTCTTCTCCATTTCGCATTATATAAATGGGCAATCGCTTCATAATGCCACCTAGATAGTGGCAGTGTAATTGTCTCTATCTTTTTAAAAGATACTGAGGTCAGATACTTGCCTCAGATTGGGGACAGTCTAGTTTGTATTAATGCTGTAATAGTTTCCCTGGTATATTGATGGACAGTGATATGTTTAAGTTCACTGCAGGCTAGTTTACCGTCACAATTGAGTCTTTCTGGTGTGCCTTGTGGTTGAGTCTGGTTTGTAACTGGCTCTGTGCAATGGATGCAATCTGCAACATAATAGGCCTGTAGGGTGCTTGGGTGTGTGCAAATGAGACTAGGACTTGATTAGAAACTTTGCTGCTACAGGGTGTATTCTGTGGTAGGCTCTGGGCCATGGATGGAATACATTCAGTTATTGGGTTGATCAGATTCGGGCAGTCCCATATCCGTATCAGTGCCATGGGTCAAATTACTTTGATGCTCATTTGAGTGCAATGATTTCTAATATGGTGCTACTAATCCTAAAGAAAAACTATCCCTACGACTTGGCTATAATGCAGGCCCAAAGAACTGCTTTGGAAGTATAGTGGTATGTGTATTTGGGTTTGTATATTCTCAGATTCTGTCCAATTTCATGGTGTGGAATTGCTTCCCAAGATATGTCACGATTCTGCTAAAGGGAGGGAAGATACTTTATGATATGATCATTTACTGAGTTGTGTTAATCATCTTTTTCTCCTTATGGGATCTGATTATAGGAAAGTCAGTGTCACAAAATCAACATACAAAGATGAGTAGCATTTCTATATACCAGTATTCTTCAAGCTGAGAACCAAATCAAGAACTCAAACCCATTTAAAATAGCCACACAATAATAAAATATGTAGAAATACATTTAACCAAGGAGGTGAAAGATCTCTACAAGGAGAACTAAAAAACACCAATGAAAGAAATCACAGATAACACAAACTAACGGAAAGACATTTCACACTCATAATCTGGAGGAATCACTATCAGTAAAATGACCCAAAGCAATCTACAGATTCTATGAAATTCCTATGAAATTCCCAAAGCCATTTTTTCAAATTAGAAAAAACTATTCTAAAATTCATATGGAACCAAAAAAGAGCCCAAATAGACAGAGCAATCCTAAGCAAAAAGAACAAAGCCAAAGGCATCACACTACCCAACTTCAAATTATACTCCAAGGCTGCAGTAGCCAAAACAGCATGGCATTGCTGGAAACATGACACAAAAATAAGTGGAACAGAATAGAGAACCTAGAAGTAAAGCCACACACCTACAACGAACTGATCCTTGGTAAAGTCAACAAAAACAATCAACTGGGTAAGGATATGTTATTCAGTAAATGTGTTAGGGAAATTGTCTAGCCATATGTAGAAGAATAAAACTGGACCCCTACTTCTTACCATATACAAAAATTAACTCAAGATGGACTAAAAACTTGAATATGAGGCCTCAAACTATAAAAATCCTAAAAGACCTAGGAAAAACTTTTCTGGACATTGGCCCTAGGCAAATAATTTATGATTGAGACTTCAAAAGCAAATGCAATGAAAATGAAAACAAAAATAAACAAATGGGATTTACTTACCGTAAAAAGATTCTGTACAGCCAAAATAAACAATTCACAGAGTAAACAGACAACCTACAAAATGGGAGAAAATATTTGCAAACTATGCATCTGACAGAAGACTAACATCAAGAACCAATAAGGACTTAAATAATTAAACAAGCAAAAGACAAAACCCAATTAAAACGTGGGCAAAGGTTGAATAGACATTTCTCAAAAAAAGACACACAAACAGCTAACAAGCATATGAAAAAACGTTCATCATCATTAATCATCAAAAAAATGCAAATTAAAACCACAATGAGGCCAGGTGCAGTGGCTTATGCCTGTAATCCTAGCATTTTGGGAGGCCGAGGTGGGAGGATAACTTGAGCCCAGGAATTCCAGATCAGCCTGGGAAGCACAGGGAGACTTCATCTAAAAAAAAAAAAATTAGCTTGGTGTGGTGGTGTGCGCCTATGGTTACAGCTACTCAGGAGGCTGAGGTGAGAAGATCACTGGAACCTGGGAGGTCAAGACTGCAGTGAGCCGTGATTGTGCTACTTCACTCCAGCCTGGGTGACAGAATGAGACTCTGGCTCAAAAATGAACAAGCAGACAAACAACAACAAAAACAAAAACACAGTGAGATACCATCTCACACCAGTCAGAATGGTTATTATTAAAAAGTGAAAAAATAACAGATGTTGGTGAGGATGTGGAGAAAAAGGAACACTTACACAGTATTAGGGATGTAAATTAGCTCAACCTCCATGGAAAACAGTATGAAAATTTCCCAAGGAACTAAAAATAGAACTATCATTATTTCTAGGAATCCTGCTATTGGATATCTACCCAAAGGAAAATGGACTGATCAAAAATACACCTGCACTGATTTGCTTATCACAGCACTATTCACAATAGCAGTCATGAAATCAACCTAAGTGTCCATCAATGGTAGATTGGGTAAATAAAATGTGGGACGTATACACCATAGAAAAGTACACAGCCATAACAAAAAATAATGTCCCTTGCAGCAATATGAATGCAGCTGGAAGCCATTCATGCAGAAACAGAAAACCAAATAGCATATGTTCTCACTTATAAGTGGGAGATAAACAATGGGTACACGTGGACGTAAAGATGGAAACAATAGACACTAGAGACTACAAAGGTGGGGAGGGAGGTAGAGAGGCAAGAGTTGAAAAACTACCTTTTGGGTACAATGTTCACTATTTGGGTGATGGGTTCACTAGAAGCCTATGCCCCAGCATTATGCAATATGCCCAGGTAACAAACCTGCACGTGTATCCCCTTGAATGTCTAAAAATAAAAAAGTTATGTTTACAATACAAAAGAGTCAGTATCAATACCTTTCACCCACTAATAACCACAAATTAGCTTTATCTTTCTATTTACATCTATCCCCTGCCCCAGCATCCAATCTGTCAGAGAATTCTTTACATTTTGTCTTTTACTAAAAGGAATAATAACTAAGTTTATGTTAGAGGGAAAAAACGTCTAGCTGACATTATGTGCCAGGTATTTTTTCAGTGCTTTAGAAATGTGATTTTATTTAAAGATTAAAGCAGTTCTGAAATTGGCACTTCTGTCCCCATTTACAGAGGAGGTAAATGAGATTCAGGCCAGGGAATTAAAAACTATATCTTACTCAATAGCTGCTGCTATTAGTAATTTTTTATATGTAAGCTGGGGGTAATAAAATTAATCACATGATCACCACATCACGTAGGGACTGTTCTGAAAATTAGAAGTTATAGACGTGGTGTGATTACTTTCCACATGGATTTTAAATAACTGTAATCATCATCATTATTATTACTTTCAATAGGGAGAAGGAGAAATATTTCTCCAGACCCTCTCTTTTTATCGTACTCACCATTTGCTGCCTTTAAATCCTTATTTCTCATACAATGTATTTCATATCTCTATTAATATATAACATCCTTACAGTTATAAAGATTTGAAAACTTTGAATAATTTTTCATTCAAATTATTTCTTCTTCTCTGATTTTTTTTTTGTTGTTGACACAGTGTCCCACTCTGTCGCCCAGGTTGGAGTGCAGTGGCGCTATCTCAGCTCACTGCAAGCTCCACCTCTCGGGTTCACGCCATTCTCCTGCCTCAGCCTCCCGAGTAGCTGGGACTACAGGTGCCTGCCACCACGCCCGGCTAATTTTTTTTTTTTTTTTTAGTAGAGACGAGGTTTCACCATGTTAGCCAGGATGGTCTTGATCTCCTGACCTCGTGATCTGCTCGCCTCAGCCTCCCAAAGTCTTCTCTGATTATTATACCCTGTTCTGTCTTTAAAATCTCTATTTATATTCCTACCTACATTTTAGTTTTTCTACTTTTCTTTTCTTTCTTTTTCTTTCTTTTTCTTTTCTTTTCTTTTTTTTTTTTTTTTGAGATGGAGTCTCTCTCTGTTGCCCAGGCTGGAGTACGCTGGTACAATCTCAGCTCACTGCAACCTCCACCACTTGGGTAGAAGCGATTCTCCTGCCTCACCTTCCTGAGTAGCTAGGATTACAGGTGCCCACCACCATGCCCGGCTAATTTTTGTATTTTTAGTAGAGACAAGGCCAGGCTGGCCTTGAACTCGTGACCTCAGCTGATCTGCCCGCCTCAGCCTATCAAAGTGCTGGGATTACAGGCGTAAGCCGCCACACCCGGCCTATTTCTATTTTCACTGATATACATAGACTAACATTGTTCATCTGAATTATTACCAAATTGTCTTACTTGGTTTTTCAGTTATTGTGTTTCCTCCAATGTAATGCTTCCGCAGGGGTCAACCGTAAATGCCAATAAGATGATCATCCTGCTAATGGTGGAATACAATGATTAGCTTAAAACATTAAATTTATTCATGGCTATTTACAAAGATTAAAAAATAGAGGTTATATATCACAATATAATTAATTGTATTAATGGAGAAAAATCAGCTATAGGAACAAAATTTATGTTTAATTTTATATTTTCACTGTTTCCTGTGAATATAAATCCAGCTTTTCTTTTGCGATATGCAATTTCAAATCCAACGGCTATTATTTTTCACCTTAAGACAGTGCTTGTTACAAGAATTTTATTTTCTAAAATATTAGCTTTGGAGAATTGTATTGTTCACTTAAAGTAATTTTGGTGTAGGACTTTGAATTTCCTAACATTGTCACAGCCATTTAATTCACCATGGCCTTAGCAATCTTTTCATAGTTAAACACAACAATTGAAAAAAATGTGTAGTGGTTCTCTTGTCAGTGAAGTAAAACATTTCTACACTCAAAGTCTAAAGCAATCTTTTCTTTACATTGAGTGCGCAATTAAAATAATTTTTGAAATCGATTATCATAAGCATTTTCTGAGAACACAAACTATGGCCCATGGACCAAATCTGGCCCACCATTTGTTTTTGTAAATTAAATTTTACTGGGGCAAAATTATTCTCATTCATTTATGTATTGTCTGTGGCTGCTTTTAATCTACAATGGAAGATCTGAGGAGTTGTGACTGAGATCTCATGGCAGGAAAATATTAAAAATATTAACTCTCTCTCTCTTTATAGAAAAAGGGCACCGACCCCTGAGCCATAAGAATAAAATTTCAGTAGTGCTCCATATCCTTATGAAAAAAGTCTTTATTTCATAAAATGCAGTGAAGAATCTTAAACATTAATTTTAACCTATCTTTACAGTATTATCATCTCCACACTGCAGTCAAACTGCACTTCAAACTTTCTGCATGCTTTCTTCTCTATGTCTTTCTTCATATTTCCTCTTATGAGGAGACTTTCCTGTCTAGCTTTAGTCACCACTATAGTACATAGCCTAGATTTATTAACATACAATCTACATAGCCTGCCTCAATCTGCTTATTTCAAGATTATCCATTCTTTTTTTTTCTATTTTTCCAAAGGCCAATCTATCTTTCTGTTACGTGAGTTATCAGCGGTTTTCAAAATGAGTTCCCTGGACCAATAGCATCAGCATCACCTGGTAACTTGTTATAAATGACATTTCTTGGACACTAACTAAGACCACCTTAATCAGAAGCTCTTGAAGAGGGGTCCAGTAATCTGTTAAAAAGCCCTCCAGGTGATTCTGATGCTTATTCCAATTTGAGAACCACTGGTGAATATCTACCACTAGGTTATAATTTCTTTGAAGGCAAAACTAGTGTCATATTTATCTCCATGATAACATGATTTTTTTAATGCCAGGATCCACAAATGGCTATTGAAAGTTGAGTGCAAATAATAATCTTCCCTATTGTTATATATAGTATTTTAGATTGAATTCCTAAAAACATATCTGAGATAGAGAATGGCGGGCAGAAAGATTTTTGAAAAAGGCTCTGGGAAAATATGCTTCTAAAGAAGCCAGGAAGGTAGGATTGGATCAGAAGACAAACTTCTTTATCATGTAGTTACATCTGAAGCCTCAAATGATACGATATGAAGCTCTGGAGATGGTTTGATCTCTCTAAGTTGTCCCACACACACAAAAAAAGTAAGCCTTTTTAATTTTTTTGTATTTCTATATTATCTAGTTGTTGGCAACGGGCCACACTGTGTGATGCGACATGACCTCAGATGAGGCAGTTCCTTGGATCTGAGGGCAATTCCAGGGAGAGGTGAAAATTTGAGGTTTCAGCATCTGAGATTCCTAATAACTAGTCATAGGTGCATAGGTCTTGAAAAGCAGACCACACAGCTATAACCAGGGAATGATCTGTTAACATGCTTCTCATCTTCATGAAATGCTCTTTTTTTTTTATTTTAAAACACTTATCCTTCTCTTTTCCTTTAACTCTCAGAATGCTCTTTGAAGTTTGTTTACTGCTTTTCTTCCTTTATCATGTCCTTAAGTAATAGTCTCTTCTTGACTGCAGCTATGAATTTGGGTTTTTCTTAACTACTATCTCTTTCTCTTGCTACTTCCTTAGAAGATGGCCCTATCTACAGAGACTCTGGCTGAGTCACTGGAGCTCCATCATCCCACAAATCACTTTAGTTACTGTCATTGAGGACCCGCTTTCAGCGTAACCAGGAGCTGACTCACCTACCTCTGCCCCGCATCTGAGAAATTGTCTGTGAAGGACCGGATACCCCAGACTGCAACCTGTATGCGACATAGTTCTTACTATTCAGAGCCAAGGAGTTATATGAGAATTCTTGTCCCCTGGGAAGGGCTTCCCTAAAGTGTGGGCTGTGTCACTGGACCTGGAGAGAAAACAGAAAATTTCCCTACTCCTGAGGATAGGGCTCTAGGTTATCTTGTCAGAGATACCTTCTGCTTGCTGATGATCCGTGCATCCTCTAGTGGGTACATTCCCTGCACAGGTCCCAGGGGTCTATTCAGTCAGAGGCATAATGACCTCACACTTACACCTTAAATCTGACTGTGGTATCAGGTGATTAGTTACTCTTGACAGAGAGGCAAGAAAAGAGCCCTGTAAGAAGGAACCCAGCATCGCCTTAAAGTCATCTCTGAAATATATGTACATTAATAAGTGGCAGAGATAGAATTCTAACTTCAGTTTCCAATTCATGAGATATATCTGTTACAAGAATTACATTCCATGATTTTTGTGAGTGTGTAATGCATCTAACACGATACATAATATTAATAGAAATATCAAAATGAATATATATATATACAGAAAGAAAAGCAGTTTAACCTACAGATTAAGAACATGATCTTTTGATTCTCTTATTTGTTCTGTGATCTTGTTCAATCACATTTGCCATTCTAAGTCTTGGTTTTCTCAAATGGAAAATGAGAAAAAATTATATCAATATTGTAACAGTATAATAAGATAATGTCTGGAAGGTGCTCAACACTTATTTGTTAGAAATTAATTAATACATTAACACTGGCTATGCATTTTCACAAATCTTTTACAACATTATCTCTGAAGTTAACACTTTGGTGCAGCACACCAGCATGGCACATGTATACATATGTAACTAATCTGCACAATGTGCACATGTACCCTAAAACTTAAAGTATAATTAAAAAATAAAATAAAATAAAAAAATTAAAAAAAAAACACTTTGGAGTTAGGCAACATAAATTTAAATATTTTTTTCTTAGATTCTGTATCTGGGAAAACATTTCTTAACCTCTATCAGCTTCCTGTTCCTTCTTATAGATTCACAAGGGTGACGAAAATGACAAAACACATTTCACACTTTTTTTTTTTCAGAGTAAGTGAGATCATGCATTTGACTAGAACAGCAGAGTGTTTGATATCTAAATATTATTAAATGGACATTATTTCTATTCCTTATTTGAAGTAGAATTTTTGGTGTTCAATAACATATATAAATATTCAGTAGAAAAAGTTATTTACCTTTTTAGTTCATTAGATTGTTCATTTAAATGACTGTCATTTATTTGTTCAGGAAATGTATTTATTGGTACACATGGACATAAAGATGGGAACAGCAGACACTGGGGACTACTAAACGTGGGAGAGAGGCCGAGGACAAGGGTTGAAAAACTACTTATAGGGTAATATGCTTACCACCTGGGTATATTAGTTCATTTTCACGTTGCTATAAGTAAATATCTGAGGCTGGGTCATTTATAAAGAAAAGAGATTTAATTGACTCACAGTTCCACATGGCTGGGAAGGCCTCAGTAAACTTAACAGTCATGGTGGAAGGGGAAGAGGCACATCTTACAGGGCAGCAGGTGAGAGAGAAAGAGAATGCCCGTACAGGGGGAGCTGTCAAACACTTAAAAAACCATCAGATCTCATGATAACTCACTATCATGAGAACAGCATGGGGGAAACCAACCCTGCAATCCAATCACCTCCCAACAGGTCCCAACCCTAATGTGGGGATTATGCGGACAATTCAAGATGAGATTTGGATGGGAACACAGAGCCTAACCATATCAGTGGGTGATGGGATCATTCATACCCCAAACTTCAGAATCACACAATCTACCCATGTCACAAACCCACACATGTAGCCCCTAAATCTAAGAGTTGAAATTACAAAATAAATAAATAAATTTTACAAAAAAGTATTTATTTTTACCACTAGATGTCAGTAATGCTCATCCTACAAACCAATGTTGCTTGATTCAACCTTCTTTTATTGAGCTCCTGATATGAATTAGACAACATAATAATTAGATGCTCATTAAATACAGGCTAAATCAGCAAGTGCCATTTGAGCATTATGTATATGTGAAAGTCAAATCAGCTACATTTCTTGAACATGAGCTATTGTGCTAACTGTAAGTTTTCAAGATATTTTTGTTATATCTCTATTTGTATACCTCTGAGTTCAAAATCATTTCTTCAGGGAGCTTTGATTTCTTTTACAATAAAAGAATGTAAAGGATGAAAAGTTAGTGACTTTTCTTGATTATTTCTAATGTTTCCTATAAAATTGGATATATCTTACTATGCATTATCATATTGATCTTTTTGAATTACAATATTAATTAAAGCTTTGGAAAGCCCAAAGTTTTCCTTAATACCCGTGAATCTTATAAACCACATAGAAGAATACCCCTAGCATATAAAATGTTCTTTCATTTTACTTTTGGCCTTACAGAGAGAATACTCTAAAATTATGAGAAAACTAAGAATATGCCTGGTGATTATTCCATTACTTTTTTATTCTCATTTCAATTCTCAGTGCAAACATACTAGATTATATTTCACAGTATATTAGTCCAAATGATTTTTTATCAGCATTATAATTCTTGGGCTGCCTAAAAGAATACAAAAAAATTCAAAATGATTCTAAGAGGATTCTGAGAACAAAAAGGAGAGTATCTAATGCTACAAATAAATAAATACTGAAATAAATAGCACACAATAGTAATTGAAAGGAGAATATATAAAAATATTGGCCTCCTCATGTTTGTTCAGAATTTTCCTCCAGCCCTTTGTTTATGTGGGCCAATGTGCTGGAGATCTCCTTTCGGCCTCTCTAGGTCCATTCTATACTCTGTGTCCTAAGAGATTCATGACTATGTACTGTATCAATAGCCTCTTTTGTCCCATAGAATCTGCTTGGGTTCAGAAAATGGGAAGCACCAGCAGGTGAGGGGGAAGTGAGTGAGGTCGAGATATTTATTCTGGTTCCCACCCGCTCCTTCATTGCAGGTGACCTGCAGGTCACCACGGGCTCTGTGAGTACCTCCAAATAAATTGCAACTTCTATCTGCAATGCTCTCTGGGCCTCCAGATGCCAGGAACTCCTTCTCCTCTTTGGACCCCAGAGTAAACATTCCCACACTTACTATCCTTATAGTCTCTTGTGGAATTTCTAAACTGTGCCTATATATTTGTCTTAGTTTAAGGGGTCAGCTTGAGTTTGCTAACTATGCTTTCTAGAACCTTGACTAATATTGCCAATAAGCAGCCTTAGATTTTCCTGTAGATTCTTCTATTTAAACTTACTTTTATCACATGTAATAATATACAATACATAATATATTATATATAGATGCTCCTTAACTTACAATGGGGTTATGCTGCAATAAACCCATGATAATTTGAAAATATTTTATGGCTGAATAGTACTCCATTGTATATATGTACCACATTTTCTTTATCCATTCATCTGTTGATGGACATTTAGGTTGCTTCCAAATCTTAGCTATTGTAAACAGTGCTGCAACAAACACTGGAGTGCTGATATCTCTTCTATATATTGATTTTCTTCCTTTTGTTTGTATACCCAGCAGTGGGATTGCTGGATTATGATGTGGTTATTACACATTTCATGCTTGTATCAAAACATCTCATGTACTCCATAAATATATGCACTTACTGTGTATCCATAAAAATTAAAAAAGAAACAAATCCATTGAAAATATTGTTCAATATTTTGAAGGCATTATGCTTGAGCAGGACAATGGATAATGCAGCACCCAAAGTAATGATGCAATTAGCATGAAATAAATGGAATTTGGAAATGCAAGAGGTAAGAAGATCTAGATTGTCTTCAAGAGACATGACATTGTTAGTAATAACAATGGTATTACAGACACTATCACCTTACCAGGGGTTGATCTTGGCTTTATTCCATTGTAAGTCAAGGAAAGTACTGAATGCATATACTCAAACTATTCTAAAGTCAAAAAATTGTCCAATTAAAACATTGTAAATCAAGGTTCATCTGTATATTTATAAATATACATGTGTATATAGAAACATGTGTAAGTATAGGTAAAATTTACTGCTCTTATTGTTTATTTTGAAATAGGTAGTTTTATCTTTGGATTCTAATTTCTTAAGACTTTTGAACTACATTCAAATATATCTCAAAGTAGCTAATTTTGTAGTTGTTGGAAAAGAATAATAGATACTTCACAAGCGAATATTTTTAAATGGCCCATAAGAGCTAAAAATATACTTGACATCATTATTAGTTATTAGAGAAATAAAAATTAAAACTGCAATGGGATAATGCTTTTTACTCACTAGAGTAGCTAAATTCAAATGACTGACAACACCAAATGTTGGTGAGAATGTCAAGCAATTGGGATTTTCATATTTTGTTGGTAGAAGTGTAAAATGGTGAAATCACTTTGGAAAACTGTTGAGAATTTTCTTCAAATTTGGCACCAGAAAAATGGAAAAGTCTGCAGGCATCTGGAATTTTAAAAAGTTTTTTTGGGAAACTAGGATAATATAGCAAGGCTCTGACTGATATAGGAGTTATGGATCAATAAACCAATTGAATGGAGCAATGTTGTAACATATTCAAGAAGATATTGTATCTGAATTGAACTTCATGGAAGTTTATTTTCAGTTACACTGAATTATGTCTGTTCCCAAAGTGCTGGTGGGTAACATAAAGTTAGAGATAAACAGCATTAATATTCTCACACTTACTATCCCGTAAGAGTCTATGAGCCAGGCTGGTTTCCATATTCTGTAGAATACCCTGTGATGCATAAAGGGTTCCCAAGGAGAAGGATTGCTTGACGGGGTGAGCAAGGTTTATGGAAAATGGCATTGTCTTCGAGTATTCAATACCAGTAGAATATAATTAACTCTGGCATTGATGTCTTTTTTTAATGAAAGTAAGTAATTCAAGACCAAAGCTGTTGAAACTTTAAATTATTTTGAGCCTTAAAAGAATGTGATTATAGGACTTGAGTCACTAACAGCTGTAACCTAGGAAGTTGTAGTATTTGTTTCCCTGATTATAAAATAGCCTTTTTCCATTACCTACATTGTTTTTTAGAATGTTGTAAAAGACTAACGAGTGCCAGAGAAGACCCTTTCCCTCTTTATTTTTGATCTTCGTTATTGATTAACTTCCTTCTTCCTTGTTTTACACAAAGACCTCATGACTATTACATTGTCAAAGTTAAAATGTTAAAAATACTCATTTAAATTGGAAAAAGAAAACAAGCTATAACTAATCAATTTGCTGTAACTCATAAATCAAGTTTGTATGGGGAAATCTTTAATTCTGCTAAATTTCTTTGCTTTCTGCCTACATAAGTAAAACCTTAACTTTTCAACTTTGGAGGATTGACCTCATTTCTTTGGATTCTGTGTTTCCCAGATGGTCATCCTTAGCTTTGCATTTGAATAAACACTTACACTGGATTCTCATCCTATTATTTCAGGTTGGCATTCCTTTTGTCACCATTTTCTCAATTATATTTATCTTTTGTGTCTTTTTTCTTCAGCTTGTTAGCACCCTTCTGGTCCCATCTTGTTTGATTTCGTGAAAGAAAACTACTGTCCAGAGAAGGGATCCCAGTACAATGACTCTGCTCAGCCATGTTTAAGTGTGGTGTTCCAGTTTGATTATGAACCATTTCAGGGCCAGCATTATGGTGCACTCCCATCTACACTGTGGACACTATTATGCTTATATTAAAATTTTCCGACTCCCATCAATATATTTAACCAGAAAGTTGCATTATACATGTCACAGATCCTTTCATATCACTGAGAAAAGAAAAAACTTTGTCTTTATTTAGCATGTTTATATATGGTACAGCTATTGAGGGCCTGGATGCTCGTCTGTGCTTACCACTCAGTACTGTGGACCACAGTGATGAAGACTGTGCTGATTTCAGCTTCTCTTTATCACTATACTACTTGCACCTGTACTCAGTTTCTGTGGTCTCCCTCTTCTCATTACCAACACCAAACCCAGGCTACTTGTTCTACCTCTTGTTTTACTTGATCTCCACTTGGGACCCATGATGAAGCCTCTCACGTATAAATAAAATATTTCCTATTTAAATCTCCTGCAAGAGTTAAGAATTTGTAGTCAAAAGGATTTATCTGAGTGATCTTCCTTCACTTGATACATGAGAATGATGCTAAAGATGGGTATATTTTATGCACACAAATACCTGCTTTCTTTAGACCTCAGTTTTTTTTATTTGTAAGACAAAGGGAATAGATCAAGTTTCAATGTATTTCCACATTTAAAACTCTATGTTCCCATAAAATGTTAAGTACATGAAGCAGAAGCTGCAAAAATCAAATTAGAACCCATGCGTACAGACCTAAAGAAAATCTACAAAATACTATAGAATTCAGGAATTGTGCTTAGCCAGTGTTAAGACCAAGAACTGTCCAGATTCACAGATACTGAATAGGTGATGTTGCTTTTCTTGTCTACTTGGCTATATCCGCCCCCATTTCCTAAAATCGTTATCTGCATACTTTTGAGTATTTTGTATATTGTCATACAAACTACACAGTGGTTCTAAATTATAGAACATGAGGGAGACTTCTCCTGATTTTGAAGCATGAGTACCCTGATAAGTCACAAATTTCAGTTCAATGTCTCTTTTATCTATTTTAAAGCAAACCACATTCTCCAGCCATATCTGAAGTTTGAAAATGGGACTAAATATTGGAGATCTACAGGATTAATAAATTATAATGATATTATTTTGAAGTCGATATCAAGTCTGGCCCTGTGCTTACCATAGCTTGAGCCTAATTGTTTTTCTAAGTTTTATAAAGTCTCATAAGTTTTATATATTTTGTCTGAAGGGAAATTGTCAGATAGAATTGAGAATTAGAATTAGACAGGCGACACATACAAGTAGTCACATCTAAAATGACTTTGCTTCAAGTGAGAAAACATGTCTCCGTAATACCCACACTGTAGTCTCTCATATCCCTAAATTCACAAAGACTTACTTTATCAGAGAACGAATGTAAAAGAAAAGTGTATTAGTCAGTGTTCTCTAGAGGGACTGAACTAATAGGATATATATATATATGTGTGTGTGTGTGTGTACACATACACACACACACAAAGGGGAATTTATTAAGTATTAACTCACATGATCACAAGGTCCCACAATAGGCCATCTGCAAGCTGAAGATCAAGGAGAGCCACTCTGAGTCCCAAAACTGAGGAACTTGGAGTCCGACGTTCGAGGAGGAAGCATCCAGCACAGGAGAAGGATGTAGCCTGGGAGGCTAGGCCCATCTAGTCTTTTCACATTTTTCTGCCTGCTTTATATTCTAGCTGCGTTGGCAGCTGATTAGATGGTGCCCACCCAGATTGAAGGTGGGTCTGCCTTTCCCAGCCCACTAACTCAAATGTGAATCTCTTTTGGCAACACCCTCACAGACAAAACCAGGATCAATACTTTGTATCCTTCAATCAAATAAAGTTGACACTCAGTATTAACCGTCACAAAAAGAGAGAGAGCAGGAAGCTGAAAGAAGAAAAGGAGCAAAAATGGCAGTAACAGCAAGACTGAGAGAGCATTAAAATAAACATGGGAGTCAAAGATTTTGGAGAAGAACAACAAAATTTTGGATTCTGTAAAGAATACAAAGCTATGAAACAGACACTACTGCTGGATTACAGCTTATTTTGTTCATCTATAAAATGAGATTTATTTGATCAGTATCCTTCAGGATCTAAACTTACCTAGAGAGAAGACATAAGGAAAAAAATGGAGCTACCTATCACCCTTGTTTACAAGCAGTTCTACTCCAAAGCCACCTCAACCTTCAGCATAGTTACCTTCTCCATTAATCTCTAACCTTTGTCCAGGTACTTGGAGAGAAGTAGGGGAAACAGGCAGCAAAGGTTTTAAGTTTGCATTATCTGTCAACACTAAAGCACTTCCAGTCAAAATGAAAAAATCTGACAAGCATGACCAACTGTTACAGAAGATTAAAAAGGGAGCTCAGATGATGATAATTTGGGCTGTATATAGATATATTTATCCAAACTTTAATACAGAGTTATTCTTTCTGTACAAATATTTTCACAATTTGCTCTCGGATCTGCTTGGTCCTGACTCCATAAATGACAGGGTTAAGGGCAGGTGGGACAACCACATACAGGTTAGCCAAAAGAATGTGGATATAGTGGGGAATGTTTTGGCCAAAACGATGTGTCATAAAAGAAAAAAATGCTGGTGTGTAAAAGCACAGCATAACACAGACATGAGAACCACAGGTATTGAAGGCCTTTAGTCGGACATCTTGAGAGGGAAGGCGAAAAACAGCTCGAAGGATAAGCACATAGGAAGAAGCAATTAAGATCACATCCACAATAATATAAGAAATCACCATGAGCCCATAGATTATGTTGATCTTAATGGGTGCACAGGCCAACCGGGCCAGACCCATGTGCTCACAATATGTGTGAGGTATGATGTTATGCCCACAGAATGGCAGACGCAGAATGAGAAACACAAATGGGGTTACAAGAACTAAATTTCTTCCAACAACCACAGAAGCTAGGATACTGATGGTTTTATTGGTGAGGATCATGGTGTACTGGAGAGGGTTGCAGATGGCAACAAAGCGGTCATAAGCCATGACCACCAACAGAACAGTCTCCATGCCTGTAAACATGTGAATAAAGAACATCTGAAGAAGGCATCCCCCAAAGCTGATCTCTTGGAGGTTGAACCAGAAGATTCCTAGCATTTTGGGGATAGTGGATGTGGACAGACCCAGATCAATCATAGACAACATGGCCAGGAAGTAGAACATGGGCTGGTGTAGACTATGTTCAGTTTTGATCACAAAGAGAATGGTCATATTCCCCACAATGGCAATCAGGTACACAATACAGAATGGGAAAGAAATCCAGATATGTAAAGTGTCCAGTCCTGGTATTCCTAGCAGGAGGAAGAAGGGGGGATAGAAGTGGGTGTCATTGATAGAAGGCATTCTCCCAGCAAGTGTCGCTGAATTCCTAAGTATGAAGGATCTCACTTTCTTTAAGGTCCTCTCTTGTCAAGTTCCTGAAGAAACAGAAAGACTCTTATCAGTGTGCTAGAGGTAATGGTATAGGTGGTTAATTTACAAACATTCGAGACTCACTTCTTTCCAGAGGATAATCGAGGAAGCCTCTCAACACAGATTATTGTTCTGAGATCCATCATAGGCAATATTGCTTATGGCTTTATGTTTTGTAATCTTTGAGATATTTGAAAGAATGGGAAAAATTTCATAATGCAATGCATATTTATATTACGGCATTCCCTTCCATTACTTTCCTAAGTAGCCCTTTACTTTTTGGGAAATCACCATACCATGTGTTCTTTGAAGTGTGGTCTTGAGATCTCTGGGGTTTTCTAAGTACCTTTCCAGAAGTTCACAAGCTCAAAACTATTTTTATAATAGAAAATTTTTAGCCATTCTCACTCTCATTCTCTCATAAGTACATAGTGAAATTTTCCAGAGGTTATATGAGGTGCTACCATAACAGATTAAATGAAATTGTAAATGATGTTGTGAGATTTCAGCTCTATTATCTTAACTTAAACAATAAAAATATTTGCAAAGGAAAATACCATTTTTACAACTAATTTCTTGAAAAACAGTGATTTTAACAAAAAGTATCAAATTATGTTTTATATAATAGTTTGTTAATATTATTTTAATATTAAATATTTAAATTTTGCTCTAATGTCTAATAATATAAATATTATGGATGTAATTCAGAGAAACTAAAACTCTGAGTATCTTAATAGTTTCTAGATGAGACAAAGATTCCTAGTACAAAGGAGAAGTACTACTGTCTACCACTTTCTATGTTTTATTATAATATAAACGTAAGGATCTTATACAGTGACATCACATAAGTGTAGTTAATCAGTTTCTGTTAGAACTTTCCTGGTTCTAACTCAGCTAAACTGATAAGTGCATTTCTATTATGGATTAATTACTAATTTTGATGCTTCTAAATCTTCATGAACAATCCAGTTTCTCCAAGATCCTGTCATTCTGATTCCCCGATATCCTTCCAATAAAATGCCTTGTGTGTATCTGCCAAATTATGTTTATCTTCCTTACAATCTATAACATCAGTTAGTAACATAAAAAAATTCCCATATCCCAAAATTGTGCCTACCTTCAGGTGTAAACAGATCAATTATTTAGCAAATTTTAATATTGAAATTAAAACGTTTTAAGGACTCTTCATTGCTTCCTTGACAATAACAAGGAAAATTACCTTATTTTAACTTTGCATCCCTAAAGACACTGTACAACTCTGTAGCAACTAATGTAACCTGGATTGTATAATATTTATGCATGTACTGGCCTTATTTCTACAAAGAGAATAGCTGCAACTAAGAGTTGAGAACCAGGGGTAATCATTGTAATATTCTCAAAACTGCCACATGAATGTTGGTTCCCAGTTGTTCAGCATTTAATTGAATCAGAGTTGGGGTTTGTAATAAGTGTGCTTCTGTTTGTATGTGAGTGTGTGTGACAGAGACAGACAGAGAGTGAGAGAGAGAGAGAGACGGAGAAGGTTGGAGAGATAGGAGTAGAGAGAGAAATCATGTTTTATTATGTACGTGGCTGCATACATCAGTTGTCCTGTAACTTTGCCAGGTAGCTATTTTACAGCAGAAGTACACAGGCAAAGGAGTTAATAATTCCCCATTCTATATGAGAAGAACAAGAGCATTTCTTGGTCCCCGAGAAGCTGAGAGAAAATTGAAAAAAGAACATAATGTTTGCCAGTATTGAGGAAAAGATGCCAGGCTGAAAAATCAGAGGGCAGTGGTTTTTGTGATTTCACCTGGGAGAGTCTGAGGAAATAGCTAGGATGATGTGTTGTGAGATTTACAGTCCAGAGTCAGCCCAATCTTAAGGGTGGCTGTGTCTCAACATGATACTTTGCCAGCTGAGAAAAACATTCCCAGGGAGATGGCAAAGAGGACGCTTCTCTGACAGTAAAATTCAAAGCTGCCAGCACATCCACCCTCTCACAGTTTTACCTGAATTCTTGCCTTCTTTCTGTTATAACTATATGCCACAGTAGCAGACAGTGTATGGCCAGTAACCTCAAGATCATTTTTTGAGGGCAAATTATTAAGTTTATTCTTCTCTAGATATGCACATTGACAAAGATCCCTACTGGAGTCCATCTGAAAAGACAAATTCATAACAATTGGCAATTTTTCTCTTATTGTGCTCACCAAAGTTCACATTTTGAACTTGTGATTTTTTTTACTTTGTTGGATTTTTATTTTTTTGCTGACTGTAGTAGAATATTATAGAAGTCTTCTGTGGACCTTAAAACTATTCAGACATGGCTGGAAAACCTGCTAAACCATTTACTTGCTTGAGACCCTTGGACAGATTCTTTAACCAGATATATCAGTTTTTTTTTTCTCCTGTAAAAATGAGATGATAAATTGTAACTAATGTGGTTTATTTTAATGATAAATAAGACCAATGTTTGTATAGGTGCTAGTGCATAGTGTATCCTCAACAAATTATACTTACTTATTTTATTAATGCTCCCAAATATTTTGTTTATTTAAATGCAAGATAGCTAAAATAACTCACCTGTTAGCAGAAAGAAGTTATTTCATTGTAAAAAGTCCAAATTATGTCACAGTTTGGCCTAAGATTAGATAAAGGAGGAATGGCTCAGAAGAGGCCAGAGTGAAGAAATGGCACAGAGTCAGACATTAATATTTATGTCTAGATTTTTATGGATACAAATATGACCCCATACTGCTCATTTAGAAAAGAAACAATTTTCTCCCCTTATTCTTACAGCTTTCCCAAGCTTGGTGAGACCAAAGCAGTTGATGAATGGATAAAGTGGATAAAGACCTTCATTCAGGCTCTTCCATAACTGTGCCTTTGGTGGTTCAGTCCGGCTGATCTAGCGGGGGCATTGTGCTTACAATAAAAATGGCTTGGGGATGGTTCCATAAAGTAGTAGGGATATAGGGAACCAAGTTACCACTGGCAACATTAAATTCACTCAGACAATGAGGGAAACAGAGAATAAAACTTTACAGACCAAATATGTTAATGCCTATGGAATTGTATTTGAATATTGACATGTGATACCCACCCACCACCTTAAATACACACATATAAAAGAAGTCTGCAATAACATCCTTTTGTCTTATTGACAACAAGTATGGCCATGCTACTATATTACTGGATTTGTGGTGTTTTGGCTGTGAACAGTGTACTCTGTGAGAATGTGTGTGTATGAGTGTATGTGTGTGTAAGAGAGAGGGGCAGAGAGAAAGGGGGGAGAGAGAGAGAGAGACAGATACAGAGACAGAAATTCTGTGCATTACTAATTGGTACACCACTGCCCTCACCTATGGATGTCTGTTCCAATCCCATGTGCTCTGTTGTGTTCCTCTGTGAAGAAAATGGTGCAATGGTGCTTAGGATAATTCCTCAGAAAAGTGGAAGAATCTGGCCTCTCTATCCTCATTTGCCCTCTTCTTCTCTCCTGTGTATCTTTTCACTTCTCCTGCACAAGCATTCTTACCTCTGTAATATTTCTTCTCCCAGCCCTTACTTGGAGCAGAATTGGAGCATGAGTCCAGGTTCTTAAAGACCGTGATTAGGTTCCCCTTGAAGCCTCTGAGCAACAAGCCTGCCTGGTAAAGTGGAGGCAACTTTATAGTGAGTGAGAGCATCCCTATGACCAGGCATGTCCCAGAATCCCCGAGCCTAGTCTTCGGAATCCTCTGGGCAGAAACATGGACTCGAGGGTCATTAAGTCTTAGTAAGTCTTTATTCCTCTTCACTGCATCTGCAGAGAAACACCATGCTAGATATAACTAGCTCAGGGGAGCAGATGTGTTATGAAAGGATGGGAAGGGAGCTATCCTGAAGAGAGAGGAATCTGTTTGGGGAATGATGTTAATTCCGCTTCCCTCAGGAGCCATGAAAGCATTGATTTTGGACCATTAACTCTTCACAATGACCATGAAACTGTTCTCAGCAACTTTTCTGTTTTAATATGTTTGTGTAAATCCTGATGTAGTTTCACAACTGTTACAATCGAGGCTTCAAAAGATGAAGGAGAAGACATCTCAAATAGACAAATTAGACTCTGTGGTACAACTCTGTTTATTGGCAGTGTGCATGCCTGCAGATAATAGCAGCAACTTTCTTCCAACCCACCAAGATTCTCCTTCTCAGTCTATAACTAATGGTGAACAGATAGTCTTTGAAGAGAGGCTTTCATGTGTTTCAGCTCTTTTGGCAGAAAGTGAAGAAAATTCTACGTTTTCCTTATAAAACATATTATATTGTCCCTTCCAGCCAGAGCAGAAGTAGTGTTTCCTGAGAGGCTCCCTTCCTGAATGATGACATAGTAGACCCGATAGTACTACCAGGACATGCTGCAGAGCCTGGTTTTCCTGACTATAGTTAGAAATAGACTGAGGGAAAAATAAGTACATTAGACAATTAGTTGGTATTTTTTGCCTCCTAAGTTCAGACTGTTTTGAGTTGTTACCACAGAAGCAGCAATGTCGTCTGTGGTCCAAGAGAGATTCTGGTTTGATCTGCCACGTTCTTGTGTTCATTACTTCTCTTTTGATTAATGAGAAAGTAACTCCTGGGGTTCCTGTTTCTCCCTCATTGTGTCCATCTTCCTTACTGTATCCACATTTATCTTCCCAAATCAAGTCTGACTCTATCCAATTTCTGCTTAAAATTCCTTCCCATGACCCCTACATTCTCCATCGTATACTGTAGACTTTATGTAATAAAGGGGAAACACAATTGTTGCCAAAGTCCTTCACTCAATACCCAATCAACATTTTATACTTTCATTATACTACATGACTCCCGAACACACATCTTGTCTTTGATAATCAAAAGTCCTCCATATGAAATAACTTCATCTCATTTCTACTTTGCTTCAGCACTTTCTCAATTGTCCTATACTTCTTAATGACCTTTCATATGAATCAATCTGATATAATCTTTGTGTCTTTTGTATTTTCACATCAGTGTGTGCCACTATTATAACAGGCAAATTTTATTTTGTGTTGGTTTTGTGTTTTCTGTCTTCCATTATTTTATGGATTGATATTAGAGTGATGTTTAAGTCAACTTTATCCTTCAGTTCACTTACTATAGTGCTTTGATTGTAGGAGGTGTTCTGGCATTGAATTACGTTATTTTTAAAACATAAAAATTCTAGTTCTGTTAGGGTCATATCATATAATCATATATCTCCTAATTGGTCACTGTACCTACCCCTCTCCTATTCCCAAGATTATTTCACTGTGACTTCTAGAATCAATTTTTTATGAGCAGTGATATTATTTTTGGCCTTAAACCACTTCTGATGTTCTGTTTCTCTTCCTTTTGAAACAGAAACCCAGCTGTTCCCTGAGGACATTACTTCTTCTGAAAAGTGTTGAAGGATTGGATATATTTTCCCACTATTTTCACTGTTTCCTCATGCCAAATAGCCTAAAGGCCTAGAGACTTTTTGTCTTGGACTTTTGACAATTTGACATTATAATGTCTCGGGGAGGACCTTCTTGAGTTGAATTTACATAGGGGATTTTGAGCTTTCGGATCTGGATATCTATATCTCTCTTCACATTTGGAAAGTTTTCAGCTGTTATTTTATTAAATAGGTTTCCTTTGTCCTTTTCTTTCTCTTCTCCTTCTAGAATTCTCATAATACAAATATTTGTTTACTTAATGGCATCCCATTAAGGAACACCATTATTTCTTTTTTTTTTTTTAATTATACTTTAAGTTTTAGGGTACATGTGCACATTGTGCAGGTTAGTTACATATGTATACATGTGCCATGCTGGTGCGCTGCTGCACCCACTAACTCGTCATCTAGCATTAGGAAGGAACACCATTATTTCTTTACTTTTTTTAATCCTTCTTTTGTTTTTCTTTGACTTATTTCAAACAACCTGTCAACAGATTCTTCTGCTTGACCAAGTCTGCTACTGAATCTCTCTATTGTAACTTGAAAACTTATTCATTGAATTCTTCAGCTACAGGATTTCTATTTGATTTTTATGATTTTTATCTTCTGTTGAATTTCTCATTTGTTTCATGAATTGTTTTCCTGATTTTATTGAATTGTCTATGCTGTATTTTCTTGTATTTTATTGAGTCTTCTCAGCATCATTATTTTGATTTTTTTCTTTGGCAATTTGTTGATTTTCTTTTTGCTGGAGTCCGTTACTACAGTGTTATGTTCCTTTGGTTGTATCATATGTCTTTGCCTTTTCATGTTTCTTGTGTCTCTATATTGATGCCTGTGTATCTGGTGGAACACTTATCTCCAAACTTTCCAGAGTGGTTTTTATAGAGGACAACTATCACCTGAAGTTGGGTTTTAGTGTGCCAGTTGGGAAGAGTGTGGTGACTCTGTTTCCAGATAGGTGTAGCATAGTCTCTGTGCAGCTTCCTGAGCTGAGTTTAATGTCAGCAATAACTGTGGGTGCCTCAGTGGCTGACTGTAGAAGTTTGTAGTGGCACAGCAGTAGTGGTGGCACAATTTGTTTATGTCCTTAGTGTCAAGGGCTTTTGGGGTCCTCTTATTTTTAATTTTTCCCACAATGAGGGGACGCACCTGACAGAATCCCTCAGATTTGATATGACCTATAAGCAGCTGCAGCAGCGCTGGGCTCGAAGTACAGTGGCTTGGAGTGCCTGTGGAGCCAGGGTTCTAGGCTCAGGGTCTCACAAACGAGCACTCCTCTCCTTCAGTTACTTTCATTAAAATGTAATTATTTATTCATTGTTCTGGCTATCGGTGTGAGGCAACTAAGAGCTGGAACATTTTAGTAGTCCATCTTGCTCACATTGTCAAGATTAACCCCTTGATGAGAGGATATTAACTATCACATTGAAAGGGCAGTGACATAGAGGCAATTATTTTTCAATATATAATTGATTTACTTTGGCTATTCATTTGATCTTGCTTCATTTATTAAAAAGCTGTTTGTCATAAATTATACATTTATACAAGTGTATTTTTGTGTTTGGACTATGTGGTTCTGCTTTTTGTCTGTTCTTGTACAAGTATTTCACAGTTTTCATAAGTGATACTATAAAATAAATTATGGAATATAATAATATAAAACCTAAAATTTTGTTCTTCAGGATTTCCAGCCAATTTCTTTTAAAATGTATATAACACTTTGAAAATAAAAACAAGAGGGCAAATAAGCAAACAAATTCATTAAAATATTTATTGCATTGAATATATAGTTCAATTTTAGAGAATGTTTTTAAAAGGTTATTGATTATTCCAAATCATGAACTAGGTATATCTTTTCATGTATTTATGTATTTAAAAAGTTCCTTTGAAGGATTATTATGCTTTTATTTTAGAAGTTTTGCATATCATTTGTTAGAGTTAGGTCAAAGCATTTGATGTTCTGTGATGCCATTTATTTATTTATTTATTTATTTTATTTATTTATTTTTATTATACTTTAAGTTTTAGGGTACGTGTGCACAACGTGCAGGTTTGTTACATATGTATACATGTGCCATGATTGTGTGCTGCACCCATTAACTCATCATTTAACATTAGGTATATCTCCTAATGCTATCCCTCCCCGCTCCCCCCACCCACAATAGGCCCTGGTGTGTGACGTTCCCCTTCCTGTGTCCACGTGTTTTCATTGTTCAATTCCCACCTATGAGTGAGAACATGCAGTGTTTGGTTTTTTTGTCCTTGCGATAGTTTGCTGAGAATGATGGTTTCCAGCTTCATCCCTGTCCCTACAAAGGACATGAACTCATCATTTTTTATGGCTGCATAGTATTCCATGGTGTATATGTGCCACATTTTCTTAATCCAGTCTATCATTGTTGGACATTTGGCTTGGTTCCAAGTCTTTGCTATTGTGAGTAGTGCCACAATAAATATACATGTGCATGTGTCTTTATAGCAGCATGATTTATAATCCTTTGGGTATGTACCCAGTAATGGGATTGCTGGGTCAAATGGTATTTCTAGTTCTAGATCCCTGAGGAATCGCCACACTGACTTCCACAATGGTTGAACTAGTTTACAGTCCCACCAACAGTGTAAAAGTGTTCCTATTTCTCCACATCCTCTCCAGCACCTGTTGTTTCCTGACTTTTTAATGATCGATGCCATTTAAAAATATATAATTTTCAAGATTTTAATTTATAAATTTTTTATTAGTATATAAAAATGTAATTTTTAAAATTTTATTATTTTTTTTTATAGAAACAGGGTCTCCATAAGTTGCCTAGGCTGGTCTCGAAATCCTGGGCTTAAGTAACCCTCCTGCATATGGCCAAAATTGACATAAACAACACATTCATGGTTTTCAAAAATGGCAATAGAAAATAAAAAATGGTAGTCTAAGGTTCATTTTAAAGAACTGAATGACCTAAGTGGAATATTGTTCAAGCGAGATAAGGTCAAATTCAATTTTGAATATTACTACCACAATCATTTCACCCAATTCTATGACATTCCTAGTGATTTTTTTTTTTTTTACTAATTTAGCATACAAAATACATGCAAACTCAATGGGAAGAGTTAATATCAAAGTAACTAAAAAAAAGAATATGTCCACAAGTTTTAATAATCATCAATTTAATTTCACATATATAGTTTAATATTCTTTATTCCTTAAAGTAATGAGGTGTCAACTACTCACCTGATAAAGCTATTTTATGACTGGGTATTTATTATAAAATACTGTATAAATTTCTGTGTCGAGGTATTTTTGAGCGTATTTATTTCTGACATAGACACAAGTTTCAAAAGGTGAAATAAAAATAAAGAAGGAGAGAATAATAAAGAAAATTTCTACAGTTGAAAAATTATTTAAGGCTTAATATTGACAGTTTCAACAGAGGCCCAGTAGGGACTTAGGTACTACTGTTTGGTAGAAATTGTGAACACAAAAAATAAAAAGAAAATCTTAAACCATTCCACAGAAAAAGAGTTGAGAGAAAGAGAATAAAAGTTCAAGTGAGAGAGATAGAGAAAAGAGCATAGATTAAAGGGAAACATAATCTGACTGGGATCCAAAATCTCAAATGCAAAAGTGAATGTTAAAAAAATCATGTCCAAAAAAAATAATTTTGCACTTGGAATTCAATGCTCATTCAATCCATTATTCATATCTGAGAGAAAAATGAAGACATTTTCAGAAATTTAATGCGAATTTTAACTGCAACTTTCTCCAAGAGAGAAAAAAAATTTTTAAGATATATGCTAAGAAAACAAAAATAATAGAAATGGTTTAAAAACATTTAATTCAGGCCGGGCGCGGTGGCTCACGCCTGTAATCCCAGCACTTTGGGAGGCTGAGGCGGGCGGATCACGAGGTCAGGAGATCGAGACCATCCTGGCTAACACGGTGAAACCCCGTCTCTACTAAAAATACAAAAAATTAGCCGGGCGTGGTAGCGGGCGCCTGTAGTCCCAGCTACTCGGGAGGCTGAGGCAGGAGAATGGCGTGAACCCGGGAGGCGGAGCTTGCAGTGAGCCGAGATCGCGCCACTGCACTCCAGCCTGGGCAACAGAGCGAGACTCCGTCTCAAAAAAAAAAAAAAAAAAAAAAAACATTTAATTCACTGAAAAAACTTTGTTACTCTTTTTAAAACATTTCTATTATTTTTGTTCTCTTAGCAAGTATCTTTGAAAAATTTTTTTCTCTTTTGGAGAAAGTTGCAATTAAAATTTGCATTAAATTTCTGAAAATGTTTTCATTTTCAGTGAATTAAAGTGATCCTCCTTGAAACTTACTTTTATATGGCATATTCTGTGTTAGGGGTCAATAGATAACATCATTGCAAATACACACTCAGACATGCATAAACACACATACATCTAGCAATTGCTGCCAATATGTTTTTAAACATACACGCATACATACATATGTATAAATAAATAAATATACACACACATCTGTATAAAATATATGTATAAAATTGATGGTCCATTTTGGCAAAAACAATTTATTAATTTTATCACAAATTTTGTCTTTTTAGGACTTACACTTTTATAACCTGAATGAATTCTCTCCCATTCAATCAATTTTTAGTAAAGAGACTTTCTACCCCCTCCTGGATTTGCTTGGTCCTAACTCCATAAATGACTGGGTTAAGAGCAGGGGGAATGACTATATATAGAGAGTAGCCAGGAGAATATGGATATACTGTGGGATGCCATGACCAAAGCGATGAGTGAGAAAGGAGAAGAGAGCTGGGCCAAAAAATGCTAAGGTGACACAGATATGGGAGCTACAGGTATTAAGAGCCTTCAGGTGGGCCTCTTGGGAAGGGAGGTGAAAGACTGTGCATAAAATTCTAGCATAGGAGATGATGATAAGAAACATATCCAGAAACAAGATAAAAATATTCCCAAGACCATGATAGACATTGACACTGATGCTGGCACAAGCCAGACGAGCCACTCCCATGTGCTCACAATAGGTATAAGGGATGATTCTATGTCCACAGTAAGGCAGCCTCATGAGGAGAAAAATGATGGGAGCAATCATACATAAGCTTCTAAGAACCACAACCATAGCAATCACACCAATAATTCTGTTGGTGAGGATCTTGGTCTACCTGAAGGGGTTGCAAATAGCCACATAGCGATCAAATCCCATGACAAGAAGTACAGTGCTCTCCATGACTGCAAAAAAAAATGGATAAAAAAGACTTGAGCAACACAGCACCCAAAGCACAACTCCTGAAGGCTGAACCAGAAGATGCCCAACATCTTGGGGATAGTAGATGTAGAGAGACTCAGGTCATCACTGACAGCATGGCCAGAAAGTAGAACATGGGTTGGTGAAGGTTTTTATCAGTCCAGATGACAAATAGAATGATAAGATTTCCAACAAGAGCAATCAGATATACAACACAGAAGGGAAAGCCTAGCCAGCGTTGTGCAGCTTCCAATCCTGGAATTGCTAACCAACAGGAAGGAAGAGAGGTGGGGTTCAGTGACATTGGGAGAAGACATTCTTCTGCCAACTGCTGGCGGCCATGGCTTTAAAAGTTCTTTTCAGTTCCCGTCGGGCAATTCATCGAGACTTAATTGAGATCTAAAACAAATAAATAAATCCTCAAACAAAGGATTGATATTAAGAATACCTTTCTGTAAAGGCCTTTGTTTTTTTCTCCTTCTTTTCATTTTCCATACATAATCCTAGTATCACTCCTTACCCGCACCATGAATGTGAGAAGCTGAACTGCCAAGTAGAAGGTTGAACTATGTCTCTCCTAAAATTTTGAGTTCAGAGTAAATAAATGTACTTATTCCCTTCTTTCTCAAGATATAGACACTATGAGTTGATGAAAATAAAATTTATGATAATAAGAACCACAGTAATAATAGCTATTATTGATTAGATATCTACTATTTTTCAGTCTTTGCATCTACTGCTACTTACATATATTATCTCATTTAGTTCTCGCCAAATTTCATGACACAAGTTCTACTGGTATCTGATTTTATGGAACAGCAAAGTTTTGCTAAGTTAAGTAATTTCCCATCATTTACAAAGCTAATAGGAAATTCAAAATTTGAAACTAGGTTGAAATTCAGATATGTAACATTAATCTGGCTCTATTTTTGCAATATTTGCTATCAGGTGTAGTGAAAGGAGAAAGAAAAGAAAGAAAAGTAAGGTATGAGGAAAAATATGAGAATTTAGAAGAGCCAAAACTTCTTCAAAGAAGAAAAAATCTGCAGGATTTACACTATCAGACACTGAGTCTTCTTATAAAGTGGTGATAATTTTAACAGTGTTTTATTAGGAAAAAAAACACAATACAACAGAATTGAGTCAAGAAGCAGATCCACACCTTTTCTAGGGTCTAGGTATCTAGAAGGAAGGTATCCCTTAGTGGGAATTTAAAGTAAATTGGTAAGGGAGAATGATTATCTGTGAAGGTTTTCCACCATACGAAGTTCTTTTACAAGAGCCTATTGACCTTGCTAACAGTTTAAAGAAATGTGACATCAAATTAGATTAGCCTGGAGCTCTCTAAACTTCAAAACTTGAGGGTACAGTCCCGAAGACTACCCTCACTTCTGTCATTAACTGCAATTTCGGAGGTTTTCCAAAACCACCCTCAGCTTCAATAATTCACTAGAAGTACTTATAGAACTCACTGAAAGCTATTATGTTCATGGTTACAGTTTATTACAGGAAAAGGACACAGATTAAAATTAGACAAATAAAGAGATGCTTAGAAAAGAAACTGAGGTGTCCAAATCTGAAGAATTTGTTGTCCTTTCATGGAGTAAACATGCATTACTCTTATGGCATTAATGTGTGAAAATATGCATGAAGTCATATTGCCAACTAGGGAAACTCTCCCAAGCTTTGGTGTTCAGAGTTTTTATTGGGATTTCATTATACAGGTATGATGGCTGGATTGATTGCAAATGTGATTGAACTCAGTCTCCAGGTTTACTGGTGTCACATGACCCAAAGTCCCCAGTCTAAGTCATATTGTTGATCTTTATGACATGGCCAGTCCCTACCCTCAGATCTAGTGTGACCAATCCCCAATCTAGTAAACAAAGACTCTCTTATTAGCTATTGTGTATATTTCTTTCTAGAAGCCAGGAGCAAAGGACAGACCTCTCTCTGGGTAAAGTCAAATTTTTTAGCACACATCTGCTTATTTAGTTCCAAATATATTATTTACTACTGCTGTATGTAAGCTTTTTACCTCATGTCTTACATGGGCCTTGGGCTCAGTTATAAATTCAGGTCTCTTAATAATCAAATTTGAGTTCAGTTAAATCCATTTGAAATATGAAGCATGAAGAAAGACCAACAGCTAATCACCATATTGTATCCTTTTCTATAACAGGGTACGTTCATAGTCTTTCTAAGTATAAACAAATTCAAGCTCATTAAGCAATTCTTCTTTGCCTTCTATGGAATTTTGTCACTCTCTGTATCACTCACTATCTCATTATAAGGCATTTTGTGTAGGAAAAAGAAGCAAAAGCACAGAATTTTTAATATTGTTGGCACTGTGACATGGAATAGAGTACTGATTCTGTTATTTCTGGCTTTCTGACTTTACATAAGTTACAATATGTTCGGAGTCTAAGTTTCTTCTAGAAATAAGCATAGTACTTTCTACATGATATTATTATCAAATGGGATAAATAAAGTCACATATGCGTGAAATATTGAAGGTGTCCAGCAAATATTTTTCTCCCCAATATCTTCCCGTTTTTTTTATCTTACCTCTTCTTAGACTGCTGATATGTACTATTTTATTCCCCACCCCGATTCTCCAGGTCTTAACTCAATTTCTGTTAATTCAAATTCCAATCTTAAGTACACATTACACAAAGTTGCTGATTGGAAACCCTTACCAAGATTTCTTCCTCTGTCTTAAGGAGTCAAGTAACAACTATGCGTTCAGTTCTTGAAATCTATATAAATGGTTTAGCATAGAGCTTCAGTGCACCCTGAAAAATGTTAACGAAATGTCTGTGTGTGTTTGCTGGCGCAGCAGAGTTTTAATAAAGTCTCCAAGTGCCACAGTGTCTGAGACACTGAGGTTAAAATGAAGAGTAGTTCCCCTTTGTTATTGCACCAGATGAAGGGAAGCTCTAGGGAGATCTCAGTGAACCCTGTGCCCATTACTTGTTCAATTTCCAGTTCTTGTTATTTCAGATAATATTTATAACAGGTCTCATTTTATCTTTTTCTCTCCTTCCTTATTTCTTATCTTCCTGTCTTTCATTTTATGAGTTGCTTGGATTATTCCTTTGGGCTTTGTTGGGTATCCAGTATAACCAGCAACTCTTTACTTATATTGGCAAAATTCATATAACATAAAATTTACCATTTTATATATTTTGAAGTTTACAATCCAGTGGCACTTAGAGCATTTACAATTTTGGCAACTATCACCACTGTCTCGCTTCAGAATATTCATCCCTCCAAAAGTGAAGCCTGTACCCATTAAGCAGTCACTCCCCATTCTTTTCTTCTTCCAGCCCCTGAAAACCAGTAATCTACTTTCTATTTCTGTGCATTTTCTTTACCAATTTATTATGGATATTTCATGTAAATGAGATCATGCAATATGTAGGCGTTTGTGTCTGCTTTCTTTCACCTATCGTGATTTCAAATTGCATCTGTGTTGCAGCATTTATCAGTACGTCATTTCTTTTTATGGCTAAATAAAATTCCATTGTATGGATATATCACACGTTTATACATTCATCAAGTGATGGATATTGGGTTGTTTCCATCTTTTGGCTATTGTCAATAATACTGCTATGAACATTCTTTTTTTTTTTTTTTTTAACACCTGTTTTCAATTCCTTGTTTTTTTGGTTTTTTTTGTTTTTTTTTTTTGAGATGGAGTCTTGCTCTGTTGCCCAGGCTGGAGTGCAGTGGCATGATCTTTGCTCACTGAAAGCTCTGCCCCTCAGGTTCATGCCATTCTCCTGCTTCAGCCTCCTGAGTAGCTGGGACTACAGGCACCTGCCACCACACCCGGCTAATTTTTTTGTATTTTTACTAGAGACGGGGTTTCACCTTGTTCGCCAGAATGGTCTCGATCTCCTGACCTTGTGATCTGCCCGCCTTCGCCTCCCAAACTGCTGGGATTACAGGTGTGAGCTACTGCGCCCGGCCTCAGTTCTTTTGAGTACATTTTAAGAAGTAGAAATCTTGGGTCTTATGGTAATTCTACATTTAACTTTCCCTGAAAGTTCCAAACTATTCCATAGCGACCACATCAATTTACATTCTTGCCAGCAATGTATGAGTATTTCCATTTATCACATCCTCTCTAACACATGCCATTTTCCATGTTTAAAATTATTATAGGAATCATAGTAGATGTCCAATGATGTGTCATTGTCTTTTTGATTTTCATTTCCCCAGTGACTGATGATATTGAGCATCTTTGCCTGGGCACATTGGCCATTTGTATATCTTTAAATAAATGCCTATTGAAGTGGTTTGCCCATTTTAAAATTGTTTTTACAATTTTTTTGGTCAAGTTGTATGAGTCCTTCTTTATATATTCTGTATACTAAACTCTTAACAGATATGTGATTTTCAAATATTTTCTCCCATTCTATGGGTTGTCTTTTCAATCTCTTTACAGTGTTATTTAATTCACAAAAGTTTTTGATCTTAATGCTTCATTCACTAATTTATAACTCATTGCTCTGTTTTTGTTGCCCTATGTAAGAAATCAAATCTGAAGTCATGACTTACCCTATGTTTTATTCTAAGAGTTTCATTGTTTTAGTTATATTTAAGTTTTTGATTCATTTTAATTTTTGTATATACATAGTGTTATTTAAGGGTGCAACTTCACTTTTTTTTTTTTTTTTTGAGATGGAGTCTTGCTCTGTCATCAGGCTGGAGTGCAGTGGTGCGATCTCAGCTCACTGCAAGCTCCACCTCCTGTGTTCAAGCGATTCCCCTGCCTCAGCCTCCCAAGTAGCTGGGATTACAGGTACACACCACCACACCTGGCTAATATTTTGTATTTTAGTAGAGGTGAGGTTTCACTATGTTGGCCAAGATGGTCTCAATCTCCTGACCTCGTGATCCGCCCTCTACAGCATCCCAAAGTGCTGGGATTACAGGCATGAGCTACCGCACCTCAGCCAACTTCCCTCTTTTATCATGTGCATATCCAGTTGTCCTGGCACAATTGTTTTAAAGTTTTATTAAATTTTTAGTTGATAAATAATAATGGTATATATTATGGGGTGAATTGTGATGTTTTGATATATATGTATGTTGTAGAATTATCAAATCATGATAATTAGCATATCTGTCACCCAAATATTTATCATTTCTTTGTGGTGACAAAAGGCCTTTGACAAAATTCAACAACCCTTCATGCTAAAAACTCTCAATAAATTAGGTATTGGTGGGACGTATCTCAAAATAATAAGAGCTATCTATGACAAACCCACAGCCAATATCATACTGAATGGACAAAAACTGGAAGCATTCCCTTTGAAAACTGGCACAAGACAGGGATGCCCTCTCCCACTACTCCTATTCAACATAGTGTTGGAAGTTCTGGCCAGGGCAATGAGGCAGGAGAAGGAAATAAAGGGTATTCAATTAGGAAAAGAGGAAGTCAAATCGTCCCTGTTTGCAGATGACATGATTGTATATTTAGAAAACCCCATCATCTCAGCCCAAAATCTCCTTAAGCTGATAAGCAACTTCAGCAAAGTCTCAGGATACAAAATCAATGTGAAAAAATCACAAGCATTCTTATACACCAGTAACAGACAAACAGAGGACCAAATCATGAGTGAACTCCCATTCACAATTGCTTCAAAGAGAATAAAATACCTAGGAATCCAACATACAAGGGACGTGAAGGACCTCTTCAAGGAGAACTACAAACCACTGCTCAATGAAATAAAAGAGGATACAAACAAATGGAAGAACATTCCATGCTCATGGGTAGGAAGAATCAATATTGTGAAAATGGCCATACTGCCCAAGGTAATTTATAGATTCAATGCCATCCCCATCAAGCTACCAATGACTTTCTTCACAGAATTGGAAAAAACTACTTTAAAGTTCATATGGAACCAGAAAAGAGCCTGCATTACCAAGTCAATCCTAAGCCAAAAGAACAAAGCTGGAGGCATCACGCTACCTGACTTCAAACTATACTACAAGGCTACAGTAACCAAAACAGCATGGCACTGGTACCAAAACAGAGATATAGACCAATGAAACAGAACAGAGCCCTCAGAAATAATGCCACATATCTACAACTATCTGATCTTTGACAAACCTGACAGAAACAAGAAATGGGGAAAGGATTCCCTATTTAATCAATGGTGCTGGGAAAACTGGCTAGCCATATGTAGAAAGCTGAAACTGGATCCCTTCCTTACACCTTATACTAAAATTAATTCAAGATGGATTAAAGACTTAAATGTTAGACCTAAAACCATAAAAACCCTAGAAGAAAACCTAGGCAATATCATTCAGGACATAGGCATGGGCAACGACTTCATGTCTAAAACACCAAAAGCAATGGCAACAGAAGCCAAAATTGACAAATGGGATCTAATTAAACTAAAGAGCTTCTGCACAGCAAAAGAAGCCACCGTCAGAGTGAACAGGCAACCTACAGAATGGGAGAAAATTTTTGCCACCTACTCATCTGACAAAGGGTTAATATCCAGAATCTACAATGAACTCAAACAAATTTACAAGAAAAAAACAAATAACCCCATCAACAAGTGGGCAAAGGATATGAACAGACACTTCTCAAAAGAATTCATTTATGCAGCCAAAAGACACATGAAAAAATGCCCATCATCACTGTCCATCAGAGAAATGGAAATCAAAACCACAATGAGATACCATCTCACACCAGTGAGAATGGCAATCATTAAAAAGTCAGGAAACAACAGGTGCTGGAGAGGATGTGGAGAAACAGGAACACTTTTACACTGTTGGTGGGACTGTAAACTAGTTCAACCATTGTGGAAGTCAGTGTGGCGATTCCTCAGGGACCTAGAACTAGAAATACCATTTGACCCAGCCATCCCATTACTGGGTACATACCCAAAGGATTATAAATCATGCTGCTATAAAGACACATGCACACGTATGTTTATTGTGGCACTATTCACAATAGCAAAGACTTGGAACCAAGCCAAATGTCCAACAATGATAGACTGGATTAAGAAAATGTGGCACATATACACCATGGAATACTATGCAGCCATAAAAAATGATGAGTTCATGTCCTTTGTAGGGACATGGATGAAGCTGGAAACTATCATTCTCAGCAAACTATCGCAAGGACAGAAAACCAAACACAGCATGTTCTCACTCATAGGTGGGAATTGAACAATGAGGACACATGGACACAGGAAGGGGAACATCACACACCAGGGCCTGTTGTGGGGTGGGGGGAGGGGGAAGGGATAGCATTAGGAGATATACCTAATGTAAATGATGAGTTATTGGGTGCAGCATACAATCGTGGCACATGTATACATGTGTAACAAACCTGCACATTGTGCACATGTACCCTAAAACTTAAAGTATAATAATAACAAAATTAAAAAAAGAAAATCCTCTCTTTTAGCTATTTTGAAATATACAGTAAATTTCAACTCTTATTTCAGATACAGGGGGTACTTGTGCAGGTTTGTTACATGGGGCTGTTGCATGATGCTAAGGTTTGGGGTGTGAATTCCATCACTCAGGTGGTGAACATAGTACCTGATAGGCAGTTTTTCAGCCTACTTCCTCCCTCCACCCTCTAATAGTCCACACTGTCTTTTGTTCCCATATTTATGTCCATGTGTTGTTTAGCTTCCATTTATAAGTGAGACCATGCAACATTTGATTTTCGTTTCCTGTGTTAACTTGCTTAGAATTATGACCTTTGGCTCCATCTCTGTTGCTGCAAAGAATATGATTTCATTCTTTTTATAGCTGCATAGTATTCCATGGTGTATATATGTACCACTTTTTAAAATCCAATCTACCATTGATGGACACCTGGATTAATTCCATGTGTTTGCTCTTGTGAATACCACAGCGATGACAGTGAACACATGAGTGCATGTGTTTTTGGGCAGAATTAGTTATTTTCCTTTGAGTATATACTCAGTAATGAAATTCCTAGGTCAGATGATAGCTCTCTTTTAAGTTCTTTGAGAAATCTCCAGTTTGCTTTCTGCAGTTGCTGGGCTGATTTACATTCCCCACAACAGTGCATAAGGTTTCCCTTTTTTCTGCAGCCTCACCAGCACCTGTTTTTTTTTTGTTGTTTTTTGTGTTTTTTGGGACATTTTAATAATAGCCATTCTAACCTATATGAGATGGTATCTTGCTGTGGTTTTGATTTGCATTTCTCTGATGACTAGTAATGCTGAGCATTTTCAATATGTTTATTGGTTGCTTATATGACTTCTTTTGAGACATGTCTGTTCATGTCCTTTGCCCATTTTTTAATGGGATTGTTTTTCACTTGTTGATTTAAGTTCTCTGTGGATTCTGGATATTAGATATTTGTCAGATGCATAGTTTGTGAATATTTTCTCACATTCTGTAGGGGATTGTCTCTGTTGAGAGTTTCTTTTACTGTGCAGAATATTTTTTAGTTTATTTAGGTCCCTTTTGTCAATTTTTGTTTTTGTTGCAATTGCTTTTGGGGACTTACCCAAATATTTTTTGCCAAGGTCAGTGTCAAGAAGAGTACTTCTATGGTTGTCTTTTAGGATTTTTATAGTTTGAGGTCTTACATTTAAATCTTTGATCCGTTTTGAGTTGATTTTTGTATATGGTGAAAGGTACAGATCCATCTTCAATCTTCTGTATATGGATAAACAGTTACATCAACACCATTTATTTAATAGGGGGTCCTTACTTCATTGTTTGTTTTTGTCAGTGTCAAGATCATATCACTGTAGCCATGCAAATTTATTTCTGTGTTTTTTATTCTGTTCTATGAGTGTAAACTATTTTTAGAATAGTTTTTTCTAATTCTGTGAAGAACGATGTTCATAATTTGATAGAAATAGCATTGAATCTACAAATTTCTTTGGGTAGTATTGCCATTTTTATGATATTGCTTCTTCCAATTCATGAGCATGGATTATTTTTCCATTTATTTGTGTCATCTCTGATTTCTTTCAGCAGTGTTTCGTAGTTCTCTTGTAGAGATCTTTTGCCTCCTTGGTTAGCTGTATTCCTAGGTATTTCATTTTATTTGCAGCTACTGTAAGTGGGATTGTGCTCTTGATTTCATTCTCAGCTTAGATGTTGTTGGTGTATAGAAATGCTACTGATTTTTGTACACCGACCCAACCATCTGGTGTCTTTAAATGATCCATCTCACATGTAATGATATCCACAGGCTCAAAGTAAAGAAATGGAGAAAGATGTACCGTGAAATGGAAAATGAAAAAAAGCACCGATCACTATTCTTGTATCAGATAAAACAGACTTTAAACCAATAAAAATTAAGAAGGACAGCACAGGGCATGACATAATGATAAAGGGTACAATCTAACAGGAAGCCTTAACTAACCTAGATGTATACATTTTCAACATTGGGACATCTATATTCATAAAACAGCTTTTTCTTGGCCCACAGAAAGAGTAAAACAACCACACAATAATGGGATATTTCAACACCCCACGGACAGTCTTAGCCAGATCATTAAGGCAAAAATCTAACAACAAAGCCCTGCACTGAAACTATACCCTTGACCAATTGGACGTAATAGACATTTACAAAACACCCCACCCAACAACCGCAGAATATACATTCTTCTCATCGTCATATGGAATATATTCTAAGATTGGTCACATACTTAGTCATAAAGTAAGCCTCAATAAATTCAAAAACATTGAAATCATACCAAACATACTCTCATATCACAGTGCAGTAAAAATAGAAATCATTACTAAAAAGTGCTCTCAAAACCACACAAATGCATGGAAATTAAACAATTTACTCTTGGATAACTCCTAGGTGAACATCAAAATTAAGGCAGAAATGAAAAATTATTTTAAATTAATGAAATAGGGACACAATTTACCAAAATCTCTGGCATGCAGTCAAAGTAGTGTTAAGAAAGTTTATAGCCCCATATAACTTCATCAAGAAGGTAGAAAGATCTCAAGTTAACAAACTAACTTTGCACCTAAAGGAACTAGAAAAAAAAGAATACACCAACCCCAAAGCTAGCAGAAGAAAATAAAGTAAGAAAAGACCTTAATGAAATTTAGATGCAAAAATATATACACAATGTTAATGAAATCAATACTTGGTTCTTCAAAAAAAAAGTTAAGATTGATAGACCCCAGCTAGATTAACAAACAAAAAGAGAGGATCTAAATAGGCACAATCAGAAATGACAAAGGCCGTGTTACAACTGATCTCACAGGAATACAAGAGATCTTCAGACACTACTATGAACAATTCTGTTCACACAAATGAGAAAATCTGGAGGAAATGTATAAATTTTGGGAAGCACACAATCTCTTAAAATGAATCAGTAAGAGATTAAAATCCTGAATAGACAAATAGCATCTTCTGAAATTGAATCAGTAGTTAAGAAACTACCAATAAAAAAAAAAAGTCCTGGACCAGACGGATTTACAGCCAAATTCTACTAGACATCCATAGAATAACTGATACCAATTCTACTGAAACTATCCAAAAAAATCAAGGAGAAGGGTCTCCTCTCTAACTCATTCTATGAAGCCAGCATCAGCCTGATACCAAAACCTGGCAGAGACAACAACAACAACAAAAAACTTCAGGGCTATATTTCTTATGGACATAAATGCAAAAATCCTCAACAAAAGATTAGCAAACCAAATTCAGAGGCACTTTGAAAGGTTAATATACCATGATCAGGTAGGCTTTTTTTCCTGAGATACACGGTTGTTTCAACACAGGCAAATCAATAGACATGATTCACCATATAAACTGAATTAAAAGCAAAAACCATAAGATCATCTCAGTAGATACAGAAAAAGCTTTTGATAAAACTGCACATCCCCTCATGATAAGAAAAAAAAAACCTCAACAGACTAGGCAATGAAGGAACATACCTCAAAATAATGAGCCATCTATGACAAATCCACAGCCAACATCATACTGAATGGGCAAAAGCTCAAACTATTTCCCTTGAGAATCAGAACATGACAATGATGCCTACTCTCACCACTTCTATTAATCATGGCACTGGAAGTTCTAGCCAGAGCAATCAGGCAAAAGACAGAAATAAAAAGCATCCAAATAGAAAAGGAGGTCAAACTATCTCCTTGCTGACTATGTAATTTTATACCTAGAAAATCCTAAAGACTCTGTCAAAAGGCTCCTAGAACTAATAAACGACTTTAGTAAAACTTCAGGGTACAAAATCAAAGTACAACAATACATTATTATTAATTACAGTCATCATGCTGTGTTAAACTCAGCCAGACTATTTGTTTTCTCACTGAATGGTCATGAAATCATGGCCCAAAATCAATAGACCAGAGGCATATGGGTTTATTTCTCAACTCTCAATTTGATTCCAGTGAGTTTTATGACTATTCTTATGTCAGCACCATGCTTTTTTGAGTATAGTAGCTTTGCAGTAAGTGTTAAAATAAGAAAATGTGAGTCGCTTTTGTTTTTCATTTTTAAATTGTTTTGGCTATTCAAGGGCCTTTTCTCTTCTATATGTATTTTAGTTTTATCTCTCTCCATTCTGCAAAAGAAGACATTGAGATTTTAACAGGAATTTCACATGATATATAGATAACTTTTATGAAAATGACCACCTTAACAGTATTAAATCTCCCAATCCATGAACATAAATATTTTTCCATTTATTTAGACCTTCATTAATTTTCTTCACCAGTGTTCAGCAAAATACAACTGATTGAGTATTGCTCTTGTGTTGTGCAAAGTTGCTGCATTTATCAGTTCTAATAGTTTTTTGTGAATTCTTTATGATTTTCTACATGTAATATTATGTTTTCTGCAAATAAAGGTAGTTTACTGGTTCCTTTAAAATTTGAATAATTTTTCTTTCTTTTTCTTGGCTAATTGCTCTGGCAAGAACTTCCAGTACAATGTTAAATAGTAGTCATAAAAGCAAGCATCCTTGTCATGTTCATGATCTTAGGGGAAAAGCTTAATTATCCCTTTGGATATTCACCATTGAGTATGATGTCAGCCATGGGTTTTTCATAAATGCCCTTTATATGAGGAATTTTCTGGGTTTTGCTATTAAAATGTTTATATTCTACAACGTAACAAAAATCCCACTAGGTTTATGTCTATGTATATGTGTCTGTATGACATCTTGAATGTACCAGGCATTTTCTTGTAGTATAACTTGCATTCTGTATTTTAATATTATTTTACCAGAGATGACAGATTAGGGCCTTCTCAAGTCTTTTCTGGACATTTTCATAATCATGTACGCATGTGGTGTGTTTTAGCTTCTCAGGAACATTTCAGAGCTTTGAAAAATCCCCTATGATCAATACATTCCCCAATTTTTTCTTTTAAATTTTTCGGATAGCCTTTTGTTAGTTCCCACTGTTATTCCTGCTTCAGAAATCTGTGATGTTAAACAATTTCTGCTGATTGTATTTGACTCATAGCCCAACAAAAATCTTGTTCACAAAGACTAAGCTTTGAGTGGTGTCAAATAGATATGCACACTGTAGAAGAGATTTCCAGAGAGTTGCCATCAAATGTCCATTGGTGTATGAATTGATAAAGAAAAGTACAATGGAATAGATGATGAGATACTGATTTCATGAAAAATTCTATCAAGGGGGTTTTAAAATGAGAAAATAAAATATTTTATTAGGACTAGAAAGAGAAATTTGAAGAAGAGAGAGTCAGGGAACTAACTGAAGAAGATGTGATAGAAGAATAAAGACAAAATCCCAAGTATTTACCAAGAGTTTGGCAATTTAATTTTGAAGTGAGAAATTAAACATATTCTGTCAGTGTCAGTAAATGAATATAAAATTTGGGAAAAACAAGAGAACAATGATAAACTCTTGCCATATTGTTTCAGTATAAGGAGGAAGAGATTGAGAAGAGGAATTCTCCAGAGTCTATTAACTATACTGCATCAACGCCTCCAAGATACTATGGTACCCATCCCAGGGGAAGTGGGGCTACAAGAACAGTATAAATATCTCCTATTGGCATAATAAATGGTGCACCCCAAGAATATGCCAAGGGATGTTTTGTAGAGATTTTGAGACTAAGGTAAGTTAATATCATGGTTAGGCTGTGAAAAATACCAGGAGGGATGGAGAAAGAGCTCATGGCAAGCTAGTATGGAGAGATGCAGGAAAGGTGAAAGTATGACAAGATGAAGAGTGAATACACACTCATACTGATAAACACCTCAAACTGTATTTTTGCCTACACACACATATGACCATGCAAAGTCTCAGATGCAAAAGTAAAGTGTGAAAGCTGATGAGGAAGAAATTGTACCAATATATCCCATATCTCTTTAGCTATTATTTCTGACTCTGTATATATATATACACATGTGAACAGCAAAAGAGCAAGACTAGCTCTCTGTATTTTCTAGAACATACAAAATATAGCATAGGTGAAGATAGAATGATGGTTACCAGAAGCTGGGAATGGTAGTGGGGGTCTGGGGGGAGGTGGGATGGTTAATGGGTACAAAAAATAGAAAGAATGAATAAGACCTAGTATTTGATAGCATAACAGAGTGATGATAGTCAGTAATAATTATACATTTTAAAATAACTAAGAGTGCAATTGGATTGTTTGTAACTCAAAGGATAGATGCTTGAGGGGATGGATACCCCATTCTCCATGATGTGCTTATTTCACATTGCATGCTTGTATCAAAACATCTCATGTACCCCATAAATATATATATCTATGATATGTACCCACAAAAATTAAAAATAAAGACAAAATTTAAAAATATGTTTTTAAATTAATTTATAAATAAATGAATCAGGAAGAAGCATGGCCCTGAGGAATAGACTTTTATGAACATAGACTTAGAGCTAGAGTGATAAAACATCTGAGAAATGGAATAAGGTTACATGATAGCAGGCTGGTCATGAGACTGTGAGATTAGATAAAGATGAGAAAACCGGTGTACATTATCTCTTTTACTTATGCTCATCTGTTCCAGGATGTGGGAATATGGATAGGTAGGGTGTGGTGGAGGTTGGTGCAATAGGGTAGATTAAGAAGATGACACACTGAGGACGTGGCTGCTGGATAGCTGGATATAATTCCATGTAGGACCTTAGAGTTAGGGAGTCAAAACGGGCTGAGAACCGATTTTATTTTTAAATCCAGCAGAGATTGGAAGATATGTAAATATGTGTTGAAATAATGGTTAAGTAAACATTTATTGGATAATTAATTGATTGGTTGCTTTGATCAGTATTTATAAACTTGGAAATGATGTTGTCCTAGGGAGAAGGGAAGCATTAATTTCCAAGTCTTCTTTTAAAATCCACAGAGATACATGGGATAAGTTGCTATCCTTGGAATGTAGCCATATTGTTATTTTTTCAGTTCATGCTGTATGGAGCCCCTAAACATGACCAAGACATCAGACTTAATAAGAATCTCTGGATAAGACCATTGAAGAGGATGACTGATTTCATTTTTATATCCTAAGTGGCCACTGTGCTTCTTTTTTTCCCACTTTGCCCCTGCTTATTTATACAGAATAAAGTTTTCTTTCTTTTTTGTCAGAAGAATTTCTCTGTAAGTCAGCATAAGCCTAACTTCCTCTATACAATTTTTCTTGACTCACCTCTACATTTAAAACATCCTGTGCACATTTCTACCATAGCACTTGCAGTACAGTTCTTAAATTTCATGTTTGGAATTTTATCTTCTTTACTACGTGGTAATTTCCTTAAGGATATATGACCAGTTTTATTCATTTTTTGTATTTAAACTTCCTAATTACCACCGATACATAGAGAACCTCTTCAATATTTGATGGGATAAATTGTGAAAGGTATTTCGCTGCCTATTTTGTGTATTCTCAATTAGTGAAAAACAGGAAGTTTATACCCTTATCTCTGATAGTTTCACCCAAGTTTATACACGCACATTCTCTCTCTCTCTCTCTGAAATAATTTCCCAAATTATCAAATAATCTCTCATTTTTGCTATTCTTCATATGCTTCAAATAGGTACTACCAGCAACGCATTTTTGTTGTTACAGGATTAAGGTAGAACTTGCTGACATTCACACACTTTTATCTCTGCTGCGTACGTCTCAATTCTGACTTCCCCCAATGTTCAAGTATTCTTAAGTTGTAATCAATGCTTTTTGTGTAGTTGTCACGTCACATTTAACCAATTCCGCATTATCTGTAAAACTAGTTTTTCCCAAGTAAAAGTAAGTTGCACAGTAATGAACTTTTTGCTTCAAATTTTGAATTTACATATATGTAAATTCAGAATTTACTATATAGTAATATAGAATTTACTATATGCAAATTCTGAATTTACTATATGTAAATTCAGAATTTACTATATTGGAGACATCCATAAAGACAAAACAGCTGGGATAGAATTTGAGTAGCAGCTAAACTGTAGGTCATCCAAAGGGCTTCTACTTTCTTCCCATGAATATAAGACTGAGATATATTTGAAAATTTTCTAGCCCAGAATATTTAGTTTCCTTGCCACAGAAAAAGCTGCCCTATATATAAACAGTTTCTTTACTGAATGCGTGTATTTATGCACTCTCCAAATAATAGGATAATCTAGATTAAAATTATCTCTTCATCCATGTTCCATCATAGCTGCAAAATACTCTTTGTCAAGTATTTTCTTTTCCTTGTTTTTACCCATTTTCCAAATCCGATGGATAAGCTTCTTTTCTCAAACACAGGTGTGATGGAAACTAAATTATTTATTTCCTAAAATATGACATTAAAATTACCCACAGTTTTGCCTCCTTGTAATCAATGTCTATTTGTGGAGGTTTTAAATTGAGAACTATTATGTAGCAGATCTTTTTCCTGCATATGAGCAAGATAAATTGTTTCTTCTCTCAGAAGTATACAGTCTAGTAGTCACAAATTGTATACAGTATATACAGTCTAAATTGTATACAGAAGTATACAGTCTAGTAGTCACAAACTGTATACAGTATATACAGTCTAAATTGTATACAGAAGTATACAGTCTAGTAGTCCCAAATTGCATACAGTATAGTCTAAATTGTATATAGAAGTATACAGTCTAGTAGTCACAAATACCTGTAAAAATGCATAACAACACAGAAACAGGGTTTTACACACTACATTTTCGATTCCCAAATAGAGGAATAGTTGAGATTACAAATACCTTGATCATGAAGCAAAAATATGTGTAACATTTCTATAGACACTGACCCTGGAACTTTATTTTTCTCATTTAGTTCTGGCTAAATTCCAGATTTTGCATTTTTATTTGGCAGATGACATTCTTCTGCCATTTCTTTTTATATTAGTCTTTGATATTAGGTAAAGGGGCAGTAGAACAAGACTGGTTCTATTCCTGGTACCAATGTTGCTCAGGAGAGGCTAGGAGAAATTGTGGAGAGTATTTTACCTTACTCATGAATATATATAAAGAAAGATTAATATGTTATTGTGAATTTGACTAGAAATCTGAACAAAAGCAGAAGTGGAACAAGAATTACTAATAGGAATAGTATAATCGTCGCTGGTGTGCCCAGCAGCTTTATATGGCAGGAAGAATGTCTACGTCTAATCACACCCAGTTCCATCCTTCTTCATTCCTACTGCTGGGTATCCCAGGGCTAGAAGATGTGCACATTTGGATTGGAGTCCCTTTTTTCTTTGTGTATCTTGTTGCACTCCTGGGAAACACTGCTCTCTTGTTTGTGATCCAGAGTGAGCAGAGTCTCCATGAGCCTATGTACTACTTCCTGGCCATGTTGGATTCCATTGACCTGGGCTTGTCTACAGCCACCATCCCCAAAATGTTGGGCATCTTCTGGTTCAATACCAAGGAAATATCTTTTGGAGGCTGCCTTTCTCACATGTTCTTCATCCATTTCTTCACTGCTATGGAGAGCATTGTGTTGGTGGCGATGGCCTTTGACCGCTACATTGCCATTTGCAAACCTCTTCGGTACACCATGATCCTCACCAGCAAAATCATCAGCCTCATTGCAGGCATTGCTGTCCTGAGGAGCCTGTACATGGTTGTTCCACTGGTGTTTCTCCTTCTGAGGCTGCCCTTCTGTGGGCATCGTATCATCCCTCATACTTATTGTGAGCACATGGGCATTGCCCGTCTGGCCTGTGCCAGCATCAAAGTCAACATTAGGTTTGGCCTTGGCAACATATCTCTCTTGTTACTGGATGTTATCCTTATTATTCTCTCCTATGTCAGGATCCTGTATGCTGTCTTCTGCCTGCCCTCCTGGGAAGCTCGACTCAAAGCTCTCAACACCTGTGGTTCTCATATCGGTGTTATCTTAGCCTTTTTTACACCAGCATTTTTTTCATTCTTGACACATCGTTTTGGCCATAATATCCCACAGTATATACATATTATATTAGCCAACCTGTATGTGGTTGTCCCACCAGCCCTCAATCCTGTAATCTATGGAGTCAGGACAAAGCAGATTCGAGAGAGAGTGCTGAGGATTTTTCTCAAGACCAATCACTAACCAGTTGGAGGTTGGAGAGTCTGTCACTCTAACCTAATAGAAAGCAGAAAAACAGAAGGGAATGCTGCAGCCAATAACATTATTTATCTGTTAACTGAAGCTTTTGACTTTAATTATAATAATGAGAATTTTACCCTTATCGAACTCTCCTTTTCCAAGTTCTTTTATTTCCATTGCTGGATCCTCAAGGCAGTTTTATAAAGTATGTATTAGTTTTTCCACTCTTGTGATTAATATACTTATGTTCGGAAAAGTTGAGTGATTTACTCAAACTACATGTTTAATAGGAAGTAGTAATTTAAGCCAAATAGACTGCCTTATAGTTTTCTTTAGTATGTTTAAGAAATAACAGAATACGGAATAAAATTCTTACTTTAAAAAGATAATAAACAGAATAAGTGGCTTCTAGAATTCTTAAAATAATAATAATAGCTTACTCTAGTAATAATATTAACATACCATAGATGCAGTGTAGATATATGGGTATTGGCAGGTATACCACACATGAATATACTCATATCATGCCCACCATAATCTTATTCAATAGTTACTATAATTTCCCTCATGCACCTAGAGATGCAAGCATAGTCGTAAAATTAGATATTAAAGGAAAAAGGAAATAATGCAGGATGAGCATGACATATACATTCGTAAATATTTCATTCATTTGCTTGTTTAATTATTTAAATAATATTTACATAATATATTTATACATATATGAATATATGTGCGTGTGCATATGCATACTTCTACTATGTTTCATGTGTGGGTTTATGAGCTGTAGGAACATTCGAAGACACAGTGTATTGTCTTTAAGTACTTATATACTTTTAGAAAAAAGAAATAATAAGTTGTTTCTAAAGTAGTGTTGAGACATTTTTTTTTTTCTTCAGGAGATTTGGAAATTGTGTGGCTATTAGCAGTTTCATTCATAATGAAATTTATAATCCCTTAAAAAACTTGGAGGAAGATAATTGCAGGAAGAACACCTTGAATGTAAGTTCTTTATTGCTGCTCTGCCTGCCATTTATACAGTTAAGATATAGGATTAGGCAGTAGACCACAACAAGTGGCATGTGCAGACTATAAAGCAAAGACACTTAAATTGAGCTGTGATTCAATGATCTCCTATAGAAAGCAGCCCTTAGGTCAATCACTGGGTGACCAGATAGGAGCAGAATGTGCTCTGTGGAAATTAAGGGTTTAGGACCAGAGTCTACCATTTTCTTATGGGAGATTCCAGAGAATGATGACATGGAGGATCTCCCTCTCTTGGCTTCAAGCAAGGTTCTACTTGTTATATAAATCTTTCCTCCTCAGGGTCACAGCCCTGCAACTGGGCAGGTGTTTACTGGTAGAATGTAGGCTGGAAGGCTGTGGAAGTACTTGATGGTTTCTTTCTTGGAGAAGATTCTCTGGCCATGGCAAGACAGTTGAGTGTATTCTAAAGACATCTCAGTAGACAAGGTAGGGCCGGAAAAATTTAGGTAGGGCTCAGGACTGAGGGAGCAGGAGCAACTAGGGAGGAGAGAAGCAACACCAAGGAATATGGGTAGAGAGAAAGTGAGATATTCTGGATGAAATTTAAAAGGATTATAAGAGTGAAATGGTAGATACGTATTCTTTTACAATCACTTTCAGAGAAATCTCCCAGATAAACAAAATATATATTCATTTTTCTGTTGTTTCTGTGTCTTTCCTGGGTTTGCTTTGTCTTCCTGTGTCTGGATAAATAGTTTTAATCATTTAAAAATGTGTATGTGTTTGTGTTTATATGTTCATAGAAAGGAAATGATAGAAGGCAATTTAATTTACCAGTATGGATTGAATAATTGGAATTATCAGTTTGAATGTATTGATTGAACCAGCACTTTCTAAATAGTGATAGGCAAGACTTTTTCTAGATTTTATTCCAGGGGTGCAAGGATGGCTCAAGATATACAAATCAATAAATGTGATTCACCATATAAGGAGAATTAAAAACAAAAAACATGATCATCTCAATAGATGTAGAGAATATTACATAAAATTCAGCGTCCCTTCAAGATAAAAACTTTCAACAAAATAGGCATTGCAGGAACCTTTCTCAAAATAGTAAGATCCATATATAACAAACTCAGCCAATATCATATTGAATGGGTAAAAGTTGAAAACATTCTCCCTACGAACCAGAACAAGACAAGATGCCCACTTTTAGTCTTCCTTTCAACACACTACTGAAAGCACTATTCAGAGCAAACAGGCAAGAGAAAGAAATAAAAGGCATCAAAATTGGAAAAGAGGAAGTCAAATTCTCTGTTTGCTAATAATATAATGTTATGTTTAGAAAATTTTAATGACTCCTCCAAAATACTCTTAGATTTGATAAATAAATTCAGTAAGGTTTCAGGATAGAAAATGAATGTTCAAAAACCAGGAGCTCCTTGGGGAATCTTTCCACAGTGCCTGAAATAATTTACATTCTCACCAACAGTGTATAAGCATTCCGTTTTCTCTGAAGCCTCTCCAGGTTTTTGATTTTTTAATAATAGCCATTTTGACTGGTATGAGATGGTATCTCATTGTGGTTTTGATTTGTTTTCTCTGATGATTGGTGATGCTGAGCATTTTTCATATGTTTGTTTGTCTCTTTTATGCCTTCTTTTGCGAAGTGTCTGTTTATGTCCTCTGCCCATTTTTTAATGGGATTATTTGTTACTTATTGATTTGTTTAAATTTCCTGTGGAATCTGGATACTAGACTTTCATCAGATGCTTAGTTTTCAGAGATTTTCTCCCTTTCCTTAGGTTGTCTGTTTGCTCTGTTGATAGTTTCTTTTGCTGTGCAGAAATTTTTTATTTTAATTAGGTCCCACTTGTCAATTTTTATTTTTGTTGCAGTAGCTTTTTGGGACTTACCCAAAAATTCTTTGCCAAGGCCAATGTTGAGAAGAGTATTTTCTAGCTTTTTGTCTGGAACTTTTATGGTTTGAGGTCTTACCATGAATCTTTAATTCATCTTGAGTTAATTTTTACACACAGTGAAAGGTAAGGATCTAGTTTTATTCCTCTACTTATGGAAAGAAATACAAACTAGGTATCTGAGCACCATTTATTGAATAAGGAGTTCTTTCCCCACTCCTCATTTTGTTGGCCCTGTCAAAAATCAGGTGGTTGTACATGGCAGCTTTATTTCTGAGTTTTCTAGTTTGTTCCGTTGTCCTATGTGTCTGCTTTATACCAGTGCCATGCTGTTTTGATTACTGTAGCCTCATAGTATAGTTTGAAGTGGTGTGACACCTCCAGTTTTGTTCTTATTGCTTAAGATTGGTTTGTCTATTTGGGTTCATTTTTGATTCCATATGAATTTTAGAATAGTTTTCTAATTCTATGAGAAATGCCACTTGTATTTTGATAGGAATAATGTTGAATCTATAAATTGCTTTGGGCAGTAGGTCATTTTGATGATACTGATTTTTCCAATCCATTTTTCCAATCTAGCATGGGAGCATAGGATGTTTTTTCATTCATTTATTTTGCTTCTGATTTTCTTCCATGCTGTTTTGTAATTCCTATTGTAGACATCTTCCACCTCCTTGGTTAACTGTATTCCTAGGTATTTCATTTTGTTTGTGGCTATTGTAATTGGGATTGTGTTCTTGATTTGATTATCAGTCTGAACATTATTTTTATATAGAAATGCTACTGATTTTTGTACATGGATTTTATATCCTGGAACCCTGATAAAATGGGTTCTCAGTTCTAGCACCCTTTTGTCAGAACCTTTAGGGTTTTCTATGTATAGAATCATATCATCTGCAAAGAGAGATAGTTTTCTTCAAACAGAGCTACCATTTAACCTTGTGGTCCTACTACTGGATATATACCCAAAGGAATATAGCTCATTATACCAAAAATACACAAACACTCATATGTTCATCACTGTGCTGTTCACAATAGCAAAGACATAGAATCAACCTAGGTGCCCATCAATGGTGGAGTGGATAAAGAAAATGTGTTACATATAAACTACGGAATACTAAGCAACCATAAAAAGAATGAAATCATATGAATGAAATCAACATGGATGGAGCTGGAGGCCATTATCCTAAGCAAATTAATGTAGGAACAGAAAACCAAATACTGCATGTTCTCACATGTGAGAGCTGAACACTGAGCAGACATGCTCATGAACATGGGAACAATAGACACAGAGGACTACTAGAGGGAGGAGGGAAGGAGGGGGTCATCAGTTGAAAAACTACCTATTGAGTACTATGCTTATTACCTGGGTCCAATATACCCAGGTAACAATGTGCACTCTGTATCTAAAATAAAAGTTTTTTTTAAAATAAAAGGTAGCAAAGATTAGTAGCATTCCTATACACCAATAACATTCAAGCTGAGAACTAAATCACAAAGTCAGTTCCACTTACAATAGCTTAACAAACACTTAGGAGTATATTAAACCAAGGAGATGAAAGATCCTTACAAGAAAAACTACAAAGCACTGATGAAGTAAGTTACAGATGACACAAACAAATGGAAAAATAATCCTATGTTCATAGATTAGAAGAATTAATATTGTTAAAATGACTGCACTGCCCAAAGCAATCTACAGATTCAATGCAATTCCAATCAAAGTACCAACATCTTTTTTTCACAGAATTAGAAAAGAAAATCCTAATAATCATATGGAACCAAAAAAAGCTCATATAGACAAAGCAATCCTAAATGAAAAGAAGAAAGTTGCAGGCATCACATTACTTGGCTTCAAATTATACTACAAAGCTATAGTAACCAAAACAGCATGATACTGATATAAAAAAAGACATAGATTAGTGAAAAAGAACAGAGGACCCAGACATAAAGACACATACCTCCAGCCAAAAGATCTTTGACAAAGTTGACAAGAACATACCTTGAAGAAAGGACACTTTCTTTGTAAATGGTGCTGGGAAAACTGGATTGCCACATACAGAAGAATGCAATTGGATCACTATCGCTCACTGTATATAAAAATTTACTCAAGTTACATTACATACTTAAATTTAAGACCTGAAGTTATAAAAATTCTAGAAGAAAACCTAAGAAAACTTTTCTGGACATTGGCCTAAGCGAAGAATTCATAACTAAGACCTCAAAAGCAAATTCAGTAAAACCAAAAATAGATAAATGGGACTTAATTGCAGTTAAAAAGCTTCTGCAGAGCAAAAGAAATAATCAACAGAGCAAACAGACAACCCTAAGAAAGGGAGAAAATATTTGTGAACTATGCATCTGACAAGGGACTAATATCCAGGATATACATGGAACTCAAACAATCCAACAGCAACAATCCAAAAACCAAGTAACACCACTAAAAGGTGGGCAAAGAACATGACAGATATTTTTTAAAAGAAGACATACAAATAGCCAACAAGCATATAAAAAATGTTTAACATCAGAGAAATGCAAATTAAAACCACAATGAGATACCATGCCACACCAGTCAGAGTAGTTAGTATTTAAAAAGCCAAAAAATAACTGATGTTGGCAAGCATGCAGAGAAAAGATAACACTTGCACAATGTTGGTGGGAATGTAAATTAGCACAACCTCTATGGAAAACTGTATGGAGATTTCTCAAAAACTGAAAATAGAACTACTATTTGACTCAGCAATCCCAATACTGGGTATATACCCAAAGGAAAAGAATTTTTTACATTTAAAAGATATTTGCACTTGTATTTTTAACTCAGCACTGTGTACAACAGCACAGATATGGAATTGACCTAAGTGTCCATCATTGGATGATTGAATAAAGAAAAAGTGGTATGTATATGTAAACCATGGAATACTATGCAGCCACAAAAAGAATGATATCACATCTTTTGTAGCAACACAGATGAAACTAGAGGTCCTTATTTTAAGTGACTAACTCAGAAACAGCAAGTCAAATGCTGCATATTCTCATTTGTAAGTGGGACATAAATAATGTCTACACATGGCATAGAGTGTGGAATAATAGACATTGGAGACTTGAAAGGATAGGAGAGTGGAAGGGGGGTAAGGAATGAGAAATTACTTAATGGGTACAATGTACACTATTTGGGTGATAGTTACACTAAAAGCCCAGATTTCACCATGTAATATATCTATGTATCAAAACTGCATTTTTACTCCCTACATTTACACAAAAATGTATTCTAATTTCTTTTTCATTGCTTATTTTAAGTCATCAGTTATTTTCAATTGTGCATTTAACTTACAGATAAATAAGTTAGTGGGGTTGGATTTTATTGTTGATTTCAAATGTTATTTATATTTATAATTTGGTATGTGTAGCTGTCTCTTTTTGTGTGGCTTTAAGAAATGGTCATTTAACAATATTCTAGATGTGTTAAAAGGCAACATGAATTTTCCAATTAGTTTTTAAATGTACATTCTCTTTATTTTACTTACTTTTATGTACTTAGTTTATTTCTAGAAGTGTTGAGTTAAAATCTCTCTATATAAATTTTGATATATCAATTACATTTTTATTTCAATTACCTGTTGTTACAATTATTTTGAAGTTATATTTCAAGGTGGGTAATATTCTTGATTCTCATGTATCCTTCCCTAAGAATTCTTCGAATTCTGTTGTTTTGTAACAAGTGTGCTGGTGTAACACCTTCTTTACATTTTTCAATTTGCCCTGTATGTTTTACAAAGTAAATATATTTAACAGTGTTTGTAATTTAAAAACTATTCATAAAAATTTGTCATACATAGAACAGAGAACACACACATAGCCAGTCAATAATTGTAAATATTTTCTTACATGTTCACACATATGCAAAAACACAACTTATTAGAATATTTTAAGATAAATTACAGATGTCAAAACAATGCACCATAATACTAAGTATACTTATCCAAAAATATAAATTTTTGCAATATAACCATTAATCTCTGCTGTATGTGTCCCTGTATGTGCATATCTCTTTGTGTGTCTGGGTGAAATTGTGGAAGGAACCACATCACTTTTTCTATTCTGTTCTCTAGTCTATTTTACTTTATTCTATTCTACTATATATTATTTTATTATATATGAATTAAGCAAATTTTGTTGAGACCACTTCATATGCAGCACTCTGAACTTTGTATTGTCTCACATTAGGATGTACAGAATGCTCAGTTATTCCCAGAATGATGCTAGGTTGAATTAATGATACAGGAAGTAACAATGAGACTTCTCATTTGTAAAGTTAAATTTTACCTGCACCCGCTTCCTTATATGATTATCAGTGTCCTGTGAGTGGCCAAGTTTGTTTCATACTGTTAGACAAAATTTATCTAGAGATAAAATAGAGACAGGAAAGAGAGGATATAGTCTTATAAGGCCTAACTTCATGTGAAAGCATAGTAAGTACAGAAAACATTCAAAACACAAATATTCAGTTCAATAAATTTCCACAGGGTGATAAAATCTATGATATCACAGTCAAAATTTAGAAACAATATATTTTAATGTTTAATTTTATGTGTCAAGTTGACTGAGCTATAGCAGGCTCAGATATTAATAACTGGGTGTGTTGGTGAGGATATTTTGGATGACATTAACATTTGAAATGTAGACTGAGTAAAGCTGATTGCCTTACCTACTGTGGTTGGGCCTCATCCAATCCATTGCAGGCTTGAATAGAGTATGATGTTGAATATTAAAGAATGTTTTCAGCCAAACTGTCTTTGAGCTGCGCCATCAGTCTTCTGCTTTTAAGCTCAGACTTGGACTGGAACTTACACCACTGACTCTCCTTGCTCTCAGGCCAATGAACTCGAACTTGCACCATGCATCTACTGATTTATGTGTATTTTATTTGCAGTCTCTACCTGCCAAGTAAATAACCAGTATTTAAATTTTTCATCACTATCAAATAGTTTTACCTGGTTTTAATTTTATATAAATGGAAACATTACTGAATTGTCACATTTATATCTGGCCTTTAAAAATTTAAACACATTTTTGTATGTCTTCATTATGTGTAGCAGTGGCTTCCTTATTTTCACTGCTGTATGTTATTCTGTCATGTGAATGCACCACAGTTTCTTTCTCTGTTCCACCAACATTACAGTTGTTCCCACTTTGGGCCTTTGATAAACAGCCACTAAAGTGGCACCCACTGATTCTTACCTCCTGATATGGATGTCCTTGTGTCATCCCCTCCCCTTGGGTGTGGGTTTAATTAGGTATTTCTTTCTAGCAATGTGAATAGGGAGAGGTGATGAGATGCCACGTCTTGATTTAGATTTTCACAAGACTATGTCTTTTGAGTTCCTTCTTTTTTTTTTTTTAATTTTACTTTAAGTTCTGGGATACATGTGCAGAACGTGCAGGTTTGTTACATAGGTATACATGTGCCATGGTGGTTTGCTGCACCTATTAACCCATCATCTAGGTTTTAAGACTTGCGTGCATTAGGTGTTTGTCCTAATGTTCTCCCTCCCCGGAGGGGAGGCCTCCCTAAGACAGGCCCCAGTATGTGATGTTCCCTTCTCTGTGTCCATGTGTTCTCATTGTTCAACTCCCACTTATGAATGAGAACGTGCGGTCTTTGGTTTTCCCTGTGTTAGTTTCCTGAGAATGATGGTTTCCAGCTTCATCCATGTCCCTGCAAAGGACATGAACTCATTCTTTTTTATGGCTGCATAGTATTCTGTGGTATATATGTGCTACATTTTCTTTTCATCATCACTGGTCATTAGAGAAAAGTGAATTGAGTGTGTTTTTATTAGCTCTCTCAGGCTCTTACTCTGAGAAGAACTAACTGTTAGCTGCTTCCTGGAGATAACCATAAGACAAAAAACAAAACCTATATACCACAAGCCAACAACCAGATGGGTCTGAGGCCTTTCAGTGGCTGTGTGACTGACTTGGAAGTGCATGTCTACAGTGGAGCCATGAGACAACTGCAGCCCTTGTTGTTACATATCTCTTACTTTTTGATGTATTTATTATTGCGCTTTTTAAAAGGACTAAGACCACCAATACAACTAGAAATAAAAGTGGTAATAATTGATATGTCTATTTTATCTCTCATCCATGGGGAATATATTTTAAAATCTTTTCAAAGTATGCTATTTGCTGTGGCATCTTAGAAGCATAGGCACTGTGCAGATTTTATACTTATAGTTTGTTGGTAAAAGTGTTTTCCTAGGAATTTAAAAATTGATGTCAAGTAGCAAATTTGTTTAAATAAAATTATTCATAACATCAAGGTCACCGCATGTTCTCACTCATAGGTGGGAATTGAACAATGAGACCACATGGACACAGGAAGGGGAACATCACACACCGGGGCCTGTTGTGGGGTGGGGGGAAGGGGGAGGGATAGCATTAGGAGATATACCTAATGTTAAATGACGAGTTAATGGGTGCAGCACACCAACATGGCACATGTATACATATGTAACAAACCTGCACGTTTTGCACATGTACCCTAAAACTTAAAGTATAATAAAAAAAATTAAGGTTATAATTTGTATTTTGAAATCACTTTATTTTTTTCAAAATGGATATTGCTAAGCCTTTTGAAATTTTAATTTTTTTGAAAATCAATGCTGTACCTTTTTGAGACTTTTTATTTTATGTTTCTTTCTACCACATTATTTTATTAACTTTTTTACTATTTTCTTATCTTTGTATTTTATTTACCATTTCATTCTGATCAGTTAAAGTCAACATTGGATGACTTATTTTCAGCATTTCTTATTTCCAAATGTATGCATTTATGAGCTTCCTCTTTCTTTTACATGCAGCTGTAGTTTCCTAGGCAAGCTTTAGGAACCAACACTATCTGAACATGGAATGTGTACTTGTACTGTCACCAGTGAGTTATGTGAATACATAAAAGACTTGTCTTTCACAGAAATCTGTTAAGGACACCATGTTTTGAAGGGGTGAAGGATTGATACGGTGATCTGCAAGAGAAATCATGAGAGAGAATGAAAAAAGTGTCTTGAAAGCATCTGTTTACGTTGTACTATGACAAAAGAGGGCCATTAAGGCACTGAGGGGGCAGCACCTAGTAAGAGTGTGTTCCAATGAGTTTAGGCTTCTCCTTTTGGGTTTATTATTTATTTAGTAGGGAAGTATTAATTAGGCACCCACTACATTACAGACACTACCCTAATGACTTGGAATATAACCATGAAAAACAGGCATAGTCTCTGCCTTCATGAGATGAATATACTTACAAAATGAGAGAAAAACCAATGAATACAGTATAATTTCAAGTAGGTATAAATGTTAGGAACCAAGGTAAAGCAAACTAAGAAAATAGAGTTGGAAGAATGACCCTTTTAAATTCATTGGCCAGAAAATTCTTCTTTGAGTCCTAGATATTTGAGGAGGGATAAATGAAGTGAGGGAACAAAACTTTGGAAGATATCAGAGAACAATATTCCAGGTCTTATGAGTAGGAAAGGCAAAATCCCTGGGATAAAAGTGAGCTTAGAATTGAGAAATGGCACAAAGTACATGCCTGGAGTGGAGGGAAGAAAGGAGTGAGTGGCAAGAGATGGGTTTGAGGAGTAATTCCAGGGCAACCAACCTTTGTAAGAAGTTTTTATCAAATACTATGAATACAGAAGGAAAAGGGACGAATGTATTAGTAAAGTTTTATTCCATGAAGTACATTTATCAGGAGGTGGTTTGCATGGTAAACTTGAATTTTTTATATGGATTACGGAAAAAGATTGTAGATTAATGCTTCAAGATATATGAGAGTGGAAGTGAGAGGCAAGTACAGAGGGAGAAGAGAGAAAGAGAGCAAGTGAGAGGAGAGAGAGAGAGATTGAGAAGAGAGAGTGAGAAAAAGAGAGGATTGATTTATAAAGTAATGAAGAGTACAGGATTGGATCTGAGCCAATAAATCAGGCATTCACCAGGGGATTGAAATTAAGTTTAGAAAGAAGAAATCATACAAATTCTTGTTGGTAAAAAACGTGAATTATTTGAACCAATGAAGAATTTTTTTTCTCTAGTCTGTGTAGGGGGAAAGGGACTGCAAAACAAAACAAATTTGCAGTGCCTTTTAAGTAAACCATGCCAATGTGTCATAGATACAGCAGTTCCTATCCCAAAGGAATCAAAGTTTTAGTGAAAACATAAATGCCTTCTCTTCAGCATGTTAAATTGTGCACTCATGCAGATGCCAAATGGTGTTCAAAATAATGCTTCTTAGAGATTTAGAGATCAGGATAAGTCATAACAAGATTCAGCTGCAAAATGCAAGAGGAGAGATGAGGAAAGGCTTATGTCAAACTTATAAGGAGAGATAGAGGACAGAGTATGGACAGAGAAAGCACAATCATACTCATGACCTCTCAAGACTACACATGCTTTTGTACATTCACATATACCTGTGATCCTGCAAAATTTCACACATGAAACCAACAAGACTGCAAAGCTGATGAGGAAGGTAATGTAGTGATATATCCTATAGCTCTTGTTTCTGAACCTTATGTACGGGAGCTCAAATGTGATAGTAAGAGGGCAAGATTTTTTTTTCCTGGTTTTATAGGATAGTAATAGGTACAGTAAAGGTAATCAGTAAATATGTCTTTAATAATTACATTTTTGAAGAAATGAATTGTGAAGCATGGGCCTGAGGAATAGAGTCTTTCAAAAAGATAATCCAAAGTTAAGGTGACAAAGAAGCTGATAAAGGAAATGAGGTTTGATGCTGGAGTGACGGGCATAAGACTGGGAGATTAAGCAGATATAAAATTAAAACATGCATATTTTCTCTTCTGCTTACCCTCATCTGACATGGGACATGAAATGAGGTGTGTATGAAGACTTTGTGAGGGTTATTGGATTAAGGTGCAGTAAAAATAAGTAAGGTTTCAGAAAATGTCTACCAGATATAATTCTATGAAAACCTTAGTTTTAGAAGGTCAAACAAAGGTGCTGAGACCTAGTTTTATTTCTGAACCCAACACAGATTGGAGACTGTACAAATGTGTGTTGGAATAATAGGTCAGCGTACAGTCATAGACTAAGAGACTAGATGTTTTGAGAAATGTTTGTAGACTTGGAAATGATGTTTTCTCAAATAAAAGTCCCAGTTATAAAACTCATTTGGGAAAATCCACAAAATACTTGTGATAAATTGATTTTCATAATATATAGCCTTATTTTATCTTTACAAATTTCTGTTGTACCAAGAGTGACTAAGATACCAGATATTTCTTAGGACATAGAAGTGCATACACAGAGTTCAGTGGACATTTTACTGTGTCACTGTAAAAAGTAATGCAGAGGACCAAGATTCCAGGATTTTGTCCTGGCTGGACAATATGTTTCTTTTCCTCACTTTGTCCTTGTATTTTCCTCCATAGAAAATTCTATATATATATATATATAATAAAATATATAATATATAAATATATATTATATATAAAATATATATAAATATATATTATATGTAAAATATATATATTAAGGATTTTCTCTTTAAGTCACAGCCAAAGCCCAACTTCTTCCCTGGAATTTTCATTGCCCCATCTCTACACCTACAACATTTGATGGGTGTTTTTATCATAGTACTTGCAATGCAGCTTTCAAATTTCTTCTTTGGAATTGTGTCTCTGTCTGCACTGTGGTCTTTTTGAGAGTGTTTGACAGGTATTATTCAAATGAATGCTGGCTGGCAAATATAGGACCTCTTAGATATTTGATGGAATAAATTGTGAAGTGTACCCTTCTACATCCCTCATGTATTATTCACTAATGGGGAAAGAAAGAATTTTGTCTTTATTCACTAATGGGGAAAGAAAGAATTTTGTCTTTATCTTTGACTTTCCTATTACAGATCTGAGAACTTTAAAGCTATTCTCCACAGCCTCAATAACCATGTATATATTCTCCTTCTTGAGATAATTTCCCTAATTTTCTCCCATTTCTGCTAGCCATCATTAGCTTCAAATGGTAGGTTTTTTTTAGACACTTGCCTTGTTACAGGTTTAAAGTAGAGCGTACTGATCTTATTTGCTTCTAATGGAGACCACTCGACTCTGACTTCTTCAAGCCTCCACATATTTCCAAATTTGAATCAAAGTGTTCTGTTCAATTGTGTAATTCACAATCACTCCACATTATCTGTACAACTAGTTTTAGAAAATAATTTGCTCAATAATAAACATCTCTCACATTGATTTTTGAAACATTTAATTTATTATAAATGAGCCCGGAGTCTTTCCATAGACAGAAAGAGTGTTACCAAACAAAATCATATAAATGTTTTTATTTCTGTGCCGTGAGAAGCAAAGTTCCATAAAGACACTAACATACCAGATGGAGAACAGCATTGGTAGGAAATATATTGTAAAACAAAATTATTCTCCCTGTCCATGTAAGTCTGAGATAATATTTAAAATTCTCTAGAAGAAAAAACCCACTCTCTAGAGTTTCTTCAATGTATGTGTTTTTTTATGGGTTCTATATATGGTGTATTTATCTAAATTAATCTTTTATTCCATATTTAGCTTTAAGTGCAAAATACTTTTCATTAATTATCTTCCTTTAATTTTCTTTACCCAATTTCCAAAAATGATGGATACAATATTCTTTTTGCAAAAGAAATTGTGATGATCAAGGAGTTATTTTCTGAAACATCACATTAAAATTTTTTGCTGTCTGGTTTTCAATTTATTAACTTGATTAACATTTAAAATTGAGAAGTCTTAAGTGGTATATAAAAAATATACGCTTTTCAAAGACTTGAAACCAACCCAAATGCCTGTGAATAATAGAGTGGATAAAGAAAATGTGGCACATATATACCATGGAATACTATGCACTTATAAAAAAGGATGAGTTCATGTCCTTTGCAGGGACATGGATGAAGCTGGAAACCATCATTCTCAGCAAACTATCACAAGAACAGAAAACCAAACAATGAATGTTCTTACTCATAAGTAGGGGTTGAACAATAAGAATACATGGACACAGGGAGGGGAACAACACACACTGGGGCCTGTCGGGGGTTTGGGGGCTAGGGGTGGGATAGCATTAGGAGAACAACCTAATGTAGATGACGGGCTGATGGGTGCAGCAAACCATCATGGCACGTGTATACCTGTGTAACAAACCTGCACATTCTGTACATGTATCCAAAAATATAAAGCATAATAATAAAAAAAGAAATAAATAATAAATATTACATGTATGTGTAAATATAGGCTTTTTCTCTCTGCTCTAAAAGTAAACCCACTAGTACTCTACAATTCATGTAGAAATGCATAGATACACACAAACACACACTCAGTGCACAAATATAAACTTTATTGTTAGCAGGATCTCTAGTAAGGGATTAACAGAGATTACAGATAAAAATCAGCCTGAAAGTTAAGAAAAATGAGTGTAAAACGATCAGATTCATAGGTTCTGAAATGTTATTTTTAAAATTAATTTCTGCATAGACTCTTCATTATAAATTTCTATCAGGCAGATAGAGGTTTCTCCCCACTTTATTCCTCATGTGTAATAAATTCTGGTAGGAAAAGTGGCAATCAGGTGAAGCTGATTTAATTATTGATTCTGTTTCATGCTCATATGACCGTAGCAGAGTAAGAGGTATTTTACTCTTTTTCAGAAAGGAACCAAGAAGAGTACAATGCTATTTTTTATTTTACCAGGAATCAGGATAAAGTGAGAAGTGGAGCAAGAATCACTAATGGAAAGTCAATAATTGTCACTGATACACACAACAGCTTTTTGTGACAGAAAGAATGCCTATAGCTAATGACACCCAGTTCCATACTTCTTCATTCCTACTGCTGGGTATCCCAGGGCTAAAAGATGTGCACATCTGGATTGGATTCCGTTTTTTCTCTGTGTATCTTGTTGCACTCCTGGGAAATGCTGCTATCTTGTTTGTGATCCAAACTGAGCAGTGTCTCCATGAGCCCATGTACTACTTCCTGGCCATGTTGGATTCCATTGACCTGAGCTTGTCTACGGCCACCATTCCCAAAATGCTGGGCATCTTCTGGTTCAATATCAAGGAAATATCTTTTGGAGGCTACCTTTCTCAGATATTCTTCATCCATTTCTTCACTGTCATGGAGAGCATCGTGTTGGTGGCCATGGCCTTTGACCGCTACATTGCCATTTGCAAACCTCTTCGGTACACCATGATCCTCACCAGCAAAATCATCAGCCTCATTGCAGGCATTGCTGTCCTGAGGAGCTTGTACATGGTCGTTCCACTGGTGTTTCTCCTCTTAAGGTTGCCCTTCTGTGGACATCGTATCATCCCTCATACTTACTGTGAGCACATGGGCATTGCCCGTCTGGCCTGTGCCAGCATCAAAGTCAACATTATGTTTGGTCTTGGCAGTATTTCTCTCTTGTTATTGGATGTGCTCCTTATTATTCTCTCCCATATCAGGATCCTCTATGCTGTCTTCTGCCTGCCCTCCTGGGAAGCTCGACTCAAAGCTCTCAACACCTGTGGCTCTCACATTGGTTTTATCTTAACCTTTTCTACACCAGCATTTTTCTCTTTCTTTACACACTGCTTTGGCAATGATATTCCCCAATATATCCACATTTTCTTGGCTAATCTATATGTGGTTGTTCCTCCCACCCTCAATCCTGTAATCTATGGGGTCAGAACCAAACATATTAGGGAGAGAGTGCTGAGGATTTTCTTCAAGACAGATCACTAACCAGTTGGAGTTTGGAGGGTCTCTCTTAGCATTCATGATGAAGCAGCCACTAGGGAGGAGAGAAGAGACACCAAGGAATTTGGGTACAGAGAAAGTGAGATACCCTGAATGAAATTTAAAATAATTATGAGTGTATTGGTAGATAAATATTATTTCACAGTCACCTTCAGTGAAATGTCCCAACCACAAAATATATCCATTTGTTTGTTTTCATGTTTTTGCTGGGTTTGCTTTGTCTTTTTGTTTCTGGATAAATAGTTGTAATCTTTTAGAAAATGTGGTGTGTATATGTGTTTATGTTCATATGTTCATAGAGAGGAACTGGTAGAAGGCAATTAAATTGACCAGTATGGATTGAATCCTTGCCTGTATTAATTGTTTGAACCAGCACTTTCTATTGATAGGCAAGACTTTTTCTCCTGATGCTCTGTTCTTCCAGAAAGTCTCCTTATCCAGTTTGAGAGAGAAAGGCACATAACATATATTAATGCAGAGTGATAAATCAAAGGACAGACTTATGAATCAGGTAGGGTGTGGTACACATGGTTTATTTGTGGGATAGTGGAGATTTTCTTGTATTATGACCTTTCTAATGTAATTAGGAGAAAAATAAGTTAGTAACTGACATTTCCTCCTCAGTACTGATTTGAATGAACACCACTCATTTTTCTATGTTGAGCTTTGTTTTTGTTTAAATTAAAATGTAACCTAATTTCTGTTTGGGCATTCATTTTAAGCCATTGATTATTTTCTATTATGTATTTAATCCGCAGATAAATAAGTTAGTGGGGTTAGATTTTATTTTGAATTTCAAGTGATATATAGGCTTATAATTTGGGGCACGTGTGTGTGTGTGCGCATGTGTGTGTATGTGACTTTAAAAAATGGACATTTAACAATAATTCAGATGTATTTAAAAGCAATATACATTCTCCAATTATTTTTTAAATGCACATTCTCTTTACTTTTACTTACTTTTGCGTTCTCAAACAGCTTGTTTTTATAAGAGTTGCATTAAAGTCTCTACAAATTTTGATATACCAATTATATTTTTAATTTCAGTGACCATTGTTGCAATTATTTTGAAGTTATATTTTGAGATGGAGAAATATTCTTGACACTTATGTATTTTTTCTCTGTTATAATTGGTACTTTGAATTCTATCATTTCATAACATGTCTAATGTGTGTCAACTTTTTATGCATAAAATTTGTTCAGCATATTTATTTGTTTGTGGACACATACTAGTTGTACATATATATGGGGTATTGTGAAATTTTGATACAAGGATACAATGTGTAATGATTATATTAGAAAAATTGGTGTATCTGTCACCTCAAGAATTTATAATTTTTTTGTGTTAGGAAAATTCTACTTCTACTCTGCTAGTTATTTTGAAATATATAATACATTATTGTTAACTATAGTCACTCAGTTATGCTACTGAATGCTAGATCTTATTCCTTGTAACTGTATTTTCGTACCTATTAACCAATCCCTCTATCCTGCCCTCCTCACTACCCTTTACAGCCTCTGGTAACCATCATTCTACTCTGTCTCCATGAGATCAATTTTTTTTAAGCTCCACGTAAGAGTGAGGACGTGTGATATTTGCGTGATTTATTTCACTTAACATAATGTCATCCAGTTCCATCCACGTTGTTTGTTCGTTCCTTTCTTTCTTTTTCTTTTCTTTTCTTTTTTTTTTTTTTTTGAGACCTCCCTCTGTTGCCCAGGCTGGAGTGCAGCTGTGTGATCTTGGCTCACTATAACCTTTGCCTCCGCCTCCTAGATTCAAGCGATTCTCCCACCTCAACCTCCCCAGTAGCTGGGATTACAGGCGCCCGCCAACAAGCCCAGCTAATTTTTCTATTTTTAGTAGAGACAGGATTTTGCCATGTTGGCCCAGCTGGTCTCAAACTCCTGACCTCAGTTGATCCGCCTGCCTAGGCCTCCCAAAGTGTTGGCGTGAGCCACGGCACCTGGCCCATGTTGTTTGAAATAACAGGATGTCATCCTTTTTCATCCTTTTTCATGACTGAATAATAATCCATTGTGTATAGGTATACATTTCTTCATATATTTCCCAGATATATGACGTGAATATTATAAGATCTAAAGGCCTGTGCAGCATGGCTATGACTTTCCTAGTGCCTGAAAATGCCATCCAGGAGAGATAGATAGATAGATAGATAGATAGATAGATAGATAGATAGATAGATAAAATCATTGAGATTAAGGATAATGTTGAAACCCAATCCAAGGAAGCTAAGAATCACAATAAAATGATACAGAAGCTGACAGATGAAATAGACAGTATAAAAAAGAATGTAACTGATCTGATGGAGCTAAAAAACACACTGCAAAAACTTCAGAATGCAATCACAAGTATTAACAGCAGAATAGACCAAGATGGGGAAAGAATCTCAGAGCTTGAAGACGGGATCTCTGAAATAAGACAGTCAGACCAACGTAAAGAAAAAAGAGCAAAAAGGAATAAACAAAACCCTCAAGAAATAAGGAATTACATAAAGAGGCCAAAACTATGAGTCACTGGCAACTGGCATCCCTGAAAGACACTGGGAGAAAAGCAAACAACTTTGAAAACATATTTTATGATATCATCCATGAAAACTTCAGCAACCTTGCTAGAGAAGACAACATTCAAAGTTAGGAAATGCAGAGAACCCCTGCAAGGTACTACATAAGAAGATCATCCCCAAGACACATAATCATCGGGTTTCCCAAGGTTTTAGTAAAAGAAAGAATGTTAAAGGCAGCTAGAGAGAAAGGGCAGGTCACCTACAAAGGAAACCCCACCAAGCTAACAAAATACCTTTCAGCAGAAACCTTAGAAGCCAGAAAAGATTGAAAGTCTACATCAACATTCTTAAAGACAAAAATCTCCAACCAAGAATTTCATACCCAGCCAAACTAAACTTTATAAGTGAAGAAGAAATAAGATTATTTTTAGATAAGCAAATCCTGAGAGAATTTAAAACCCCCAAATTTGCCATACAAGAGCTCCTGAAAGGAGTGCTAAATATGGAAACAGTCTTACCATCTAATTCAAAAATGCACTTAAGTACATAGACCAGTGACACTATAAAGCAACCACATAAAAAAGTCTGCGTAATAACCAGCTAACAACACAGTGACAGAATCTAATCCATACATATCATACTAACTTTTAATGTAAATGGGCTAAAAGCCCCAATTAAAAGGCAGAGTGTCAAGCTGGATAAAGAAGCAAGAGCCAAAGCTATGCTGTCTTTAAGAGATTCATCTCACATGAAATGACACTCAGGCTCAATAAATAAATAAAAGGGGAATGGAGAAAAATCAACCAAGCAAATGAAAATTTAATAGAAGCAGGGATTGCAATCCTATTTTCAGACCAAAAGATAAAAAAAGACAAAGACAGGCATTACATAATGGTAAAGGTTAAATTGAACAAGAAGATCTAACCTAAATATATATTCACCCAAATAAACACAATTAGAAATGGCAAAGGAAATATTACTACTGACCCCATAGAAATATGAATAGCCATCAAAGACTATTGTGAATACCTCTATGCTCAGAAACTAGAAAATCTGTAAGAAATGGATAAATTTCTGGCCACATACACCCTTCCAAGTCTGAACCACAAAGAAATTGAATCCTGAACAAAGTGATAGTAAGTTCCAAAATTGAATCAGTAATAAATAGCCTACCAAAAAAAATGCTCAGGACCAGATGGATTCACTGTTGAATTTTACTAGATGTACAAAGAAGAGCTGGTACCATTCTTACTGAAACTATTGCAAAATATTAAGGAGGGAGTCCTTCCCAACTCATCTATGAGGCCAGCATCATCCTGATACCAGAACTTGGCAGAGACACAACAAAAAAAGAAAACTTCAGGTCAATATCCTTGATGAACATAGATCCCAAAATTTTCAACAAAATACTGGCAAATCGAACCCAGCAGCACATGAAAAAGCTAACACATTATGATCAAGTAGGCTTTATCACTGGGATGCAAAGTTTGTTTAACATCCACAATCAATAAATGCGATTCATTAGACAAACAAAACTAAAGACAAAAACTACATGATTATCTCAATAGATGCAGGAAAAGTGCTTGATAACATATAACATGCTTTCATGGTAAAAACCCTTAATAAATTAAGTATTGAAAAAACATACTTCAAAATAATATGAGCCATCTATGACAAATCCACAGCCAATATTATGCTGAATGGGTAAAAGCTAGAAGCATTCCCCCTTGAAAACCAGCACAAGACAAGGATGCCTTCTCTCACCACTCCTATTCAACATAGTATTGAAAGTCCTGGCCAGAGAAATCAGGCAAGAGAAATAAATAAAAGGCATCCAGATAGGAAAAGAGGAAGACAAACTACCCCTGCTGGCAGAGGACATGATTCTATTTCTAGAAAACCCCACAGTCTCAGCCCAAAAGCTCCTTCAGCTGATAAACAACTTCAGCATAGTTTCACAACATGAAATCAATATACAAAAATTACTAGCACTCATATACACCAACAGCATCCAAGCCAAGAGCCAAATAAGAAATGTAATCTCATTCACAATTGTCATAAAAAGAATAAAATACCTAGTAATACAGCTAGGCAAGAAGGGAAAAGATCCCTACAATGAAACTTACAAACACAGCTCAAAGAAATCAGAGATGATACAAACAAATGGAAAAACATTCCATGTTCATGGATAGAAAAAAAGAGAATCTGTGAATACTGCCACAATAAACATATGCATGCATGTGTCTTTATAGTAGCATGATTTATAATCCTTTGGGTATATACCTAGTAATGGGATCGCTGGGTCAAATGGTATTTCTAGTTCTAGATCCTTGAGGAATCGTCACACTGTCTTCCACAATGGTTGAACTAATTTATACTCCCACCATGCACAATAGCATAGACTTGGAACCAACCCAAATCCCAAATGTCCATCAATGATAGACTGGATTAAGAAAATGTGGCACATATACACCATGGAATACTATGCAGCCATAAAAAGGGATGAGTTCATGTCCTTTGTAGGGACATGGATGAAGCTGGAAACCATCATTCTCAGCAAACTATCACAAGGAGAGAAAACCAAACACCGCATGTTCTCACTCATAGGTGGGAATTGAACAATGAGAACACATGGACACAGGGAGGGGAACATCACACACTGGGGCCAGTCGTGGCATGGGGGGCTGGGGGAGGGATAGCATTAGGAGAAATACCTCATGTAAATGATGAGTTGGTGGGTGCAGCAACCAACATGACACATGTATACCTACCTATGTAACAAACCTGCACATTGTGCACATGTGCCCTAGAACTTAAAGTATAATTTAAAAAAAGATGAGGGGGTAAGGTCAAAAAAAAAAAGAGAATCTGGGGAACAAAAGTCAGTGATAAAGACTTTATAAACTCCTCTGGGCTTATGTTGTTTTTTTTCAAAATTAGTGGAGATATTATCTTTTTAAAAATAGTTAAAATGTAGTTAAAGAATTGAAAACAATGTATTGGTTATCTTTTATTGAATAACAATCACCGCAGAATTAATCAATTTAAAACAAGAGATGTTATCATCTCACACATTTTCTGAGAGTCAGGAATCCGGTAAAGGTTTAACTAGGGAGGTGTAGCTCAGGGTTTCTTGAGAAGTTACAACTAGTTGTTGGACCTGCCTGAAGTGTCTGAAGACTTGATCAGGGCTGGGGGGACTTCCTCAAAGCTCATTCAGATGGCTCGTGGGAGGAAGCTTCACTTCATTATCTGGTGAGCCTCTCATTAGATCTGGACATAACACAGCTTCTCCAAAAGTGAGTGAACCACAGTGGGGCTGGAGGAGAGAGGGAAGAAAGAGAGAAAGAGAGAGGTGAAATATAGAGTATCTACTATAATCTAACTCAGAAGTGACATACCAACAGTTAGTTTAATTTTCTTTTGCTCCAGGTTTATTGAGGTATGATTGACAAATGAAAATTGCATATATTTAATATGTACAATGTAATGTTTAAGATATGCATATACTGAAAAATGAGAACCACAGTCAAGCTAATTAATATATCCATCACCTCACATATTTACCTTTGAGTGTATATGTGTGTGTTTGTGTTTGAAGAGAACATTTAAGACCTACTCTCAGCAGGTTTCAAATATACAATACATTATTCTTAACTGTAGTTACCATGCTATACATTAGATCTCCAGAATTTATTCATCTATAGCTGAAAGTCTGTACACCCTCAACAACATCTCCCTATTTTCCCCACTGTCCAAGAGGTCCACCTCTTTCTAGTCCCACTCAGAATAATGAGGGGCTTAGCATGGCTGAGTGGCTGGGGAAGGCTGGGAGCAAGGAAGAGAGGCAGCGACACCCAGCAACTAGTGTCCTGTACAGCTCAGGAAACCAGGTGATCATTCACTACACACTCACTTTCCCTCGTGAGAGGAATTGCTTGCCAAAGGGGCTTTCTTGGCATTGAGCTATGCTGCCTTAGAAAAAGGGTATCACTGCTAAAGGGAAAATGTTTCATTTTACTCTCTTCAGTGCGCCTACTCTCAGATTTTTTGCTCCAACAATGTGCTAGAACTTTTTCACTGGACTCCCAGACTCACACAAGGATTCTCTTGCTCATGAGTTATTGTCAAAATCAATGCTGGTAGTCAGATGACAATAGAAAACTCTAATTCCATCATCTTGCTGACATCACTCCCCAACACTTCTGCCACGTTTTATTGGTCACACAGAGCAGCCCTGGTATGATTGTAGGAGGGAACTATGCGAGGGTGTGAATATTGAGAAGAAGGGTGTCTTTAGGGCCATCTTGAGACCTGCTATCATAAACTTCTAAAATAGTTTAAAATAAAAAATAGATTAAAATATTATTTTAAAAGGTGTACAAGGAAACTTCCGAAGGTCATGAATGTGTTCATTAACTTAATTGTGGTGATGCTTTCATGCCTATAAATGTATCTTAAGCTTATCAATTTACATTTAATATACAAAGCTTATTGTACATCAATTCCTCAAAAAAGATGACAAAATAATAACAAGAGTGCTCCATTACTTTTATTTGGGAAGGAGGACATCTGAAGAATATCTAGAGGAAAGTGGCAATACCAGATGCCATGCTGCTTCAAATCACACTTACAATTCTTAATCCAACAGCAAATGTATCAAGTGCCAACATTATGTTAGTTGCTATTCTAGACAATAGTGATATAGATATAAGATATAGCCCATATAAACTGACAGTCTGGAACAGGGAAGGAAATACAGAAATAAAACATCTTTCTGAGTTCCCTCGTTTTACTTTTGGCAAGAGAAAATGTGAATCTTACATTTCCCCAGTGCTTAGCAACACTTAATTTGGCTTCTTATTATCTTCAGTATAGAATCCAAAACCTTAGTCTGGCATGCAGATCCTATATGATCTGACTCTATCTTACTTCTTTATCATTCACTAAAACACTATCCACATTCTATATCTTAGTAGCAATGAATTGCTTGCATTTTAAAAATGCATTATGGTCTCTCTCACCACTAGAAATTTTCACATACTGTTCCATCTGATTCAAATGACATGAACCCTCTATTTTCCTTCCTCCTATTTAATTTTTCATAAAAAACTCTTAAAGAGAGCTATCATTGAGTCCAGCCTGGGCAACATGGCAAAACCCCATCTCTACTAAAAACACAAAAAATTAGACAGGCATGGTGGTGCACACTAATAGTCCCAGCTACTCAGGAGGCTGAGGTGAAAGAATCACCTAAGCCTGGGAGATCAAGGTTTCAGTGAACCACGATCGTGTCACTGCACTCCAGGCTGGGCAACAGAGTGAGACTGTATCACCAAAAAAAAAAAAAAAAAGAGAGAGAGAGACATCAACATACAAACTATTCTTTGATTTTCCCCTAATCTTCTGAAATTTTTAGGCAATGATGATTACATAATTAAATATATTCTAAAAATATCTTTCTTGAAAATACACTAAGATAACCAATATATTTGCACTCATTTTTCTTCTTAAATTTTCTATTATAAATTGACAATTTATAATTGTATAAATTTATGGGGTACAAAGTGACATTTTGACTTACAAATCCATGGTGGAATAATTAAATCAAGATAGTTGACATATCTACCACTTCAAATACTTAACATTTTTGTGGTGAGCAGATTTGAAATTTATGTTCTTAGCAATTTTGAAACGTGCAATGCTCTATTCTTAACTATATTCATCATACGGTGTAAGAGAACTAAGAAAATTTCCTCCTTTCTAATTGAGATTCTGTATGCTTTGACCGTCATCTCCCCACTACCCCCAAGCCCGGCCTCTGTAACCGCCATTCTACTCTCTGCTTCTATGAGTTCTATTGTTTTAGATTCCATATGTAAGTAAGTACATGCGGTATATGTCTTCCTGTGCCTGGCTGATACCACTTAGCATAATGTTATCCAGCTGCGTTTGTGTTGTTGCAGATGACAGAATTCTCTTCTTTTTTAAGGCTGAATAGTATTCTATTATGTATGCCTCCCACATTTTCTTTATTAATTCATCTGTTGATGGACACCTATGTTGATTCTGTAAAGTGGCTAACGTGAATAGTGCTGCAGTAGACATGGGAGTTCACACATGTCTTTGACAAACTGATTTCAAACCTTTTGGGTAAATACCTATATGTTGGATCACATGGTAAATCTATTTTAGTTTTTTGAGGAGCCACTATAAAATTTTCCATAAGGGCAGTACTAATTTACCTTTCTACCAACAGTGTACAAAGGTTTACCGCTGCAGGCTCTGTGAGACAGCCAAAAAACTTTGAGTGCCCAAAGTGTGAGGGGAAATGTCTGCCCCCAAACACACATCCTCACGGGGGAAACTGAAGGTCCAGTTCATGGGAGAAGGATTTGACCTTAACTGGAGCTGAAACACATTTAGAGAGCCGAGTGAAATAAAAGGGTAGAGGAAGCAGCCAAAAGAGCCCTGTGGGCACTCTCAGTCCCCAGGAAAGCCATTCCTGACTGCCAGCGGAATTGGGGAAAGACCACAGGGAGAAGGAAACTTTCAGCTTAACTTTGTAATAATTTCAACCAAATGCAAAGTTTTTTGGATAGAATCTGGGGGAGGAGACAAACAGGGAGCACAGATATGAGCACAGAAACTGCAGCAGTTTCTGGGAGGCATGAAACCTGAAAGCCCTGCTTCCTTTCTCAGTGGGGAGGCTTGTAGCCTGGGGCAAGCTCTCAGCCCTGCTCACCGGCTGCCTGGAAATAAACTCGGTGCTGTTAGGGATGAATGGTGGAAGTTGGGCTGGCCTTTTGAGCTGTGTGGGAGCTGGGTGAGGCCTGTCATTGCCACCTTTCTCCCACTTCCCTGGCAACCTGTATGTCACAGCAGAGGCAGCCATAATCCCCCTGGGAACATAACTCCACTGGCCTGAGAACCCCCTCTTCCCCTACAGAGGCCAGAGCAAGCCCCGCCTAAGGAGGGGCTTGTGTCCTCCCTATACTACCACAGCTAGTATCCTCTCTTTCTCCCTGTATATACATCAGCTTGCGTCCTCCCTATGCTACCACAGCTGATGTTCTTTTGAAAGTACCACCTCCTGACTGGAGGCCAACCAACAAAAAAACCAGCATACTAAACAAAACTGTAAACAAGGACCCTCACAGAGTCCACTTCACTCCACTGCTACCTCCATTGGAGCAGTTGCTGGTATCCACAGTTGGGAGACCTGAAAATGGATCACATCACAGGACTCTTTGCAGACACTCCCCAGGACCAGCCTGGAGCCCAGTAGCCCTGCTGGGTGGCTACGCAGAAGAGAAATAACAATCTCTGCAGTTTGGCTCTCAAGAAGCCCAATGCCTAGGGAAAGAGGGAGAGTACCACATGAAAGGAGCACCCCATGAGACAAAAGAATCTAAGGAGCAGCCTTGAGCCCCAGATCTTCCCTCTGACATAATTTACCCAAATGAGAAGGAACCAGAAAAACAATTCCGGTAATATGACAAAACACTGTTTCATAATACCCCAAAAGATCATAATAGCTCACCAGCAATAAATGCAAACCAAGAAATCTAAATTGCCAGAAAAAGAATTCAGAAGGTCAATTATTAAACTACTTAAGGAGGCACCAGAGAAAGGTGAATACCAAGCCGCACAGCAGAATCTAACTAGTGCCTTATGATCTGAGGTGGGACAGTTTCATCCCGAAACCAACCGCAGCCTCTGCTCCCCTATCCCTGGAAAAATTGTCTTCCACAAAACAAGTCCCTGGTGCCAAAAAAGGTTGGAGATTGCTGCGATAAATAACTACTTTTCAAGTTCATCCTGCTTTCTTTTTGCTGGTTAGGTTGGTAATTGTGTTGGGGATGGGGCATGGTGGGTAGAATCTAAAACATGTTGAATTACGTCTTTTAACAAGGCATGCTACTTATCCTCGCTTACCTTTTAAGGTAAGTGGCCTTCCCAGTTATGTCTGTGGATGTAATGCTGAACACTTGCTTAGATAATCACTTATTTGCTACTCTGATGCTTAATTTCTCCTTTCAGTCTCTGGGATGCTTTTTCTTAATTTTTTTTTTTTTATAATGGCTTCCAGCTCCGTCCATATCCCTGCAAAGGACATGGTCTCATTACTGTTTTTTTTAATTATTATTATACTTTAAGTTTTAGGGTACATGTGCACAACATGCAGGTTTGTTACATATGTATACATGTGCAATGTTGGTGTGGTGCACCCATTAACTCGTCATTTAGCATTAGGTATATCTCCTAATGCTATCCCTCCCCACTGCCCCCACCCCACAACAGGCCCCGGTGTGTGATGTTCCCCTTCCTGTGTCCATGTGTTCTCATTGTTCAATTCCCATCTATGAGTGAGAGCATACGGTGTTTGGTTTTTTGTCCTTGTGATAGTTTGCTGAGAATGATGGCTTCCAGCTTCATCCATGTCCCTACAAAGGACATGAACTCTTCATTTTTTATGGCTGCATAGTATTCCATGGTGTAGATGTGCCACATTTTCTTAATCCAGTCTATCATTGTTGGACATTTGGGTTGGTTCCAAGTCTTTGCTATTGTGAATAATGCCGCAATAAACATACGTGTGCATGTGTCTTTATAGCAGCATGATTTATAATCCTTTGGGTATGTACCCAGTAATGGGATGGCTGGGTCAAATGGTATTTCTAGTTCTAGATCCCTGAGGAATTGCCACTAATTTTTCTCTCCACTTTGAACAACTGTGAGCAGATTATTTGTGTAGCTATTCCCCATCCCACTGCAGGGCGCTCTGCTTTATCTGGCTATTTCTCAGGAATTAACAACAAAAAGATTCCTGTCTTTTCCAGGAGAGGCAGCATGTCCTGTTGAGTGCTGTGCTTCTTACAGGCCCTGACACCATGTGTCTATATCATGGGAAATCACCCTACAGCTGCTAAAAATTCTATCATTTGGAATGGCCTTGAATTTCTTTAATAGAACTTCTTTTTGTCTTAATATTGTAGTAGGTCTAAAATATTCCCAGAAAATGATTTTTAAACTTCCTCTGAGAAATGTATGGATTTTAAAATCTATGTTGGTGTCTTACAGTCTTTTCTCATAAATTATTTTATTTTTTTCTTTTAATTCTTCTTATTTAAATTTTTTTTATCTCATTGCGTCTTCAGGATTTTGACAACATACATTTATACTTCTTCATAGAACGTCTTTTTTAGGCTTGAGGTTTATTTTCTAAAACATTCATTACATTCTACAATCAGTGATTACGAATAATTGAATGTTAAATGTGTCTTTAAAGAATTATCATTTAAAGTAAAAATTGTACAATATAGCCCTTATTCTCAAATTTCTTAGAATCTACTCCTCTTTCGTATTAGCAAAGTCTTCATATTTTTAAATACAGAGTACTCACATTCAGAATTCATGAAGCAGTAAGCAAAACTTGAGTCCAAACAGGTGCTTTCACTACAACACAGCTCCTAATATTGGTGAGACTATCTAGTAAGGGCTAAGATCACAGGCTTCAACACCATAGGGTCCCTGAACTTGACTTTATTTCTTGGCCTTGTTTTCATCTCAAATCTGGAATAGCTGCCCCAAAACTGCAAATGGCTGAATGACCACTAACATCTCTACTGAATTTTTCCTGTAGAGAGGTTAATTCCTGAAACTTTTTCTGCTTCTCTAATTTTATCCAACGAGTAGCTGCTACAGGGTGTTTGAAAAACTCTAGATTGAGTCAAAATTTGTAAAATAGAAACATTTTCATCATGAAAATGACATAGCTATTTTCTGAGTATGACATCTTACACAGCAAAATCAGAAAAGAAACCTTGACTTCACATTTTTTAAAAGGACAAAGAGAAGAAGTGCTGATGAGACTATGAAGAAAAAAAACTCTGGTACATTGTTGATGAAAGTGTAAACTAATATAGCTATTATGGAAAAAAAAAGTATGGAGGTTCCTCAAAATATAAAAAATAGAATACCATAAGATCCAGCAATCCCACTTCTCGGATTATATCAAAAGGAAATGAAATTAATATGTCAAAAAGATGTCTACACAACCATATTCATAGTTACATTATTCAAAATATCCAAGAGGTGGAAACAATGCAGGTGTCCATTGACAGGTTAACAGATAAAGAAAATGTGATACATACACACAAATACTATTCATCCTTAAAAATGAAGGAAACCCTGTCATTTTTGACAATGTGAGTGAACTTGGAGGACATTATGCTTAAGTGAAAAAAGGCACAGAAAGACAACTACTGTATAATCTCATTTATACATGAAATCTAAAAAAGTTCATAATATATTATAAAATAAAATGAGTGCTATAAAAATTTACAATATAATCACACTTTTTAAAAAATGTCACATTAAGATCTTTATTCCCTTTGCCTAGTTGGCTCCTTCTCTACTTTCAAGTGGCAATTTGAATGTTCTTTTCTCAATAATGAGTTTTCTACCCACCTTGTCTAAGTTAGAGCCCTTGTGATAGGCTTTCATTACATCTACCACATAGCAGACAATCATCCTGGTATTTGAGACACTTCAGTAAGCAAATCAGGTAAAGATCCCTGTCTTTGTGGTGCTAGGTGCTGATAATCTTTTTTTTAAATTTTTCTTCTTTTTTTTTTTTTGTGAGACAATCTCACTCTGTTGCCTAGGTTGGAGTGCAGTGGCACAGTCTTGGTTCGTTGCAACCTCTGCCTCCCAAGTTCAAGTGATTCTCATGCCTCAGCCTCCCAAGAAGCTAGGTGTATTAGTCGGTTTTCATACTGCTGATAAAAATATACCTGAGACTGGGCAATTTACAAAAGAAAGAGGTTTAATGGACTTACAGTTCCACATGGTTGGGGAGGCCTCACAATCATGGTGGAAAGTGAAAGGCATGTCCAACACGGTGGCAGACAAGAGAAGAGGGCTTGTGCAGGGAAACTCCCATTTTTAAAACCATCAGACCTCCTGAGACTTATTCACTATCATGAGAACAGCACAGAAAGGACCCACCCCCATGATTCAATTACCTCCCTCCAGGTTCCTCCCATGTAGGAATTGTGGAAGTTACAATTCACGATGAGATTTCAGTGGGGACACAGCCAAGCCATATCATTCTGACCCTGACCCCTCCTAAATCTCATGTGCTCACATTTCAAAACCAGTCATGCCTTCCCAACAGTCCCCCAAAGTCTTAACTCATTTCAGCATTAACTCAAAAGTCCACAGTCCAAAATCTCACCTGAGACAAGGCAAGTCCCTTCCACCTATGAGCCAGTAAAATCAAAACCAAGTTAGTTACTTCCTAGATACAATGGGGGTACCAGCATTGGGTAAATACAGCCATTCCAAATGGGAGAAATTGGCCAAAACAAAGGGGCTACAGGCCCCATGCAAGTCCAAAAGCCAGCAGGGCAGTCAAATCTTAAATCTCCAACATGATCTCCTTTGACTCCTTGTCTCACATCCAGGTCATGCTGATGCAAGAGGTAGATTCCCATGGTCTTGGGCAGCTCTGCCCCTGTGGCTTTGCAGGGTATAGGCCCCCTCCTGGCTGTTTTCATGGGCCAGCATTGAGTGTCTGCAGCTTTTCCCGGTGCACAGTGCAAGCTGTTGGTGGATCTACCATTCTGGGGGATCTGGAGGACTGTGGCCCTCTTCTCACAGCTCCACTAGGCAGTGCCCCAGTAGGGACTCTGTGTGGTGGCTCCAACCCCACATTTCCCTTCCACACTGCCATAGCAGAGCTTCTCCATGAGGACCCCACCCATGCAGCAAATTTCTGCCTGGACATCCAGGCATCCTCTGAAATCTAGATGGAGGTTCCCAAACCTCAGTTCTTGACTTCTGTACACCCACAGTCTCAACACCATGTGGAAACTGCCAAGGCTTGGGGATTCCACCCTCTGAAGAAACAGCCCAAGCTATACCTTGGCCTCTTTTAGTCATGGGTGGAGCAGCTGGGATACAGACACCAAATCCCTAGACTGCACACAGCAAAGGGACCCTGGGCATGTCCCATGAAACCATTTTTTTCTTCCTAAACCTCCCAGCCTGTGATGGGAAGGGCTGCTTCAGAGGTCTCTGACGTGCCCTGGAGACATTTTCCCCGTTGTCTTGGTGATTAACATTTGGCTCCTCGTTACTCATGCAAATTTCTGCAGCCAGCTTGAATTTCTCCTCAGAAAATGGGTTTTTCTTTTTTATCTCATTATCAGGCTGCAAATTTTCTGAACTTTTATGCTCTGTTTCCTTTTTAAAACTGAATGCATTTAACAGCACCCAAGTCACATCTTGAATTTTTTGCTCCTTAGAAATTTCTTCTGCCAGATACCCTAAATCATCTCTCAGGTTCAAAGTTTTATAAATCTCTAGGGCAGGGGCCAAATGCTGTGTCTCTTTGCTAAGACATAACAAGAGTCACCTTTGCTCCAGTTTCCAACAAGTTTTTCATCTCCATCTGAGAGCCCCACAGCCTGGATTTCACTGTCCATATCATTATCAGCATTTTGGTCAAAGCCATGCAACAAGCCTCTAGGGAGTTCCAAACTTCCCACATTTTTCTGTCTTTTTCTGAGCCCTCCAAACTGTTCCAACCTCTGCCTGTTACCCAGTTCCAAAGTTGCTTCTACATTTTCAGGTATCTTTTCAGCAGCACTCCACTGTTCTGGTACCAGTTTACTGTATTAGTCTGTTTTCATGCTGCTGATAAAGACATACTTGAGACTGGGCAATTTACAAAAGAAAGAGGTTTAATGGACTCACAGCTCCACGTGGCTGGGGAAGCCTCACAATCATGGTGGAAGGTGAAATGCATGTCTCACCTGGTGGCAAACAAGAGAAGAGAGCTTGCGCAGGGAAACTTCCATTTTTAGAACCATCAAATCTCCTGAGACATACTCACTATCATGAGAACAGCATGGGAAAGATCCACCCTCATGATTCAAGTACCTCTCACCAGGTTCCTCCCATGACATGTGGGAATTGTGGAAGTTACAATTTAAGATGAGATTTCCAGAGGGACACAGCCAAACCATATCACTGGGATTAGAGGCATGTGCCACCATGCCCAGCTAATTTTTGTATTTTTAGTAGAGACTAAAATACATGTTGGCCAGGCTGGTCTTGAACTCTGGTCTCAAGTGATCCACCCACCTCGGCCTCCCAAAGTGCTGGGATTACAGGCACGAACCACTGTGCCTGGCCTTGTGGTACTAATAATTTAAAGAGCATGATTGGAGAGGACATCCAATAACAGTTAACATAATAAATATATAAAATTTTATAATGATTTAGAAATGAATGTGCTCTATAAAAATATGAGAGTAAGAAAAAGTTGGGAGCACTAGGTACACTTTTAAATATGGTGTTCAAGGTATAAATCTTTGATGTGGTCATCACTGAGCAAGAAATTATGCTTCTGTTCATAGCGGGAGGAAACTCAGAGGTTGCAATATAAAGTATTTAACTCCTCTAATTTGTCTTCATGGCTTTTGTAGAAGTCATTTGTTAGGATGAGTTAGAAAATGCATAAATGTTTAGTCTTGTGACTATGTACATTTGTGTAATACCATGTGGCACTTTCAGAATTTGATGTTAACAGTGGATCAAATGTCCAGGTTCTTGGCATCTTGAACAAAGAATTGGACAAAATGCACAAACAAAGCAAGGAAGGAAGGCATGAAGGGATTTATTGAAAATGAAGGTACACTCCACAGTGTAGAAGCAGCCTGAGCATAGAGGCTCAAAGGCCCTGTTACAGAGTTTTTGTGAGTTTAAATACCCACTAGTTGGGGTACACTGTATGTAAATGAAGAGGATGAAGTAAAGTTACAAAGTCATTTACTCAGTGTATGCCCTATGGAGAGGGTATTTCCTCTATAGCTGAAGTGTGGATCAGCCTTATGTTCCCTGCCTCCAGACCCTATCTTCCTGCCTCAGTGGCAGCCCTTCATATTTTAATAAGCCATTTTCTGAAAAAAAATCTGTCACTTTGTCCAGTGCCGGGCCATCACTGGTGGACTTTATACCATCCCAGTCATAAAGTGCATACTACAAATTCTTTAAATTTTTAAATTCCTTGTAGAAATGGTCCAGTGTATTATAGTCATTAAAATTAAAGACACTGGAACCAGACTGCCTGGGTTTAAATTCAAGACCTACCACTCGCTGATTATATGACTTTCATTAACTTATTAACCTCTCTGTGGCTCAGAGAGATTATCTTATCTGTAAGTTTGCTTATCTGTAAACTGGGCATAAAATAGTACCATCCTTACAGTTGGTTTTGGAATTAAATGAGAATGCAATACAGTAATACATTTCTGGAAAATAAATGCTATGTACTTTTTGTTGTTATTGTTGTTGCTATTATCTTGAAACTGTGTGTGTGTGTGTGTGTTTGTGTGTGTGAGAACAGTTAACACGTTGAAAGTAAGTAAGTATGGAGGAAGACATAAGGGATCTCTACACAGGAATACCTTGAGTTCTGAAAAGAACCTGGGTTGGTGCATGAAAAAGCAAGTAAAAACTAAGAAAATGAGTTTTAGTGGAAGAAAGAAGAAAGTTGGGGAGGAAAAAACAGAGGGAGACAGGATTTAAGAGGTAGGGGTTATGGCAGAGATGTGAGCAGTCCAGAAGGGTAACGAATGGGGCAACAGCTGCTTAAAGGTGAAGGGTGATTCTAATATACTTAGTATCTCTCAGATGAAGAGCAATGTGGGGCATGCCTGAAGTTGTGACAAGACTCACAAAGCACTTCCTGATAGGACCTCTGTCTACCTTTCTAGTCACATTTTTTACTCCTCACCCTTTCTCTTTTACCTCTGAATATACAAAAACCTTTGTGAACCTAAACTTGCTATTCTTTGTTCAGCCTTAATATTAGAGCTAGGTTGTTTATTTTTTTCCAAATAATTTCCATCTGCTTTTCCTTGTAGGACACTTATACATATAATTTGAGATTGACCCTATATACTATTTTACCTGTAAAATCTTTACTCACTACCTCCAATAGATATTGATGATCATGCTCTCAGGATTCATGAGCTTTGTGAACATCTGTGATGTACAATTACCTTGTTATCATTTTATAATGATTCCATTGCATTTTATATCCTCTACTAGACAAGGAATTAGCTAGTGTTTTTGTTTTCATTTACATTTCTCAGCGTGGAGTAGGCACATGGAGTCAGGCACATGATTGTACCCAGAAAAACTTGTTGGCTGACATTGATAGTGTGTTTGTGAGAACTCAATGAAAACTTGCCCATGGCTGGGCATAGTGGCTCACACCTGTAATCCCAGCACCTTGGGGTGCCAAGGCAGGCGAATCTCCTGAGCTCAGGAGTTCAAGACCAGCCTGAGCAACATAGTGAAACCCTGTTTCTACCAAAAATACAAAAAAATTAGCTGGGCATGGTGGGGCATGCCTGTGTCACAACTACTCAGGAGGCTGAGGTGGGAGGATCACTTGAGTCCAGAAGGCAGAGGTTGCAGTGAGCCGAGATGATGCCACTGCAGCCTAACCTGAGTGACAGAGTGAGACCCCATCTCAAAAAAAAAAGAAAAGAAAGCTTGTCCACACAAAACTGATACTGCACTGTGCACTGCCTGTACAACTGGAAAGATTTATCCTCAAACTATGATTTTCATAATGAATCAGAGTTGAAACTAATAGCTCATAAAAATAACTAAAATTTATTGAATGGTTAGTATACATCAGAGATTGTGCTACAAGCTTTTTTTGCATCAGAGCATTTAATTAGAAGAAACATCTCTGATACATTTTCTTTTTCGCATTTGGAAGAAAATATGGAAGTCAAAATTTAGAGAGATTATGTAGCCTGTCCAACTCTAGTGGCTAGAAATTAAAAGACAGAGGACTTAACACTTGAGATGAATTGAATCTGAAACTGATGTTATATTTCCCCCAATTCTTTCCTACAAACTTTGTATTTCCTTCACACTGCATTCATTTTTTCTCTCTCCCCTTTCTTTTATATGTATTTCTTCTCACACATCCCTGGCTACAGTCCAGATTCTGAGTATCTTGAAACCAGGAACTGTATCATCTGCCTCCCTCTCGATAAATCTAAGATATGACTAATAATATTGCTTAAATTAGTGTTTCAAAAAATGAATTGATGAGTGAATGAATAAATAAATTATAATATGTACTAATAGCTTAATGGTTTGCCTGCTTGGTCAATAACATGACAATTATATTTTCAGATCCGTTTTATAATTTATTTATTTATTTTATTTTTACTTTAGATTCAGAGTGTACATGTGTAGGTTTGTTACAAGGTTATATTACATGATGCTGAGGTTTGGGCTTCTGTAGATTTTTCACCCAGATAGTGAATGTAGTATCCAACAGAAAGCTTTTCAGTGTTTATTCTTCCCGCTCCTTTCGAAGACCCTGGAGTCTATTGTTCCCATTTAGAGCCATTTTAAATGGAGACCCTAAACTGATGACTTCGGAAAAACAGAACCCTTGGACATTCTTCTATGAATTATAGGGTATTTTAACACATATTTTGCTGACAATTAAAATGGGGAGATTTCATAGAACATATAAATCTAGCTTGTCTTTAAAAAATACTGAAAAATAGTGAACACTGGACCCACGTTTCTCTGTCTCTATAGCCTCCCCACTTACACTCAACGCAGGGATTGTCAGCAGGTCTGCTGTCCTTACTTTACTACCTTTCTGGTCTCACAAACATGTGAGTCTATAAACGCTTAGGAAAAGCATCAACTCTTTAAGTAATGGGTATATTACTTCTTTATTTTGCATTCTCTGCTTTGGCAGATCCTTGCCCCCACTCCCAACACACACAAATTCAAGAACTTGCAGAGACTTCAGAAAATTGACATATTATGGTGACTTACAAATTTATGTCTTTATTTTGATTTTTTATTTCTATTTTTATTTTAGGTACACGTGCAAGTTTGTTACATGGGTAAATTGCATGTCATGATTTTAATACCATTTTATTCACATCTTTTATGAAATTTTGTCTCCATTATTTTCTCACCACCTGAAACAATATGTCTATTCTATGTTTCATTTGTCATAGGTAAAACTAACCTTGTCTCCAAGTAAAAATTTAATTACACCTTCCTGAATCTGCTTGGTCTTGACTCCATAAACAATTGGATTCATGGTAGGAGGCAGTAGCAGATAAAGGTTGGCCACGATGATGTGTATGTGGTTTGGGATATTGTGTCCTCCAAAACGATGAGTGAAAAAAGTGAAAAAAGCAGGAACATAGGTGATCACAATGGCACACATGTGAGATGTGCAGGTGCTGAAGGCTTTGTGACGAGCATCTGCTGATGACAGGCTCATAACAGCCTGCAAAATCATAGTGTAAGATACAGAGATACAGCAGATATCAAACACACCAATCAGGAGAGCAACCATCAGACCATAAATAGCATTGACCTTGAAATTGCCACAGGATACCTTGGCCACAGACATATGGTCACAGTAGGTGTGGGCGATGAAGTTCCCCCGGCAATAGGGCAGGCGCTTGGTGAGGAGAGTGAATGGGATGATGAGCATCACATTCCTCAAGAAGGTGGCAAGACCAGCCTTGGCAATGACAGGGTTGGTAAGGATGGTGGCATAGCGTAAGGGGTAGCAGATGGCCACATAGCGGTCCAGGGCCATAAGCATGAGCACCCCAGACTCCATCCCTGTCAGCATATGGACAAAAAACATCTGGGCCAGGCAGGCATTAAAGTCAATCTCCTTGAGGTTGAACCAGAATATGCACAGCATATTAGGTACAGTGGTGGTGCACAAGGTGACATCAGTGAAGGAGAGCAGGGCCAGGAAGTAGTACATGGGCCAGTGCAGGGCCTCCTCATGGCTGATGAGGCAGATGAGCCCACAGTTCCCCATGACAGCAATGATGTACATAAAGCAGAATGGCAGGGAGATCCAGATGTGTGTGGCTTCCAGCCCAGGAACGCCATTCAAGATAAAGAATCCTGGGGTCAGGCTGGAGCTGTTGTCCCCAGACATGATGGCTGACAGGAGGAGAGCATTTTATACTCTTTAGCAGCCATTGCTTTCTGCCTAGGAGAGGGAGAGGGAGAGTTAGAGACGAGATAAGAGGTACTGGTTTGGACAAAGTGAACCTCAAGTGCCATGTACATTCACCTTACATTGATAACCAGAAATTCTTTCTTCCAACTATAGCAAGAAAGACTTTGAACTACAGTGTCCAAAGTCACTAAGCAGTACAGTCTTACCACTACTCAATGTGCCATTGCAAACTTTGATTAACTATCCTCACTTACCACACCTCTCCCCAGCACAACTCTTATACTGTACTACATTCTAATAACAAATTGTGAGCTAGGCTGTAACTGTCTGCCTCCTTCAATAAGTCCATTTCTATTCTGTGCTCTCAGAATCTTCCCATTCTAATTGTACCTGAGTCTTGTCACTGAAATCACATGGGTATAATTACAGCATCACCCTAATATGACCAGTTCTTATCAGTAGCTTAACTTTCCATTTTTAACAATATCTCAAATATTAGCACTTTTCCCCTGCCTTGATAACAAAAAATGCTTATATTCTGTATATAAGATGTCAATAATGTTCCACATAACTTACTCAAGATAATACATAGTAGATAATAAAATATATGTGAATGAGTGAATACATGAGTTAAGAATTTGGTATGTCTGATACTCAAACTCTATCTGATGTCAAAATCATGTTTTTCTATACCATGGAATTTGAAAGGAAGTTCTTGACAAGAAACAGGAAGATATTTACAATTCTAAATCATTAACGAGTTTTACGTAAGTTTAGTAGTGATTTTGCTAAAGATCTAAATTCAATTAGGTATAAAATTTGGCTTCTCTATCTTTTCACAAGTTCCCTATCCATTCTCAATACTAAATTTACACTCAAAAAGCCCTTGAAGTTCTGGGATTATTGACTGTTTGTACTGCTTTAATTTAGTATTATTTTTGTTATAACTGAAAGGAAGTCAATTAAAAAATAGCACCACATCTTTGGATTGCTATTTCTTGGTGGAGCAGTGGAAAGATTTGAATAGTATTTGAAGGAATTTATAGCTTCAGGGGTGTTTGAAGAAAGTTGAAGTGTCCTAATGATTAAATTTTTTTTTATTCGGAATAAAACCCTAATCCTTAAGTTCTGTAGTAGACCCCATGGAGCAAAGCCAATGCCAAACATTCCTCACTATCTAGCAGAAATAGATATATATTTGCAGTGTGATGGCATGGATTACATGGTTGTGAATCCACAAGGCTTAGAGTTCTGTGACCGAAACATTCTAGAAATCACTGCAGTTGTCATGTCCACTGGCTAGATAGAGTACATGGAAATTTCCAATGATGGAGGGAAATATAAAGCAACCACATGTTTCAGAAGCTCGTGATCTCTGAATACTACCTGACTGGATCTCATATAAATAATCCCTTCTTATAAGAAAGTTCTCACAGTACCTCTCCAGAATGTCACTGTTTCAAGAAACCATCATTTTATGTTCTTAGACAAGACAAACTTAAAGATTAAAATTTCTAGTGTCTACCGTCTTTTATGTGTACACCACATTGAAATGAATGGGATGAAAAGAAGATAAGATTAAGTCCAGTGGAAGCCACCCAGAAAGAAAAAGAGCCATTACCTCTTAAGAAGTGAAAGGGAAAGTAAAATACATTGCCCCTTACTGCTATTACTTTTTAAAAACTGTTTCAATGTATCAGGCTGTTGCATTCTTTGCCAAAAATGTCATTACCCTTTCCTAAAATAGGAATTTATGAAAATTGACCAATCTCACCTCAGTGCTAGGCACAATCAAATCTCTATGCATGGCTGAGAATCTTTAGGAGTTGTTTGAAATCTAGGATGACATCTTCTTACATAAAATTTTTTGTTTCCCTGGGGAATTTCCAACAAGATGCCCCAGGCTGATTTAGTCTCCACAATTAGGTGTCTCCGTGGGTTCTGTTTAAAAGAGAGTGAACTTTGGGCCTGCTGGTAATAGATGTATATTTAGAAGCTTTTGAGTAGAGAAAGTTTAATGCCTTTTCCCAAGTGGGAAATATGGTCACCAAGTCTGGTCACGAAAAACATAATTTTTTAAAACTTTTTTTTTCCTCTTACAACAAGAGAAGTATGTCTTTAATATAGAAAATTTGGAAACTATGGAAAAGTATAATAAAGAGTTGAAAATCACTTGTAATTCTAAAACAGAGGAATAAGCCCTCTAAAAAGTTTTCTGTACTTAATTCAATCACTTTATAATTATTATGTATAATATTCCGAGATTTCAAAAAAGTAAATTGCAGATGATATGGAGTTGTATACATTGTTTCTATCTCCAGCTAGTATTATTTTGTGCACATTTCATCATGACATTGTATATGCTTTGAATTAAAAAGTTTAATAGCTAGACCTTCTTTCCATCCAATAGCTGTACCAAATTTAATCATGTGTTTTATTACTCTTGAATATTTGTTTCCAAATTTTTCTATCAAATATAATTCCTCAATGAATATCTTAATCCACTCTGTATGCGTTTCTGATTTTTCTTCTCTACAGATAGATAGAAATGTTATTGAAGTTTATGGGCTCAAAAGGCATGAACAATTTTGATTGTGTTGATAAATGTTAGAAAAAATCATTTCAATAAAATTTGTGGTGATGTTCATTTCCATGCAAAGCGACTGAACCATCCCCCCAAGAATACTATTATATACCTTCTTTCCCAAGCTTCACTAGTGCAAATACTGTCTCACTTGTATCTTAAATTGAATTAAAATTAACTTCACTAGTAGTAATTATGTCACTTTTTTCAAGCGTTCTTGGTCAACTTTTTTTGTATATTTATTAGTCATCCACCTCCTTGTCCATCTTCATTGGAGGTGTTAGTGTTTATTCATTGCATGATAAGCACTTTCAAAATGAAAATTATCAACCCATTGTCTGTTGTATTTGCAAACATTTTTTTCAAGGTAGTATTGGTTTTAAATTTTATATTATAGTGGTAAGTAATTGTATATTTTGACCTTTCTTCCTTTTTACTAAAAAACCCCACAAAACACAATTTTTCTATACTTAAACTCTTTTGTATGAAATGATATGAAGTAGAAAACAGCCATAACATTCCCATAAACTCACATTTCACCTTAATCCACTTCTGAAGTAAATGCTATTAAAACCTAAAGTCTGATGTATGTATTTCCAGAAATTTCTTTTATAAGTATTTAAAAAATTAATGTATTCCTTTTGTTGTTTTGTTTAGCTTTCAGCATTAGCAATATTACATACAGGTGTATAAAGATTCCTGAGACTCCTTGGAAACAAAACTTTCATTTAAATGAAAAATTTAGTTGTGTTTAAAAAACAATAGAATACACACAAAATTATTTTGTCAAAATATAAATTAATGCAGCTATTACAAAAATACATATATGAGTTTCAGTGTAAACTCTTCTCTTTTAGATCTAAAAATGTAGAAAAATGAGAATTGGTATGAAACATTGGTTAGATTTAGATCAGGAGGTCAGGCGCGGTGGCTCACACCTATAATCCCAGCACTTTGGGGGGCCCAAGAGTTTGAGACCTGCCTGGACAATATGGTGAAACCCGTCTCCACTAAAAATACAAAGATTAGCCAGGCGTGGTAGTGCAAGCCTGTAGTCCCAGCAACTCGGGAGGCTGAGATGGGTGGGTCGCTTGAGCCTGGGAGGCAGAGGTTGCAGTGAGCTGAGATAACTCTACTGCACTCCAGCCTGGGTGACAGAGTGAGACCGTGTCTCTCAAAAAAAAAAAAAAAAAAGATTTAGATCAGGCTTCCTAAATTGGAGACCATACATGGCCTCCGCACTGTTTACACTCAACTGCATCAAGACCTCCTATGCAGTTCTTTAAAAAGAAAGTTCATAGGGTGCCCTATAATTTATCACTTTGCTCATAAATATTTGTATTGTGTTTGGTTTAGTTATTGACATGCCCGATTCATTCTTTTTGTAGTGTAGTAAAATATACATAACAAAGTTTGCCATCTTAATCATGTTCAGGTATATACAGTTCAGTGGCATTAAATACATTCATCATGTTTTGCAGCCATCACCACTATCCATCTCCAGAACTCTTTTCATCCTGTCAAACTCTGAAACTCTACACCCATTAAACAATGACTCCCCATTTGCCCTCCCACCAGCCTCTGGCAACCACCATTCTTTCTGCTGTCTAATGATTTTGAGCTTTCTAGGTACTTTATATAAATGGAATCATATGATATTTGTCTTTTTGTGACAGGCATATTTTATTTAGCATAATGTCCTAAGTTTCATCTATGTGGTAGCAGACGTCAGAATGTTCTTCCTTTTTAAGTCTGAGTAATATTGCATTATATGTACAGGTATATACACACACATATATATATACATATATAATGTATATATACACACGTATATACACACGTATATACACATATGTATATACACACATATACATACTACATTTTGCTTATCCATTATTCATTCATCCATTGATGGGCAATTAGATTGTTCTTATATCTTGGTTACTGTGAATAATGCTGCAATGAACGTGTGACTGCAGACACCTATTCAACATACTGATTTCAATTCTCTTGGGGATCTCACGCAATAGTGAGATTGCTGAATCATATGCTATTTTTAGTTTTAATTTTTTGAGGAACTACCATACTGTTTTCCACCGCAGCTGTAGCATTTTACATTTTTGCCAAAAGGGCACAAGGGTCCAATTTCTCTACATTCTCACTGACATTTATTATTTTCTGTTTATTTTTATAGTAGCCATCCTAATTGGTGTAAGGTGGTATTTTATTGTAGTTTTAATTTGCAGTTCCCTAATGATTACTGATGTCCAGTGTCTTTTTATGTGTTTATTATCCATTTGTATATCTTATTTGGAGAAATGTCTATTCTAATCCTTTGCCCATTTCTTATTAAGCTCTTTGTTGTTGTTGTTGAGGTTTAGGAGCTCTATATATATTTTGTATATTAATACCTATTAGATATATAATTTATAAATATTTTCTTCTAGTCTGTGGGTTGCCTTTTTACTTTGTTTATAGAATCTTTTGATGCACAATTTAAAAACAAATTTCATAAAGTCTAATTTATCTGTTTTTTTCTTTTGTTTCCTGTGCCTGTGCCTTTAGTGTCATTTCCAAGAAATCATTACCAAATCCAATGTCATAAAATTTTTTCTCTTTGTTTTCTTCCAAGAGTTTCATAATTTTAGGTTTTATTTTTACATCTTTCATCCATTTTGAGTTAATATTTGGACATGCTGTTATGTAACAGTCCAACTTCATTTCTGTACATGTAGATACCCAGTTTTCTCAGCACTATTTATTGTAAAGAATGTCCTTTCAACATTGAATGATATTGACACTCTTGTCAAAAGTCACTTTACCACATATGTGAGGGTTCATCTCTGGGCTCTCTATTCTACTTCATTGGTCTGCAGTTCTGACTTTGTGCTAGTGCCACACTGTTTTGGTTTACTGTCACTTTGTCATAAATTTTGAAATCAGAAATGTGAGTCCTCCAGCTTTTCTCTTTGTTCAAGATTGCTTTGGCTATGTAGGGTCCCTTGAGATTTCATATGAATTGTAGAATGGATTTTTCTATTTCTGCAAAATTAATTATTGGGATTTTGATAGGGATCTTACTAAATCTGTAGATTACTTTGGGTTGTACTGACATCCTAACAATACTATTGTCCACCCCTTGAACATGGCATGTATTTCCATTTATTAATGTCTTCTTTAATTTATTTCTGCAATATTTTACAGTTTTAATTATATAAATTTCTTACTTTTGCATTAATAACAATCTGAAAGGAAATTAGGAAAATAATTTAATTTACAATGGAATTAAAAATAAAATATAATTTTATTATGTATTTTGTATTTTCTTATGTATTTTATTATTTTATGTGCTATTGTGAATTGTTTTTCTAAATTTCTTTTCAGATTGTTCGTTGTTAATGTATAAAAGGGCAACTGATTTTTGCATTCTGACTTCGTATCTTGTTACCTTGCTCATTTATTATTTTAACAAGTTTTGTGGAATCTTTAGGGTTTTCTACATAGTAGATCATTTCAACAGTGAACAAAGATAATTTTACTTCTTCTTTTCCAATTGAGAGGCCTTTTATTTCTTGTCCTTGCCTAATTGCTCTGGCTAGGACTTTCAGTACTATGTTGAATAGAAGTGGTGAAAGAGGATACCTATGTCTTGTCTAATTTCAGAGGAAAAGCTTTCAACTTTTCACCACTGAGTAAGTATGATGTTAGCTGTGGGCTTCTGATACATGTGTTGAGGTACACTTCTTTAATATCTAACTTGATAAAAGTTTTCATCATGAAAGGAGGTTGAATTGTGTCAAATGCTTTTTCTGCATTTATTGAAATGATCATATATTTTTGTCATTCATTCTGTTAATGAGGTGTGTTGCATTTATTGATTTGTGTGTGTTGAAACATCCTTGTATTCCGGTGATAAAGCCCAAGTGATCATGGTGAATGATCCTTTTACTGTGCTGTTGATTCGGTTCACTAGAATTTGTTGAGGATTTTTGCATCTGTTTAACAGGATATTGGCCTATTGTTTTCTTTTTTGTTGTCCTTGTCTGGCAGATGTCAGTGTAATGCTGGCTTATTAAAATGAGTTTGGAAGTATTCCTTTCTCTTTCACTTTTTCGAAGAATTTGAAAATAATTGGTATTAATTCCCCTTTAAATGTTCGGTAGAATTCAGCAGTGAAGCCTCCATGTCCTGGATTTTTTTTATTTTTTTTGATGGGAGATTTTTTATTACTGATTCAATTGTTTTACTTATCTTTGGTCTGTTTAGATATTCTATTTCTTTATGATTTAGTATTGGTGAGTTGTAAGTGTAGTTCAGGTCCAGTGTTTCCTTATTGACTTTCTGTAAGTTGTAAGTGCCAAGGAATTTATCCATTTCTTGTAAGTTATCCAATTTGTTGGCATATAATTGTTTGTAGTAGTCTCTTATGACCCTTTGGATTTCTTTGGATTCAGTTGTAATGCCTCTTTTTTCATTTCTAATTTTATTTCATTTGAATCTTTTTACTTGTTTTTTATAATTTCTATTTCATTTATTTCTGATCTGATCTTTATCATTACCTGCCTTCTAATTACATGGGTTAAGCTTTTTCTTCTTTTTCTAGTTCCTTGAAATATAACATTAGATTATTTATTTGAGATCTTTATTATTTTTTGATGTAGGTGTTTCTTGCTATGAACTTTCCTTGTAGAACTGCTTTCGTAGCATCTCATGAGATTTGCTTTGTTGTGCTTACATCTCCATTAGGATCAATATATTATTTAGTTTCCCCTTTTATTTAATTTTTGATCCATTGGTTTTTCAGGAGTGTAATTTTCATGTATTTGTAAAATTTTCAAACTTCCTCTTATTATTGGTTTCTAGTTTTATATAATTGTGATAGAAAAATATATTTGATATGATTTCAGTCTTTAAATTTTTATTTAAAATTTAAATTTTTTAAGACTTGTTTTCTAGCCTAAAATATAACTGATTTGGTCTGAAGTATAGTTCAAGTCCAGTGTTTCCTTGTTGATTATCTATATGGGTGATCTTTTCATTGTTGAAAATGCGGTGTTGACATCCCCTACTATTATTTTATTGCAGTCTATCTCTCCCTTCAGCTCTATTAATATTTTCTTTATATATTTAGGTGCTGTGATATTACAGACATATATATTTACAATGGTTAATGTGCTTGATTAATTGGGCTCTGTATCAATATATAATTACCTTTACACTATTTTAAATTTTTGTTTTTCCTCATTTCCTTTTTTTTTTTTTTTTTTTTTTGAGATAGAGTCTCGCTCAGTCACGCAGGCTGGAGTGCAGTGGCAGGATCTCGGCTCACTGCAAGCTCCGCCTCCTGGGTTCATGCCATTCTCCTGCCTCAGCCTCCTGAGTAGCTGGGACTATAGGCGCCCGCCACCATGCCCAGCTAATTTTTTGTATTTTTTAGTAGATACAGGGTTTCACCATGTTAGCCAGGATGGTCTAGATCTCCTGACCTCGTGATCCGCCTGCCTCGGCCTCCCAAAGTGCTGGGATTACAGGTGTGAGCCACCTTGCCCGACCCTCCTCATTTCTTCTCAAAGTAAAAAACAGGATACGTGTGCAGAATGTGCAGGTTTGTCACATAGGTATACGTGTGCCATGGTGGTTTGCTGCACCTATTGACCCATCCTTTAAGTTCCCTCCCCTCAACCCCCAACCCCCAACAGGCCTTGGTGTGTGTTGTTTCCCTCTCTATGTCCATGTGTTCTCATTGTTCAGTTCCCACTTATGAGTGAGAACATGCAGTGTTTGATTTTCTGTTCCTGCCTTTACAGTTTTTGATTTAAATGCTATTTTAGCCAATATACATATAGCTACTTCTGAACTCTTTTGCCCTGTATTTGCCCAAAATATCTTTTTCCATTCCTTTGCTTTCAACCTGTGTGTGTGTCTTTAGAGGTGAAGTGATGCCCTCACAGGCAGCAAATAGTTGGGTCTTCTATTTTTAATTCATTCAGCAAATCTATGTCTTCTGATTGAAGAATTTAATCATTTTGCCTTCAAGGTAATTATTGATAAGTAAGGACTTACTACAGCCATTTTGTTGTTTTCTTGTTGTTTTTTACATTCTTTCTTCCCTTCTTCTCTTGTTGTCTTCTTTTATGATAGATAATTTTGTCTAATAGTGTGCTTTCGTTCTTTACTTTTTATATTTTGTGCATCTACTATAGGTTTTTGCTTTGTGGTTACCTCAAGTCTTACATAAAACATTCTATATTTATAAAAGGCTATTTTAGGCTGATAACAACTTCAATTGCATAAAGAAGTTCCATACTTCTACTCAACTCTCCCTGATATTTTATGTTTCTGATGTCACATTTACTTCTTTTTATATTGTATATCCCTTAACAAACTATTGTAGCTGTCTATTTTTTAAATTAATTTTGTCTTTTAACATTCATATTAATGATATAGGTGATTTACATACCACCATTACAGTATTAGAGTATTCAGAGTTTCACTATGTACTTACTTTTGCCAGTGACTTTTATTCTTTCATATGTTTTCATGTCACTAATCAGCATCCTGTTTTTTCAGCTTTAGCATTTCTTGTAAGGCAGGTCTGGTGGTAATACACTGTCTTAGCTTTTGAATTTCATTTTTATATTAAATCTTACATATCAAGAATAAAACAGGTGGCCAAAGTTTAAATTATATTTATATATCATATTTTATAAATATTTTAATATATTTTGTGTTTAGCCACTTTTGCCAATAGTTTTTTCAAAAATTATTTTCTCAACTTTCTGTATTACAATAAAAAAATTTTTATCTCCAAGTAGAAAGCTTTTATCATTCATCTTCTTAAACCTTTTCATTGTCTCTCTTGTTCTTACCATAAACCCAAAAATGACTCTATGAAATTACCTGACATCATAGGCATAGGGCTCTAGGTTTAGTATGAAGCAAAACAACAATAACAAAACAACAAAAAGGTAACATATTAGGTTAAAAAAAAAGATTGTGTACTATAAACTCAGATAGAACTGGCCCCTGATTTGAGCCCACTTAATCTTGTTTTCAGTCCCTTCCTGTGTGGCACATTCATTCCTCAAAACCTCCATGCCGGCCATTTCCTCTTCCTTAAACAGTTCTTACCTCCCATCCCCCTTCCGCAATGTTAACACCAGCTTATCTTCTGTACCACCTTGAGCATTTGTTCCTTCTGAAAGTCTTTTCTGGTATTTGTAATTTGTGACATTACATCTCATTATATTTATAACACATTCCTTTGCATTTTTGCTTCATTTGACTTTTCCCCTACCTTATTTATTTATCTTTCCATCATAATTCCATTTTAAAATGTTTTGGGATTTTTGAGGGCCTCTTAATACAACCTTGTACTTTCCTCCTCAGTTCAGAGCTGAGACACACAGGAGACAAGGAGTTGACAGAGAATGTCAACAATTTTATGATATACATCTGGGAAAATGAGGCTTTAGATTTTTCAGGCAAAATACCTTGTTCTGCCGTGCCTCTGATTTAGACTAGTTTGCTCATCCAGTCCCTAGCATAGACACATACAAGTCTCTTTCGGAAAGCTTGGCCACTGACTTTGCTAATGTGGACAGACCAGAATGCATGGCCTATTCAGGCAGGGAGATTGACTTCTGTGAAGCGTCAAGGCTCAGCATATAACTCACCCATAGCTCACTGATATCTGATGCTTCTCCCACTCAGAGGAATGAGTTATGACAAGAAGAATGTTGTTCTAAATGAAGTCCTTATACTTGAAGTAATAAGTGTAGAATAATTAATTATACCCTTTCCCCAAATCTCTCTTCCTTTCCTTAAACTTACTGCTATTTGTTCTTTCTCATAATACAGTATCTTCTTGTACTAAATTCAGATTGTGATAGCCTCTCCTGAATGACTACTGGGTAAATAACAAAAGGAAGGCAGAAATAAAGATGTTCTTTGAAATCAATGAGAACAAAGACACAATGTGCCAGAATCTCTGGGACACATTTAAATTTCTTGTCTTTAATTAGCCCACAGAATAGTGAAACTATCCTTGGGCAATGGTATTCATTTTTCAGCTTTTTTATAGAACTGCTTTGAAAATAGCTTTACTTTTTTTTTTTTTTGAAAGACAATGTAAGAGACAATAATTTTCTCTGAGTTCCTCTTCAAAGATTTAGCCGCTAACTTCCTGGTCTTTTGTTCTCAAACTCAACTTTCCTTTTCCTTAGTTACTGTAAAACAGCCTACCGCTTCCCATCAGCTCTAATCAATAACTCACATCTGTTCCCGTAGTTACCTGGACTCATTGTTCCCCAGAAACTGCACATCTCACATGCCTCACCACTGTACCCCATGTTCCCCTTCCCTTCCATATTTAGAAAGATATTTGCAAGTAGCCAATCTGGTCAGCTCAGCCCATGGGGGAGTGACACAGCCCATGGGGGACCCCAGCCCATGGGGGAGTGACACAGAAGTAGAAACTGTCAGAGATAAAAGCTCCCTGCTCTCCTTCCTTCCCTGTGCTCTTGTGATCTTGATTGATGTGAGTGGCACCCTTCTACAGAAGTAAATTGCCTTGCTAAGAGAACTTTTGCCTAAGTGTTGGTTTCACTTTGCGGCACTGAGCATTTATTCCTAGAGCATTTTTACACCCAACAACTCTGGGGGCTCATCTGGGATCCCCGCTCTCCTTCAGAAAGGGATCTTCAGTCATCCTACCCAGGGGAGACGCATTCCAATGCCCCGTTGCGGTAGTCTCAGGGAGGGGAGATCGGGACCCACCCGTTGTGATGAATAAACCCGGACTCTCAGCAACGCGAGGAGGAGAGGCTTGCAATACCGCGGTGACCAGGTAAACTCTGTGCACAGATCAAGGTAGGAAACGTCACAGCGGCGACAAAGTACTTCCTTGGTGGTTGGGGGCCGTGGGTCGGGGCATTCTGGAGGTTGAAAGTGCGTGAATGGTAGCAAGCGCTCCTGCTGCGCGGAATGAATGAGTCCAATCTGTGGTTCCGTGGTCACCTCATATGGGGGTCCCATCAGGGGTTTATGCTGACCCGCCATCAAGGCTAAGAGGAACCTGAAATATTCCCACGAGGGAAGCGGCCAGAGTGGACAAAGCGAAAGGATGCAAAGAGCCTCCAGCAGATGGGGCTAAAGCATAGGCGAATTGAGCCTCAGTTAAGATTCCAGTGAAGGATAGGCAAGAGGTCCCCTAACACAAGGGGTTGAGCCACAAGGAATCCCTCGCCAAATAGGCGAGAAATCCCTAATATGATGGGGTTGAGCCACAGCAATCCCCCGTTAGGCAAGAAATTCCTAATATGAGAGATTGCGCCTAGCCAAGACCCAATATGGGAAATATTACAAGCAAAAATGTTAAGAACAGTAACAAAGATTTATGCCACCTGATAGTCCCCTAACTCTCATGAAAAAAGATATGAATAGTAACAAAGATATACCACCTGATAGCCCCATAAGTCTCATGCTAAAATGTTGGGAAGATAATGAAAGAACTAAACATAAGAAAAAGCAACAAATGATAAAATATTGCTTTTCTATTTGGACTCAAAGACCTAACCTCAATCCCTCAATCTTCTGGCCAAAGTTTGGGTCAACTGAGGATATACTATGTCAACTTTCAGTTTAACATGTAAATAATAAAAGCCCAGTTTCTCAAGAAGAACTGGACTATGCTCTTTTTTGGAGGCAAAGACCTGTCCTCCCTTTCCCTTATGCACCTGCCCCTACTGTGGAGACAGTGAAGGAGGGTTCTCAGAGGATCCTAGCAAAGAAAACAGCACATAGGATTCCCTGGACCATCCTTTACCTAATGCCCCTAGTCCCCCATCTAATACCCCCAACCCTTCCCCTCAGGCCCAGCCTAAGTCCCCCTCTCTGAAAGGACTCCAAGCTCCTAATTCGCCAGGTGGCTTTTGACAGGCTAGCGACATCAAGGATCTGCCTCAACATGTTGTCGTTGTCGTGCAGCCTCTAGTGCGCCCCCACAAGAGAAAAAGCCCATGCTCTGCCGCAGCCTATGCCCTAAGCAGACTACATTATGGGACATATGCCTTACTTTTGCCAGGGTCAAGTAATACAGGCTTCAGATGCGGCTCCAAGCAGCTAGGCATCCCCGCGGCTAAGTTTCCTGAGCAAGTAGTAGATAATCTTTCAGCTGATATATCCGCTAGCATTTATTATGGGTCAGGCCAGTATTAAAAGTGAAAATATCCTCCAGAAAAGACTTTGATTATTTAAAGTCACTTATATTAAAATGTACCACCAGAAAAGTATTACATGTGTATAAGTACGAGTTTAAAAGTATAGTTTAACATTAATGACTGATAATTCGCTTAATCTAGCAAGTTTCTTAATGAGATATCCAAAGCTAAAAAGAAAGCACACGTGTTTAGATTTAACTGATTACAAACGTCCGGCCAAACTTAGAAGAAACCCTCTTCAGGAATGATTAAGGGAAAAAGAACGCAACAGGTGTTCAGTAATTAATAAAGAAGTTCCTAGAGAAATTTATAAGCTGTCTGCACTTAGTCAAGCTTTAAATTACCTGCGGGACCAGGAAAGAACCATCTGTACTAATTCTAAATACGCCTTTACAGTGGCTAATACATTTAGCAAATTTCAGACTGGATTAATAGTAAAAGTCAAAGGCTTGTTCATGAGGAGTTAATCACCCAAGTATCTATTGTCCATGTCCCCAAGCACCAGAGAAGCCTGTCTTTTAAAATAACCTAGCAAATCAGATAAGCCGAACAGGCTGCTGTTTCTCCTGTAGGCACTAAAGGGAACTCAGAAAAACATTACCCATTAAAGACCCCAAGCGATGTATAACACAGTCAAAGTTTATATATGTTTAGGAATTTATACCCTCAGCCAAACAAGTCTAGAGACTTGGTTGCCATAGATGAAATGTCTTCTATCTTCCTATTACCCTAGTAAGTCCAAACTACCTCCCAAAACAATCTACTGCCAACATTCCTACATACTTGGTTTATCTTCCACTTTCTCTTCCCTCAGAACTCAAAATTTTCCGGTACAGGTGCCACCCCTAAAGTTCCCAGTATATTGACACCAGCCTGAGGAGCTGGCCTAGTGCTTCAAACCACTGAAACTGCAGTCCAAACAGCAAGAAAAGATGGGAACCATCATACCCGAGTCAAGAAAGCACCACCATCCCCAAAGTCATGGACCATTATTCAAGGGAAAAAACCCCTCAAACTAAAGTTAAGGAAAGTTTAACTCTCTTTTATCTATTCTATTACCCTTTCTTCTTTCCTCATTCTATTGCTGACCTTGTTATCAATGTAACTAAGTCAGACTCACTCCAAATCATTACCTTTGAGGCTTGCCTTGTTATGCCTTGTGAAGAGGACGAACAATGGCAAAGGTATGTCTCTCCTTTAGAAAAACACCTCTGCCCCTTCAGAGAAACCACTGACCTCACGCCTTGCTCGTGGTGGGGGTACCAAGGCACCTTAAGTTAGGAGATACGTTCTCAATGAGCAGATGTCATCCTGACTACCAATGAACACGGCGAGACCTCCCCAGAAGGCTGTACCAACCTAAAATCTTACCTCCTCCTTACCAAAGGAACCACCCCCTCTAATTGCCAACTTTACCATTGTAACCCAGTAACTATCTCTATTAATGCCGCTACCTCTACCAACCATATGCTTCCTTTAGAAGGCTTTTATGGCTTAGGGGCAGAGGCCAATGGATACGACCCTGTAGGCCTCTTTAAAATACGCTTTATTGACCCTCCTTCACCTTCTAAACTTTCTGCCCTGCCCAACAACAATGCCAAAGTAAATATTGTAGAAGTGAAGGATCTAAGACAAACTCTAGCAATTGAAACAAGATATCAAGATATAAATGCTTAGTTGGGATGGATTCAATATTCTGTCCGCACTTTGAATAAAAGCAATTGTTATTCTTGTGTGCACAGCAGACCAGAGGCCCAGATTGTCTCCTTTCCACTAGGATAGTCCCTCAGTCAACCAGACATGGGCTGTATAGTAGCTGTTTTCCAAGATTCCACAGCCTAAGGCAACAAATCATGCCAAGCTCTCTCTCTGCTATATCCTGAAGTCCAACACCCTGCAGGTCAGCCCCTGAGGGCCATTCAGCTTCCACCTCCTGACGTCAATTTCACCTCATGTCTCTCACAACAGGGGGAGAACTTGGCATTCCTTGGAAGCTTAACACGTTGCAGCAAGCTTAGGCCCTTCCAAGAGCTTACCCATCAGTCTGCCCTTAGTCATCCTTCAGCGGATATATGGTGGTGTTGCAGTACACCCTTACTGATACTCTGCCAAGTAATGGGAGCGGCACTTGTGCTTTTGTCCAGTTGGCTATCCCTTTCACTCTAGAATTTCATCAACCAGAAAAAGAAAAACCACAACACCGAAAAATAAGAGAAGCCCCTTATAAGTCTTTTAACTCTCAAGTTTACGTAGATGCCATTAGTGTCCCACGAGGAGTGCCTGACAGGTTCAAAGCCCGAGACCAAATAGCTGCAGGATTTGAATCCATATTTCCACAAGTAACTATTAATAAAAACGTAGCTTAGATAAATTACATCCGTTATAATCAGCAGCAGTTTATTAATTACATCAGGGATGCTATCAAAGGAATAGCTGACCAATTAAAGCCTACTAACCAAAGAGCTTAAGAAAACAGAATAGCGCTAGACATGTTATTAGCCAAAAAGGTGAGGTTTGTGTTATGATTAAAACCCAATGTTTTACCTTAATCCCAAACAACACTGCCCCCGATAGGAGCATAAAAAAGGCCTTACAAAGACTTACCACTTTATCCAATAAACTAGCTAAAAATTCTAGTCACTGACCCTATTTCAGGATGGCTAAGAAAGTAGTTCAGTAAACGGAAAAGAATCATAGCCTTAATTCTTATTTCTCTTGCAATTGTAATAAGTGTACTCTTTCTTGTTAGGTGTTATGTCATACCACGCATCCATAGGCTAATACAAAGGACTGTACAAACAGCACTTACTAAAGCCTCCCTTAGTTCTCCTCCACCTTATTCAAGTAAGCTTTTCCTTTTAGAAGATCAAATCGAATGGCAAAGCCAAGACATGTTAAAAACGTTTGAAGAGAAAGAATCATAAGAAAATTAAAAGGGTGGAATTGTAAGATACAGTGAATTTCTCTGAGTTTCTCTTCAAAGATTTAGCCTGCTAACTTCCTTGTCTTTTGTTCTCAAACTCAACTTTCCTGTTCTCCCTTGTCCCTAGTTATTGTAAAACAGCCTACCTGCTTCCCATCAGCTCTAATCAATAACTCACATCTGTTCCCTTAGTTATCTGCACCCACTGTTCCCCCGAAACTGCACATCTCACAGGCCTCACCACTGTACCTCAAGTCCCCCTTCCCTTCCATATTTAGAAAGATATCTGCAAGTAACAAATCAGGTTAGCTCAGACTGTGCGGTCTGACCCCGGCCCATGGGGGAGTGACACAGAAGTAGAAACTACCATTAGAGAGAAAACCTCGCTGCTCTCCTTTGTTCCCTGTGCTCTTGTGATCTTGATTGATGTGAGTGGCACCCTTCTGCAGAAGTAAATTGCCTTGCTAAGATAACTTTTGCCTGAGTGCGGGTTTCACTTTGTGGCACCGAGCATTTATTCCCAGAGTATTTTTATACCCAACAACAAGCTATATCTATAGTTTTTTTTAATTTAAGGGAAAGCACATTTGTCATTAATTTAAAAGAGACAGAACTCAGGGAAAGAGTGAGATAAGATATTAGTTATATTTTTGGCTTAATTTTGCCAGTTCAGTAAAACACAAAACATAACTATTAGTAGAGATTTGTGAGCAGAAGCAGTTCCTGTGGAATGTTTGCTGTATTTTGTGTCCTCCCACCTGTATTGTTATTTTGTTCCATTTTCTTTATCTCTGCACATGTGGCCCATCTGAAGTGATTGACCAAGTGGTTCTGGAGATTCTGTAAAAACAAGATAATCTTCCTTATACTTTGTATCACTTTGTCATTTTCTTTTTCTTCCTTTCCTTTGGGAATATTAATATATCTCTTAGAGTTTGAAAAGGAAACATGGTTTAACAAATTGAAATCTCAATGTGAGTTCTTTGATACCTTGGTTCTAGATCTAATGTAACTGTGTGAAGTTGATGTAGAAATATTGGGGTCTGTTTCAGAAAGCCTACTGATCTCTGCCACCCAACACTTGGTCTCTAGGGCACAAGATGCAACTTAAAATGTTTTCCACTATCTTTCCCAGTCCTCTTGGTTTCCCCCTGCTTCCCTTTTATTTCCTTCCCTCTTCCCTATCTGTCTGTCTGTCTCTCTCTCCCATCTCTCTCTATCTCTATCATCTCTGTCTTTATCTCTATCTTTATCTCTATCTCCATCTCTATCTCTATGTCTACCTCTATCTATCTCTCTGTCTCTTCTCCCATGAATACTAAGTAGAATTTTGTTCTATGGCCATCCAACTTATACTTCGTTTCGAAATTTCTCAAAGATATTGGCCTGCTGGCTGTAATTCAGTTTTGAGTCTTAGTTTTCAGAGTCTTTTTTCTTTTCATGAAACATACTTTTGAATTTGTAATGATGAAGATAACAAGATTAATTTGCGATTGTTACTCATTGCCTCAAATACATCTTATTTATTGCATTTTACTTATCCAGATTTTAAGGATATATTCTTGTTTTACTTTGTTGCTGTTGCTGTTGTTTCTTCCCCCAACCCCAGCATAGGTCTATTAACATTATTGTTTTCAAATTTTGATTGTAATATTCTAAGATTCATCCAGTCTTTCCACTTGTGTACCTTATATTCTTCATTTATGTAATGCAGACAATTATACCTATCACATAGTTTTGAAGTAAAAGTTTGGTGAAATAATAAATATGAAACATTATTATAATATTAGACCATGTATATGTTTTAAAACAACAATTTAGGAAAAGTAATTTATTGATCTGTTTGATAGTGTTTTGAATGGCTTAAATGAAGTTACCTGATAAACTTTACCAAATGAAAAAACCTAATTCTAAGATATAAAAACTTTACTATTGATAAGCTTATGATTTACATTACATAGAGACACTTCATAATTTTAGCTTTTTTAAAAAATAAAACTCAGGTTTTACTCCCAGATATGAAAATCTTATTGCAAAAATATATGGTGTGATTAATCTATTTTACTATTTTGCTATTTGACTATATATAACATGATATTAAAATATATCATTTATATTAGCAAATAAGAATATAATTTTCATCAATATAACATCTTGACTTGCTTATCCATTTATATTTATTTTGTGATCACAGTCTATTTATTACTTCAATTTTCTCTTGGATTATGTTCTTAATATTTTTCTCACGTTTAATTCAATCTTGCTATTACTAAATACATTTATCATTCTAATACTACCATGCACTTTATCTCTCTATTTCCAGAAATCTAAATAAAGTATAGTGTTCCCACAGTATTCATGAGGGAGTGGTTACAGGACACGACCCATAATAAAATCTGTGGATGATCAAGTCCTTTATATAAAATGGTGTGGTGTTTTTATATAACCTACACACATCCTCTTGTGTATTTTAAATCATTTCTAGATTACTTATGATACCTAATGCAATGTGAATTCTATGTAAACAGTTGTTATATTGTATTATTTGTTTCTATCATTTTTATGGTTGTATTATTTTTTTCCAAGTATTTTTGATCTGCAGCTGGTTGAATCCCAGGGTGCAGAACCCACATATAAGGAGGGCCAGCTGTACGACTTTCTCCATTGTCCTTGACCACTCTGCTGCTTCTCCATCTACATGAAACTCAGATCACTCAGTCAAGCCCAGACATCTTTGATTGGCAAAGTATATAGATTTCTTCAAGTCTTCTTTCCTCTACATCTCTCCTGTCCTCAAACAACTCTCAAGTAGTATCCATTGAATCTTTCAGAATTATTCTTGACATTAACTGCAAAGAGTATTTCCCCAATCGTTATCACTCTAGTAACCACATTTATTGCAGCTTCATTTTTGTGTGCACTGGAGCATTCATATAAATCCAAATACTTACCCAGGCAGCAGGATGTCAGAGATAAATGAGCAGGCAAAGATGTTTTTCTCTAAAGTTATACAAGTTTCACATAAATATAGACTAGAAAGGATAACAGGACATTTGAAATTCAGTCCATTCGACAGGTCTAACTAAAGTTAAGTTTTGTAAAATGTATAATTATGTCTTGTCTATTTTATGTCTTTTATCACATTGAAGTCTTGAATTAAACATTTTGTGATTATTTAATAAAATTTGTGGCAGAATATTCACATTTTTTCCTGAGTTCATAGTTTTTGAATCTTACATTTATTCTTTTCCTCTATAACTTTATCTTTATGCTGATTCAGACTTCTATATCATAGATTTATGTCATACTTAAAATACCTTTCTCTCTAAAAAACAATTTGATCACTCTTTCACGGATCTGCTTGGTCTTCACTCCATAGACAATTGGATTTAAGGTGGGAGGCAGCATCAGGTAAAGGTTGGCTATAAAAATGTGAACATGATGAGGTATGGTGTGTCCCACAAAGCGGTGAGTGAAGAAGTTGAAAAAGGCTGGGACATAAGTGATGAAAATAGCACATATATGTGATGTACAGGTACTGAAGGCTTTGTGGCAGCATCTGCAGATGACAAATTCACTACAGCATGGATAATCATGGTGTAAGACATGGAGATACAGAACATGTCAAACCCCCCAATCAATATGGCAGCTATGAGACCATAGATGGCATTAATCTGGACATTACCACAGGATAATTTGGCCACAGACATATGTTAAAATAGGTGTGGTGGATGAGGTTGCCCCTGCAATAGGGAAGACACTTGATCAGGAAGGCAAATGGAATCATAAGCAACACACTTTGAATGAAGGTGACAAGCCCAACTTTGGTAATTACAGTGTTGGTGAAGATGGTGGAATAGTGTAGAGGGTAGCAAATGGCCACATAGTGGTCTAGAGCCATAAGCATGAGCGCCCCAGACTCCATGCCTGTCAGCATGTGGATGAAAAACATCTGCACAAGGCAGGCATTAAAGTCAATTTCCTTGAGGCCAAACCAAAAAATACATAACATATTGGGAACAAATGAGGTGCATCCAGTAACATCTGTAAGAGACAGCAAGTCTAGGAAGTAGTAGGTGGGTTGGTGCAGGGCCTCCTCATGGCTAATGAGGTATATAAGTCCACAGTTCCCCAAAACAACAATGATGTACATGAAGCAGAAAGGCAGGGAGATCCAGATGTGTGCAGCTTCCAGCCCAGGAACGCCATTGAGAATGAAATATCTTGGTGTCAGGCTGGAGCTGTTGGCTCCATGCATGATGCTCACCAATTACAAAACATGCTAGTTTTTGTGCCAATAAAGTTGTCCTGTATAAGGAGAGAGTATTGAGATTATTTTCATCCAGAGAAAAAAATATAAAAACGCATTTTTCACAATCTAAATAATAAATTTAGGAAAAAATAATCATTTTGTACCCAAACTATGTTTTTTGATTCTATTGAATGGTCCTATGACTGTAACTGAACCAACAGAATAAAAACATATTGTAAACATAGTGCCAAAGCCCTGGCCTGTCTTGGTTTTCTACTGGAAGTTCTGTTTATATGTGTCTGCTTACATTCCTGGGCCGTTTAGTAATGCTTGACTTTGCAACCTCAACCAATTTCCAAATTATAAACTCTATTTAAGTAACATTGATTTTCTTAATTCACTACATACTCTCCCTTCTTTCAAGAAATACTTTCAGATGTGTCCACTGGGTTATAGTTAATCAAATTATGTCAGCACCTACCAATTATGCACTTCTATTATGATTCAGCTTGATCTATATACAAGTGTAAACCTGGCAGGTCTGGATTTTCCAAGTCAGAAAAATCAAGGACAGAGATGGGAAGGGCCAAAAAGGTACATAATAAGTTACAATTTATAAATCATGGCCATGTGTATTTTGTATTCGTCTCTTTTTGTATTCTTTCAGGTTTCTTGATGGTAAGCGTGAAATATTTTTGAAATGTTTGCATTTAGCTAATAACATTATTAAGCTCTACGTAATTTTCATGCTTTTTGTTAACTCTCCTCAAATCTCTATGTTGATAAGCATGATAGATATGATAAATCCATGATATATATCACTCTTTTATATAAGTGTGCTTACATATACTATTAATATACAGTACATGTATTACATATGATCATAATTTTATACCTTCTTTTGATGTATTATTTTTAGCCCCCAAATAACTATAGACATTTATATTGGGTAGGATAAAATCTTTACTAATTTTTTAGTCCAGTTTTTGAGAATGGTTAGCTTTCCATCTTTCTTCTGAAGTCTGAAACATGAATCTAACCTTGTAAGCTTTTCTGATTAAAGTGAGATTCCATAGTCTTACCTTTTGTTTCTTTCCTTCTTTCTTTCTTTCATTCTTTCTTTCTTTCTTTTTAAAAATATTTCCCCAGTTATTGGTTGCTTTAGATTACCAAATTGAATTATTCATTTTTCCATATCATTGCAATTTAACAAATTATTTTATATTATCTTCTGTTATATTTTAATCTCCTTCTTCAAAGTTCTAATTTTGATTGCTTCTCTCTCTCTCTCTCTTTCTCTGTGTGTGTGTGTGTCCGTCCGTCTCTATCGCTGTGATGGGATTTAACCTAGAGTTTTCTACAGAGTTTTTTTTGACCATTAATCAGTGGAAATCTTTTCAAGTGTTGCTGTATAAATAATCTCAGTATATAAAAAAGATAAAAGTAAAACCTTCTAGAAAACAATAAAAAATAGAACTGATTATTTTTAAAGCATTTTGCTTTAAGGCAAAATACTTTTAATGTTAAGTAAAGTAAACCATGTAATTTTTCAGCACAACCTGGAACATAATAAGAAAAATACGTAATACTATCACAATTATTGTTAGTATTATTATCATTATGTCGCTCTACAAAATAAGTGAAAATAAAATTATATCCAGCCATCCCTTAAAACCTCCTGGATACTTCCGTCTTACTCAGAGCAAACACCAACATCCTTATATTTGTTTACAAAATCCTACACAATTAGGGCTCTTTTAAATATCTGAATGTATCTCCCAGTATTCTAATTCTCATTCTCTCAGTCCATCCATACCTACTGAAGTTTTCTCAAGCTTAACAAACATGTACAATTAAAGATATTTCTACTTGCAGTATCAATGCCTGCTATGTTCATCCCAAGCTGTATAATGAATGGATGGATGAATAAATTCTAAAATCTCCTTTTTGGATGGTCCTCCTGCTTATACATAAATACCTTAATAAATTAGTGTCACAATAAACTTTGAAAAATAAAAATGTATTAGGAAGACATGATTTCAAGTTTCAAGATGTCCTTAATCTTACCTACAAAAATTAAAAATTAATGAAATCAGAGATATTTAGAATTGGGAAGAGTACATGTAGTAGATGCATGCAAATTGTCTTTTGTATTATTTTGCATATCCCCAAAATAAACATATTATAAATAGAAAAATGTTACAGAAATGTAAATTTGGCTTTGAGGAATGTTGCCCATTCACACAGATAAAATTTTCTAATAAGATAATGGGATCACTGCCATCTGAGGTATCAAGCAGTGGGAAAATGGCATATGTCATTAATGTCGTCAAGAACTTGGGCTACATGATCACTAGAATTTCTTCCAAGTGTTCTTTTTTTTAACTTTTAAGTTCAGGGATACAAGTGCAGGTTTGTTCCATAGTTAAATTTTTGTCATGGGGGTTTGTTGTGGAGATTATTTCATCACTCAGGTAGTAAGTCTAGTACCCATTAGTTATTTTTTCTGATCTTCTCTGTCCTCCCATCCTCCATCCTAACTCTTACACTAATTCATTTTCAATGGTAGAGATGTTACTGCTTCCTGAGGAATACTCTTCCATCTATGGAGGGCAGAGAAGTTTTTCTATTATTGTATAGAAATATGCTTGCCTATATCTCTTTGGTCCTTGTCACATCAGCCTCATGGAATCCCCTTCCTTCAGGACCTAAACTACATTTAATTTTCTCCCTCTTCTCCCTCCTCAAGGCAATTTGCAAATTCCTTGGTTTCAAAATTCTAAAGAGTGAAGTAATTCAGAACTTCCTTATTCAACTGCTCTCTGACTTAAATCCCTCCTATATAGTAGCAATTTTGTGCATTTTATATATGTGTTTTCTTTTTATCTGAACCATTTTCATCCAAACGCACCCTGGTGCCAGATGTTTTTAAGTTCCCATTCATGACTGATATTACTCAAAAACAATTGCACAATATTGATGAGGAACCCTATGTAACAAACTTAGTATCTTCTCTGGGGATTTTCCAAGCCAAGGTAAAAAAATTCTTTGGGGCTTTACAGATAGATGTCCCATAGGTCTCTGAAAAGGAGGTGAATTTACCTTTGTTGAAAATAGATCTATATTTAGAATATGTCTATGCCTGACAGAAAAAAATCTAAAATTTTATTATTGATGGGACATGTGAAGTGTCTAGCATCTATTGAATCATAAACCTGGAATTTTACCTGACTCCCTAGGGCGGTTCCATTCCAGTTTCATAACATTTTATATATTTATTCATGTGCCATGTGGGTATTTTAAAGCTTTCTCAAAAATATTGAGTAAACAATTTCAGAATCTTTTATGCTAGGGGCTCATTAAAATATATATTCTGCAATAAGGCTGAGTTATGTCTTTATTTGAAAGGTTAACACTGTTAAATGCACTGTCTCTCCATCACTGTTCCCCTTTACTTCAGTAGAAATATAGCATTCTTTTCTGTTGCAATCCCCGTTAGTACATCTTGATCAAGTTTAAGGAAACATCAAAGGCTGGGATTGAAATTCTCCTCAAAGTAGACAGATGTCTGGAAAGGAATCAAAGAACATCGTGACTACAATTTAATACCTTGGGTTTGTAGAATGAATGCAGTCTATGTAGAGGTGAAAACGGTAAACAGTAATATGATGTAATGGTACATCTTTCTTCTAGCACAAGCAGCTACGATGGACAGAATCCCCACAAATGTAGATCCTTTTTTCTTTTTCAGTGAGCCAGCTCGCTTACCAAAACACATAAAATAAGCTCTATGCCATAGAGCTTCAGCCCAGAGTGAGTCTTCAATTATTAACAATATGGTGGTGTGTAGCTTTATTCCAGAGCAGATAGCTAATAAATGAAAAACATAGATGTCAGCTTTCCTTTTAAAACTTGCTGAGTTACAATATTAATAGCATTTTTAAAATAATACTTAAATAAATAGTAAGCTATCAGATGCTACGTAATGCTTCAAGTCCTAGACTCTGCTACAAAGTTCCTCAACTAAGAAAATCTTTGAAAAATATCCTTACTTCGGTTTTTTTTTTTTTGCTTTTTGTTTGTTTTCTGAATTAAAATTGTATTAAGCAGGTATATCTGCTTATAAATGCTATGCGTATATAATAATATACTTATGAATAGGTGTGAGAAATTAAAATGAAGTCTATTTATCTGGTTATAATACAGACATACCTTAGACATAGCACAGATTTAGTTTCAGACCACTGCAATAACGTGAGTCACATGAATTTTGGGTTTCTCAGTGCACATAAAATGTATGTTTACACTATACTGTGGTCTATTAAGTATACAATAGCATTATGCCTAAAAAATATATAGACCTTTTTAAAAATATGCTATTGCTAAAAAATGCTAGTGATTATCTGAGCCTTCCGTGAGCCATAATCTTTTCGCTGGTGGAGAGTCTTTGATTGCTGTTGACTACTTAGGGTGGTGGTTGCTGAAGGTTGGAGTGATTGTGGCAATTTCTTAAAATAGGACAATAAATGTTGCCCCATTGATTGACTTTTACTTTCATGAAAGATTTGCCTGTGGTATGTGATGCTGTTTGATAGCATTTTACCCACGGTGAAGCAGCTTTCAGAGTTAATCCTCTCAAACCATACTACTGCTTTCTCAACTAAATCCAGGTAATATTCAAAATCCTTTGTTGTCATTTCAACAATGTTCACAACATCTTCATCAAGAGTAGATTCCATCTCAAGGAACCATTTTCTTTGCTCATCCACAAAAATCAACTCCACATTATTCATGTTTTATCATGAGATTGCAGCAATTCAGTCACATTATCAGGTTTCGTTTTCAATTCTATTTCTTTTGCTATTTACATCACATCTTTAGTGATTTTCTCCAGTAAAGTCTTGACTCCATCGAAGCCATTTATAAGGGTTAGAACTAACTTATTTCTAACCCCTATTAATGTTGATATTTTGACCTCATCCCATGAATTATAAATGTTCTTAATGGTATCTAATATGGTGAATCCTTTCTAGAAGGTTTTCAATTGACTTTACACATGCACATCAGAACAATTACCATCTATGGCAGCTATAGTCTTACAAAATGTATTTCTTAAATAAATAAGACTTGAAAGTCACAATTGCTTCTTGTTCCATGTGCTGCAGAATGGATGTTGTATGAGCAGCCTTGAAAATAAATTAATCTCCCTGTACATTTCCATTACAGCTCTTGAGTTGCCAGGCACATTGTCAATGGGCAGGAATATTTTGAAAGGAATCCATTTTTCTTGAGCAGTAGGTTTCAACAGTGGGCTTAAAATATTCAATAAACCATGCTCTAAACATATGTACTGTCATCCAGGCTTTGATGTTCTATATAGAGAGCAAAGACAACATAGAGTTAGAATAATTATTAAGGGCCCTAGGATTTGGGGATTGTTAAATGAGCATTGGTTTCAACTTAAAGTCACCAGCTGCATTAGCCCCTAACAAGACAGTCAGCCTGTTCTTTGAAGTTTTTTTTTTTTTTTTTTGAGACGGAGTCTTGCTCTTTCGCCCAGGCTGGAGTGCAGTGGCCCGATCTCAGCTCACTGCAAGCTCCGCCTCCTGGGTTCACGCCATTCTCCTGCCTCAGCCTCCCGAGTAGCTGGGACTACAGGCGCCCGCCACCACGCCCGGCTAATTTTTTCTATTTTTAGTAGAGACGGGGTTTCACCGTGTTAGCTAGGATGGTCTCGATCTCCTGACCTCGTGATCCACCCGCCTCGGCCTCCCAAAGTGCTGGGATTACAGGCGTGAGCCACCGCGCCCGGCCTGTTCTTTGAAGTTTTGAAGATAGACATTGACTTATCCTCTCTATGATGACATGCTCTTCCAAAAGAAGGCTGTTTCAGCCAGACACGGTGGCTCATGCCTGTAATCCCAGCATTTTGGGAGGCCAAGGTGAGTGGATCACTTGCGGTCAGGAGTTTGAGACCAGTCTAGCCAACATGGTGAAACCCTGTCTCTATTAAAAAACACAAAAAGTTAGCCAGACGTGGCAAGGGAGCCTGTAATCCTAGCTACTTGGGAGGCTGAGGCAGGAGAATCACTTGAACCGGGGAGGCCGAGGTTGCAGTGAGCCAAGATCGGGCCACTGCCCTCCAGCCTGGGTGACAATAGTGAAACTCTGTCTCAAAATAAATAAATAAATAAATATATATATATATATATATATATATATATATAGAGAGAGAGAGAGAGAGAGAGAGAGAGAGAGAGAAGGCTGTTTCATCTACATTGAAAATCTGTTGTTTAGTGCATCCATTTTTATCAATGATCGTGGGATCTTCTGGATAACTTGCTGCAGGTTCTACATCAACACTTGCACTTGCGTGTTATGGAGATGGCTTCTTTCCCTCATGAGCCAACTTCTGCTAACTTAAACTTTTCTTCTGCAACATCCTTACATTTATCAGGCTTAAAAGAATTAAAATAGTTGATGCCTTGCTCTAGATTAGGTTTTGGCTTAAGGGAATATCGTGGCTGGTTTGGTCTAGACCACTTAAACTTTCTTCATATCAGCCATTAGGCTGTTTTGCTTTCTTGTCATTTATGTGTTCATTGCAGTATCCCTTTAATTTCCTTCAATAACTTTTCTTTTGCATTCACAACTTGGATAACTGTTTGGCATAAGAGGACTGGCTTTTGGTCTATCTCAGCTTTTGTCATGCCTTTCTTACTAAGTTTAATCATTTATAGTTTTTTTTTAAATTTAAAGTGAGAGATATGTGACTCTTCCTTTCACTATACACTTAGTGACCATTGCAGGGTCATTTATTGGCCTAATTTCAATATTGTTGTGCCTGAAGGAATAGGGGGGCCCAAGAAGAGGGAGAGAGACAGGAGAGTGGCTGGCCAGTGTAGCAATGAGAATACATGCAACATTTATAAATTAAGTTTGCCATTCTATGAGTGCAGTTTGTGGAATCTCAAATTGATCTATAGGTTCAATATTGTCTTCACAAAAATCCAAGACAGCTTTTTGTAGAAATTACACAATTAATTCTAAATTATCTATGGAAATGCAAAGGACAAAGGATATCCAAAGAATCTTTTTAAAGAAGGACCTAATTGACAGTGCTTACACTAATTTAAAAATGTATTATAATGCTATGACAATCAATAAAATATAGTAACAGTATAAAATTAGAAATATAAGTACCACCAAATCTAAAATAAAAGTTAAAAAAGAGAAATTGAAGATGACATAAATAAATGGAATGATATCTCGTGTTCATGGACTGGAAGAATTAATATTCTTAAAATGTCTATAAAGCCCAAAGCAATCTGCAGATTCAATGCAATCTCTATAAAAATTCCAATGTCATTCTTCACAGAAATGGAAAAAAATCTTAAAATTTCTATGGAACTATAAAAGACCTTAATTAGTCAAAGCAATATTGACCAAAAAGAATAAAGCTGGAGACACCACCCTACAGAATTTCAAAATATATTGCAAAGCTATAGTAATCAGAACAGCATGGTACTGGCATAAAAACAGATACATTGACCAATGGAATAGGATAGAGATCCCAGAAGCAAACCCACACATTTAAAAAGAAAAGGACCTGTCTTCAATAAACAGTATTGGGAAAAATTGATATCCACATACAGAAAATATAAATGAACCCTTAGCTTGTCTCTTATACAAGAATCAACTCAAAATAAATTAAAGATTCAAATATAAAACTTGAAACATTAAATTAATAAAAGAAAACATAGGAGAAAAGCTCCATGACATTGGTTTGGGCAAAGATTTAATGACTATGACCCCAAAAGCACCAGGCAACAAAAGCAAAAATAAACAATTGAGATTGGATTATATTAAAATGCTTCTGTATAGCCAAAAATACCAATAGAGAGATAACTTCTCAGATTGAAAAAAAATTTTGCAAATCATATGCTGGATAAGGACTAATATCCAAAATAAACAAGGAATTCAAACTACTCAATTGCCAAAAAAAAACCCCTATAAAAAGTAGAGAAAGGACTTGAATAAAAATGTCTCAAAAGAAGACATACAAGTGGCCAAAAAGTATGTGAGGAAATGCTCAACATCACTAATCTTTAGAGAAATGCAAATTAAAACCATAATAAGACATTATCTCACACCTGTTACATTGGCTATTATCAAAAGGATGAAAGATAAGACCTATTGATGAAAATGTTGAGAAAAGTGAACCATTATACACTCTTGTTGGGAATTTAAATTAGTATAGTTCTTTTAGAAAACAGTATAGAGGTTCCTCAAAAAATCAAACACGGAATTACCATATGATCCAGCAGTCTCACTGGGTATATGCTCAAAGAAATTGAAATCAATATGTTAATGAGATGTCTGCAACCTCGTGTTCATTGCAGTATTATTTGCAATAGTCAAAATGTGTCCATCAATGAATGAATGGGTTTAAAAATATGGAATATATACACAATGGATACTATTTGGCCTTAAAAAATTCAGAAAATTCTGTCACAAGCAACAACATAGATGAACCTAGAGGGCATTGTTAAGTGAAATATAGTATTTTTTATTATGGCATAGCTATGCTTCTGCACTGTACCATTAGTCTAGGTCTTTATATAATCATTTGGAACTAAGTTTCATTACCCTCAGTAGGCATCATTATACCCAGTCCTTAGTAATGAAGCAAAGATATTCATTATTGCTACTCTTGGTAAACATTGCATAAAAGGAAGATCTTAACCAGTGCAATAAGGCAAGAAAAAATCATACAAATAGGAAAGAAAGAAGCAAATTACTCATTTTTCACAGAGTGAAAAATATGTCTAGATAATTCCAAATCATGTTCATAAAAATGTTATACAAAGCAAATATATTGGAGACATGAAATAAAAGGTCACATATACAACTCAATTGTTTGCATACCGGCATTATTTAAGTTTTCTTTAAAAACATCTTTTTCAGTACTAATTTTGTGCATGACATTGTGCTAAGTTTTGAAAAAAGAGGCAGTTGTGCCTCTCAAAAGGATTTAATTATGATACTCCAAGTGGTTTCAGACATAGGTATCTCTGCTGTACCTGTAAAAAATTATGTCCCCAGGAGTCCCAGACTATAATGACGTCAAAATAGTTCTGAAGACTGCTCCCACTGGCTTAGCCAGTATCCTTAGGACCCAGATATACCTGATTCTTAATTCTCTTTTGTTCATATTCTAGACATACACACATACACAAATGCATTCACCGGGGAAGTCACTTCTCTTCTGAGACTGCAGTAGAGACAATAACAACCGAGTGTTTTCCATTACTCAACTTCAGAATATAAAACATCCACAACATACACACATGCATGCATGCATGCACACACACATATGGACAGATAATAGAAATGTTCCCTCCTCCACTTGCCTCCCAAGGTCTTAATGTAGGTATTATATTTCTCCTTCAGGACCAAGAGGATCACATAGACATAAATATGACTTGATCCATGGATAGGTCTTCAGTTTCTTGAGGAACTCCGGTAGTTTTCAGGGTAAACAGATTTACTTTTGTTTAAGCTTTTATTTTAAGTTCAGGGTTACATGTGCAGGATTTGGAAGTTTGTTACATAAGTTAATATGTGTCATGGAGGTTTGTTGTGCAGATTATTTCATCTCCCAGGTATTAAGCCTAGTATCCATTAGATATTTTTCCTGATTCTCTCCCTCCTATGGGAGTTATGCACAGCAAAAGAAACTATCAACAGAGTAAACAGACAGCCTACAGGATAGGAGAACATTTTTGCAAACTATGTATCTGACAAAGGTCTAATATCCAGATCTTTAAGGAACTTAAATTTAGAAGAAAAAAACAACCTATTAAAAAGTAGGAAAAGGATATGAACAGACACATCTCAGAAGAAAACACATATGTGGCCAACAATCATATGAGAAAAAGCTCAACATCACTGATCATTAGGGTGAGCAGATTTCTGAACTGAGATTGCCTTATTCTTATTAAAGGGATGGGTGCAGATTACAGTAGCTGAGAAATGAGGATGAGTAAGAGAGTTGTCAGAAGAGTTATTCTCCTAGCTTTTAAAATGGTGCAGCAGACAAACTGGCTTGTATGTTCCATTTTCACTTTGGATAAAATATTCACATTTCAATTACTGAAACATAGTCTTTGCAGGAAGTATTCTATTTATTCCCTCTGGCTGTGAAAGCTAAAAGCAGCATTTCTGAGAGAAAATAATTTATTCTGTGATCTGAAAAAAAGAGAGATGACAGCCTTATTCCATACTTTTCGGTGTTTTGTCTTCTTTTCAGTGAGTTGCCTCTATTTCACATGATAGTAATGTTATTTGAATTATATCTCAATTAGAAAAGTGACAAGAGTTCATTTATTCAGCCCTAATATTTCATAAAATAAGGACATAAAAATTTTATAAAAGACACATATGAAAATAGGATAGCCAGTTTTATACAACCTTAAATTTTCAATAGTGACATCCCTGAAGTGACAGGTGGGTCACCTCCAATATGTCAAGGAGGAACTATAAATATCAATATTGATATTTTTGAATTAGAAAGCCTACTTAGTTTTCCTCCAATATCCTTCTATATGGGAATATGCCCCCATCACATATTTGTGACTTGCTCCTTTTAAAAAATTTTAATCAACACATTCCGGCTGATATAGCCCACTTCTTCAGACCCGTGAAGCCTATTTTCATCTATTCTGTGGTCATAACTTTGAGTTTGTTCTTATTTTCTCACAGCACACTATCACACCAAATATTCTCTCCCTTACTATTCAGAAGCGTTTTGTTGGTCCTTGTTCTACCACTGTCTGTTCTTCTGTGGGCCTTGAAAAATGTATTGAACATCTTCTGTATACAAAAGAAACTTAGTTTTGCAGATTACATAGCCTCAAAAATATTTGATAAAAATATTCTTTATTTTAAGCCTCAAAAATATTTGATTCTATGGCTGAAGTTTTGATATGGGTAGAATGTAAAGTACTATGTTCTAAAGGGAATGTCAATTTATTTTGTTTAAGATGATAAGCATCTTTATTTTCACTGAATTGACTCTAGAGTCAATTAGACTAGACTGTAATCTTAGGAAAACATTGGATTCTCATAAGTTCTTGCATTTTTAATGATCCTTCATCCTCTATATATCATGGTACTTATAAAACAAGTGGTCTTTTGATGATATTAGAAAGTGGATTATTATTATTATTATTTATTTGCCTCTAAGATCATTCTATGATTTCGCTTCAAGAAAACTACAGCTACAAGGGGATGATTCATATTTTTCTGTATTTAGGTTTTCTGCAAACCAAAAGGGTGGAGTTTGGGCTAAAACTAGATTGAAAATATTGTCAGTATGTCCATTAGGACAGATTTAATTTGAAAGGTAAGCCCACAGGAACTAATGAAGTCTGTTAACATTTCAGAATACAACGGAGATCTCTAAGATGGTGAGCACCTAGAACAGAGCAAATATTTAATCAATTCTTGACCACAGAGTTGTTCAGTTCATGGCCAACATTGGCCTGGAGAATGGACTACATGATAACAAAAGACCCCAGATATTCAGGTCCAAATGTACTGACTAGACTCAGTTTTTCCTGTCAACACCTAATGCTTAAGGCACACACCCAGACAGTGTATATATCACATATTAAACATAATAGAACAAATATAGTCATTGATGTACAAGAAAAACAAAATAGCCATTATGGGAAAGAAGACTGATGGTCAGTCACTCCCTGAAATTACTCTTTTTTTTTTTCCTGCTCACAGAGGCAATGCTATAACTGCTATACAATGAACTTCCAACAGTCATTATGTCATTTCTAAATGGCACCAGCCTAACTCCAGCTTCATTCATCCTAAATGGCATCCCTGGTTTGGAAGATGTGCATTTGTGGATCTCCTTCCCACTGTGTACCATGTACAGCATTGCTATTACAGGGAACTTCGGCCTTATGTACCTCATCTACTGTGATGAGGCCTTACACAGACCTATGTATGTCTTCCTAGCCCTCCTTTCCTTCACAGATGTGCTCATGTGCACCAGCACCCTTCCCAACACTCTCTTCATATTGTGGTTTAATCTCAAGGAGATTGATTTTAAAGCCTGCCTCGCCCAGATGTTCTTTGTGCACACCTTCACAGGGATGGAGTCTGGGGTGCTCATGCTCATGGCCCTGGACCACTATGTGGCCATCTGCTTCCCTCTGCGTTATGCCACCATCCTCACTAATTCAGTCATTGCTAAAGCTGGGTTCCTCACTTTTCTTAGGGGTGTGATGCTTGTTATCCCTTCCACTTTCCTCACCAAGCGCCTTCCATACTGCAAGGGCAACGTCATACCCCACACCTACTGTGACCACATGTCTGTGGCCAAGATATCTTGTGGTAATGTCAGGGTTAACGCCATCTATGGTTTGATAGTTGCCCTGCTGATTGGGGGCTTTGATATCCTGTGCATTACAATCTCCTACACTATGATTCTTCGAGCAGTTGTGAGTCTGTCGTCAGCAGATGCTCGACAGAAGGCCTTCAGCACCTGCACTGCCCACATCTGTGCCATAGTCATCACCTATGTTCCAGCCTTCTTTACCTTCTTTACACACCGTTTTGGGGGACACACCATTGCTCCACACATATATATTATTATGGCTAATCTCTACCTACTAATGCCTCCCACAATGAACCCTATTGTGTATGGGGTGAAAACCAGGCAGGTACGAGAAAGTGTCATTAGGTTCTTTCTTAAGGGAAAGGACAATTCTCATAACTTTTAAAGTCTTCTGAGATGTTAGAATTTTCTTAGCCAGGTTGAGATCACCAAGTCAATAGGGAGCTCTTTAAATGACACCAGAAATCTGGCCACAGGAATATTTTTATGATACTCAGATTACTCTACATCTTTGGAAAGGGTACCATTATGATCAAATAGGTAAATACCCTCTCTTATGTTATTCCATGTTCTTTAAAGCCTTTTTACTATAGAGGACTTCGAAGTTCACTGCATTTAATCTTCACAGACATCATCTTCTCTCCTAAATGACAGTCTACACAAATTTGCAGCACAGTGGTTGGATCACTAACACTGGAGTGAAACTTTTTAAAAAATTTAAATCTCTGGCAAAACATGAGCCATGTTCATTTTTGTCTGTCCTAACTTACTTAGCTCATCATTTTCCTGCCAAGATCACTTAGAGTTTATTCTGCTTCTATCCCAAGTTTGCCAGCTGTATATCCAGTAGCAACCCATACATATGTTAACCAGAAAACTTCTAAAGTTGTAAATTGAAGCATGCCTGTAATACCCAGAAGCTGGCAATCACACCAATGTCCATCAACATTAGACAACATAAATAAATAGTTGTGGTCTATTCAAATATAGTATTAGGTGAAAGAGATAAAAACACATATTATATATTGTCATTGATGTACAGTTCAGAAGTAGGCCAAACTAACTGAGATAATGTTTAACTTTGAGAATGAGAAACTAGGTAATGAGGGGATGCTTCTGAGGTACCGCCGTTGATTAGTTCTTGACCTGGATGGTAGTTGCAGGGTGTATCAACTAAGTGATATTTCATGAGCCTATTATTTGTAATATCTGCTCTTTTTGCCTGTGTACTATGCTTCAACATTTTTATTTAAAATAATATGTCTTGGGCACACACTGTCACCTCCCTAAGCTGTGAGACATTTCTTTCTTGCTTCCTATGAAAACTGTCTATAGTTTACAAAGTATATATACTTTCTTTTCTTTCAGAAGTATGTTAAATTTAGCATAAATAATATGTGCATATTTGTACAAATCATAATAAAACAACAAAGACAAGATCATCTTAAAAAAATTAAACTTTCCTTTTGAAAATGTCCTCCATCTAGTCCCTTTTTAGTGATGGCCTCTTAAAAATATTGTTTGTGTAGCAAAGACTTGGAACCAACCCAAATGTTCAACAATGATAGACTGGATAAAGAAAATGTGGCACATATACACCATGGAATACTATGCAGCCATAAAAAAGGATGAGCTCATGTCCTTTGTAGGGACATGGATGAAGCTGGAAACCATCATTCTCAGCAAACTATCGCAAGGACAAAAAATCAAATACCGCATGTTCTCACTCATAGGTGGGAATTGAACAATGAGAACACTTGGACACAGGAAGGGGAACATCACACACCGGGGCCTGTTGTGGGGTGGGGGGAGTGGGGAGGGATAGCATTAGGAGATATACCTAATGTTAAATGATGAGTTAATGGGTGCAGCACACCAACATGGCGCATATATACATATGTAACAAACCTGCACGTTGTGCACATGTACCTCAGAACTTAAAGTATAATAAAAAAATATAAAAATATATATATTTTGTTTGTGTATGTGTATGTTTTTGTTGTTCTTCTTTTTGGTGGTTATTTCTTTTACTCCAAGCTTATGTTTAAACTTTAATAAGATTACCAACTACTCTGTTACACACAGTGAGGATTTAATTTAATAAATGTATCTATATCTGTCACCTGCCCTTTCCCTCAAAATATTTTATGTGTATATGTGTATGTATATAATCACACACACACATATAAAACATCAATGTTATATCTTTAATTTTCTGTTACAAGATAATTACCACCTTGCATTAATTCTGGAAATCTTTTTGATTTGTTTATAGTTTGGTTGCAATAACGGAAAACTAATAAATAGTATTTGAATTATTATAATTATATAAATAATTTTATGAGTGTTGAATATGAATGCTAATCACTTTACAGCAAAGTAGGGATTATATTTTCTTCTTCATTAGTTCAGTATCATCATCTTCATTATTCTTGAAGTATGTTTCCAGTATCAATATTTTTTCAGAGACTTCTGAGAATATTTTGGACCAATCAAAAAAGGAAAGGAGTTATAGACAATTAGAAAATAACATTTATAACAGAGAAGAAGGAATGATAGCAAAAATATCCAAGAAAAGAAATATAAAGTTGTGAAAATCTCACAAAAAGGACACGAAAAAGGCAAGGCAATGTAAAACATAAAAGTAATGATATAGATCATCTCCTCAGGATGTCAAATGTCTGACTTTATGATTGCTATTAAAAGAGAAAACTGCTAAAGCAAAGAATAATTTATCCCAACCACTATGAAATAATTTGTATAAACCAAATTCAAAATGTGATTTTTAAGAAATACCAAGAAATGCCAAAATACCTAGAAGAATTGTTGATAGAAGACTCAAACCTGGACACACAACTGTGAGAATATGTGATGTACTTTTTATGCAAATTTCAATATACAATGAATTATTATTAACTCTAGTCACCATACTGCACATTATGTCTTTATAACGTACTCATTTGATAACTGTAAGCTTATATTTTTTGGCCACCATCTCTTCATTTCCCTCACCCCCTAACATGCTTCTAATCTGTTTCCACCCTTCTCTCTGTTTCTATGAATTTGGCTTTTTAAAAATTCTACATGTAAGTGAGATAATGAAGTATTTATGTTTCTATTTCTGGCTTATTTCACTTAGTTTTCCAGGTTCATCCATGTTGTTATAAATGGTAGAATTTCTTTCTTTTGAAGGTTAAATAATATTCTATTGTATATATATATGAAGTTTTCTTTATCCATTCACCTATTGACACACTTGCCAGGAGGAATACAGATAGTCCTCTGCTTTATTTTAGCTCATAACTGCATCTTTGTTTTAATTTTCTTGATAGTTATTTTCTTGAATGAATAATTAAAGAAAATGATTTGAATAAACTAGGTTACTGATAACTTGTTTGTTCATATTTAAAAAGTGGAGGCCGAGAAACTACAATGCTTATCAAAATTGCTGAATTTTTTTGTGTGTGTGTGGAGACGGAGCCTTGCTTGTCGCCCAGGCTAGAGTGCAATGGTGCAATCTTGGCTCACTGCAACCTCTGCCTCCCAGGTTCAAGCAATTCTCCTGCCTCAGCCTTCCGAGTAGCTGGGATTACAGGTGCCTGCCACCACGCCCTGCTAATTTTTGTATTTTTAGTAGATCTGAGGTTTCACCATGTTGGCCAGGCTGGTCCTGAATTCCTGACCTCAAGCCATCTGCCCGCCTCAGCCTCCCAAAGTGCTGGGATTACAGGTGTGAGCCACCACACCTGGCCCTGAAATTACTGAATGTTAAGTAGAAAATCTTCACGCTCAGAAAGGTAGTTTATCGGGAAGTTAAATCGTAATTTCAGCACACCAAGAAATCCAATGTAACAATGACCCTCAATTCTGACTATGGGTAAGGTTGGTCCCACTTACATCTACTTATGGCCTGTTCTATTTTACTTTCCATTATCTGGCACCTATAGTTGGGGGAGACCAGTTACTCATAGAGAACCTTACTGAATAAGCTGGCATATATACTTGGATTGTGTTCAAGAGCATACAGTAGAGTTTTGGTGCAATCTTTCTGGGGGGATAAAAGTCTAGCAACATAAAAGCTTTAAAATTAGCATATTTTTTACTCAATATCTATTCAAGTCTATAAATTTTCCAATGGAATTAATCATGATTGTGTTGATGTTCACCATAAAGTTGTAACATATTGGAAATTAACTCAATGTTTTAAATTTTAAAAATACGTAAAGGAAAGTTTATAGCCATAAAGTAGCTTTGCTGACTTTGACATATTGCAGAGGAGTGAAAGAGTGAAATATTCATGACATAATGGAAGAAACCGTGATAAAATATCCTCTAAACTATGAATATTCTGAAAACTGTGATTTTCAAAAAAAATTTACACATACCTGGAAATAAAAACACACAAAATCCTAATACCAAGTGTTTCTGAGTATCTGAAGTATGTACTATTCAGAAGTGCCTTTATTGTTACTTTTTTCTTTTTCGACTAATAAGCATTTACTATTTTAGAATTAACAATAATAAATAACAACACACTTATGATATCACACTCATATACATCTTTTATTTATTTTTAATTGCCTTAGACACGAATTGCCAACTTCTAGTCCTAATGGTGGGATAGCTGTGGCATGGGATTTGCTTTCCTGACTGCTCTTTTTTGGAGACCAGCTATAGTCAACGGAAGTTTTTTCCCTCACATATAGGAATCTTTCCCTTAGGGCTCTGTGGTCTCTGGGGTCTCTGAAGCCCAGTTTCACACTGCGACTCTCGAGCATATGAGATTATGCCTGTTTCCTGTGGGAACTCGGCTGGACTAAGCACTTCTGATCCAAACTCTATAAGCTGAAGCCAGGGTCCTGCCATCACATGCATTCCTGGGCCCTCTCCCTGGCATGAACACCTTTCACATCACTTCTCATCAGGAGCTATATTGTGGGTAAGAGATTTCTGCCTTCCAGACATTATTGTGTGACAAAGCCTTGTCTTGTTCTAGCCAGTTTGTGTCATCATAAGGATCAAAGACACTGACTTACAGAAAATGTTGTTGGTGATTTCTTAGTCTGAGAAAATTAGGAAGAGTATGTTCATTCCACATTCACAGCAGAGATAGTACTTGTAAGGGATATGTGTTCTTGGTGGACAAGGTACAGGTTAGATGCCCTCAAAATCTCCTTTAGAATTCAAGGAACTCCTCTCCTTATATTTATTCTTCTTCTTTTTTTTAATATGTGCTGTAGTGCCAGGGTCAGAGAAGTGGACAGTAAGAACTTTACTGCCTCTTAAATCAGGAAAAAACAAATAGCTACAAACTTTTCCCTTCAAGTCAGTAGCCCATCCTTTCCCAGTCCCTCCCTTTTCTTCAGTTGGGTCATACAACTTGGAGTCAGTCAATACAACTCCAATTTGTTGAGTATTCTTTTTTTAAGCTGGGTACTGTCCTTTTTCATGGGATAAAATAGGTGGCAGATTTGGCCCATAGACTAAAAGAGCTCACAGGTCAGTAAGGAGACAGGATAAATATAAATTGTTTGAGCACTGGTGCCCAAGTTATCATCATCATAAAAATGGAGAAAATGTGAAGGTAGCAAAGAGGAAGAAAGGTGAATTTCAAATAATAATTCTGGTTTGGTTTAAGAGAGATGGGGTTGTGCCTCACCAGTATTTAGTGTAGACAGCACAAAATTCTGTATCTTTGGCAAGCTATTGAACAAAGAGTCTTGATTAGATAGTCATTAGATACTATTTAATTAGCAGATGCATTATAAGAATGTGATTAAATTCACCAGTTAATTCAAATATTAAATAAGCAAATATATTAAACAGGTAAATATAGACAATCAAATAGTACTACTATTACTTTTTTTTGTCTAGTCGTGTGGATAAATATTGGAGTTGATATGCAAATCTGCTATTTATGTGCAAGGTAAACCTAAAAACACCAGAGTAGAGATGGAGAAAGTCCTTCTGCTAAGTGCCAAAGGAGACATTGCCTGGCACAGATACAGTAGATAATATATATATATATATTTTAATTTTACAAATGAAATATGTTCAATTTAATTTGGAGTCCATACACTTGAGACATTCAGATTCAATTACAGCACTTTGTGTCATTAAAAGGTTGATTTGACATTTCTGGGAAAACATTTTAGAGCAACAACAGAAAAGATAAAATAGCATAAGAGAATCTAGAAGTTTCTTTTCTGGATCCAGCTTTATCCTGACATTTCTCTCCAGAGAATCAAGGATAGGTCGTTCAGATGCCTGATAGGATTTTATTCTGTGTACTGGTTCCTGAATTCCTTGAAAAAATACTGTTCCAAGCCATCACTAGAGAAGTATAGCGTGGAAGTTAAAAGGAAGTGAAAAAGTAAGTCTCCTTGGCTTTCCTAACTTCTAAGCAGTTCCTGATTCATCCACATTTTCTGGAGGTTAGGATAAAGTGGTAATTCAAAGGAGCCTGTTTTCTGTTGTAAACAGCCAGAGGCAACCATGGATGCTACATATATTTTGTGTCAAATGGCTGCCCAGAGTGGGATGAGGAGGCCGCACAGGGTGCAACAGTGATAGGATCAATCACTCCACCCTTCACCAGATACTGGAGGCGTGGACACCTACATCAGGTAATGGAACTCATTGTCATCAAGGATGGACAAGCAATTATGATTGACACAAGGTCGTATGCTGCAGCATATCTTGATGTGGTATGTTTTGTTATTATTATACCTCAAATGTATGCCTGTGTTCTGTTTTTTAATTCCCCAGAACCACAAGCAAGAATAAAGAAGTCGGGTAGGCTCAGGGTGAGTCCGCATAGTATTTGTAACCAAATTACCTTCTCCTTTGAAAGAAAAAAATATAAATCATCCCACACAACTTTCTTACTATTTACCTTCACAATGACTGCAATGCTGGACAAGGAAGAAATTTTAAGAAGCAGGAGCATTAGAGGTCACACGCTAGAAACATGAAGCCTCATCTTGCTACAGGGAAAACAAAGAAATAGGAAAACAAATACAAAATCAAACAAATGAGAAAATAAATCACTGAACTACTACGTGTTAGTCCACAACTTCTGCATTAATTCTGTTTATAAGGGATTTGCTTTAATGGAGCATATGTGAAATTCTGACCTAAGGAAACCTATGTTTCATTCTGAGTTAATCACTAATAGCCTTGATTAAGCAAGTTAAACATCCTGTATCTAAATCAGGGTGTTTAACGGCAATAGCTCATTCTGGACTCTGGAAACCACAGCCTTCTTCAAAGAAAGTAACATCCTATCTCAGTGTTACTAAGATAAGCATCAGGCATTTAAGTGTTTAATCTATTTTAAGTTGATTTTTGTATGTGGTATGAGATAAGGGTCTAATTTTTTTCTTCTGAGTGTGGATATTCAGTTTTCCCAACACCATTTATTGAAGACACTGTCTTTCCTGATTGTGTGTTCTTGGCACCTTTGCTGAAAATTTTTTGCCTGTAGATATATGGGCTTTTTTCTGGGCTTTCTTTTCTGTTTCATCTTTCAGTCTCGGTGTGTTACTGAGTCAAATAATCCATTTTTTCTACATTATTCAATTTATTGGTGTATAATTGTTCATAGTAGTCTCTTATGATCCTTTGTATGTCTGTTGTATCAGTTGTAATGTCTCCTTTTTCATTTTCATTTTATTTATTTGAGTTTTCTCTTTTTTCCCCCCTCAGTTAATCTAGCTAAATGTTTGTTAATTTTCGTTTTGTGTTTTCAGGAAAGTTACTCTTATTTTTGTCAATCTTTTCTATTATTTTTCTAGTCTCTAATTTACTTCAGCTATAATATTCTTTACTTTGCAGAGATATTTGCAAATAAATGAAAGAAATTGAGAAAAGTCAACATAGACTTTAAGTATATGTATCTGGGGGGGATTAGCAAGTATTTAAACCCGAAATGCTAAACTACATTGACTATATAATGCATTGTTTAAGCCAGGATACTTATAAGTGGTTAGAAAATGGAAAGAAATAAAACAGGAAAGAAAAGATAAGACCTAAATTTCCTTTTATTAAATGTCATACCAAGGAATTTGAGCCCTGTTCTCAAAGTAATGGGAAGACATTGAAGATTATTAAGCAGTGGATTAAAACATCTTCAAAATTGTACTACAGGAAAAATTTCACTTATGAAATACTAAAGAGGCAATGCCAAGAAATAAATGGATGTGGCTAGGTGGTCTTTACGCTGAAAGTGGTGTTAGAAAGGAAGAGCTGATATAAGAAATTTTCTGATTTAAAAGTTTTTTTCTGAAGATAGACTACAGAAAATAGATATGTTGATGTGACCTGGGTGGAGTAACAATTTGGACCCTTTGAGCTGTAAATGAATTATATCCAAGATGAGGTGGAGAAATACCAGGGAAGATCATAAATATACTAGTTTAGGTATTGTAGTAGATAATGACACCATTATCCAAAAGACAGAACTTAGAGGTAAAGTCTATTTTGGGCACAGGTAGAGATTAAAGCAATAAGTATAGTCTTAGACATAATAAATGTAAAATTTTATGGGTATTTCTGATGAAAATAGTCATCATGCATTTAGAAGGGCTCAACAGCTGTGGCATAACTTATTTATACAAGTAATTATCTGAAAATTATCTTCATGTTGGTTATACTTGAGGTCATAAGAGTAAAAACATTTCCCAAAAAGAGAATAAAGTGAGAGTCTAGATAATATGCTTCTTGAGAATTATATAAAAAGAGAAGATATGGAAAGAAAATCGATAATCTCAATGACATTGAAGGATTATAGGGTACTTGAGAAAAAGAGGTTTCTTTCTTCTTCCTTCTTGTAACAATCAAATCAGATTGACATTTATGGTCATTAGTCCTGTATTTTATATCCATTTTGTATCTATACCTGCATTTTGAATAATCAGCATATCTAATCCATCAGAATATTAACCTAACAGTAAATAAATTTCTGATTATTTTTCAGAACTCTTTGAGGTAGGTATCACCTGCTTCCCATTTAAGATGAGCAACTGAGGCTTGGAGAGTGACATAAAGCTTATCAAGTCACACAGTTAGTATAGAAAAAACTGAAATATGAATAATGTGCTATTTGGTAGAAATAACCATAAGCTTCCTATTGTGTATTGGCACACAACATTAATTTACTGAAGAAATTTTGGACCGTGCTTCACATCCTGTCATAGGATATGTCCTCTGTGAAGCCAGGATGCACAGTAAAAAGACTGCATGAATGTCGAAGTCATATATGAATACTGTTTCTGTTCCTGAATCTAGTTGTGTGACATTTAATATCATTCAATCTTTCTGCGCCCCAGTTTCTACTTTTATTTGGTGGTAAAAAAAATACAACTTTTTACTTATGGCTATGGAATTACATTTAGACTGTTTATGAAACTTTTAAAATGTTATCTGGAATACAGTATTATTCAATACATTGTATATTTTCATAGTCACTATTATTTATAATTGTTGGTGCCATTATAAACTTAATTTTATTCTAAATTTGAATTTGTATTTGCAAGGAAAATTTGAATGAAATTTGTTTCATAATTCCTTCTCTTCAGGATGAAACTTCTGGAAAAATAGAATGCCTCTATTTAATTAATTATGCTGGTTTCCAACAATTCATATGTGACTCCTCCATCTTTTATTCTTAATGGAATACCTGGTCTGGAAAGAGTACATGTATGGATCTCCCTCCCACTCTGCACAATGTACATCATCTCCCTTGTGAGGAATCTTGGTCTTGTGTACCTCATTTATTATGAGGAGTCCTTACATCATCCAATGTATTTTTTTTTTGGCCATGCTCTCTCCCTCGTTGACCTCCTTACCTGCACCACCACTCTACCCAATGCACTCTGCATCTTCTGGTTCAGTCTCAAAGAAATTAACTTCAATGCTTGCTTGGCCCAGATGTTCTTTGTTCATGGGTTCACAGGTGTGGAGTCTGGGGTGCTCATGCTCATGGCTCTAGACCGCTATGTAGCCATTTGCTACCCTTTGCGTTATGCTACCATACTCACCAACCCTATCATTGCCAAGGCTGGGCTTGCCACCTTCCTGAGGGGTGTTTTGCTGATGATTCCTTTCCCATTCTTGGTTAAGCGTTTGCCTTTCTGCCAAAGCAATTTTATCTCCCATACGTACTGCGACCACATGTCTGTAGTAAAGCTATCTTGTGCCAGCATCACGGTCAGTGTAATCTGTGGTCTAATGGTTGCTCTCCTGATTGGAGTGTTTGACATTTGTTGTATATCTTTGTCTTACACTTTGATCCTCAAGGCAGCGATCAGCCTCTCTTCATCAGATGCTCGGCAGAAGGCTTTCAGCACCTGCACTGCCCATATATCTGCCATCATCATCACCTATGTTCCAGCATTCTTCACTTTCTTTGCCCACCGTTTTGGGGGACACACAATTCCCCCTTCTCTTCACATCATTGTGGCTAATCTTTATCTTCTTCTTCCCCTAACTCTAAACCCTATTGTTTATGGAGTAAAGACAAAACAGATACGAAAGAGTGTCATAAAGTTCTTCCAGGGTGATAAGGGTGCAGGTTGATTCAAGGCAACTTAATTCATATGGAAGAAAGATAAATGAAAAATAACAAAGAATAAACTTACGTGTGATATTTTACATTTATTCATGTGTAGTATCATACATTTTCTCTCTCAGTCTATGTTTTCTGAAACTGTTTTGGGGAAATTTATAGCCCATTCTGGATATATATCTCAGTGCCTTTCCCTTAATTTTTGTCTATTGCCAGTTTTTAAAAAATGAATTTAATTCAATTTATTTAAATTGACACATAAAGTTAAATATGTCATATATAACATAATGTTTTAAATATATATAAACCTTACGGAATGGCTAAAACTAGTTCAATTCATAGAAGTAAAAAGTAGAATGGTGTTTTTTTAAAAATCACGTGTTATTTTTCTAAATTTTTTAAATTGATACATAATAGTTTTACACATTTGGGAGGTGCAAATGATATTTTGATACATGCATAAAATGTGTAATAATTCAATCAAGGTAATTAGAATATCCATCACCTCAAACATTTATCTTTTCTTTTTATTGGAAACATTCAAATTCTCTTTGAGCCATGTTGAAACACGTAATAAATTATTGTTAACTACAGTTATCCACTGTACTATTGAACACTATGTCTTATTCTTTTTAACTGTATTTTAGTACCTATTAATTAACCTCTTTTCATCCTCTCTTCCTCCCACCATTCCCAGCATCTGGTAACCACCAGTCTACTCTCTATCTCCTTGAGATCCACCTTTTTAGCTGCCACATATAAATGAGAACAACAATATATATCCAAAAAAGAAAAACAATATGTTGAAGAGATACCAGATACCTGCACTCCCATGTTTGTTGCAACATTGTTCACAATAGCCAAGACATGAAATCAACCTGTGTCCATCAACAGAGAAGTGGATAAGGAAAATGTGGCATCATAAAAAATGATGAAATTCTGTAATTTGCAGCATCATGGATGAAGCTGGAAATTAGCATGTTAAATGAAATAAGCCAGCCACAGAAAGACAAAAGTTACATTGCCCGTTTTAATCAAGTCATTGGTATGAATTCACACAACTTTTATCTAATATATTCATCTTGGATATATTCTTAAACTTTGAAAGAGTCCTTAAGTGTCTTGTCTACATTGATAATCTTTCCTATAGAACATTTTCCAGCCCAGTCAGTCTTTGAAGCTAAAATTAGGTTTATGAATTAATTTTGAGAAATATTTTTATGTATATATTAGAATGGACAGACAAGTCTTATTTACCTCAAGGCTTGCGTACACCAGAAGTCAATGCAGGAGCTAGTTGGTATATGGTATGGCTTTCCCAGTTAAATGTCAACCAATTGTTGAAATGATTGATTAAATCATTGATTCATTGATTCATTCATTCATGCTTCATTTGTTAGTTATTTCATTTCCCATATTTCTGAATATTTTTATCAACTCAGCTAAATCTTAAAATAGAACTTATCATTACCTCTTCCTGGTTGTCACACACACTATATTATCACAACACTCTTATAATAAGTTTATTTATTTACACATCTGTTCATTGTATACTACAACATGTTGTATTTGAAAGCACTAGGTATGTATTTGTCTTTGTATTTCAGGCTCTGACAAAATGCAACTCAAAGGTATAAATAAAACAAATATTCATTAAATGACTAGATGAATGAGTCTACATTAGTTAGGCCTTATGTTAGATATTAACCATTAGAAAAATATAAACATTCTCCTTGTTACAAAGAAGCCCACAGTCTAGCTAAGGGGTGAAATATTAATTAAAATGTGTTGAATTCAGTGCTATGCTAATCATCTTAACGGAAAGCAGGGTGATAGAGTCAAATAGTCTATTCAAACTAAAAAAGAAAAGGAGTGATCATGTTAACTGGAACATTTTAGTAGGAGATGAATAAAAGAGTAAATGAAAATTTAATCTCTCAAGTAAACATATACATTCAATTAAACTATAGTTTAGAGGAGCATTATAATAGAGTTTGCACAAGTGCTGAAACAGCACAGAAAATGATCCTCTAACCTTGAGAGAATAAGAGAGTCACAGAGAGATGGTATTTAAACCAGAATATAAATCTTGAAAAAAAAAACCCTATACTAGGGAGACAAAGAGTTCTGTTTTTTTCTTCACCAAGGCTATTTCTTGCCTGGTGGTATAATTCCTTCCAGCTAAATGTATTCCATTTATAAAAACCTTTATAATGAAATATTTATGTACCTATTATCTTAAAAATTTTGTAAATCAGCAAATATAACAGAAGAGGTATTAAAAGCAGGTACATATTTGCTCATGGTTGAATAAAAGATTATGCTGGGCTGGGCACAGTGGCTCATGCCTGTAATCCCAGCACTTTGGGAGGGCGAGGCAGGTGGATCACCTGAGGTCAGGAGTTCGAGACCAGCCTGACCAACATGATGAAACCCCGTCTCTACTAAAAATACAAAAACTTAGCTGGGCATGGTGGTGGGCGCATGCAATCCCAGTTACTTGGGAGGCTTAAGCAGGAGAATTGCTTGAATCCAGGAAGTGGAGGTTGCAGTGAGCCAAGATTGTGACACCACACTCCAGCCTAGGCAACAAGAGTGAAACTCCTTCTCAAAAAAAAAAAAAGAAAAAGAATTATGCTGATAATATACAGGTAAAAATAGCATTCATGGATTTATTGAAAATGGCCTTTAGTAAATGTCATACTGTAAAACGGTCTGCAGGCCAATTTACTCAGGGAATAAGGAATACATATAATATACATGTTAGGCCTCAAAAATAATAAATGCAGAATATGACTCAAAACACATACTGTTTTTAAATATTGATTTATTTTTGATCAGTCATTTACTAATTTTATGACATTTTCTCTATTGAATAAAATAGCCTATTAAGAATATTCATACCTTAATACATAAAGCTCACAACTACCGGATGTGTAAAAAAGTCTTGAATATACTTTCTCCACTATAATCTCTAAGTTGTATATCTCTTTCCTGGCTCATTGCTCATTAGTGATTTATCACCTGTTCCCTCCACTTTTACCTCTGGAATATCTAATGCAACAGTTGTTGAGGTGTTATCCATGGATTGTTGAGGGCTTCATGTTCATTTGTGTAGACATATGCAGTCACAACAATTTTCATAGTAATACTAAGGCATTATTTGCCTTTTTCAGTTTCATTCTCTTACCAATATATAAAAAATACACCAATATATTTACATGATTTATGTAACCACTTTCCTATTCTTAGACATCTGTGGATTTTTATTTTACAAGAAGTGATGCAGCAAATGTATATGTAGAGAACATTTTAAATACAACTTTTTCTTTTTTGTGATAGAAGCTACATAACATAAAATTAACCTTTCTAACCATTTTAAAAATATACAGTTGACACTTAGGTTGCTTCCAAATCTTAGCTGTTGTCAACGGTGCTGCAACAAACATAAGAGTGCAGATATCCCTTCAATATATACTGATTTACTTTCTTTTGATCATCAATAGATGAATGGATAAATAAAATAAAATGTGTTACATATGCACAGTGGGGTACTATTCTACCATAAAAAAAAGTGATACTGTCATTTGCAACAACATAGATGGAACTGGAGATCATTATGTTAAGTGATATAAGCCCGGCACAGAAAGACAAACATCTCATATTCTTACTTATTAGTGGGATCTAAAATCAAAGCAGTTGAACTCATGGACACAGTAGAAGGACGGTTACCAGAGGCTGGCAAGTGTAGCGAAGGTCTGGGCATGGGAGGTGGAGACAGTACAAAAAATAGTTAGAAAGAATGAATTAAAAAATAGAAAGAATGGGTACAAAAATAGAAAGAATGAATAAAAGTTACTATTTGATAGCACAACACAGTGACTATTATCAATAATAATTGTACATTTTTTAATAACTTAAATAGTGAATTGGATTGTCACTCAAAGGATAAATACTTGAAGGAATGGATACCCCATTCTCCATGATGTGCTTATCTCACACTGCATGTCTAGAGCAAAACATCTCATTTATCAAATAATAAATACCTACTATGCATCCACAAAATTTAAAAATAATAAAATTAAGTGTACAATTGAGTGGCTTTAAATATGGTTACAATGCTGTGCAACCATCACCTGTATGTAAGCCCAGAATACTTTCATCATCTCAAAAGGAAACTCCGTAACCATTAGTCAGTCTGTCCTTATCATCCTGTCCCCCTTGGCTCTGACAGCAATTCATTTGCTTTCTGTTTCTATGGACTATTGTAGGTATTCATATAAATGGAATCACACAAGAGATGGGCAACTGAGTCTAACTTTTTCACTTAATATGTTTTCAATAGTTATATATGTTGCAACATGTACCATACTTCACTTCTTCTGGTGACAGAATAATAATTCCATAATAATTCCTTTTATGGGTATACTTTATTTTGCTTATCCTTTCAGCAATCAATGGATATATACGTCATTTCTACTTTTTGATTAATAATGATGTAAAAAATATTCCTGGAAAAATCCTAGGGAAAACAAAGGATAACCCCAAAAGGTAAAATAAATAAATAAGTAAATAAGGTGGCAAACCAAACAAATATTTTGGTTTGGGAGGTAAAGGTTAATTATTTAATCTCTACCACAAGTTGATCCTATTTCACAGGGCTAGGATATATATATATATATATATATATATATATACACACACATACACACACACATATACATACATACACATACATACATACATATGCAATAAAAAAGTACAAAGGCAAAACTATATACAATATATGCACAAAGAGTTTCATAGAAATAGAAACTAAACATACTAAAAACCTTCCCCAAAATTTTTTGAGGAAATATTAAAGTCAAAGTAGAAACCAAAGAAAGTAAGTACTGGGTAGAGACAACTTTCGATAAACAATAGATGAAATGCATGACACCATGCAATTAAAGCTGATTGCAGCACTGTTCAGAATAGCCAAGATTTGGAAGCAACCTGTGTCCATCAACAGATGAATGGATAAAGAAAATGTGGTACATATACACGGTGGAGTACTATTCAGCCACAGTAAAGAATGAGATCCTGTCATTTGCAACAACAGGGATGGAACTGGAGATTATTATGTGAAGTAAAATACCATAATAATTATGTTCAGGCAAGAAAGACAAACATCACATGTTCTCACTTATTTGTGGTATCTAAAAACCAAAACAATTGAACTTATGATCATTGAGAATAGAAGGATAATTACTAGAGGCCAGGAAGGGTAGTGGGTTGGGGTGGGAGCTGGCGGGGAAGGTGGTGATGGTTAATGAGTACAAAAAAAAAAGTTATAAAGAATGAATAAGACCTAGTATTTGATAGCACAACAGGGTGACTATAGTCAATAATAACTTAATTGTACATTTAAGAGTAAGTAGTATAATTAGATTGTTTGTAACACCAAAGATAAATGCTTGTAGGAATGGATAACCCATCCTCCATGATGTGATTATTATGCATTGTATGCCTGTATAAAAACATCTCATATACCCCATAAATATATACATGTAATATGTACCCACAAAAAATTGAAAATAAAAAAAAAATCAAACTGATTGAACCAAATTGTTTCATTTTCCTGTCTGACACAGTTTCCCTCAAGCAAAATAATGGAAAACACTGAAGTTATTTTTCTCACATTATTAGTACACAATGAAAATTTTAAAATGGGGAATCCACTTACATTAACACAACTTCTTGGCTGATCTTCAATTTTCGACTTAGCAACACTGGTATGGATTTACACAAATAATTTCAAGGCTAAGAAAAGCTTTGTAATTAGTATTCTGGTTATAAGAAAAATATGTGCTTACAAAATGAGAAAGTGTTTCCTTGTATAACACAATTATCAGTTTTCTTTCTGTGAAGCTTGTAAATTTGTTCTTCATGTTTGTGTATTATATTTTTCAAATTTCCTTTACAATTTATTATTAAGGAAACAAAATTAATAATTTATACACATACATACATAATTGTATAGATTACTGTGAAAATAAGCTAGATTTTCTAATGTAGTTTGATAAATATTTGACTAATATATGCCAAGTTCTCATAAATATTTGAAAAATATTGAATTATTGCTTGCTTTTCCTTATCGATTCATTTAAGCAGTCAACTCTTAACTCTATATGTCTGTAACAGAAGCAAGTAGAGAAATTAGAGAACGTAAAGATACCTCTAGGTTGAAAATAAAAAATATATCTTTAGGATGAGTTATGCTGTCTTTATCTCACATTGCATATTTATCTTATGTTACATATATAATATCTCACATTATATATTTAATATATATTACATTATATCTCACATTATATATATTTAATATACATTATATTAATATATATTAAAACTGTAACTATAAAAGGGAAACACATAAATATCCTATTTATGTCTCTTGTGTTTCCTTTTTATATAGTTTTAATTACTAAAACTGGCTTTATTGTTACATGAGAAGTTTAGTTCTCATCTCAATTACATTTATAAGCATCTCAGTTAAAGATCTTGCTGATACAAAATAATATAGCACTAAGCACAAGTTATATAATACTTTCTCCAAAACAAATTAAAAACGCTTTTTTTAAAGTTAGCAAAAATTTATTTTACTTTGTTAATTCTCTCTTCTTTTAATACAGCAGCTACATTTTAATTTTATCTTACATGCCGCTTTCTGTATTTCTCTAATTTGTGCTTCCCGAGAGTCAAAGGGAAAGAGATTTCGGTTGAGAAAGATGTCTGTTTGAACTGTACTATAAATTGCCTCTGAGAATGATATTTATACTTGCTGGAAACTCAGCTGGGCAATGTGACTGCTGTGGCAATGTAAATTTACACAAATCTATATAATTGCTGGTGATGAAAGAAAGATAATTCAGCTTTATATTTTATGAAAAAGGGAAATTATAATACCTTCTAGTCCCCAATACGCTGAGTTCCCAGTTATCAGGATTTGAAGCTGAGGGCCACAACTTTTTTAAAAAAGTGATGAGTCTCATCATGAAATATAAGCTTATAAAATGCTTTTAATGCTATATTACCTTATAATTCTGCAAGAATAATAGATTTGTATTATGCTGTGAGTGAGTAGGTCTATTAAGTGATAACATTAAAAACAAATACCACCATTTATAAAGTATGATTTTGATATCATCGGTTGTGTATTTTCACCCCAAACTCTGTAAATAGTAACTTTGTTTCCTCACTGGAGCATGCTCAATCTTTACAGACCATGCTCTTCTCTCAAAATGACTGTAGGTTCATCCAAGTATGTTTGCTATCCAAAATCAATGAAACACAGTCACAACTATGTCTGTCTAGGAATAAAGCCAGTTAATTAGATTCTTATTTTAAGGAATAAGAGGAGGGCAGGTAAGAACTTGATTATGGAAGAATTCTGACCATAATCAAGAATTGTTTTCTATTTTTTCTCCATGTTGTTGGGTGGTTCATACCTGACTTTCATCATTTCCAATGATTCCTGTTTGCTTTGTTTATAAATATTCAAAATCATCATAAAAATTTCACTGAATGAAAACCTGAAAATTGGGGAAATAAACATTCTGCAAAACAAATGTCTGCAACACTTCTACCTTCAAACTAAGTGGATGAAATCAAGTCTGAATTTCTGAGAATAATCAATAGTATACACTCAAAGATTCTGTACACTTTGGCAAAACATCTCTCCAATTTATCTACTATGAACTACAACAAGAAAAATCCTGTCACTACCCCTGTCTCCTTTTTATGTCCTTTAATACCTAATTTCCGGATGCCAATAGAATGAGCTGAATGCGGTTTGGCCCAGATGTTCAGAATCTTGGTCAAAGAACACATGAGAATCCTACAATATATGTACATGTACTCCCCTCAACATTAAAATCCCTTGATACCTTTACTACTGATATGAGCCTTTAAAGAAAATTATGTGTTATATGTCCCAAGGGGATATTTCATATAATTAGGGTCACACTGTTGGAATTAAGACAATGCTCACAGGAGATGAAAGGGTGGAAACACTCCATGCTCATCACCTATATGATGCCACATAAGTAACTAGTGAATACTTTCCTATGAATGTATCTGTACATGTGCTTATGTGTGGCCATGTATATGTGGGGGGAAGCGAGAAAGAAGACAGGATGTTATTATTTTTTAAATTATGTTATTAATAAGATTGCAGAGTTGTTTCTTTTTGCTTAAGGCCTTGTGGCATACAAATTGGAAGCAAGCACAGAATGTGTTAATTGCTCACACAGACACCTTTGCATCTTCCTTTTTTTATGTTTTCATGTGTTAAGTAACATCACTGAGTGCTTCATACTCTCAGAGTTAGTCTAGGAACTTTGAAAAAAGCATCAGAAAACATGGGCCTCGGTTTTCAAGCAATTTGTTTCCAAGGAAGATTGGTGATGAATATTATGGAATTGTAAAAATTAATCAAAAGTTCAGACTTATTACATATAAATATTAAACTAGCAATGAATAGATGCCTTAACTTTGAGGTAATAATAGTGATGCAAATAAATGCAATAATAAAAGACAATAATTAATCTAATTTTATGTATTTTTATTTAGAAGAAAAATGTTTATTTTTATTAAGTGTAAAAATAAAAATGAGCACATCACAGAGATAATTAGAACCTAATTCTATAATGTAGAGGTAACTTCTGATACTTTTTCTTTTATATACAATTGCTATATATGCTTTTGACAAACGTTTGGATAACATCAAATTTTAAACAAAAATTCTATCATTTTCAGTTAATGTTTATATTAAGCACATTCAAAAAAGGATTGTTCAGTATTATGATTAAATAAAGGCACATTATGTGTTTTGCACACTTCCTTAAGTATTTTCCTGTTCTCAGACATCTATGTTCTTTTATTTTACAGAAAGTTATATAACAAATATACATGTAGAGAATAATTTTTGCAGTTTTTTTATATTGTTTTATATTGAATGTGAGTTAGTACAACCTCTATGGAAAACAGTACGGAAATATTCAAGAAACTAAAACTAGAACTACCATTCCATCCAGCAATGCCAATCCTAGGTATCTACCCAAAAGAAGATAATTGCATTTAAAATAATTACACTTAAAAATATTGGCACTAGTATGTTTATCACAGGGAAAGATATGGAATCAACCTGTGTCCATCAACAGATGACTGGATAAAGAAAATGTGGTATGATATACAATGGAATACTCCTCAGTCATGAAAACAAATGAAATAATGTTTTTTGCAGCAACGTGCGTAGATTATGAGGCCATTATTTTAAGTGAAATAACTCAGAAACAGAAAAGCAAATACCACATTTTCTCACTTTTAAGTGGGAACTACCTAATATGTACACATAGGCATAGAGTGTGAAATAGATAAATATTGGAGATTTGGGGGATGGGCGGATGGAAGGGGAATGAGGAATGAGAAATTCCTTAGTAGGTACAATATACACTATGCTGGTGGTACCCACTATGGTGGGTACACTACAAGCCCAGACTTCACCACAGCCAGGCTATACATGGATATACATCCATGTATCAAAAAGCAGTTGTACCCCTTAATTTTATATAAAATGAAAAAAGAAAACGTACAATTGGGTGACTTTCACTACATTCATTATGCTATGCAACCATTGCCACTATCTAATTTCACAATATTTCCATTACCTCAAAAGGAAACTTCATAACTATTAGTTAGTCTCTCATTATTGCCTGGAGTCTCCATTCCCTACTAACAACTAATTTGCTTTTTTTTTCTATAGACTTAACCTATTCTGGATATTCATACAAATGGAATCAGATACTAGGTAGCCTTTTGTGTTTGGCTTTCTTCACTAACCTCAGCATAATGTTTTCAAAGTTCATGTATGCTGCAGATTGTACGAGTACTTTATTTACTTTTGTTTGTTTGTTGTTGGGAGAATTTATTCTTTTTATATTTTTCCTCTTTACTATACAAAATTTTCCATATCATTTTGTTAAATTTAGCAATTTTTAATTCAATCAAGTTGAATTTTTGTAAGATAAGTTTTATTCTATACATATTTGAGGTTTACAGCATAAAATTATGGGATAGGGACAGCAAAATAATTATTATAGTGAAGCTGATTAGTATATCTATCATCTCATATAGGTACTTTTTATTAAATAATAATTCCTAGTATAGATACACTTAATTTTGTTTATCCAGTAGCTGCTATGGTGGGGATAGGGTTTGCTTGTCTCCACCAAAAATCAGGTTGAAATTTGATCCCCATTGTAGTGGTATTGGGAAGTGGGGCCCAGTAAGAGATGTTTGGGTCCTGGGGATGGATTCCTCATGAATGACTTGGTGCTATTCTTGTGGCAGTTACTGAGTTTTCTCCGTTACATAACTGGATCAGTTCTCTGGGAGATGGAGTAGTCATGACAGTGAGTTGTTATAAAGCTGGGAAGCCCGTTGGGTTTTGTCTCTTTGCACATGTCTGTTTTCCCTTTGACCTTGTCTGCCATGTTATGAGGCAACACCAAAGTCCTCACGTGAAGCCAGGGACATGTCCTTGAAGTACCCTGCCTGCAGAACTATGAGCTAAATAAACCTATATTTCTAACTCAGTATTAGGTATTCTGTTGTAACAACACAAAACAGAACAAGACACAGCTTATAGATATATAGGTTGTTTCTACTTTTTGGCTAATAATGCTACTGTAAACATTTGTGTACAGGTTTTTGTATTACTATTTTTTTCAATTATGTTGGGTGTATTATTAAAAGTTGGGTCCTGGGTCATATGTTAATGGCACTGAAGTTTCTGAGTAATTGCCAAACTCTTCCACAGCCACTGTGCCATTTTTACTTCCCAACAATGTATTGAGATTTCAGTGTATCCATATACTTGCAAACACTAATCTCTTATTGCAAAAAATAAATTTGTAGTACATTTATACGTATAATATAGGGGGTAAAGGGGTGTGTTATTGTGGTGTTGTATAATATAGGGGGTAAAGGGGTGTGTTATTGTGGTGTATAATATAGGGGTAAAAGGGTGTGTTATTGTGGTTTTGATTGAATTTGCCTAATGATTAATGACTAGTTATGTTGAGCATCTTTTCATGTATTTTTTGGACATTTGCATATAATCTTAGAGAAATGTCTATTCAAGTCCTTTGCAAATTAAAAATATAAGACACATAATAAAGCAAATCATGAAAATGCAGAAGTATCTCCTATTTTATCAATTATTACATCAAATGTAAAATATTAAGCTCTTCAATTAAAAGGAATAGATTGACACAATATCTGCTCTCACTACTTCTATTCAACACTGTCTGGAAGGTTTAGCTAAGACAAGTGGGTAAGAACATGAAATGTAGATTACATTAGTCTTTTCTTTGAATTCCTTGAGACAAATAGCATCACTGTTACCCTTTGTGATGAAGATTTTTGCTTGACTCCCAAATATTTCAAATATTACTTTTATCTCCTTTGTTCTAAAGTGTCAGTTGTTGCCACCAATTCTTTATGCTATTTCTTTGTTGTTCTGCCATTTGCAGCAATTGGAGACTATGATATAAAAACATGTGAAGAAAATTTTCAAAAAATGAATATCTTTTCCATATCAGTTGCCCTTCACTCCAGTCTAAGTACCTTGTATAAGCCTTGCCTGAGTTCCTTGTTCTTGAGTGCATACACCATGGGGTTCAGGGCAGGGGGAATGACATTGTGTAGCACATTGAGTAGAACTGGAATAAGGGGAACTCTCATTCCTGTACTATGAGTAATGGAAATCACAATGATGACTGTGTAGAAGAAAAGGATTAAGATGAGGTGGGAGGTGCAGGTACTTAAGGCCTTGGATGCAGCTTCTGGAGAGTTCAGCTTCAGGACAGAGTGAAGTATTAAAGCATATGATAAAATAATCAAACCCAGGTCACTTCCCATGAGTGTCCAAGCCAGAAGGACCTGGTTAATGCTATTGATTTTTCGATCATCACAAGATAGGCTAGTGACTCCAAGGTTAGAACAAAGACAGTGCTCAATTTGATTCTGGGAGCAGTAATGCCTCTGGGCAGCCAACACAGGCACTGAGATGAGACACAGGCTGTTTCTCAGTGCCATGAACCCAGTTGCTTTGAAAACAAAAGATTCAGTGACGATTGATGGATATCGTAGCGGTTGACAAATGGCTACATATCTATCAATAGCCATGCAGACAAAGGTACTTGATTCCATGGCCACAAAGCAATGTATGGCATACATCTGAGCAAAGCACTCCAGGAGACTGATGGTCTTAGCATTGAACCATAAGATGGCCAAAATCTTAGGCATGATGGTGGTAGCCAGGCCTATGTCTGCTACAGCCAAGATGCCCAGGAAATAGTACATAGGCTGGTGCAGTGCTGCCTCTTTGTTGATGATGATCAGGATAAGGATGTTGGCACTGAGAGCTAAGAGGTAGAGCAGAGCCAGGGGCAGGGAGAGCCAGTGCTGCCAACTGTGAATGCCAGGGAATCCCATCAGGATAAACTCAGAGACCTGGAACTTAGAGCTGTTGGAATCTCTGAGCTCCTGGAGCACCACTAAGGGGAAAAATATTTGATATTAGTATTTCTAATAATCTCTATGAAACTATTGAGAAAATAATTACCTAGCATCATGATACTGAGGTGTGACTGAGCCTCGTTAATCTCATGTTGTCACTTACATCTATTGGACATGTATTATCCTATGTGATATTAGGTATATTCTCTGCGATAACTCAGTTAATCATCTGTAATACTCTATAAGGTAGGTCATATTTTTTCCATTTTCTCATATCTAAGGTATACGACATTATAAAATCAGGACCTTGTTTAAGAGCTTCCATACAGTAAGTCACAGGAGCAGGACAAGTTGAAAGTGATCTGGTATTGCAGCCCAGTTTCCTAAGTTTGTCTTTGTTAACGAGTTGGTTTCTTTAGAGACCTAATGTATAAACTCAGAGTAGTGGTTTTTTATGCATGGAGGCCTTTTAGGTAAGATATTTGATGATAGAGTATATAGAAGTGAACTATTTTTTGTTCACGTACTTAAACATTTATGAAGTATTGATGTATATTATTTACTTTTTATTAAAATGTATGAGCTAAGTTAGTATACCCATTTTATAGTCATGTAATTGATGTGTAAGCATTCTAATAACGTGTATAAATCCATGCAAATATGAAAGAGTTTAATGTGGTTTGGAAATACCAGTGTTCTGTAAATTCAGTTGGTTGTAGTTTTGTGTTACTTATTTCTACTTGCGTATATTTTTGGTTTTTGGAGCATTCTAATGGCCATATGGCCATGATGACTGGCGTAGAAGTTAAAAACATGCACGCACATGCACACACAAACATAGACATGCATGCAAATCAGTGATTTTGAGAGCAATGCTTTGGCATAAGGCCTCCTAATATCTAATCTCTCTGTATCTGACACCTCCTTTCTATATTCTTTTGTTAATATTTGAATTAAAATATTCAGAACAAATTTTCATGAAATGTTTTACTTGTGCTACTCTGCACTATTTATTTCTTCTTTCCTTTTAAGTATTGAAAATATTAAGGATACAATATAAAGGCAAAAAATTATTTTTAAAATTTGTGCGCTAAAATTATAGAGTCTACAGAGGAGGCAATGTTATGTTGACTTGGTCGATATATTCACTTTACTCTAGGTAATAACATCTTATACTACTTGTAACAAAATAAGGTTAATTGATGAAATTGTTTCTACAAATTTTAATGCTTAATTAAAATGTGGCTTGGGGAATACCGTATTGTGTCTAACTGCCCAAAGAAGGAAAAATATATATCAGTGTGTAGGTCATTGAGTTGATATACGTATCTCCCATAGAAACCTAAAGGCGTGGGATATTCGTTATTTATGTCACTGTTTTTCCCCAAGAGACAGACACTTAAGAAGCACTCAATTTATATTATGTGAATGAATACTGAAGCAGAAATAAGCAGTTTTATGTCCATGAGTCTTGTATTGTTGATGAGGAGGTTAGGGCTATTGACATATTAGCACGTTAAAAATATAATGGAGGCCAGGCGCAGTGGCTCACGCCTGTAATCCCAGCACTTTGGGAGGCCAGGCAGGCGGATCAGGAGGTCAAGAGATTGAGACCATCCTGGCCAACATGGTGAAACTCCTTCCCTACTGAAAATACAAAAATTAGCCGGGCATGGTGGCACGTGCCTGTAGTCCCAGTTACTCAGGAGGCTGAGGTAGGAGAATCGCTTGAACCCAGGAGGCGGAGGTTGCGGTGAGCTGAGATGGTACCACTGCACTCCAGCCTGGGCAACATGAGTGAAACTCCGTCTCAAAAATAAATAAATAAATATAATGGAATGGAAGGAGACAGGGATTGAAAGGAGAATCATGTTGAAACAATCAAGGGGTAGAAGAGTATAGCGGATATCTCATCAAGACAAGATGAAAACTAAAAATAAAATTATACATATTATAAAACATGAAAGAGGTAATTCATATGCATCTGTAAACATACTGATTCTTATAGATTATAATTGCTAATTAAAAAAGAGACTCTCAGGTTACATTTTTTAAAACTGTACTATTTTTGAAAGAAACTTTAATACAAAATTTGAAAGCAGAATAAATCGGATATTCTTAGGTAAGAAAACCAGTGCAACAATGTCATATATAAAATTAGTAATTCAGTTAAAATAATAATTATGAAATGATAATAACATTATAATAAACATTAACAGGATAATATAGTATTTGTGACTAGCCTGACCCCAAACACATAACCTAAACTTGAAATTCTAGTAGAAAATGACAAAGTATGGTTATGGTAAAGTATATTTAAATATATTTCTTTAAATAAATATGTAAACAAAAACTGGCAGTGATATAGATTTTTTCTTGAATTATTTGTTTTTGTCTTTTTTTATTAATACATAAATGTACAGATGTTCAGTGTACATGTGATACTTTGATGCTAGGAACATTTAAATTATTCTCTCCCAGCTATTTTGAAATGTACAATAGATTATTGTTAACTTTAATCAGTCTACTGATCTATCAGATACTAGGTTTTATTTATTCTGTATAACTGTATGTTTGTACCAAAGGAGTTAAATGTAAATCTCTTGCAAAAAGTAAGAGATTACCGATCATAAATACATAAAGAAGATGCATGAATATGAGTGATGCTTTGGGTAATGAGTGAGAAGTAACAAAGAATATCATAAATTTCATAAAACAACATGTAAAATTATCAAAAGCCATAAAAAACAAATGACATTCATATATTTAGAAAAATTTAGCAAGGGTATTAAACGATAAATGAATCAAATATAAAATAGTATTGGACATGGCCTCCAGAGAAAAATTGTTTAAATTGCCAGAGAGTATAGTAAATCAATTATTTTTCTTCAATGAAGTAAGGGTCCACTGTTCAATAGATTAGTAAAGAAAAAATAATACATGTGGCATCTATCTTAGAAAATACAGTGATCTAGCTTGAAATACCAGGAAAACTTAAGATAAATCTTTTATAATGAAAAACTGCTTAGAAGAAAACTGTACAATTTATTCTTACAGTGGATTATATTTATATATTGATGATTGCTAAACATTAATATTACTTCTTGGCAGGTGTATGTGAGACTCTGTCTTTCCAATTCTAGTATTTCCAATTGAAAGACACACATGTAAATATATTATTCTCACAGTTCAGCAAAAATTCTAATACTTTGGGTGAAAATGAAATTCTGTGTGGCCCTATGAACTTCAACAAAAGTCTTAGCCTCTAGGATTCTTGATTCTATTCTATGAAATATAATAATTCATTTCTAGATTCTGGAGTGTGTTAAGAATTCTATTAAAATGCCTAATTAAAATTCTTGCAAGATGGGATAATTAATATTTATGTGGTAAATTTAAATGAGGGCCTTTGATGCCTAATACCATGAAACTGGTACCAGGTATTATGTGTCAGCAAGCTAAGAAAGACATGTGCAGGAATATGCATAAAAACTCAATGGAGCTGGAGAGTTACAGTGTCTAATACAAAAGCTCAATATTGAGCTTGAAAAAATTTTGTGAAGAATTACAAAGCTCCAAAGTATCTAATAAAATAAAATATGCCTAAACAATAAATAAACAAGAAATATCATTCTAAAAATGCTGGTGGTAATATACTTTTATTTTTACATATTAAGACATAATGGTTATGAAATATCTAACATTTTGTTGTATTAGGTTCCATAAAGTTTTCCAATATTCAGATTAATTTGACATGAAGTGTATTTCATGGTTTCTACACAGTCATTAAAGAAGCATTATGTAGATGCCTCCATCATAGCTGAGGCTTACTCTTCTATATGACATTCCCAAATCTCCGCAAAGATTAAAAAGACTGACTCTGGCCCCAGCTATGTACTTACTGTGGCGTCCTGTGAAAGACTTGTCATATGTAGTGATCTTCAGTATACCCAGAGCTGGTTTACAGCCACTGAAGATGGACTAGGATATTATGACCAGTGCAGAGAAACTCAGGGACCTGCTTAAGTGGAGGAAAAGTCTATTCCCTAGGGTTGTAAAACCCAATTAGCCTGAAGCAAGTCAAATCTAGGGCGTGGATGTAATTAGGAACAAGTCACATCATTTTGCTAAAAATCTTAATTTGGTATGGTAGAGCTAGCTTTTATTAAATATAGGCATAAAAGGGTTAAATATCTAAATTTTATGATAATTTTCTCTTTGAGGAAGGCTTTGGGAAAGTTTTTTTTTTTTTTTTAAGGAAAAGCACAATACAAAACCTCTTCCTACATTTTTAAGTTTTATACATACAGAAATTTCAGAGGGATTTTCTGTCAATTTGTATCTCTAGGACTTGTACAATATTGAGGAAAGCACTCCAGAAATAATTCCGGTAGTGAGATCTAGAGGTCAAATAATACTAAGTAATTGATGAACAACCATAGGATAGAGGCTTAAAATTCTTGCATCCTCTTGTATTCAGCTTAGGTAGTCTGAGCTTCATTACACAAAAGGAAGGGAAGATGAGGTGCTTAGCTCTCTGATAGGATGTAGAATAGCCTGATTCTCTCTGGGTAACCCTAGAAATAGTTTGCAGAAGAATTCAATTTGTCAACTCCATCCTACCTGTCCCCTCTTCTAACCTCACACAAACATATGCAAATAAGAAATCCATATGATTTTATAATATTCCATAGTCTAAGCTTATCAGTGCATATGCATAGTGTACACAGCACGCCTTCCCCAACCATGTCACACAATTAACAGAAAACTTTCCCTTAATGCAAGGTAGATTCAGAACTACTTTATCTATTTCATAACAAAAATAGCAAACACTTATATAGTACTTCTTATATGACAGAAATCATTCCTTGTGCCTTACATATTTTAAAAATTATCATTCATAATAACCTCCATTGTGTTAGGCATCAGTATCTTAACATCTTATAGATAAAGAAACTGATGCACATAAATTGTAAGAAACTTGCCTGATATCACACAGTATATGTTATAGCGGAACTTGGAATTCTCACGCTCCCATTGATCCTATCTACACAATTCCGAGGCTTTTTCATATCTCTAAATGAATCAGACAGATGACTGTATTGTGAGAAATTATAAATTTTATTGATTTTTTCAGGGAAGCAGCTCCATGCCTTATTGATTTTTTCTATTATTTTTCTGTTTTCAGTTTTATTGATTTCACTCTTATCTTTGTTGTTTTCTTTTTTCTACTTGCTTTGGATTTATAGTCTGACTTTTTCTGTACTCTTGAAGTGGTAGCTGAGCTTATTGATCTGAGACTTTTAATTCTGCTAATATAATTATTTAATTTTATGAATTTCCCTCTTGGTAATACTTTCGCAGTGTCCCACACATTTTGATATGTTGAATTGTCATTTTTCTTCAATATAATTTTTTTTTGAGACACAGTCTTACTCTGCTGCCCCGGCTGACGTGCAGTGGCATGATCTCGGATCACTGCAAACTCTGCCTCCCGGGTTCAAGGGATTCTCCTGCCTCAGCCTCACAAGTAGCTGGGATTACAGGCAGGGGCCACTATGCCCGGCTAATTTTTTTTTTTTTTTAATTTTTAGTAGCGGGTTTCACCATGTCAGTTAGGCTGGTCTCGAACTTCTGACCTCAGGTGATCCACCTGCCTCGGCCTCCCAAAGTGCTGGGATTACAGGCATGGGCCACTGTGACCGGCAATATATTTTTTAAAATATCCCTGACACTTCCTTTTTGACCCAAAGATTATTTAGAAATGTGCTGTTTAGTTTTCTACTGTTTGGAGATTTTCATTACATATATATGCTACCGTTATATATATATTATATATATACTACCATTATATACATATTATATATATAATGAATAATTATTTATTTCCAGTTTTACTTCATTTTATGTGGAAAATACACTCTGTATGCTTGAAATTATTTTTAAAAGTTTGGGTTTCTTTCATTATTCAGTACAATTTAGGGGTATGTTCTATGAGCACTTGAAAAAAAAATGTATTCTCCTCTTGTTGAGTAGCATGTTCTTGAAGTGTTTTTCAGATTATGTTGATTGATTGTGTTATAAGTTCTTATATATCATTGCTAACTTTCTGTATAATTTTTTTTATTGTTAAGAGAAGTGAGTTAAAGTCTGTCCCTGAAGTTGCAGATTTTATATTCTTACTGTCATACAGAACGTACTGTGGGAATGTACTGTGGGAATGTACCAAAATTCATTTAACCCATCTGATGGTGATGGACATTTAGATATTTCCAGTTTTAAGTTTTATTCTACAAATCATCTTGCAGTAAGCATTCTAATTGATGGGTTCTGGTAATTATATATTTACAGTTTTGTGTGAAATGGACCTGATGGTTATGCGTATCTTTATCATTACAAGATATGCAAAAAATAATTAGTTAAATTTACATACCTGCCAGTAGTGTGACAGATATACTACAGAACAGGTAGAACAATTTTAAAAGAGTAATAAAAAAGAGAAAACAATCTTTCCAATACTCATAGTCTCACCAATTTTTTGCTGTTGATTTTTGGAAGTTCTTTATATGTTTTAGATTTTAATCTTTTATCAGATATATGGTTTGCAAATATTATTTCCCATTCTGTAAGTTGCTCTTTTACTCTATTGATTGTTTTCTTTGCTGTGCAAAAGCTTTTCAGTTTGATATAGTCCCATTTGCCTATTTTTCCTATTTTTCCTTGTGTTTTTAATGTCCTAACTAAGAAATCATAGCCAAGACCAATGTTATGAAATATTTCTATTTTGTTTTCTTCTAGGAGTTTTGTGGTTTTAGTTCTTTGGTTTAAGTCTTTGATCTACTTTGAATCTATTTTTGTATGTGGTGTAAGATAAGAGTCCAATTTCATTCTTTTGCATATGGATATTCAGTTTTCCCAAATTCATTTGTTGACAAGAATGTCTTTCCCCATTGTGTTTTCTTGCCACCCTTGTTGAACATCCATTAACCGTATGTGCATGGGTTTATTTCTGAGCTCTCTATTCCATTGGTCTATGTGTCTTAATACTGTGCTGTTTTAATTTATTACACTTATTTATACATACTGTTTCAATTGTTGTCGTTTTATAATATGTTTTTAAATAATGAGGTGCGAGGCCTTCCACTTTGTTCTTTCTTAAGATTGTTTTGGTTATTTATAGTCCTTTGTGGTTCCACATGAATATTAGCACTGCTTTTTTATTTCTATAAAAATTTTCATTGGGAATTAAATAAGGATTGCACTAAGTTCATAGTTACCTCATGCAGTATGAGAATTTTAACAGTAGCAAGTCTTCTAAAATGTGAACATAAAATATCTTTCCATTTATTTGCATCTTCTTTAAAAAAAAAGTTTTGTAGTTTTCAGTGCATAAATGTTTGCCTTCTTGGTTAAATTTATTCCAAAGTGTTATATTCTTTTTTATATTATCACTGTAAAAAAGATTGTTTTCTTAATTTCCATTTCACATTGTTCAAGATAGTGTATGGAAGCACAAGTGATTTTTGTGTGTTGTGAAGTTAGTAGATGCAAATTTTTTATCAAAACTGTATCTAGCCAACTGAACAATTTTGAAATAAGTAATATACATTACATTGACAAGTATAAAATATAAATACATGTTCCAAGATAAATATTTAAGATAAATACATCTTAAAGTATTGAGTGAGAAATTAGCAGATTAAGTTGTTTAGCACAATAAAATGTATTTAAATTAAAACACATAAAATCACTGAATAATAACATCTATTTTTAAGGAAACTAAAATATAACAAACGTTATGCCAAAATCACTGGGAGATAAACTGGAGGAGCAGGACATGGAAAATTGGAGTAGACCTGGAGAATGCAGGGGGAAAAAGGAGATATTGACCTGTCTAAGAAAGATAGTATGCCATGAAGAATAAGTACGTGGAAAACAGTTCTCTGAACCTTAGCTTCGTTTGGGGAATCATTAGTTTTATAGCCAATACTTAAGACCATGACACTAAAGGAGAACACCTAGGAAGAGAATGTAGAAAACAAATCAAAGTTAAACAAAGTGTGTTACATAAATGAAATATGTAGTGTCTCTGAAGTAAATAAAAATGATATAGTGTTTCAAGATATTGGAAATACTGAGTTGAAATCAATATTCCTGAGAGAGTGTGAGATGAGCAAAGAAGGAGGACTATTTAGTTTGTTAACATGGAAAAAAGCATTGGTGAAGTTGACAATAGCAATTTCAGATAACAACTGGGATAAGAGAAAGACAAACTAGGAGAAGAGTGATGTCAGGTTGAGGAAGTAAAGAGAATCCTGACGACTTTTAGCTTTAGGGTAGCAAATATTGAAATAGGGCGATACATGGAGGATAATAATATTTTAGTGGGTACTGCTGTTTGGCCAGCTTGTAAAATGCAACATAGTCAAGAAGGATTCACTAAGTGAATAAATGCAATTTGATGACTATAGTTAACTAAATTTCAGGGAAGTACATGTTTTCTTGTCAGTTGGACACAGAAAAATAACAGTAAAAGTTGAGTTTATATTCCTTATATAATTGACTTAGTTTATGAGACATTAATATGAAAGTACTATGTTCTATAGTTTCTCACTTGTTTTTTAATTTAGATAAATCTTAAATATTAGAAATATATACCTAATTTTCCTTATTAGATTCACAATTAGAGATAAAATGAAACAAGTAGATTTTGATCCCCTTTCATACAGGTCTTAGAAAAAAATTATACTGTTTTTTATTTTTGGTTAAGATCTCTACCTCTCTTTCCAGGCTCTGTGCTTTTTAAAAAGCCCCTTTAAAGAAAATGAAATATCCAATTATTCTGTTGTGAAATAATTATGTGACCTATTCAGCCTAATAATATTTTAGCTAGATGCTTAGAGACTTAAAACTCATTTTAGACTTTATGGCATACACTCTAGATTCTCCTTCAGGAAAATGTCATTGAAGAAACAGGTTTTTGGTAGTTATGAGAAATATATAGCACATGTTTTCTAGACAAAAGTAATAACTGGCTATTAATCTGAAATATTAATCTGAAAATTGTGATCATTGAAAAGAGGACTCACATCATCTCCTTCTACTTAGATTTGTCTTTTCATAAAAAATGGACTCATTAGGTTTTGTCGAATAAAATATGGTTTAATTATTAGACTGGTCCTTCACATGAGTGAGAAGGTAAAAAATTTATAGAAATGTTGGTGGGCCTTCCAGTGATGTTGAGATTCCCAAGGTACTTATTGAGAATGCACCAGTAAACAAACTCCATTTTGTGATCAATACAGTACTTCCAGAAAGATTTTATGAACTCCTGCATAAGAGGCAAATAGAAGTAATTCTTTCCTTCTCTTCTCACTCCTGGCAAGTGTTCATTCACATGCTGTAGGATTTGGTATCCTTAGAACCTGAAAGGATCCTTATGACACAGTCTCGTATCTGTTTGGTTTTCACCCCATAGACAATAGGGTTCATAGTGGGTGGTAGGAGCAGATAAATATTGGCTACAATGATGTGGCAAGAAGGGGGGATTATGTGTTCCCCAAAGCGGTGGGAAAAGAAGGAGAAGAAAGCTGGAGTATAGGAGAAAACAATGGCACAAATGTGGGCAATGCAGGTATTAAAGGCCTTCTGCCGAGCATCTGCTGAGGAGAGGCTGACCACTGCCTGGAGAATCATGGTATAGGAGATGGTGATACACAGTATGTCAAAGCCCCCAATCAGGAGGGCAACCATCAGACCATAGATGGCATTGACCTTGACATTACCACAGGACAATTTGGCTACAGACATGTGGTCACAGTAGGTATGGGGAAGTATATTGCCTCTGCAGTAGGGCAGGCGCTTGGTGAGGAAAGTAAAGGGAATAATGAGTAATACCCCTCTCAGGAAGGTGGCAGTCCCAACCTTTGCAATTACAGGATTGGTGAGGATAGTTGAATAGCGTAAGGGGTAGCAGATGGCCACATAGCGATCCAGGGCCATAAGCATAAGCACCCCAGACTCCATCCCTGTGAAGGTGTGGATGAAGAACATCTGGACAAGGCATTCATCAAATCCAATGTCCTTGAGATGAAACCAGAAGATGCAGAGGGCTTTAGGGATTGTACTAGAGCACATAACAAGGTCAGTAAAGGAAAGCATGGCCAAGAAGTAGTACATGGGTTTGTGCAGGGCATCCTCATAGTGAATGAGGTAGAGGAGTCCACAATTCCCTACCATAGCCACAACATACATAGAGCAGAATGGGAAGGAAATCCAGAGTTGTGTGTCTTCCAGTCCTGGGACTCCATTCAGAATAAATGAAGCTGGTATTAGTTCTGTTTTATTCAGTGTTAGCATGATAAGTCTGGTAGGTTATGAAATAGCTCAAAATTTGTCTGGGCTTTCCTAGAGTTAAAAAAAAAAACAAGAGAAAATATAGGTTATTTTTACTGTCTCCCTCTCCCCCAACTTTTAAAAATTCCATAATGCATTTTAATGGTCCAACAACCAAATTTCTGAGTGCCAAGAAATAATTTTGTCTGTCTGTTTAGTTTTATTGATTAATTTATTGATTCAGTAAAAAATTCTTATTGGGCAGTCTAAGTTTTCAACACAGATGCCAATCAAACATCAATTATTTTATAAAAAGACATATTCCCAATCTCATAGATTTATAATCAAGTATAATTCTGACTTTTCAAATGGTATTTTTATTAGAATATCTTATTTAACTATAACTATACTCATCTCAATATAGATATAATTTTAAAGAAGAGTCATTTGATTACCTCACTGATGATCTGAGAGATGAGATGTTGACTTTTTAATTTTTATTCTTAATGACTGACTGATATTTATTCTTGGGTACTCAGGCACTGTTCAAAGAATTTTGAAATTTTAATTAAATTATTACTCAATGAAGCTTGGGGTCTCAAAAATTAGTAAATTTATTGGGTGTCTATAGTCAATAATAATTTAATTGTATATTTTAAAATAACTAAAATAATATAATTCGGTTGTCTGTAACACAAAGGATAAATGTTTGAGATGATGGATACCCCTATTTACTTTACTGGGATTTTTTTTTTTTTTTGAGACAGAGTCTTGCTTTGTTGCCCAGGCTGGAGTGCAGTGGCGCAATCTTGGCTGCAACCTCCACCTCCCGGATTCAAGCAATTCTCCTGTCTTAGCCTCCCGAGTAGCTGGGACTACAGGCACATGCCACCACGCCCAGCTAATTTTTGTATTTTTAGCAGAGATGGGGTTTCACTATATTGGTCAGGTTGGTCTCCAACTCCTGACCTCAGGTAATCCACCCACATCAGGCTCCCAAAGTGCTGGGATTACAGGCATGAGCCACTGTGCCCGGCCCTTTAAAGGGATTATTACACATTGTATGCTTCTATCAAAATATCTCATCCACCCATAAATATATACACCTACTATGTGCCCACAAAGATTTAAAATTTAAAAAGTCAATGAAGTTTTGATTCAATATTTTCACTTTTCAAGATATCTTTCTTGTTCTTTATGTATCTAGTCAACACAAACTAGAAGATATCCAAATGCATACATACACAAAATATATAAAGTACTTCAACAACATCAGTAAGAAAAAGTTGCAGGAAGAAACATACACTTCAAAAGAGAAATAAAAGTGCCAATGAACAGGTAAATAGGCACAAACTTTTATATTAATCAGAAAAATAAGTAAAAATTGTACCTCTCATGACAAAGCACCTTTTTTTGGTATGTAGTGACATACCAAACAGGACAGCTAAAATGAAAAGAACTAAAAATACCAAGCATTGGCAAAGATGTAGAACAACTGGAACTCTCATTTACTGCTGGTAGACATGTAAATTAGAACAACTGTTTATTAGATATCTCATAATGATAAACATACACATGACCACCATTGCCATTTCCAACAAAACTATGTATATATATTTACTAGAATACATCAATTAGAATGCTTATTGAAACATGATTTGTAGTATAGCCTAAAACTGGAAAAAACCTAAACGTTCATCAACATCAAATGGGTAAATAAATTTTGGTACATTCCCACAATGAAATACCACGTAACAGTAAGAGTAAACAATCTATGACTATATGCATAATATAGACGAATCTCACAATATGTGTTAATTTTTTTTAGAAAGACTTAAAATAGATGTAACATCTTGTGATCTTTAAATGAAATACAAAAACGGATCAAATTATTCTGTGCTATTAGAAATAGAAAAATCTTTTTAAAAAGTGAGAGAGAGTGATAACTGAAAGGCAGTATGTGGTAGAAGGGTCCTGTTAGTTGCTGGTCATATTCTCTTACTTGATTTGGTTGTGAGATATACAAGACTCAGGTTGTAAAAATCAATCAACATGTAATTGGATTAATTGTAAAATTGCATATGTATGTTAGAATTTATAATAACAAAAGTTAAATTGCCAAGAGGATTAAAGGACGCAATATGTTAAAACATGCTACCACATTTTAAGGGCTCAATACCCATATTTGTAGTTTCTTCTCAGGCTGGCAGCCATTTTGGCAATGCTTACAAAAATTAACACCGTAGGAATCATGAGTGCCACCAAATGAACTCTCTTTTGTGCCCCATCAGAGGAGGTATTCATCCTAACCTCCATTAATAAAATACACTGTTTTAAGATTAGCATCTGATAGGAAGTACAGTCACATGTTCTGCCTTATTGGGTAAGATGAAGAGGACAGATCAGATTTATCAAAAGGCAACTTGTTTTGAAAATAGTAGAAAAACACAGGTTAAACTTGTTAATAGGCATGCTCCTCAAAGATATGTCCTCAAGTCATTACAAAATGTTAGAGTTATACTGGGTGTCACAGGAGCACCTGTGTGTCTAACCTAGCCTCAGGAGATGCTCCTAGAGAAGAGGACAGATGCTTCCAGACCTGGAGCATCATTAGAATTCTGACAGGTCAAAGTGGTAGGAACAGCATTTTCTTCTGTTGCTGTTTGCTGTTTCCTACTCATATCGCACTGACATTCTCAGCTTTGTGATAGGCAAACCTCTATCGCCTTGGTGCTCCCTTTGCCCACTCCCCTCAAATGTAGCTAATCCCTATACATTCTTCAAGCAGAACCATCATCAGGAGATCTCAAATGTCCTTTGGACATGATAGCGACCCATCCTTTAAATTATTTTAAGATAATGTAGCTACCAGTAGCCTTGACTATGGGTAAGAAATTGATTGGTTCAAACAATTATTCTCTTTAATTATATTTCCCTCATGATATTATGAAAATCAACTTATATTTAGGAATTCTCCAAAATTCAGTGAAATCACCGATGTAAGGACAGTGTCTGGTAAAGCATCCTCAGAGCCGAGCAAATCAAATCTCTCATATTAGATACTCAATAAATGTCAATTTTAAAATAAATAAATAAACAAATAAGTAAATGAAAAAGTGAATGACTCACCTGAAACACTTTATTCTGATAATTATTAAATTATAATCTAAGTATTATTAGATTGGTGCAAACATAATTGCGGTTTTTACCATTAAAAGTAATGGCAAAGCCACAATTACTTTTGCACCAACCTAATATTAATTGGAATGTATAAAAGAAACCACTAGAAGGAAAAAAAAGAGAAAGTTTTACTTAAGATTACTAGAAAAGATAAACAACATAAGGCATCTCTCTCATAAAGTAGAGAAACAGAGAATACAAAGTGGAAAAAAAATAAGATGACAAAGGCAGAGCAAACATTGGTTTTGGATATAAAAATAATTTAAACTTCCCATCAAGTTGAAATAATTCCAACTAATTTTTAAAAATTATATATGCAGTATAAGATTTCATCAGAATGAAAATTATACACAAAGGTTTAAAAATATATACAAACATAATATTTTTAGATGAACAGTATACCTCATACTTAGGATATACTAATACTAGAAAAAAGAATTCAAAGCTGAAACACTCAAGTCAAGATCACTGTGAGAAGACAAAACGCTTAGCATTGTGTAATTAAAGGTAATTGTACCACATTGTTTTTTTTCCCAAGTTTGATAAGGTTTTTCTATAACACAAATAACGAAAAGCACTTAAATTCACATTCTCACTCTGTTGATATGGAGGGACAATGTTAATATGAGGACCTCCCAAAGTTACACCTACATTACATAGCAGCTTATAAACTCATTTTAAAATTTTTAATTAAGGTAAGTGAATGGTTCAAAAATTGAAATTTTAGCTTTGGAATTTTCAGAAGTATGTTAATTATTATTTTGTAAAAGCATAAAAGATAGTCTTCAATACATGAAATGTTTTTCTGTGAACATCAAAATTACAGGATTCTGCCTTTCAGACAGAATTTATAAACTATGAATTTATATTTTATATTTGTAGTCACCATTATATTTTTCAGATTTTTTACACATACCTCATTTTTCAGATGTTTTACAATATATTATTAAGCAAAATAACTGACAGTGACAGTGGCAATAATCCATTTATAAAACTACTCTTTCAATAATTTATAAAAATTTAGTATAAACTATTCAATAGTGTCACGATTCTTTTCTCCATCTCACTTTAATATATTGAACAGTGTCTTATTAAATGTGATGCTCAGTGCTTGTTTTGGGCTATACATTGCTTTGTAAATAGCAGCTCAGGATGCACTTTTGCAGCTTTTCTTGGAGTTAAAGTGACCATTTTAAGTAATGGAAAATGCTATTTTTAATGTCTTAATGAATTATGTGCGGAAAGAACAATTACCTGGGTGGAGAAAAATATACTTGTAGATCTATATTGAACCTGCACATATCCAAGTACGTGTTCATGGTTCCACTGCATGTGAAATAAGTATCCATGTGTTAGAAGTAGGTAGAGAAATTAGGGGAAGCATAAATATCTCCTAAACCGAAAATAGAATAATTTGCTTCTGAGATTACATGCACACTTGTATCTAAATACTAGATAAATATTTTATTAGTATTTCCTATATTTTCTTGTTTTCGGCATACCTTTAGTCACTAAAACTAGCTTTATGCTTACACAACAATTTAGGTCCCATCTTCAACACATTTACAAAGCTCTCCAAGAACTACATAACTATCTAAGTATTATTAATAAGTACAAACGTATGCAATTTTCTTTCTAAAACATTTAAAATAGTTTGTACACATCAAAGTTTAATTTCTTCTGCAAAGAAATTTGACTTTGCTATGCTGGGGTGTGGAAAGAGTCATTGGAAAAGTAATATTGATACATGTTATCTTCTATTTAACCTCATTCTTAAACTCTGTAGGCCAATAAATTTGTTTTGTTTTGTTTTTGATCAACCATCTCCAATCTAGTAGACCCAGCTTCTCATATGAGGGTTGCTTGCTCCATGTAGATTAGATTTTGCTACTGCAAACACATGAAACAAAAGTCCTATCTCCGTCTTTCCAGGAAATAACCAAGGAAAATTAGACTATGATTTGGGGGAAGTAAAGGAGAGCAAGTAAGAAGCAAGAGTAATGGGTAAATATTCTCTAGCTAGTCTTTCATTTCTCCTTGTTGTGGGGGTAATCCACACTTGACTTCCACCACTAGTAAAAAAGGATTCCCATTTAAATAGAGAAATACACAGATAATCATAATCATTATAATTCACACTGAATTTTAATGCTTGATTTGGGAAAATAAATGTTTTCCAAAAGAACTCAACCTCACACAATGCTTCTTCCTTCCAACTACGTGATTGGAATCAATGACTTAGCTGGATAAATGATAAACAACTGAGATATACCCAAAGCTCCTCTTCACTTTATCTTGCCAACTACAGAAAATAAATTTTGTCACTATCCCCTCTTTTGCATAATTTTAGTACCTTCATTTCTGGATAGCAGAACAGTGATCTGTAAACGCAATCTACTCCAGGTGTTAACAATCTTGGTCAAAAAAAAATCACAATCCTAGAATTAATATATATATCCACAGTCATCAGCCTATAAATTCCTTTATGTCTGAACTATTGAACTGAGCCTTAAAGAGAAATACATGTTATGTGTCCCAAGGGGATATTTAAGAATCTCAGAGACACAGATGTTGGTGTGAGAATCAAGATAACCTCTATGGGAAGAGGAGAAAGAACAAGAACTTTCCATTCTGTGTCCAAATAATGATACGTATATAAGCAAATAATCCCATATGTGTGTGTTTGTGTATTAGAGTGTATATATGAGTCAGGGAGAGAATGAAAATGAACATAAGTTATTTTAATAAAGACTGGGATTTAATACTTACTGCAGATTAATGTTTTCTTCTTCTCGACTGCCCTGTGGGAAAGATATCAAAAGCACAGAAGTAGAGAATGTTTTGTTCATTCATAAACTAATCTATTTTTAAATTTTTTTTATATTAATGTATCATTTTACTTCTTTCAATTAACGTTTATTTAGAACTTTCTGCTTTCCAAAGCAGGCTGGGAACTATGCAAATATGGCCCCTGGTTCAAAAAGTTTATTTTATTATTATTTTTTTTTCTTTTTTTTTATTATACTTTAAGTTTTAGGGTACATGTGCACATTGTGCAGGTTAGTTACATATGTATACATGTGCCATGCTGGTGCGCTGCACCCACTAACTCGTCATCTAGCATTAGGTATATCTCCCAATGCTATCCCTCCCTCCTCCCCCCACCCCACCACAGTCCCCAGAGTGTGATAAAATGACCATAAATCATGCTGCTATAAAGACACATGCACACGTATGTTTATTGCGGCATTATTCACAATAGCAAAGACTTGGAACCAACCCAAATGTCCAACAATGATAGACTGGATTAAGAAAATGTGGCACATATACACCATGGAATACTATGCAGCCGTAAAAAAGTTTATTTTTTAAATAAAATTTTTACTTTTTCAAGTGAGAGAAATGAATTATGTATAGTTGGGTGTTCTAAAATGTAATCAAAAGTTTAAACTTATTACACTTATATATTAAAGTAGGAAAAATTAGAGGAATATACAAACCTTGAAATAATCATCATGATACAATAATTAAAAATAATTATTATTGCTAAAAATAACTGATTATAAATTATATCCATTTTATGAAAATAAAAATAATATATGCTAACTTGAAAAAACATAACGGTATTTATAAGGAAATTAAAAAGCACTCATAGTTCTAACACTTGAAGTTATGGTATAGATTTACCTTAATTAAAATCCTATATATGTATTGCCATGCATTAACTATATATGTTTTAACAAAAATCATCATGTTGCATTATAGCATAAATATTACAATTTTAATTTAACATTATAAAACTAGTCCATTTCAAAACAGAATTACTATAGCTGATTAAAAGTTCATGTTAGATGTGTGTAATTTATGTAACATAGCTTGATCTTATATATGTAGATCCTTTCAAAAGAAAAATATGATAAATGAACATGGGTATGAAATTGCTGTGACATTTCTTACCTGATATTTTCCTCAAAATAGATTTTTATTATGTATTAGGGTCCCCATTTATTCATGACAATAGTTATGTGCCAAGTTGATAAGATACAGTTGTCTAATTGTCATTTAACTATGCTACCTTAGTAAGTACACTGTATTTAAAAATTTTATATTATTGGTTTTAATGCATTGTGACAGTAGTTACTTGTAGTATTTTCCTTTATTTTTCTTTACAGAACTTGTTGATGGTATTGAGTGATCTCATTAACAAGAATAAGATCTGGATTGGTTTAATGTTTTACACGTGATTGAGAAGAATAAATATTGTCTACGACTGGGGTATAGGCTCAGTATATATTCACAAGAAATGCCTCATTTATTAGGTTTACCGATTTTTTGTATTCCTTTTTTAATTGTTGTATAAATTGTAGATGTTTATCATGTACAACACGATGTTTTGAAATATAATATATATATACTATATATACACATACATTGTGGAAAGGCTAAATCAAACTAATTAACATATATGTTAACTCAATTGTCATTTTTGTGGTGAGGACATTTGAAATCTCCCTTATTGCCCAAGAATACACTACATTTCTATTACCTGTAGATATGATGCTGTACAATAAATTTCTTGAACTTATTCCTCCTATATAACTGCATTTTTGTTTTATTTTATTTTATTTATTTTTTTAGATAGGAGGTCTGTCTATTTTGCAAAGGCTGGTTGGCCTTGAAGTCCTGGTCACAAGCGATTCCTTCCCCTCGGAATTCCAAATAGCTGGAACTAATTTTGTTACCTTTGACCGGTGTATTTCAAATCCTCTCTCTCACCACTAACTCAGCTTCCCCAGTAGCTGGGACTACAGGCTTAGCACCACCATGCCCCATATTTTTTTTTTTTTTTTTTTTTGGTATTTTTACTAGAGACAGGTTTCACCATGTTGACCAGGCTGGTCTCCAACTCCTGGTTTCAAGTGATCCTCCCATCTCGGCCTCCCAAAGTGCTGGCATTATAGGCATGAGCCACTGTGCCCAGCCTATCTCACATTTTCTTTATCCTGTCATCCATTGGTGTACATTTAGTCTGATTCGCTATCTTTGCTATTATGAATAGTGCTGAGATAATCATACAAATGCAGATATCTTTTTTATGTAATGATTCATTTCCCTTATGGTAAATACAGAGTAGTGCAATTGCTGGTGGTTCTAATGGTTCAAATTGTGGTTCTAATTTTATTTATTTGAAAAATCTCCATACTGTTTTCCATAAAGGTTTCCTAATTTACATTCCCGCTCACAGTATATAAGTTTTCTGCATGACAAAATCTGTTGTTTATACACATTTTAATGACAGATATTCTGACTGGTGTAAGACAATATCTCACTGTGGTTTTAATTTGCATTTCTCTGATGATAAGCAGTATTCAGTATTTTTTCATATGTTTGTTGGCCACTTGCATATTTTCTTTTGAAAAGAAAGAACATATACATATGTTTGTGTCCTTTGCCCACTTTGGAATGGTGTTATTTGTGTTCTTGTTGAGTTGCTTGAGTTCCTTGTAGATGATGGATTTACTCCTTTGTTAGATGCATACTTTGCCAATATTTTCTCCCATTCTGTAGGTTGTCAGCTTACTCTCTTGATTGTTTCTTTTGCTTTGCAGAAGCTTTTTAGTTTAATTATGCCTCATTCATCTATTTTTGTTTTGATTGCATTTCCTTTCAACAACTTACTCATAAATTCTTTGCCTAAATATCCAGAAGAATTTTTCCTAGGTTTTCTTCTAGGATATTTATAGTTTTAGATCTCATGATTAAGTCTTTAACCTATCTTAAATTAGTTTTGGCATATAATGAGAGATAGAGGTTCAGGCTCATTCTTCTACCTACAGCTATCCAATTGTTCAGCACCATTTATTGAATAGTGTGACCTTTCCCTAGTGTTTATTTTAGTGACTTTGTCGAAGATCAGTTGGTCATAAGTGTGTGGCTTCATTTCTGAGTACTCTATTCTGTTTTACTGATCTATGTGTCTTTATTTATACCAAAGCTGGGTAAGGACACAACAAAAAAGAAAATGTTGTTACCATGCATTTTGGTTACTATGCTGTTTTGGTTAATATAGCATTGTAGTTGAAGTCAAGTAATGTGATGTTACCTGATACCATGCTGTTTTGGTTACTATAGCATTTTAGTTGCGGTCAGGTAATGTGATGCTTCCAGATTTTTTTCTTTTTACTTAAGATTGCTTTGATTATTTGGCTCTTTTTTGGTTCCATGTGAATTTTAGAATTGCTTATTCTAATTCTGTGAAAAATGATATTGGTAATTTGATAGGGATCACATTGACTGTGTAGATTGCTTTGGGTAGTATGGTCATTATAACAATATTGATTCTTCCAATTCATGAGCATGAGGTGATTTTTCATATTTGCATCATCTAAAATTACTTTCATCAGTGTATCATAGTTCTCCTTGTAGAGATCTTTCACCAGCATAGTTACATGTATTCCTAGGTATTGTATATTTTTTTCTAGATATTGTTAATGAAACTGAGTTCTTGATTTTGTTCTCTGCTTGATTGTTATTGGTGTATAACAATGCTACTGATCTTTGTACTTTGATTTTATATCCTGAAATGCTACCGATGTCACTTTTCAAGTCTAGGAGCCTTTTGGATGAGTCTTTAGGGTTTTCTACATATAAGATCATATCATCAGCAAATAGAGATAGTTTGACTTTCTGTTGTTAAATTTGGATGCCTTTTATTTATTTCTTTTCCCTGATTGCTCTAGAGAGAGCTTCCAATATCATGTTGAATAGGAGTGGTGAACATGGGCATCTTTGGCTTGTTCCAGTTGCTGGGAGAAATGATTTCAACTTTTGCCCATTCAATATGATGTTGACTGTTGGTTTGATGTATATGGCTTTTACTATTTTTTAAGTATGTTCCCTCAGTGCCTAGTTTGTTAACAGTTTTTATCATGAAGAGATGATGAGTTTTGTCAAAAGCTTTTTCCACGTGTATTAAAATGATTATATGTTTTTTGTTTGTTTCTTTGTTTTTGAGATGGAGTCTCACTCTGTTGCCCAGGTTGGAGTGCAGTGGCACAATCTTGACTCACTGCAACTTCTGCCTCCCAGGTTCAAGAGATCCTCCAATCCTCCTGTCTCAGCTCCCCTAGTAGCTGGGATTACAGGCATGTGCCACCATGCCCAGCTAATTTTTGTATTTTTAGTAGAGACGGGGTTTCGTCATGGTGGCCAGGCTGGTCTCGAACTCCTGACCTCAGGTAATTCACCCGCCTCAGCCTCTCAAAGTGCTGGGATTACAGGCGTGAACCACCACGCCCAGCCTTTTGTTTTTAATTGTGTTATGCCCGTATGTTAGGCCTCAGGGGCATATGGGCATGCATTTGTTGAACCACTTTTGCATTTGTTGAACTACCTTTGCACCACTGGAATATGACCCACTTGATTGTGGTGCATTATCTTTTTAATATCCTGTTGGATTGTCTTGTAGTATTTCGCTGAAGATTTTTGTATCAATTCTCATCAGGAAGATTGACCTGTAATTTTCTTTTTTGTTGCGTCCTTACCCAGCTTTGGAATCAGGGTGAAACAAGCATCATAGAACCAGTTAAGGAGGATTCCCTCCTCTTCAATTTTTTGAAACAGTGTCAGTATGATTATGACTAAATCTTCTTTATATGTCTGGTAGAATTTGATTGTGAATGCCTCTGGTCCTAGGCATTTTTTGTTAGAAGATTCAGTTGCACTACTTGTTATTGGTCTGGTCAGTATTTCTACTTTTTCTTGATTGAATCTTAGGAGGTTGTATGTTAACCAGAATTTATCCGTCTTTTTTAGGCTTGCTAGTTTGTACCCTCAGAGATGTTCATTATAGTCTCTAATAATCTTTTATATTTCTGTGGCATCATTTGTCATATCATTTTTATTGTTTCTGATTTTGTTTGTTCAAATTTTCTTTTTCCTTCATTAATCTTGCTGTGGTCTATCAATTTTGTTTATCTTTTCAAAGAACCAACTTTCCATTTTCTTTATCTTTGTATTTTTCTGTTTCAATTTCATTTATCTCTTCTCTGATATTTGTTCTTTATTTTCTTATCCTAGCTTTTGGTTTTAGTTGTTCTTATTTGTCTGGTTCCTTGAGGTACAATGTTAGAGTTTTAAATTAAAATATTTCTATATTTTTAATGTCTGCATTTAATGCTATAGACTTCCCACTTAAAACAGCTTTTGCCATTTCCCAAATGATTTAGTATATTGTGTCTCTATTTCATGTGTTTCAATGTTTAAAAAATTTCTGCCTTGATTTTGTTGTTTATCCAAAGATTATTCAGAAGCAGGTTGTTTGATTTCCAAGTATTCGTATATTTTTGAGACTTCCTTTTGGTATTCATTTTTAGTTTAATCCACTGTGGTCTAAGAATATGCTTGATATTATTTAAGTTTTTAAAAGTTTATGGAGACTGGCCTAGCATTTGAGCAATTTTTGAGACTGTTTCATGTGCCAATAGAAATATACAGAAATGTATGTTCTGTGGTTGTTGGGTAGAATGTTCTGTATATGTCTGTTTAGCATTTAATCTAGAGGGCAATTTAAGTTCAGAAGGTTTTTTTGGTTGATTTTTTTGCCACAGTGATCTGTCTAGGGTGGTCACTGGTGTATTGTAGTCCCCTCCTGTTATTGTGTTGTTTCTACCACTTTACTTAGGTCCAATAGTATTTGTTTTATGAAACTGGTTGCTCTGATGTTGGATGCATATATGTTCAGAATTGTCACATTTTATTCTTGAATTGATTTCTTTAACATTGCACAATGTCTTTCTTTGTCTTATTTCACTGTTGTTTATATAAAGTCTGGCTTATATAAGTGTAGCTAACTACTCCTGCTTGCTATTGTTTTCCATTTGTGTGAAACATCTTTTTATACCTTTTTGCTTTGAGCCTGTGAATGTCTGTGCTCATTGGGTGCATTTTAATAGGCAGCACATGGTTGAATATTGTTTTTAATCCATTTTCTCAGTTTACATGTTTTAAGTGGAGCATTTAGTACATTCATGTTCAAGCTTAATATTAATACATGAGATTTTGTTCTTGTCATGATGTTCATTGTTACCTAATTGCTTTGTAGTCCCATTTTTGTGGTTGCTTTAGAAGATCTATGAGTTTTTTACTTTCACTTGTTTTTTTATTGTGGCAAGTATCACCCTTTTATTTTCTTGTTTAGAACTCCTTTGTGAATTTCTTGTAGGGCCAGTAGAGTGGTGACACATTTCCTTAGTGTTTGCTTACCTGGGAAAGACTTATTTCTCCTTCATTTACAAAGCTCAATTTAGCAGAACACAAAATGTTTAGCTGGTAGTACTTCTGTTAAAGAAGACTAAAAATAGGACCCCAGTCCCTTCTGGCTTGTAAGATTTCTGTTGAGGAGTACTTTGTTACTCTGACGAGGTTTATTTTATAGGTGTTTTGATGTGCCTCTTTTGCTGCTTTCAGGATCTTTTCCTTCATATTGGCTTTAGATAGTCTGATGCCTATATGCCTTGGTGATATTCATCTTGCAAAGAATTTTTCAGGTGTTCTCTGAGTTTCTTGTGTCTGGATATCTACACCTCTAGCAAGACTAGAGAAATTTTCCTAATTATTTCCTCAAATAAGTTTTCCGAACTTTTTATTTATTTCTCTTCTCCCTCAGGAATGCCTATACCTCAGAGGTTTTATCATTTTACATAAACCTGTTTCTCAAAGGCTTTGTTCATTTTTTAAATTTTCCTTCCTTCCTTTTTTCTTTTTTTCTTTCTTCCTCTCTTTCTTTTCTTTCTTTCTTTCTCTTTCTCTCTCTCTTTCTCTTTCTCTCTCTTTCGTTCTTGTTTGCTTGCTTTCTTCTAGGTTAATTTAAAAACCCGACTTCAGTCTCTGAAATGTACTATTCTGCTTGGTCTCATTTAAAGCTTTCAACTGTATTTTGTAATTCCTTCAGTGAATTTTTGGTTTCAGAAATTCTGTATTTTTAAAAATATCATCTACCTGTTTTTCAGCTCCTCCATTCCTGCTTTCTTGTGATTGCAGATGTTAGGCATCACCCTTGTTGGCTGCCTATTAATTTGCTCTTAAGGACACCATTTCCATCACTCCCTACAAGTGAAGCCTCTTTGGCAGCTAGTTTACCCTTGCTGGTTTTTAAGTAATTGCTGTCCCCTGGCTTCTGGCAGTTATTTGCCTCAACTTGCTATCTGTTACTTCAAAGTTCTATCACCCCCACAACTACTAGACAATCCAGCTCTTTGACTGTCTCTCCTATCCTCACACCTGCTCTGAAAAGGAGAGCCATAGCTGAACATTTTAGTAATACTGGTGCCCCCACTCATTTGTGCATTCATTGGTGAATGCTGTGTTTTCTGGGGCGTTCCATAGAACATACTTCTCTGGTGACTCTTTTGGCCTCATATAATATGTCGATTTCAGCATCCCCAGCTGCTTCATGTTTGCATTGCCCAAGTGCAATGCAATGCCCAACTGCCAGGGCAACTCAGGCATTACCACTTGACTCATCATCGTCCATCACATTCTCCAGGCTTCTAAGAGTCACTGTCACAGTGAGTCTGACCCATCTCCAGGAATTCTGACCAGGGTGTTCAATACAGTGTCCACAATAATTTTCCCAAGTCAAAAAATTATTGCTTATTCTCTATGTTCTTATGTCCTAAGATCTTATCCTCTTGATTAAGCTCCCTTAATTTTCAGTCCCCTGGATTCTTGCAGCTTGTTCATGCTGTAATCATACTGGAATTTAACCTTAGTTACCAGCCTGACAATCTAGAGAGGGCAGTAACCATAGTCTTGTATGAGAGAAACTTCTTTATTATCTTCCTGCATAAACTCCTTTATTATCTTCCTGCATAAACTTCTTTATTATCTTCCTGCATGAGAGTGTTAGCTCTCATGTTATAAATAAAGGGGTGAGCTAGTTTGCAAAATACATCTTCAAGGCCATCCATTCAGATATCCACATCCCGTGTTTCATTGCCCCAGATTTTCTCAACCAGAATGCACACCTTGGTATAATAGTTCTGCCTTGTTAAGCATTAAACAGTCATGGAGTTCTGAGACGCAATTTTCTTTTTCTTCTTTTCTTTCCTTTTATTTCTTTCTTTTAATACAGTGGTTCCATCTTGGCTCACTGTACGCTCCACTAGGCTGGAGTGCAGTGGCACTGTCTTGGCTCACTGCAAGCTCCACCTCCCATGCTCAAGCGATTCTCCCACCTCAGCCTCCTGAGTAGCTGGAACTATAGGCACGCGCCACCACACCTGGCTAATTTTTGTATTTTTTGTAGAGACGGGGTTTCCCTCGCTGCCCAGGCTGGTCTCAATCCTGGGCTCAAGAGACCTCCCTTCCTCAACCTCCCAGAATACTAGGATTAGAGGCATGAGCCACTGCACCCAGCTGAGACTCAAATTTCATGCCCAAGTGTACTCCCCAGCTGTTGTTACCGTTTTTACTTCAGGAGATAAGAGCACCTTTTCAAGCTTTGCAATCTATCACACTTCATTTTTACTATTTGTTAACTGCCTTCATTTTGTCATTATTACTCTACGTGGTTTCCATATAGCATAGCAGTAATCAGTCGACTCCACTATCTTTCCTGCCATTGTCCACCCCTCCACATACCTTTCAAATGCCTTAAAGAGTTGAACCAGCCAGGGCATTTCCCTCCACAAGGGTGTTTTGTCACATTACGATTGGTAAAATTTTCAACAATTGAGTCAATTCCTTGTACTACGGGATTAAATGTGTCCCGTATTGTATCATTTCACTCCTATTATGATCTGTGTTGGGTTTAGTCCTCTACAAAGCAGACAACTAGATAGGACTAGTCATCAGATAGGTTTATTGGGGGGAAAATGTGAAATGTAAAGGATAAGAAGGGAGGAAAAGATTAAGAGAATCTTTAAACCATGATGCAGCTCTGACAACCAAGAAAAGAGAAAGAGAAGGAAAGATTGCCTAAGAAAAGTATCCGCCCTCAGTGCAGCTCTGAGAAAGTCTTAGCCGGGCCAGTTCAGAGTCCTCATGCAAAAGTTGACCATTAAAGGAGTTTCATTTCTGGCCAGAATGGCCTAGCTCTCGTCCTCTTACTGTGTCTGGTCATTGTCTGGGAGCAGCCAAGGGAAGCATGAGCTTTGTGTGAAGGTGCAGATGCATCTAATGGTGTAGAAGCCAGAGGATGTCAGTCAACAATGCTACTTATATCAGGTTCCCTTGAAGGGACGTGTGAAAGGTGCACACACATTTTTAAATTTTTTAATTTTTCTTGGCTGTAATATGTAAGTTATTCCTGCTGGAATAACATGTCATCTCATTTAATTTCATTGAACTGCCCACTTATCATGGTTTTTTTTTTTTTTTTTGAGTCAGAGTCTCACTCTTTCACCTAGGTTGGAGTGCAATGGTGTGATCACAGCTCACTGCAGCCTCAAATTCCTGGGATCAGGCAGTCCTCCCACCTCAGCCTCCCGAGATCTGGGACTGTCAGCATGAGCCACCATGCCTGCCTAATTTTATTTTTATTTATTTGTATTTTTTATAGAGATAGGTTCTCACTATGTTGCCCAGGCTGGTCTCAAACTCCTGGCCTCAAGTGATCCTCCTACTTTGGCCTCCCAAAGTGCTAGGATTACAAGTGTAAGCCACTGTGCCCAGCTGATGATTCTTATTTAATATGAACACTATCTTCTTGTAACTTTATAGAAAATGTCAAACATAAATTTTCTTAAATTATCTTAATGTTCTCAACTATATTGTTAGTAAAAAAAAGGAGTCTTATGAATACAAAGGGCATGGAGTCTTTTCTCTTTATTAATTTTTAAATGAAAAAAATTGAAGTTTGTGTGAAAGGCCAGACTAATAAGAAAGATACATTATATTATTTTCATTTTACCTGAAAACTGATAGGATTTACTTTTGAAATCTAACTGGAAGAGGAGTTGACATTATATAATGTATAACAGACTTTCTAGCAACTGGTATTCCTGCACCCAAAATTAATACTCATATTTCAAGGAATGTCCTAACTATTTAATGGCATTAATCTGAGCATGTGTTTAATGGAAAGTAGCCTGGAAAAGATTGAAATACAAGACAATAATAGATTAAGCCTTATTTTGCCCATTCATTGTTTAGGACTATTTAAAAAAAAAGAAAGAAAAGAAAACTCTCAAAGTAAAAATTTCACAGGGAAAAATTTCTATATCGACCTCCTGCCTGCAGTGTCTTTATATCTGATCATCTGAAGATTTTGCTGAAGCTGCCTACATTCTTATGTGGGTGTGGTAGTAGTAGTGGATGAGTAGCTATGGTAGAGATAGATGCTGGTGATATAAATAAAGCCAGTGAGTCAGTCAGGGTCTCAGAAAGGGGAAAAAAAAAAGGCACAAAGAAATGTGAGTTTGAAGACAATTTAATGAAGTTGGTATTGAGTAGTAGGTTGTTTTAAGAAAACAAGTGGATATTAAAAAATAATGGATGCTGGGCACTCAGAGACTACTATCAGGAAGCCTTTATCAGCCCCTTGGCCTGAAGAAAGAAGGCAAGACAAGCCTGTTACTATATTTCCATAAAAGCTGTAGCTGTAGCAGGTGGGTGGCCAGAGAAGGGACATATCCAGTGAAAACCCTAATGTCAAAGCAGGCTGGGAGTAGAACAATAAATAGCCCAAATGCTGTCTCCTCTTGAACTATAATCTGTCACGCATCACATTGGCTCAATTCAACTGAACACCGAAAGACAAAGGAGTCTGGGCTTACAATATGTGAAAGTCAGCCCTCCAGTTTACAGAGCAGTGCACAAAGGGCAGAGAGCAAATCTGGGGAGGCAAACGGCGTAAGCACCAGATCCTTCTAGCTAGATGAATCTTTTGGGTTCTGTCTGTCCAAGCTGAGTCGTCTCATATTCCACCTAAATCCTCATCATTGACTGATTTGGCTTTATCTGAATTATTTTCTTTTCCGACCTCTGTATTTCATATTACTGGAGTAATGCTTGTTTAGGCAGACTGACTTTGCTCCCAAGTTACAGCTCCCAAGTTACAGCTAACAATGCGCAAGCATGACCTGTGATTCATGTCCCAATCACTCATTTGTCTGATTGAATGTATGTGTGTCTGTGTGTGTATTTGTGGGTGTGTGATTATATTCATTTTTATTTTAAGAGATAGATATCAATCATTAAGTTCTTTAAATCCAATTTGATTTGGCAGAAATTTCTTCCATATTCTCAAATATATTTAAATATTTAGCTTTTGTCAATATTTTAGGCTACTGTGATTTTTTGTATCTTTTCTGAAGCTTTCACAATTATTTACATACAAATATAAAAAGGGAATCCCAGAGGTATTCACTTACTCATTTATCCTCTTTGAAATTTTACTTTCCAGTTTAGGAGAAGCTGAGGTTCATGTACATCACAGAGAAGGTCTCTAAGATCTTATTTCTTTTGTAAGGGCAAACAGCACCTTTTGGAAGGCTGCCCTAAGTTCTTTGGTCTGAAGTGCATAAACTATAGGGTTGAGGGATGGGGGGATGATGTTGTGCAACACATTAAGTAGAACTGGAATCAAAGTAGCCTTCATCTCTGTCAGATGAGTCACTGAAATCACTACAACAATAGTGTAAAAGAAAAGGATGAGGGTGAGATGTGAACTACAAGTGCTCAGGGCCTTGGCTGCAGCTTCAGCTGAGTTCAGTCTAAGTACAGAGTACAGAATCAAAATATATGACAGTATAATAAGACTTAGATCACTCCCCATTCCAAGCCATGCCAGAACCAACTGGCAAATGCTGTTTGGCCTCCTGTCATCACAAGCCAGGCTTGTGACCCCAAGGTTAGAGCACAGGCAGTGTTCAATTTCATTCCTGGAGCAATAATCACGCTGTGCTGCAAGCACAGGCACTGGCGTGACAAATAAGCCATTTCTCAGCACCATGAACAGGGTAGCTTTTAAGATTAAGGAACTGGTGACAATTGATGGATAGCGAAGAGGGTGACAAATAGCCACATATCTATCAAAAGCCATGCAGAGGAGGATACCAGACTCCATGCCCACAAAGAAGTGAATGGCATAAATCTGAGCAAAGCACTCAGGGAGGCTAATAACCTTGGCATCAAACCAGAAGATGGCCAGGATCTTAGGGACGATAGTAGTGGCCAGACCCATGTCTACCATACAGAGGATGCCAAGGAAAATATACATGGGCTGCTGTAAAGAAGGGTTCTGCCAGATGATGATGAGGATGAGGGTGTTTGCAGCAAGTGCTGAGAGATACAGTAGTGCCAGGGGCAGAGATAACCAGTGTTGCCAGCTGTGAATGCCCGGGAATCCCAGCAGGATGAACTCAGAGACCTGGAATTTGGAGCTATTGGAGATTTTGAGAGATGCAGACATATGATTCATGATTCAACATGAATTTCAAATCTCTATTTGTATTGTTCTCAGTTATCACAGGTTGGAACCACCACAGAAATAAAATTGTAGTATTTTTCTAAGCCTTTCTTCATCTCTTTAGAAATTATATAGATTAAATGGATGTGCTTGTTTTCTTCATATTTATCTCAGTGTTACTTGACTTGATGCAGAGGTTTATTAACTAATAATAACTAGATTTTTTAAATGAAGAATTATGGGAGATGAAATTTATAGCTACATCATTTCAAGTTGATATAGATGTCCATTAACGTCTTACATAGCCTTTCAAAATTTTGATATCATGGACTTGTAAAGGTTTCCAGAAATAAATCATATTGAGGATTTGGGGATAGTTTTCTTTCATGTTCTACTTTGTATGCACTTCTGAGGAGGTTGCAAAAGAGTAGCTTAAAAGGAAGTTAGTGATTATGGCTGAATTTCTCCATATGAGAAGTCATATAATGAAGACATACCTTAGTAAGTTGTTTTATAGTTGAATCTTAGAGAACCTATAAAGACATAAATACAGGAATTAGGTAAAACTAATAAGAAGCTTTTAAAGATTACTGTGGTAACAACACAATATTAGATCAACTCTATTCATTTTTTAGTGAATACAGGCACAATGTTGTACAGCTGGTCTCTAGAACTTATTCATCTTGTACAACTAAAACCTTCTAACCATTGAACAGTAATTTTAACTTATTTAATAAACAAGAATTATTTGTCCATAATGTTGAAGGAATTGCCATTCAATGCTCAAAAATCATGGTTAAAATTAGACTCATTATCTTTTCTACAACTTTGTTGTTATCCATTTACTTTTTATTCTGCATGGTGGCTCGACCAGACAAGCTTGAATCTAGAAAACTAACCTTCCCTTACTGCAAATAATTGCTTATCATATTGTTGATTTCTTTTCTTTACTTCATTCATATGCACTCTTTTTTTTCAGTATGCTTTCTGCAACCTGCCTGGAGCAAATGTTTCTCATTTTCCATAATTCTTTCTTTCTGCTAGCAATCTGATCTTTCAAACACTGGTATTCCTTTGCTTAAAATAATTCATGGTTTCACATTTTCTTTCAAATACAATACTTTATTATTACAATCCTTTATTTATTTACCATTTATTATTTACTATTACAATCCTTTATTTTGCGTAAAACACTCTCAGATATGACTCAAACCGAAGTGAATATAATCTCTTGCTTTGAACTTCTTTGTATTCTACACTGCAGATACATATAATACTTACTGTATGCTAAAATTAGTAATTTTTCAAGGCATTTTACTTCCAATATTTTTGCCAAGGTGGAAGCTATTGCAGGTTTATGAGCAAGAAACAAAAACTGGAAAGCTATGTTCAAAGTTTAAAATGTTATTTTTAATATATTAGTTATGGGTTTATTTTTGATATAATTATTGTTAAATACCAAAAAAATCTGGAAGAAAATAAAATTCTTTTGTTGTATCAATTCTTATTAAAAACTAAATGTATTTCCTTTCAGAGGTTTCTTATTGCCTGTATGTTTGAATAAACATATACTCCCAAATGATGGAGTAAATCATCCTTCTTTAATGGTGAATGTAATTTGATAAAGACTAAAATTATCTAAATGTATCTACAGAAAATTTCAATGACTGAAGAGCACAAACAATAATGGAGATAAAGCTAGTTTGACTTTGAGCTTTTAGAGGAGAATTCTGAAGCGGTTCAACACAATAGTTTTATCCTGGATGCATGGAAGTATGTAACCCATTTGATGTACAAGGCCTGGCATTTTTACTTAATACTCATTTATTACTTTACATCCTAATGTCACATAACATTTTATCTTTGATGTTTTCTCTATTAAAACTTTTTTCTGATTTGTATATGTGTGATACAATTAAGAGAAGTAGTATGTTTGAGCTCACAGAAAAAGAATTGTTTTTAATTTTTTTTACAATTATATTCTAGCATGACATAGAATACGATTCTGCTATATAAAACAGTTAATATATTAACCCTGAAGATAATCTGGCAGTGTTGTTTTTTGATTACAGACAAGGTAACTTCTAGTGCACCATGTGAGCCTTAATATTTTCTAATTCTGACTTCAACCTTTTTTGCAAAGGCCCTCCAATCCTCTGTATGCTACTAAAGCAGAGAGAAATGTCAATCTTTTTGCAGAATGTTGACAAAACAACATAATGTTTAGGATAAGCCGTTGAACTCTCTGGAATTTAGCCAAAGTGACCATGAGAAGATTTTATCACTTACCTTGCTTATGAACACAGACTCACAGTCTGGGATCCTAGGCGTGGCAGAAGTTTTCTACTGGGCAAAGACAGAACTTTATGAGAAAGATGCTTTAACACAAGATAAAAATGTGTTGTCAGCTAAGATGTGGCACAGAAATTATAAACTTCTGAAATTTATGGAGAGTAGTTAAGCAGCTCAGTGACCTAAGCATAATAGATCTCCTTTGCAGACATGATGAAAGACCTATAGAGAAAGCTGAATTCCTAGGATGTTAAATCCCACTAGAATAGAAAGCAGATTAACTCAAAAACATGTATCCTATTAATGTTACCTAAGAATTTACATGAATAGAAGAATATCTTCATTTATTAAATCAAAATGGACCTATAAAGGTGAGAAATTTTAGAGTGTTTGAATGGTTTTTAAGCACACAAACTCTGGGTGTTCTAAATTCTGTGGCTAGGAGATTTATTTAAACATTTTTAAAGGAGAAAGCTTTCATTCAAAAATACATATTTAGTTCTGTCTGTGTTTGAAAAACATGTTAGGCATAAAGTGTTCAATAGAACAGTCATCGTTCCTGTTCTCATTGAAATTGTGGTCTAGTTGAGGTTGGGGGAGAGAATAATAACAACAAAATCAAGCAAATATATAATAATAGACTGGGATTAGTGCTTTAAAGCAAAAGTACCAAGTGATAAGAGTTCACATGAAGAAAAAAATAATCTCTTGTTGTCAGAGAGGATATCCTGAAAAAATGTTTGTTCTGAGGGCAATTGTTTGAGTAGAAGATAACTATGGTGTGTGTGTTGGGGTGGGGATAAAAAATACTTTTTATCCAGGAATCTTTGAATGTTAAAATGAGAGGGATCAAGGCATAGTCAAGGTAACAACAGAGTGTTACAACAATGTGTCTCGTAATCTCAGTGTAACAACAAGGTAACCTCAAGGTGACAAAAATGTGTCTGGAAACCTCAAGGTGTGGTGGAACATGGGAGGTGATGTGAGATGGTGCTGTTGAGGTCATAGTGGTCAGATAATTTTAAGCAAATTTATGCTAAAGCAATATGGAGCCACTGAAAAGGTTTAGGATAATTTAGGCATGGCAGCAATGTGAAGACCAGATTGTACATGGCAAGAATAAATATAAGTACGTTGGATGAGCATTGACAACAGTACTTCAAGGGTGAGACAGCTTTATTTTAAGCTATGAAGATATAGAGAAATGGATGGATATAGAAGTTATACTGGATGTAAATTTTATAATATTTATGACCCCAAAATAACTCTAAGTTTCTCATACATGCACTGGAATGGAATATGTCATTCATGTACCTAAGGATGACTGGAGAAGAACCAGATTATGAGGGAAGAGAATGAGTTCAAATGAGGTCATGACCAATATGAGGTGCCTACCTTTGAAGCATCCAAGAGATTATTATTTAGCAAAGAGAGGAAAAAGTAGTTCCAGAGAGCAAAGGAACAATTTGAAAAAAACTGGAGTGACTAGTATTTTATTTGGAAATTACTGGAATATTTGAATTAATGCTATTAGCACAAATAGATGTTTTAGCAAGTGAGGATAGTGACAGAAAGAAGGTGGTCTAGCATGTAGTTTCTAGAAACTCATCATGATGTCTAGGTAAATGTTGAGAAAGAAAAAGAGACCGAAAATAACCTATATAGGAAAAGACAGATTGATTTTTAAAGAAGAAGGCAAAGAAATTGATTCATAATTTTACTGTACTGACAGATCTAATGAAACATAGTTTAAAGTAATATTGATGGAATCAGTCTCTTGGAGGTTACCAATGACTTTTTGAAAAGAACTGTCTATATTTGGAGTGCATAAGAAAAAGTCATATTGGAGTGGGCTAAAGAGTAAGTTAAAGGCTAGGAAATAGAAAAATTTATGCACATAACATTTTAAAGAAGTTTGTACAAGCAAGAAAATGTAGGGCAGAAGTTGGAAGTTTAGAGTTGGAAGTTGGGGTTTAGAGTAATTTGTAGTAGAAAGTAGAATGGTGGTTACCAGATGCTGAAAAGGATAAAAGGTGGGGAACTGGGGGATGGGGAGATGTTGACTAAAGTGTATAAAGGTTCAGTTAGACAGGAAGAGTAAATTTTCAAGAACTATTGTACAACGTGGTGACCACAGTCAATAGTAATATATGGTATGTTTCAAAATTGCGAAAGAATAAATGTAAAATGTTCTTACTGCAAAAAAAAAATAACTTTATGAGGTGATAGTTATGTTAATTAGACTGATATAATCATTCCACAAAGTATACATATATCACAATATCACATTGCATCCCTTATATATATTAGTCAATTAAAAATGAAAATATACATCAAAAATAAAAATTAAATTTTAAAAAGCATTTCTTGTTTTAAAATCGGGAAAAATAATGCATCTTTGGAGGTTGGTATGAACTATTTGGTAGAGAGAAAAATAGATTGTTGATAAGTCAGAGAGAATTGGATAAATAAGAGCATATGGTTGCTGAAAAAAGGAGGGGTGATGAGAGCCACTTTCCATGGCTCACATGGCAGGGACCTACCTCAAATTGGCAGAATGGTACCTGTCAATTAACCTTAGAAAATGTGGTTAAATGTTTGCCTATGTAGGTAGCTGTGATATAATACATTTGTTATGTTTAGTTAGAGGAAATTAAGAGCTACCATTTGGTAATGTTTTAGGGAAATGTTTGGACCAAGAACAGGAAGGAAGCTGCAGATTAATGAGAAACTTATTTTTAATGTAGAGAAAAGGTTTACAATTCTGAGACGTACATAACAATTCTGGAGGTGCCAGAAAACCCTTTACTGTATTACATCAAATAATAATTCGATATTATCACAATTCTTGCCTCCCCTGCTGGTTTCTCTGCTTTCTTCCAGTAAACTTCTTGAACATACAAAATGCTTAAAGAATCTCATTTACAATGAATGAGAAGTGGATAAGATGTAGGAACTTATCCGACCCTCAGCAACTTAGAGCGCTTAGACTGCAGAATATGAAGTAATTGAGCAGTAATTCCTCAATGTCCTTTTCATAATCTGCCAAATATGCGAGTCCATTAGTCCAGTGCTCACTTAGAAGATGATTCTTCCTGAAAGTTTTTAGTTTTCATTGCTCTTCAAATTAGACACTATGACTAAATTCTCTATTAACTGAACAGTATACACGAATGGAAGGGATGAGGCTGTACCTTTTGACCATCCTACATTGCTTACTCTTACAAGGAACAGATTCCAAATACTAATATATACTAATATAATTTGAAGTCTGCTTATAGTCAAGGTGAGTTCAAGATGATATCATCAGAAGCAAGAAATAATGACAGTGGGAAGGAATTAGTTAAGCACACCATCAGTCATAATTGAAAGAAACAAAAAGGCAAGAGAAGTTTCCTAATGCAATGAAGAGCACAGTGTTTTCTGCATAGACATCTAGTTGCTGTCTCCTGCAGGAAGCCCTCTGCCTTGACACTGTTCTGGATTTTCAGCTCTTCCTTTCATGTTCCCCATTGCTATGGACTTAGATTGGAATGAGTGAGAAGTTAGCCAAAGATGGATCTCTGAGAAACACCAACATTTAAAATTCAGGTTCATTAAAAATAAAATAAGGGGAAGAGGATGAAAAACATTAGAGACATGAAAGAAAAGCTGGGATTGTGTGGGATCATAGAAATCACAGTGGATAGATTTTGGAGAAGTAAGTCATAATTTAACACAATTTAAGGTAGTTCTGTTAAAAATGGTTACTGCTGGCCGGGCGTGGTGGCTCACGCCTGTAATCGCAGCACTTTGGGAGGCTGAGGCGGGTGGATCACGAGGTCAGAAGATCGAGACCATCCTGGCTAACACAGTGAAACCCCATCTCTACAAAAAATACAAAAAATTAGCCAAGCATGGTGGCGGGCGCCTGTAGTCCCAGCTACTCAGGAGGCTGAGGCAGGAGAATGGCATGAACCCGGGAGGCGGAGCTGGTAGTGAGCTGAGATTGTGCCACTGCACTCCAGCCTGGGCACCAGAGTGAGACTCCATCTCAAAAAAAAAAAAAAAAAAAAAGTTACTGCTGGCTTTGATGACAGGTATTTCTCTGGAAACATCAACTTCTGGTTGAAGTTAGATTGTAATATAAGAAAAGAATAGGACATAAGAATGCAGCAATAATTAGTTCCAAAAATATTTTTCATGAACTTTCATTTAAAAAAAATCACTAAGGTTATGAGAAATTTTTCTATGGGGCAAATGTGCCAGTAAATTCAAATGGGTTATAAACAGGAGAAATGCAAGAAGTAACTGATAGTCTGGGATCCCAAAGGCATATTATAAGAGGCTTTCTTGAGAAGAAAAAGAAATTGGCAATAAATAAATATAGCAAGAAAGGAGGAAATAATGGCTATACACATCAAAAGTTTATATGAGGATTATAATTGGAGACAGTTTATTCCTTGTCATTTCATTTTTTATGGAATTGAAATTAATGTAATATTACAAACATGAGTGGCCGGAGGTGTATAAGGGGTTGATCATGATATAAACTTATTATTGCAAATCATAAAAGGTGAACACATAGACATCTAGCATTGAGATTCACGTTAAAGAGAGAAGTTATGAACAAGCAGTGCTTATAAGTATATTGCTTACACTACACTTTAGAAACGTTCTACAAAGTATAGAAACCCATGATACAATATAAGATTGTTACACAGTTGGGGTTGTAGGTTTCTGTGCTAGAAAAATGGTCAATTTGGAGAACACAAAAGTAATTTTGTTGATAAACTGTAGTGTTAGAATTGTATATAAATCTTAAAAATCTATTAAGAATATCTCGGCCGGGCATGGTGGCTCACGCCTGTAATCCCAGCACTTTGGGAGGCCGAGGCGGGTGGATCACAAGGTCAGAAGATCGCGACCATCCTGGCTAACATGGTGAAACCCCGTCTCTACTAAAAAATACAAAAAATTAGCCGGGTGTGTTGGCGGGTGCCTGTAGTCCCAGCTACTTGGGAGGCTGAGGCAGGAGAATGGTGTGAACCTGGGAGGTGGAGCTGGTAGTGAGCTGAGATCATGCCACTGCACTCCAGCCTGGGTGACAGAGCGAGACTCTGCCTCAAAAAAAAAAAAAAAAAAAAAAAAAGAATATCTCAATTTAAGGATTAGATACATGGACACAGGAAGGGGAACATCACACACCGGGGCCTGTTGTGGGGTGGGGGTGAGGGGAGGGATAGCATTAGGAGATATACCTAATATAAAGGACGAGTTAATGGGTGCAGCACACCAACATGGCTCATGTATACATATGTAACAAACCTGCAAGTTGTGCACATGTACCCTAGAACTTAAAGTATAATAAAAAAAAATTGAGGGTTAGAATAAAAAAATTCAAACCAGTGACAGCCCATATACTAGTACTCTCCCTATAAAAAGTGATTATTTTTTCTCTGAAAAATGGATAGTGCTCAGCCTACTTCATTGAGTTTCACTATTTGTGCACTGTTTATCCCAACATATTTGAAGTGTCCCAATAAAACACTTATATTCCTGACAGAGACAGAGCTTTGAAGAGCTGGGCATTGGCTTTCTACCTCAGGACTGATACTTTCCCAGGACAGGAGTGTCTGTGAACTTCCACAAGGGAGTTTTGTGTTCCCTCCACCTAACAGGGTAGGATGGCATATAAGCGGATGACAAGCAAAAAATGTGTACTATTGGCGAACTCAAAATTGAAAATGCTAATTTGTTAAGAGAATGTGTTTGATAAATTGTCTGAAGCTATTTGGTGAGGAGTGGACAGAAAGCTCAGTATGTACAGTAACTGGTTTCCAATCTTAGTTTCATGGATATAGTTAGGAACTTTCCATCATCACATGGAGTTACTAGAATCAAGCTTAATCTTCTTTTCATTATAAATAAATAGAAGAATTAATAAATACAGACTAATTTCATAATTAAGAATTCCCATTCTGAGTGGTTTGGGTAAGTGACCATTTCTTATAGGTTCAGGAGATAAGTCAATGACTTCTGAAAGGTCCTCCCATTGTATGTATGTACAAGAATAATTGGAAACTGCTTGTGAGGGATGATATCCAAGGTCATTCAGACTTAGGTTACTTCCTGAGAGGCTGGAGACAAGAGTGTACCTGTGAGATAAATTGAAAATGTCTAGAAATGAAGAGTTATTCCTAACCTCTCTTGTGCCCTCATTCATAGAAGTCCTAAAGGATTCTAGTTTTCACGGCTTTGTTCTGCCACTAAGTAACATTGTGGATGCTGGTGGATCTTTTTCTCCTCTTGGTTTGAAGCTCTAATGGAGAAATACAGGGTTTATGGAAAAGCATGATAAATTTTTTGCGGCTTTAAGTTCTTTATCTGTGGCTATATTGTCCTATCTTCTGATTCTTGCAGCTGGTAAGATAGCTGCTATATCCTAAGGTATGAAATTAGAAATCCATGCCTGGAATATTGGAAGGGTGCCAGGAAATGAGATCTTATGGCTATGCAGGGACTCTTCTAAACTGCAGCAGGGTAGAAGCCCTCCAGAACGCAGTGGGTTGTTTTCAATGTCTGCACGTTACCCAGGTTGCAAGAATCTTCCCGTGTTTACACTTCTCTGAAAGGAAAGAAAGAATGCCCTTCTCTGTGATTTATCATTCTTGGAAATGGTCTAGAAAGTTCTGCAGAAGACATTATCCCCCTCTTAAAAGCTCTTTCTGGTCTCACATACTGAGGATTATCTTGAAAAGGTTTTTTTTAAATTTTGGATTAAGTCCCTCTATACTCCAGGGTCACTCAGATGCCTTGATGCCCATTCCCTGCCCACTTTGAAACACCCTGACAACTCTTTTACGGATCTGTTTGGTCTTAACTCCATATACCACAGGATTAAGAGCAGGTGGCAAAAGCAGATAAACATTGGCCAAAAGAATGTGAATATGGACTGGAACGTGATGGCCAAAGCGGTGTGTAAAAAAGGAGAAGAGGGCTGGTGTATAAGAGATGAGGATGACACAGACATGGGAACCACAGGTCCCTAGGGCCTTGGACCGAGCTTCATGGGATGAGAGGCGAAGGACAGCTTGTGCAATTAGGGCATAGGAGAGACCAATGCAAAACAAGTCAACCCCAATGACCAACAGTGCAGCTGTCAGCCCATACACACGGTTAGGCCTGGTGTCTCCACAGGCCAGCTTCACCACAGCCATGTGCTCACAGTACGTGTGTAGGATCACATGGCTTTGGCAGAAGTTCAAACGCCCAATAAGGAAGGGACATGGGAGCATGAGCAGGGAGCCTCGCACTACAGCTGCCACCCCTATGCGGGCAATGATGGTGTCAGTGAGGATTGTGGCATAGCGGAGTGGGTGGCAGATGGCCACGTAGCGATCAAAGGCCATGGCCAGTAGCACAGTGGACTCCATCATGCAGAAGGCATGAATGAAGAACATCTGTGCCAGGCAGGCAGAGGCAGATATATGTCCGGCTCCACACCAGAAGATAGCCAGTAGCTTGGGAACTGTGGAGACAGAGGCAGCCAAGTCGATGGTTGAGAGCATGCACAGAAAAAGGTACACAGGCTTGTGCAAGACTGGTTCAGTGGCAACAACAACCAGAATAGTTATATTGCCCACAATTGTGGCTGTGCCTAAGCCACACACAGGGAGTGAGAGCCACAAATGAAATTGTTCCAGACCTGGGATGCCCAGGAGGAAGAAGACAGAAGGGTCAACATCAGTGTGATTAGGAGATTCCATGTTGTGGCCAAGAGTGCTGGACATTCTCTGTGGTCAGAAACCTCCACATAGTATCACATTATCTGGAGGAACAAGATAGAACAGAGATAGAAATGAGAGAATAGTAACACTTACTGGCTATATCATGTTTAGAAAGCTTCATCATCCATAAAATAGCAATAATAATCATATCTATTCCCTATAGAGAAGAGAATTATATGGGTTAATATGTCTAAAGATTTCTAAAGAGCTTTGAATAATACCTGATATATAATGCTTATTAAATAAAATAAATGAACGTGAGAAAGAGCTCAAATAAGCCTTTAGATAAACTAGAATTGTCTCCTAGCTAAGGCTATACAAATATACCTGAATACATACATACACACAAAGAAACACACACACATACATACACACTGTCTTTTATGGAGTATAAGAAGAAATTAGGCGTGACTATCAGTTTGGTGACACAAACTACAAACATAGTTCACTGGGTAATCTTGGACGTTTTTTTCTTGTCCTTTAAGTTGGAATAGATTCTAATTTGGGACCCTGTACTTAGTAATTATTTTTGAACTTAATATTACTCTAGTCGCTTCCACTCTTTTTACTAAGCTATAGATATATTTTCACATATATCTGCTCAATCTTCATCTGAAATTTCATAAGATGCTTCAGCTATCCTTTCCCCAAAATGTTGAAGGTAACCCTTTTGGACTTCATTCTATTTATGAAACTGAAAATTCCAAGCTTTTTCAGCCCACATCTTGGTCAATCCTTTCTTCACATTCCATCTGCTGTACCTGGTAATTTCTAAGAAAGGGCATAGTCAAATCCTTCTCAATGTTACCATTCCACAGTGGCAAGAAGTGATTTTACAAGAGTACTTTGACTTTACCTGGACAGTGATGACTAATGTGCCTGATGTCAGAATTAGGGGCAAAAAAAGCTCAAGGAAATCTAAGGTTCTGCTGATTCCCTCTGCCTAGGTTCATGCTGTTCATCTTTATAGCATCTGTCCATCTCACTAGGCACACAAATTCCCCCTTCCGTGCTTCATGAGAAATTACTGCTTGTTAGTAATTTCAGGAATATTATAGTGAATGCCATAAACTTTCTTCACAATGCCTCGCATGTCTTTCATCTGGTTAACGTATCACTTGCTTCTTCCTTTCCAGGTAGTTCCCCACTGTGTTCCCCTTTCCAACTACTCAGCTTAACGCCAAACTATAATTTCTGTTTCAGGATGCCTGCTAACTAAAATTCCAAATCAGACTCTGCAGAGGTGTTACTCGGGGAAATTTCCTTTCCTGGATATTCTCCATGCTTTCAAGCAAATCTTTAAATCTTTATTTTAAATCTTATTCTCCATGCTTTCAAGCAAACTTTCCATAACCAGTTTGCACAGAAAAACTTCTCTTGAGGGCTAAGAAATGCCTTTTCCAGAGTCTTTTCCTAGCCAAACTCACAGGATTCCAGGAGAGCAGAAAAGAGAAGGCACCACAGTGTAGAAGCATCCTCAGAAGATTGCAAGAACATTACAAGTCTCTGCTCACCCTCAACTATCTGAAATACATTTCACAGCCCCCTGGGAGTGTACTGGCTTGCACTGAGTTTAAGGCTAGAGTTGCCTAGGGAGCCTCTGTGTTCCCTAGGAAATTGGGCATTCACGCCCTACTCTTCTGAATGCAGTCCAGATCAGAATGTGAAGGTGAAGCCAGAGGCTTTTGTTAAAGATTCAGGGAAGACATATTTGTAGTCTGTTCCCTTGGAGTTCTTTTCCTGTTGTTTTGGTTTGGTTTTAACTCCCCACATATCAGTACTGGCACCATTTCCATAAGGGCAGCTAACATTTTAGAGTCATTGAGGATACAAATACTGTGGTTACTTGAAGGCAGCTCTACCACCCAAAGGATTCCAGGACATGCTTTCTTTCCCTTCCACTCTTTTCTGTGATTATCTCTGGCGCATTCTGCTATGTTTACTTTTTCCTAAGACTCTAATACTGTAGAGAATTTACTACACATGTTCCCAGACTTGCTGACTGGCTTTGTAAAATGCTCTGCTGATTTTTTTATATTGCCTGTGAATGATGTGGCAAGATGGTAATGAAACTCAATAGGAAATTGTACCCATACATGATATCTAGGAGGTGTGACTTTTTAAAGACAATTTTTCACCATATAAAGTAATTATCTTACGAACTGAGCACACCAGAGAAGACATGCATTAAGCATTACCAAACCTATATCTCCTGGTGGCCTTTGCTGAAAACATGTCCACTGTACTTATTTCAGTAAACTATATTGTCAAAGAGCTCGTTTGCATTAAACCTAAAACCTAATTTTTTTATGGACTAACTTACTCTTGGTACCAATACTCTAATACTCAAATATTTATTTGGTATAGCCCTACCACTACTGTAATTTACTCCACCATGCATCCCTGACCTTCTTCAAGTTATGAATGAGTGTCTTAAACCTCTCAGAAAAGTAGCTCCTGCCATGATCTGGATTCCACATTATGCAGGGAGAGTTTGGAGAATTGTCAATGTAGAATTGTAGTCTTTTTCCACAGTTTATGGCAGTTGGACTCCTTATCATCTTTACTTAAGTTGGTCTCCTTATTCTCTTTCCAAAAGCTCCCCTGGTTATTTTCTCCTTCAGCCACACCCTATCTAAAGAGATCTATCCTTACCATGAACAGTGCCCACACCTGGACTGGATCTGAATTCTGCTGATCATACTCTATCTTAGCTCCTGAGAGGCTCTCTAAGCCAGTGGTTTGAAAATGTTCTTGTACTTCTAAACTACTTACCACTCCTGTTAAGCAGATTGCTAGTCCACATCCCCAGAGTTTCTAATTCAGTGAGTTTGGAGCAAGACCTCAAAATTTCCTTTACTAACAAATTTCCAATTAAAGGGAATGCTGTTGGTCAAGAGATCATACTTTAAAGAAACACCACCCCCCAAAAAAATTTTTTTAAAGTTTTTTGATTGAGTTTTTCTCCCCAAACTGCTATCTGGTCTGCACTCTTCGTGAGTTCTACTGGACAATTTGGCTACCACAAATATCCTTAATAAGTCATGTTAAAAATCTAGAGCAGAATAGGCTTGCAGCAACTTTCCTTTCCTAGAATCTTGACCTGAAAATTTTTACCTTTCTAGAGCTAAAGATGCCTCCAAAAGCCTTCAACCCACTGGGAATTTTTTTGTTCATCCCACAAAACAAGTCTACCTCTCAGCAACTTCTGGGAAAATTTGTGAATAATGCATTCTATGGAGAATGTAATAGCCCTGCGGAGTGTCAACTTGCATAGGCAAAACTATATTCCCTGGAATTCACTTTCTATTATCTTTTCAGATAAGTGGACTACTAGAAATAATCTCTTGTGAGACTTAAGATGGAAGGGAAATAACAGCCATTGCATTGCACACACACCACTCTCAGTTATTCAAACACGAATACAGGTGTTGCTGCAAAGTTGTTGCAGAGATATACCAGAATACCCTAATCAGTTGGCTTTAAGTTAGGTGAATTATCTGGGGTGGGCCTGACTTAATCGGTTAAAAGGCCTTAAAAGGGGGCTTAGGCCTTCGTTGGAAAAAGAAAGACTCATACCTCTAGAAACCAGCTTCATCCCATGCCTGGGCAGATTCCAGCATGCTCGTGATTTTTACTTTCTGACTGTCCACTCTGTGAACTTTGGACTTGCCTAGCCAGCCTCCGCAATTATGTAAGCCAATCCCTACAATGTGTATGTGTATATATATATCTCTCCTAATGGTTTTGTGTTTGTGATTGAATCTTGACTAATAAAGAAACCAATGTGTTTTCTCCATTTATTTTACTATGTCATTATTGTATTCTGCAAGGAATTTGGGGTGTTAGCAATAAGCACTAGAAATGGAAATAAGACACAAATCAGACACTGCAAAAATGAAAATATAATATGATGTTACTACAGAAGCCCAGTGAAAATCTGTATGTAATCTTAGACTGACTATATTACTTTTTAAGAAAATATGAGACACAAGTAGTATGAGATATTGGTGAACTAAAAAATTAGAAATGTGTAATAAATGGTAAAAAAGTTAGAAGCATTTCTAAATGCTTCTAAAGCAAGAATAAAAAGGAGTACGCAATCCCCCTGCTCCTTCCATATTGAGTATTGTACCAAAGGTCACAGCCATGCAATAAGAAGAAAAGATAATTAAAAAATAGGAAGCATGAATGGTATTACAATTTGCATAGAAAGTATAAGAGAATCTACAGAGAATTTGTTAGTCTATAAAGATTTCAACAAGATTGATAGATACAAGTTCAAAATAAAGAGATAAGCAAAAATTATAAAAAATTATGGAATTTTTTATGAATATAAAATGATGAGTTCATGCCCTTTGTAGGGACATGGATGAAGCTGGAAATCATCTTTCTTAGTAAACTATCGCAAGGACAAAAAACCAAACACCGCATGTTCTCACTCATAGGTGGGAATTGAACAATGAGAACACATGGACACAGGAAGGGGAACATCACACTCTGGGGACTGTTGTGGGGTGGGGGGAGGGGGGAGGGATAGCATTAGGAGATGTACCTAATGCTAAATGACAAGTTAATGGGTGCAGCACACCAACATGGCACATGTATACATATGTAACTAACCTGCACATTGTGCACATGTACCCTAAAACTTAAAGTATAATCATAATAAAATAAAATAAAAATAAAAATAAAAAATTGTTAAGCACAACATTTTGCTGACGACTTTTTTTTCTTTGTAGGTTTGTAGTGGCTTAAATATGTGCTTAGTACTTATTTCAGACAAGCAGTACTCTGTTCTTCAGCCATTAATGCTCCTGCAAATTTTCCTTGATCTCTGGTCTTCCATTTATAGAAAAGGCACTTCCTAGTTAGTTCTCTCTCTTTTTTTTTTCTCCTGAAGGTTGGACTGTTTGTTTCAAGCTCTGAAATATCCCACCTTTCTGAGCCTATGTTATTAAATTTTTTGTTTACTTCAAGCCTTAATTATTAGTATAACTAGAACAACACTCTGGAAAAGTTGCATTTATTTTCCTGACATTTTAAGAGTCTCATTTAAATAGTGGTCATGTGGCTTTTAAAGTAGGTGTCTTTTTCACTGAATTCTGTCTTTACATATTAGCTATACAATATGATGAAAAATCCTAAAATATTTCAGGCTACAAACTTCATGAGTCTTAAAATATTTGCCACTATATTCCAAATCAATGTCTGGAAGTGATAAACAATATCTCCTGAACTTAATGTATTCACATATCTTGGCACACGATCTGAACTCTACACACCACTCCAAGTGCTTGTTCATGATTTCTTCCTTGATTTCCAGAGAAATGGCCTGGCAGAATTCTGTAACCAAGACTTCCAATATAACACTGACTTTTATAACTATGACCCTTCACAGAACATTCTCAGAATTTTCTCTTTGCTAGAGATTCTTGTCATATGCTGGAATTAGTTGAGACAAGCAGAACAGTTGACTCTAGGAATTTTTATAAATATAAAATTTGTTAGAATGCATATCCACCTTCTAAGTGTAAGAGTTTCCCATTTTCTCCTTTTCCTTTGAAATTTCTCTGGGAATTTCAGATTATGTTTTCTGTACATATTCCCTAGGCTTATAAGGAAGCAACCAGTTCTGTTGCTCAAGTGTAAGTCTTCTGCAGCAAGGATAACATAGTGACTAAATTCAATTTTGAACATTCATTGTCCTTCTTGACTCCTCCTAAGCAATCTTCTCCATTTTACCTTCCCCTTGAACACACAAATACACACACACACACCTACACACACAGCTTAGCCTTATCTTGGCAAAGTAAGTAGCATTCTACAACTCATTGATTTGATGCTGGGCAAGTTATTGGGTGCCCATATGTTCTCTCCATATGGAAACATTCTACCTCATCTTATGTGTGTTCAGCATGTGTTGTTCAAAATGCTTTTACAGACATGATAACATGTAATTTGTCCAACCCCTCTGTCAAGTATAGAAAGCAGATGTCATTATTTTCATTTCACAGTGGGGATAATTTCCTTGCTTTGGAATTACTGAGATCAAGAAGGTCTCCTGTCCCTTAGCTTCTCTGACCAAGGATAAACATCTTGTCGGCTAAATCTGCCAACATAACGTATTTCTACCACTAGCTGATTCCCCCAGGAATTGCATCTACTTAACATTCCTTCCTCATACTCACAGCTGCTGGATTACCAGACAAGTTTCTGACCATGGTCAGTGGTTGTGGGTTCTTTTTTCCAGCAACCCTATTTGGTCACTTTGTCCCAGAACTCCTTAGTTTTCACTCCATAAATTATAGGACTGAGCATTGGAGGTACAAGGAAGTAAAGGTTGCCAAGAATGATGTGGACGTGGGGTGGAATGCCTTGGCCAAAGCGGTGAGCGAGAGAAGAGAAAAGTGAGGGAGTATAAGAAATAAGCATGACACAGATGTGTGTGGTGCAGGTGTTGACTGCTTTGTGGTGGGCTTCCTTAGAAGAGAGACGCATTATAGCCTGGATGATTAGCACATAAGATGAAGCAATAGCTGAGAGATCTAGCCAGCAACCAACAAGGCCACCACCAGGCCATATATCCTGTTGACTGTAGTATCTACACAAACCATCTTCACCACAGCCATGTGCTCACAGTAGGTGGTGGGGATGACACGATTGGCATGATAGGGCATTTGCTGAAGGAGGATGGGCATGGGGAGAATAAAGAGGATAGCTCTCACCAAACTCACTAAGCCAATGAGTCCAGTGCAACTATTGGAAAGGATGGTGGCCTAGCACAAGGGCTTGCAGATGGCCACATAGCGATCAAAGGCCATGGTCATCAGGACAGCTGACTGCATGGCAGAGATGGAGTGGATGAAGAACAGCTGAACCAGGCATCCTTCATAGCTGATCTCACTCTGGCCAAACCAGAAAATGCACAGCACCTTGGGAATGGTGGTTGTAGACATGCCCAGGTCTGTGAGGGCCAACAGACAGAGGAGCAGGAACATGGGTTTGTGCAGGGAGCGCTCTGTGGAGATGGTGAGGAGGATGGTGCAGTTCCCAAGCACCATAACGGAATACATGGAGGAGAAGGGGATAGATATCCATCTGTGTTTGTCCTCCATGCCAGGAATTCCTTGGAGAATGAAGAAAGAAGGGTGGCCCTGTGAGGCATTGCAAGCAGTCATGGTGGCACCCTGCCGAAGTACCTGTGGAGAACAATAAAGAGGCTACATGAGCTTCAATTTAAAAAATGAGCTTCAACATGGAAAACAAAGATTGAAATGTTATACACACAAATGATTCTGAAATCATGATGCTATGTATCATAGGGTATAGTTGTAATAGTACAGTAGCAATAATGAAGTATAACTGCATTCATATCCAAGAGGATATATTTTATGCTAAATGTTTTTATTAAGGACAAAATGATTCATTATTAATAAAATATTAAATAAATTTTAATATATTAAGAAATAAACATGCATCAACTTAAAGAACAGAACTTGAAGTATGTACAGCAAAAATGCATGGCATACAAAGAGAAGCTGACAAAATGCAATATACCCCTTTCGGAAACCAAAAGATGAAATGTATTCAACACAACAGATTTTTTTTAATTAAGATGACTTAAAAGCTTATAATAGAATTATGCATCCAAAAATTAAAGAATACACATTTTCAGCAGATACAGAATATGAGGGAGTGGGAACCTTATTGATGAGAATGGTGCAATGATGATGAAGAATGAAGTAGACAACGGGGTGCTGGACAGCTGAGGCTCACCAGAATATGAACATAAAGCCCACCCTCATCAAGAACACTTACCTGAAAGAGAAGCAGTGAGAGGATAGGCAGCTGGTCCCAGACACCTCCTGAGAATGTGTATGTGTGAGTGTGTACATAGGTATGTAGGTATATCTTAAACACCCATATGACTCTTGGAGAGCACACCCGTGGCCTTTCATCTCTCCATACTTCACTTCTGGGCACCCAGAATCCATGGTGTGGTCTTTTAAGTAACCTAAGTAAAGGCCCTCAGGGTGCCCAGCATTAGCTCTTTGCTTACTTCTGCCAACCCCAACCTTCCACCTCCCAACACACAAGGCACAACTATTATTATGTGTAAAACTGACCCTGGAGGTTGCCTGAGCTCCCAAGAGATGAGGATAATTAGTCTTAGGAATTCAGGAAATGTTCCAGACTTTGCCAATCTTGGAGGAGTTTGAAGAGAGAGAGGGTGAAGTTAAAACTGAATCAATGGATGGATGCATAAATAAGCAAACTGTGGAGTATATGTAGAATGCGAATATTGTTCAGGCTTAAAAAAGGAGGATATCCTGCCATTTGACGTAACATAAATGGACCCGGAGGAGATGATACTAAATTAAATAAGCCCATCACAGAGAGACAAATACCACATGACCTCACTTACATGTGAAATTTGGAAAAAGGGGGGGTCAAACATATAGAGAATAAAACGATTACCAGGGTCGGGGTCACAGAGAGGAAATAGAGATATTAGTCAAAAGATACAAAATAGCAAACATGCAGAATGAACAAGTCAAAACACCTAATGTACAACATGGGCACTATAGTTAATAACAGTATATTGTATCAGGATTTTTGTGGAATGAGTAGATTGTAGCTGCTTTTGCTACATGAGGAAAAATGGATAACTATGTGAGATGATGAATATGTTAATTTGTTCCACTACAGTGGAACATATATATACTACAGATATAGATATGTTATAACATCGTGTTGTATACCTTAAATATACACAATAAAATTTATTTTTAAAACAAAGTTGAATCTGGTACTAGATTGGGGACTAGCAGTTTGGGCATTCTTTGTTTTTTTTCTGTAAAAAGAAAACAATCCAATTTTTATTTTTTAATTTTTTTTATTATTATTATACTTTAAATTTTAGGGTACATGTGCACAATGTGCAGGTTAGTTACATATGTATACATGTGCCATGCTGGTGTGCTGCACCCACTAACTCATCATTTAGCATTAGGTATATCACCTAATGCTATCCCTCCCCCCTCCCCCCACCCGACAACAGTCCCCAGAGTGTGATGTTCCCCTTCCTGTGTCCATGTGTTCTCATTGTTCAATTCCCACCTATGAGTGAGAATATGTGGTGTTTGGTTTTTTGTCCTTCGATAGTTTACTGAGAATGATGATTTCCAATTTCATCCATGTCCCTACAAAGGCCATGAACTCATCATTTTTTATGGCTGCATAGTGTTCCATGGTGTATATGTGCCACATTTTCTTAATCCAGTCTATCATTGTTGGACATTTGGGTTGGTTCCAAGTCTTTGCTGTTGTGAATAGTGCCGCAATAAACATACGTGTGCATGTGTCTTTATAGCAGCATGATTTATAGTCCTTTGGGTATATACCCAGTAGTGGGATGGCTGGGTCAAATGGTATTTCTAGTTCTAGATCCCTGAGGAATCACCACACTGACTTCCACAATGGTTGAACTAGTTTACAGTTCAGTACTGTAAACTACTGTTTCAGTACTGTTTACCAACAGTGTAAAAGTGTTCCTATTTCTCCACATCCTCTCCAGCACCTGTTGTTTCCTGACTTTTTAATGATTGCTATTCTAACTGGTGTGAGATGGTATCTCATTGTGGTTTTGATTTGCATTTCTCTGATGGCCAGTGATGGTGAGCAATTTTTTCATATGTTTTTTGGCTGCATAAATGTCTTCTTTTGAGAAGTGCCTGTTCATGTCCTTCGCCCACTTTTTGATGGGGTTGTTTGTTTTTTTCTTGTAAATTTGTTTGAGTTCATTGTAGATTCTGGATATTAGCCCTTTGTCAGATGGGTAGGTTGCAAAAATTTTCTCCCATTTTGTAGGTTGCCTGTTCACTCTGATGGTAGTTTCTTTTGCTGTGCAGAAGCTCTTTAGTTTAATTGGATCCCATTTGTCAGTTTTGCCTTTTGTTGCCATTGCTTTTGGTGTTTTACACATGAAGTCTTTGCCTATGCCTATGTCCTGAATGGTAATGCCTAGGTTTTCTTCTAGGGTTTTTATGGTTTTAGGTCTAACATTTAAGTCTTTAATCCATCTTGAATTAATTTTTGTATAAGGTGTAAGGAAGAGATCCAGTTTCAGCTTTCTACATATGGCTAGCCAGTTTTCCCAGCACCATTTATTAAATAGGGAATCCTTTCCCCATTGCTTGCTTTTCTCAGGTTTGTCAAAGATCAGATAGTTGCAGATATGTGGCGTTATTTCTGAGGGCTCTGTTCTGTTCTATTGGTCTATATCTCTGTTTTGCTACCAGTACCATGCTGTTTTGGTTACTGTAGCCTTGTAGTATAGTTTGAAATCAGGTAGCGTGATGCCTCCAGCTTTGTTCTTTTGGCTTAGGATTGAGACTTGGTGATGTGGGCTCTTTTTTGGTTCCATATGAACTTTAAAGTAGTTTTTCCAATTCTGTGAAGAAAGTCATTGGTAGCTTGATGGGGATGGCATTGAATCTATAAATTACCTTGGGCAGTATGGCCATTGTCACAATATTGATTCTTCCTACCCATGAGCATGGAATGTTCTTCCATTTGTTTGGGTCCTCTTATTTCATTGGGCAGTGGTTTGTAGTTCTCCTTGAAGAGGTCCTTCATGTCCCTTGTAAGTTGGTTTCCTAGGTATTTTATTCTCTTTGAAGCAATTGTGAATGGGAGTTCACTCATGATTTGGCTCTCTGTTTGTCTGTTATTGGTGTATAAGAATGCTTGTGATTTTTGTACATTGATTTTGTATCCTGAGACTTTACTGAAGTTGCTTATCAGCTTAAGGAGATTTTGGGCTGAGACAATGGGGTTTTCTAGATATACAATCATGTCATCTGCAAACAGGGACAATTTGACTTCCTCTTTTCCTAATTGAATACCCTTTATTTCCTTCTCCTGCGTAATTGCCCTGGCCAGAACTTCCAACACTATGTTGAATAGGAGTGGTGAGAGAGGGCATCCCTGTCTTGTGCCAGTTTTCAAAGGGAATGCTTCCAGTTTTTGCCCATTCAGTATGATATTGGCTGTGGGTTTGTCATAGATAGCTCTTATTATTTTGAGATACATCCTATCAATACCTAATTATTGAGAGTTTTTAGCATGAAGGTTGTTGAATTTTGTCAAAGGCCTTTTCTGCATCTATTGAGATAATCATGTGGTTTTTGTCTTTGGTTCTGTTTATATGCTGGATTACATTTATTGATTTGCATATATTGAACCAGCCTCGCATCCCAGGGATGAAGCCCCTTGATCATGGTGGATAAGCTTTTTGATGTGCTGCTGGATTTGGTTTGCCAGTATTTCATTGAGGATTTTTGCATCAATGTTCATCAAGGATATTGGTCTAAAATTCTCTTTTTTGGTTGTGTCTCTGCCCGGCTTTGGTATCAGCATGATACTGGCCTCATAAAATGAGTTAGGGAGGTTTCCCTCTTTTTCTATTGATTGGAATAGTTTCAGAAGGAATGGTACCAGTTCCTCCTTGTACCTCTGGTAGAATTCGGCTGTGAATCCTTCTGGTCCTGGACTGTTTTTGGTTGGTAAGGTATTGATTATTGCCACAATTTCAGAGCCTGTTATTGGTCTTTTCAGAGATTCAACTTCTTCCTGGTTTAGTCTTGGGAGGGTGTATGTGTCGAGGAATTTATCCATTTCTTCTAGATTTTCTAGTTTATTTCCATAGAGGTGTTTGTAGTATTCTCTGATGGTAGACTGCTGGGTACATAATGAAATGAAGACAGAAATAAAGATGTTGTTTGAAACCAACAAGAACAAAGACACAACATACCAGAATCTCTGGGACACATTCAAGGCAGTGTGTAGAGGGAAATTTATGGCACTAAATGCCCACAAGAGAAAGTAGGAAAGATCCAAAATTGACACCCTGACATCACAATTAAAAGAACTAGAAAAGCAAGAGCAAACACATTCAAAAGCTAGCAGAAGGCAAGAAATAACTAAAATCAGAGCAGAACTGAAGGAAATAGAGACCAAAAAATCCCTTCAAAAAATTAATGAATCCAGGAGCTGGTTTTTTGAAAGGATCAACAAAATTGATAGACCGTTAGCAAGACTAACAAAGAAAAAAAGAAGAATCAAATAGACACAATAAAAAATGATAAAGGGGATATCACCACCGATCCCACAGAAATGCAAACTACTATCAGTTTTGTTTATTTCTGCAAGCTGAGAAATCTGGGCAAAACAGGGCCCTCTAACTCACCCCCAGACCCACTGAGAGAGGCAGGGGAAAAGCACCCTAGATGAGTCACAGAGGCTGTCTATAAAGATTTAGACATGTTTTCTGGGGTGCAGGAAGAGATTGGAGAGCTGAGTGGAGCGGTGGCCCAGGTAGATGGCTGTTTTATGGCCAGAACTTCTGGGAACCATGCAGGGATGGCTGATTTGAGCTCAGCTCAGGCTTCCCACAGGCTTTCTGGCACTGCCCAGAAGAATGTGGTTGCTGCTGCTGCTTATGCGCTGTTATCAAGGCAGCAGCCGCTGTCAGGGCACTCTAAAGAATGAGGTCTGTAATAAGTCACCCTATACTGTGCTAGTCTTGCTTACTAACTATAGCAAGATTACCTCTGGAGGGCATTTACGTAAGTCTCTAAGGTCTCTTTAGGGCTGCTGGGCAAAGTGATCTCGAGGAGCTCTACACCTCTTTTCTTTCCTATGAAATTGCAACAACTTGCTGCACTACAGGGTGTTTATCAGGGCCAGAGACCTGAGTAGAGTTACGCCGCTTGCAGAAGCCCACTGCCCATTCCCATTGACAGAGGGCCCTAAGCAGTGGCTAGAGAACTGTTTCACTAGCTTTCTCCAAACCCCTCTGTAACGAACAGACACCCACTAATTTCCACCTCTTTATACTCATGCCTTTATAAAATTTCTTCCTTTTTAGAGTAGGCAGAATTTCTGAATTCCTTATAATCAACATTATGTGGCAAAAGTGATGGGATGTTACTACCATGGTTGTCTTATATTATGTAAGGCCTTCTCACTAAAATAGTCTTCTTCTCCTGTTGGGCTTGAAGAGGCAACAACCATGGTATGAACTACCTGTTGAGAGGTTCACGTAGCAAGAAACTTCAGGCAGTCTTCAGGATCAGAGGGCCTAGGTCCTACACGAGCAAGGAACTGAATTCTACTAATAACCTAAGTTAGCTTGGAAATAGATCCTTCCCTACTCTGACCTCCACATGAAAACTCATCCCAGATGGCACTGTCAGTTCATTATGGAGAGATCGTGAAGGAGAAAACCCATCTAAGCTGGATCCAGACTTCTGATCCACAGATACTGTAACATAACAAATGTTATCTTACATTTATCTTGCTACTAAATTTGCAATAGCCTATTTTTATGCAGCAAAGAAAGCTAATGCAGCTTTTATCTGCATGGGTAAAATACTGTACATTAATATAATATTTATTAATAATTCAATGGAAAAATGTTAAGGACTGTGATTCTTTACTCAGATTATTCTATTTCTTAAAACAGTTAATTATTTCAAAACTAAATTAGTATGCATTCTTAAAATTATTTTTCTCAAGTCAGAGAAAAGAATCCAAGAAAAAAAATAACATATACCACTCTGTGTCAGTGCATATGTTCCATGAAATAGCAAAAGTTATTACAAATATGCTATTATTTAATTCTCATAATATCACTGCCAGGTAGGTCTTAAAAGGGCCACTAGGTGGCTATGTCATCATTATGTAAAATTCCACCTGTTTTCAGAATGCAAGTTTGTAACCATTCAATTATAAAGTTCATCCTCTACACCAAGAGGAGGGAACATTTTCATCATGTCATCTGCAGTAGCATACCTGTCATAAAGTTCTTCCATGTCCTTCTTCCTCATTTATGGCTATACGTATTCAGATTATCAATTTACATTTGATGGCACCTAAAGTTTTTCTTAAAACTCCTGCAGATCAGCATTTCCTGGGCTCTCCCTTCTGTCCCCATCTCCTGGGAAATTGGCTGCGGCCTTCTCCATGGTGGTGTGGTGCAGAGGAGTGAGCACAGGTGCTTAGTAACACAGGCCTGGTATTAATCCTGCGTCTTCTACTCAATAGCTTTGGGACCATCAGGAAAACTCTAACAGTTTATCGACTCCTTCAACCCCTTTATATAAATTTCTCTTTGGCCAGGCACGGTAGCTCACGCCTGTAATCCCAGCACTTTGGGAGGCCAAGACAGGCAGATCACCTGAGGTCAGGAGTTCGAGATCAGCCTGGCCAACATGGCGAAGCCCCATCTCTACTAAAAATACAAAAAAAATTAGCCGGGCATGGTGGCACGTGCCTGTAATCCCAGCTACTTGGGAGGCTGAGGCAGGAGAATTGCTTGAACCCAGGAGGCAGAGGTTGCAGTGAGCCGAGATTGTGCCATTGCAGTGAGCCGAGATCGTCCCATTGCACTCCAGCCTGGGCAACAACAGCAAAATTCCGTCTCAGAAAAAAAAAAATCTCCTTTTTATGATATTTGTACAGATTATCTTGGATAATGTTCATGTGTGTATCTATAATATATTTATACATATTATATGTATATATACCTATATGTATAGATATATGAATGAGTGTGTATACATGTCTATATCATTCTCAAGCCAGGCACTTTCACACTATTCCTTTCTTCAAAGTCCTACAAATCTTGATGTGAATTCTGTACAGTGGCATAACCTGCCCTAATTTATAATGCATACATGATGGTTAATTTTACATGCTAATTTGACTGGTCATAGATTGCCCGGATTAAGCATTATTTCTGATGGTATTTGTAAGGGTATTTCTGGTTGTATTTGTAAGGGTGTTTCTGGTTGTATTTGTAAGGGTGTTTCTGAAAAAGATTAGCACCTGAATAGCTGGACTCAGTAATGTCTACCTCTTCAAAGCTTGCCCTCCCCCAAGTTGCTGGACATCATCTAATCCATAAAGGATCTGAGTAGGAGAAACGGTTGAGGAAGAAGATATTTGCTTCTTTTCCTGCCGCAGTACTTGAGCTGAGACATGTCACCTCATCTTTTTCTGCCTTTGTACTGGCATTTATACCATCAGCTCCCTGGTTCTTAGGGCTTCAGAGACACACTGACTTATATCACCAGCTTTTGGGTCTCTGGTTTCCAAATGGCAGATAATGGGAAGTCTTAGCCTCCATAATCAAGTAAGCCAATTCCTCATAATAAATACATATCTCTTATTGTTCTGTTTCTCTGGAGAACCCCGACTAATACAATATATTTCTTCAAGAATGTTTTGTGTCTTTGCTATCCTAGGTAGTTCTACTACTCATCCTGTGTTTGAAAAAAGACTTAAAAAAAAAAAAAAAAAGGAAAGTACCTAGGATGGTAAATGCAGTGGTACACACAAGTGTTTCATTACGAGAAAAAGATCTGAACAGCATAAGGTCGTCTCTCATCAAGGACAGCTGAGCCTAGACATGACCTTCTTTACTGGACATATGGAAACTCATATTATCTGCAGCAAGATTTTGGAAACTGAAGAATGAGACTTCAGTAGAGCCAGCTATTGTTTTATTGAAGCAAAAAGAAAACAGAACAAAAACAAAAAATTGTTTCCCAAGACATTGAAATGGCTGACATTTTTTCAGTAATAATCAGAACAATATTTATTTTTATATTTAAAATTCATAGAAAAGTGCCTTACATTTAATAAAAGTTTGTTTCTCAAAGTGATCAGAGGAATTAGATACAGTCTTGAACACCAATATTAATTTGAGGAAAATACACCAAAATACATTAAGTAAATTATTTAAGATCATAGAGCTTGTAAGTGAAAAGATAAAATTTGACCTCAGAAACTCTGAGCATTAAAAATCCACTATTAGCAAATAAATTACTATGGACTTCTTGCTTTAATTTTGTGATGAATATGGGGTGTCACTGGTAAACCAACACATTCTGAAGGATACATTACTTAGTGATAGATTCTTATGTACTTTGCTAGATAACGTGGATATGAGTTGACAAGTTTCTCTTTCTTCAGTCTTTTAAGGGGCAGAGGAAATGAGGAAGAAAAGAGATTACAAAGGAATTACAGCAATACTGTTCTTTCTATAGGAAGGATTAGATATGTTTCCTTTGCAAATATAAAAAAATAATAATAATGTTTACTACTAGTGAAACCAAGGTATTAGGAAAATAATGTACAAGCATCTCTTGCAAGAAAGGGTAAGATTGTTATGAGTGAAATCGTGACTTCCTCAAATTTATATGTTGGAGTTTTTATTCCCAATACCTCCAAATATTATCTTATTTGGAAATAAGGTCTTTGTAGAGAATATAATGTTAAAATGATTTCATTAAGGCATTAGCAGTGGGCCCTGAGCCAGTATGACTGATGTCTTAATAAAAAGGGAAAACTCGGGCACAGAGACGTACATAAAGACAATGTGAAGAGTCATAGGGGCAAGATGCCTTCTACAAGCCAAGGAGAGAGGCATGGAAGAGAGCCCTTCCTTGCAGACCTCAGAAAGAACCAACTCTGCTGGAATCTAGATTTGGGATTTCCAGCCCACAGTACGGCAATACAATTACAGTTTAAATCAGCAGTCTACGATGCTTTGTTATGGAAGCCCTAGCAAATGAATACAAAGACATTCTAAGTAAAAGAAGGGGAAAGAAAGGAAGAGATGGTCTCAGTAGAGATGAACTCAGGTGCAGAATCTGAGTCTCAGCACAAGGGCTACTATGCAGAAGTGGGTAAAGGAATGAGAACACTCAGGAGCTCGGTGGGCACACAGTCATGGGGACTAGGCAGTTCCAAGGATTGAAATACGGATAAGCAGGTCGAGAAAAGTGACATCCAGAGAACTTGTAGATGAGTGCTCCGTGGTTTGTGACATTGAAAAATGAGACAATGCCTGCCTCATAGTCTAGGAAAACCCCAATACGACAGGGAGGCACAGCCATAAAGAGAGTCAAAACCTTGGGATCAGAAGAGGAGGAGTCCTCAAAAGCATTATATTCACATGTATTCTGTAATCCTATAACCCAGTAGCCATATTGAGGTCTATATTTGGAGTAAACTTTTGAATAATTTACACTTGGATCAAAAGCAAACCCAGAGCTCTTCCTTTTATTCAGACTACTTATTTTACTGTGTACGCCCAGGATCCAGGCAATCTTTCCAGACACATCTACTTCCCAGTAATATTTCCCCGAAGAGAAATATTGGCAGCCGAAGACACCAAAAGCAGAAAAATCACATGGATTTGAATTCTTAAATGTGCAGGTGCGTACAGTTTTCACTTGTCTCTGATCCACAGAAATAGCAACATTCGAAGTGGCACTGCCTGGATTCAGCATCACATCCACTGTAGAAAAAATTACCAAGTCAAGTGAAGGATACGGGATAGGTGTGTCTTACAGTATTGAGAAGAGACATATTGAAAATGAAACTTGTGTCGATATCAAATGGAACTTCTGTTGATAGTCAGAGGTTAGTAGGACACTTAAGAAATACAGGGTGTAAGACTATAAAAATTAGCCAAGCATGGTGGCACACGCCTGTAATCCCAGCTACTTGGGAGGCTGAGGCAGCAGAATCGCTTGAACCCAGGAGGCAGAGGTTGCAGTGAGCCGAGACCGCACCATTGCACTCCAGCCTGGGCAACAATAGCAAAAATCTATCTTAAAAAAAAAAAAAAAAAAAAGAACTACATGGTGTAAGCATGTTTGGGGAGGAACACATGAGACTCAGATTATGAGATCTAATAGTAACCACAATTCTGAAAGGAAGTGATTTGAAAACCCCATATCATCTTACCCCAGTAGTACTGGACATCTGTCAGCTCTGAAACGACAAAAGTTTCAGTGATGTTGTTAGAAGCAAATAAGTAAGTACTGACACCTGTCTCTTCTCCAGAGTAGGGAAAGGAAAGGGGGAATACTGGGATTCTATGCACTGGTGAATGAGAGGATGAATCAGACACCTGGTGATTCCCCCTAAGACAGGACCACATCTACAGCACAGGATTTTCCTCCTTCTCTGGCCCACCTCCTCTCCTATATCCTAACCTAAAAAAACCTCCCGCTTCCCTATTGAGCCTTGATACTAAGAAATCCACATTCACAGCCTTCCCCTGAATCCCCTTACCTTTAAGAACTTGCAGCATCCCACTCAGATCTGGTACTCGGAATACACTCTTTAGTTTCTTGGAAACAGATTTTGGCTTCTTCAATGTCCAGCTTTCACTCCTAGTGATAACAAAAATTGATAACCTTTACACCTTTGCCCTATTTCTCTCCATCCAAGATCACTGTCTCTTTCACCTTTCACCATACTTGCTGATGCACTTGGACCCTCTTCCCTGAGGACAGTAGAGGGGAGATGCCTGACACTGGAGCCCAGAGAAATGTGCTCATGTCTACCTGTCTGTGTGTAATCTTGGGAAGGTCTTCCCCTCTGTGTAATCTTGGGAAGGTTTTCACTTCAATGATGTTCGCTTTCTTACTTTTAAAATGCAATAATTAACCCCATGCTTTCTACCTCTTAAAAATGAATATAAAATTAGATAAAATAATAATGCTTTTGTTTGTTTGTTTGTTTGTTTTGAGATGGGGTCTCACTCTGTCATCCAGGCTGGAGTATAGTGGCGCGACCTCGGCTCACTGCAACCTCTGCCTCCCAGGTTCAAGCCATTCTCCTGCCTCAGCCTCCCAAGTAGCTGGGATTACAGTTGCCTGCTACCACATCCGGCTAATTTTTTTGTACTTTTAGTAGAGACAGGGTTTCACCATGTTGGCCAGGCTGGTTTTGAACTTCTGACCTCAAGTGATCCGCCTGCCTCGGCTTCCCAAAGTGCTAGCATTGTAGGTGTGACCCACTGCACCCAGCCAATAATGCTTTTAAAAGATATTCAGTGCCTCTAAAAAACTTATTTAATATTTAGAAAAGTCATTGCCATCTCAGTGGGTCCACCAGGAAGAGGCCAGAGATGTGGGTTCCTAGACAGGTGGTCATTAAGGAGGCCATAGAATCTGTCTCCTGAGTTGTTGAGAGATATCAAAGTAGGATCCTATATTGAAGAGCTAAAGGGTTTCCAAAATCTGTTATCCCAATATGAGACCTAGAGAATAACGTCTGAGGTTTCAAGTTATTTGGGGAAAGACAAATTATGATGACTAAATTAATTAATAGTGGTCTGATTTTCATGTGTTTAAAAAAACTTTGATGTTGCCAAGTAGGTGGGCAACTTTAGACACAAGAATATTATTTTTTCCTACAAGACGGTAAAGTATGTGAGCAAGAAAAGGTTATGCTAGCACCAGGACCAAAGCCACTATTCCTCAAGACTTGAATCTATTTTTCTAGAAATCTAAAAAGCACCACCTAGAAAGTTATTGTTTATTTTATTCTCACGGAGGAAAACAAACATAAAGGCGCCGTCTCTGAAAAATTTGGAGTCTGGCATATAAAAAGGGCAGAGCCTCACTGCAATAAGACAGGCATCTATGCAATATGGAAACAACAGAGACAGAGGTTTGAATAAAGTGAGTGAAGTCATGGGGTTCTGATATTGCAAACTCTTATTCCTAAGGCCTCCGTCGACCCTAACTCTGTGATCTCCCAACACCAAAATTTCTTACAATTGAAAACTTTAATCTGTGACTAGCAATTTGGGACAATTTAATACACAAATTTCCCAGCCTTTTGATTTTTTAAGTTGTTCTGATTGAAGGAAGATATCTCTCAGGACTACAATTCTCTTTTCAGACAAATAAGACCACATCTCTCTTCCACATATACCTTTTCATGACGTCAATCACATCCTGGGGAAAAGATAGAAAACATGAGTCAAGATAGGGTTGCCAGATTTCGAACATAAAAGTGGCTAGTTCAATTAGAATTTGGGATAAACAATATATTTTTTGTTATATATATGACCCTTGTAATATTTAAGATATTCTTATACTAAAAATATTACATTTCTTTTATCTGAAATTAAACTTTAACTGAGCATCCTGTATTTTGTCTAGCAATGCTCAAAAAAGTAATAGGCCCTTCTATCTTACAAAGTTTTATCCACCTTCCCACACTCTTACTATCCCTGGATATGGTGGGAATAAATAGATGGTCACAGACTGGGGACAAAGTGTGGAGATAAGATTCAGACTGACCACTGCAGAGGACTAAGATGAGGGTGTTAGGAAGATGCTTCAAGTATCTCAAGAAGGAATATATTTTAAAAAGAGGGAGGAGCTCTAATATTTTTATACATTTTTAATGAGATAACCTCATTAATTCATTGTGTTTTTATTTTATACATCAACAGACACAAAACAGCTAAATATGTTTGCCCTATATTTTTTCAGGCTTTAGGGATTTAATGATGAAAATTAATAATAAAAGTCCTTAAGAAGTGTACTGTTGCCGTGAGCAAAAGCAAGCAAGCATTTCAACTAAAAGTTTGTCTGGCCTCCATGTACTCACCGTATATGCTGACTAAACTCCACTGTAGGTGATCTCACCCATTTTTCAGTATGAAACAAGCCACAGGACCAAGTAACTGAGTAGGTCTTAAATGTAACTTACTATTTCCCAACTATTTACACCCCACTGTCCCGAATAGTGTCAATTTCCACTTAGTCATCATCTTTGAAACTATAAAATTTTATCCTGGATTCCAACATTTTATTAACCTAGACTAGTTTACATTTTTAACTGTTTTTAGCTATCTTTTCTTTCTCACCATAACCATTATTTCCTTTATTTTTTTGAACAAGTATGTACCAATATATTTGGTCTCCCGCTGTCTGATCTGACCCCCTTTATACCAACAAAGAATTGACCTCCAGTTGACTTCACACCCTCAGAAATAGTTTCACTGCCTGTATTAGCTTTTTTGTTGTTGTAATATCTGACAAAACCAACTAAAACTGGTTTAAATTTTTAAAAAACAAATTCAAGGGGTCAAGTATAATTTTACTCATAGCTACATGTTTAAAATCTTGCCATCAGAATCTGGTTTTTCTTCTAAGAATTATATTTTATACCTATTATATTGACTTGTTTTCAGATTAATTATGGCATCAGCTTGACTCTCCCAGTTTAAATTATTATCCCTGATATGATACCCATCAGAAAAGACAACGGCTCCTTTTACTCATGACAGTAAAATTCTAAGGCATGCAAACCATCGACTCCAATTGAGTCAAGTATATATCTTAAAATAATTACTGTAAAGTTGGTAAAAATGTAAGGGTTGGATATAATGATTTGCCAGAACTGAGTAACATATACATGCCTAATGCTACTAATTTTGTCTACTTTAACCAACTACAGGGAATGAGACAGGGTAGGGATGGTTCCTCAAAAGTTATTATAAAGAAATAATCAAAAGGAATAGAGGTTAGACAGACAAACAAATATTGTCCTCTATGGTCCATTCCTCAGCTGTCTGCCACTTCTTCAGCCTTATTACCAAACTGTTTGCAAAAAAGTCACATTCCTCAGCTCTCTGCCACCTCTTCACCCTTATTACCAAACTGTTTGCAAAACATGGCACAATATAATACAATGGCTACAATAACATTAAAAATAGATAACTTATACCGTATAACCACTATAACTAAAAATAAATCAAAGACCTAAAGATATAAAACTCCTAGAAGAAAAGGGGAAAATTGCATGACATTGGATTTGGTAGTGATTTGTTGGCTATGATACAAAAAGTAAAGGCAATGTGAGAAAAAAATAAATAAACAGATCTTTACCAAAATTAAACTTTAAAAAAATCACTTTTAAGTTATGAAGAACACTATGAAGAGAGCGAAAAGGCAATCTACAGAATGGGAAAGCATATTTACAAATTATATGTCTGATAAGGTATTAATATCCAGAATCTATAAATGACTCCTAAACTTCAACAAGAAAATCAACATCCATTCAGATAAAACCCCTCAACAAACTGATAATAAAAGAGAACATCCTGAAAACTGATAAGAAACATGTATAAGTAATATACAACTAATAATTAATAGTGAAAGTCTGAATTACTTCCTCCTAAAATCAAGAAAAAGACTAGCGTGTGTGGTTTCACCACTACGGTCAACATTGTATTGGAAGTTTTATCAAGTGCAATAAAGAAAAAAAAAAAGAAAGATAAAGAAGAAAAGAGTAAAAATAAAAAGAAATAAGACATCTAGCATGAAAGAGAAGTAAAACTATATTTGGTTTGGTAGAATGATTTATTTTCCTTTGGGTATATACCCAGCAGGGGGATTGCTGGGTCTAACAGTAGCTCTGTTTTAAGTTCTTTTAGAAACCTCCAGACTGCTTTCTACAATGGCTGAAATAATTTACATTTCTACCAACAGAGTACATGTTCCCATTACTCTGTAGCCTTACTAGCATCTGTTAATTTTTGACTTTATAATAATAGCCATTCTGACTATTGTGAGATGGTATCTCGTTGTGGTTTTGATTTGCATTTCTCAGGTTATTAGCAATGATGAGCATTTTTTCATATGTTTGTTGGCCACCTGTATGTCTTCTTTGGATAAATGTCTGTTCATGACTTTTGCCCATTTTTAATGGGGTTCTTTGTTTTCTTGCTTGTAGCAAAGACATGGAATCAACCCAGGTATCCATCAATAGTAGACTGGATAAACAAAATGTGGTACATATACACCATGGAATACTACATAGCCATAAAAAAAATAAAATTTCCGGGCACGGTGGCTCACGCCTGTAGTCCCAGCACTTTGGGAGGCCGAGGTGGGCAGATCACGAGGTCAGGAGATCGAGACTGTCCTGGCTAACAAGGTGAAACCCCGTCTCTACTAAAAATACAAAAAATTAGCCGGGCATGGTTGCAGGCGCCTGTAGTCCCAGCTACTCGGGAGGATGCAGCAGGAGAATAGCCTGAACCCGGGAAGCAGAGCTTGCAGTGAGCCGAGATCGCGCCACTGCACTCCAGCCTGGGTGACAGAGCAAGACTCCATCTCAAAAAAAAAAAGAAAAAAAAGAATAAAATTATGTCCTTTGCAACAACATGGATGCAGCTGGAGGCCACAATCCTAAGCACATTAACACGGGAACTGAAAATCAAGCACTGCATGTTCTCACTTATAAGTGGAAGCTAACTATTGAGCATACGTGGACATAAATATGGAAATAATAGACACTGCAGACTACACTAGGGGAGGGAGGAGGGTGTGTGAGTTGAAAAACTACTGATTAGGTAATATGCTCATTACCTGGGTGATGGGATCTGTATCCCAAACCTCAGCATCACACAATATTCCCATGTAACAAACCTGCACATATACTCCCTGTATCTAAAATAAAAGTTGCAGTTTTAAAATTAACTATATTTATTTACAGACAGCATGATTCAGTATGTAAATGATCTCAAAGAATATACACACACAAACACACAACTACTAAAACTAGTAAAAGTTCAGCATGTGGAATAAATATTAAAGTTTTGAAAGAATAACACCCATGACTCAAGAATTTTATATTCAGAAATTTTGTCCCGCAATAATGAAGGAAATACTTTGCCATAGATGTTAAAAGACATTATTGAGGGGGAAGAAGAGTATATGTCTGAAATTCAGATCTTCACAAAGAGAGAAAGAGCACTGAAAAAGAAGTAAAGGTAAAATAAAATATTTTGTTTTTCTGATTCTCAACTAATATATAAGATAATGGCTTAAAGTAATAATATCAACAATGTAGTGGGTGATTACAGCTTATGGATAAGTGAAATGAATGACAGCAACGTTACTCAAGATTGAGGATACTCTGCTCTAAGGTACCTGCACTACATGTGAAGGGGTATAGTGTTATTTGTAATTAGACTTAGATTAGTTGTAAATGCATATTGCAAACTCCAGGGAAACCACTAAGCCTTTATATATATATGTATAGTGTTATTTATATTTTTAATATATATTTTTATATATTTATAAAAAGTTTATATTTTAAAAATATTTTTATATTTCAAATATATATGTATGTTTGTTTTATATTTATATATATACCTTTAGGCATATTAGTTATATTATTATTAGTTATATTAGTTATATTATTAGGCATATTAGTTATATTTATATATATACCTTTAGGCATATTAGTTATATATAACTATATATAATATATATTAGTTATGTATACTAGTTATGTATATGTAATATATAACTAATATATATTATGTATATGTAATATATAACTAATATATATTATGTATATGTAATATATAACTAATATATATTATGTATATGTAATATATAACTAATATATATTAGTTATGTATATGTAATATATAACTAATATATATTAGTTATGTATATTAGTTACGTATATTATATATAACTAATATAGCTATATTTGTTATGTATATTAGTAATATATAACTAATAAGCTAAGAGGAAAGAAAATTGAATAATATAAAATAATCAATTGAATAATACAAAATAGTTAAAAGTAAAAGAGGGCAGAAAAAGAGAGGAAGGGGAAAAAAAGCAAAGAACAAGTACGGTGAATAGAAAACAGTCAAAAATGGTAGGCGTTTTAATTTTCTGGGGTTGCTGTAACAACGTAGCACAAACTGTATGGTTTTTAAACAACTGAGATTTAGTCTCTCACAGTTCTTGAGGCTAGGTTCAAAATGAGGATATTGGTAATGTTGGTCCTTGCTGTAATCTGTTCCATGCTTCCCTATTAGCTTCTGGTGGTTGCTGGTACACTGATTTTGGGCTCTGAGCTTTCAGAACTATGAGACAATTTTTTTGTATGAGGTTTTAAGTTACAAAGTTTGTGACAATTTCTTACAGCAACCGCAGGAAATGATTACCACTACAGCTGTACCTGAACAGCACACTATATATCAACTGATTTAAATGGCATTCATAGAATATTCCATCTAAAGGCAAATACATATTCTTCTCAAGCTCACATTGAAAATTAACCAAGCTATAACACATTCTATACCACAAAATACACTTTAACAAATGTAAACAATTGAACTCATACAAAATGTTTTCTTACACAATAGAATTTAACTAGTAATCACTAACAGACAGCTGTAATACTCCAAAATATTAAGCAACACTTTAAAAATAGGCTTAGTGGGTTTTATTGGTAAACTGATGAATTCTACCAAAAGTTGGAGAAGGAAATTATCAAAATTCTCCCCAAATTTGTTTCAGAAAATGAAAGGAGATGGACTATTTTGTAACACATTCTATGAGGTCAGTATTACCCTAATCCAGAGCCAAGTAAAGACATTATGAGAAAGGAAAACCAGAAACCAGTATCTCTCATGAACACAGATGCAAAAATTCTCAACAGTACGTTAGTAAAACAAATCCAACAAAATATATATAAAAATTGTGCACCACAAGTAAGTGGGATTTATTCAAGGTATGCAAGCTGGTTCAATCTTTGAAAATTGATTAATGTAATCTCCCATATCAATAAAGAAGAAAAATCATATGATTATATCAACTGAGGCAGAAAAGCTATTTGACAAAATTCACACCATTCATGATAAAAACTCTCAGCAAACTAGGAATAAAGAGGAAGTTTCTCGGCCAGGTGCATCTGAGGTCAGGAGTTCAAAACCAGCCTGCCCAACATGGCAAAACCCTGTCTCTACTAAAAATACAAAAATTAGCTGGATGTGGTGGTGGGCGGCCTGCAGTCCCAGCTGAGGCAGGAGAATCGCTTGAACCCGGGAGGCAGAGTTTGCAGTGAGCCGAGATCGTGCCACTGCACTCCAGTCTGGGTGACAGAACGAGACTGCGTCTCAAAAAAAAGAAAAAAAGAGGAAGTTTCTCAACTTCATTACAAATCTGGAAAAAAAAAAAAAAAAAAAGACTCCTATAGCTAACATCATACTTACAAGTGAGAGACTGAGTACTTTCCCCCTAAGGTCAGAAAAAAGGAAAGGATATCCCCTCTCACCATCCCTACTGAACATTGTACTAGAAGTCCTAGCTAGTGTAATAAAACAAGCAAAGACAAATGAAAACTATACAAACTGCTGGCCGGGCGCAGTGGCTCACGCCTGTAATCCTAGCACTTTGGGAGGCCAAGGCGGGCAGATTGCCTGAGCTCAAGAGTTCAAGACAAGCCTGGGCAACACAGTGAATCCCTGTCTTTACTAAAATACAAAAAAAATGTAGCCAGATGTGGCGGTGTGCGCTAGTCCTGGGAGGCTGAGGCAGGAGAATTATTTGAACCTGAGAGGTGAAGGTTGCAGTGAGGTGAGATCGTGCCACCACATTCTAGCCTGGGTAACAGTACGAGACTCCGTCTCCAAAAAAATACACCAAAAAAAAAAAAACCATACAAACTGCAGAGTATGAAACAATTAACTTTATTCTCAGATGACATGATTCTCCATGTAGAAAATGCCAAAGAATTGATATTAAAAAAAAAACTCTTCTATGACTAATAAGTAATTATAGCAAGGTTGCAATATACAAGATTAAAATACTAAAGTCAGTTTCCTTTCTATGTGCCAGCAATGAAGAATTGAAATTTGAAATAAAAAAAAAATTACAATAGCACCAAAAGCAAAACAGAAAAAACTCTTAAAAAAGGTACAGAATCTACATGTGGAAATAATAAGCTTTTCAGCAGTGTTAGTTATTAGGAAAAAGCAAATCAAAACTGCATTGAGATACCATTACGTTCCCACTAGAAAGGCTGTAACTAAAAAAAAAAAAAAAGAAGGAAATAATCAAGTATTAACAAGGATGTGAAGAACCTAGAAACTTTTTATATTGCTTTTTATAAGCTTTTATATTGTTACTCATATAAAATGAGTAACAACTTTGGAAAATAGTACGACAACTTAAAACTTATACATAAACAACATACAACACTCTTAAAATCTACTCAAGATAAATGAAAACATGTTTGTATGAGGACATGTAAGTGAATGTTTACTGTAGCATTATTCATAATAGTCCCTAACTGGAAAATATTCATATAGCCACCAACTGGTGAATACATAAACATAATATGATATATTCAGATAATGGAATAGTATTAGCAATAAGAGCAAAATGCTGATACATACTGCAATATAAATAAACCTCAAAATATTATGCTAAGTTAAAGACGCCGATGCAAAAGACTACTTGTTTTATAATTCAATTCATATTGAAAGGTCCAGAGAAGCCAATTCTATACAGACAGAAAACAGATAGGCTGCCAGGAGGTGGAGGTAGAAACAGATATTGACTGCAAACAGGCATGAGAAATGTTTTTGATGTGATGGGAAAGTTCTAAAACTGATTTGCTCATGGTACAAAGAATCCTCTCCAAGCTCAAATTTTTACACTGCTCTCATAAGTGAATAATAATGGGAATTTCCCTTGCCATTCATACACTTAATGATCTCTGTGACCCCTGAAATGATGGGCATAAAAGGGGCATGCCGGGCCAAAGGAACCATTTAATGTCACCACACAGAAGAAAGCCTAGAGACTAGGAAGGGAAGGAAAATCAGCCTCTGTGTTTTTCCCCTAGTCTCTTATGTAGGTGCTCCATCCCAAGTCTTACCTGCAGCATCTCTACTGACGATCCCCTCAACCTCCGCTGGAGGTCTGAGATGAGCGTGCTGGCATCCTGCCTCTGCTGGACCAGCTGGTCTGTAGCTGCTGCCAGGTTATCCAGCACATTCACCTCACCTTCCTCCAGCTTTTGCAGCTCTCTCTGCTCCTCATTGTCCAAGATGACTCTCATTTCATTGAACCCTTTCAGAATCTTCTGTCTCTCGATCTGGATATAATTCTTGGGAATGAAAAGAGAAAGAGGCAGTCAGTCTGGCTGGTTGAAGGCCTGCTTTGTATGAGCCTGGGAGACAGGATAAGAACTGTTTTCCTCAGGGAGTTCTCAAAAGGAATAGGAGGCAAAAGCCAATACACAATTTCTGGTGAAGCCATGTTTTTCTACTTTTTAACCTGAGCTCCTCCCAAAGCAATACACTCAAGTCAGTTTTATTGAGGCCTAATCTGAGACAAAATGTGATGCCTGGGTGAGGCTTGGATTGTAGACACCTGTCCTGAACAACTTTGCCTTTCTGTGTCTTAAATCCCTCTACCTGGCCGGGCACAGTGGCTCATGCCTGTAATCCCAGCACTTTGGGAGGCTGAGATGGGTGGATCACAAGGTCAGGAGATTGAGACCATCCTGGCTAACATGATGAAACCCCATCTCTACTAAAAAAACAAAAAATTAGCCGGGCATGGTGGCACATGCCTGTAGTCCCAGCTACTCGGGAGGCTGACGCAGGAGCATCGTTTGAACCAGGGAGGCAGAGGTTGCAGTGAGCCAAGATCGCGCCACTACACTCCAGCCTGGATGACAGAGACTCTGTCTCAAAAAACAAACAAACAAACAAACAAACAAACAAACAAATCCCTCTACTGAAACCCCCTAAACAGGGAATCCTGGGTCTTTCTCCAGGGTGTTTACTGGAAGGATTGGAGCCTCAAACCTGATGACACAAATGGAACACAGGATTCACAGGAAGCGTTTTCACAGATATTTCCCTCCATGCCTTCACTTCCAAATATAGTGTTGATTTATGATATGTCTACTCTCCAGCCCCTAAACTCCAACAGGGAAGGAATTAAATTGAGACCTAATCAAATGACTTCTATGCTTGTTAATTCTAGCACAGCAAAGAGGAAGGGGTCTCCTTGTGATAGAGCCCAGGGTCCTGCCCAGATTCCTGTCTAATTATCCCTTAGGAGGTGTCTCCTCCTGCCTTCCAGGCGGTTCTCTCTTGTCTGATGTCATCTTCCAGCTTCTCAGCCTCTTGATCCTCCTTTATCAGCCTCTGCAGGGCTACCTGCAGCTTTTCCTGTAAGAAAGAAATTATACCAGAGTAAAGTTATGAGCTTTCTCAGCACCTGAATAGAGGACAGCAAGGAAGAAATTGGATGGCTCTCAGAAGAAACTAGTTTACAGAAACAGTGAGGCTGGTGATTAGAACCTATGGCATGGGGGAAAATCTGAGGAGATGAATGTATTCTTTATTCCTGGATGATGGAAGTCACCATCCTCTTATCAAGAGTAGCCTGATTCTTTTCCTAGAGAAAAAGCAGACCCTGCAGTAAGGAAAGACTTCCTTTCATTGCCACTCTTCCCACATCTAACCAGACGTGTTCCCAAAAACACTGTTCTTCTCGGAGGGGCAATGAAAGCTTATCTTACAAAGCAATTCTCCATTCATTCAACTTTTCCTTGCTAAAAATTTGTACTGTTTTTTAAATAAAACAATGTGCAGCAGTGTCCTTTAGGCATCAGAAACTAAGCAAAGAGTATGGAAAGAGATCACAGGGCTCTCCGTTCTATGGTGACAAGGGGAATAAAGCAGGACAAAAAAAGTGGAGATTTCACATTAGGTACCATCTTCTGCTCTCTGCTCTCTCTTCCTCTATCTTGGAGCCTACCTGACATTCCTTGACCACCTCGTTTATGCGGAATGTTTGGTGACCTTGGTGTTCCGGAGACAGTTCACAAACCCAGCAAATGACTTTTCCATCCTCCTTACAGAAGATCTGGAGTTTTTTTCCATGGTGCTCACAGACATCTCTCTTCTGCCCCTCCTGTGGGCTCATCTTGACCTCTTTGACTCTCTCAACTATGTTGGCCAGATGCCGATTAGGTCGGAGGTTCCCAGGCTGGAATCTGGTCTGACACACAGGACAGCTGCTTTCCCCTCTTGAGATGATCACTGACTCCTTGATCTTTGTAGTGATGCAGGCTTGGCAGAAGCTGTGGCCACAATCTAGGCTCAGAGGTTCTGTCAGGAGCTCCAGGCAGATGGGGCAGGTCACCTCCTTCTCTATGTCTACCTTTACTGAGAAATCCATTGCACTACTCCCTTGGCTTCCTTCTGTCTTGACTCTTGAAGTTCTTGGTCACAAACTCCTGCAGTGCTGAGAATGTTGAAGGGGACAAGGTAAGAAAAGAAAGAATAGAAAGAATACTGCTTTTACAGAGATTTAGAACAGGACAAAACATTAATATTTAACAGAGAAAGGAGAAAAGAAAGGCATGAAGAATAAACCAATGACAGAATAAAATGGACTTTGTAGTAATTTCAAACACTTTATTCTTAATTTTTGTCTCAGGACAAATTTCACCCCATCAAGGCAATTATTGTTATTTTCTCTTCTACTGGAGAGGACAAACTGAGGCTCTTCTACCAAGAGCTTCGTGTAACCCATCATTTGTCCTGCCTTTTGTTCCCCAACCCAAAACACATTTTCCATGTTAAATGCACTAAACACACCCCTGCCCCTGGGCTTGCACACAGGCTTTTCTCTCTGAATGGCATGATTGTATCCCCAATATTTGCATGATTCATGAATATTTGCATATTTTTAAGCTATTGAATTGTATTTACATAGCATCAAACACTGCATCAAACATCATTTTTAAGTGTATCATGCGATAATTTCCAGTAAATTTGTGGAACTATATAACTATTACTGTAACCCAATTTAAAATTATTTTTATCACCTGAAAAAAAAAAAAACCCTAATGCCATCACTCCTATTCTGATCCCAAGCTCCAGGCAACCACTACTAATATCCTTTGGGTTTTTAATCAATTGATAAAAATAGAATCATAATATATGTCTTTGGTGTCTGAATTATTTTACTTATACTGTTAAGGTTTATCTCCTCTGACTTTTTTCCCCATGTAAAAAATACCTCCTCAATTAAACTATCAAATCTGTGGCTCCTCAAGGCTTTTGCACTTGCTCCTCTCTCTGCATAAAATGATCCTCCCCCTGATGTTAGCAAGACTCACTCTTACATTTAATTCAATCTCCTCTTAGATGTCCTCTTCTTGGAAGGACATACTATAATTTACTTATAGCAAAACCACCAGTACTGTCACTCACTGCACATTTAGCTTCTTATTTGTACTATGTAATATATAAGATTGTTCTGTAAATGTCTACTTCTTCCTCCTGAAAAGGAATCCGTTCATAGACCTGGGACTGTTTTTGTTCACTGATATATCCTCTATACCTAGAAAAGTGAATCACATACAGGAATAAAACATTTAACGAATATATAAAGCCACAACTTCCTTATCCCTCCATAGATGATTAGACCTTTTAATCAGATTTTCATCTTTTCTTTCCATCAATTAGCAGTTTCCCAATAGCTGACCTTTGGGACCACAATTATGGTTTCCAGTGAAGAAGTGTTTACATCCTAACACATCTACCCATAGCAAGTCCTCCCGTGACCTCACACTCCATCCCCAAAGACATACACACACACCCACACACCACTGCCACCAACACCATAATAGGAAAATAATTTTATCAGGAACAATTTTATAAGCAGTTACAATTTAGAAATCATTTTGACTTCTTTATTCTTCATACAAAACCCTTGAGAAATAAGAATACTCCCTTTCTTCAGGTGTGTCAGTAGAATCAGGTGACTTACAAAGATCACTCATTCTAATCTAATAGGTAGAGTAAGAGTGAATGTACTGTCCCCAAGGTCCTCCTTCAGAGTTCTCTCCACTGCAGCACAGATTTAAACAGACAACAAAGGTAAAGGCTACAAGAGCTATACTGATACCCAGTGCTATTGGGGGTATAGAAATGGAGAGATCCAGACCAGCTATGTAGTTCTGGGGCATGCTGTGGTTTTAAATGTTGAAATTTCACCTTGGCCTGGACATATGGCAAGGATGGTGATAGGAACCTAAAGATGTATATATTTTGGGAAGAGGAAAAGAGGCTAAAATAGTTATAGGATCACACACATGATATAGACTCAATATACATTTCAAAGAAACATCTGTTGGTCATGGGAGAAAAGTCTCAATCCATAAAGGAGGCCCAGTATATTGAGAATATGTAGCAGAGAGATAAAGTCTGTCCTGTTTCTCCCCAAATGATGTTGAAATCCTAATGTGTGAATGTGCTCTTATTTGAAACTAGTATATTTAAATACTATTTAGTTACCATGTGCTCATTAGGGTAGACCCTTATCCAACATGACTGTGTCCTTATCAAAAAGGGACATTTATACACAAGGAATATGCCAGGGTGAAGAAGAAAGCAGAGATCAGGGTGATGCACCTATAAGCCAAGGAATGCTAAAGGTTTCCAGGAAACTATTAGAAGCTAGAAGAGAGGCATGGACCAGAGGCCTCCTTCATAGCCTTCAGAAGGAACCAGCCCTGTCAACACATTTTATCTTGGATAACTAGCCTCCAGAATTGTAAGGCAATATATTTCTGCTATTTAAGCCAACCACTTTTGGTACTTTTTCTATGACAGCTCTAGAAAACTAATACAAGTGCTTACTTTTCTTGATGTATTCATTCTTTTTTTTTTTTTTTTTTTGAGACGGAGTCTCACTCTGTCACCCAGGCTGGAGTGCAGTGGTGCGATCTCGGCTCCCTTGCCAGCTCCGCCTCCCGGGTTCACGCCATTCTCCTGCCTCAGCCTCCAAGTAGCTGGGACTACAGGCGCCCGTCACCACACCCGGCTGATTTTTTTGTATCTTTTTAGTAGAGACGGGGTTTCACTGTGTTAGCCGGGATGGTCTCGATCTCCTGACCTCATGATCTGCCCGCCTCGGCCTCCCAAAGTGCTGGGATTACTGGCGTGAGCCAACGCGCCCGGCCTATTCATTCTTTATTCTAACATTGAAGAAATGTAGCCCCATTGAAACCCTTCCGACCTAAGACAGGTAGACAGACAGACACATAAACAAAATGCATGCTCCCCTTTGAAGGTGGTGCGAATGTAGGAGTTTCTACGACACGGTGAAGGCTAACTAGGTCCATAGCTTCCTTATTTCAGAATACTCTGATTACCTGCACAGAAGCTTTCTTTATCTGTACAATTTAAATCAAAAAAAAAAAAAAAAAAGATGGCCGGGCGCTGTGGCTCAAGCCTGTAATCCCAGCACTTTGGGAGGCGGAGGCGGGCAGATTACCTGAGGTCAGGAGTTTGAGGCCAGCCTGGCCACTATGGTGAGACCCCGTATCTACTAAAAAATATATATATATACAAACATTAGCCAGGTTTGACAGCAGTTGCTTGTAGTCCCCGCTACTCTGGAGGCTGAGGCAGGAGAATCACTTGAACCCGGGAGGCGGAGGTTGCACTGAGCTGAGATCACACCACTGCACTCCAGCCTGGTGACAGAGCAAGACTCCGTCAAAAAAAAAAAAAAAAAAAGATTAAATTAAATTAGTGTGGCTACACAATAAGGAGAAAAACTATAAGGGGTTTAGCCACCAATATCTTTTTTTTTTTTTTTTTTTTTTTTTTGAGACAAGGTCTCACTGCGTTGCCCAGGCTGGTCTCAAACTCCTGAACTGAAGCAGTCCTCCAGTCTTGGCTTCCCAAAGTGCTGGGATTTTTGGCTAGGCATTGGCACAAGCCACCAGGTGCCTGGCCTAGCCAACATCTTTTAAATTTCCCCTGTTCCTTGGGTCAGGAACTACCAATGGAGAAAACAGGTCCTGTTCTTGGCATGCAGAAACCTGGAGAACTCAGAAACATCGTTACCACTTCTTATTTGTCTAAACTCAGAGTTCCTTTTTCAATGACCCACTAAAATGTCCAAGGTTTAGTTTTCCCCACAGTAATGTCCCTTTTTCCAAGAGTTCTAACTCTCTGGTCAATATGTTTCAGATAAGTCATTTTGTAACAGAGGACAAATTTCATAAAGCTACCCCAGTGTCATCTCTTTCTCTCACAGTTAGTTCATCAGTTCTTAAATCCATCATTTTATTGAAGACTGCTCAAAATCATTTTCTCACAGTGAGACCTAATGTGATATCTATTTAAAGTTGCAAAGCCCTTGACAAGAGCACTACAGATACCACATCCTATTGCAGCCCTTTTACTTTGTTGCTTTTGTTTTATTGGTTTTACATTTATCCCGTAGTAACTGCTACCTTTTTGCTACATTAAAACTGCTGGTTTACTTCCTTTTTTTGACTGCGTGTTTACTTCCTTTTCCCTAGTCCAGAGCATAATCTCTTACCGGTATTTAATGTTGATTATATATCGAATAGATAGTTTTTTTTGTTTTTGTTTTTGTTTTTTACTATACCTGTATGCTTTTGTTTTGTGAATTTAGTCAAAAATATTTTTCAAAAATTAAAAGTACAGTTTTATTTATTGGGTCCTGTACTAGACTTGACAATGAATAAATACTAGATATGGACCTTGACAAGATGTACCGCACAGACACACAAGGAGACGGTTACCTGGACCTCTGAAGAGTGAAACAAAGAAAAGGACACATCAGAATATGAGTGACATAGGCATCAAGGTACAAAATGCTCAGAGATAAGATCAAGATAAGACTCAGGAGAAATTACCAACTCCTTGCCTTAACTCTGTGCAAGGGAAAATTGAATAGGGAGTTGAGGTAACTCATGATGAAAAGGTGTACCTAGAATAATAGCAACTTCTAAAACAGGAGTGGATACCAGAGGTTCATTGGGTGCTGCAGAAGTTAAGGGAGACCACCTCTCATATTGTCTTATGCCCAATTTCTGCCTCCAAAGAAAGAAAAAGTAAAAACTAAAAGGCAGAAATGAAATCCACAAGCAGACAGCCCGGGGCCACACCCTGGGCCTGGTAGTTAAAGATGGACCCCTGACCTAATCGGTTTGTTATCTATAGATTCCAGACATTGTATAGAAAAGCACTGTGAAAATCCCTACTCTGTTTTGTTCCGATCTAATTACCGGTGTATGCAGCCCCCAGTCACGTACCCCCTGCTTGCTCAATCGATCACGACCCTCTCACGCGGACCCCCTTAGAGTTGTGAGCCTTAAAAGGGATAGGAATTGCTCACTCGAGGAGCTCGGCTCTTGAGACAGGAGTCTTGCCGATGCCCCTGGCCGAATAAACCCCTTCCTTCTTTAACTCGGTGTCTGAGGAGTTTTTTCTGTGGCCCGTCCTGCTACAAAGGAAGAGTAAGCTGTGGGTACTCAGAAGAACAAGTTCCCTGTGACTGGACCTTCAGAGACAAGAGACCAAAGTGGAGCTGCAGAGATGAGCAGCAGTCTGCCCGTCCTGCGGCCTCTCTCCTCGGACTAACCAGAGGGCTGCTAATTTATCAGGAAAGCTATGGACAGCATCCAAAAAGTTACCAGAAGGCAAGTAAAAGGATACGCTTCAAAAGGGCCTTACTTCTGAAGAGTGAGTACCTAAGACTCCTTCGCCTCATACCCAGATCCAGATAAGGGCTCTCATCCCTGCTGAACCTCATCATGAGGTTGCTTTATGAAAAGTGAAAATAAAGCTTCATTGCACAGGCTTCTTCGGGAGAAAGGAGGAAGGAATTTGCTGCCTCTGAATAAAAGAATATTCTGATCCACGTTGGCAAAATGGAAAAATCAAAATGACAGAATAGGAATGTGGGGTATGATAAGGTTTCTCTTCAAATAGCCGGATCAATCCTTTATTCTTTAATTCACAGTGCCCCCCTCCCCACTTCACTTGTCTTCTCTTTTCTTTCTTTTCTGCTTTTGCTACATGCCCAGACATGTCACAGTACCAGGCGTTATCAGTACCAACTCACATTCCTTTCCTTATTTTGGAAGAAAATTAGTTCTCTAGCTCATCACACACACCCCTTCCCCATCTCCCCTCTCTCCCTCACGTGCCCACCTTATCTAAAGAAAGTTAAAATGTTTAGCCAACTGAGTATAGTTTAGATTGTGTGGCCGACTCCAGCCAATGGGGAAAGGGCACAGGGGTAGGATTTGCGTCAGGAATAAAAACTTTCTTCCTCCTTTGTTCTAGTGCGCTCTCATGGCGACTGGCAAAGAAGAAGCACCCCTCTGCACAGAAATAAAATTGCTTTGCTGAGAAATCCTTTGTTTGAGTGCTCGTCTCCCTTAAGATTCTGAGCTTTATTTCCAACAAGGAAGGTGATGGAGGTACCTAGATTGAAGAAATGAATGGTACCTCTAGGAAACAAGCAAGGCTTTTTGCTTTTGCAAACCTCTCTTCTTTAAAGGTTACCCCTCTCCCAGACTCAGTGCTTTCTTCCTCTGCCATCTCAGCAGACAGTTCACAAGCTGCCTCTTTTTGTTTATGCAGAGCAGCTTCAGAACTACAAATTAAACTCACCCAGACACAATCAATCTATTCTTCTCAAAGCCTCCCATTCTATGCTCCCACAAATTGCTCCACTCACCTTCAGTCCAAAGCAGAGGAGTCTTGAATCAGGGGAGAAGAGTGAAGGCAGGGCAGGAGCTGGTGTAAACCAGATTCACTCACCAAGCCAGAGGGCTGGTCTCCACAAATGAGTTTCCCCACAGGAGCTGAGTGAGAAACGAAAGTTAAGTTCTCAGAAGTGAAAGAAAACAAAGGAAGCTGAACGAGAACTTACATAACAATAAACCCTGGGGAATAGTAATGCTACATTATGTTCTAGCATCTGCTGTACTGGCAAGGCACTCAGTCACTACTTCCTTATTCTTAGTGTGGTTTACTCAAGCAAGAATACTTGAATAAAAAGAATGTGAATTACAGTTATACAGCTTGCCTGAATACTTAGAATTCCAATGCAGTCCTATAATTATTAGTCGAATTTATCTTATATTTAAGACCTAAGCAAGGAAAATAAAGATCCAGAGACTTGGGACCTAGCTTCTTGAAATGCAGTCTGACGAGGAAGATACTCAGTTATAAAGCTCTACAAATTTGGGCTGACAAGATGCGTATTAGCAGCTGACATTGTGAATGGTAAAAAAATTATTTTTATAAATAAAAGGATCTTTAGTGTGAGCCCATTGAAAAAAATGTTCTCAAAATGTCATTAAATCTTAAGAGTCCATCAATTAATTATCACTTCCTGCTCCTAATCCAGACAGACCAGATGAGGATGGATTCCAGAGAAGAATAGAGGTAAAACTGTGTCAGTGTCATGTTACCCAGCCACTGAGGCAGGTGAGAACATGGAAGTTAACAGATGATGCTGTTTAATTATAATAATTCATTGAGTTACTCTCATGCCTTCATAATTTTTCCACTTTTCCCTGCTTCTCTAAGAAAAGTTTGGTCATTTTTACACAATCAATTAAAAAGCAGCACTGAAACATGTTATACGTCATGCACATACTTCTGTACCCTGTTGTCTATCGTATTCTTGTTTAACTGCATGTGCCAGATAATGCCATCAAAAACTGATGGAGGCCCGTGGTGTCTCATGCCTGTAATCCCAGCACTCTGGGAGGCCCAGGTGGGTGGATCACTTGAGTCCAGGACTTCAACACCAGCCTGGGCAACATGGTGAAATCCCATCTCTAAGAAAAATTAAAAAAAAAAAATAGCTGGGTGTGGTGATGTGCACCTGTAGTCCCAGCTACTCAGGAAACTGAGATGGGAGGATGGCTTGAGCCCAGGAGGTGGAGGTTGCATTGAGCCAAGATTGCATCATTGCACCATAGCACTGCAGCCTGGGTGACATAGTAAGACCCTGTCTCTACAAAAAACAAACAAACACCACACAACACACACACACACACCCCCCCAAAAAAAGAAAAAAAAAGGCAACTCATGGAGCTTCCATAACATGGATCCCTGACTGACACTATGGAGCATGGCCATCTTCATACTTTAATCAATGATACACATGTAGGATGACTGAGAAATCAATGTTTATTATTTCAATAATAGATATTTTGGTATTATTTGTTGCTCACAGAATAATGAGCTAATCCTGGCTATAAATTCTTTCCTACTCACTTATATCTATGAGGACCTTATTCAATCAGTTGAAAGCCAGAATAGAAGAAAAAACTGACTTCTCCCTGAGAAGAGGGAATATTACCAGCAGGCAAACTTCAGGTGTGAGCTATAACATTGACTCCTTCTTGGATCCAGAGCCTCTTGGCCTACCTTGCAGACTTTGGATTTGCCAGTCTCCAAAATCACCTGAGACATTTCTCAAGTTTCTTTCCAAATAAATTCATAGTTTAGTGGTTCTATTGCTATGATGAACTTGACTAAGACAGGCATGAAATTTTCTTATTTCTTCTTGCAGATAAATAAGCAAGAGATGTAATTTTAGGTATATTCCATGTTTGAATAGAATATCTTGTTGACATTTGTAGGGGAGTGAGCGCTCAGTGAGTGAATGTGTTTTTTTTGGAGTGCACAGAGTGGAGTCCGAGTGTCAACCACAATGGACAAAGTGAATGAACTTATTTATCCAGAGACCTGTTCTCTGTCCATTATTTCTTCCCTTCTCAGCACTTCCATAGATCTCATAGCCATCCTTTTATTCTCGTCTGGCTTTGAACATCTGAAGTGAACTTTCATCCTGGTCTGATTTATCTCATGAAGTATTAATTGCAGCTGAGAGAAAACAGTAGGAATATTAGGTCCTGACAAGATACCACAAAACCTTGGCCAACAGAAAACCTGAATGCACCACACACAATTTATCACCAGAGTTGAGCATGTTGGCAGGCTCCATATTCTAACCTATGGTCTAAATTGTAGAAAAAATAAATTATTGTTGGAGCTCTGTGTTTTCTCTGTAAACCTTATATATCCTGCTTTCCTGCTTGAAGAGGAATCAAATGAAATATCTCTACCTTTGGGTCCATGGATATTTAACATTTTTCTCTTCAAAAAAAAAGAGCAAAATAAGAGTAAATATGGTTAGAGTCTGAATAATACTTAGGAAGAAAACAGAGAGGATATTTTAAAAAATCGTTTAAAATTTGTTAAAAAATTTACATAATTATTACTTTTTTTTTTTTTTTTGAGACAGAGTCTCACGCTATTGCCCAGGCTGGAGTGCAGTGGCATGATCTCGGCTCACTTCAACCTCCACCTCCCGGGTTCACGCAATTCTCCTTCCTCACCCTCCTGAGTAGCTGGGATTACAGGCATCTGCCATTACACCTGGCTAATTTTTGTATTTTTCGTAGAGATGAGGTTTCACCATGTTGGTCAGGCTGGTCTCAAATTCCTGACCTCAAGTGATCCACCCGCCTTGGTCTCCCGAAGTGCGAGGATTACAGGTGTGAGCCACTGCAAATGTAATCATTACATAATTATTACTAATGCCACATAATATTACTAATTAACAATTAGTAATATTAATTATAATTGTAACTATTAATAATTGTAATTATTAATAATACTAATTATTATAATTATTACTATAATTATTACTGCCACATAATTATTACTAATGCCGGAAGAATATTTGAATTAAACTAGGTGACACAGCAGTTATCTTTACAGCAAGAATGGAACAGAAATGTGACATCAAGATATTCAATTAAAATTAGATTAATAGCTATATATCTTCATATCTATTTAAATATTACTCCTTATATACACCATATTCTAGTAAATCTGAGACAATAAAGAACAAAATGCAAAAGCCCCCTACCTGATTTCATGAAACTGAAAGCTGCGGGGGTACAGTGTGGAGGGGGTATGAGGTTACTGATGATGGAATTAAGTGATAACAAGCTGCCCACTGCAGTGCTCCCCATTGCCTTCTCCTCAGGCATTTTCATTTTCAAACTAAATACTCCTCTCTACCAATGATCCTAGTTCCAGTGTGGACTTCCTGAGATGTTCCAGTAAGGGAAAGCTTAGAAGGGAGGCTATGGTACATGGACCACAGTTCAGCCTTTTGGACCAGTTTTGCATAGTAACCAGAAGTGAAGAGAGAGGAAGGCCTGGCCCTGCTCAGGGATGCAATAGATACTTTGGAAAAGACAACAGCGGGAAGTTGGAGAGTTCTTTGAAAGTGAATAGTTGAAAGAAATAATGTGGTATTTCTTTATCGCTCTCCAGATAAACCTCTTTTTTTTTTTTTTTTTTTTTTTTTTTGAGACGGAGTCTCACTCTGTCGCCCAGGCTGGAGTGCAGTGGCGCGATCTCTGCTCACTGCAAGCTCCGCCTCCCGGGTTCACGCCATTCTGCTGCCTCAGCCTCCGGAATAGCTGGGACCACAGGCACCCGCCACCATGCCCGGCTAATTTTTAATTTAATTTAATTTAATTTTATTGGAGATGGGTTTTCACCGTGGTAGCCAAGATGGTCTCGATCTCCTGACGTTGTGATCCGCCCGCCTCAGCCTCCCAAAGTGCTGGGATTACAGGCGTGAGCCACCGCACCCGGCCCTCTCCAGATAAATTTCTAGCATCCTGTCCTCTCTGGGTTTCGGAGTCTTAATAATATGACATCTCTCCTACCTGCAGCTCCTTTTCTGTTCATAGGTCCTATAAGATTTTTAAGTCCAGACCAGAAATCTACTGCAATTCTCTAAAAATCATTAACTTTGTTCTTCCTTCTCTTTGGGCCATATCTGTCACCCAGAAGCAGAACTCAGCTGTGAGATCAGGAGCAAGAGGAGCACATTGGAAGAATTTCGAAAAAGGGCACCTTTTCTAATTTTTAATACTTGGCTGGGTTAATCTGAAACTATGTCAGAAGAAGTGGCATGATAACAAGATCCTGAGACTCAAGAGAAAAGGGAGATTGGGTGGGAATGCCTCTAGTTCCCATGGCTCCTCCTGTGAACAGCACAGCTACACGGCCGGCTGATTCATTCAGAGGGCGGGACTCAGCAGGCCCTACGTGGAGAAATGCCATTGGCCCATAGTTTATCTTTCACTTTCCTGCCCTGGCTGTGAGCAAGAATTTGCTGCGGTTCCTCTAGGAAAATTCCTTTGTGCAGATCAGGCCCGTGGATTGGTGAGTGAATCCTAACCACGTCTTCCCTGGCCTGTCTTCACTCTTCTCCCCAGAATCACCACTTCTGCACTGGTGTCTGAAGGTGTATTGAGTGATTTTGTGGAGGGCAGAAGTAGGAAGTCTTTGGGACAAAACTGAATTTACCTTGGTGAGTTTAACTTATCTGAAAAGCTGTGCGGGGGTGGGGAAAAGACACAGTTCACAGACTTCTTGCTGCCAGAGCTGACTGAGGGGAACACAGCCGCCTGGCGGGCAGGCAGATTTGAAAGAAGGGAGAGCTTTAAAGTGAAGGGCTTTGTTTCCGGAAGGCTGGTTATTTTTCCATGCTGACTCTCTCCCCATCCCCTCCCTACTCTATACTTTTTAATTGAACTTTGCTGTACAGAGCCAGAATTCTCTCTTTCAGTGTCTTCTCCCAACAACAAGGGCAAAGACAGGGGCCTTGGAATCCTAATGATTTAATGCCTATTAGTTTACTAATATAGTGTTTCTGCATAACTCTACAGGTCAATTCTCATCACCTTGGCCTGGATCTGTGACATCAGCCTTAATGGTGTGACAGCTGTCCAGCTCTGTAGTCCTGTCATTGTCACTGGTAAATGGAGTTCTTTCTCTAGTTCATATTGGTTACAAAGATAATGGGAAAAAAGGCAAGCAGGTTTTATTTCTTGCTAGGAGTGGAGAGTAAGAGAGCTCCTTCTCTAAAGCCCCCTCCCCCAAAACAGTGGAAAGCATTGGCTTTAAAAGAACTGAGTACGGGGAGAGAAAGGAGTGTTAGCCTATAGGGTGGAACTCCAGTTGTGCCACCTCTGTTTATAAACACATGTCTTCATACTGTGTCCGGAATTGGTGGGTTCTTGGTCTCACTGACTTCAAGAATGAAGCCGCGGACGCTTGCGGTGAGTGTTAACAGTTCTTAAAGGCGGCGTGTCCGGAGTTTGTTCCTTCTGATGTTCGGATGTGTTCAGAGTTTCTTCTTTCTGGTGGGTTCGCGGTCTCGCTGGCTCAGGAGTGAAGCTGCAGACCTTCGCGGTGAGTGTTACAGCTCATAAAGGCAGTGTGGACCCAAAGAGTGAGCAGTATCAAGATTTATTGCAAAGAGCAAAATAACAAAGCTTCCATAGTGTGGAAGGGGACCAGCGCAGGTTGCCACTGCTGGCTCAGGCAGCCTGCTTTTATTCTCTTATCTGGCCCCACCCACATCCTCCTGATTGGTCCATTTTACAGAGAGCCGAGTGGTCTGTTTTGACAGGGCACTGATTGGTGCATTTACAATCCCTGAGCTAGACACAAAAGTTCTCCAGTCCCCACTAGATTAGCTAGATACAGAGTGTAGACACAAAGATTCTCTACATCCCCACCAGAGTAGCTAGATACAGAGTGTCGATTGGTGCATTCACAAACCCCGAGCTAGACACAGGGTGCTGATTGGTGTGTTTACAAACCTTGAGCTAGATACAGAGTGCCGATTGGTGTATTTACAATCCCTTAGCTAGACATAAAGTTTCTCCAAGTCCCCACCAGAGTAGCTAGATACAGAGTGTCGATTGGTGCATTCACAAACCCTGAGCTAGACACAGGGTGCTGATTGGTGCATTTACAATCCCTTAGCTAAACATAGAGGTTCTGCAAGTCCCCACCAGACTCAGGAGCCCCACTGGCTTCACCCAGTGGATCCTGCACCAGGCCGCAGGTGGAGCTGCCTGCCAGTCCTGCACCATGCCACGCACCTGCACTCCTCAGCCCTTGGGTGGTCGATGGGACTGGGCGCCGTGGAGCAGGGGGCGGTGCTCGTCAGGGAGGCTCGTGCAGCACAGGAGCCCAAGGGGTCGTGGGGAGGCTCAGGCATGGCAGGCTGCAGGTCCCGAGCTCTGCCCCGCGGGGAGGCAGCTAAGGCCCGGCGAGAAATTGAGCACAGCAGCTGCTGGCCCAGGTGCTAAGCTGCTCACTGCCCGGGGCAGCCGGGCCGGCCGGCCACTCCGAGTGCGGGGCCCACCAAGCCCACGCCCACCCGGAACTCCAGCTGGCCCACAAGTGCCGCGCGCAGCCCCGGTTCCCGCTCGCCCCTCTCCCTCCACACCTCCCTGCAAGCTGAGGGAGCCAGCTCCGGCCTTGGCCAGCCCAGAAAGGGGCTCCCACAGTGCAGCGGTGGGCTGAAGAGCTCCTCAAGTGCCGCCAAAGTGGGAGCCCAGGCAGAGGAGGCGCCGAGAGCAAGTGAGGGCTGCAAGGGCTGCCAGCATGCTGTCACCTCTCAATACAACCCAGGCACACAAAATGGTGGAGATTTTCTTGTTTGGTGTCGTGTGGGGGAGGGGGTAACTTAACACTCTAGTGATATGTTAATGATCTAAAGGCAATTAGGGATTGTCAGTTCCAGTTTTTACGCTGGTTTAGGGGTCTAATTTCCCCCTTGGATCTGGTCAGGGGTCAAGATCTGGACCATGCTGGGCAGTCTGGCTTCTTCTTAAGCAACTTTGTCTATAAATAAAGGGAATAAAGAAAAACGTTAAGAAAAATAACTTTCCCAGTTATTTCATCAGGGCTTCCCTGGTGACAGCATCTGTTTGCCTCTACTAGGGCACCAAGTCCAGACTCAGGGAACTACTGGATTTTCTTAAAAATCATTAACCTTGCTCCTCCCTCTCCATGGGCCGTATCTGCCCCCCAAAAGCAGAGCTTAGGTGAGATACGAAGAGCAGGAGAAGCATGTGGAAAGAATACCCAAGTAGCTGGGATTACAGGCACCTGTCACCAAGCCCAGCTCATTTTGTATTTTTAGTAGAGACAGAATTTCACCATGTTGGCCAGGCTGGTCTTGAACTCCCAGCCTCAGGTGATCCGCCTGCCTTGGCCTCCCAAAGTGCTAGGATTACAAGCGTGAGCCACCACACCCGTCTGGTTAAGTTAAATATTAAAAGCTGAAGCCGGGCACGGTGGCTCACGCCTGTAATCCCAGCACTTTAGGAGGCCGAGGCAGGTGGATCACAAGGTCAGGAGTTGGAGACCAGACTGGCCAATATGGTGAAACCCCATCTGTACCAAAAATACAAAAATTAGCCGGGTGTGGTGGTGCGTGCCTGTGCCCAGCTGCTTGGGAGGCTGGGGCAGAGGAGTCACTGGAACCTGGGAGGCGGAGGTTGTGGTGAGCCGAGATTGTGCCATTGCACTCCAGCCTGGGCAACAGAGCAAGACTCCGTCTCAAAAAAGAAAAAAAAATATTAAAAGCTGATAGAGCCAGTGCCCTTATACAAAGGCTGGAATGTAACAGAAGCCCACTGAGAGTTTTGCCCAGGCCTTTCCTGGGCCTTGAAGCATGACAAGATAACGAAGGAATCGATTAGGACCTGTTTAGGATTAAACAAGTTTTATGGGGGTCTGAAGGAACTCCCAGGCCTCCACAAACAAGTTTATTGAGGGTCTGAAGGAACTCCCCAAACCTTAATGATTTAGCAGGAGAGACAAGATAAGGGTAATCACCCCAGCACCCGGACCCATCTAGATTAAGTAAATTTACTGAGGCGCCAGAGGAAGGTCTTTAAAACTCAGACCTTAGTTATAGATTAGAAGAAGTTAATCACTTATGTTTTTAGATGAATAATGCACACCTATACGTAGACATATAGCTTAGAAGGTATATAAGCTCTGGAAAACTTTGTAATTTTGAGTTGGTCTGGAGATATTTTCCAGGCCTTCTCCCTGTACGCAGAAATAAAAATTCCCTTCTTTCCCAGTAAATCTGCATCTCGTTATTGGGCCGCGAGAAGAAGCAGCCGACCCTCCGTTTGGTCCGGGAACAAAATCATCTCATCTAATATTTTGAGACTTCTCTCTCAAGACTGATATCCATTGCCTCTGTGTTTCTAGTTTTCAAGTCTCCGACATGTGTGGTCCACTGAGTATTTCTCTATCATCACTCTCTACACCATGTCTATACCTTTAGGCTCCAATAAATGTCCTTGGCAAACTTTCAGGATGAGACTCCTCAGAACCTCCCAGCTGTTGTGGATTCCTCTACTTCCACACCCCAATTGCTCTGAGTATTAATTGGATATATGCTGTTATCTCCATTTGTCATTGATTAACCAAAAGAGTGGCAAAGAGGCCAGTGAAAGAGGACCCTGAATACGAGGTCATCTCAGGTCACCATATTGAAGATAAATAATTTTTGTAAATCACTTATTATGTCTATTTATACATTTGATGAAACAGTCATTCACTCTGCTGATAATAAGAGCAATCATTGCAAATGTACAGTGAGTGGTGAGATTTGTTACACTGCACATAAGGTAGTCAGAGCAGGTATTTTTGATAATATAACATGTAAGGAGAGAATTTAATAAAATCATACTAACATCAGAGAAACATTTCATGCTGAGAGAAGAGCAAATGTGAAAGCCCTGAGGCATAAGCTGTTTGGTGATTTTAATATTGAGGATGTGTTTTGGCGTGGGAAAGAAAAGCCAGGAGAGATGATGGGTCACACAAAGATCTTGGTAGAAAAGACCTCAGTCTGTTTTCTATTCATTGAAAGTAAAGAAAAATGATAACCAATGCACAGATAAGAACAGAATTTGTCATATGACATGAACTGGCAGTAAAGTATTTAAGGTGATTATGAAAAGCCCTTATTACCAGGTAACCAAACACCTTTTCTTATTTCTCCCCTTTTTTTTTGTCCTTAATTATTTTCATCTTGCCCATTTTCTAATTGTGCACAATCAATATCCTTTCTATTTCTACCTTTCTTACTTGGTCCCATTTTAACCTTCCCAATCATGCAGGGATCTGTGAACAAGAGGAACCTCAGCAGCCAGGACAGGCAGGAGCAGTGGAATAGCTACTATGGCTTCTGGAATCCTGGTTAATGTAAAGGAGGAGGTGACCTGCCCCATCTGCCTGGAACTCCTGACACAACCCCTGAGCCTGGACTGCGGCCACAGCTTCTGCCAAGCATGCCTCACTGCAAACCACAAGAAGTCCATGCTAGACAAAGGAGAGAGTAGCTGCCCTGTGTGCCGGATCAGTTACCAGCCTGAGAACATACGGCCTAATCGGCATGTAGCCAACATAGTGGAGAAGCTCAGGGAGGTCAAGTTGAGCCCAGAGGGGCAGAAAGTTGATCATTGTGCACACCATGGAGAGAAACTTCTACTCTTCTGTCAGGAGGACGGGAAGGTCATTTGCTGGCTTTGTGAGCGGTCTCAGGAGCACCGTGGTCACCACACGTTCCTCACAGAGGAGGTTGCCCGGGAGTACCAAGTAAGAGACTGGGATGGAAGGAAGAGAGGGCAGAAAATGGGACCAGATGGAAAATTTTCACTTTGCCTTTGACATTAACTGCCTTGTCATGATAGACCTGAGACCGGGGATTATTTTTTTCATGCTATGCTTAACTTCTGAGGCTTTAAGGATGGTTTTTTGCATTTCACCCAATTACAGGAGAATAATCCTAGAGTATATATTCCTGGCCGGGAGTAAATATTTTGTACCGTGGGTTAGATGGGTAGAGATTTGGTGTCCAAGAAAAGCTCTGATTACCCCTTTCAGCAGGAGAGTAACTGGAGTGGGTTGAGATGTAAGTTTTTTCCTTGCTGCAGGATCAGTTTTTTCTTCTAGGACAAAAAGAATCAGTCTACTCATGGTGAGGAGATGGGGAGGTCTATTACCTGAGATGTAGGGAACACATTCACCAATGTAAGTTTTCTTCCAAGTCATGGATTCTCATTGCCATTCTCACAGTTTCTGCAAATTTGTTTCTTCTGAGATCAACCTGATTTATTTCATGTTTATACTCTATCTAGGTGCTGGAAAACCTCATAGCTTGACTATGGTGTGATTCCTTTCTCACAGGTGAAGCTCCAGGCAGCTCTGGAGATGCTGAGGCAGAAGCAGCAGGAAGCTGAAGAGTTGGAAGCTGACATCAGAGAAGAGAAAGCTTCCTGGAAGGCAAGAGGATGTGGTTCCCGAAGGCGTTAGCTAGAAATCTGGGCAGGACCATGGGAAGGAGCTTTCTTCCTCTTTATTCCCTGACACTTCATAAGTCCAGAAGTCATTTGATTAGTCCTCTTCATCCTTTCCCTGATGGGGTGTGGTGGCTGGGGAGTGAATATGTCACAATGAACACAGTAGGGAGCTATTTACATGAAGGATCTCTCTGGTGAGGATGGCTAGTGAATCCTGCATTCTATTTTTGTGCTACTTTTTGAGTCCGTGACTCTACTTGGGGAAGACATTTGGCAATGGCTCATGATTCTGTCCTCAGTGTTCAACTTTTGGCAGGGAGTTTGAGCTTGGGCTGAGAAGTAATACAGGCAGGCATGAGTGTCCTGCATAGCTGTGTGAAAGGTAAGCTACATCCAGGTAACCCATTTTGATGCAGGATGAACCTCAATATACCCATTCAAGGTCATTGTTTTAAAATGTCACGAAGGAAAAGAAATAGGAAAAGTCAGCTTTCCTAAGACCTACTCTCCTGCTACTATGTCCCCTCCTTGTGAGAACTCCCCAAAAGAAACAGCTCTTTTTCTGGCTAACAGCCTCTGCCTGGTAGACTGAGTGCCCCTTTCTCTTCTCTTATCTCTGAAGACTCAAATACAGTATGACAAAACCAACGTCTTGGCAGATTTTGAGCAACTGAGAGACATCCTGGACTGGGAGGAGAGCAATGAGCTGCAAAACCTGGAGAAGGAGGAGGAAGACATTCTGAAAAGCCTTACGAAGTCTGAAACTGAGATGGTGCAGCAGACCCAGTCCGTGAGAGAGCTCATCTCAGATCTGGAGCGTCGGCTGCAGGGGTCAGTGATGGAGCTGCTTCAGGTAAAAAGTGGAAAGAAGCCTGAGCACTGAGATTAAAGAAAAGTGAAGGCTATTTCCTTCTCTGCGTTGCTGTGCTTTTTCTAATATTAACAATGTTCTCTGCAGGACCGCTTTTCTGAATCAATTGCTGAAATTATAAGAATAATTGAATGTAGAAGTAGCAAGAGATAATCCCATTTTTATTAATTTATCCAGAGCAGTAGAAAAATTTGACGTAGTAGAGATGATCAGTTAGCTCTAGTCATGTTTGATAGGTTCCTATTCTCTGTATTCTAGTGTTGAGACTTATCAGTGCAGCTTTTCATTGCTCAGCTTAGCCACTGGCAAACAAATACACGTCAAAATACAAGATGCTTTTTATTTTTTTCCTTCATGGAATTAATTGAGACTTTTTCCTCTTTTTTAATTTTCTGAAAAGAATTAAATAACTGCTATCATTTCTTCTTTATATGCTCAATAGAATTCACTAGTAAAGGCCGGGCGCGGTGGCTCACGCCTGTAATCCCAGCACTTTGGGAGGCCCAGGCGGGCCAGTCATCAGGTCAGGAGATTGAGACCATCCTGGCTAACATGGAGAAACCCCGTCTCTACTAAAAATACAAAAAATTCTAGATCCCTGAGGAATCGCCACACTGACTTCCACAATGGTTGAACTAGTTTACAGTCCCACCAACAGTGTAAAAGTGTTCCTATTTCTCCACATCCTCTCCAGCACCTGTTGTTTCCAGACTTTTTAATGATTGCCATTCTAACTGGTGTGAGATGGTATCTCATTGTGGTTTTGATTTGCATTTCTCTGATGGCCAGTGATGATGAGCATTTTTTCATGTGTTTTTTGGCTGCATAAATGTCTTCTTTTGAGAAGTGTCTGTTCATGTCCTTCGCCCACTTTTTGATGGGGTTGTTTGTTTTTTTCTTGTAAATTTGTTTGAGTTCATTGTAGATTCCGGATATTAGCCCTTTGTCAGATGAGTAGGTTGTGAAAATTTTCTCCCATTTTGTAGGTTGCCTGTTCACTCTGATGGTAGTTTCTTTTGCTGTGCAGAAGCTCTTGAGTTTAATTAGATCCTATTTGTCAATTTTGGCTTTTGTTGCCATTGCTTTTGGTGTTTTAGACATGAAGTCCTTGCCCATGCCTATGTCCTGAATGGTACTGCCTAGGTTTTCTTCTAGGGTTTTTATGGTTTTAGGTCTAACATTTAAGTCTTTAATCCATCTTGAATTGATTTTTGTATAAGGTGTAAGGAAGGGATCCAGTTTCAGCTTTCTACATATGGCTAGCCAGTTTTCCCAGCACCATTTATTAAATAGGGAATCCTTTCCCCATTGCTTGTTTTTCTCAGGTTTGTCAAAGATCAGATAGTTGTAGATATGCGGCATTATTTCTGAGGGCTCTGTTCTGTTCCATTGATCTATATCTCTGTTTTGGTACCGGTACCATGCTGTTTTGGTTACTGTAGCCTTGTAGTATAGTTTGAAGTCAGGTAGCGTGATGCCTCCAGCTTTGTTCTTTTGGCTTAGGATTGCCTTGGCGATGCGGGCTCTTTTTTGGTTCCATATGAACTTTAAAGTAGTTTTTTCCAATTCTGTGAAGAAGGTCATTGGTAGCTTTATGGGGATGGCATTGAATCTGTAAATTACCTTGGGCAGTATGGCCATTTTCATGATATTGATTCTTCCTACCCATGAGCATGGAATGTTCTTCCATTTGTTTGTATCGTCTTTTATTTCCTTGAGTAGTGGTTTGTAGTTCTCCTTGAAGAGGTCCTTCACGTCCCTTGTAAGTTGGATTCCTAGGTATTTTATTCTCTTTGAAGCAATTGTGAATGGGAGTTCACTCATGATTTGGCTCTCTGTTTGTCTGTTGGTGGTGTATAAGAATGCTTGTGATTTTTGCACATTGATTTTGTATCCTGAGACTTTGCTGAAGTATACCATTTGACCCAGCCATCCCATTACTGGGTATATATCCAAAGGACTATAAATCATGCTGCTATAAAGACACATGCACACGTATGTTTATTGTGGCATTATTCACAATAGCAAAGACTTGGAACCAACCCAAATGTCCAACAATGATAGACTGGATTAAGAAAATGTGGCACGTATACACCATGGAATACTATGCAGCCATAAAAAATGATGAGTTCATGTCCTTTGCAGGGACATGGATGAAATTGGAAATCATCATTCTCAGTAAACTATCGCAAGAACAAAAAACCAAACACCGCATATTCTCACTCATAGGTGGGAATTGAACAATGAGATCACATGGACACAGGAAGGGGAATATCACACTCTGGGGACTGTGGAGGGGTGGGGGGAGGGGGGAGGGATAGCATTGGGAGATATACCTAATGCTGCATGACGAGTTAGTGGGTGCAGCACACCAGCATGCCACATGTATACATATGTAACTAACCTGCACAATGTGCACATGTACCCTAAAACTTAAAGTATAATTAAAAAAAAAAAAGCACAACAGAAGAAAAAAAAAAAGAAATGCAATAAAGCTAGCACCCCCAGGGGCATCCTTCAACCAATGGGGTTGGGAGTTGATGGAGAAATGCCTCAGCTCTCAGTGTTTCGGGCAGAGATTCTGGGGCATTCCCAGGAGGTTTGGTGGGATCATGATCCCATAATGCCCAGAAACAACCCCAACAGCTTACTCGTACATTGGCTTCTCCTCCTCCCTGTCTCACCTCCCTGCTCCCTCATTCCTGCTTCCTGGGGTCAGGTAAATGACCTGGACCCAGGTCCTTGTCTCAGGCTCTACGTTCAGTGTTTTTCATGCTGTATTCCTCGGAACCCCAGGGCACCTTAGGATGTGTCTACCCCTCTCTCACCTGCATTTGATTTAATGCTCTGTTGTCATCATCTTGAAATGTTTAATAAATTTTGAACAAGGTGCCGCATATTTTCATTTTGCATTGTACCCCACAAATGAAAAAAAAAAAAATACAAAAAATTAGCCGGGCGTGGTGGCGGGCAGCTGTAATCCCAGCTACTTGGGAGGCTGAGGCAGGAGGATAGTGTGAACCCGGGAGGCGGAGCTTGCAGTGAGCCAAGACTGCGCCACTGCACTCCAGCCTGGGCAACAGTGCGAGTCTCCATCTCAAAAAAAAAAAGAAAACTGCTCTCATCCCAATTTTCAAGAATACAATACATTGTTAACTATAATTGCCACATTCTGCAATAGATCTCTTGAAGATAGTCACCTTTTCATTCTCAAGTTGGTATCCTTTTACCAATATCGGCCTCAACTCTCCCTATACCCCAGCTCCTGGAAACCCCTCTTCCACTCTCTACTTTTATGAGCTCAACTATTTTTTACATCTACATACTAAGTGATATTATACAGTATTTGTCTTTCTGTTCCTGACTTACTTTACTTAAAGTCCTCCATGGTGTGAGATAGTCTTCTGCATATGGCTATCCAGTTGTTCCAACACAACTGAGAATGGTCCTACCACTGAGGGCAACCTGGCATTTAGATGGCTCGTCGACTGAGTCCACTGCACAGATCTAGAGCCTAGGCTGTGAGATACGGCCTGGAGGCTTATCCATAGATACCAGTCTGGAGTCTGGTGTCTTCAGACCTGCCAGGCTGGGTTTTACTAGGTTGAGCCCAGTGTTAGGGTCTGAGGTAACGTTTGGTGCTCATTTTCCCCTCTTTCTCCTTGTGGAGGGTACCTCTCACACGCTATGCTGCCTAGAGTTGTAAGAGGGGTGAAATGGAAAATGTAAAACTGTCCTTCCTACATTCTTCCATGAGTCTTTTTCTTCTTTCTGTGTTATACCCAGATGCTGTATGCTCCCACCCTATTTCTTAGTTCTGGTGAGGTGTTTTAGTTCTTGGATGGTTGTTTAAATTGTTTTTGGGGGGAGACAACTGCTAGAGACTCCTATGATACTATTTTGCTGACATCCATCTGCAATTCCTTTCATTTCTATCTACGGCACACACACTTATGTCTCCTCTTTTATTCCTGATTTTGGTGATTTGTTTTCTCTCCCTTTTTTTGTCCTTTTAGTTATATTTGGTCAATTTTGTTAACTTTTACGAAATTAAAAAGGCTTTTTGCTACATTGATTTTATCTTTTTTTTAACCTTTCTGTATCGTTTCTGCTCTGATCTTTATTATTTCATCTTTTTTGTTGAGTTTTTTGTTGTTCCTTTTCTAATTTTTCTAAGGTGAAATCTTAGATGCTGTGAAATCTTTTTTTTTCTGATATAGTGTTTAATAAATGAATTGCTTTAACTATATTTCATACATTTTAATTTTTGAGTTTTCATTTGGCTCAATGTATTTTCTAATTTTCTTTGTGATTTTTTGGTTTACTCTTGGGTTATTCAGAAAAGTAGTGTTTAATTTTAAAGCATTTAAGAATTTTTTTAATGTTTCTTCTGCTGTGGATTTCAAATCCCATTCCTTGGTAATCAGATAACTTATTTTATCATTTGTTAATGTATTGAAACTTATCTTATGGTATGGAACATTACATGAGCAGGAAAATGTTTTATATGCATTTGAAAAGAATATGTATTCTGCATTCATTTGGTGAAATAATCTAAAGATGTCCATTAGGTCAAGCTAACTGATAGTGTTAGTCTTCTATATCCTTTATGGTTTTTATACTAGTTTTTCTATTAATTACTGAGAGTAAATTATTGAAATCTTCGCCAGTTGTTATTGAGTTGTCAGTTTTCCTTTTCTTAATTCTTTATGTATTGTTTTCAGTATTTTGAAGCTTTGTTGTTAGGTGAAGATACACTAATATTGTTATTTCTTCTTGACATATTGAACCTTTCTTTCATTATGAAATATTCCTGTTATTCTCACATAGCAATTCTTGCCTTAAAGTATCTTTGGTCTAATATTAATATATCTACTTGAGTTGTCTTATGGTTACTGCTTGCATAGTATATATATTTTTATTTCTACTTTGGGTTTATTTATGCTTTGAATCTAATATATGCTCTCCTATAGGTAGTGATAACCGAATCTTCTTCTTTACCCAGTCTGTCTGACAGTCTCTGACTTTTCATTTGGGTTTTCATTATAACATTTAATGCAATTATTGGTATAGTTTTACTTAAATTTACCATTTTGCTATTTGTTTTCTATATTTCTCCTGTCTTTTTTGATGTTGTTATTTTCTGCATCCTTAACTGGCTTCCTTTGTGTTAAATAAATATTTTCCAATGTAGATTTTTAGTTTTTCTCTTTTTCAGCTGTATGACATTAGTACTCTTCCTAGTGCTTGCTCTAATGATTACAATATGCATCTTGTCCTATCATAGCCACCTTCTGATTAATAGTAACTCAATTCCAGTAAAATACAGAAACTTTCCTTCAATATTGCTTCATTTTCCTCATCTTTGGTTATCATTTTGTCATATATCTCACATGCATATATGTTATAACCTATTAATATAGTATTGAATTACTTTGTAATAAACAATGTCTTTTGAAGTTATTAAGAAAATACTTGGGGAAATAAACTATAGATTCTTTTATCTTAACTCACATTTTATAGTATTTCCATTTTGTTTAGGTTTATTATGAATTTGGGTAAATCTTTGGAGGAAATTAATTTCAACTGAAGAAATGTTAAAAAATATTTTTGGGAAGAAATATTTATGGGAAGAAATATTTTGCAGGGGCTCACACCTGTAATCTCAGCAATTTGGGAGGCTGAGGCAGTGGATCACCTGAGGTCAGGAGTTCAAGACCAGCTGGCCAACATGCAGAAACCCCATCTCTACTAAAAATACAAAAATTAGCTGGGCATGGTGGCACGTGCCTATAATCCTACCTACTTGAGAAACTGAGGCAGGAGAATCGCTTGAACCTGGGAGGCAGAGGTTATATTGAGTCGAGATGGCACCACTGCACTCCAGCCTGGGCAACAGAGTCAGACTCTGTCTCAAAAAAAGAAAGAAAAAAAGGAAAAAACATTTTTTCTCCATCTTCCAGCAACAAATTCTCTCAGTCTTCATCTGAGAATATTTTTTTCTTCATATTTGAAGAAAATTTTTGCTTTATATGGAGTTTGGAGTTGACAGTTTCTTTTAGTGCTTTCAATAAGTCACTCTAGTCTTTTCTCTCATCTATTATTTCAGATGAGAAGTCAGCTATTAATCATGTTGAAAGCATTCCTTATATAATGATTAATTTTTCTCTTGCTGCTTTAATTTTTTCTTTGCTTTGATTGTAGCCTTTGGAAGTTTTTCTATGATATGTGGGTCTCATATTAGTTATTTAACTTGGGGTTCATTGAACATAGATTTAGATATTAATATAGATGAAATATTAATTTTTATAGAATGTAAACAATTTTTCCCCAATTATTTTTTTCTACTTGAAAATGTAGCAACATACATGTAATAGATCTTAAAACAGGTTTTAAAAACCTTTTCCTCTCTTCTTTCCTTCTGGAAGACCTATTACATGTACATTGCTACATTGTGACATCTGACATGTCTTTGAGGCTCTTTTTATTTCTTAAGTCTTTTTTCCCTCTGTTCTTTAAATCAGAAAATTTTTATTGATGCAGCTTTTCAGGTTCAATGATCTTTTTGTGTGCTGTGGAGCACTTTTAGCAAATATTTCATTATTGTTATTTTACTTACAATTTTCAGAATTTTTATTTCCTTATCATTTCTATCTCTCGAGCATATCTATTTTTTGAGTCATTGTTTTTATACTTCAATTCTTTAAGCATAGTTCTCCTTAGTTTTTTAACCTATTTGCAATAGTTGCTTTGAAGTCTTTATCTTCTAGCTCCAACATCTGGGGTCACTTGGGGATATTTTCTATTTATTGTTTTGTGCGGTTTTTTTGTGTTTTTTTTTAATCCCCCTGAGCTGTGGTATTCTATCTTGTTTCTTTGTATGTGTACACATTTCTTTTGTAAATAACATATATATATTTTAGACAGAGTCTCACTCTGTTGCCCATGCTAGTATGTAGTGGTGCGATCTTGACTCACTATAGCCTCGAAATCCTGAACTCAAGCAATCCCCTCACCTCAGACCCCAGAGTAGCTGGGACTACAGCTCCGCACTACCATGCTCACCTAATTTTTGTATTTTTTGTAGAGATGGGATTTCACCATGTTGCCCAGGCTGGTCTCAATCCACTTGCCTCAGCCTCCCAGAGTCCTGGGATTACAGGAATGAGCCACTGCAGCTGGCCAAAACATACATTTTTGTTACTTTGTTGTTTCTGAGAATTCCCATCCTCTAGTCTCTACCCAGCAAGAAGTGTTTCTGTATCTTCGTTTAGTTACTTCCCTGTGGTTGCTAATGTCTCTGCTGTGTTTAAAGAAAGCTAAAATATAATTTTTAAGTGTGGCATCCTAGCTTTGCCTTGTGTGTCCATGTATCTTTGGTTTGCCTCTAATCTCAAATATAAGTTACGTTCAATCCCCTCAAGGCAGTAAAGCTTCTGTCGTCTCCTGATAAATCTATGCTTGGGTAAGTGAGATTGCCCAAATTAATTCAAAGTTAAGGCTGTTAAAAAATCTGCTACAATTTACTCACTGATATGTTGTTTCACTTATCCTTTCCATATGTGTGTGTCTTTAGCATGGCCAGGGTTGCATATAACTTACTTAATATATGTAATTCCTGTTGTTTCCAGCCACAGTGCAGTAGTGCTTTTAAGATGGGCATCTGGGCTGGGCGCAGTGGCTCATGCCTGTAATCCTAGCACTTTGGGAGACCGAGGCGGGCGGATCGAGACCATCCTGGCTAACACAGTGAAACCCCATCTCTACTAAAAATACAAAAGAAAAAAAAAATTAGCTGGGTGTGGTGGTGGGAGCCTGTAGTCCCAGCTACTCGGGAGGCTGAAACAGGAGAATGGCATGAACCCAGGAGGCAGAGCTTGCAGTGAGCTGAGATCGCACCACTGCACTCCAGCCTGGGTGACAGAGTGAGACTCCATCTCAAAAAAAAAAAAAAAAAAAAAAAGATGGGCATCTGATCCAACACAGACAAATGCCATGCAAGCCTAAAAGTTTTTTATGTTAAAACTTAGAAGTTCTCCTTTCTGCTGGGGTTTATATCAGGAGAGTTACATTTCCTTCATGTACAGAGAATAAACTCAATGTAGAGGAATAGGGAGAATTTGGAGAAGGACATTGATCATATTTTTGTTTTTTGTTTTCAGATGAAGTCTCACTCTGTTGCCCTGGCTGGAGTGCAGTGGTGTGATCTTGGATAACTGCAACCTCCGCCTCCTGGGTTCAAACAATTCTTGTGCCTCAGCCTCCTGAGTAGCTGGGATTATAGGCATGCGTACGTTTTGAAGAGACGGGATTTCACCAGATTGGCCAGGCTGGTCTTGAACTCCTGACCTCAAGTGATCTGCTCACCTTAGCCTCCCAAAGTGCTGGGATCACAGGCAGGAGTCACTGCGCCCAGCCCATAGACCAGATCTTGATGACAAGGTTTGAGTTTCAAAATTCAGCTGTGACTGAAATTGTAATTACCCTTTCCAAAATTTTTTTCACCACTTAATCCAGTTTTATTTGGTTTATGTTACATACGACATAAAAGTACTAATACAAAAAGCAAAACTATTTGATTGTATGTGTAGATCCAGCTATTGGCTTTGTTCTTGAAAAAAAATCTATGTGGAAAAATTGTGTCTGGCATAAAGGAGACCAAAGACATTGCATTGGTACATATCTGCTAAAACAAAACAGTATTTGTGGTGATAAAGAGGAGTAGATAAAGAGGTGATAAAGAGGAGTGGTTTTAGTAGATTCCTAAAACCATTAAGAATGTAAACTAGCTGGGTGCGGTGGCTCACGCCTGTAATCCCAGCACTTTGGGAGGCTGAGGCAGGCGGATTGCCTGAGGTTGGGAGTTCGAGACCAGCCCGACCAACATGGAGAAACCCTGTCTCTACTAAAAATACAAAAATTAGCCAGGCGTGGTGGCGCACACCTATAATCCCAGCTACTCAGGAGGCTGAGGCAGGAGAATCGCTTGAACCCAGGAGGTGGAGGTTGCGGTGAGCTGAGATCGCGCCATTGCACTCCAGCCTGGGAAACGAGCGAAACCCCGTATCAAAAAAAAAAAAAAAAAAGAATGTAGACCAAACTGTCCTGTTAGAGACTAGAGTTCAGAGTAAATGTAGTTTTTAGGACAATGACTGAGTAGATATTAGTAATATTATGGACAATGTGGTATAAGAGAGAAGACAGTATGGTTGGTGTTACATAATAAAAATTCGTAGTTGTTGGTCCTTGTTGCTCCTTCACTACTGAATGTATTAAACTGCATTTAAGTGACAAACTTGGGTAAAAGTAGGGAATTGGAAATCAGTTGCACATATGTGTGTCAAACTTAAGGAAGTGAATGAAGTCAGTTACAGTTAATGTCTAAAATGAAAAGAGAGCAACCTTAAGAAGTATGTAGGCCGGGTGTCGTGGCACATGCCTGTAATCTCAGCACTTTGGGAGGCCAAGGCAGGTGGATCACTTGAGGTCAGGAGTTCAAGACCAGCCTGACCAACATGGTGAAACCCCATTTCTACTAAAAATACAAAAAATTAGCCGGGTGTGGTGGCGGGTGCCTGCAGTCCCAGCTACTCGGGAGGTTGAGGCAGGAGAATGGCTTGAACCCGGGAGGCGGAGGTTACAGTGAGCCGAGATCACGCCACTGCACTCCTGGGCAACAAAGTGAGACTCCTTCTTAAAAAAAAAGAAAGAAAGAAAAATATCTATACTTGTTTAGTACACTTGTTTGCTTATACCCTCAGCAAAGGCCGCGTAAACATCTTGAGCACTATTATTCATTCATCTTTGATTCTTCAAAATGTGACATAATGCCTGGAGAATAAGTTTATATATATATGTTTTGTTGTTTATTTTTGTGATTTTGTTTTTGTTTAGAAATGGGGTCTTACTCTGAAACCCAGACTGGAGTGCAGTAGTGTGATCCTAGCTCAGTGCAGCCTCAGTCAAACTTCTGGGCTCAAATTCTCCCACCTCAGCTTCCCAAGTAGTTGGAACTACAGGCTCATGCCACCATGCTTGGCTAATTTTTTTTTATTTTATTTTTTGTAGAGATGCGGTCATGCTATGTTGCTTAGGCTGTACATCTGTTTAATAAATCAAAGAAGCACTAATTATTTAAATCATTTCATGGAGAGCCATATACGTTTGGAGAAAAACAAATTGTCAGTCACTTCTTTTCCTTCTAAACATGTCCCATCTGCAGAAACCAGGAGCCTCTTCCACAGGGATGAAAGCTATTTCTACTTTAAGGGAACTTGGAAATCTCACATGAGTCTTCTGGGATGATTGCCTTGAGTCTTATCTTTGCTTTTTTGTCTTTCACACTGTCACCATCTCCATTCTCAGCACATTAGGAACTGGGGGAAATGTGATGAAGCTTTATAAGTGAGGAGAGACTCTTTCTTTCTTAATTGATGTTTTCTCTCTTCTTCCTAGGGTGTGGATGGCGTCATAAAAAGGTATGTGTGGGAGGACAGAGATGGTCCTTTTGTGCAGTGAGGAGAGATTTATAGCCATTAGAATTGTCCTGGGTTTAATTAGAATAAAACATCTCCCAGGGCAGAAAAATTTCGATATTGTTTTATCATAAATTTCTGGTCATAAATCAGCATTCGAATGTTCTATAACTACTAAGAATAGACCAGATTTGGCCACGTGTGGTGGCTCAAGCCTATAATCCCAGCACTTTGGGACGCCGAGTCAGGAAGATCAGGAGTTTGAGACCAGCCTGGCCAACGTGGCAAAACCCTGTCTCTATCAAAAAAATACAAAAATTAGGGGGGCGTGGTGGCACACGCCTGTAATCCCAGCTATTCGGGAGGCTGAGGCATGAGAATTGCTTGAATCCAGGAGGCAGAGGTTGCAGTGAGCCGAGACCATGCCACTGCACTCCAGTCTGGGCGACAAAGTGAGACTCTGTCTTAGAAAAATCAATAAAATTAAATAAAATTAAAAAAAAAAAGGAATAGACCAGATTCTATGGTAGAAAATTTGGGTGGTGGAGACTCAGAGTGTGGGTCAGTAGTGGTTTCAGGGATAAGGTGTTGCAGTGTTGGACCCCTGTGCCATCACCATTTTATTACCTACATCTAGTTCTGTTTCTGTATTTAATAGGTTCTTGATTTATTTTGGATGGGCCATATCTTCTTTTTCTCTTATATGCCCCTAATTGTCCATTGGGACAATTCCCACATGTTTATATTTTCCTCCTGGAAAAAGACCATTTCCTCTTCATTTATATTTAGATTTCCAAAATCAGATGTTTATTTCCGGAATAATATTTCAAAATAATATTCTGGATAATATGTGGTCATGGTACAAAGAATTGATCCACCTCAGCTGCGTTCTTTAGAAGAGCATAAAAAGGTGCTATTCTTGTGTCTAAAATCGCACACCTCGCACACCTACATGGTGGTGTCAAGTTCTTTCTAACCACATGATATTCAGGCCAGTAATAGTTTAGTGCACATAATTTCTCATTCGCCAAGTGTTTGTAATTTTTCCCAGAAATCTGAAACCTTAGATGTTATCTGAGTACCTCCCTGCTGGGAATAGCTTTGAAGGTCTTAGGCCTCTCCAAACAGGATTCCTCTCTTGATATGTGTCAAACACCCAGGAGCCAGGTTCTGCAACCTCACTTTCTAACCATCTCCCTGGGAACTCAACATACATAGCGATGATGTTTCCACCCATTAAATGTTAGGGTTTCTTTTGTAAGGCACCAAAGTTTTGTTTTGTTTTGTTTTGTTTTGTTTTAAAATCCTTTTTTTTTTTTTATGTCCTATGAGTTTAAGAATGTAGACAGGGAGAGGTTAATTATTTCATTTTAGAAGGAAGAAACTGTGCTTCTGAGAGGTTAAGATCTTCCCACGTTCTCACAGAAAGTAAGTGGGAAGGCAAACATGAGAACATTTTGTTTGCCTCCAGGGTCAAGAGTTTGCACTCTCCTTTCTCAGGATCCCCAAGAAGAGAGTTCAAGTGCCTCAATGGGCTGAAATGATAGGAAGTCAGGGGTGTTCCACGGACACAAGGTCAAAGGTTTGGAAGTTTTTTTTTTTTTTTTTTTTAATTCTTAGGATGGAGAACGTGACCTTGAAGAAGCCAGAAACTTTTCCAAAAAATCAAAGGAGAGTGTTTCGAGCTCCTGATCTGAAAGGAATGCTAGAAGTGTTTAGAGGTGAGGAGAGCTAGATCAACAACAGGGTTATGGAATTCAAGTGGTGTTAGGGTGCTAAATAGGGAAGAGGGTGCAGTTTCCAAATATGGATAGAGGGGATAGGGGAGGATAGATATTGTCTGCTGCTGATGGGATTATATTTAATGGGAAATGGCTAGGTGGCTGTTTCATCTCGTCATTCAGCAATTTACTGCCCTACCATAGGGCATACCTACTCTTTCCCTAATCTGGAGAGAAAATGAATTTCAGTGCTGACTCCTTTGTTTGTATTCAATATTGTGCATTTTTATCATTTCAGAGCTGACAGATGTCCGACGCTACTGGGGTAAGGAGAAGTCACATTATCATAAGCCACCCTGCGGCTTATCATTATTATTATCTTTATCTTTTAGAATTTTATGTTCTCTATTAGGCTCATGTTTTAAGATTTATGATTCTCCTTCCAAGACACACATAACTTACCCCTCCTTATAACTTCTAAACAAGGTTCCTCCCAGTTTTCTCTCAAGTCTTCATCAAGATCTCTCTCGTATCACAAATAAAGTTACATTATATCCCTTAGCTGACCTGTTAATTTTTCTACAGTTGATGTGACAGTGGCTCCAAACAACATTTCATGTGCTGTCATTTCTGAAGATATGAGACAAGTGAGCTCTCCGAAACCACAGATAATATATGGGGCACGAGGGACAAGATATCAGACATTTATGAATTTCAATTATTGTACTGGCATCCTGGGCTCTCAAAGTATCACATCAGGGAAACATTACTGGGAGGTAGACGTGTCCAAGAAAAGTGCTTGGATCCTGGGGGTATGTGCTGGCTTCCAACCTGATGCAATGTGTAATATTGAAAAAAATGAAAATTATCAACCTAAATATGGCTACTGGGTTATAGGGTTAGAGGAAGGAGTTAAATGTAGTGCTTTCCAGGATGGTTCCTTCCATACTCCTTCTGCTCCTTTCATTGTGCCCCTCTCTGTGATTATTTGTCCTGATCGTGTTGGAGTTTTCCTAGACTATGAGGCTTGCACTGTCTCATTCTTCAATATCACAAACCATGGATCTCTCATCTATAAGTTTTCTCACTGTTCTTTTTCTCAGCCTGTATTTCCATATTTAAATCCTAGAAAATGTGGAGTCCCCATGACTCTGTGCTCACCAAGCTCTTGAACCTTCTTACACACTCAGCCCCTTCTGTACAGCACCTCTTGTCCAGGTGCATCTCATACACCTGAACTCATTTGCATCATTTTAACCATCTTTTCCTTGCTGTCTCCCTTCTTTCTATTTGAACGTCCTTCACTCATCAGTAAAATGTAATAATTGCCTTGTGCCATATTGTCCCCAATATTTTATTGACATTTGATAGCAATTTTTTTCATCATTTTCCGTACTCCTAAGGAAAACTGACCTATACCTCATAAAATGAGACCACTATTTAGGTATTACTTCTGCCAGATATTTATCACCCAATTGCCTCTGACACTGACTGAGAAGATGAAGAAAAGCTTTTCAACAGCCTTTCTATATCATCGTGTGATAATTGTTCACCAATGAATGAGTCCTTAGCCCTGTGTCAGTTTACCCTCGATGCCCTTATTTGTGAGTTAAAGAGAAATTATCATAAATGGTATACTTTTAAGTATAGAGGTTTTGTATCTAGAGGGTCTGAGTTCAACTCCTGTCTCTCCATATACTAGCAGTGTAACTGTGAATAACATACTTAAATGGCTGTGCTTATTTCCTTTTCTTTTCTTTTTTTTTTCTTTTTTTTTTTTTTGAGATGAAGTTTTGCTCTTGTTCCCCAGGCTGGAGTGCAATGGCACGATCTCGGTTCACTGCAACCTCCACCTCTCAGATTCAAGCAATTCTCCTGCCTCAGCCTCCCAAGTAGCTGGGATTACAGGTGCCCACCACCACCCCTGGCTAAATTTGTATTTTCAGTAGAGACGGGGTTTCCCCATGTTGGTTAGGCTCGTCTAGAACTTCTGACCTCAGGCGATCCGCCCGCCTCTGCCTCCCAAAGTGCTGGGATTACAGGCGTGAGCCACGGCACCCAGCCTGTGCTTATTTTCTTAAAATAATTTTTGTATTAAAAACTTCACATTAAATAAGTGCTAATGTTTTATTGCATAGTAGGGTGACTAGAGTTAACAATAACCTATTGCATATATTTTGAAATAGCTAGAAGAGAGGATTTTGAAAGTTCTCAACACAAAGAAATGACACGTATTTGAGGTGATGGATATGCTAATTACCCTGGTTTGGTTATTACACAATGTATACATGTATCAAAACATCACACTGTACCACATAAATATGTACATTTATTATTTGTCAATTAAAAGCAAAATAAAACAAAAAACCTTCAAATAATACTTTGGATCATTGTGAAAAAATAAATTCCTGAAGTATAAAGCATCTATCTAAGTGTCTCGATCTAATAAGTACTTGTTCTACAAATTATTGAAAAACATAAACTCTGTTAATGTCTCATGGAACAGGTTGTGCCTTCAGGGAAACTAGGATTGGATTTACTAAATTCTCATTTTTTAGATCTCAGATACTACTGTCAAAATGACTTCAATTCTGCCTTCTATACATAATACACACATATATTTAGGATTTTATTATAATTCTAGTGTTGCTACATATTAGTCTTTATCAAACAAACTGAATTATGTGGGAATCAGTTTATTAATTGTAAAAAATAATTATAATAAAATTAGCTGATGTAGTTTTTTAAAAGTTTAACAGAGTTTTTTAAATAACTTCACTCATTTCTAGCACGTAAGTGGTAATCCATTATGGTGTTGGGCTTTTTTGTTTGTTTGTTTGTTTTGAGACAGGGTTTGTCTCTGTCACCCAAGCTGGAGTGCAATGGCACGATCTCGGCTCACTGCAACCTCCATCTCCAGGGTTCATCCTCCCACCTCAGCCTCCTGAGTAGCTGGGACTACAGTCACGCACCACCACGCCCTGGTTATTTTTTGTATTTTTGGTAGAGACGGGGTTTCACTATGTTGCCCAGGCTGGTCCCGAAGCCCTGGGCTCAAGCGATCTGCCCACTTTACCTCCCAAAGTGCTAGGATTATAGGTGTGAGCCACCATGCCCGGCCTCATTATGGTGTCTATTAATTTTTGGTTCCCTCTCACTGTGACTGAAAGGAATAATTTTTAACAATATGTAATAGTTCTTTTCAAAATTATCTTTCTCCCTTCGTTTGAAGAAGTATAAGAACTAAATTAAAAATCACAGATTTTTCTTGTAGAAAGTTTTAAAATAAGTGTTTATAAATGGGAAAAAAATCTTTGTTCTTAATTTCATAGCTGCCTAGTCTTAAGCTGTTTTGAGTATTTCTGAGTACTCTAATTTCATTGTAAATTTTTCCTGTTTGCCAAGTAGTAAAAACGTATTTTGCACAGTGATGCAGATAAAGTCAGAAGTACATGTGGCATTTCTCAACAATGGTATCGATAAGTGAATTGTGAGCCCAGGTTAGCCTGACTCTTTTCATTAAAGTAACAAAGGCATGGTAATTTTCATAAATGACAAAAAAATACTTGTTCTCCTTGTTCAGTGAGGAGAATTATTTTTGCAACGGATGTTTATGAAGGGCATGGTAGGATCCCTATGTCTATTGGCATTTTTATTTCCAACTCTTTCCCAAGTTTTGAGCTGAAGTTTTTGTTTTGTTTTAATGGTCTACCTCATCAAATAGTCTCTGCTCTTCAACCTGCTTCGCCACAGAAATTTTAAGGTCTCTATCTTTGTGGTAACTTTAGTCAGAGAAGGGATTCCAAGGTGAATATTTTCAGTAACTATGTGTGTGCACACATCTCTACCTCAGCACCATCCAGGGAAACCGAGGAGGTTGATGCTATAAATTTTCCCTTTTACCTCTGCTTTCCTGTCACCCAATGCTATGAAGATTGAGGCTTTCACTCACTGGGAACAGTCTGGACTAGCTTGAATTATTGGCAAGTGACTCTCCAGGGACATTAATGCCTTTTCATTTCCTGGAAAGCCAAGTCCCACAGCTCAGGATGAAGTACCCATTTACACAACAATAAAGACCTGAATTTGTATATACAACAGAAAAGATCTGCACACTGAAGGATTTTTTTCAAACAGATGCTCCTGGCCCTAGTAATGAATCTCTCCGCTGAAAAGAATATGCAGCTTATGAATTGCTCTGAGCTACACTCCGTCTTCTCAGTAAAAGGCTGAAGAAGGCAACCTGTGCTCAAAAAGGCTAATGGACATCAACTGTGGATTTTCTCTCTGCCTATGTATCAGTTCTAGGATGTTCCCTCCCCATCACTTCTGAACCTCTGAGTAACAATTATGTCATCTTCTATTCTGAGACTTCAGATCTATGCTGGGCCATTAATTAGGCATATCTGGCTAGAATTTTGGTACAATCTGGGGAGAAGCACAGAGAAAAGAGGTTGTAAAAAAAAACAGGGATTGCTTGAAGACTGTTCTGCAGGACACTGAGTAAAGAATGGGAGCAGGCCTCAAGCAGAAACCAGTGGGAGGACAAAGAATACGAAGAAGCAGAATGAGAGTTCGTAGGGGCTAAAGAGAAGGTGCCCTGATGAAGAGCCAATTCTAAGATTCAAAGGGAGAGAAAAGTAAAAGAACGTTTATAGGATGTGTTGGAGGGTTGGGATGGAATAAGCATCGGGCAGAGGAGAGCTCTTTGGAAAAGAGATCTCTTTGGTTTTTTTCTTTGGACATTGCAACCAATACTCCTTCTTGATGCTATACTTGTCACAAGGTAACAATTATGTTCTGAGCTCCTTGATCCCCTTCAGTATCAATAAGATACATAAGTTAAATCTCATAATATGCCTAAACATATATCTAATCTTTTTTTTTTTTTTGAGACGGAGTCTCTCTCTGTCGCCCAGGCTGGAGTGCAGTGGCGCGATTTCGGCTCACTGCAAGCTCCGCCTCCCGGGTTCACGCCATTCTCCTGCCTCAGTCTCCCGAGTAGCTGGCACTACAGGCACCTGCCACCACGCCCAGCTAATTTTTGGTATTTTTAGTAGAGTCAGGGTTTCACCGTGTTAGCCAGGATGGTCCCGATCTCCTGACCTCAAGATCCGCCCGCCTCGGCCTCCGAAAGTGCTGGGATTACAGGCGTGAGCCACTGCGCCCGGCCTATCTAATCTTAATAATATCTTTGTATTAACCACCATACTCCAACACCACCATTATTTTCTTTCTGAATTATGTGGCAGTGCAAAACGTTACAACCACACTGAAAAAAAAAATCCGGCAGTTTGGTAGAGAAAGAAAGCGTAAAATCGATCAATTTAACGTATAGTTAAAGATTGTCTAGAGTGAGCAAAACTGAGGTTCTATTTCCATTAATGAAGGTATATATTCTAATAAAACTGCATGCCCTCACCCACAGATCCAACATTAGAAACCTTGGACAAAATGTAAAAATCAAACCTGAAGGCACTAGAAAGTGACAAGCAATCAGAATATTCAGGGTAACAGACACTTAGAAAAAGACAACAGTATTGGGGGAGTTTCCTGTTTCTGTGGCTTTTCACTTGAAGGCAGACCTCAGTTGTTACTGGGTAGAACACTAAAAACTCAGTTAACAATATATGTACTTGTTGCTTTGAAAAACAAGAATGAGCCGGATGCGGTGGCTTACGCTTGTAATCCCAGCACTTTGGGAGGCTGAGGTGGGCAGATCACAAGGTCAGGATTTCGAGACCAGCTAGGCCAATATGGTGAAACCCCATCTCTACTAAAAACACAAAAATTAGCCGGGCATGGTGGCGGGCGCCTGTAGTCCCAGCTACTCAGGAGGCTGAGGCAGGAGAATCGCTTGAACCCAGGAGGCAGAGGTTGCAGTGAGCCGAGATCTCGCCACTGCACGTCAGCCTGGGCGACAGAGCGAGACTCCGTTTCAAAAAAAAAGAATGATTTGTGCCTGCCATAGCAACTAGAAAATGATGGTAGAGTACCTGTAAAGAAGAGATATAGAGGAATAAATACCAAATTGTATAAACTCTGATCAAGTCTCTAAAGTACATGTTTGAGACAGATGTGAAGCAGCCCAAAATAGGCTAAAGATTTCAGCTGCTGTATGTAGCAGGGAAAAATTAAGAATTTAATTTCAATCAAATTAACTACCTGAAAAAAAAAAAAAAGGCTTCAGAGAATTATACAGAATCCAGAACAGGAGCTTACAAAACAATAAACCCTGGGGATGGTAATGTTTCAGTATGTTCTACGGTCTGTACCATCTAGGCACTCAGTCACTACAGTTTTATTCTTAGTGCAGTTTACTACAGCAAGAATATTTGAATTAAAAGAATATGAATTACAGTTATACATTCTACAGCTTTGAATATACAGTGCTTTACCTGAGTACTTAGAATTTCCATGCAATTCTATAATTATTAGTTGAAGTTATCTTATACCTAAGCTCTAAGCATGTAGAATAATGACCCAGAACAACTTGGCACCTAGCATCTTGAAATGCAATCTGATGGGGAAGACACTCAGTTATAAAGCTCTGCAAATTTGGGCTGACAAAATGAGTTATTAGTGAAATGAGAAAAGTTCCCTTGTTCCTTTGCAGGGCATGCGACAGGGGGAATGGCTCGCTTCAGTGCCCTGCTGCTCAAACCTCTAGGGGAGAATGCAGACGGGCAGGTTGTGGGGCTCTAACCCCACAGCAACCTCTAGGGGTGAGTGTTTACAACTCCTATGGGCCCCGTGGACATGTGTTACACTGTACTCTTTTTTTTTTTTTTTATACTTTAAGTTCTAGGGTACATGTGCACAATGTGCAGGTTTGTTACATATGTATACATGTGCCGTGTTGGTTTGGTGCACCCATTAACTCATCATTTACATTAGGTATTTCTCCTAATACTATCCCTCCCCCAGGTGCCCACCCTACCACAGACCTCAGTGTGTGATGTTCCCCACCCTGTGTCCAAGTGTTCTCATTGTTCAATTCCTACCTACAAGTGAGAACATGCGGTGTTTGGTTTTCTGTCCTTGTGATAGTTTGCTGAGAATGATGGTTTCCAGCTTCATCCATGTCCCTGCAAAGGACAAGAACTCATCCTTTTTTGTAGCTGCATAGTATTCCATGGTGTATAGTGCCACATTTGACCCAGTGATCCCATTACTGGGTATGTGCCCAGAGGATTATAAATCATGCTACTATAAAGACACATGCACACACTGTACTCTTTCTAACAAAACTGCATGTCCTCACCCATAGATCAACATTAGAAACCTTGCACAAAATGTGAAAATCAAGTAAACCTGAAGGCACTAGAAAGTGACAAAAGCAGTCAGAATATTCAGGGTAATAGACACTTAGAAAAATACAACAGTATTGGAGGAGTTTCCTCTTTGCTGCCTGCAAGTGGCTTGTGTTTATCTGCTCTGACCCTCTGCCTTATTGCAAGGACAGAGGGCTTTCTGTATCCCAGGTTCTTGCCTTAACGTATCAGAAAAATTGGATCACACATGGGCTTGGAGAATGAGTGCAAGGTTTTTTATCGAGTGGTAGTAGCTCTCAGCGAGGTGGATGAAGAGGCCAGAAGGAAGATGGAATAGGAAGGTGGATTTCCCTGGAGTTGGGCCACCCAGCAGCCAGGCTCTCCTCTGACAGCCCCGACCAATCTCTGCATCGGTCCGTCGGTCGCTGGCCTTCCAGCATGTGCTGGTGCCTGTTGGTGTGTTCTTCTACCAATTTGCTACTCTTAACATTCAGTTGCTTGTGTCTCTTCCCGCTATAGGCACAGGATGGAGGCATAGCAGGCCAGGGTGATCTTGGAAAATGCAACATTTGGGCACAAAAACAGAAATTCCTGTCCTCACCTAAGTCTGTGGGCCCAGGCCCCAGGAGTGGAGGCTTTGTCAGGGACCATGCCTTTCTCTTTTCAGCACTTCCCTGCACCCCTCTCATATAATTAGCAGCTGTCATTCTGAATGGGAAAAATAAACTTATTTTTCTAAATAAAAGGATTTTGCCAGACATAGTGGCTCAGGCCTGTAATCCCAGCACTTTGGGAGGCCGAGGTTCTCAGATCACTTGAGGTCAGGAGTTAGAGACCAGCCTGGCCAACATGGTGAAACTCCGTCTCTACTAAAAATACAAAAATTTGCCGGGCATGGTGGTGCAGGCCTGTAGTCCCAGCTATTCCGGAATATAATACAATATAATATATATTTATTTATTTATTTTATATTATATTATAAATATATATTATATATAATATATAAATAATATATATAAATGCATTATATATATAAATATTTTATATATATATACACTTTAAGTTCTGGGATACATGTGCAGAACGTGCAGGTTTGTTACAGAGGTATACACGTACCATGGTGGTTTGCTGCACCCATTAACCTGTCATCTAAATTAGGTATTTATCCTAATGTGATCCCTTCCCTAGTCCCCCACCCATCGAAGGCCCTGGTGTGTGATGTTCCCCTCCCTGTGTCCATGTGTTCGCATTGTTCAACTCCCACTTATAAGTGAGAACATGCAGTGTTTGGTTTTCTGTTCCTGTGTTAGTTTGCTCAGAATGATGGTTTCCAGCTTCATCCATGTCCCTGCAAAGGACATGAACTCATCCTTTTTTGTAGCTGCATAGTATTCCATGATGTATATGTGCCACATTTTCTTTATCCAGTCTATCTTTGATAGGCATTTGGGTTGGTTCCAAATCTTTGCTATTGTGAATAGTGCTGCAATAAACATATGTGTGCATGTGTCTTTGTAGTAGAATGATTTACAATCCTTTGAGTATATACCCAGTAATGGGATTACTGTGTCAAATGGTATTTCTGGTTCTAGATACTTGAGGAATCGCCACACTATCTTCCACAATGGTCGAACCAATTTATACTCCCACCTACAGTGTAAAAGTGTTCCTATTTCTCCACATCATCTCCAGCATCTGTTGTTTCCTGACTTTTTAATGATCGCCATTCTAACTGGAGTGAGATGGTATCTCATTGTGGTTTTGATTTGCATTTCTCTAGTGACCAGTGATGATGGGTTTTTTTTCAAATGTTTGTTGGCCACATAAATGTCTTCTTTTAAGAAGTGTCTGTTCATGGCCTGGCATAGTGGCTCACGCCTATAATCCCAGTACTTTGGGAGGCCGAGGTGGGCGGATCACCTAAGGTTGGGAGTTCGAGACCAGCCTGACCAACATGGAGAAACTCCATCTCTACTAAAAATACAAAACTAGCCGGGCATGGTGGTGCATGCCTGTAATCCCAGCTACTTGGGAGGCTGAGGCAGGAAGAATTGCTTGAACCTGGGAGGCAGAGGTTGCAGTAAGCCAAGATCACACCACTGCACTCTGGTGTGGGCAACAAGAGCAAAACTCTGTCTCAAAAAAAAAAAAAAAAGTGTCTGTTCATATCCTTCGCTCACTTTTTGATGGGGTTGTTTTTTTCTTGTAAATTTGTTTAAGTTTTTTGTAGATTCTGGATTTTAGCCCTTTGTCAGATAGATAGATTGCAAAAATGTTCTCTCATTCTGTAGGTTGCCTGTTCACTCTGATGATAGTTTCTTTTGCTGTGCAGAAACGCTTTTGTTTAATTAGATCCCATTTGTCAGTTTTGGCTTTTGTTGCCATTGCTTTTGGTGTTTTAGTCATGAAGTCTTTGCCCATGCCTATGTCCTGAATGGTATTGCCTAGGTTTTCTTCTAGGATTTGTATGGTTTTAGGTCTTATGTTTAAGTCTTTAATCCATCTTGAGTTAATTTTTCTATAAGGTATAAGGAAGGGGTCCAGTTTCAGTTTTCTGCATATGGCTAGCCAGTTTTCCCAACACCATTTATTAAATAGAGAATCCTTTCCCCATTGCTTTTGTCAGGTTTGTCAAAGATCAGATGGTTGTAGATGTGTGGCATTATTTCTGAGGCCTCTGCTCTGTAGATATATAGACCAATGGAAGTTTGCTCATTTTTACACAATTAATTAAAATGTAGCACTGAATGATTTTATATGTCCTGCACATACTTTTGTGCCTGGTTATCTATCTTATTCTTTTTTTGACTGCATATGCCAGATGACGTCACTAAAAACTGATGAAGCCTCCATAACATTGGTTCCTTACTGACGCTGAGGAGCATGGCAATCTTCACACCTTAACCAATGCTATTCATGTAGGATGACCAAGAAATGAATGTTTCTTACAGAAATAATACATATTTTGGCATCTTTTGTTACCCATAGACTAATAAACTAATCCTGGCTTATAAAATCCTTTTTACCTACTTATTTCTATTTGGAGGAACTCAAAATCATATTGGTATAATGATCCACATAACAATTTCAGTTTTTTGGTTGAGTGAAGTTTGCTCTAACAAACAATAAATTCATCATGTTTCTCAAATTAAATGATAATTATTTAAATTGTAGATAAATATTATTCTGGGAGGCAGGAAGTCTTTTTCTTTATTTATCACATACTACTATCATTGAATATTGTTCCCACCCAGCTCTACAACCAATGGTAAGTTTCCTAAAGGCAAAAAAAGGCCATTTCCTTTTTTTTTTTTAGATGGAGTTTCGCTCTTGTTACCCAAGCTGGAGTGCAATGGCGTGATCTCTGCTCACTGCAACCTCCACCTCCCAGGTTCAAGCCATTCTCCTGCCTCAGCCTCCCAAAGTAGCTGGATTACAGGTGCCCGCCACCACGCCCAGATAATTTTTTTGTATTTTTAGTTGAGACCATGTTTCACCATGTTAGCCAGGCTGATCTTGAACTCCTGACCTCAGGTGATCCACCCACCTCAGCCTTCCAAAGTGCTGGGATTACAGGCAGGAGCTACCGTGCCCGGCCAGAAACAGGCCATTTCTTATATTGCAGTCAACATAAATGCTGTGGTACATAATGAAATTCTGCTATTTTTGTGGTATTATTAACATTTAGGTAATCCTTTTTGACAAATTTTAACCTACAATTTTTCACATCTCCATTTTATTCCTGTAGTTTATCTGGATACTTACCTCAATGCATGTGGTTAATCTATCCACAACACAACACTCTAAGCACATTTTTCCTGTGCTGCATAGTGTTTGAAACTAGAAATAGTCAAAAGTGATTGGTACAAACCCACACTCACCCCCATCTGCCACCACCAGCTCCCATGTATGCTGCCCAGGTGTTCGAAGACTAGCATGCCTGGCCCCTGGCACCACCACTGGTACTCACACGTGCTACCCAGGGTCACAAGGAACATCCTGCCTGACATCCCCAGCAAAGCCTTACCATAGCCTCCACTAACAACCACAGCCTAAGCAATTGAGAAATTTGCACTCTACTGATGTTGAATACAGCCAAATAAATTACATGAACACTATACCACTGTGCCTACCCAGTCAAAGCCTCAGTACCCTACTCAATCAAAACTGTAGAGTTATCTGAAGCAAAAAGTATTTTTCTATGAAAATCTGTAAAACTGGAAGAAATGACTATTAACCAGATGTGTAGATATCAATGTAAGAACAAAAGAAACAAAAAAAGCAAGAAAACATGATACCTCCAAAGGAACACAATTCTTCAATAAAAGGTTTCAAGGAAAAAATATCTATGAAATGCCTGAAAAATTATTCAAAATCATGATTTTATGGAAACTCAGTGAGATGCAAGACAATACAGGTAGGCAATAAAAAGAAATCAGGAAAACAATTCATGATCTGAATGAGAAATTCAACAAAGAGACAGACACCATAAAAAGAGCCAAACAGAAATGTTAGAACTGAAGAACTCAAGGAATGAAATAAAAAAATATACACTCTAGAGCATTAACAATAGACTAAATCAAGCAGAAGAAATAATTTCTGAATTGACACAGGTCTTTTAAAGTAATTTACTCAGATAACAAAAACAAAAAACAATACTAAAAATAAAGACTACAGGACATATGGAACTGTATTAAATAAAACAGTTTTAGCAGGGCGTGGTGGCTCACACCTGTAATCCCCACACTTTGGGAGGCCGAGGCAGGTGGATCACGATGTCAGGAGTTCGAGACCAGCCTGACCAACACGGTAAAAACCCCGTCTCTACCAAAAATACAAAAATTAGTCGGGCATGGTGGTGCGCACTTGTAATCCCAGCCACTCAGGAGGCTGAGGCAGGAGAATCGCTTGAACCCAGGAGGCGGATGTTGCAGTGAGTCGAGATCACTCCACTGCACTCCAGCCTGGGTGATAGAGCAAGACTCCATCTCAAAAAAAAAAAAAAAGGGAAAAAACAGTTTGCCATTTTGGAAATTCCAGAAGGAGGATAGATGAGAGAAAGCAAGGAAAATCTATTTAATGAAATAATTGATGAAAAATTCCCAAGTCTTGCAACAGATATAGATATCCAGATATAGGAAGCCCAAGGACTAACACATATGTTCAACCCAAAAAGTCTTCTTCAAGGCACATTAGATTCAAACTATCAGGAGTGCAATCCCATTCACAACAGCCACAAAAAGAAGAAAATACCTAGGAATACAGTTACGCAGGGAGATGAAGGATATCTACAATGAGAATTTGAAAACACTGCTCAAAGAAATCAGAGATGGCTGGGTACAGTGGCTCATGCCTGTAATCCCAGCACTTTGGGAGGCTGAGGCGGGCAGATCACAAGGTCAGGAGATCGAGACCATCCTGGCTAACATGGTGAAATCTCGTCCCTACCAAAAATACAAAAAATTAGCCGGGTATGGTGGTGGGCACCTGTAGTCCCAGCTACTTGAGAGGCTGAGGCAGGAGAATGGCATGAACCCAGGAGGCTGGAGCTTGCAGTGAGCTGAGATCACGCCACTGTACTTCAGCCTAGGCAACAGAGCGAGACTCTGCCTCAAAAAAAAAAAAAAAAAAAAAGAGAAAAAGAAATCAGAGATTAACAAAACAAATGGAAAAACATTCTATGCTCATGGATTGGAAGAATCAATATTGGTAAAATGGCCATACTACCCAAAGCACTTTACAAATTCAGTGCTATTCCTATCAAACTACCAAGGACATTCTTCACAGGACTAGAAAAAAACTATTCTAAAATTCATATGAAATAAAAAAAGGAACCCAAATAGCCAAGGAATTAGAATGCAAAAAGAACAAAGCTGGAGGCATCAATTACCTGACTTCAAACCATACTACAAAGCTACAGTAACCAAAACAGTATGGTACTGGTTTAAAAGCAGACATATAGACTGATGGAATAGAACACAGAGCCCGGAAATAATGCTACAAGCCTGCAACCATCTGATCTTAAACCAAGTTGACAAAAGCAAGAAATGGAAAAAGGACCCCTTATTCAATGAATGGGCTGAGATACCTCGCTTGCCATATGCAGAAGATTGAAACTGGACCCCTTCCTTATATCATATACAAAAGTCAACTCAAGATGGATTAAAGAATTAAATATAAAACCTAAAACTTATAAAAACCCTGGAAGATTACCTAGGTAATACCATTCTGGACACAGGCCCTGGCAAAGATGTCATGACAAAGACTCCAAAAGTAATTGCAACAAAAACAAATGTTGACAAATGGGATCTAATTAAACTAAAGAGCCTCTGCACAGCAAAACAAAAACAAAAACAAAAAACGGAGAAAATACACAACCTACAAAATGGGAGAAAATATTTGTAAATGATCCACCTGACAAACGGTTAATTATAGGTTCTATAAGTAACTTCAATAAATTTACAAGCAGAAAACAAACAACCCCATTAAAATATGGGCACAGAACATGAACAGACACTTCTCAAAAGAAGACATACACGTGGCCAACAAGCATGTGAAAAAATGCTCAACATCACTAGTCATTAGAGAAATGAATATCAAAACCATAATGAGATACCATCTCCCACCAGTCTAAATGGCTATTATTAAAAAGTAAAAAAATAATAGATGCTGGTGAGGTTGCAGAGAAAAGAGAATGCTTACACACTACTGGTGGGCATGTAAATTAGTTTAGCCACTGTGGAAAGCAGTTTGGCAATTTCTCAAAGTACTCAAAGCAGAATTACCATTAGACCCAGCAATCCCATTACTGGGTATATACACAAAGGAATATAAATCATTCTACCATAAAGACACATGCACATGTACATTCATCACAGCACCATTCACAATAACAAATACATGGAAACAACCTAAATGGCCATCAGTGATAGACTAGATAAAGGAAATGTGGTACCTATACACCATGGAATGCTAGATGTTCTTACTTATAAGTGGAAGCAAAACATTGAGTAGATATAGATACAAAGAAGGGAACAACAGACATCGGGGCCTACTTGAGGGTGGAGGTTTAGAGGAGGGTAAGAATTGAAAAACTACCTACTGGGTACTATGCTTATTACCCAGGTGATGAAACAATCTGTACACCAAATCCCAAAGCACACAGTTTACTTATATAAGAAATCTGCACATGTACCCCTGAACCTAAATTAATTAAAAAACTGCAGGGATCTTCTCAGTGAAATTTCCAGGGATCCGGTGGTGTGAGGTGTATGGAAATATCCCTTTTAAAGTGAAAAGGAAATTGTTGCATCTGGCCATGCCTACAACCAAAAGAGAGGCACAAGACCTAGTGAGCCTCTTTGGATTTTGGAGGCAACATGTTCCTCATTTTGAGGTGTCACTCCAGTCCATTTACTAAGTTACTTGAAAAGAGTAAGATTTGAGTGGAAGCTGGAATAAGATAATGCTCTGCAGTTGATACAGGCGTTGCTAAATCTGCCCTGCCACTGGGACCATATATCAAGCCAATACAATGGTGCTTGAAATGTCTGTGGCAGATAAGGAAGATTTTGGAGTATTTGGCAGGACCCTGTAGGTGCTGTCTTCTGTAGATACCTACTATCTTTTTCAAGGAACAGCTTTTGGCTTTCTATTGAGCCTTGGTGAAGACTGAACATTGAACTATGGACCACGAAGTTACTATGTGACCCTACCTGGCCATCATGAACTAGGTATTAGCTGATCCATCAAAGAACAAATTTGGATGTGCACAGTAGCGCTCCAACAAAAAACGGAAGTGTTATCTACATGATTGGCCATAAGCAGGCCCTAAAACAAAATACAAGTCACACAAAGAAGTGGCTTAAATGTGCATGGTCTTCACTTCTGCTGCACTATCTACTCTCACCCAGCCTGCAGGTATGTCCTCATGGAAAATTATCTACAATCAGTTGATGAAGAAAGAAAAAACTCAGATCCAGTTTACAGATGGTTCTGTACGATATGAAGGTATCACCTGGAGGAGACAGCTACAGCACTAAAGCTTTTTTCTGGGATATCCCTGAAGTACCCCGTGAAGGAAAGCCCTCCCAATAGGCAGAACTTTAAAAAGTAATGCAACCAATTGTTCATATTGCTTAGAAAGAGAAATAGCCAGATGTATGTTATATACTGAATCACGGGCAATGGCCAATGGTTTGAATAGATGGTGAAGGAATTGGGAAGCTACCTAGTTGCACATTGACTACATACTGCATTCATCATGGAAAAGTCAGCATTTTCTCCTCACTGGAATAGACATTTACTCTGGATACAGATTTGCTTTATATACACACAACGTTTCTCCAAGAACTACCATCCTCAGACTTACAGAATGCCTCATTTTCCACCATGGTATTCCACACAGCATTGATTCCAATCAAGGAACTCACTTCATAGGAAATAAAGTGTAGCAAAGGGCCCATGTTTATGGAATTTACTGAACTTGCTATGTTCCCCATCATCCCGAGCAGCTGGCTTGATAGAAAAGTGGCCCTTACAAGACAAACTAAAAGCACCAGTTAAGTGGCAGTATCTTCCTGGATTGGAGCAAAGTTCTTCAGGAGGGCATATATCCTCTAAATCAGTGTCCAACATATGGTGTTATTTTTCCCATGACTAGGATTCATGGGACTATAAATCAAGGGGTGGATAGGGGAGAGATACCACTCACTACTATTCCTAGTGCTCCACTAGCAAATTTTGCCTTCTACTTCTGCAACATTACGCTTTGCTGCCTTAGCGATCTTAGTTCCAAAAGGAAGAATGCTTTCACCAGTAGACATGACAATGATTTCACTGAACTAGAAGTTAAGACAGCCACCCAGCCACTTTGGGTGCTCATGCCTCTGAACCAACAGGCAAAGACAGGAATTACTGTACTTGCTAGGATGATTAACCCTGACTATCAAGGACACTTAGAACAACTACTCCACAATGTAGGTTAAGAAAATGTATGTCTGGAGATCCCTTAGGGTATCTCTTAGTATTATTGTGCCCTGTGATTAAAGTCAATAAAAAAAGACAACAACTCATCTCAGGCAAGATGACGAATGGCCAAGCCCCTTCAGAAATGAAAGTTTGGGTCACTCCATCAGGTAAAAATCGCTATCACTCAAGGTGCTTGCTGAGAGTAAAGAGAATATGGAATGGTTAGTGGAAGAAGGGGTACGATGAATAGATATTGGTAACATTTTATAGATAATCTGGTATAAGAAAACAGTGTGGTTGGTGTTACATAATAGACATCCTGAATTGCTGGTCCTCGTGGCTCCTTCACTACTGAATATATTAAACTGCATTTAAGTGAAAACTGAGTAAAAATAGAGAGTTGGAAATCAAGTACAGATATGTATATGTTGATCTTAAGGAAATGAATGAGGTCAGTTACAGTTTATATCTAAAATGAAGAGAGGGGCTTGAGAAACAAACACCTATACTTGTTTAGTACACTTGTTTGCTTATACTCTCAGCAAAGCCATGTAAACTTCTTGAGGACTTTTTATTTATTTTTGATTCTTTGAATCCTGGCATAATATCTGACAAATAATTTTGCAAATTTGTTGAATAAATCAAAGAAACACTAATTATTTAACGTTTTAAAACATTTCATGGGGAGTCATACATGTTTGGAGAAAAATAATTGTAGGTCTCTTCTTTTCCTTATAAACACGTCCCATCTGCAGATACCAAAAGCCTCTTCCACAAGGGTGAAAACTGTTTCTACTTTTTAGAGAACTTGACAGCCTCACATGACTCTACTGGAATGATTGCTCTGGGTCTTATGCTTATTTTTTTTGTCTTTCACACTGGCCCTATCTCCATTCTCAGCACCTCAGGGACTGGGGGAAATGTGATGAAGCCTCATGTGTGAGGAGAAGCTGTTATTTATTTTATTTTATTTATTTATTTATTTTTTGAGACGGAGTCTCCCTCTGTCGCCCAGGCTGGAGTGCAGTGGCGCGATCTCGGCTCACTGCAACCTCCACCTCCCAGGTTCACGCTATTCTCCCGCCTCAGCCAACTGAGTAGCTGGGATTACAGGCACCCACCACCATGCCCGGCTAATTTTTTGTATTTTTAGTAGAGATGGGGTTTCTCCGTGTTAGCCAGGATGGTCTCGATCTCCTGACCTCGTGATCCACCTGCCTCGGCCTCCCAAAGTGCTGGGATTACAGGTGTAAGCCACCGCGCCTGGCCCCGAAGCTGTTATTTCTTAATTTATGTTTTCTTTCTTCTTCCTAGAATGTGGATGGCATCATAAAGTGGTATATGTGGGAGAACAGAGATTGTCCTTTTGTGTTGTGAGAAAAGATGTGTAGCCATTAGAATTGCCCGGGGTTCAATCAGAATAAAACATCTCCCAGGACAGGAAATTTAGATATAATAGTATTGTAAATTTCTGGTCACAATTCAGGGTTTGAGCGTTCTAAAACTACTGAGAATAAATCGCATTCTATGGTATAAAATGTGGGTGGTGGAGAGTCACAGAGTGTGTGGATCAGTAGTGGTTTTAGGGATAAGGTGTTGCAGTATCAGACCCCCGTGACATCACCATTGCATTACCTCCATCTAGCTCTGGTTTTGTATTTAATAGGTGTCTCAGCCGGGTGTGGTGGTTCACGCTTATAATCCCAGCACTTTGGGAGGCCAAGGCAGGTGGATCACGAGGTCAGGAGTTCAAAACCAGCCTGGCCAACATAGTGGAATCCCCTCTTTACTAAAAATACAAAAATTAGCCAGGCATGGTGGCGTGCGCCTGTAGTCCTAGCTACTCAGGAGGCTGAGGCAGGAGAACTGCTTGAACCCGGGAGGTGGAGGTTGCAGTGAGCCAAGATCGCACCACTGAACTCCAGCTTGGGTAACAGAGTGAGACTTTGTCTCAAAAAAATGATGTCTCATTTGCTATAACAGAATTATATCTTGTCTGCCAAGCACCCCAAATTTTTCATTCAGACAACTCCTATATATTTATATTTTTCCTGTGGGTATAGAAGAGAACAGATCCTTCCTTGTGATTCTATTTAGATTGAAAAAAAGAGATATGCATTTCTGGAATAGTTTTTTTCCTTGGTGTAAACAATTGATTCATCTCAGTCAGATATTTTAGAAGAGTATGAAAAGGTGACATCTTTGTGTCTAAAATTGTACACCTACTTGACAATATAGAGCTTTTCTAAACACACAAAATTCAGACCACAATTAGTTTGGTATCCATAAAATCCCCTTTGCCAAGTATTGGTAATTTTCCCCAAAAAACATGGAACCTCAGATATTATCTGAGCACTTCTCTAGTGGAAATAGGCTTTGAAGGTCTTAGGCCTCTCCAGACAGGATTCCTCTCCTGATATGTCTCAAACACCCAGGAGCCAGGTTCTGCAACCTCACTGTCTAACCATCTTTCTGGTAACCCACATCCATAGCAATGATGTTTCCACACATTAAATCATTTTGTTAAGGCACCAAAGTTTTTTTGTTTGTTTGTTTTAAAATCCATTATTTCTTCATGTCCTATAAGCTCAAGAAGGTACAGAGGGAGAGATTAATTATTTCATTTTGGAAGGAAGAAACTGTGCTTCTGAGAGGTTAAGACCATCCCATGGTCATACAGAGAGTAAGGGAGAAAGTGGACATGAGTACATTTTGTCTGGTTCTAGGGTCAAGAGTCTGCCCTCTCCCTTCTCAGGGAACAGAGTTCAAGTACATCAATGGGGTGAAATGATAGGAAATCAGTGGTGTCCAAGGGTTACAAAGTCAGAGGTTTGGGAGTCAATTTTTTTTCATTCCTAGGGGTGAGAATTTGACTTAAGCTAAAAACGTTTCCCAAAGAATAAAGGGAAGTGTGTTGAGCTTCTCATATAAGAGGAATGCTTCAAGTGTGTAAAGATGAGAAGAGCTAGAACAACTAGATCTGCAGTAGTCTAGTGGTGGCAGGTGCTAGACAGGGAAGAGAGCAGTTTCTAGGCGTAGATGGAAGAGATAAGGGAGGATGGACATTGTGTGCTGATGATGTGGTCATATTTGATGGAGAATAGCCAAGAGACTGTTCATGCTATTATTCGCAAATTCAGTGCCCTAACATAGTCCCCTCCTCTTTCTCTGTTCTGGAGAAAAAATTGACGTCAGTCTGCCTCCTTTGCATATAGTCAATATTATGAATTTTTATGATTTCAGAGTGGACAGACATCCAGTGCTACTGTGGTAAAATGATATTTCCAGATAAGCTGTGCCTCTGGTGGTTGGAATTCTGGGAAGAAACATGAGGGTGGTTGGTGTATTTGGGGATATGTGTGTGTGTACGTGTGTATATGTATATTTATATAATATACATGTATATTAAAATGTATACATTTGTATGTATTATACATATATAATCTAATATATTTATGTGTATTATACATATGTATATATGTATTATATATAATTATAAATTACACATATGTTATAAATACATACACATATTAATATACATTTAATATACATGTTTTATATATCTATATCTATTTTTATATATATATATATTTATTTATTTATTTATTTATTTTTCCAGAAGACTAGATGTGATGAAGAGAGCAGTTGTCACATCTGGGTAAAAGTCTCATCATCAGGGCAAAGAACAGGTGGGAATGTATCCAGAGAATCAACATACAATGAGCAAAAGTGAAGCTTTTCCTCGACTTGACCCTCATCAAGTCTCCTCTGTCCCCACTCTCTTCTGAAGAAGGAAAGGTAGGCCTGTCTTTTTTTCTTCCTGATTGTAGAAGTACTCTCATTCTATGCACTTGAACACATATAATTTTATAATGTTTACATCATTTTATTATTGTGGTTCTACGGAATTTTCTGCTTCTTCCTGATTGTAAGATTGTTAATTTTAACCTATTCATTTTACAGAGATTTAAAACCTAGCATTGAATTGTATGACAATGTTTCATAATTTTTTGGTGATCTATATAACAAACCACTTTTTTCACACTTTTTTTTTTTTTTTTTGAGACAGAGTTTTGCTCTTGTTGCCCAGGCTGGAGTGCAGTGGTGCAATCTCGGCTCACTGCAACCTCCGCCTCCCAGGTTCAAGCGATTCTCATGCCTTAGCCTCCCAAGTAGGTGGGATTACAGGGGCTCGCCACCACGTCCAGCTAATTTTTGTATTTTTAGTAGAGACAGGGTTTTGCAATTTTGGCCAGGCCAGTCTTGAACTCCTGACCTCGCGTGATCCTCTCTTCTCGGCCTCCCAAAGTGCTGGCTGGGATCCCAAAGTGCTGGCTGGGATTACCGGCATGAGCCAAGGCACCCAGCCTATCGTACTTTTTTATTGTTGTACTAACTTAAATTTTTTTTGTCAAATATAATCACTTTTTTATCCTAACATTAGCAGGAACAGGAACATCTCTGGCAAGAGTGGGAACAATACAGAGACAGGAGGAAGTGCCACACTCTTAAATAACCAGATCTCCCATGAACTCACAGCAAGAATGTATTCATTACCATGGGGATGGTGCTAGGCCCTCCATGAGGCCCCCATGATCCAATCACCTCCCACCAGGCCCCACCTCCAACACTGGGGATTACATTTCAACATGAGATTTGGGCAGGACAAAAATCCCAACTATTTCAAGGATTCTAGTTAATATTGTATTGTATACTGGGAATTTGCTAAGAAAGATTTTAAATGCACTTACCACCACCCGCCCACACACACGGTAACTATATGATACAGTGGATGTATAATTTACTTGGCTGTAGTAATCACTTTACCATGTAAGTGTATATCAAAACATCATAGTATATATATCTTAAATATGTACAATAAAAAAGAAAAAAAACAGTCCCACTCTCAGTATAAAAAGTTCTATAAAACAAAACTAAAATTGGAGTGGTCTTAACAGTGGAGTCTGGGAACTTGAAAAATGAGACTTCAGTAAAATCAACTACTATTCCTCTGAAGGCCACAAAACTATTGCACAGGACATTACTACAGCTCACACTTTTTAGCAATCATGAGAGCAAATATTTATTATGTTCCAGACACTAAATCGATGCACTACATTTAGAGACACTTAGTTTTACACAGTGATCTTAATAGTTAGGTACAGTCTTAAATCCCAATTTATATTTCAGGAAAAAGAAACTGAGAAAGTATTCATCATGATTAGAAAACAAGAGACAAGGTTTGAGCTCAAATACTCTGGACATAAAATCTTCACTCTGAATACACATATTGCTCATATTTTCCTCTCCTTGATTCCTTGATGTACCTGGGGTATCCTGAGCAACACACTGACATACCCTCCAAGAACCTTTAGTTGATGTTGGTGGTGGTCATGGGGGTGGTTCCTATGGACTACCTAGGTAGCATGGATGGTGGCTAACAGGCTTTGGGCCTCTTCACATCAGTGATAAAGTGAAACATGGATAAATGGGAAGGCAAGGATGTTATACCCATACTGCTGTGTCTTTAGGAGGGATTAGGTAACTTTCTCTGAAAATATGAAAAAGAGTAAATGAATAAATAAGCATCTCTCATAACTCAAGCCAAATACACCGTACATCTCAAGGATGAGTAAAAGTTCTAAAGAAGGGAAACCACAAGGAAGCAATGGTCTGAATGTTGCAGATGAGTCAGTTGCAGGAGATAAGTCGAGACAAAGAGTTGTAGGTGAAGAAATGAGAAAATTCAAGAGCTTGGTGGGCATAGAGTCATGGGAGCTGGGCAGTTCCAAGGATTGAAATATGGATAAACAGGCTGAGAAAAGCAACATTTAGAGAACTGGTAAATGAGGGAGCCATGGCTTGTGACATTGAAAAATGAGACAATGCCTGCTTCATAGTCGAGGAAAACCCCAACACGGCAGGGAGGCACAGCCATGGAGAGAGTCAAAACCTCGGGATCAGAGGACAAAGACTCCTCAAAGACACCATACTTACATTTATTCTGTAACCCTATAACCCAGTAGCCAAACAGAGGTCTGTATTTGGAGTAAAGATTTTGACGATTTGCACATCTTCTAACAACATACTTCATATGGCGGGAATATGTTCTACAGTATACCCCCAGGATCCAGGCAGTTTTCTTGGACACGTCCACTTCCCAGTAATGTTTCCCAGAGGAGAAATATTGGGATCCCAAGACACCATAATTATAACACTGAAAAGGCCAAATTGGCACAGATATCACTTGTCTCTGATCTTCTGAAAGGACAAGATTCAAATTTAGGTTGACTGAATTCAGTGTGACATCCACTGCAAGAAAAAAAAATATATATATATGTATATGAATATAATCATCTGTGTGATATATATGATTAGGTGACAGATATGGAGTAGGTTTATCTAGTGACATTGTGATGAATGAACTTGGGAAGTGACTGAAAAACTTGCACTGATGAATTGGAGGGGTAAAACACTGGAGAAATGTATTTAGCAAATGTTTTGGGAGGTGCTGAGAACGCATGAGGCTAAGATCAGAAGATATCATTGAAACCATAAACTTCTGAAAGGTAATTGGAAAACAGTTATTTAAAGACTAACTTTTTCTTACCCCAGTAGCACCGGACAGCTGTCAGTTCTGAAATAATAAAAGATTCAGTGATGCTGATTAGAAACAAAGGAGTAAGCACTGATACCTATCTATTCTTTAGAGTAGGGACAGGGGAAGGGAATACCATGAAGCTGTGAGCTAGTGAATTAAAAGATAAACCAGAGACCTAGCCATTTTTCCTTACATAGAAATGCATCCTCTTCACCACAGAATATTCCTTATTCTCTGACCTCCCTCCTCTCTTCTGTCCTCAATTTTAAGTTATCCCACCTAGACAGTTTATTACCTGACACCACAACAATCCCACATCCACAGTCTTTGTCTGCTTCTCCTCACCTCTAAACATTTGCAGCATCCTACTCAGATCTGGAGCATGGAATACAGTCTTCAGTTTCTTGGAAACCGTTTTTGGCTTTTTCAGCCTCCAGATCTCACTCCTAGGGATAAAAAAAATTTTTTGACCCCCACATCTCTCATCCTGTGTCCATCCCTCCCACATCACTGGTTTCATCTCCTTCACATCACTGATGCACTTGAACCCTTCTCCCTGAGCCTGAGGAGGGGGAGAAGGGAGAGCCGGACCCTGGATCCAGAAGAAATGTGACTGTGTCTACTTTCCCTCTTATCCTCTGGGTGACCTTGAGAAGGTCTTCATTTGTTGAAAGCACTGTTTCTTCCTTAAAAAAGAAATAATTAAGCCCTCCTTTGATATCTAATGGAAATAATAAAAAATTGGATAAAACAATAGATAGGAAAAGACTTTGCTACCTGTAGAAATGGTATGTGATATGTGGAAAACTCACTGCATCTCAGTGGGTCTTCTGGGAGGGGCCAGAGGTGTAGTAGTCTGAGTTGTAGATCCTGACTGTGATTATGGGGCTCTGTAGGGAAATCCTGTCAGCCTGTGCCCGAGTTCAAAGCCTGAACTGCAGTGGAATGGCCCATATTTGAGATTTCAGATTCCTGGGAAACACGAACACTCGGCAAAGGAGAAGTTATGACAACCTAACTAAAAATGGTTAGAATTTTATGTCTTTGTAAGAAACTTGATGTTTCCAAGTGGGATGGCAATGGTAGACACAAGGAACAAGGACTACACTTTTCCATAGGAGCTTCTAAAGTGTGTGAACTGGCAGAGATTAATTATCATCACCAGAGTCACAGCTATCGTTCTGAGGCTCGAGTCTACTTTTGGAAATCTAAAGAGAACCTTGCATAATGATCCGGTACCTTCTATTTCTAAGTAAGCAAAGTAAATATAAAGAAGCTGTCTCCATGCCCTATTTTAGGATTTGACAAGGCCCTCCATGTGTATGACAAACACATATAAAATAAAAGATCCAGGGCTGGATGCAGGGACAGAGGATGAATTAAATGAGTGAAGTCACCGAAGTCTGACAGTAAAAGCTCTCATCCTTAATATCCTTTTTGGCTGTAGCTCTGAACTTCAACCACTGAATTTACTACCATAGGATCGAGTCCATTAATAGTAATGGAACACTCAAATACTCATCGGGGACCAGCAATTTAAGATAACGACACATCCAAATTTTACTACTCTGGGAGATTTTTTATTCCAATTGACCACCAAATAACTCTAATAGCTACAAACACTTCTTTATAACTCACAAGCACCACTCCTGGCCACCCATACGCACCATTTCATGATTCCACTCATGTCCTAGAAAGAAAAGAGAAAACATGAGTCAAAGTGTATAAAGACTGGTGTAAGACTAATGAAAGAAAGAAGAACAGTAGAAAAAAAATGGAAAAATCAGAAGTGAGTTATATGAAAATGTCAATAAAATTGGCAAACATTTAGCTAGACACACCAAGAAAAAAAATCAGGAATGAAAGATGGGATATTACTACTGACCTTAAGGAAATTAAAAGGATTATAAAATGATGAACAACTGTATGCCAACAAATTAGATAATCTTAATGAAACAGACAAATTCCTAGAAATACAGAAACTATCAATACACATTAAAGAACGCATAGAAAATATGAATAGGCCTAAAACATGTTAAGAGATTAAGTTGGAATTCAAAGACTTCCTACAGAGAAAAGGCCTCACCCAGATGGCTTCACTGGCAAATTCTGCTAAAGGTTTAAAAAGAAATAATATCAAAACTTCATAAATTATTTCAAAAATATAGAAGAGCAGGGAACACTTCCTAATTGATTACATGAGGCTCATCCTACCCTGATAAAGGACCCTGATAAAAGAACCAAAGACATCACAAGAAAAGAAAACCATAGACCAATATCTCTTATAAATATAAATATAAAATTCTTCAACAAAAATACAAGAAAATCAAATCTGGCAATCCAGCAAAAAGATTATACCTGATGGCCAAGTAGAATTTATCCCAGAAATGCAAGGTTGGTTCAACATAAAAAAAAAATCAATTGATGTAATATACCATATTAATAAAATAAAGGATGAAAACCACATGATGATCTCAATAGACATGAAAAAAAGCATTCAGCAAAATTCAGCACACTTTCATAAAAAAAAAAAAAAAAACAGGAATGGTAACAAACTTGGAATAGAAGAGAGGTCCCTCAGCCTGATAAAACACATCTATGAAAAACCTACAGCTAACATCATACTTTGTGGTGAAAAACTGAATGCTTTTTCCCGAAGATCAGAAAAGACAAGGATGTTTGCTCTCACTACTTCTATTTAACATGGTATTGGAGGTTCTAGTCAGGGCAGTTAGTCACAGAAAACAAATAAAAGGCTCTATGTTGGCAGTTAGATAGAATGAATAAGATTTAGTATTTGATACCACAACAGTGTGACTATAGTCAACAATAATTTATTATGCATTTAAAATAATTAAAATAGTATAATCTGAATGTTGGCAACACAAACAAATGATAAATGCTTGAGGTGATGGATACATCATTTACTCTGATGTACTGATGTAATTATTATGCATTGTATACCTGTGCCAAAATCTATGTACCCTATAAATATGTATACTTATTAAGTACCAGTAAAAACTAATTTTTTAAAAAGCTTCTATATTGGAAAGAAAATAGTAAATCTGTCTCTTTTTACAGATGACATAGTCTTATGTACAGTCAGAAAAGTCCTGTTCTATCCACCGCCTATAGGCAACCTCTTCCAATCTTTTTTTTTTTTTTTTTTTTTTTTGAAATAGAGTCTCACTCTGTCACCCAGGCTGGAGTGCAGTGGTGTGAACTTGGCTCGCTGCAACCTCCACCTCCCCGGTTCAAGTGATTCTTCTGCCTCAGCCTCCCAAGTACCTGGGACTACAGGTATGTGCCACCATGCCCGGCTAATTTTTTATATTTTTAGTAGAGACGGGGTTTCACTGTGTTAGCCAAGATGGTCTTGATCTCCTGACCTCATGATCCGCCCGCCTCGGTCTCCCAAAGTGCTGGGATTACAGGTGTGAGCCACTGCGCCCGGCCTCCAATCTTAATTTTAGCTCACACATAGGTGCTGTTTTTTGTCAACCTTTACATATCTAATCATTGTCTTTTGTCTGTAATCATGTTTCTATAATACTGTGGCAGGTCAGGTTTCCATTAGCAACCAGAACAATCAGTTTCCCTTAACCTTTTACTATAATTTTGATGAATGCGTAAGTTAAACATTAAAGAACTGGAAAAGCTGGTGCCTGAGTACCAGGGCTGAAATGCGAAAACAAACCCTTTAAAGACCCTGCCTGGGTTTTCTCATACCCTAAAGTCTGATCGAATAATAAAAGCATTCTTACACATACAACTTGTACCAGGGCCCATTTAAGATTAAGAAACTTTCCAAGACTCTAGACCCCAGACCCTAGTTAAAGATAGATGTAGATTGAATGAAACACTCCTGCATGTAGGTGCACTCCCATGTGAAGGCATAGAGCTTAAAATGTATATTAGCACCAGGAAAAAAAAACTTTGTAACTCTGAGTTGGTCTGATAAGTTACTCTGACCTTCTCCCTGTAACCAGTTGCAAAAATAAACTCCCTTCTTTTCCAAGACTGTCTGCATCTCATTGGACTGTGAAAAAAAGCAGCTAGACTTCATTCTGTACAGGTACAATACTACATCCCACAAAGAAGAAAAAACGGCACCAGTAACTAAGAATATCTAAAACATAAGCTGTTCTCCAACCATATTGTTTCCTTTCTTATGCTGTATTGTCAAAATGGTATCAATATTCACTCAGTCCCTGTCCCAGACACTAAAACATTTTATCAAGCCAGTCCATCCTTAACTTCTGTTAGTCATCTGCATTCCCCCATCATCACCACTATGGGTTAATTTGTTTTGAGCAAGATGTACCAATATATTTGGCTTTACTCTTTCATGACACCAGCTGGTGTACAACCAAATAAATGGTTTTGCTCTCTATATTAGCATAGTTTTGTTGTTCAACAACTAAAATTGCCTTAACTGGGAAGAAAGTAAGGGTTGTGGCCAGAGAGGTATTACTTTAGTCACAGATGGCTCTGAAAGCTCAAACCTCTGTCACAATTCTGGCCTCTCTGTGCCTATTAATTCTCATTTCTTCCCTATATTTTGACTGTATTCTCAGATTTTAGTTGATAGCAACTTGAATCTCTTTATTTGAATTATCTTCCTGATATTATTTTCTGCTGAAAAGGAGAACTTCCCTTCACTGCAATGACAGTACAATTTTGTCACCCACAAGCATTCAGGATTGGGTCAGATGTCCAACTTAAAATAATCACTGTGTGGCTGGTAGGGATGTAAGGATTGGATACGCTGATTTACATATAATTAACTCATTCATTCTTGATAGTGCTGATTTTCTCAGGTCTAAACAAGTACAAGGATGGAAATAGACATGCTAATCTTTCTTCCAAGAGTAATTCCAGGTGTTATTACCAGAAAAACGGGGAATGGAGATTGACGAAACAAAAATAATGAGTACCATGTAGCCCAAACCCTAGCATTACGCAATAGACCCTTATAAGAAACCTGTAGGACAAGTATTCTATGATTCCACTTATATGAGGTACTTAGAATAGGCAAAGTCATAGAGACAGAAAGTAGAATAGTGGTTATCGAAGTAGAGCAGTGGTGACCAAAGGGAATGGGGAGCTGTTTTTTAATGGGTACAGTTTCAGTTTGGGATGGTGAAAAAGTCCAGAGAGGGATCCCACTTAATGGTTGCACAGCAATCTGAATGTACTAAATGCCACTGAATTGAATGTGCCCCTGAATCTAAAATTTTAAGAAACCTGGAAAAAAAATTTTAAATAATAGTAACTGCCATCTTCTTTCTCTCATTTAGCTACCTACCATTCCATCCTTTCAAAAATAAAAATGGCCAAATGTAATAAAACTATTACAGAAAGCATTAAAAATCAAAGTATCTCCTTTATAAGGGAAACAACCTAAAATCTCGTCTAATTTTTGCATCAGTTTTCAAGTTTAGCGTCTTTCTGTCTAGATCGTTCTTTGGCAGTAAGTGTTGAATGTAGCTCTTACGAAATGAATATCAGTCCCTCTAGCAAACAAACAATGGATATTTGATAACACCATCCATCCCGATCGCCATCATGAGAATCCATATAGAAAGAAAGCTGTTACAGGGACTCTCAGGAGATGGGATTGTGGAGGAGACATACCACAAATACAACAGCACATATCTTTTTTTTTTTAGACTGAGTCTCGCTCTGTCGCCCAGGCCGGAGTGCAGTGGCGCCATCTTGGCTCACTGCAAGCTCCGCCTCCTGGGTTCACACCATCCTCCTGCCTCAGCCTCCCGAGTAGCTGGGACTACAGGCAGCCGCCATCACCAGCTAATTTTTTGTATATTATAAAATGCCCGGCTAATTTTTTGTATTTTTAGTAGAGACGGGGTTTCACTGTGTTAGCCGGGATGATCTCGATCTCCTGACCTCGTGATCCACCCGCCTCGGCCTCCCAAAGTGCTGGGATTACAGGCGTGAGCCACCGCGCCTGGCAACAGATTATATCTTAACATATTGGAGAGGAATAGCCAAAGTCCCTACTCAGATAAAAGAATAAGTTCCTAAGTTTTCCATTTGCCATTCTTTGAAGCTAACATCTAGAAGTGAAATGCTAATCCCACAGCATTTATAATTTTTGATCTACCAATATTTTTTTAAATTCCAAGTGACCAAATAGCAACTAAGACTGACTTAAATAGGACAAATGCCTGGACAAATGACATAAACACAGTGTTCTTTTGTGAAGGTGGCGATTCAAAGGGTTGTGAAGAGCTTAAGGAAGAACCATAAAAAAGGGCCTACGGAACCTTTTTGTTTTTGTTTTTACTGAGATGTAGTTCAAATACCGTAAGATTTGCCCTTTACAGTGCACAATTTAACAGGTTTTAAAATATTCACAATGTAGTGCAACCATCATTGCACAGTAAATCCAGATCATTTTCATCACTACAAATAGAAATTGTACACTAATTAGCAATGACTTCCTATTCTTCCCCAGAGCCCTGGCAACCACTAATCTAGTTTCTATATTATGGATTTGCTACTCACAGACTTTCATATACATGGAATCATACAAAAAAGAACTTGTGTTTGCCTTCTTTCAATTATAATGTTTTCAAGGTGCATCCATGTCATAGCATGTATTATTAATTCATTATTTTTCACAGCTAAACAATATTACATTGTTTGGATATAACACATTTTGCTTATCCAATCATCAGTTAAGGAGATACGAGTTGTTTTTATTTATGAACAATACTGCTGTGAACTTTCATATATAAGTTTATGCACAAATATATGTATTCAGTTCTTCTAGGTATATAGGTAGGAATGGAATGGCTAGGCCACATGAGAACTCTCTTCACATTTCTGAGCAACTGCCAAGCAGTTTTTCCTAAGAAGCTTTACTATTTTACATCTCCACTAGCAATTCAAGAAGGTTTCAATTTCTTCACATCTTCCCAAACACTTGGTATTGTCCATCTTTTTTTATTATAGCCATACTAATGAGTGTAAAATACGTTTAGGAACCTCTGTTCCAGAGTAATCTTAAATTTAAACAAAAAAAGAAGACAAAAGGAAAAAGGAGTTTAAAAAAAGCTGGGATATAAGCACTAGAGACAAAGCAAACAATTCAACAAATGAAAATCAGTTACTCTCCTGCTTCGTTCCAAATCTTAAAAAGGAAATATTTGGAAATTCAGCAAAGAAAGGAGAGCACTGTCTGTCTATATATTTGTCCATCTTTCTCCCCAAAAGGCTCAATATTCTATCACTTTATGTTTTAAAAAAAGTAACAGGGGGCTGGGTGCGGTGGGTCAGGCCTGTAATCCCAGCATTTTGGGAGGCCGAGGCAGGCGGACCACGAGGTCAGGAGATTAAGACCATACTGGCTAGCACGGTGAAACCCCATGTTTACTAAAAATACAAAAAAAATTAGCCAGACGTGGTGGTGGGTGCCTGTAGTCCCAGCTACTCGGGATACTGGGCAGGAGAATGGCGTGAACCTGGGAGGCGGAGCTTGCAGTGAGCCGAGATCGCACCACTGCCCTCCAGCCTGGGAGACAGAGCGAGACTCCGTCTCAAAAAAAAAAAAAAAAAATTAACAGGGAACATTTGCATAACAAATAAGCATATTTTAAACTTAAATAGAACACATTTCTTAAATGTGTATGCTCTTAAACCTGAAAATGCATGTGTTTACCTGTGACTAACCTGAGTAAAGAGAAGTCTGATGAATGCTTGACACTAGATCACATATAACAGGGGCCTAGAGACTATAACTAGATATAATGGATCTTTTCTGCAAGGTAAAATGTATTCCCTTACTTCATAAATTAATAAAAATGTTATTCATGTCCATGACATCTAGAATGGATGACAAGGCGGCACTGCAAGGCCAAAGAAACCCCTTAGTGTCACCACCAGGATGAGAACGCAAGGACACAGGAGGGAACTGTGTTCCCAGAATCTCAGATTGAGCGAACCTTCTTACCTGCAGCAGCTCCATTGTTGACCACTGACTCCGACACTCCACATCTGAGATGAGCTCTCTCACCAACTGCTTCTGCTGAACTAGCTCATCCTCAGCCTCTGCAAACTTATCCAGCGTCTTCTTTTCTTCTTCTTCCAATCTTTGCAGCTCTCTCTGCTCCTCATTATTTAGGATGCTTCTAAGCTGATCAAATTCTGTTTGTATCCTTTGTCTCTCAGTTTGTACCTGATACTGCAAGGATGGACAAGAGAGAGTTGTAGTAAGTTTGTCAGGCTAAGGGCCTATTGTGCAAGGGATTAGGAGCCAGTAGGGAAATATATATATGTGTGTGTGTGTGTGTGTGTGTGTGTGTGTGTGTATTTATATTATCTGTATATATATATTTGTATTATCTATATATCGATTTTTTTTCAGGGAGTTCAAATCAGCAAGGGAGTAGAAGCAATAGAGGTACTTGGAGGGAAGCTATTTTTTCCTACTATTTTCCTTTCAGTACCTACCAAAACAATGACCTCGAACTGTCTTATCTAGGCCAACCCTGAGACAAAATATAAAACATAAGGCTTAGCTTCTAGATAGCTTTCCTGGATATTCATGACTGCCTGCCTTACCACACTCCTAATTTGAATCTTGAGGAAAACCATAGTCCTTTATGTAGTGTCTTCCACCAGAAGTAGTAGAGCCCCATTGGAAAAGAGCAATGGAACACAGTATTTGCTAGCCTTCCTCATCATAGAGTCTATCTTTGTGCTCAGTTCCAGGTATGTGTGTGTGATTGTAACATGTCTGCTTTCTAGCCTCCACCCCCAACAGGGACAGGACAGAGAAGAGAACTAATCAAATGGCTTCAGGACTCATGCAATGTCAAGTAACAAAAAGGGCGAGGCCTCCTTGGATTAAGGTCCTGTCGAGATTCCTGTCTCAGAAATCCTTCAGAATCTCCTCTTGCCTTCCAGGAAGTTTTCTCTTCTCTGATGTCAGCTTCCAGCTTCTCAGCTTCCTCCTCTTCCTTCTTCAGCCTCTTGAGGACTGCCTGGAGTTTCTCCTATGAGAAGGGAATCACACTAGAGTCAAGCTATAAGCTTTCTTAGTATCTGGATAGAGGACAAACAGGGAAAAAATCAAGTTGATCCCAGAAAAAAGCAATTTACAGAAACTGTGAAGCTGGTGATTAGAATCTATGACATGGGGAAAAATTTGAGGAGATGAATGTATTGTTCATTCACTGTGATGAAAATCAATACCCCTCAAAAGGAGTAGCCTGATTCTGTCTTTCCTTAGAGTAAGTATTTACCCTGCAGAAAGTCCTTTCCTCTTATCAATGCTCTTTCCTCGTTCAATCCACAATGTTCCTTAGCAATTATCCTGCTTAGAGAAGCAAGAGAGCTAACTTTGGGAAGGAATTTATCACTTATACAATGAAAAAGGAAAAAACAAGACAAAAATCTCTCATTCTTGGCTAAGAGACTGTACTCTAGGATCATCTGTTATGTAAATGAAAGGAATACACAGGCGTGTACCCCAGGCATTGGAAGCTGAGCATAGTGTGAAAGATGTACATGGAGAAGATCACGGGACTCAGAATTATGGTTCCACAAGGGGTAAAGAAGGATGAAAAGGGCTGACTCCTTTTTCAGACTCAGTCCACCTGCACCCAGGTGATTAAAAAGCTTTATTGCTCAAAAAAAAAAAAAAAAGAAAGAAAGAAAAGGCCAGGCATGGTGGCTCACACCTGTAATCCCAGCACTTTGGGAGGCCGAGGTGGGTGGATCACAAGATTAGGAGTTCAAGACCAGCCTGGCCAAGATGGTGAAATCCCGTCTCTACTAAAAATACAAAAAAAAAAAAAAATTAGCCAGGCGCGGTGGCAGGTGCCTGTAATCCCAGCTACTTGGGAGGCTGAGGCAGGAAAATTGCTTGAACTCAGAGGGCAGAGGTTGCAGTGAGCCGAGAGCACGCCACTGCACTCCAGCCTGGGTGACAGAGTGAGACTCTGTCTCAAAAAAAAAAAAAAAAAGGATGAAAAGGTGAGATTTTCCACCAACTACCATCTTCTGCCCCATCTCCCTCCATCTAGGGCTCTACCTGACATTCCTTGAATACTTCCTCCGTGAGGACTGTGTGGTGACCACGGTGCTCCTGAGACCGCTCACAAAGCCAGCAAATGACTTTCCTATCCTCCTTACAGAAGAGTAAGAGTTTCTCTCCATGATGATCACAGAGATCTCTCTTCTTCCCATTGTCTGGGCTCAACTTGACCTCCTTGAGTCTCTCCACTATGTTGGCCAGATGCTGATTAGCCTGTAGATGTTCAAATGAGTAACTAATACCACACACAGGACAGCTGCTTTTTCCTCCCACGCTGGTCACTGCCTCCTTGTTGCTCACAGTGATGCAGGCTCGGCAGAGGCTGTGGCCACAGTCTAGACTCAAGGGTTCTGTCAACAGCTCCAGGCAGATGGGACAGGTCACCTCCTCTTGTACGTTAAGCAAGATTTTTGAAGCCATTGCACTGCTTCCCTGGCTTCTTCTGGTCCTAACTCCTGAGGCTCTCCTCTCTCTTCTGGTTAAAGACCCCTGGATGGCTGAGAAGATTGAAAGGGGATGGTATAAGAATGGTACAAATAAAAAGCATTCTAATTGCACAGACATCAAAGACTGGCCGAGACTGCAATATCAAAGAACAAAGAAGATGAGGAAGAGAAACCAAAAGTGGCTGAAAGTGGTCTGGGCGAGCTGTTAATGCCTCAAGGCTTTTGCACTTGTTCATTACTCAGCCTAGAATTACCATCCTGCTGCTATTTGCATGACTTTCGTTTATACTTTTTTCAACTTTCTCCTTACATGTCCCTTCATTAGAAGGGCTGCTAAGACAAACTTAAGTACAGCACAACCACAAACTCATCATTCAGTGTACATTTGCCATCTTTCTTTTATTATCATTATCTATTTTTAAATGTCCACCTCTTCTTTCTAAAACATAATCTACACGTAGATTAGGCACTTTTGTCTTTTTACTGCTATAGCCTCAGTGTTTAGAACACAGAGAAGCACAATGTTTGATAAACATATAAAAAAAAACTTCCCTGTCTCTCCATAGATGACTAAAACTTCATCATTGTTTCATTATCTTCCTTCCATTATTTGGAAATTCTTCAATAGCTGAACTTTAGAACCCCAGATGTGGTTTCCAGTGAAGACGTGCTCGCCTCCTAACACATCTACCCACACAAAATCCTCCCATGCCCTCACAGACTTTCCAGAGATACCGACAGAAACAGCAATGACCACAATATGGAGATTTCATTACCAGTTACAATTTAAAAATCACTTTGGCCTGTTTGTTCCTCCTTCCAAAATTCTTGAGAAATAAGAGTACTCCCTTTCTTCAGATGAATAAATAAAATTAAATGCTTTACAAAGATCACCCAATTCGATAGGTAGAATTGGAGTGAACCTAATACCCTCAGAGTTCTCTTTCAGAGCTCTCCATGCTACTCCACTTATTTAAACAAAGAAAAGCCGAGGTAAAGCCTGAAAGAAGTAGATTGGGATCCAGGGTTATGAGAGTGTAGAAATGGAGGAAACCACATAAGTTGGGAATTTCTGGGGGGTCTTGTGTTTGTAGATGGTAGGATTTCTTCTTGGCCTGAAGGATGTTACAGAGGTTGATAGGAACCCAAAGGTGTGTATTTGTTGGGGGAGGGGTGTAACCAGCTGAATTACACATAGATCACAGATTCATACCAATGTCAGATCATCGAGGAATAGAAATACCAAGGAGATGGCTGTTGGCCATGAGAGAGATGTCCCAATACATAAGGGGAGCGATGAAGTTCTGTCTGTGTTAAATCCACATCCACTAATTGAATGCCAATTATTCATGTGTTTATTTTGGAAATTCTCACTGAAGACATATTATCTTCCGTGATTAAAATTCAGGAAATGGATTAAAATCCAAAGTTGAGTATGAACAGATGGTATTAGCCAGAATAAAGTAAACAGTCAGATAGAAGCTAATTATATAATCATTCATAAAATGTAAAATGGTAGGTGTAAAAAACACCATCATAGAGAGGTATAGGTTTTTAGAAGATCAAATAATGTGCTAAATAGAGAACTATCCAAGATATCTTGCTTGGATAAGTAAGAGTTTAATGAAAGCTGAATAATGAGAAAGGAATACAGAATGAGAAAGAAAACAAATATTTTAGGCAGAAGGAATCATGGAAGTGAATGCCCCGTTCATGGAGGATATAGCATCATAACATCTTCGAAAGTTTTTAAATGTGTGGCTGGTATGCAAAAAGCCCTAGACCTTGGCATCACATGAGCCTAGAGGAACCTGGGTATGTGACACTTCCTAAATGAAGTAAAAGTGACAGTCTCTTTCCATTGAATAGGAGGTGGGGGCAGGGATGGGAGGTTGCAGGACAAGTTAACAGAGAGAAGCAGATGAGGGTGGGAAGTAGGGTAAGGTAAAGGAAATAAGATTGGAAGTCAGACTAGACATGAGGGGGAAAAAAAGGTTATCATTAGGCTTAAGTCCTTTCTTCCTATAAAAAACACATCGCCATCACCATCCCCTGGTATATTATTTTATTTTTATTCTTTTTGGTAAGCACAGACCTCATTTTCCGTAAGAGGATTGAGACTCTTGTAACAAAATATTCTCTGTAGGGCCCTGGAAGCTATGTTCATGGTCTTTACAAGGGAATCAATCCGTTGATGTAAGATTTACCTAAGCTACGTTAGTTTCACACACATCCACATGGTCACATGGTCTTGTACCACCGTAGGAATCCTCACTGAGGCCGGGTGCGGTGGCTGACGCCTGTAATCTCAGCACTTTGGGAGGCCGAGGCAGGCGGATCACGAGGTCAGGAGATCAACACCATCCTGGCTAACAAGGTGAAACCCCATCTCTACTAAAAATACAAAAATTAGCCAGGGGTGGCGGCGGGCGCCTGTAGTCCCAGCTACTCGGGAGGCTAAGGCAGGAGAATGGCGTGAACTCGGGAGGCAGAGCTTCCAGTGAGCCGAGATCGCGCCACTGCACTCCAGCCCGGGCGGCAGAGCGAGACTCCGTCTCAAAAAGCAAAACAAAACAAAAGAATCCTCACGGAGAGCTCACCTGAAGCGGCCCTGTCTGCATGCTCTATCTCCTGTCCTGTACTCCCCCTGTGGAGTTAAGCTGCATGAGTGCAAATGGCAAAACAAACCTGCAATTATTGCTTGTGGTCAGCCAGAGGGTGTACCACAGAGTAGTGGCATGATGATACAATGCCAATTCTCAGAACCTGAGGTCCGTTTAGACAAGAAACTGTGAGGCAAAGGGAAAAAGGGTGGCTCTCAGTAGGCAGTAACGTTTTGATACTTGTTCTAGTAGATAGATTTATACCCTCCACAAAAATTGTTCACTTATGTGAATGTGACCTTATTTGAAAATCACATCTTCGCAGGTGTAATCAAGTTAAGGTGAGGCCATACTGGATAAAGACAGGCCCTAAATTCAATGACCTGTAGTTTTTGTTTTTTTCTGAGATGGAGTTTCGCTCTGTCGCCCAGGCTGGAGTGCAATGGTACAATCTCAGCTTACTGCAACCCCCGCCTCCCAGGTTCAAGCGATTCTCCTGCCTCAGTCTCCTGAGTAGCTGGGATTACAGGTGTATGCCACCATGCCCAACTAATTTTTAGATTTTTAGTAGAGACGGGGTTTCACCATGTTGGCCAGGCTGGTCTTGAACTCCTGACCTCAGGTGATCCACCTGTCTCGGCCTCCCAAAGTGCCGGGATTACAGGTGTGAGCCACTGCACCTGGCCTTGACCTGTGTTTTTATAAGAGGAGAAGACATACAGACACACGGGAAAGAAAGCCATGTGACAATAGAGGCAGAGATGGGAATAGCACAGATATAAGCCAAAGAATGCCGAGGTTTGCTAGAAACCACCAGAAGCTAGGAGAGAGGAATAGAACCGATTTTCACATAGAGCCTTCTGAAAAAAAAATCAAGTTTGCCGCCATCTTGGTTTTGGATTTCTGGGCTCCTGAGCTGTGATACAAATTCCTGTTGTTTTAAGTCATCTAGTTTGTGATAATTGGTTACAACACTGCTAGGAATCTAATATAATTGAACAGGTTTGATAGTGAAAGAAAGATCTGTGATGTGTGACAACCTAGGAATCTTTCCCACGCTTGGCAAAAGGATGGGGTACAATAAAAGCTGTATGGAGATAAACCTAGGCCTCGAGACCTGTCTACTCCTCTAACCATCCATCAAAAGACCTTAAGGAGGAAAAAAAGCTGAAAGTTGGCTGGCGAGTGTCATCCAGCCAATGGTACAGATACTAAAAATCATACAAAAGAGATATACTGGTAGCCCCTGGCTACCATGACCATTGGTCAGACCAGGATCTGATGACTAGTAAGACAAGGAGTTTATATGATATGATAATATTCACCCCTGTTTATGGCTAAAGCCATGAGCCAACCACAGAGGTGGGGTTCTTTGTTATCTTTTATTCCAATCAGTATCCAACCAATAGTTAGAAATACCGGGGGGCTCCAGGAGAGGAAGTAGTAGAACATGCATTCTGCCACGGGCTGTGACTTCATGGTCACAGTGAGGATGCATGTTGATGCCAAAGTTGCTGCCACCATAATGGCAAAAGAATGAGAAAAGTGCAGAGTAACCACGGTCCCACGTGTGAGAAATGACCCCACCACTTCCCAGTGTGGCTCAAGCCCAGCAGCAGTCAGGGAGGTAGAGAAGGGAACATGAGTGCCATTGGCCTGACAGAACTCCCAGGTTACCTGGTTACCATAGCTGCCAGGTGATTATACCCTTCATTTGAGTCTTCTCCTAACATCTGGACTCCTAACATCTGGATATGATAATGCAAACTTTAAGTCTCTCTGCAGGTAGATAGTAAAATTAGAGTGTCTCTAGGAGTGACTTTTAGGGAAGGATGTCTTTTGAAGTTTCTAGACAATGTCCTAGACACTTCTTCTGGATTCTTGGTCAGAAACTGCCAATAAGGAAAGTAGAGCCTGTTCTGACATCCAGAGGCCCTGAGAGCTCAGAAACATTGTAACATCTCCTCCCCATTCCTCTGTGCACTGAGTTCTTGCTTCAGCTACTCCTTAGAGTCCAGGGCCCAATCTATACCACATTAATGACTCTCTCCCCAAGAGCTGTAGTGTTCTGGTCAATATATCTCCAAAAAGTGATTTTTTAACATAGAATCATTTTCATTAAGCAATCCCTAATGTCTTTTTCTGTCTGTTACTTCATGAGAATATGCTGAAAGAGTTTTTTTTCAAATTAGTTTCCAACCACCTCAACTGCCACCACTCTGGTAGAAACCACCTGAATTCAGGAAATTATTCTTCCACTAGTCTTGCCGATACTATCATTGCCCTTCCTTTTTTTTTTGAGACGGAGTTTTGCTCTTGTTACCCAGGTTGGAGTGTGGTGGCATGATCTCGGCTCACTGCAACCTCTGCTTGCTGGGTTCAAGCGCTTCTCTTGCCTCAGCCTCCCGAGTAGCTGGGATTACAGGTGCCTGCCACAACGCCCAGCTAATTTTTGTATTTTTAGTAGAGAGAGTTTCACCATGTTGGCCAGGCTGGTCTCAAACTCATGATCCACCTCAGGTGATCCACCCGCTTTGGCCTCCCACAGTGCTGGGATTATAGGTGTGAGCTACTGTGCCCACCCATCCTTGTCCTTCTTCACTCTGCTCTCATCTCTGTTCTTACATCAGTAGACAGAGTGATCACCTTAAAGCAGATGTCAATCATGTCACTCTCCTATTCAAACCCATGCTACCCAGAGCGAGGCCAGACTTCATAATGGTCCAGTTAGGTCCACATCACACATGCCTTCCCACTGCCTCAATCCTCAGAGCTCACCATATTTTTTTTTTTTTTTTTTTTTTGAGACAGAGTCTTGCTCTTTTCCCCCAGGCTGGAGTACAATGGCGAGATCTTGGCTCACTGCAGCCTCCACCTCCTGGGTTCAACTGATTCTCCTGCCTCAGCCTCCCGAGTAGCTGGGACTACAGGCATCCGCCACCACACCCGGCTAATTTTTGCATTTTTTTAGTAGAGACACAGTTTCACCACATTGGCCAGGCTGGTCTTGAACTCCTGATCTCTGGTGATCCTCCCGCCTTGTCCTCCCTAAGTGCTGGGATTACGAGCGTGAACCACCGCGCCTGGTCAGAGCTCACCTTTTATTCCTCTCCAGGCACACTCCCATCTTAATCTTCCACACTGTTCTCCTTTTAAGCCCGTGGGAAAAACCATTAAAGCCTTTAATTTCCTCGCATTCTTAAGATTCTACTCAAATGTGTTCTTACAATGAAAACTATTTAAAACTTTCATAAAAACTATTCAAAGTTGCAAGGCCTTCATGAGGTCTTTACAGAGTCATTACCCTGATGTAACTTCTTGAAGATGTTACTCCATAGTATTAGTCATCTTCTTGTGTACTCTAACATTCATTGATATGGTCTATGATGACTTTCTATTTAGGATGTAGGCTTCCATGTATATTTCATATTTATTGAATGTTAAATGGATGCTAATTGCACATTTTTACATTAGCAGCCTGCTTTATAATCAATTTTATCCCATATGTTGGGTCTTGTGCCTGACTAGATGCCTCTGGGAGACAGTCAGTATGTAGGCAGACATGGATTCTACCCAGGAGTAAGGCAGAGACACAGGATGGCAGTTACAGTGAACTCTGAAGGGTGACAGCAGAGGCCAGAATGGCATGTGTCAGAATATCTGTAACATATCAATCAAGGTGCAAATTGCTCACAAGTGAGCTTAAGATAGGACATACTCTATGTCAAATTCTTAACAAGAAGATGAAATCTGTGGGCTCCTTCTGAGCCCACAATGAACAACTTCTGTTAAGTAATTGTAAGCAAAGAAAAGCAATAACAAATTGAGGTTACAAATCAATGCCAAGGCGTGTCTAAGAGGAAGAATGATGAGGAGCAAGTTCTGAGACAGGTGAAGACGCTGGTGGCACATGGGTTACTGAAGTAAACAGGTATGTTCAGGGATGTGCAAGGAGAACCCTGAGACAACCTGCAGAAAGACATAGGATAAGAGGGAACAGAGCGGTGTGCAGCAGTCAGATCACTCAACCTGCTATTGTTAGGGAGGCCAAGGACTAAGAATACGTGAGGATGGCCACAGAGAGCCCCTTAGTGGTTGCCAGGAGGGCAGCAAAAGAACCCGCTTCAACCCCTGGCCATGCTCCCATGGCTCCATTCTATCTGACGCCACATACTAGGAGCTAAGCCCTGCACACGCTTGGAAAACAGAGACCTCCTTTCACCAACTTCTCTTTTGAGGAGGGAGTAGGAGGTGGAAAATAAGAGATCTTCTGTTCATCTCTTTGAGAGAGAGAAAGAGAGAGAGAGAATTGTTTCCTTTGCAAGGTAGAAAATCAAAATTATACAATAGGAAGGGAATGGAAATAGATTCAGCCTGGAGGAAAAAAAGACACCCCAGAAAACAAAGGCGGCCTTCTGCCTCTTTAACACTGCTTTCAAGGCTGTCCCTCCCCAGACTCTAGGCTGCTATCAGTGTGCACTCAAAGCAGGAAGCCTGCAAGCTAGCCTTTGCTCCCGACAGAGCAGGGGAGACTTGGGGCCATAAATCAAATTCCCCTAACTTCATTGAGAACTTTTCTCCTGGAGTCTCATACCCTCTACCCCCCACAAACCTCCCCACACACCTTCAGAGCAACAGAAATCTCGGCTCCTGGTTGAAGAGGTGAAGAAAAGCCAGGGTGGGTGTGGTCAGGATTCATTCAACAAATGAGGTTCCTCTGTGTGAAGAAGTCCCTCCCTCCTGAGGAGGAACTGCCTGAGAAATGAAAGTGAAATTTTTGGGGCTGTCAGGAAGAGAAAAGGGGAAGGAGCGTCTAGGTGAAATGAGCTGTGTAGTCCTTTAGAGCCTCTGGACAGAAGGTAATGCTCTTAATCCAGTGATTCTCGAGGGCAGAATGGAGGATTTGCACAAGATGGCACATTTGGCAATGTCTGAAGAGATATTTGGTTGTTAACTAGGGGAATGCTACTGGCATCTTAGTGGGTACAGGTCACAGATGCTGCTAAGCATTCTACAATGTATGGGACAGCTCCCACAACAAAGAATGATCCATTCCAAAACATCAATAGTGCTGTGTTTGAAAAGCCCTGTTTTAACCTTCCCTGCCTCCCAGGCCGGCTAAACACCCAACTCCCCTTCTCCTACCACTTTCATGGTTGCACATGGTCCCTCGAATCAGTTTACCAATTTGAATTATCCTTCAGCTCCAACTATCCACTTGCGTGCTACCTACCAAAGTACCATGTCACCCGCTAGGAGATGGAGGATGGGTGGCGGAGAGGTGGATGGTGCTGAGAAAAGTCGGCTACAAAGGACCTGGGGAACTTTTGGGAGTGTTGGAAATGCTCTAAATCTTTAAAAGGGGTAAAACGTTTTCAAAACTCATCAAACTGTGCACAGTAAATGGGTGCATATTATTGCATATAACATATATATCAGTAACATTATTTACAAATGAAAAGTCTTCCAGGGAATTTTTACGCGAATCTGAGGCTGAGAACCACTAGTTGTAAGTAGTAAATCAGGAGTTTTGTGCCCTGGACAGGAAGGGCTGCTTTGAAACTGAGGTAACCTTGAAATCAAACCGAACGAGGAGGAAACTTGAACAAGAGTTGCTACTCGTTTGGTCCCAGGATGACCCCAGATTGTGCCTCCACAAACAGCATGCTCCATTTTCATGAGGAATATAAGTTGATAGATTCATTTTCTGTGCTGTATGCATCAAAACAATCCTAGTCTACCTCCTGTAGAGCACATTACATAATAAAAGGTGCCACCTTTGGAAACCACCTGGCAAGGTACAATTTTCATTTTTGCCCTCTCCATCTGACTCATGCATGGTGATCAAGGACAATTATAAACTTGTTGGAAGTTTAACAACTTTCCCATAAAAATGTATCCACATTCAATACCTTGGGAATATGCTTTGACTACTTTTAAGGGAGTCAATTACTATCGGGTTAGTGCAAAAGTAATTGCGGCTTTTGAAATTAAAAGTATTATAAAGCCAACTGTGGTGGCTCACGCCTGTAATCCCAGAACTTTGGGAGGTTGAGGCGGGCGGATCACAAGGTCAGGAGTTCGAGATCACCCTGGCTAACATGGTGAAACCCCCGTCTCTACTAAAATTATAAAAAAAAAAAATTAGCCGGGCATGGTGGCATGCGCCTCTAATCCCAGCTACTCAGGAGGCTGAGGCAGGAGATTGCTTGAACCTGGGAGGCGGAGGTTGCAGTGAGCCGAGATCGCACCACTGCACTCCAGCCTGGGTGTCAGAGCAAGACTCTGTCTCAAAAAATAAAAAATAAAACAAAATAAATAAAAGTATTATAATAGCAAGAACCGCGATTACTTTTGTACCAACCTAATACTTTCAGATTTCTTTTCCTTATTTCAATATTGGTAACTAATACATTTAGATAGTGTAAAAGGGAAGAAAATCTCGAGACCCAAAAATCACTAAGCCAAAGGGAAAAGTCAGGTTGAGAACTGGTTAGGGCAAACCTGGCTCCCATTCTATTCCAAAAAAAAGACAGCTACTAAGATAAAAAAAAAAAAAAAAGCTCCAGACAGAACTCAAAGTCACCCCTTTGCTCAGGTGAGATAAATGAATATCTGGTTACTTCCTTTGCCCTATTGCTTAATGCAACCTGTTTGTCTTTTATCTACCTATGACCTGGAAACCCCCTCCCGGACTCAGTTGTCCCGCCTTTGCGGACATATATTGATTGATGTCTCACATCTCCCTCAAATGTATAAAACCAAGCTGTGCCCTGACCACCTTGGGTACATGTTGTCAGAACCTCCTGAGGCTGTCATGGGTGCATCCTTAACCTTGGCAAAATAAACTTCCTAAATTGATTGAGAGTTTTCTCAGATACTCTTTCATTTACAATAGTAAAGCATCAGACAGATTTGTTAAAGCATGAGTTGAGATGTGTATATTACCTTAGCCCATCAGTTCAGTGTGGATGACATTCAATTTTTCATCATTCATTTTGTTCACTTGAGTTTTTTCCGGTTTTTTTGTTTGTTTGTTTGTTTTTTTGAGATGGAGTTTCGCTCTTGTCGCCCAGACTGGAGTGCAATGGCATGATCTTGGCTCACCGCAACCTCCGCCTCCCAGGTTCGATTCTCCTACCTCAGCCTCCTGAGTAGCTGGGATTACAGGCATGCGCCACCACGTCCAGCTAATTTTTCTTTTTCTTTTTTTTTTTTTTTTGAGAGGTAGTCTCGCTGTCGCCCAGGCTGGAGTGCAGTGGTGTGATCTCGGCTCACTACAAGCTCCGCCTCCCGGGTTCACGCCATTCTCCTTCCTCAGCCTCCCAAGTAGCCAGGACTACAGGCGCCCGCCACCAGGCCCAGCTAATTTTCTGTATTTTTAATAGAGGCAGGGTTTCACCATGTTGGCCAGGATGGTCTCAAACTCTTGACCTCATGATCTGCTTGCCTCGGCCTCCCGAAGTCCTGGGATTACAGGTGTGAGCCACCGCGCCCAGCTGAGTTTTTTCCTTTTTAAAAAACTCATTTCTCTGAGTTCAATGGACATGCAACTATGCTATGTCTTTAATGTCTTTTTGTTATTTTCTTAACAACTGTCTAGTCTGAACCCCGAAAATCTGAGACAGATCTCAGATAATTTAGAAAGTTTATTTTACCAAGGTTGAAGACATGTGTCCCTGACAGCCTCAGGAGGTCCTGACAACATGTGCCCAAGGTGATCAGAGCACAACTTGGTTGTATACATTTTAGAGAGACATGAGACATCAATCAATAAATGTGAGATGTACATTGTTTCCATCTGAAAAGGCAGGATAACTCAAGCAGGGAAGGGGCTTCCAGGTCACAGGTTGGTGAAGGATAACCTGTTGCATTCTTTTGAGTTTCTGATTAGCTTTTTCAAAGGAGTCAATCAGATATGCATTTATGTCAGTGAGCAGAGGGATGACTTTGAATAGAATGGGAGGCAGGTTTGCCCTAAGCAGTTCCCAGCTTGACTTTTCTATTTGGCCTAGTGATGTTGAAGCTCCAAGATTTATTTTCCTTTCATACTACCAACATATAATATATTAATGGTAGAAAAATCACCACTTTTGGAAACTCTTAGGCATTCTTCTGGTGCCTCATTCTCAGCTGAGCTGTGCTTCTGGATAGCAGAAATGACCTGGACAGAAAAATGAGCAAGTTTAGTCATTCAAGAATATGCAGCTATTTCCATGGGCATGTACTTAGAGCTCTATGTAAACAGAGGAGTGGCTAACAAGAGTTGGCAAGGGTCATATCCTCAAGGCTTGTTTACACAGGCAGAGAGAGCCAGCTGGGAAATTATCTAGAGACACCAGTGCAGGAGTAAAGTATCTGTCTTCTCAGATCCCTCTGGCTTTACTCACACCATTCTCCCAGGTCCCAAAGCCCTGAAAATGAAAGTCATAAATATCCCAAAAGAGTTACCTGGAATTTAAGAGAGTGCAGCAGACTGTAGTGATCCAGAGCCTCGGGCATTGCAATAAAGGGGTGACTGGGATGCAGGGGTTAAAGGAAAATGGATAGAAGTGGATTTCCTCCAGTTGCTATGGATGAGTGCTGGAGATAGGAATGTGTGTCTACACATAGAGAAACTGCCTGTATCTAACTTGGAATCCCTTCCCCCACCAAAGGTCACCAAGATATGGGGACTAAAAATATTCTAGTAAAGCTGGGACCAGAACAGTAACTGCTTTACTAGTTTAGAAGCAGAGAAAGGATAGTTGGCAACAAAAATGCCAGAAGACACAGGGACTCTACCATATATACTATGTGAACACTGCACAGCAGCTTTTGCCTTGCTATCTCACTGTAGGAGCAGAACAGGCTTTGCTTCATTCCTGAGGACTGCCAGAGCCTCTCACTTAATGGAAAGAAGAAGCTAATCTGGAGGAAGAGAACACTGACAAACACCCTTGCAGAGGGAGCCCATGACAGTACTTCTGCCCCTCCCACTGTAAGGCATAATGTGCACCCATAACCTGAAAAATGGAGACTTAGCTGGGCAGACAGAGAAAGTGATTTCCAAAGAAAGAGAATTACTACAGAAGTAGAAAAGAATACCAGGAACTTCCAGTTTTAGTTCCAACATGTAAAGAGCTTGAGACTCATTACTCCAACCCTCACAAGAGAAAAAAAGCTTGGCTGGACGCAGTGGCTCACGCCTGTAATCCCAGCACTATAGGAGGCTGAGGCGGGCGGATCACGAGTTCAGGAGTTAGAGACCAGTCTGGCCAAGGAATTCGAGACCAATCTGGCCAACAGTGTGAAACCCCGTCTCTACTAAAAATACAAAAGCTTAGCTGGGTGCAGTGGCGCGCGCCTGTAGTCCCAGTTACTTGGGAGGTTGAGGCAGGAGAATCCATAGAACCCACGAGGCGGAGGTTGCAGTGAGCCGAGATCCCGCCGCCGCACTCCAGCCTGGGCGACAGAGTGAGACTCAGTCTCAACAACAACAACAAAAAAAAAAAAAAAAAAAAAAAAGAAGAAGAAGAAAAGGAAAAAAATGCTAAACCAACTAAAAATCAATGACTTTCCTAAGACTCATCAGATAAAGTCACAGGAAAAAAACTGCCACCCCAAAATGTAGAGACAGGTAAACACAGAATAAACAGCCTAAATCTGCTTACCTGAAGCAGAAGTTGCATGAGTCAGGACGGGCGCAGTGGCTCACACCTGTAATCCCAGCACTTTGGGAGGCTGAGGCGGGTGGATCACTTGAGGTCAGGAGTTTGAGACCAGCCTGGCCAACATGTCGAAACCCTGTCTACAAAAATACAAAAATTAGCCGGGCATGGTGGTGGGCGCCTGTAATCCCAGTTACTCGGGAGGCTGAGACAGGAGGATCGCTTGAACCCAGGAGACAGAGGTTGCAGTGAGCCGAGATCACACCACTACTCTAGCCTGGGCAACAGAGTGAGGCTCAGTCTCAAAAAAAAAAAAAAAAAAAAATATATATATATATATATATATATTTTAAACAGGAGTTGCCTGAGTCATATACTGGTAGGAACACTTAAATAGTAGTTCTGACAAATTGCCGCAGGCTGATTATGGACTAGCTTGAGAGAGAGAAACTCCTAGCACCTAGACTTAGAGCCCCGCCCCCGCCCCACTTTCTTGGAATTTACCTCCAAAAACCAAAGTGAGTTCCCATAGCGGAAAGCCAAGAAGAAGATCCTTTCTTTTCTGGCAGAGAGAGAGTAAAAGAACCATTCTGAAATATGTTCACAGCATCCCCCATAACAAAGGCCTACTCTCCACTGGAAAAGACTGGAAAGCAGAATGCTTTCTCCAAATGAGACAAAGAACTGAAGATTCCTGTACTTCTCTGGCAACAGAATGAAGGAGGTGTATTCTTGTACGATCATGTGGTTACCACTGAAACTGTTTTGGGGACATCAAAATATTGATAATGGCAATCTGTTGGCCTTTATGGTACAAAATGCCTGAGAGGCAGGGACAGCTATTCCATATGCAGAGTAGATGTCAACTTTTGTCAATAAGTACTTGCAGAGGCTCTTCTTAGGTAATAGGAGTACCAAGTCCACTTGCTACATACACAAAGTTGGTCGTTTTTCCCAGGGAGTTCATATGACTCAGGCTACCCTCACATCACCGTTTGCACACAATACATTGATTCACACATTCTTCATTTTCTCCAGGATTACTGTGAATTTTTACCCAATGACATGAAGCCTGCTCATGTGAGTGATTTAAAATGGCTTGTCCTTATCATGCTACACTGATGTTTCCCAAATAAGTCACGGTTTTAGCTTTGTCACTGTTTCTCTCCCAAATCTGCCCTTAATGAGATTTGTGTCCTCCTTATGTCTTATAATTGTACAAAGCTTAAAATAGAATTTCCTCTCATAGTCCAATCTTTTCTCCCCCAGAGTATACTACATTTGATGCTATCTATAATCAATCAAGGTTCAAGAATCAAAACAATCATGTACTTGTGCCATTGTTTTATAGTAGATTAATCAATATGCAATGTATACAGTTTATCATCTAGGCTAATTTTCTCTCTTCTTTTACCCTGTATATCCATTGACATTCCTGACTGTGGTGTTAAAATTTGCATATGAAATGATTTTATTTTGTTTTTCAACATAAGCTTTCAACTTAAAGTTTTCATCATTATCTTGGTCACGTAAGCTAGACCCCAACTTTAATATTACTTATATCATTTATGAGTAATATAGGAGTCTATTCCTTCATTAGGCCTAAGATTACATTTTGAGCATTATACATTACTTTGACTATTTGTTTTTTGTTTTTTTTTTTTTTTGAGATGGAGTCTCACTCTGTTGCCCAGGCTGGAGTGCAGTGGTGTGATCTCGGCTCACTGCAATCTTTGCCTCCTGGGTTCAAGCGATTCCCCTGCCTCAGCCTCCCAAGTAGCTGGAATTACAGGTGCGGGCCACCATGCCCGGCTAATTTTTGTATTTTTAGTAGAGATGGGGTTTCACCATGTTGGTCAGACTGGTCAAACAGTAAATATTTTAGGATTTGCAGGTCAAGCAGTCTCTGTTGCAACCAGTCAACACTGCTGTTGTAACTTGAAAGCAGTCACAGATGATACATAAATAAGCATGGTGATATTCCAATAAAGTACATTTACAAAAATAGGTATCAAAGTAGGATTTGACTCACACACTGACCTTTTCAGATTTCTAACAGACAGAAATGAATAAAAATGTTGCCTCTGAATTTTGCTGCCCTGTTTTGTAGGTCAATTCTGCCACTTCATATGTGTCCAACTTTGAGCAAATTCTTTCATCTCACTGTACCTCCATTTTCTCATTTTTTTAAAAAAAAGGATAATGACAGTACCTATTTTCATAGGACCACTATAAAGATTGAGCCCAGGCCATGCGCGGTGGCTCAAGCCTGTAATTCCAGCACTTTGGGAGGCTGAGGCAGGTGGATCACCTGAGGTCAGGAGTTTGAGACCAGCCTGGCTAACATGGCGAAACCCCGTCTCTACTAAAAAACACAAAAATTAGACAGGCGTGGTGGTTGATGCCTGTAATCCCAGCTACTCGGGAGGCCGAGGCTGGTGAATCGCTTGAACCTGGGAGGCGAAGGTTGCAGTGAGCCGAGATCGTGCCATTGCACTCCAGCCTGGGCAACAAGAGCAAAACTCTGCCTGAAAAAAAAAAAAAAAAAAAAAAAAGATTGAGTCCATATATATAATGTGTAGAAACGTGATTGACACAGAGGAAGCGATATAGAAAACTCAGTTGCTGTCTTCATACAAGTACCCTCAGTGGTCAGGTGGAAATGTGTGTGATTCAAATGTATGTGTTGACTTTCAGTTCAAAAATGTGAGGGTTTCCTTCAATCTCTTGAAATAAAGGCCAATGCTTAGCTGAGATAGGCAATAATGCCCTAAACTTGCAGTTCTATCTTCATTTCTCTCCTAACATTTCTCCTCTGCTTTTTCAAAGATTCCAAAATAGACTCCATTTCCCTAATTGTTTTTCATATTTTAATTATTTGCCCTTCAAATACTAGTATGTTTTCAAGATGGATAAAAATGAATCAATATTTTATTTCTTTGTTGATTCCTTATTTGACATGAGCCTGTACCTAAGCTTGCATTTATTTAAAAAAAAAAAAAAAAAAAAGCTGGGCGTGGTGGCTTATGCCTGTAATCCCAGCACTTTGAGAGGCCGAGGCAGGTGGATCACCTGAGGCTGAGAGTTTGAGATCAGCCTGGCCAACATGGTGAAACCCTGTCTCTACTAAAAATACAAAAATTAGCCGAAGGTGGCAGGCACCTTTCATCCCAGGTACTTGGGAGGCTGAGGCAGGAGAATCGCTTGAACCCAGGAGGCAGAGGTTGCAGTGAGCCGAGATCGTGCCACTGCACTCCAGCGTGGGCAACAGGAGGGAGACTCCATCTCAAGGAAAAAAAAAAAAAAAAGGTTATTCTCGGCCTCAAACATCAACCCCATGAGAACCTGAGAACTAGCCCTTCACCAATCAAATGTAATGTTTCAAATCTTGGAACCCTAAAACCCCAAATTTATCTTCTAAAAGATGGTTGAAATAAACCTTGCACAGAATATGCCTTTGTTTTATCCCCTAACTGACTGAGTCTCTGTGAAGGCAAGGGCTAGACTGTATGCACAAAGCAGTTATACAGCAAATGTTTAAAAAACTGAGAGTCCCATGGAATCAAGATCATTTCTGACAAAAGGTAAAGTAGCAAAATATTTAAATTTTAATTAAAACTAAGTTAAAATGCCAACTCAAGCAGTAACTTGTTGGGAAAAATGAAGATAACTATATTATTTACCTAGAGCAACTACATGCCACTTACATACTTTTCGTTTTTTTGAGACAGCGTTTCACTCTTGTTGCCCAGGCTGGAGTACAAAGACACAAATAGTTTAAAAGTAAAAAGATGGGGCCGGGCTAGGTGGCTCACGCCTGTAATCCCAGCACTTTAGGAGGCCGAGGTGGGTGGATCACGAGGTCAGGAGATCGAGACCATCCTGGCCAACCCGGTGAAACCCCGCCTCTACTAAAAATACAAAAAAATTAGCCGGGCGTGGTGGCGGGCGCCGGTAGTCCCAGCTACTGGGGAGGCTGTTGCAGGAGAATGGCATGAACCCGGGAGGCAGAGCTTGCAGTGAGCCGAGATCGCGCCACGTCACTCAATTGCGCCATGTCACTCCAGCCTGGGAGACAGAGCGAGACTCCGTCTCAAAAAAAAAAAAAAAGTGAAAAGATATGTTACGAAAACAATAATCAAAAGAAAGCTGGGCTGGGCACGGTGGCTCACGCCGGTAATTCCAGCACTTTGGGAGGCCGAGGCGGGTGGATCACCTGAGGTCAAGAGTTCGAGACCAATATGACCAACATGGTGAAACCCCATCTCTACTAAAAATACAATATTAGCCGGACGTGGTGGCAGGTGCCTGTAATCCCAGCTACTCGGGAGGCTGAGGCAGGAGAATCGCTTAAACCCAGGAGGCAGAGGTTGCAGTTAGCCAAGATCATGCCACTGCACTCCAGCCTGGATGACAGAACGAGACTCCATCTCAAACAAACAAACAAACAACAACAACAAAAAAAAACAAGAAAGCTGGAGTAGCTAAATTAATACCTAACAAAGTAGAATTTGGAGAAAAAGATATTAGTAGAGATAGAGGGTCATTCCATAATGAGAAAGGGGTCAGTTCATCAACAGGATGTAACATTCCTAAATGTGTATGCTCCTTACAAAAGAGCTTCAAAAATCAGAAAGCAAAATCTGATAGAATTGCAGGAGAAATAGGCAAATCCACAAATATAGTTGTAAATTTCAACACCCCTCTCTCATAGAAAATCAGTAAGGATACAGAAGATTTGAATAATATCAACTAACATGATGTTTATTGAACACTGTACCCCAGGACAACAGAATACACATTTCTTTCAAGTGCAAATGAAACATTTACCAATATAGATCATATCCTTTACCGTAAAACAAGTCTCAATACAATTAAAAAGGATTCAAGTCATATAAAGTCTGTATCTGGACCATTTAAAATTAAATTATAAGCCAATAACAAAAAGATATATGAACATCCTCATAGATTTGGGAAAAAATATAATTTTAAATAATTCAACGGTCAAAGAAGAAATCAAAAGGGAAAATAGAATCTTGAATAGAATGGAGAATATATCAAAATTTGTGAGATGCATTTAAAGCCACAGAAGGAAATGTATAGCTCTAAGTGCTATATATACAAAAAAGAACCCCATCTGATTTATTGCCTTGATGGTGATGAGTTTCACAAGTCAAAATGTATCAAGTTATATACTTTATGAAATGTATTATATGTCAGTTATATCACAATAATAATGTTAAGACAGTCCTCTTCCCCTAAAAAGATTATTTTTAAGTTAGAATCAAACTTACATGCCAGCTCTAACAAGCACTCACTTGTTGGGAAATATTAGGATAACTATACCACATGTCTAGCACTTTAGTGACAATACAGTTCTCTTTTACAAACTTTAGGCTATAGAATGGAATTAACATAGTTCCAGAAAAAAGCTGAGATCCTGAGTCCTCTATAATGGGAAAAAGGATTACTTAGGGTTCCAGGCAGTTTCCACCAAAATCCGAGTTTTCTTTCCCTTGAAATTTGATTGTACATGATTGCATACAGCTAGACATTTAAAAAATCTTTACAGTTAGGTTTAGCCCTATGGCTATTCTCCTTAATAGAAAATGAGCAGATATTGCGAATCCCATCTATGAACTAAGGATTTAAAAAGCACGTTTTCTCCCCTAAGTTTTCTTCACCTTTCTGCCAGCTTCATGCTGTTACTATTCTGGGGTACAGCAAGTGCCACAAGATGAAAGCAAGCTTGGTGCATGAATCCCACATGGAACAGTGCCACTCACCACCAGTTACATACACTCATGACCGATTGTTTTACATTAACAAGAAGTACATTTCTTTAGTATTTGATCCATTATGTATTTTTAGAGTTCTTTTTCATAGCAGTTGAGCCTACTCTATCACATGTCAAGAACAGAAGGCCTCTGTCAAGCCCCCATAACCCCTCAAGAAAAGGTCAGAGCTGTGAACTTACCCTAATAATTGTCCCCAAGTCTCAGATTGAGCAACCTTCCCCAGGTCTTACCTATAGAATTCCAGCAAGTACTTAGTTTGGCTTTCACTATTATCTAAAGTCATTCACTGGACAATACTTTGGGTTCTCCAAGTGAATTTACTTATAAAGTAAATATCACAATAAAGATGTTAAGAAAGTCCCTCTCCCTTCCAAAATCTTCTTTTTAAGTTAGCATCAAACTTAAATATCGGCTCTAGCAAGCACTCACATTTTGGGAAATATTAGGATAACTATACCACATCCCTAGAACTCTGGTGACAAAAAAGAAAAATTACTTATAAAGTAAATTCACTTGGAAAGTAAATTTACTTGTAAAGTGAGTTTACAGAAGAGAGCTGGGCTAACTCTTTTGCCTAGAACTTATTGTATGGGAAAATTAGTGGGAAGGGGATAACTACTCCAGCAGATCTTTCTCTTTCCTGAACTTCCACCAGCCCCATAGGTCCCAGTCAGCTGGCCCTATCTCCTTTTATATCTATCTCTTCCAATTGAAATGCAGACCAGGATAAGGAGTTTGCATCCAGCCTCTGGGCTTCCACAGATATGATCTCCCAAATATTATAAAACGGTACCTTAGAACAAACCAGTAGTGAGCTTTTACTATAATCTGCACTGCTTTATCTCACCATAGACACCCAAGCTGAGACTTGATAACAAATCAGTGTTTCATCAAACCATGAAGGAGCTTCAAGTGCCCAACAGACTGAGGACTAACGGCAGGGGCCAGAGTCTGCAGAATCATTCTCTGGTCATGAGCCCTTTCTATGATCTTCCAAATTTCTACACTTCTAGATATGTTGAGATCTTCTTTTCTCTGGCATTACCTTCCACAAAAATGCCTCAGGGCAGCTGGGAAGGTGCAGGTTCTGTAGAGATAAACATATGTGCCTTGAAACCTCCTCTGTATCCTGAGTCCATAGGCTTTTACACTAGGGCTCACTTAGGGACAGAAATTTCATTATAGGATCTACTCCAGAGTTGTCCAATAGGAATACAATGTAAGCCACATATGTAATTTTAGGTTTCTAGTATCCACATTAAAAAAGTAAAATGAAACAGGTAAAATGAATAACATATTTTATTTAATCCAATACAGCCGACATATTATCATTGCAATACACAAAGGAAAAGTTATTCGTGAGATATTTTACATTATTTTTTGAAGTAGATATTTGAAATCTGGTATATATTTTATACTTTGAGCACATCTCAATTCAGACTAGTCATGTATGAAGTACTCAACAGACATTGGTGGCTCCTGGATACCATATGGGACAGCCAGTGCCATTCTCATCCTTGATATTTGTTTCTACCCTCACATGTACCTCTTAATTTCTTTTATAGCTGGTTCAAAAAACATATTGCACCTCTCTACCAAAGTCCTAGCAGCTCACTCAACAGCTGTTTGTTCCTGCGCATAAAGAGAGTGTGGAAAAGCTGGAAGAAATCATCTTCTTCCTTTAAGTGCTTTATATTGTTCATATTTTCTCTTTGTATTTTCTTTCTATTCTGAGAGAAAAATATGTATTGGATTGTTTTTCTCTCCCCACTACCCTTTTGTTTTTACTGCAATTAATTTGAAAGACGTATTTTTTTTTTTATTGTTCTATTGCTACTCTTAAATGTAGAGAGGAAGGCCAAAGGTTGTAGTGAAGATTGTAGTGAAGACTCTCTTCAATCTGAGTTTGAAGCTACCCAAATTATCATTATAATGGTTTGGTTTTAGAGCTCAATCCTATACATACTTATACAAAAACAAAGTAATTTATTTGCTTATTATTGCATTTTATAGAACCTGGCAAAGATATTATAAGAATGTAAAAATACAGGCCAATTTCTTTCATTAACATAGATGAGAACAGAATCTAAACAATACGTTATCAAAATAAATCCAATATTGCATACAACAAATAATAATGGTGTATTTCAGCAAGTCGTGGTAACAAATTGAAGTAAATCAATGTACTAAGCCACATTAACAGAACAAAAATGATACACAATTGTCTCAATAATTTACAGAAAAGACATAGGTAGAATACGAGTTTTCATTTTATAGAAAAACTTGTAGTAAATTAACAGATCAGAACTTCCTAAATTTGATCCCCTGCATCAATCAAAAAACACCTGCATCAAATACTATGCTTAATGGCAAAATACTGAAAGCGCCCCCTATCCACTTCAAGACCTGTCATCAGTCAGAGATGCTTACTTTCACCACTGGGTGCATCCTAGTACTGAGTAACTGTTTAAAACAAAAGAACTGTCCGGGCATGGTGGCTCACATCTGTAATCCCAGCACTTTGGGAGACCGAGGCGGGTGGATCACTTGCGGTCAGGAGTTCGAGATCAGCCTGGCCAACACGGTGAAACCCTATCTCTATAAAAATACAAAAATTAATTGGGCATGGTGGTGGGTGCCTATAATCCCAGCTACTTGGGATGCTGAGGCGGGAGGTTCGCTTGAACCCAGGAGGCAGAGGTTGCAGTGAGCCGAGATTGCGCCACTGCACTCCAGCCTGGGCGACAGAGCGAGATTCCGTCTCAAAAAAGATTCAAAAACCAAAAAACAACAAAAGAATTGAGAACACAGAAAAACAGAAGATCAGAAGGGAGAATCACATGCTGATAAGCCTCAGGGTACTTATCAGAAGTGGGTGGGAACAGAAGAATATTCAAGAGCTTGGACGACGCAGGGTCATAGGAATTACACAGTTGCAAGGATTAAAATATGGACAAAGAGTAGTGGGAAAGTAATATTTAGAGAAAGTGTAGATGGGGAAGCCATGGTTTGTGACATTATAAAAGGAGACAGTACCAGCCTCATAATCTAAGAAAACCCCAACACGGCGAGGGGGCACTGTCATGGAGAGAAGCAGGGAAGGGGAAGAATCCTCATAGGCCCTATATTCATGGTTATGCTGTAACCCAATCACCCAGTATCCACTCTGAGGCTGATACCTGGAGTAAGCACTGTGATTTTGAGCATAATGGTTGAAAGAGAATGTAGGTCCCAGTGAATTGCTGCATACCCCCAGGATCCAGGCAGTCTTCTTGGCCACATCTACCTCCCAGTAATGCTTACCAGAGGAGAAGTGCTGGGAGCCCAGGACACTACAGTCATAATGCTTTTCCAGACAGGAAGGTCCAGATACTTTAGCTCCCACAAACCTCACTTGTCTCCGGTTTTTAGCCAGGACAAGATTTAAATTAGCTGTGTGTGGATTCAGGGTCACGTCAACTGTAGGAAAAGGTACAACATCAGCAGATGAGAATGGGGACATGGGTCTCATTATGCTGAGAAGAGGAAACACAGGAAGTGGTTGGAGGAACTGGAACTGTATGGCGGGGATAGGGGAGGCATCAACACCTAGGACCTGTGTGGCTATGTCTGGGGAGGGCATGTGAAAGGCGATCAGAATGTGCCAGCCCAAAGAGGCCATGGCTTCTACTTACCCCAGTAGCTTTGGACATCTGTCAGCTCTGTAATGATGAAAAGAGTCAATAATGTTGAATAGGACCAATTGTCTCATGTCTGGTATCTCTCTCCTTACTACATTGAGGGGAATGGTGAGGAATCCTGTGAGGATGTCACCTGACCATTTCATCTCCCCTTAAATACAAACCGCGTCTTCTTCAGCACACTATGTCCCTCCCTCTGGGGCCTCCCTCTTTGCCACTGTGCTCAAATACCGACTATAGCCTCTATCCCGTTTATTTCTTCCCACGACAGTAATTTCACATCCAAACTCTTTCCCCTGAATCTCCTTACCTCTAAACACTCGCAGCATCCTTTTCAGATCTGGGGCTCGGAACATACTTCTCAGCTTTGTAGGGAGAGCTTCTGGCTTCCTCAGGGTCCAGAACTCACTCCTAGAAAGGACAGGACTTCTGAGTTCCCACACTGCTGACTGTGGGTTCCTCCACCACCCATCTCCCTTACCTCCCAAGCCTCCTGATGAATTCCAATCCTCCTTTCTGAATACACTTAGCATCATTCTGCAAACAGCCCTGGCACTGGAGCCAGAAGAGCTAGACTAGAAACTATCATCTCACCATCTGCATAAACTTGTGTAAGATTTAACTTTTTTTTTGAGAAGGCATCTCGCTCTGTCACCCAGGCTGGAGTGCAGTGGCACGATCTCGGCTCACTGCAACCTCCACCTCCCAGGTTCAAGCGATTCTCCTGCCTCAGCCTTCTGAGTAGCTGGGACTACAGGCGCGTGCCACCACGCCTGGCTAATTTTCTTGTATATTTAGTAGAGATAGGGTTTCATCATGTTAGCCAGGATGGTTTTCATCTCCTGACCTCGTGATCTGCCCTCCTCAGCCTCCCAAAGTGCTGGGATTACAGGTGCAAGTCACTGCGCCTGTCCAAGATTTAACTTCTTAAAATCTCATTTTGTTTTTCTGTTGTTGTTTTTAGAAAATACTATAATTTTCCTTTTTCTGTGTCCTAGAGATGTTATGCAGTTCAGTAAAATAATGGCTTGGAAATCTTTTGCTACCTCTAAAAAAAGATATAAAATATTTAAAATCAGAGGGGTTGAAGATGTCTGGGTTGACAGGCAGAACACCAGGGGCCTATTGCTGGGGCTTTGAAAGTATCAAGTGAAGGGGTTTCTTCAGAAGAGTCTGTGGGCTTAGGCCCTGGGATTTCTCAGAAAACCTTCAAAACAGCATTTTAGGATTTGCTGTCTCTGGGAATGTTATGCCACTAGCTGGAGAAAAGATGTCCTCACCTCCAAACGGAGAGTACAGATTTCAGAAGGGACGATAGGGTTCCTATTTCATGTGTCTGTGAGGAGCATGGAGGAACCAAGTGTGCAAGCAGCTTGACATGTCACCTTGTTGGATGAGACTCTGGAGTATGTGACAGAGAACATGTTTGATTCCCAGGCTAAGTTATTATCCTCCAGAGCTCGAGTTTACGTTTTTACTGGAATTGAGACAAAAGAAAATCTACTAGGGAGCAAGGCCTGGGAGAAAGAAAAACTTAAGGCAGATGTGCCAAGACCAAATTCTTAGACCTTGAGAAATAATGCAGATGGGAATGTCACTCTGATAAAATTCACGGGCAGGAAGTTGAAGTGAGCCGAGATCACACCACTGCACTCCAGCCTGGGCGACAGAGTGAAACTCTGTCTCAAAAAAAAAAAAAAAAATTTATGGGCAAAGAAAATTCCTGTGTATTTTGAGGTAACTATAAACTTAAGAATCAGGGATGAAAGCAGGCACAGAGGTTTATGGAAAAGTACACTAACAGGGTACTTGGGGAGTCACTGATACTGCAACTCTTTATTCATTTTTTTTGTTTGTTTGAGGCAGAGTCTCCCTTTGTCTCTCAGGCTGGAGTGCAGTGGCGCAATACTGCAACTCTTTATTCTAAATAACAGTACTGTCCCCACCTACTGACCTCCCATCACCCACATTTTCCTACCAGAGAGGCCAGTTCATCCCCTTTATTTGGGGATGCCAAAACTCTCATGTGATGCGCGATTCAAGACTACTCTCTTGAATCTTCCCCACTCTGATTCTTCTTCCCTTTCCCACTGATCATGGGTAAAGGAATCATTTGTCAATCCAGGGGAACTACCTCATGTTCTCCTACACATACCTTTCTGTGACATCACTCACATCCTAGGAAGGAAAAAGACAGGTTAAGTCAAGGAGTAACAGGTCATGCCCTTATCCACATTTCTCCTTCCATGTCCACTACCCCATGATATGATACAAATAAAGATAATCCTAATGTGGAGGCCACAAAGTAGAGAAAAAACTCAGGGCAGACTGTCCCTAAGAACCCATATGAAGACATCAAAAAATTACTCAATTGACTCATCAGTGTCTTGATTTTTACAACATTGTGTGTGTGCATATGTGTGTGTAATGTTATGTATGTATAGCATGTATTATTTGTCAGGCATTGTGCCTGGCCTAGAGAACCTCAGATGATGAAGTCATAATTTCTATCCTTGAGTAGCTTACATCCTGTTCTGGTTGCTGAAGATACAGGCTCATGGACTTTAAATATGGTTGTTTCTCAAACTTCACCTTCTCTAACCCTCTACCCTACCTTTGCTGACTTCATCCATTTCCTTCATTTTAATGTACACATGTTGATGTTTCTCAAATCTGTACTTCTGCTCAGCCCCCTTTCCTTATGATTTTGATTAATATATACACCAGCAAATGAGTCACAGGTACCTCAGATGCAAGATGTTTAAAAGAACTTATTTCGGCAACTCTTGTCTCCCTTCCATCCTACTGAATCACACTAGCAACCACTTAAGTCACCAAATTTAAACAAAATAGGAAATAACTACCATATATTCACCCTGGCATCCTATCTTTGCCCAAGTCAGTCCACTTCACATCCTTAATTTCATTTGGTCACCAGTTGTTCACCTTTATTACTGCCACTGCTAGTCTCATTTCTGTGGAATTGGCCTGTTCCTTTCTATTTGCTCTTTTTATCTTGTGCTCCATACATCTCAATGACCCCGAAGAAAAGCTTAAGTTTGGTCCACATAATACAGGATTAACTATTTTCTCTGTATTAGGGCTGTTTATGGTGGCATTTCATAGAGACACAACTCAAACTGGCTTGAACACAGAATGTGGTAGAGGTGCTGTCTGTGTCAATTTGCAGTAAATATCCAGGATTGTATCAATCTTACATTGTGGCTGTACTGAGGAACTGAAATGATCAAATCGATGTGCTATTTCATGTGGCTACTTCTCTTATGTTGGCTTTATGTCCATATTTTGAAGCTTTTATCTTGGCTATAAAATATTTTTTTTTTTTTGAGATGGAGTCTCGCTCTGTCCCCCAGGCTGGAGTGCAGTGGTGCGATCTCGGCTCACTGCACGCTCCGCCTCCTGGGTTCGCGCCATTCTCCTGCCTCAGCCTCCCGAGTAGCTGGGACTACAGGCGCCCGCCATCGCGCCCGGCTAATTTTTTTGTGTTTTTAGTACAGACAGGGTTTCACCGTGTTAGCCAGGATGGTCTCAATCTCCTGACCTCTTGATCCACCTGCCTTGGCCTCCCAAAGTGCTGGGGTTACAGGCGTGAGCCACCGCGCTCGGCCTTGGCTATAAAATCTTAATGGGCAACAATTCACACAGATATGGAAAAGAGAAAGAACAATGTCTGTGATGGGAAAATTCTAGAAAGTTTATTTTTAGAAAAGACTACTCAAGTTTAAATGTCCATGGGGCAGTCATACTAATGAATGTGGAAGTGTCTAAACTAGCAATATGAACTGACGATTCATTTGCATTTAAAAAATATTTACAGTTTGAGCGCTGTTGAGGAGCCAGAACAAAAGGTGAAGGAGAAAGTGTCAGGGTAATAATATCAATGATGAGGACAAAAAGGCAAGAAGAATAAAATGAAGATGCAAAGCAGGAAGCAGTGAATGAGAAAAAGCTGTAACAGGCAGAAAGTAGCCACCCACGGCTCTAATACTAAGACCCAAGAATATGTAAATAAACAATTATTCCACCAAGAAAGAAAGAGCAAGAGGAAAGCACGAAGACAAACAAAATATAAAGAATATCTTACACTCTGAAGGTTACAGAATATCACAAGCTACATCATGCCTCAAATTCACAACCACACTACTCATTCTATGCAGAAAATAGCTGCTAGAATTTCAACCTCAGTTCAAGTCCCTCCATCAAATCTCTCTAGGCTTGATACCTTGTAATCTGCGAACTACACACATACAGACCAGAGCCCAGACCCCCAAAACCAGTTCAAATATCAATTGCTACAGTATGTTAAATGATTCTGCTCTAGAGAAGAGAGTGAAAACAAAGAAGGGCTGGTAAGACATCATCTCTAAGAATTTAGCTTGGCCTGTGACTAAGCTGGGTAAGAAGCACTTGGCAAATTCCCAACACAGCATCAGAGACGAGAGGTGCCTAATGAACAGTGGTTCTCAACTGGGAGAGCACTGTGTTCACCCTGGGGCTATCGTGGCAATGTCTGAAGAAATTTGGGGTTGTCACATCTGGGGTGGTGCTGCTGACATCTAGTGAGCAGAGGCCAGAGACGCTGCTAAGCATCCTACGATGTACAGGAGAATCCCACGCAGCAAAGAATTATCCAGCCAGAAATGTAAATAGTGCCAAGACTGAGAAAGAAAGAACAACATCACTGGGTACAACAGATCTTCTCCACAGCATCAGATAAACTTTTAGACAACCCTTTATAAATAAAAATGGGACTTTCCCTTGCATTTGTACTCTGAATTATCTTACGCTTTACTCCATACCTCTAAACAGTTTAATAGGGGATAGGCACTATAGCGCCAAAGGAATGTTTTTTCTTGTCCCCGCAACGATGGTAGTCTGATGTCCCAGAAAGGAAGGAAAGTTCGTTTCTCTTTTCCTTGACTCTCAGATCTGGGCTCCTTCACAAGCCTTACCTGCAGCAGCTCCATTGCTGACCCCTGACATCGACGCTCCAGATCCGAGATGAGCTCTCGCAGCGACTGGGTCTGGTGGACCAGATCATTCTCAGCCTCTTCTATAATTCGTAGCCCCTTCTTCTCTTCCTGTTCCAGCTTCTTCAGCTCCCGCTGCTCCACTCTGTCTAGGATATTTCGCAGCTGATTAAACTCTGTCTGGATCCTGCATCTCTCAGGCTCCATCTGATTCTTCAGGAACAGGGAAGAAAAAGAGGCTGCTAGTCGGTCACACTGAGGGTCTCCTCTATTAAAAGCGGGGGAGTTGGGCTCAGGACTGCTTTCCTGGGCCAAGCCTCCCAGGGAGAGGGAGGGTAAATGCTGCAGGAGAAAGCCTTTGTAGCCTGTTCTTTCCTTCTTTTCTCCCTTCAGCTCTGCCCCGACCATTGGCCCCGGGCTGCTTTATCTAGGCCATCTAGACATCAACTGTGATTCCTGGGTGACGTTTAGATTCCAGGAAGCCTCCCTCACCTCTGCATCAGCCTCCTCTTCCAATTTTGAGTACTGAGGTGGAAATTACTGGCCTGTGACTAACCTGTCTCAGATCTGGGCTTCTTCACAAGCCTTACCTGCATTTTCCCTTGCATTTGTACTCTGAATGCGAGGGAAAAGCCAAAGAGACTGAAACTGTAGAGCAAGACCCAGAATTATGAATTGGGGCGACCCCTAGCCATGGTTCCTCTGCTATGTGATTGTCTCCTAGGTTCAGTTTTGATATATTTGCTATTTACCTCCTCTCCTCCCCCTGTTTGGAAGGAATATAGTGGAGGACCAGGCAAAGGGAAGCTCTTCTAGTCATGGCATCAGAGGACAGACAGGACAAGGACTCCTTTGCCCTCAGCTCCTATGACCTGCCATGATTCCTGCCCCAGGACATCTTCAGAAAAAGTCTCCCTTGCCTTCCAGGATGTCTTCTTCTCTCTGATAAAAGCTGTTAGCTTCTCAGCTTCCTGCTCCTCGTTCTTCAGCTTCTTTAGAGACTCCTGAAACTTCTCCTGGAAGAAACAAATCAGGTCAAGCAGGATCAAGCCTTCAGTTGACTCAGTACCCAGACACAGAATGAATGGGACAGAGATTCTGCTAACCTCAAAAGAAGCCTGTCCTAACCTAGGATGAAAACTTGACAGGGCCAACAAATCTTTTATATATACACGGGATGAAAACCAACAGGGATAGGCTGATTCTCCATCCCCCTTGGGAAGGTGCCTGACCACAAAGCACCTGTGGCTCACGCCTGTAATCCCAGCACTTTGGGAGGCTGAGGCGGGTGGATTGCCTGAGCTCAGGAGTTTGAGATCAGCCTGGGCAACATGGCAAAACCCCATCTCTACTAAACACACACACACACACACACACGCACACACACACAATTAGCTGGGCATGGTGGTGCACACCTACAGTCCTAGCTACTTGGGAGGCCAGGCACGAGAACTGCTTGAACCCGGGAGGCGGAGGTTGCAGTGAGCCGGGATCGCACCACTGCACTCCAACCTGGGCGACAGAGCGAGACGCCTTCTCAAAATAAATACATGAGGAAATAAATTCCTTTACCTTCCCTGCCAACATATCTCCACACTCAATCAACCAAGTACCCCTTTTACCCCGAGCAGCTCTATCTACTCAATCTGGAATAGCAAGTAAATGATAAAGAATCTATTCTTAATCAGGGAGGCAGTTTCCAGGTTCATTCTCTAGGTAAATAAAGACTACAAAGAGATTAGATCAGAGCATGATAAAACGTTAAAACCTGCCAAAGACCCTGTTTCTCTGTCTCCCCTTCCATCCTGGGGTCTCACCTGGTACTCCCGGGCAACCTCCTCCACGAGGAACGTGTGGTGACCACGGTGCTCCTGAGACCGCTCACAAAGCCAGCAAATGACCTTCCCATCCTCCTGACAGAAGAGCTGCAGTTTTTCTCCATGGTCTGCACAAAGAACTGCTTTCAGCTGCTTCCCAGGGCCCAATACTACCTCTCTGAGCCGCCTCACTATGTTGGCCAGATGCCGATTAGGCCGCAGGTTCCCTGGCTGGTAGCTGGTCTGGCACACAGGGCAGCTTCTTTCCCCTTCTTGACCAATCACTGATTCCCTGCTATTTGGTGTGATGCAGGCTTGGCAGAAGCTGTGGCCACAGTCTATGCTCAGGGGTTCTGTTAGGAGCTCCAGGCAGATAGGGCAGGTCACCTCTTCTCGTATGTCCACCAGTACTGGTGAAGTCATTGTAGCTACTCTCCTGGCTCCTGCCTGCCCAACCCTGATTTCTAAGATGTTTCCTGCCTGTAGAATCCTAGGTAGATGAACAAACAAAAAAAGGATCAGGGTAAGAAAGGAGGGAGAATAAAGGAATACTGACTGCCCAGTCCTGGATAAAGAGGTCAGACACCTGGGGTAACAAGGGCTTCTCATTCTCATATCCAATACGTTCTTTATCCCGGCTCATACAAGGCACCAATTTCTCCCCATATTAAAGCAGTGATAATTTCCTCTTGCTCCTATTGAATGGAGACAAACTGAGGCCCTGGAAAGGAGGGGCCTGTGTGAGTCACTGTCTGTGTGATCTTTTCTTTTTTTTCTTTTTTGAGATGGAGACTCACTCTGTCACCCAGGCTGGAATGCAGTGGTACAATCTCAGCTCACTGCAATCTCCGCCTCCCAGGTTCAAGCAATTCTCCTGCCTCAGCCTCCCGAGTAGCTGGGATTACAGGCACGTGCCACAACACCTGGCTAGTTTTTGTATTTTTAGTAGAGACGGAGTTTCACCATGTTAGCCAGGGTGGTCTTGAACTCCTGACCTTAAGTGATGCTCCTGCCTTGGCCTCTCAAAGTGCTGGAATTACAGGCATGAGCCACCGCACCTGGAGACTGTGTGACCTTTTCTCACCCAAAACATATCCTCAATGTTAAAAGCACCTAAAACACACTGCTGCCTCAGGATTTTTGCATTTGTTGTTCGTGATATAAAGATGACCCTTTACTCTGCTATCTGCATGACTTACTAGCTTCCTACCTATTCCCTTATCAGAAGGGTCTGCTCTGACTAGTCTATTTAGAGCACAGCCACCATACAATCACTCTCCATATATTTACCTCATTAGGGAGTCTTGCTCTGTTGCCCAGGCTGGAGTGCAGTGGCGCGATCTCAACTTACTGCAAGCTCCGCCTCCTGGGTTCAAGCCATTCTCCTGCCTCAGCCTCCCGAGTAGGTGGGATTACAGGTGCCTGCCACTATGTCCGGCTAATTTTTTTTGTATTTTTTAGTAGAGATGGGGTTTCACTGTGTTAGCCAGGATGGTCTTGATCTCCTGACCTCGTGATCCGCCCGCCTTGGCCTCCCAAAGGGTTGGGATTACAGGCATGAGCCACCGCACCCGGTCTATTTTACTTCTTACACCACTTAATGTAGATCTTTACTTGTTTGAATCCTCGCAGTGAAATGTAAGCTCCATGAGATCTGAGACTTTTTGTTCATGGTTGTATCTTCGGCAGCTAGCATAGAGCCTGACATACAGGTCCTCAACTTTGGATGAATGAGGGGGTCAGAACCCCCTCATCCTCTACAGTGATCATCTGTGACCTTTCCATGAGCTCTTTCACCTCTCTGCCATCACCTTTGCATCACTCTCTGGTATCTGATCTCTAAGACTGTGAAAACACTTCCACTTCTTAACGGCCCTGCTCCACATAGAGCCCTCTCACCACATGCTCGCCTTCTCAGAAAAAAACCAAAGAAACAGCAATGGCCACAATAAGGGGTGGTAATTTTTTTGTTGTTGTTGAAACTGAGTCTTGCTCTATCGCCCAGGCTGGAGGGCAGTGGCACTATCTCGGCTCACTGCAACCTCTGCCTCTCAGGTTCAAGTGATTCTCATGCCTCAGCCTCCTGAGTAGCTGGGATTACAGGTGAGCGCCACCATGCCCAGCTAATTTTTGTATTTTTAGTAGAGACAGGGTTTTACCATGTTGGCCAGGCTGGTCTCGAACTCCTGACCTCAAGTGATCTGCCTGCCTTGGCCTCCCAAAGTGCTGGGATTACAGGCGTGAGCCACTGCGCCCAGCCTGGGGAGGTAATATTTTTACAACTCATGATTCTATAACCAGTTGTGATTTAGAAATCACATTCTCTTGCCTTCTTTATCCCTCATGGACAACTCTGCATAAATAAGAGTATTCTCCGTTCTTTAATAAGAAGAGACATTAAGTGACTTTACACAATCATGCACCTTGTAAGTTGTAGAATTGGCATAACCTAACCTTTCCAGGGTGCTAGTTCAAAGCTTCGTCCTCAAACTCATAACTTTGACCAAAGACAGTCAGTAGAAAAGGCTGTGAAAGTCAGGCATGGACCAAGTGCTTTCGAAGTATGGAAATGAGAGAGATCCTATCTGATGATGGGATTTTGCCAGGGCCTGTCTTAAACTTCAGCAGGATCCTAAGGGGGTCCATATGTAAGGAGAGGTGGCCGGTAAGGCAGTTGAGGCCTTTATATCCTCATTGAGAAATATGACCTTTATTCTCTATTTTTCTTGGAAGAGTTGTTGATAAATTACATTACCATTGTTTAAAATCACACTGAGAATACTCTTTAGAAAATTTTTAAAACTGTTTCCAGCACTGAGTTATTTTCATTGGGAGCCATTTGTTCTGCTTGTCTACCTGGAGTTGTGTTTGGGCCACCAAAGAAGAGCCAGCTAACACTGGCTATGTGAAGCTCTGGCCCTGGTTCCAGGCGTGACCTCGCTGTTCTGAACAGGCCACAGTGCGTAGGGAGCAGGCGGGATTCTCTAACTTGTCTTTGGCTGGTTTCCCAGCAAAAGTAAATGTACATTGATGTAAAAAACATAGTCCGTGTGGGCCTAAACACAAGGCCCTGTAAATTGTACCAATTTACCCCCATCTTGAGGACCTGGTGGATTTAAAAAGTATATCAAACTGCCTCCCAATAACAACACTCCCCTTAGAAGAAAGGGCCTGAGAAAGTGTCTCAGATAAGGGTAAGAAAAAGTCATGGGACATAAGCATAAGCCTCCTAGCGGCCCTGCTGGGGGATCTAGCGAGCCGAAAACAGGTTCTTGGTGCTGCCATCTAGTGTTCGGTGGTGCTTCTGCAAGTACTGGCCTGGCTCTTCAGCTTTGCCATGCTTAGCAGCAGCAATGCTCACAGCAAATATTTACAGAAAGCCCATTAGGTATTCAGCAAGAATTTAATTATTTTGTACATAATAACTCAGTAATTCCACATAACAACATTATGAATGTCCCTTAAATCTCATCTCATAGTTGTATAAACTGGTATTTAGTAGATCCTTCAAGTGGCGGGGCCGGTGTTGAATGCAGATACGCAGGCTGCAGAGCTGGAGCTCTTATTACTCCCTTATATTCCTCATCTCCATAAAGGGTGCAAAATATAATTAACAAATTAATGAACTCTGTGCATCTAACTGGTAGTACTAATTGGTGTTACAGATGTATTTACCTATCATCTGAGAGTCTGTTTAACCAAATAAATCACACCTGTGGGAACTGCACTATTATTTCCTTTGTTAATATCTCCTACCATACCCACATCATCTCACTTAGCACACTGCACTATAAAGCTCTATTGCCTTTGATAATAGAGGCAATAGAGGCTCTATTTATCTTCCAGGTGCCCCAGACCTTAGCACTGCAGCTAACACAGGAAATGATCAATTAACTTTATAATGGATTGAAAATTATAACTTACTGCTGAGCTTATAGTTGGCCTTGATGTTGGCACTAGAGTATAGAAATAAATGTGCTATCTTATGAAAGTGTTACTGTTAAAAAATAATTGCATTGGCCGGGCGCGGTGGCCCAAGCCTGTAATCCCAGCACTTTGGGAGGCTGAGGCAGGCGGATCACAAGGTCAGGAGATCGAGACCATCCTGGCTAACACGGTGAAACCCTGTCTCTACTAAAAATACAAAAATTTAGCTGGGTGTGGGGGCGGATGCCTGTAGTCCCAGCTACTCGGGAGGCTGAGGCAGGAGAATGGCATGAACCCGGAAGGTGGAGCTTGCAGTGAGTCGAGATCGTGCCACTGCACTCCAGCCTGGGCGACAGAGCGAGACTCCGTCTCAAAATAAATAAATAAATAAATAATAATAATAATTGTGTTGGTATTATATTTTAATTGAAAGTCCAATTCCAATTCATCTTCCCCAACAAACACATGCACACTTTCATTTCAGGCAAAACTGTATTTAGCGTACCCAATTCTCTTGAAGGAGAACTACTGCCTCATAAATGCAATGTAGTAATAGTCCCAAACTGAAAAGAATCCATGACATCACTAACTGGTAAATGAACAAACTGTGGTGTATCCATACAGTGGCATATTACCAAACAATTAAACTGTTAATATATACAACAAGATAAATCTCAAAAGCATGCAAAGTGAAAGAACCCAAACATCAAATTTAAGTTATTGTATGATGCTATTTATGTGAAATCCTAGAAAAGAGAAAGCTATGGTATTTGAAAGTACATCAGTGGAAGCCAGGGCCCAGGAGTGGGAGAAAAGTTTGAACTGCAAAGGGCATAAGGAAATTTGAAGGGTGACGGAAATGCCCTTTATGTATCATGATCATGGTGGTGGTTACACAGCTGACTGCAACTGTGAAAATTCACAGAACTGTATGCTTAAAATTTGTAACTTACTAGATAGAACTCAATAAACTGACAGAAACAAAAAAATACAAGAAAAATTAAAAGCTTGGTTTCTGATCTTCTAAGCATAATGGAACTGTGTTGTCAAACATGTAGCCAGATATGGCTATTGAGCATTTGAAGTGTGGCTACTCAGAAATGGGTTGCTTTAGGTACAAAATACACATTGGATTTTGAAGATTTAGTTTAAAAAAGTTAAAGGAGCTTATTAATTTTTTTATATTGATCACATGTCCTAATTGTATTTTGCATGTATTGGGTTAAATGAAATATATTAAAATTAATTTCACCCGCTTATTTTTAATGAGGCTACTTGAGTATGTAACATTACATATGTGGCTTCATTCTACTTCTAGTTTATTATATGTCTTTTTTTCCTATCTAATATGCGCTGTAGATATTCATCTAATACTCTCTTTAGACAGAGAAAAATTCTTGAGCAGAAAAAAGATTTGTAAGAGTTGAGGTCTCTTGTCAAAGCTGAGGCCTGGGAAAGAAATTGTGAAGGAGGGGAGCATACAGTTAGCATAGGTTGGAGTGACCCTTGCCCACACACCAGCAAGCCCTGACTGCCCACTGCAGCTAAGTGCAGCCCAAGGGAGATATGGCAGGCTGCCAGTTTCCAACTGAGGCCAAGTCTCCAGAGCAGTGTGGATGGGCTGAGAGAAGGCATTCTGACTGTGAAGAGTGCAGACGAGAAGAGCCTGCAGTCCCAGAGCCCAGTGCATCAAATTAGCAGAAGAAAGAGCCCAAATTCACAACCAGGTGGGACCAATTAAATCAGAACCAGACACCTGAAAAAGGTCTGCTAACTAGCAACACTGCAAGCACTTGGAGTTCTTCATGCAGAATCTCAGTCTTTCTTGGAATGATTCAGAATCTGCACTTTAATATTAAAGTTCTCTAGGTGATTCTTATGCACATTAAGGCTTCAGAAGCACTGCCTTAGATAAAGGACCTTCTTTCCCAGGTGGATACAATTTAGGGTGCAAAACAGCTAGAAGAGGGAGGGGTACAGAGAATGGCCTGCTATTTAGATATGAAGCATCTTTTAGAATGGAAGCTTGCATCGATATGAAAATGGCTTTCAGAATAAAAATCAGTGACTCAGCAGGGGATACTGGGGCTGGTGTAGGCTGGGGGTTCAGAGTTAGGAATGACAGAGCGGGCCTGTCCACCAGCTGGGAGCCCTAGTGAAAGTGGAATAAAATAGGTGGCAGTTGCATTTATAAGTGAGTTGGGCTTGAGTTCTTGCACTTTAGGAATAACATTTTTTTTTATCTTTGTGTAGGGTTATATTTAACCTATTATCTGCAATTGAAGGGAATATTGAATTGGAACATAATCAGTTTCAAAACAAAAAATTTAATTTCCACTTCAAAAGAATTTCTACCCCCTGCATTTCAGAAACCTATAATTTAAAAATTGTTTTGATTGTGCATTTTTTTAAAGCTAGGCATGGAGTTTGCCAGTAATAATGACCATAATTTGTGTCAGGCAGCCTCCTACGTGTTTAAATCTGTCTCACTTAATCCTCACCAAAACTCTAAGATATACATATTACTCCGTCCATCTTATAGATGGAAGAAACTAAAGCTCAAAGAAGTCAAGTTAACAGTCTTCGGGCACACAGCCAGTGTCTGTCAGAGTCAGGATTTGAACACATGCAGTCTGGCTGCGGCATCTCTGCTCCTAACCACACATTTCTGTCTCTATTGACTGACTGATTAAAAATAAAATGTCTCTAACCTCAGTGGGGTCATTTGCAGTGAGAAAGAAAAAGAAATAAAGATATAATGAGTTCCGAAAGGGAAAGGACCTTATCTCTTTCACTGCCCTGTCACCTCTGCCAGAAGTGACAATAAGAGCCAGTCAACAGAACGGTAGACATACCTCTCTGACCCGCACATCTGGGGAATGAGAAGCCAAGAAGTTCCAGATGTAAGCAATATCAGGTGGTCAAAGCTCTTCAGAGCAATCCAAGGCACCTTAAACTAATCTTAAGGAACAGAGCGCGCTCACTCGGCTTTTATCTAAACTCAACCACGCATGACTCCGCTCCGTTCCGTTCCGAGAAAGGCAGGGGATCCCTCCTCCGCCAGCCTTTGGCCGTTGAACGGACAGACCCACAGGTCAGGAGTCTGCGGAACGCTCATCTCCCAACTCCTTCTGGGAGGAGTCGGGCCGCCTGGGGTGGGGGATAAATGGTGCTCACTTCCTGGAGCGGCCAGGCTGGAGATGGGGGAGGGGATGGGGGAAGGGGGAAGGGGGAACGGGGAAGGGGGGGAAGGGGGGAAGGGATGCTGACTCTGAATCCACGCCTGACAAAATGGTTTGCAGTGATTCCCTAAAGCAGTTTCCAGAGCTGCCTCCTCTACATACTTTAGCTTGTAGAATAGAGGTTTAACTCTCTTTACACGGCCTATTCCCAGCTGCAAAGGTGCCTCTTCTGTGCTCCCTTCCCAAACTTGAGTTAACTTGAAAATGCAGAAGTCTCCCTCATTCTTCTTTCACCCGTGAACCACCCCCAACCCGACCTGCAGAGCGGGTCAAACTCTCCAGACAAGTGGGGACGGCGGTAGCTGGCCAGAAAATAAACTTGCTCACTAACCTGGAATCTGCGGCCTGGATCAGAGCCAAGGACTTGAAGCAGCCGCGTCCTCCACCCAGGCCGAAAGACTCAGGGGGGAAGGGGCGGGGCCTGGGGAGGAGGAGGGTCAAATTGTCCAGCCCCGCAGGAGATCCAGCCGGTTCCATGGGTGTGGTCACCAGTGACCCCCTCAGGTGGTAAGGGAGATGGAGATAGTTTCTGAGGCCAGGCGCGGTGGTTCACCCCTGTAATCCCAGCACTTTGGGAGGCCGAGGGGGGCGGATAACGAGGTCAGGAGATTGAGACCATCCCGGCCAACGTGATGAAACCCTGTCTCTACTAAAAATACAAAAATTAGCTGGGCGCGCCTGTAGTCCTAGCTACCCGGGAGGCTGAGGCAGGAGAATCGCTTGAACCCGGGAGGTGGAGGTTGCACTCCAGCCTGGAGACAGAGCGAGACTCTCTCTCAAAAAAAATAAAAAAGAATTTTTGAAGGTAGCAACGCAAAGCTGTTCATCTTCCCTGATGAACGGCAAATCCGGAGGCCTTTGAGAACACCAGGCCAGAGATGAGCCTTGTAAATTGTCTGCAGTGTACTGTAGCTTTCTAATATCATATCAGAGTTTAATTACACTGATAATACGCCTGTACTCCATATAGACGTATTAATTTAAATATCTAAATAAACACATAAAGTTATACGAGTAAAAGATAGCCCCTTCGCATAATGGCATGTTTTGCCAAACGATCATTAAAATTCATCAGTTTAAAATTACACGTATGTATGTATAAAGCTGTGTGTGTGTATCTGTAATTTTGACCTATATAACTAGAAGACAATCTTTGTTTTTATTTAGGTCTGATGAATACATGTAAAGCTTATTGAGCCTCAGAACTCTAACTACAGGGTTTCAATAGCACAGAAACTCTGAGAAGAAAAAGAATGTCAAAGTTCCTCCCTAAGGAGACTGATTAGATGAGTATTAGCTTGCCTTAGAAGGTGGCTTGGGGAGGGAGGTATAGAGAAAGAAGGGACTGGGGTGTCCATATGAAAGTCTGGACGGAGGATTGGGCAATAGGGAGAGAGCTGGGTTAAGTATCAAGAGATTTCTCTGAACAGTCCCCAGGCAAATGAAAGGTCATTGGAATCTCATAAGTGCAGACATGTGTCACTATTTCAGTGAGTACCTCATGTCTGCAGGCTTAAGAAGCCACGCAAAGGTTATTTCAGATCACCCTTTGTGTAGCTTTCTTCACAACGGTTTTAGGTATGGCTGCCTCCATATTGCCCCTGGATGACGCTTCAGGTCAAAGCCTGCTTATGCTCTGAAATTCTCCTGACCCCACCCAAACTGCCCAGTATGGACACCACCCTGCCACTGGCCCAGCCAACATTTAAGTCCCTTGGAATACAAAATGGTTTGATTGACACCCAGAGGGTTAGACATATTGGAAAAGGGATGGAGAAGCCCAACCCAGAGTCCCTTCTCAGGCCATTTTCTAAGAGCTGATATAAATGGAAGTAACTTATAGGCTCCATAGTCTTGTCAGCATAGGGCTTCATTTCTGGGGCTAGTAGGCTCAGTTAAAAAAAAGGATGTTGGCTGGGCATGTTGCTCGCTTGTAATCCCAGCATTTTGGGAGGCCGAGGTGGAAGGATAGCTTGAATCCACGATTTTGAGGCCAACCTGGGCAACATAGTAAGACCCTGTCTAAAAAAAAAAAAATAAATTGCCAGGCATAGTGGTACGTGCCTGTAGTCCCAATTACTTGGGAGACTGAGAGGTGGGAGGATCACTTGAGCCCGGAAGGTTGAGGCTGCAGTGAGCCATGATCCTGCTACTGCTCTCCAGCCTGGGCAACACAGTGATAACCAGTCTCAAAACAAAAAAGAAAACAAAAAACAGAATAAAAGACTGTTTCTCAGTGTGCAGAATTTTTCCTTTTTGTTTGCTAACCAAGGCAGTTTTTATTTTCTCTATAATTTCTCATCTTGAACAGGGAGATTGGGCATTCTGATGGTTGAGAAGAAATGAAGGTACTTGGCAATAATTCAAGGGGTCTCGAAAAGTTAGATATAAATTTACCATATAATCCATCAAATCCACTCGTAGGAATCTACTCAAAAGAAATGAAAACATATCCGTGCAAAGATTTGTACACAAATGTCCATAGCAGTTTTACTCATATTAAAAAATGGAATCAACCCAACTGTTCAAGTATTAAATGGATTGAAAAACAAGTGGTATACCCAATACAGTGGAATACCGTTAGTGTTAAAAGGGAACCAAGTATGTGGGATCCAGAGGTTTGGTGGGGTAATATGATGCATCCAGTAGGACAGGTTTGAAGGTAAAGAGGGCACAGATTTGCTGACAGCCCCAAGTTCCTGAATACTCAGAGTACTTGCAGTTCTAGACTCAGGACCCACTGCTGCAGTTCTAGACTCAGGGTGGTATCAACAGAGCCAGCCTGTTATTATTACAATACTCAATATTAAATACTCAGTATATACCAGGAATATTGTTTAGTGCACAGGTTGAGGTGTCAAGATTTCTTAATAGCAATAAGTGGATATTAACATTTGATAGGAAAGAGGTTTCAGGAAAAGCAAACAGGACCATGACAGGGGTCACAGAACATTCTCATAGCCAAATAGTGATAAAAAATACAAACTCAGGAGATAGATTTCCTGTGAGTAAATCTCTAATATGCTTGAATATATTTTCTTTGAGGAAATCTCTAATATATTCACAGGAGAGAGACTTCCTGTGAAAAAAATCTCTAGTATATTTTTTCAGTACAACTTGTTTGAAAGCAGTGTTAGATGATACCTGTGGTCAGAAATGTTTCTGCCCCTCTCATGGAAAACCCTTCTTAACTCATTACTATCAGCTGGGAGCTGATGGGAACAAAAGAAAAGAAAAAAGTAGATATTGCAAGGCTAAGATTAAGAATCAGGGTAGTTTATGCTTGAGAATTCAGGATAGGCCTAACTGGATTTTCTGAAAGATAATTGTTAACATCTGATTACAGGAAGAACTTCAGTAAAACCAAATGAAAACAAATTTCAGGGAGAAACACTTCTTGTTCCAGAGGCTTAGGGATGTAGTAGAAACAAGCCACCAATTGTGTTTTCAGATGCTTCTGATCATCAAACATGGACCTAATTAATGCATTTTTTTGGTCCTTTCCTCCCTCTCTTTTTTCCATCCTTCTTGTTTTCCCTACTTTCCTCTCATTTTTTCTTCTTTTTTTCTTTTCTTTTTCTTTTTCTTTTTCTTTTTTTCTTTTTTTTGAGACAGTCTCACTCTGTTACCCAGGCTGGCATGTAGTAGCACAATCTCAGCTCACTTCAGCCACAAACTCTCGGGCTCAAGCGATCTTCCCACTTCAGCCTCTCAAGTAGCTGAGACTAAGGGCACACACCACCGTGCCAGGTAAATTTTTGTGTATTTTGTAGAGACAGGATTTCATTATGTTGCCCAGGCTGGTCTCAAACTCCTGGACTCAAGCGATCCACCCACTTCAGTCTCCCAAAGTGCTGGGATTACAGGTGTGAGCCACCACGCCTGGCCCCATCTTTCCTTTGATATTTTATATTTTCTTCCTTCCTTCTTTTTAAAAATTTGTTTTCTTCTTTCTTTTCAGCAGACACATATTAAACTATATATGTCATATAGCACGGTATTTAAGATGGTATTTAAGATGATGGACTCTGGAACCAGTTTTGCCAAGATTCAGATCCTAGCTCATTTACTTACCATCTGTATGATTTGGGGCAAGTTACTTAACCTCTCTTGGGCCTCAGTTTCCCTCTCTGTAAAATACCTACTGCATAGAGTTATTGTGAAGACTAAATATGCAAGTATATGTGGAGTACTTAGGACAGTCCCTGAAACACAATAGATCGTCAGTGAGTGATAGGTAGCATTATTAACTATAATGAAGTACCAAGCATTTGGCAGGGCTCTGGAGTAATACCGATGAATAAAACATGAATTTTGCTGTGCATATATTCACATTCTAGTCAATTTGAAGAAAATCAAGCTAGTCACTTAAATATAGCTTTTTGTTTGTTTCTTTCCTATTATCTCATTTTCTCTAAATCCCCTTCCTAGATAATCCCATCCACTTTCCTAGCTGACAAAGTCCTAACATTAACTATAGATCAGACCTCTTTTGGGCTCCAGAGTCCATGTGAGTAACTAACTCACAGGTAGAACAAAAACAAGATGTTATAACCTCAGCGGACTCATCTCGTTCAACTTTTAAGTGTCATAGTTGTGAGCTGTTTTTCAATTGCCACAGCCCCCTGGGCTAAAGGTCACATAGCCTGAACATGCCTAGATAAACCAAGCATGCAACCACAGGTGGAACCCAAATGCTCAGACTGAGGAGTAGGGACTGAATTAAGAAGGAACCTCACATGGCAGAATTCAGGATCTAATCAGATGAGCCCTTGCATCACCCCATGGCAGGATCCAATCAGATCATGTCTCCCAGCATCACCTCATTGCAAGATCCAATCAGATCATACCTCATTAATTTTTTTGAGGTGGAGTTTTTGCCCTTTTTGCCCAGGCTGGAGTGCAATGGCACGATCATGGCTCACCGCAACCTCCGCCTCCCAGGTTCAAGCGATTCTCCTGCCTCAGCCTCCCGAGTAGCTGGGATTACAGGCATGTGCCAACACGCCCAGCTAATTTTGTATTTTTAGTAGAGACAGGGTTTCTCCATGTTGGTCAGGCTGGTCTCCAACTCTTGACCTTAGGTGATCTGCCCGCCTCGGCCTCCCAAAGTGCTAGGATTACAGGTGTGAGCCACCGTGCCCGGCTAACCATTTCTTCTGTCTCCTTGCCAGTCTACTTGCAATAAAGCTTTGCTTTTCTCAAAAGGTGCCATGGTATTGGCTTGTATGTCAAGAGGCAAGCCCATTGATTGCTCAGTAACAGTATATAATATTAGTGTTTATTTGCCCACCAATTTGTTTATTCTCCTTTATTACTTATCTTGATGAATGGTACAACTAGCCTTTTTAGTTTCCTCAGAAACAATGAACTCCTAAATTCTTTCCTCTTCCTCATCCCAACATTCAATTTTTGTCCTTTTAATTTCTCCTTTTGAAGAAGTTTCATCCATTTGATTTATTTCTCTCCATCTTTACTGTTACTATCTTAGATGCAAGTGTGTCCGGAATTGGTGGGTTCTTGGTCTGACTTCAAGAATGAAGCCGCGGACCCTCGCGGTGAGTATTACAGTTCTTGAAGACTGCGTGTCCGGAGTTTGTTCCTTCTGATGTTCAGATGTGTTTGGAGTTTTTTCCTTCTGGTGGGTTCGTGGTCTCGCTAGCTCAGGAGTGAAGCTGCATACCTTCGCGGTGAGTGTTACAGCTCATAAAAGCAGTGTGGACCCAAAGAGTGAGCAGTAACAAAATTTATTGCAAAGAGCAAAAGAACAAAGCTTCCACAGTGTGGAAGGTGACCCCAGTGGGTTGCCACTGCTGGCTCAGGCAGCCTGCTTTTATTCTCTTATCTGGCCCCACCAACATCCTGCTGATTGGTAGAGCCCAGTGGTCTGTTTTGACAGGGCGCTGATTGGTGCATTTACAATCCCTGAGCTAGATACAAAGCTTCTCCACGTCCCCATCAGATTAGTTAGATACAGAGTGTCCATACAAAGGTTCTCCAAGGCCCCACCAGAGCAGCTAGATACAGAATATCTATTGGTGCACTCACAAACCCTGAGCTAGACACAGGGTGCTGATTGGTGTGTTTACCTTGAGCTAGATACAGACTGCCGATTGGTGTATTTACAATCCCTGAGCTAGACATAAAGGTTCTCCAAGTCCCCACCAGACTTAGGAGCCCAGCTGGCTTCACCTAGTGGATCCCACACAGGGGCTGCAGGTGGAGTTGCCTGCCAGTCCTGCTTCATGCACCCGCACTCCTCAGCCCTTGGGTGGTCGATGGGACTGGGCGCCCTGGAGCAGGGGGTGGCACTCGTTGGGGAGGCTCCAGCCACACAGGAGCCCATGGAGGCGGGGGAAGGCTCACGCATCGCGGGCTGCAGTCCCGAGGCCTGCCCCGCGGGAAGGCAGCTAAGGCCCGGCAAGAAATCGAGCGCAGTGCCGGTGGGCTGGCACTGCTGGGGGACCCAGTACACCCTCCGCAGCCGCTAGCCTGGGTGCTAAGCCCCTCGTTGCCCAGGCCGGCAGGGCAGGCCGCCTGCTCCTAGTGCGGGGCCCGCCAAGCCCACGCCCACCCGGAACTCCAGCTGGCCCGCAAGTGCCGCGCGCAGACCCGGTTCCCACTCGCGCCTCTCCCTCCACACCTCCCTGCAAGCTGAGGGAGCCGGCTCTGGCCTTGGCCAGCCCAGAAAGGGGCTCCCACAGTGCAGCAGTGGGCTGAAGGGCTCCTCAAGTGCCACCAAAGTGGGAGCCCAGGCAGAGGAGGCACCGAGAGCGAGGGAGGGCTGTGAGGACTGCCAGCACGCTGTCACCTCTCACAAGTAGACCATTCCTATAGTCCACTAATTTGTCTTTTTTGTTTTAGCCTGATTTCTGTTAAAAGATGTTTTCTTTTTAAAAAAAAATGAGAGTTTATGGACATATAAAATGAACACATGCCGAAGATTTATTTAGTTAATTAAGGAGAGAATCAGCAAGATGGTGTAACCAACCCAAAGGAGAATTTAAAAACACACATAAATACAAGTGATCAGAAAAACTTGCAATGAATTTACAAAGAGATGAAAACAAGTCAACATCCACAATAGAATCATCAAATACATGTCTATTTGAGACAATTAATTTGCATTTCTATGGGCAAAATCACTTGCATGATTTTCAGCTCAATATAATTTCCATAATAAATTATATTAACCTCAAAGACGATACAAAGCTAAGAAAACTCAGAAGAGGACACTAGATGAGTAAGCATTTTTTTATTTTAAATTCTTTCATAATTTTTCCTCTAAGATTCCATCTACAGTGACTCTTTGACCAGTTTAGAATACAAATAAATATGCTCCACTGTATTTATTATAACCTCTCAGCTTGGATTTTTGAGGAAAAGAAAAACTTCAATTGTCTGAGATAGGTATGATAAAAATGTGTGACAGGGGGCCCTGGCTCACGTCTGTAAATCCAGCACTTTGGGAGGCCGAGGCGGGCGGATCATCTGAGGTCAGGAGTTCAAGACCAGCCTGGCCAACATGGTGAAGCCCTGCCTCTACTAAAAATATAAAAAAATTAGCCAGGTGTGGTGACATGTGCCTGTAATCCCAGCTACATGGGAGGCTGAGGCAGGAGAATCACTTGAACCCAGGAGGCAGAGGTCACAGTGGGATGAGATGGCACCACTGCACTCCAGCCTGGGCAACAAAGCGACACTCCATCTCAAAAAAGAAAAAAAAGAAAAAATCTGTGGGCAGGTAGAAGGAGTTACCAAAAGCTAAAATGGAACATACACCCTAGGATTGTTTAATTCTAATCACAGTTGATGTGAACATAGACATGTAAACAAGTGCTTTTTAAAAAGCTTCTCATTAATAAAATTAGTATAAAGAAAGAAAGAAGGTGACCATCTAGGTTGTGACACCTGAAACTCAAAAAAAAAAAAAAAACAACCAAAAAGGTCTTCATATGGTCTTGTTTGGGGTTAAGGATTAAAATAATAAGGGGATTGAGGACCATAAGTTTTGAAAAACTTCAAGTGGCCAGGCGTAGTGGCTCACGCATGTAATCCCAGCACTTGGGAGGCTGAGGCAGGCAGATCACGAAGTCAGGAGATCAAGACCATCCTGGCTAACATGGTGAAACCCCATCTCTACTAAACATACAAAAAATTAGCAGAGGGTGGTGGTGTGCGCCTGTAGTCCCAGCTACTTGGGAGGTTGAGGCAGGAGAATCGCTTGAACCTGGGAGGTGGAGGTTGCAGTGAGCTGAGATCACGCCATTGCACTCCAGCCTGGGTGACAGAGTGAGACTCTGTCTCAAAAAAAAAAAAAAAAAAAAAAAAAGAAGAAAAGGAAAACTGCAAGTGAGATGGGGAAGAAACTGTTCCACCTTTTTCTTCTTATTGCTCCTTCAATTAAAATTATTTTAGGCCAGTCGCGGAGGCTCATGCCTGTAATTTCAGCACTTTGGGAGGCCGAGGTGGGTGGATCACCTGAAGTCAGGAGTTCGAGACCAGCCTGGCCAACATGGTGAAACCTCATCTCTACTAAAAATACAAAAAATTAGCCAGGAGTGGTGGCCGGCACCTGTAATCCCAGCTACTTGGGAGGCTGAGGCAGGAGAATTGCTTGAACCCTGGAGGTGGCGGTTGCAGTGAGCAAAGACGGTGCCATTGCACTCCAGCCTGGGAAGTAAGAGCAAAACTCCACCTAAACAAAAAGAAAAAAAAAAATTTTAAAACATCTGTCCAGTTGAAATGGTAAAGCTGTTGAAGGGATTCTACTATGGTCTAACAGTTTGTGCTGCACCCTTTCCCCACAAAATTTATACATTTAAACCTCATCACCATTGCAATAGTATTATGAGGTGGAGCCTTTGGGAAGTGGCTAGGTCATGAGGCTAGAGCCCTCATGAACGGATTAGTGGCCTTATAAAAGAGACCCAAGAGAGACCTTCTCGTCCCTTTCTCCATGTGAAGACACAGCTAGAAGGCACCATCTATGAATCAGAAAGTGGGCCTTTACCAGATGCCGAATCTGCTGGCACCTTGTTTTGTACTCCCCAGCCTCCAGATATTTGAGCAGTAAATTTCTGTTGTTTATAAGTTATCTAGTTTCTGATATTTTGTTGTAACAGCCCAAATGGACTGAGATAGGTTTAGAATATGCTACTCCAAAATGTACCACTGTGGCATAAGAATCCTTTTAAGCTGAAGGTAATTGAGAAAAAGCAGACACAGGATGAGCTCTCTGCCCTCCTCCTAGCTGCCCAAAAGCTAAACACAAATTCCTCTTGTGATGGTGACCGCCTCCCCTTGACTCATACTTCTCCGTTATTACCAGAAAGGGAATAACAACCTATCACCACAGACAATATGGCATTGAGAAAGAGCCTACACAAACCTTACTAATTAGCCCTTATCCTCCATTAGTTTCCACCACATTTTTACTTTCCTACAGTTTGCTACCCTTAGAAGCCTGAAACTTTTTTTTGTCACTTTTTAAAAATCTATTGTTCTTTTGTTAAGATGTTATGTAAGCCAATGTTCTAACCACCCCTTTGAGTTAGTTATCAATAGGTTTCTCCCATGTTAATGCACATATTAATAAATGTGTTTGTTTTTCTCTTATTAATCTGTCTTTTGTCAGTCTAATTTTCAGGGCCCTAGCTGGAGAATCTAGGAGGGTAGAAAAAAGGTTTTTCTTGCACTATGCCTTCATTCATTTGAGCATTCTCAGGGATAACTGAGAGTAACTCTCTAGGTAATGTTAGGGGAAGATTCAGACGGAGACTTGGGAGAGTGTTAGGAACTCAGTGAAAAGAAATGTCTCAAATTCCTTGATATTTTTTCCTATAAATTTAGTTACACCCTGTAAGATAAATCTCCCTTATTTAATCTCTCACTCAGGGTCTCAGCCTTCAATCTATAAGAGGAGGCCCTTTTGCGGTATCTCTTACATGAAACTGCTTCTTACATAAAAAATGACAGATTCTTCCTTTGATTCTAAACAAGTACACATTACCTTTGTGGAGATAGCATCAGGAAATTATATTTTTCAATTTTTATTTTATACTAACAGAATGTGTTAATTTTGTAATCAAACTATAATAACAAAAGAAGCTATAGAAGAAAATCTTGACCTTGAAATAAAGAGAAACATAATGAAACTAATTTTATAAATATGGAGACTGGCAAACACAAAAATTAAAAATTTCTCTTGAAATTGCTTGTTGACTTTTCTATTGAAAAGCAAACTGGAAAATATATTTTTGGTATATGCTTCTATATTTTGCATATATTCTGCTATATTTTTTATTTTGTAAAGGATTAATATAATTTATATATCAAATATTAAAATCAGATCAAGAAAACTAGAGAAAAATGAACAAAGATAATTCAAAGAAGATAACATGTAGATACGAATTATTAAAAGATAGTCTTTTTTTAAATTCCAAGTAAAAGAACAATGTGATAATATCACAAGTGATACTGTTCAATTGCTATGAATTTACCTAGCTAATATTTACAGACAATTTGGCAGCATCTATCAAAATTTTAAATATGCATGATCTATGATCTAGATGTTCCACTTTTAGGCATTCAGCTAGTGGAAATACAGTTCTACCAGAGGTGCACACAAATATACCTGCAATAAAGCATATTCTAGCTATTTTATATTAGTTAAAATTTTGATAGCAATAAAGTATCTATTAATATGCCAGTTATTTATTTCTTATATCTAGCTAATCTCATTAATAAACAAAACAACCCCTGAAGCAGGTATTATTACTCTTTTTTTACAGAGAAGGTAACTGAGGCTTAAAGAGGATAATTACCAAATTGCCCGGTGACAAACAGTTAGGTAGTATGTACTGAATATGGTGACTGCAATCTAACCCGTCTATGTGATTATAACACCTTTTTGTAACTTGGTAAATGTTAACAAGTTTTTATACTTTAGTAAGCATGAGGGGGTGGATTTGAAACCTAGGAATTCAGACTGTATTTAGGTTGTTTCAAATATTTATGTGTTACAAAAATTTTGTCATAATCTTTAACCTTGTACACATCATTTTGTACATAAGGAGGCATATATGAAATGTAACTCCTATAAATGTGATTTCTGGATCAAATAATAAATTCATACACATTTTGTTAGGTGTTTAAAAATTCTATTGTATGGTATATCCATAAGCAAAGTATGAGAGGCTCTGTTTTCTAACATTATGGCCAGCACGAGGTTAATCCTTTCAACTTTTACTAATCTGACAGGTAAGAAATGGTATCTTGGTGTAGTTTTTATTGTATTTTCTCTTATTAATAGTAAGCAAAGCATATTCTAATGATGTATCTGTTCTTTATGTTTATCAGGCTTTTGATCATTTTTTTCCTCTACATTTTGAGGAACTTATAAGTATTAGGAAAAGCAAGCGTCTTATCTACAATATAACTTGAAAAGATTTCAGTTTGTCATTGACTTTTGTCTCTTTGCTTATGATGGTTTTTTTTCCCCGTGAAAGAAATGGAGGTATATGTCTTATTAGAAAATCATAGAGAAATTCCTGTGGAAGAGACATATAAACAGGGAAATGCAGGAAAGGTGGGAATGAGTCATGTAAAGATACAGGAAAAGGATGTTTCAGGAAACAGGAATAACAAGCACAAAAGCCTGAAGAAGGAAATGAGCTTGGTGTATCTGTAAAACAGCAGTCAAGTTTATGTGTCTTCAGTGGCATAGTTGATTTAAATAGTAGATTTACATGCTGCTATAGAGACACATGCACATGTATGTTCATTGCGGCACTATTCACAATAGCAAAGACTTGGAACCAACCCAAATGTCCATCAATGATAGACTGGATTAAGAAAATGTGGCACATATACACCATGGAATACTATGCAGCCATAAAAAAGGATGAGTTCATGTCCTTTGTAGGGACATGGATGAAGCTGGAAACCATCATTCTCAGCAAACTATTGCAGGGACAAAAAACCAAACATCGCATGTTCTCACTCATAGGTGGGAATTGAACGATGAGAACGCCCGTAAGGGGAACATCACACACCGGGGCCTGTAGTGTGGTGGGGGGAGTGGGGAGGGATAGCATTAGGAGATATAACTAATATAAATGACCAGTTAATGGGTGCAGCACACCAACATGGCTCATGTATACGTATGTAACAAACCTGCATGTTGTGCACATGTACCCTAGAACTTAAAGTATGATAATAAAAAATAAATAAAGAAAAAATTTTAAAAAATAGTAGATTTAAAGAAATCTCTACAATTCTTTAAAGAATACATTTAATTTTGACATGTTAGAATTATATTTGATTGAATTTAGTTACTGTAAATATTAGATTAAAATATTTTTGTTTTATTCTTGTTTTCTTTTTCCTAGTCCTCCTGGTAGAAACAAAGTTTGAGTATGATACACAATCTGGTTAGGTCTCAGAACAACCATTATGATGTTGGATGAGCCATTCATTAATAATAATTGAAACAATAATACAAATAAAGCTATCCTTTATAGAGCACTTATTTATTTGCAAAGTGCTGTTATAAGATGGATATATATTTATTTCTCACTAAATCATTAAGAGAAAGTTACTATTATTATTTCCCTTTTAAAGATGAGAAAGTTGCTGGGTGCGAGAGCTCAGGTCTGTAATCCCAGCACTTCAGGAGGCTGAAGCAGGCGGATTACCTGAGGTCAGGAGTTCGAGACCAGCCTGGGCAACATGACAAAACCCCACTTCTACTAAAATATGTAAATTAGCCAGGTGTGGTGGTGCATACATGTAGCACCAGCTGCTGGGGAGGCTGAAGCACAAGAATCACTGGAACCTTTTAGGTGGAGGTTGCAGTGAGCTGACAGCAGGTCACTACACTCCAGCCTGGGCAACAAAGCAATGCTCTGTCTCAAAAAAAAAAAAAAAAGAAAAGAAAAAGAAAAAGAAAAAGAAAGTTGAGATACAGAGAAGTAAAGTAACTTGCCCAGACTCACACAGTGAGTAAATGGAACAGTCATTTCCAACAGAGTCAATTTCAAAAAGATCTAGAACTCAAAACTTGATCACCACATCTTACAGTTTTCTTTTCCACATAATAAGGATGCTAATGACTCCTCTCTCTAATTTTTATTATCATTGTCTTGAGGATAGAGAGCTACGTGGAAAGAAAAAGGTGGAAATGAACTGAACATTCATTGAATGCTTATTTGCAATAGATACTTAATGTTATATTATTCTCATCTTCTTCAAAGATGAGCAGAAAATTAAGTTCATGGATATTATGCAGACTCTCAAGCTTATTGACCAAGTAGTACATCTAACTTTTAAATCCATGTCTCCTGGCACCTAGCACAATTCTCTCCTCTACGTGACATTAAGTCCCAGTGTCTCCCAGGGGGAAGAACTCCCGCAGAGAAGAATGAGTCTAGAGCAGAAAAGTGATGTTAAATTTTTTTAAAGAAGAATTTTCTACACATATACTCATATTACGTATTCGCTATGAGAGGGTTCTCATGCTTTGGGGCAATATGATAAAAAGCCTTCAAAATAATCTTTTCTTTCTCAAGAAGTGTACACTCTAGACAGGGAGTTAAGACACAAAGATGAGATTTCTAATAAAACGAGAAGCAATATACTAATGATCCAACAAAATAGTGATTTAGATGAAAAGTGGGGCAGAATCTCAAATGATGGCTCTTTCACTGTGGGCTGAGTATAGGAGTGGGCAGGGTTGAGATGTGAACTGTTTTCAAGAATAGTTTGGTCTTGGGCTAAAATTCAGGTTGAGTTGCTCTTCTCAATCTTAGAGAACATCAGCCTAGGCTAATTCCTGATGTTAGTAGTTATAATTGAGCAAGTTATTAAATAACATATAGATGTTTATATTTCTTTAACTATTTATTAAATAATATATCCATCCATAGGTATCAGATATGAGTAGGTATTTTTATTTCTAATTTTAATGATGAATATAACTTTTAAATACAAAGCATATTTGGATGGAAAAGAGTCCTATACAATTGTCTACATTTCAGGGAAAACTTTGTCCAGAACAGGTAATGGTTAGTTCAGAATTATTTGATAAAAGTTGATAAATGGATATGTCCACCTATTTATGCTGCTGCTGCATTAGTATCTCTGAACATGGGTATATACATGTATGTGATTGTGAATTTGTGCAACTGGTAAGAAAAATATCATTCCATGAGACTATAAATTCTTAGACATGACAGTTCTCAGGGGTTCCCGTCATGAGAAAGATGTTGAACTGGCAAATGTCAAAATTATATACAAGTGATTAAGAACACATTAGGAAGCCAACGTAAGCAGTTAGAAAAAGGTTTCACTTAGAACGTAAACTTGGTTCTTACATTTCCCCTAACTAGCTAGTTTTTCTTGAGGTGATGGGAAATCAGATTGCATTTCAATAGTAAGAGTAAGAGAATGAGACAGATTTTACTAAAGATTTCCAATAAAAGAAATCAGAGGTGGGTTTGAATAGGTGACATATTTAAATAAATCGGGAGATCGATGAGAATAACACACGGATAACTGGAAGATGTAGAGGTGAGAATGTGTTAAATACGGGACAATTGATAGGTGTAGAAAAGGGTTGAGACTAAGTTGAAAGCATTTATTTAGATCCTTTGGCAAGATTTGAAAACATCTGCTTAGCCCCTTCCAGTATCTGCTTAGTCCTCACTCCATAAATAACGGGATTGAGCATAGGAGGAATGACAACGTAGAGGTTGGCCAGGAGAATATGGACATAGCATGGGATGCTTCTCCCACCAAACCTGTAGGCAAAGACAGAAAAAAGGGCAGGGACATAGAAGAGTAGGATGCCACAGATATGGGATCCACAGGTACTCAGGGCCTTGGAGCGGGCATCTTGAGAAAGGAGACGGAAGACTGCTTGCAGGATGTGGATGTAGGAAACGGTAATAAGCATGATGTCCAGGCCTGTGGAGAGAAGAGCAGCTGCCAACCCATACCAGACATTGATGGACATATCAGAACAGGACAGATGGGCAATGCCCATATGCTCACAAAATGTGTGTGCAATGATGTTGATCTGGCAATAGCGCAGGTGCTCAAGGAGAAAGATGGATGGAAACGTAATGATGAAGCTGCGGCTCAGGGCGGCAGTGACGATCTTCCCAATGACCTTGCTTGTGAGGATTGTGACATATCGCAGGGGGGAGCAGATGGCCACATAGCGGTCAAAGGCCATGGCCAGCAGGACAGCAGAGTGAATGAAGAGGAAGTGAATGAAGAACATCTGAGTGAGGCAGCCATCAAAGGAAATGTGGCTATAACCTAGCCACAAATTGGCCAGGGCCTTAGGCATGGTGGTGGTAGAGAGCAAGACATCAGCACTGGCCAGCATAGATAAGAATATGTACATGGGCTCATGCAGGATTGCCTGGGAGAGGATGACACAAATTAGGATGCCATTGCCTGCCAGGGCAGCGATGTACATGATGCAGAAGGGGATGGACAGCCAGATATGTAGTTGCTCCAGCCCAGGGATGCCAGTGAGGAAGCAGCCTGCTATGCGAGTGTCAGAGTTGTTCATAGCAGCTATGCTGTTAGCAGAAAAAAGGGCCATGATTTTATGCAGCGCCCTCACCTGTGCCATAGGGAAAAAAGAGCTTCAGATTTTTGAACACATTAGTAGACTTTCCATATGCACAAGGCCTGCATATACTTACAGGCCCAATGACAGTTATGGCCTCTGCACACAGGCATATCTCTACAGATAATCACACACAGGCTCTGCACACAGCCATATTCTCCGTAAATAATTACACATAGGCTCTGCACAGTTACAGGACCTGCCCACAGACAGGCTCAGTGTTCTTACTCAGAAGCTCTCCACACAGCTTTAAGAATTTCAGGAAACTAGGCCGGGCGCAGTGGCTCACGCCTGTAATCGCAGCACTTTGGGAGGCTGAGGCTGGTGGATCACGAGGTCAGGAGTTCAAGACCAGCCTGGTGAAGATGGTGAAACCCTGTCTCTACTGAAAATACAAAAAATCAGCCGGGTGTGGTAGCAGGCGCCTGTAATCCCAGCTACTCGGGAGGGCGAGGCAGGAGAATCACTTGAACTTAGAGGGCGGAGGTTGCAGTGAGCCGAGATCGCGCCACTGCACTCCAGCCTGGGCGACAGAGTGAGTCTCCGTCTCAAAAAAAAAAAAAAAAAAAAAATTTTTTTTCAGGAAACTAAAGGGCTCAAAAACATTGCCAGACTCAGCACAGTGCCATAGGTCCAGAAAAGAACAGGGATAGGTAGAACATCAAAACCAATCTGTACAATCTCTTTGGGCATGTGAACTGTAATGAGCTCTGCAAAAGCCCCAGGCCCTACAGAGAGGACTGCAGTCCTACAACAACAGGACTAAACGACAATTTGCTTAGCAGATTATGTGAAAGAGTAGGGTTGGGGGTGGTGGGCACTGCCAACCCTACACCCATTTTTCCCTAGGCACAGATGCGCTAAGTATGAAGGCAATTAAGGTAGCTATGGCATTTAGAAAGAACACCGGAGAGGGTGTGAAGAAACCTGGGTCAGAGGTCTGCCCTGTTAACTATTGGCTGCTTGATCTGGGACAAGTCACTGTCTTCTTTGAGTAACAATTTTCTTTCTTTCTTTTTTTTTTTTTCTTGAGACGGAGTCTCGCTCTGTCACCCAGGCTGGAGTGCAGTGGCGCAATCTCGGCTCACTGCAAGCTCCGCCTCTCGGGTTCACGCCATTCTCCTGCCTCAGCCTCCCAAGGAGCTGGGACTACAGGCGCCCGCCACCACGCCTGGCTAATTTTTTTGTATTTTTAGTAGAGACGGGGTTTCACCGTGTTAGCCAGGATAGTCTTATTCTCCTGACCTCGTGATCCACCCGCCTGGGCCTCCCAAAGTGCTGGGATTACAGGAGTGAGCAATTTTCTAATTTTTAAAATGAGCATAATTGTTGTTTTGTTGGTATATTAAGCTAAATTTTCTCTGAGGAAAGCTTATTAAATTGCGTGTGACTTCCTGAGTCACCTCTGTGGCTGTGAAATGTGGCACTGTCATCCAGAGCAGAAAGGAAGGCGTAGAACAATGCTTCTGAAGCTTGGTCTCCACAGCACCGTCAGGGAACTTGTAAATTCTTCGGCCCTACCACAAACCTACGGATGAGAAAACCTAGAGTTGGGATAACATTCTGTGTTTTGGCAAGCTCTCTAGGTGATTCTGATTCATGCTGAAGTTTGTGAGCCACTGATGTAAGAACTTTTTGAACTTTCTTCCCTATCTACTCTAGATGTCTATCACTTCCACCAGGATCATTACCTTTTAGTATCCATTGGTTTCTGCTGCATCTGTAAATTCTCAGACTTCAACTAAATCTAACTAGTGTTATCCTCAGCTCACATAGTCAGGATGTGAAAAAATGACACAATCACATAAGTAGTCTTTAGTACATATTAGGACACATGATTCCTCCTCAGTCCTATTAAACTATTCTCACAATGAATATACGACTTTTTTTTTTTTTGAGATGGAGTCTCACTCTGTCGCCCTGCCTAGAGTGCAATGACATGATATCCGCTCACTGCAACCTCTGCCTCCTGGGTTCAAGTGATTCTCCTGTCTCAGCCTCCCAAATAACTGGGATTACAGGCGCCCACAACCATGCCCAGCTGATTTTTTTTTGTATTTTTAGTAGAGATGGGGTTTCATCATGTTGGCCAGGCTGGTCTTGAACTCCTGACCTCAAGTGATTCAGCTGCCTTGGCCTCCCAAAGTGCTGGGATTGGCCTCCCAAAGTGCTGGTGGCTCCCATGTGTGAGCCACCACACCTGGCATATACGACTTTTATCACTGCCCAAATTCTGTTTTTCTCTCTCCACTGAATGTTTCTCTTTTGTAACTCACATTTCAGGACTATCAGGAACATATCCCTCATATTATTCCTTTCCTGTACATTTATTTATCTCTGCATCCATCCTCCCCTCATTTCCTCCAGTCCCAGAGAAAGAGGTGCCAGTATCTTTCCTATTTTCCAACGTTTCTTTTGTCATAGCTGGAACATATTTTACTTTACCTAAATATAAGACAAGTTTCTTGAGTTATTATTTGAGGTGCTGGGAAATGAACCTAGGGCCTCGTGTATGAATATTTAACATATTAGATTGTTTTTAAAACAACCTTATACACACACAAACATACATATGCATACTTACATGCATGCATTCATATGTGTACTTATATACATATCCATGTATATACATGTATTTATGTGTATGAATGTATGTAGCTGTATCGTCAAGAATAATTTCCCCATCTATTCTCTGAATTACCTTTCTTTCCTACCAATTCAGGGACTTTGTTTCATCAATTATTCTCTGTCTTTATCTTCAGCTTCTCCTGATTTCCTGGATCTTTATTAAAGAATATTCAAATCTTTTTAACTTGAAGACAAGCAAAAAATTAACAACAGCTATAATAAAAACATTTTATTCTACTAAACTCTCTTTTAAATTACTGTTTTGTCTCTCTTCTTTCCTTTAAAAATCATTCTTCCATGAAAGACCACTTTTGACTTTGATTTCTCTACCTTCCACCAGTTCTTCTCTTGTACCCTGGTCTGATCCTGCTCTCATTAAAGTCATCTCTCTCCCTGCAGAATGGTTTACTGTTTGTGTTTCCTAATGGTCTGTAGCAATCCTCTTCTCACTCTTTCCTCTCTCTGACCGATCTTGTCTACTACCTTGGCTCCATTTAGCCTTCATGTGCTAATATCTCCCAAATCTACATTGCCATTTATGTTGCTTTCCAGGCTCTAGATCCACTTATCCAAAGCCCTCCCAACTGGTCTCCTAGTCTGCAGTTCTTCTAGTCTCTAAACCATTCCTCATAATTAAACAATGTTCCCAAAAGATAATTTTGCATATGCACTATCTTGATTAAGGATAATAACCGCCCGTTGCCTGAAAGATTCATGCAACTAACACACACACACACACACACACACACACACACTCACTCTCTCTCTCTCTCTCTCTCTCTCTCTCTCTCCCTCTCTCTCCCTCTCTCTCCCTCTCCCTCTCCCCCTCCCTGCTTTCTCTTTTCTCTGCTCATACTGGAAAGCATGTATGCCCCTGAAGCTACTCTTTTTTTCCTGTGGTCTTTTATACATTCTGCTTCTTCTACTTCCATCCTCCTCTTTAACATAGCCAGTCTATATTTCTCATCCAGAAAGATTTTTCTCATCCCTCCAAATGGCTGGATCAGCAACTTTCTCTGTACTATTGCATTCCCCTGCAGCCATCTCTCTTTCTCCCTATCTGTACTTACTGCACTAAAATATTTTCAGTCCCATTATATTGTGAGCTCTCTGTGAGCCAGGACTGTGCCTCATTTGCTATTGACTGGGTTAGAATTTACACTTAATGAATGTTCAAAAGAAGGTGGAGGAGGTACATTCCCACTTACTCAGCCATGTAAGTTTACACTGACAACAACACACACCAGTACCACAAAAATCACAGGTTTCTTATCATAGATCTTCTGTTCTCATGTTCTCTTCGTGTCTGTAGTTGGTGCCACCATTGTGCTCCTTCTTCCCACAGCACCCATCACTCACCACGTTCATCCTCTGCTACATGTTCCCACCTTTGTGGGTGACATCAGCGCTTGCAAACATCTTTCTTCTCCAACTTGACTTCAGTTCTCCTCCTAAATAATGAACCTCCAAGGTAGCCTGTGTCCATCTGGTGTCTCCCTATTCTCCATCCCAGTAATTTCTGTTTTCACTCCAATTCAGGCATCCGTTAAAGTCTTCACACCTCAAAACTGAGCAACTCCACTTTAAGTGTCCATCTGGCAGCTCTTTGTAAAAAAAACCTTCCACTCCGTATATACTTAACCCCCTTGTCCACGAGTTCCTCCTTCAGATATCTTTGGAACCTCCTATCTTTTCTAATATATCTTTTCCAATTAAACATCTCTTGGCCACCTTGGAAATTTACATGTTTTAGAGTAGAATCAGGTCAGAGATAGACTATTCAAAGTTAAATACAAAAGTAAATACATTAACTACAAGAATGGAAGCAGATTTTATTTACTTTCACTTGGCTTTAGGCTTCAACTCTGCAAGCCTGAGTTCCTTGGTTAGAAACTTGAATAATACTGACCACATTTAATTCCCTCAGTCACTAACAATTCCTTATCCTGGCTTGTATTCCTAGTTTTCATTCTTAGGCAGTATACTTTGTTTGATAAATTCATATATACGATCTATTACAAATCTAGGCAGTTTCTATTAGAACTTTTTTTGTCATCTGTTGACTTATCCCTTATTGGGTTCCCAAAATATGAATGTTAGTTCCAAACCTTCTCTTCCTTCCTCTCCTCTAAGACCCAATACAGCAGATGGGCTAATCTCTGCAATGACGGAGAAATCTAGACCATCAAGCAAACATTCCTTTATCTTCTTTTCTCTGTACTCTGGCAATCCTCCTTCATCCTCTAATTCTCTTTCATTTTTTTTTAATGGGAGAAATTATCCCTTCTGCTATTTCAGTAAATTTCTACCACCTGTTTTTGAATCCTTTACCTGACTCCTCTGTCCAGGGACTTGACCCATTTATCCCTTATGCATGATCTCCCATATGCTGTAGTTTTCTTTCCACTGTTCCTCAATGTCTCAGGACATAATCTATCTGTAATTTATGATTCTTGCATCCTCCTTGAGAGCAAAGGATTATTTACTCATCCAGTCTCTCCAACCTTACCTAGAAAGTGTCCCTCCAAACTGCCCTTCTTCCACTCCACCCCTCAGGAAAACACAATTCATTCCAGCTACCCATTATTCTCTCTGCCCCTCTTTGAACATTGCCCATTTCTCATCCTATTCCTCCATATTAATACTTCCTCTTCATCCTAAAAATATCTGACCCAGACTTACCTCCCTGATGTCACCTGCTCAGATTCACGGCTTCTCAATTCCACAATTCATACACAGCACAGTCTTCCTTAATATATAGAATCGAATCTCAGGTCTTGCCTCATACAGTGTTTATTCCCTCCTCTCCTCTGGGAGCAGGGATTCTCCTGCCTCTGTGTATCTTTCCCTTTCTCAGCTCCAATTCCCTCCCCCGCCATCAGGGCTGATTTCCCCCTCCCATTCAACGCAAGGACCTAAGGCACATGGTATATGCTTTGGCATAGAGCCAGATAGAAGAGATTATTGATAGACACTCTTAATATCTGAAGAAGGGAAGGGCTTAGCAACAACTCAGAGGCTCTTGGCCTGACAGTGTTCATTAAATTTGTTTTTGCATTTCCTGTTCCATCACTAGTTCTTTTCCATGTCTTCAATTCCACCTTTGTTTCTCTCTTCCTAGTGTCCTTCGTAAAGTCTTTTTCTCTTGGGGTTTTTAAATTTGTCACCTTCTTTGTGTCTGTCTGAAAACCCATGTTTCTTTTTTACCTTAGAGCTTTTAATTTACCCCTCCACTGCCCCTAAACATCTATTACATTCATATATTATTCTAAAGGGAGGGAGGTACAGGGATTATTACCCCTGTCTTGCTCACTGGAACATTTGACAATTCTTGATTGATCCCTTCATTGGGTCAGCATTTGAGGTCAATAGTTGAAGAAATCATGTCTCCTTACCATGAACAGTTACCATTAATCACAATACAGCAGTGAGTGCAACTTGCTGTGAGTCCAGAATCCAGATAAATAATTCATCTGGTATAGCTAGGGGAGGCTTCGAAGAGTATCAAATTGTAGTTAGTACTAGAGAGAGAGAGAGTATGTAAGGTTATTGTGAGTGCTTAATTGAAACAATGAATATGAAAGGACTTTAAAGATGAAATAAATGACAATGGCAGTGCTTTCAAGAATATAGATTAAGGGGTAAGAAGAAAATAATAACACTAGAACCAGGGCAGAAATAGTAAAGACTAGTATTCAGGGTACAATAAAATGTATCAATCTGTCTCAGAATCTTTCAAAATTAAGATGACTCATTTTTCTGGGCCAGGCTTAACTTAGTTTTTCTTTCTTTTTTTTTTAAATAATTCGCTCACCATAAAATTTACTTTTTTAAAGTGTTAAATTCAGTGGCTTCTGGTTTATTCACTAGGTTTTTCAACTATTACTACTAATTCCAGATCATTTTTATACCCCAAAGAGAATCTCCCTGCTTATTAGCAGTCACACCACATACTTCCCTCCCCATTGGCCTCTGGAAACCACTAATACATTATCTGTCTCTATAGATTTTCCTATTCTGGACATTTCATATAAATCAAATCACACAATTGTGATCTTTCAATGTGGTTTCTTTAACTCAGCAACCTGTTTTCAATGTTCACCTATTTTGAAGCATGTGTCAGTACTTCATTCCTTTGTATGGCCAAATATCTGACTGCATGGATATAATGCATTTTATTGATCCACCCTTGGATTGATGAACATTTGGTTTATTTTCATTTGGGGGTTACTATTATAAATTGTGATGCCATAAAACATTTGTGTGCCAGTTTCTGTGTGGATATGTTTTTATGTCTCCCGGGTATAGATCTAGAAGTGGAATTGCTGAATTATATGTTAACTCGAATTGAGTTTAATTGTTTGAGGAATGCTAGACTGTTTTTAAAAGTGGCTATACCATTCTACCTTCCCACCAACACTGTATGAGGATTATAATTTCTCCACATCCTCACCAACACCTGCTGTTACCTGACACTTTAAATCTAGATCTCTTAGTAAGTGTGAGGTGATATCTCATTGTGGTTTTCATTTGCATTTCTTTGATCATCTGTTTATGGCTTCACTTGTCATTTCCATACCTGCTTTGAGAAATATCTATGCAAATTTTTTGCTTATTTTGGATATTTGCCTTTTTATTATTGAATTTTAAAGATGGCAAAGATTGCTTATTAATTCTAGATATAAGATCCTTATCAAATATATGATTTGCAATTTTTTTTTCATTCTGTCATTTTTTTTCACTTTCTTAGTGGTGTCCCTTGAAGAACAATTTATTTTTTAATTTTGATGAAGTACAATTTATATTTTCTTTTGTTGCTTATGCTTTTGGTGTCATATCTAAGAATACTTTGCCAAATCCAAGGTCATGATGGTCTCCCATTATGTTTTCTTGTAAGAGTTTTATAATTTTTGCTCTTTGTTTTGTGTATTGACTGAGTGTTATATATTGATCTGCAACATTGTTGGACTCATTTATTAGTTCTAATAGTATTTTTTAAGTGTATCATTTAGCACTTTCTTTTTTTTTTTTTTTTTTTTTTTTGAGACGGAGTCTCGCTCTGTCGCCCAGGCTTGAGTGCAGTGGCACGATCTCAGCTCACTGCAAGCTCTGCCTCCTGGGTTCACGCCATTCTCCTGCCTCAGCCTCCCTAGTAGCTGGGACTACAGGCGCCCGCCACCATGCCTGGCTATTTTTGTATTTTTAGTAGAGATGGGGTTTCTCCATGTTGGTCAGGCTGGTCTCAATCTCCTGACATCGTGATCCACCCAACTTGGCCTCCCAAAGTGCTGGGATTACAGGCGTGAGCCACCGCACCTGGCCAGCACTTTCTATATATAAGATCAGGCCATCTGTGAGTAGAGATAATCTTATTTACTATTTTCAATTCTTGGTGTCTTTTATTTTCTTTTATTTGAGCTGTTAATTTTTCTTTGCTCACGAAAGCCAGAGAGAATATTCCCTAGACCCACCCCCACACACATACCTCCCTCCTTCCCAGAATGTTTCCTTAGATATTACCAGGGTATAAATATTCCAGAAAAAAATAAGACCGTTCTCACAAGCTTCACAACCCAGAAATGTCTCCACACTTCTGGAGTTCTCTCAGTATCTATGTAGTTGTAAATTCAATTTCCAAGGCTTGCTGTTAGCCAAGCATCCCAAGTTTTTGGCAAAATTAATCCAAACATCCCCAACACAGGACAAACACAAAAGTAATTTCTCTACACCCTGCAAGATGCCAAGAGTCTGAACAGACAACTGAGAAGAAGGAGGTCCCATAGTTCTGGAGCAAGGTAAAATTTCTTTGAAAATCCTTACAGGGGTTTCTGGAGGATGGGAAGTGCAAAGAGGCATCAGCCAGTCACACCACTTGGTATAGTAGCAGTGCAGATAGAGCAGCCAATTAGTGTGTTGTCATCCTCCATTCAGAGTCAACTGATAGGGAAAAGCTGCAGGAGGACACTTCACCATAGCTAAGTGATCCCTGGTGGGAAAAGAAAGAAGGAGGGTGATAGGAGGACTTGGCTGTAGACAAAGGATAAGGTTTTTGCTGTTTTACATTAAACTTTTTATTTTTATTTTTTTATTTTTGAGACTGAGTCTTGCTCTGTGGCTTAGGCTGGAGTGCAGTGGCATGATCTGGGCTCACTGCAACCTCCGCCTCCTGGGTTTGAGCATTTCTCCTGCCTCAGCCTCCCAAATAGCTGGCACTACAGGTGCACGTCACCATGCCCAGCTAATTTTTGTATTTCTAGTAGAGATGAGGTTTCACCATGTTGGCCAGGCTGGTCTGGAACTCCTGACCTCAGGTGATCTACCCGCCTCGGCCTTCCAAAGTGCTGGGATTACAGGCGTGAGCCACTGCACCTGGCCTGCATTTAACTTTTGACCATAATGAGAATGAAACCTCATACCAGGAAACATAATCACACTAATAATAATGACACAGCACATTTATAAAAAAGTGATACAATTTTATAACTTCTAAAGCGCTTTAATATTCACTTTCTCATTGGATTTTCAAACAACCCTGTGAGAAAGATGTTAAGGAGTTAAAGAAGAGGGGATGCTTAATGCTTAGGAAACTCTCTTAGAACACCTAGCACTCAGGGCAGTTTATATCTCAAAAATAATTGATCTAATTATGTGATCTTTTTTCTCCCAAATCATATATTTATAACACTGTAATATTATATCATATATGTGAATGGCACTATCTAGTATTATCAGATATTCTCATTTGTTTGCAAATAAAGTTAGATAGAAGGGGAAGCCTCTACCTTTGCCCTATTTTTATCCAATTTGGGGGTTCACTATTTCTAATTGTATTTATAATAGCTGTTCGGGAGGACACAGAGATATCTAAAATTTAAATATTAGAGAAGTGTTATATGTTGATTTTACATTTGTTTGGTAGAAGTAGAAATATTATGTTGTCATTAAATACTAAAAAAACCTATCGATATTTAAAATAATAATGTTTATCTCTGTGAATAACAAACCTTCGAGAACCTACTTCCCTTTGAAATAAGAGACTTATATAATTTGGGTCCTCCCTATTTCATGAAAAAATACATGGCAAACGTTTCTTATCATCTAATAGGACCCTCCTCCTCTTCTTTAAAAAGCCACAGTAAGATCCAGTCACCCTCAGCAACATTTTCCTTTTGGAGAAAACACAAGGGCCACCCCTTTCTGAATCTGTTTAGTCTTTACTCCATAGATAATTGGGTTCATCATGGGGGGAAAAAGAACATAGAGATTGGCCAGCAAGATGTGGACATACTTGGGAAATTTTCAGGCAAAGCGCTGAGCAATGACAGTGAAAATTCCTGGAAAGCAGAGCATGAGGATGACACTGCCATGGGAACCACAGGTGCTGAGTGCTTTCATCCAAGCACCAAGGGAGGGCAGCCTGAAGACTGCTTGAACAATGAGCCCCTAGGAGATGACTATTGTCACCATATCTAACGTAACACTGAGTAGTGGTACAGAGATTCCATACCAAATATTGATGGTGATTTCAGAACAACCTAGCTTTGCCAGCCCCATGTGTTCACAGAAGGTGTGGGCAATGATGTTTGTCCGGCAGAAGGGCAGACGCTTCACAAGGAAGACGATGGAGAAGACAGTTGCAAAACTCCTGAACACCACGACACCCCCAATTTTGCCAATAACACTGTGGCTAAGGATGGTGCTATACCTCAGTGGGTAGCAGATGGCCACATAGCGGTTGAAAGCCGTGGTCAAGAGAATGCCTGACTCCACTACAAAGGCAAAATGCATAAAAAAGAGCTGAGTGACACAGCCACCAAAGGAGATGTCCACATCATCAAACCAGAAAATGCTCAAGGCTTTGGGTACTGTGGATGTGGATAGAATCAGATCCCAAAATGCCAGCATGGAGAGGAAGAGGTACATAGGTTCATGAAGACTGCGCTCCACTGCCACCACACAGACAAGGAGACCATTTCCTGACACAGCCACCAGGTACATCAGCCAGAAGGGGATGGAGATCCACACGTGCAGCTCCTTCAGGCCAGGAACGCCAATGAGGACAAACATATCATGATTGGCAGTGGAGTGGTTGGGAGCTGACATGCCAGAATTATGGTATGGAACTTTCACCACTTTTCTGTCTAATGTGAAAGAAAGTAGAGAGTCAAATGGTCATAATCAATTAGCATATATTTATTAGCCCTCAATGAGCTCAGGTTAACAAGTCTTACCTACTCAGTTCTGTTAACTACTGACCTAAATATGTGTAGTATTCAGCCTTGAAGAGAAATATTCTAAAAATTTAAAATAAGGTCACATAATTTTAAACAGATGCTTCAAAAGAAAATCCTGAAGCCAGTACTATTTTCTCATAAAATTGACATAAAATTAAAATCATGACCATCCAAAATTGTAAAATCTTTAATAATAATTGTAGTCTGCAACTAAACATTTTGAGAGAAAATTATTAATTTTTATAAAGAATATCAAGAAAAAACAGAAACCAAAAGGTTTTTTCTTATTGAATTAAACAATTCTGTTATCTAGCACACACATTTACCTAATCAACTATTAATTGATTAAGCATTTATTGATCATCTATAATATGTACAGAAAAATCAACATGGGCAGGAAAGGGAAAAATGAATGTAAAAGCTTTCAAAACAGAAATCCTTCACGTAGAAGTATAATGTATGAAAACCATAGTTCTACAATATAGTTGTCTGTTTCTCTATATAATAAATGAGTATCCATTAATTAAAAATGAATTTTTTTGAAATATCTTATTACATTATTAAGAACTACGAGTACACTTGGGGATGCTGCTATTTGAGAATGGGTGGAGCTGCAGCAGTGGCACAAGATGATTATCTTTCCTGAAATGCAGGATGAGATTCTGAACCAAAGTCTACCCAGACTTTTAAAAACTATTATTTGTATTTCAGTTTTACTTGTTAATACATCTAAACTTCATGACTTTAAAGAAACACTGTCAGAAGTAAGTAGCTTGAGCAATTATCAAAATATAAGTTGTCAGTATAATTGGATACATATATCAACCACTTATTTAAACTCTTCTTACTTAAAATACATTTAATAATTTCTTTGTTAGTTTTTAATTATGTAAAGGTTTCGTGTGTGTGTGTGCCAGAACCAAATTCGTTTGTTTTACCTTTATTACACTCATATTCCTGTAGTAGGAGAAGATCTTAACAATCACATCCAGGCCCCTGCATTAAATCCAGGCTTCAAGTGGTTTTTGTTTTGTTTTGGGGTTTATTTTTTTAGGCTAGCAGAATTATGGTTAAAATATTTATTGCCTTCCCCAACACAAGTAAATTAGGTTTCCGGTTTTCTTTATATCTGCAGAACTGAATTTGAATGAAAAGTGTAAACCAATTTTTTTTTTTTTTTTGAGACGGAGTCTCGCTCTGTCGCCCAGGCTCTCGTGGCTGGCTGCAAGCTCCGCCGCTCGGGTTCACGCCATTCTCCAGCTTCAGCCTCCTGAGTAACTGGGACTACAGGCGCCTGACACTACGCCTGGCTAATTTTTTGTATAGTTAGTAGAGACGGGGTTTCACCGTGTTAGCCAGGATGGTCTCGATCTCCTGACCTCGTGATCCACCCGCCTCGGCCTCCCAAAGTGCTGGGATTACAGGCGTGAGCCACCGCGCCTGGCAATTTTTTTTTTTTTTTCCTTTAAGGAGCATAGTGTGATTGACTTTCTTCAAATCTTCCCTCCCAGTAATTTTTGTGCAACCACACCCACGCTAAATGGGTTTTATCCCTGAAAAGGGGCCATATAATGAAATACTCTCTAAAGAAGAAAAATAAATCCCCAACCCAGCCATTATTTTAAATAGCTAATTATGTTCATTAAAAAGAAAATTATTGATCATTAGCGAAATGCAAATCAAAACCACAATAAGACACCATCTAACACCAGTCAGAATGGCTTTTATTAAAAAGTCAAGAAATAGCAGATGCTGGCAAGGTTGTGGAGAAAAAGGAACACTTACACCCTGTTGGTGGGAGTGTAAATTAGTTCAGTCAGTGGCGATTCCTCAAAGGCCTAAAGACAGAAATACCATTTGACTCAGCAATGCCATCACTGGGTATATACCAAAGGAATAAAAATTGTTCTATTATAGGGACACATGCATGTGTATGTTTATTCCATCACTATTAACAATAGCAAAGCCATGAAATCAACCTAAATGTCCTTCAATAATAGATTGGATAAAGAAAATATACACCATGGAATGCTATGCAGCCATAATAAAGAATGAGATCATGTTTTTGCAGGGACATGGATAGAACTGGAGGCTATTATCCTTAGCAAACTAACACAGGAACAAAACTCCAAATACTGTTATTACATATTCTCACTTATAATTGGGAGGTAAACGATAAGAACACAGAGAGGAACAACACACACTGGGGTCTGCCAGAGGGTGGAGAGAGGGAAAAATAATAGCTAATCGGTACTAGGCTTAATATCTGGTTGAGGAAATAATCTGTACAACAAACCCACATGACACAAGTTTACCTCTGTAACAAACCTGCACTTGTACCCTTGAACGTAAAACAGAAGTTAGAAAAAAAGAAAACTAATTTTCTCATTAACAAATTATCCTGTATCAGGAGAGACTGATTTATATACAAAGGTAGTTTATTTTTATGTAAAATAAATATCATCTAATATTTACCATTTATTGCTAAATTAAAAAATAGGCTAAACACTTTTCCACAGTATCACCTGTATGTGTTGAACAATAGCAATAATGTATATACACATACATGCATAGATAGGATGTCTGGTAGAGAAAACATGGAAATATTAGCTATTATTATATCTAAGTAGTAAACTAACAGGTGATATTACTTTTTTTTTACTATCTGATAGTTTCTATTTTTCTAATAGAAATTTATTATTTTACTATTTTACTATTACCAAATATATGACAGTAATTTGATGGAATTCATTTTGTTATTAAAGAGAGTGATGAAAATTTTAGACTTTCATTAGAACCACTTTAATTAATATCCCCAACTTCTAGAGGAGTTTACTCAGTATCTTCTAATGAATAACTAAGAATCTAGTTTTTTCTGTTGGACCAGTTCCAGGCTCATGAATCACCTGGAGTTGTCCTTTGATTTTTAAAAATAAGCTGGGCAGTCTGCTATTGATTACTATCACTTGAAATATTGGTTGGTGCCATAAATTGGCATAGCAGCAATTACGGAGTTACATTTACCAAAGAATAGAAATGTGTGCACAACAATATGTGATTGTCCTTCATTCCATATTAAAACATTTCCCTAATATTTCTTAAAGAGCCAAGGCATTTTTCCTATTCACGAAGATCAGCTTGGCAAATAATATCTCTGATGTGATGTCTCAAGCTTTTAAAATGGAAGAAGTTATGTGTGTGAGCTCAGACTTCATAGACAAGCAACCAAGAAGTCTAGATCAACATCTAGCTACCCACAGAGGATAAGATTTGAGAAGTACCCATAGGGTCCCTGTGTTCTCTATCAAGAGCACTGATTCCCCAGACCACTTACTTGGGAGCATCTCTGATCTGGAGTCCTACCTTGAGTTAGAAGACTAGAGCCCCTCTTGAATAGACCCTATTAAAAGCCTGTGTCATTCAGGAGCCCCTGGATGCTGGCATTTTCATCATGCATGGTTCGGTGAATTAGATAATTACAGCTGCAAAATGTCACTGGAGAAGACTCAGAGAGCAAGGTACAGAGGTGGGCATTATTCCTGGGAAAGGGCACAAGAAGGCTGAAAGTTGGAGAAATGTTGCAGGGGACCTGTGGGGAAATTCAGATTCAGAGACTTGAAATCCTGGGTAAAGGTAGCCAAAAATTACACTCTGAAATAAAGTTACTTATTTTACTCCTGCCCACTTGGCTAGCCCACAAAGGAAAGGTTTCTTGCAATCTAGGTGGTTACAGTAACTTCCACGTGTCTGTGTGTCCAAGTTCACCAGAAATGTTCTGCTTGCTATCTGTGCAATCTAGCTCACACACTTCCATCCATTCCTTCAACCACAGATGGGAGACCCCCACTGCGCTGCAGACACGATGAGCCTGAGAGCATTTATGGCTCCTAAGAAAGTCCCAGTGGAGTGACCTCTAGGACTTGTTTCCTGCCCCTGTCTCCAGCTAAACAGCACACAGGGACAAGTGAGCAAAGAAGAAAACAGTAAACTTCTTTTCTGTTTGACTGGCAATAACACCTTGAGTGTCTGTGTACTGAGCAGTGAGCCCCATAGAGGTGCCTAGGATGCAACATTAAAGGAAGCACTTAAAACCCTTAGAGTGAGTCCTTTGTTCCTTAAATGTTGCACTCTAGGCATTTCCCCCAATTCCAGCCCTGGAGGAAGCATTATTTAATTCATCCCTTTTAGCATGTATCATCATTTCTCCCTGGACTACAGGGAAATTCTCAAACTTATTCTACCGTTTCTAAAACTTCATTTCAATTGCATCTTACTTCATTCCAACAGCAAGTCTACACAGCAGCCAGAATGCAGTTTTCAATATGTCAATTTCATTCTGTCACACTCCCAAGTAAAATCCTCTATCAGCCCCCTCCCTCCCTTAGTCTTCAGGATAAGATTCAAGTTCTGAATCAGAAAGTACAAGTTCTTGTTTACTTCTCCAAACTCATCTGACCTTCCTCTTCTTTTCTCTCAGTCTCAGCATATCTAGGGTGCTGTCCATATCAGGGTGCATACAATTCCCCAAATCTCACAATATTCTCACTTAATCCTTCACATTTGAAATAATGTCTTCTCTGCCTAGCGTATCCCTATTCCCGTCATTTGCCTTGAGAATTTCTTTTTCCTTCAAAACACAGCTCCAATATAAGATTCTTGACCATCCTGCCCTCTTTCCTAATTGCTTAGTATCTTCTCTGTGCCCACACAGATCCTTGTGCTTTTTGAGGTTACATATTATTTGTCACTCTGCAGTGGAATTGCCTCCTTCTGTGTGTATTTCCCTACTAATCCGTGATCTCCTTGAGGACAGTTAAAAAAAAAAAGTCTTAGTCATATCTGCATCCACAGTGCTTGTTACACAGTAGAATAAAATACAAAATTAAATTAAAACTTAAAAAAAGATCACTATGTAATGTACTAAACAATGTGCAAAGTGCATTGCTTATAACATTGCAATCAGTCCTCAAACCCTGTGAGGTAGCTTAGATCTTCATACACACATGAGGAAACTGAATCTTGGAGTGGTTAAATAAATTTCCCAATTTCATCTGAAGAGAACTGATGGAGTTGGTGTATGGCAGCCAGGAGTGTCTGGCCTCCAGCTCTTTCCTCGTAACCGTCTACACTGTCCTGTAGACTGCCTCAACAAATGGTGGTTGGACAAATGCATAAATATAAGAATAGCAAACTGGGACAGGGTGCATCCTTTTATGCTGGTTATACTTAGGGTTTATGTCATAACCAATGCATCCAGATGAATGCCACCTTTCCAGATGAATGTCTCTTGAAGAGGCTAGGTGCCTGCTAAAAATGTTTCCTATTTTTCATAATTTTGATGTTTTCATTAGGCTTCCTTCCTTCCTTCTTTCCTTCCTCTCTCTCCCTTCTCTCTCTCTCCCTTTCTCTTTCTTTCTTTCTTTCTCTTTCTCTTTTTCTTTTCATTTTTAGCATATGAGCCACATATATTAAAACACACATAACAACCACCACCACCACCACCAAGTACCTGCTGCTTTCAAGGAGCTTATTTCCACATCTAGCTCCTTCTTACCTGAGGGACTTTACACACACTTTTCTTTCTATATAAAATGCTTTCCCTTCTGTTTTAGCCTACTGAAAATAATATAGTGTAAAGTGGAGTCGAAGAAAAGATCTGAGGTCAAACTACCTGTTAGGAATTTGGCTTTTCCACTTAACAGCTGAACAAATTTGGATATACTTTCTGTGTATCATCTTTTTTCTTGTCTGTAATATGGAAACAATAAGGGGGACCCACCTCTCTGGGAGGGAGGAAGGGCTAAATTCAATTGACTTACAGGTAGAATTCAATAAGTATTATTTATTTTATTATATTTTTGTTAAAATCAACCTCATTTTACAATATCTTCCTCCAAGAATCCTTTCCTATCTCCTGCAGGTCCAATCGTCTTTGTTATTGATTCTCATGATAACCTATATATTTCCATAACATACATCGCAGGTAATAATTATTCTTATACATATAACTTACTGCTTATTTGAATAGTGTCTGTCTTCCTCAATAAATTATCTCCACCAGGAGAGGCATTGCATCTGTTTTATACACACTATGTTTCCAGGACCTATTACATGCTTACATCTTTATTGACTGATTGGCTGCTACCCATTTCCCAGCACTCCACTAAATATACCTAGATGATGTAAATTTACCAAAATATATCATAACTTCATGCCTCTAAGCCTTTGTATATGTTGCTTTCTCTGCCTGAAATGTTTTTTCTCTGTCTTCTTGAGTAATCTGCATCATCCTCAAGACTCACATTGTTTCACCTATTTCTCAAGATCTTCTCTGATGCTACAGGTTTTGATAATACCTCTCCACTCAGTTTCCATAGGCATCTTTGAATTCCCTATGACTTTCATTCTGCATTGAAATTTTCTTTTACAAATCTGTTGGCTTTAGCAGGTAATGTTCTCTTAAGAATAGACTGATATGTGTTTCTGAATATCTAAGGTCTAGCATCATGTCTGGTTTCCTGCGCCTGGCAAATTATTTGTAGTATTAATAAACATTTGTTCCTTTTAACTGTGCAAACTACCTTTTGTCCTGTTTAATGCTTTCTAAGTTAAATTTTACTTTTTATGCTTTCCATTTTGCTAGACTTGCTTCCATCACATTTAAATTTGTCAGAAACACACTTGTCTATCCTTTTTATCCTTGTTTATTCACACTTGTTTATCCTTTCTGCATCATTTTGTTTTAGATCTTACTCATATAAGTGACATATAATTGAATTTTTAAACTTTATTTATCTTTGTGCTTTTTGATAGAGGAATTCCAGCAATCTACATTTATAAGCATAAATGATGTATTTGGTTTTATGTTGTTAACTTGTTTTATATTTTTAGTTTTCTATATATTGGTTAATTTTGTATCTTTTGTATGCAGATATTATACGTGTTATTTGCCATACAGACTCTGTAGATAATTTTGGTTATACACAGGGGAGTCTAGGAAAAGACTCGTGGGTCTGATTCCCAGCACTACCATTTCCTTCTTGTGTGACTTTTGACAAATCACTTTTCTCTGCATCCTTAAAATGTGGATAATATTATTACCTGTCTCATAGAATTGTTAAGAAAATTACAAAAGTGGTCTCAGGTAGTATATTAAAGGTTTTCAAAAAATATTAGCTTCTGTTATAAAGTTTATTTGCTTTTAGCTTGACCTAGGGTTTAGAATATATAAATCGTATTTTTCTTCCACTAGAGGTCCTCTCTGTATTTGTAAAAAGCACACAAACCAATTTTCTCTGATTCTTAAACAAGATTTCCTCATAAGGGTGGACTGAGATTGAGCCTCATACCCTTTCTCATTTCATTCATATAGGAGGCATCAAACATCACAATCTCAGAGAACATTCTGGTCTACAAGCCTTAAGTCTCTCTATGTAGTGTCTGGGATATCAGAACAGTCATTGAAATTGGGGTAGGGTCAGTGTGTGGGACAAATTACAGTTCCAGTGATCCGTTTCTTTCATCCTTTGCTACACATCCACGCCTCTTCTGAATTCTTGGCATCTCACAGTGAGTTGAAGCAGTTACCTGGTGTAACAGCAACATGAAAGAGTAGTGGCTGCGGAATCTAATGACCTTGGCTCTGCTAGTTACTAAAGGTGAGATGTTAGGTAAGATTATGTTCAGTTTCAGTTTCTGTAAAAAAAAAAATGAGGTGGATAAAAATACATATCTCAGAAGGTTGTTCTAAATAAGATAATATTTTTCAAGAAACTGGCATGTACTAGGAGTCTGTAATTGTTAATTATCTCATTTTCCCAACTGTGACCCAGTATTTTTCAGTTTCTTTCTATCCCTGCATGTAGTTAGACTACTTTTCTCTATACTCATATTTATATAGCAGCAACTTACATTGACCCAGGGAGAACTCTGTCATTCAAATGGGAACAGCAGTTTATGCAGTTTGAAGAAGATTCTAGAGTAACTGGATGATTAGTATCAGAAGTATTGGGTCTGAGAGTCTTTCTTCAAGTGATGAACATTGCTCTTAATATCAATGAGAGGTTTTTTCTTGGAATATAGGAAAGAGGCGGACCAGCCCCTAGGAAGCAGTGGAGGAAGAATTACCATACAATTTCCTCATGTTCATTATAAACAATTTGTTTTTAGGACACAGAAGCTATTGATCTTAATGGCCATGTACAACATGAGTGACCATGGTACAGGCCTGTTCATCCTTTTGGGCATCCCTGGACTTGAGCAGTACCACGTCTGGATCAGCATCCCATTCTGCTTAATCTATCTCATGGCTGTCGTGGCCAATAGTATCCTTCTCTACCTCATGGTGGTAGAGCACAGTCTTCACGCACCCATGTTCTTTTTCCTTTCCATGCTGGCCATTACTGATCTCATATCATCCACCACATGTGTCCCCAGAACACTTAGCATCTTCTGGTTTGGTCCCCAAACAGTTTCCCTGGCTGTCTCACCCAATTATTCTTTCTGCACTATAGCTTTGTGTTGGACTCAGCTATGCTGCTGGCCATGGCATTTGACCACTATATGGCCATTTGCTCACTCTTGAGATACACTACTATTCTGACTTCCAAAACCATTGTCAAAATTGCTGTGGGAATATGTTTCCGAAGTTCTGTGTTTTCGTCCCATGTGTTTTCCTTGTGAATCGTTTACCCTTCTGCAGGACACATATCATTTCTCACACCTACTGTGAGCACGTAGGTGTTGCCCAGCTTGCCTGTGCTGATATCTCCATCAATATCTGGTATGGATTTTGTGTTCCCATCATGACGGTGATGACAGACGTGATCCTTATTGCTGTCTCCTACACCCTCATCCTCTGTGCTGTCTTTTGCCTCCCCTCCAGAGATGCCCGTCAGAAGGCCCTTTGCACCTGTGGTTCCCATGTCTGTGTTATCCTCATATTCTGTATACCAGCATTCTTCTCCATCCTTGCCCATCGCTTTGGGCATAATGTCCCTCATACCTTTCATATTATGTTTGCCAACCTTTATGTAATCATTCCACCTGCTCTCAACCCTATTGTCTACAGAATAAAGACCAAGCAAATCCAGAACAGAATCCTTTTGCTCTTTCCCAAGGGGTCCCAGTGATAGGTGCCTGAGCTCTTGGAGGTAGGGACAAGTTCCTAGTGTGTGTTAGGTCAAAGACTGAACCTGTGTTCAGACGCCCAAGAGAAAGGACAGACTAAAATTTATTAACGAAAACTTGAGTTTTGCTTTCTTTGTGATTTGAGGCAGAAGTCTACTCAATCATTTCAGTTATAGCAAAGTAAGTTCTGAATCTAGGAAATAATAAATATTTTTTGACTTCTAGAAACAAGAACTTTTGTAATTCCTTATGATTGTTCTAAAGTGATTATAAAACTTTTAATGAAGACAATGTAATGATTGGCAAATCTGAATGGTTTTTCAGATTTATTTATCATAGTAGTTTATTTATACATCATAGCAAGGCAGGAAAATTACCTCTTTGATGACTCTGCAGGGTTCTGGGTTTTTACTTTGTTCACTCCTATTAATTTCTAGACAACATCAAGTATAATACCTAGCACACACTAGGGACATAGGCAACATTTATCAAATAAATAAATGGCAAATAATCATAAAATTATTAATTTAAGAGTGCAGGTGTTTATATTAAGCAAAGGGATAAGGCAATGATAAAACTCAATGTTTAACTCAACCTTGAGGAAGCCAAATGAGTTGTGGGTGGGTGGAGTTTTCCACAAGGAATAAAAGGAGGAAGGCAAATTCCTATGGCTAGTAAAATGGTAAAGCACGTACAGACTAAGAAGTGGGTTTAAGACTTGACCAATTGGAAGCACTGGTGGTCTCAATTTTTTTTTCATGTTTGTATCTCCATAGAGATGTAGTCACAAGCCAAAAATGTACCTCTGTATGATTCATTATCTCTTCAAATCCAGTATGCATAACTTGGTCATAGTGAGTCATTCAGTCACTTGGTCAGTAATACTTATTTTTAGGTGTCTGCCAGGCAGCAATGATAATCAATGTCTTATTTCCCTTTCAAATCTGATACGTCCTCAAAACCTGTGGCTTTTTTCTAAATAACCTCTTGGATTCCCCAGCTGAGTGCAGGCACCCTCCTCCCCTACCCCAGTAGTTCAAACCCTCACTGCTTTCACTTGACTCAAAATATCAGAGTTGTTCATGGTCTCTTTACCTTGAGACTACTTTCCCATCCCCATGCTACTACCCTTTTCACATGTCATTGAATTTTTATTTCTACAATGGCTCTCAACATATAGTTTTAATAGAAAAGAATGTCCTTTGGACTCAGAGAATTGTGTTTGAATTTATATTCTATCTCTTAACATGTGACAATAGCTACATGCATTGTTTCCAAAATTACTTGACGTATTTTGCATACCATAAATAAAAATATAGTCAGGTGCCACTTAACAATGAGGATAGAGTCTCATAAATGTGTTGTTAGGTGATTTTATTATTGTGCAAATATCATAGAGTGTACTTACACAAACCTGTGTGATACAGCCTTGGCTCTATATTATATTCTATAGCTCCTAGGCTACAAAACTGTACATCATGTTACTATACCGAATATTGTAGGGAAGTATAATATAATGGTATTTGTGCATCTAAACATGTCTAAACATAGACAAGGTACTCTAAAATATGGTATTGTAATCTTATGGGACCATTGTTCAGGAACATTGTTATATGGCATATTACAAAGTATAAATAGAAAAGGCAAAAAGAAAAGTAGAAAGATTTTTAAAAATTAAGACAAAAAATAGGCCGAAAATACACTTTCCACCTGCTATGAATTTTTGTTCTCTTATTATATGTGGGTCAGAAATTCAGCTGTAAGCTTTCTAACAGTCTATGTGAGAGTTAAACATGATTAGCTACATAATTCATGATGGCTATAAGTTACAGACAGTTAATTGTTAGAGAAGCAAAACTACTTCTTGATATGAAGAACGGAGAAATATCTTCAGAAAGCTCTTAAAGAATAGGCAGTAAGTGATGCAATTAATCACATTCTTACAGAATACACAAGTTCTTGTGACTCTTCAGTCCCTTATCCTAGTATAGAGAGGTGAAGCAACCTCAATTTTTATTCAGCGAAAGGTAAAAATTCTGTTGGGAGCCAATACAATACTAATCTCATTAGTTCTGGTTTATTCCAGATATTCTAGAACATTCAGAGTACTGAGTGGACTCCTGACAATCTTTATTAATTAACACATTCAACAATATTTAGCAAACGTTTGACAAACATTGACAAAAACTGACTTGGCTTTCAGAATTGTGGGGTAAAAGCCACTTAGGTAAAAATTGATATCTGGACTTGCAGAAATTCCTGACAGTACCAGCTGGTAGACTTAACAGTTTTTCCATAAGAATATATTTTATTTGCTCATATTGTTTTTACCAATAAAAATGTTTAATGAAGTTTAATGTTTTAAAAATTATAAGTGGGAGATAAGCTATAGGTATGCAAGGGCACACACAGTAGTATAATGGACATTGGAGACCCAGAAGAGGAGAAGCTAGGAGAGGGGTGAGGGATGAAACATCACCTATTGAGTACAATCTACGCAATATGGGTGACAGGTACGCTAGAAACCCAGACTTCAACCTTATACAATTCACCCATGTAATCAAAAAACACTTGTACCCCTAAAGCCACTGGAATTTTTAAAAGATAATATTAGAATTATTTCATGTGGGCCATATAATTTTCATTTTAACAGGTGCCCTACGTTATTCCTTTACACTATGAGTTTGCCAATATGTTAAGCGTTTTCACGAGCAGTATCCTATTAATTTGTCAATCCTTATAAAATCTTGAGAGACAGGTACTAATATGACCACCTTTTAATGGAAATTAAGTAACTCATCCAAAGTCCTTTATCTGGTAAGTGAGGGCATGAATTTGAAACCTGGGTGATATGATAGGCACATACACACAGCTTTCCACCCACATACACATCAGCTTACAAATAAATAAATAAATAAATAAATAAAGCACTCTAAGACAGTGTTAACTCAAAGGCATGAACAAGGTTAATAGAGTCTTTTTCATCTTCTTCCCTTGAGGATGAGAAGAGGGCATGTCAGAGTCCCTAATCCCCTAACTACCTACCTTTTCCCCACAAGGAGCAGTGAGTGATCAGAGAAAATAAATGGACACGGAATCAACCTCTCTAACGTCCTTCCTTTTCCTTCCACTCATGTTTTTTTTTTGGTTGGTGTGTCTGCTCTCTTGTAGATTTTGTCAACACACTCTTTCTTCTTTCCCTTTGGCCTGATCCCCAAGATTTGGTGAGTATTGGCTGTTTGAAGGGGTTTGATTGGGACAAGACTTAGAGAAAGTGAGTGAAAAGCCAGGGCTCTATTTCTTAGGGGCCATGGGCTGGGCACTATAATTTTCTTTCCTGAGCAACTCCCATTTATAAACTGAGGTCCTGATCTCCAATACTTGTGTATATGCTCCACTGAGTAAGCATCAAAAGATCAGAACAGATGGACAATTATACAGCTGGGTTAAGTATGACCACAGTTAGCAGTGTTAGGAAATTTCTGTTTCAGACATGTGACAAGAGTCCATAACTCTAACTTAAAATGTAGGATTAAGTGTGCTGGTATGTGTGTATGCCTAGGGGTGCTCCTGTTAATTTTTATCCATCTTGCAATTTCTGTTCTCTTCTCCACTGTGTGGTCTGGTTGTTAATGATAATACTAATGACATAAAATATAACCTAATATAAAGAAGTAAAACTTGTTACATGCTTACTATGTTTCAGGTACTATATTAAAGAATATTTTTCGGCTGGGCGTGGTGGCTCACGCCTATAATCCCAGCACTTTGGGAGGCTGAGACAGGTGGATCACAAGGTCAGGAGTTCAAGACTAGCCTGGCCAACATAGTGAAACCCGTCTCTACTAAAAATACAAAAAAATTAGCCGGGCATAGTGGCAGGCACCTGTAATCCCAGCTACTCGGGAGTCTGAGACAGGAGAATCACTTGAACCATGGAGGTGGAGGTTGCAGTGAGCCAAGATTGTGCCACTGCACTCCATCCTGGGCAACAGTGCAAGACTCTGTCTCAAAAAAAAAATTCTTTTTTCAGTGCATATCATTTTGTCCTAATAATAATTATAAAAATTAGAAATATTAATTTCTTTTAAAAACATAGGAACCCAAATATCATATAGTTTAAATAGCTTGCCCAGATTGACATAGCTAGTAAATTGTGGAACCAGGATTAAATTGTGAAACCTAGCTTTCTGAGGCTCCAGAGTACATGCTCTGTGCCAATATTTTGCTAACATACTGTGGATGCCTGAGAGTATGTATGTGTATCTACCATAATACCACAATTATTGCTGATAAAATTAACACTAGTTCCTTTATATCACTCAATACCTAGTCCATATTTAAGTTTCCCTAACTATTCATTAATTGAATTCAATACCTGGTTTGTTTAAACAGAATTCAATCAAGAACTACACTGCAGGCCGAGCGTGGTGGCTCACGCCTGTAATCCCAGCACTTTGGGAGGCTGAGGTGGGTGGATCACCTGAGGTCAGGAGTTCGAGACCAGCCTGGCCAACATGGTGAAAGCCCGTCTCTACTAAAAATATAAAAATTAGCCGGGGGTGGTGGCGGGCGCCTGTAATCCCAGCAACTCGGGAAGCTGAGGCAGGAGAATCGCTTGAACCGGGGAGGCGGAGGTTGCAGTGAGCCGAGATCGTGCCACAGCACTCCAGCCTGGGTGACAGAGTGAGACTCTGTCTCAATAAAATAAATAAATAAATAACCACACTGCATTTATTTGTTTTTCTCTTAAATGTACTTTAGTCTGGAAATGGATTTTCCTTATCTAATATTCCCCTTCCCCCTTTAATGGCATTGACTTGAAAAAAGAAAACAGATTGTTGTAGATTTTTCCACATTGTGGATTTGTCTGATTGTTAAATGAGAACCCTGAGAGTTAACCATCTGTGCACCCGTGTGTGTTTGTGAACGCTTTTGGATGACTTCATGAACATCTGTTGTATTTGAGTTCATGGAAATACAAAAACTTGAGAAAACCTTTCCTCACATATGTATGAATAAAGGATGACCTCAGACAAGTTGGGAGTGCTGTGAGTCGTTATAGAGGCATTACTGGGGAAGAAGGTATAGGACCAGTGGAGAGGTTTTAGGAATTTACAAAGCCTGTGACAGTGACAAAATCTAATTGTGAAACATTTTGTTTATATTGTCAGCACATGTGTCGGGGGAAGATGGGAGGACAGGGGGCTTGTAATTGTGTAAGATTATGTATGGGTAAATATATGGTGGCAAAATATATGACAGAATGTAAGTGTAGGTCTGGATATGCCTGAGAATGTAAGTATTAAGGGTCTGTGTTTGAGAGAGTATGTGTCTTGGGTCGATGTGTCTCTCTAATAGATGTATGTTCACAAAAAAGCAGTCCTTCTTTTGGACAGAAACCTTGACTGATAGTGTCACTAAGTCCACAGTATTAGAATATTATTCACTTACGTAGTATATAAAGTGTTGGAAAACTATTGAATTTTTTTTTTTTTTTTTGAGGAGAAAGGCTAGTGAACCTCAGCTATAAGGGAATTTTTTAGTTTAAATCTGACTTACACATGTTATCCAGCATAGTGTAGGAACTCATCTGGTGTTTGCTGAACTGAATTAGGTTTTTAGATGGCAATAAAGGGGTGCTGATCTTACAAATGTAAGAGCCACAGTCATCAGGTAGCTTTAAGAGAAGCAAACGGTTGTCTTGGGGGCAGAGACAGATAATTCACAATGACAGAGCAAGCAGATCCTAAACAATGATGTCCATAAGGTCATATGAGCTATAATCCACTATGAAAAAGTGTATTCTGTACTTTGTTAACTTGTATGGGAGAACAGTGTATAACGAAGAGTGTAACCAGTCTGGAAGGCTTCCTGTAGAAGCTGTGTAAACCACTGGGGGAGGTCAGAAGAAAGAAAAGATTCTCTTCAGGTAGTTTAATAATGTATCTATTTGTATCTGGAACAATCTTGGTTTTTGCATGTTGCTACCATTATTACTAATTTTAACCTTTGTTCATTTCAAACGGGTTCTATTTTGGATGACAAATTATATGGTCACTTTATCTTCAGGAGGCAATAATGATAATTAGTTGAAAGTTTGAGAGTTACTCAAGTTTCTCTATCCTTAATCACCCTCTGTCTTTAGGGGCTGAGATTTATGCCATCTGCCTCTGCCATGATCATTTTCAACCTGAGCAGTTACAATCCAGGACCCTTCATTCTGGTAGGGATCCCAGGCCTGGAGCAATTCCATGTGTGGATTGGAATTCCCTTCTGTATCATCTACATTGTAGCTGTTGTGGGAAACTGCATCCTTCTCTACCTCATTGTGGTGGAGCATAGTCTTCATGAACCCATGTTCTTCTTTCTCTCCATGCTGGCCATGACTGACCTCATCTTGTCCACAGCTGGTGTGCCTAATACACTCAGTATCTTTTGGCTAGGGGCTCGCGAAATCACATTCCCAGGATGCCTTACACAAATGTTCTTCCTTCACTATAGCTTTGTCCTGGATTCAGCCATTCTGATGGCCATGGCATTTGATCGCTATGTAGCTATCTGTTCTCCCTTGAGATATACCACCATCTTGACTCCCAAGACCATCATCAAGAGTGCTATGGGCATCTCCTTTCGAAGCTTCTGCATCATCCTGCCAGATGTATTCTTGCTGACACGCCTGCCTTTCTGCAGGACACACAACATACCCCACACATACTGTGAGCATATAGGTGTTGCCCGGCTCGCCTGTGCTGATATCTCCATCAACATCTGGTATGGCTTTTGTGTTCCCATCATGACGGTCATCTCAGATGTGATTCTCATTGCTGTTTCCTACGCCCTCATCCTCTGTGCTGTCTTTCGCCTTCCCTCCCAAGATGCCCGCCAGAAAGCCCTCGGCACTTGTGGTTCTCATGTCTGTGTCATCCTCATGTTTTATACACCTGCCTTTTTCTCCATCCTTGCCCATCGCTTTGGACACAATGTCTCTCGCACCTTCCACATCATGTTTGCCAATCTCTACATTGTTATCCCACCTGCACTCAACCCCATGGTTTACGGAGTGAAGACCAAGCAGATCAGAGATAAGGTTATACTTTTGTTTTCCAAGGGTACAGGATGATGTTTTACTAGGATAAGTTTATAGTGTACAGAAATGTAGAAAGAGTGAAATGGCAAATGCTCTTTAAAGCAAGAACTACCTGAAGCTGCTTTCATGTGCCAAGAGTGTGGCATGATCTGTATGAAAATGATGGTCCTATGTATAAAATAAAATCCTTGATGACCTCTTTGCTTGTGAAATAGGGGGCTGTACAGAATATGATCAGGAAGAAGGAGATGAAAACGCAGAGCCAAATTACTCTAAATTGAAAAAGAGATAAAAATTTGGAAATTGAGATTTGCAGCTATTATAAGTGAGTTTGTTAAGTAAAACAGAAACACTGAGGAAGAGGGAATGAAAGTAAAAAGATCAGTGAGAAATTTCTCAGTGAGAGGATTACCAGGTGGATATTTAGGACATTAATGATAACATTTGATTCTAATTATCTTCCTTTTATGTTTCACTGTAATTCCCTTTAAATGTTTCCTCCCTATACACACACAATATGAAAAATTGAAGAGCCTTCAGTACAAGCCTGCTAAAATAATGTTATATCAGCAGTGCTATGAAGGGAATGAGTGAATTAGCATATTGATCAATGAATGGCAGGGTTGCTGGCTTTGGTGCTGGGAGCGGAGAGTCGGTTCTAGGCCCGAAGATGCATTGAGAAAGTGAGCTGCAGAGGTAGTACTGGGAGAACATAACCCCTCAAAATAGTTGGAGATTTGAGTCAAGAGCTGGACTTCTCACAGTACACAGATTAGACTTCTGTACATTTAGAAACTAAAGTAAAAATGGAACCATACTAGTTAGAGGATCTGTGGAACACTGTTCTATATACTGCAGTTCCTTGATTGCAAGACACATTTTTACAGTGAGGAGAGGGAATGAGGATGGGAAAACTACAATAAAGTAACATATCCATGGAAAAATGCATCCAAATTTTGTAAGCATTGGAACTGAGAAAATACTGTATGTTGAGATCAAAGAAGGAAATTAGAAGCATAATCATAAACTGCTATGAAATGTAGAGTTGATCTATGCCAGTGGTTTCCGAGGTAATCCTAAAGAGCTGGATTCTGAGAGGTTGCTTTAAGGTGCATCTCAAGGCTTATGTGAAGGAAGTTTCTTGTCTTATTTTTCCACAATCACAGCAGATCTGATATTATCTAGTTTTGCTTGTGTATCAAGCACTTAGGTAAGATTCTACTTGAACAATAAAGTTTCTCCAATAAATCCTGTTTTGAAAATCATCCATTCTTTGGCTGTTATTAAAATGTGAAAAGAAAAACAGGTGCTGGTGAGGTTATGGAGAAAAAGGAACACTTATACATTGAGAGTGGGAGTGTAAATTAGTTCAACCATTGTAGAAGACAGTGTGGCAATTTCTCAAAGACCTAAAGACAGAAATATCATTTGACCCAGCAATCCCATTACTGGGTATATACAAAGGAATATAAATGGTTCTATTATAAAGACACATGCATGCATATGTTCATTGCATCAATATTTACAATAGCAAAGACATGGAATCAACCCAAATGCCCATCAGTGTTACACTGGATAAAAAAACGTGGTACATATACACCATGGAACACTATGCAGCCATAAAAAACAATGAGATCATGTCCTGTGCAGGAACATGGATGGAGCTGGAGGCCATTATCCTTAGCAAACTAACACAGGAACAGAAAACCAAATACTGTATGTTCTTACTTGTAAGTGGGAACTAAATGATGAGAACACAAGGACACATAGAGGGGAACAGCACACACTGGGGCCTATCAGAGGGTAGAGGATGAGAGGAGGGAGAGGATTAGGAAAAATAACTAATGGGTACTAGGCTTAATATCCGGGTGATGAAATAATCTGTACAACAAACCCCCATGACACAAGTTTACCTACGTAACAAACCTGCACATGCATCCTAGAACTTAAAAGCAAAAGTAAAATTATAAAAAAGAAAATCATCCATTCATTTGGAAACTATTTATTGAGGACCTTCTATATTTTAGATAGTGTTCTAAGCATTTGGGATTATGAGGCGTCTCTGCCTTGCTTCCATGGATTTTATATTCTTGGGAGAGTGATAAGCAATAAAACAAAGAAATTAGTTCATTGCTTAAAAATATTAATATAATAAATGAAAAAAATAAAAGTTGAATAAGATGATGGACTAAAACTGGCCTGGAGGACAATGGCAGAGAGGACAGCAAATGAAAATACTCTCAGGCTGAAAAGAGCTTGACATGAATTGAGGATAGAAACAAGGCCAGAGCGGCTGCAGCAGAGTGATCCAGGGAGGGGATAGGGCATGAGGGATGGGGAGGGGTAGGGCCAGATCCTGTGGAACTGAAACTATCCAAATCTCATTCTCAGAAGAGGAAACTGAAGATCAAAAAGTATAAATAACTTTTCCAAGGCACACAGCAAGGAAGTTATTAATATGGAGCTAGAATACAATCTGCTAACTCCCAGTTCAGTGATATTCTCATTAAACACGGCCTCATGCTTATGAAAATAGACTCCAAAGGAAGGGAAAAAAATCTGGGAAGATCAGAGCTTACTTTTATGGTTTTTAAAAACTCTAGTTCTGTTTTAAAGTTTTAATTAATTTACATTTCAGTTATTTTTAAATTTTTAATTGACAAACATAAATTGTATATATTATGGGGTCACATGTGACGTGATTATACATGTATACATTGTAGAATGATTAAATCAGGCTAATTAAGTTATTCGTCACCTTATATACTTATTTCTTTATGGTAAGAACATTTAACATCTATTCTTTTAGAAAGTTTGAAGTATTCAATACATTATTATTAACTATAGCCACCATAGGGTACAATAGATCACTAGAACATATTCCTCTAGTCTAACTGAAACTTTGAACACTGGCTAATATCTTCCCTTTTCCTGTCCACTCCCCAGTCTGGTAACCACCATTGTACCATCTGCTTCAATGTGAACTCTAGTTACTTAAAATTAAGCCACATCTGACTGTATGAGAGTTCTGCTCTCTGTGCCAATTTACAAAAGTGCCCACAGATACCAGAAGATTTTCTAGTATTCTGTTATTCTCTTCTGGTTATTACCATGTTGCTGAGAACACGGATTGACCAAGATATAATATTTTTTAAGTTTATGAAAGGAATAATAAATTGATACAGAGTTGAGATAATTTAAAAGTACACACTCCTTTCATCCTGGTAGGTGTTGAAACCCATGATTATTCACTAATACACATGAATGGCTCTCATGAAAGACAAACAGCCCAAGCAACCCCAGTGAAAAAGAAACTGATGTCTATATAGTCTCCTATTCCTCCTTCCACCCTCTATCTCTGGCTCAATCATCTGCTGTTATTTTTCTACCCTCTTCCCCAGGACGGTTCATTTATTTCTATGACTATATAAACTTTTTGCTTGTTATGCTATACTTTAGTTTTTATATGTGATCTTTCTCAGCTCATAGGATGACTAGGATTAAGAAATGTAGATAAATGTGCTTTGCAGATTGCAAAAGGCTATTTTAATATTAGCTGCTATGTTAGTATTTTTTTGTTTGTATAAATTCAAAGGGTACAAGTGCAGTTTTATTACATGGACATATTGCATAGTGGTGAAGTATGGGCTTTTAGTGTATCCATCAATTCTAATAATATTAATTCTTCCGATCCATGAGCATGGGTTATTTTTTCATTTGTTTGTGTCATCTACAATTTCTTTCATCAGTGCTTTGTAGTTCCTCTTGTAGAGATATTTAACCTCCTTGGTTAAATGTATTCCTAGGCATGTTTTTTGGTAGTTAGTGTAAGTGAGATTGCCTTCTTGATTTGATTCTCTGCTTTATTGTTATTGGTATATAGAAATGCTACTGATTATTGTATGTTGGTTTGTATCTTGAAACTTTACTGAATTCATTTATTAAATCTAGAGTTTTTTGACAGAATTTTGGGGTTTTCTATATATAAAATCGTGTTGTTAGCATAAAGAGATAATTTGACTTCTTCCTTTCTGATTTGGATGGCTTTTATTTCTTTCTCCTGCCTGATTTTTCTGCCTATGACTTCCAGTACTATGTTGAATAGGAGTAGTAAAAATTGGCATCCTTGTCTTGTTCCAGTTCTTAGAGGGAATGCTTTAAAATTTTCTCTGTTCGGTATGTGGTTGGCTATGGGTTTCTCATATGTGCCCTTTATTATTTTGAGGTAAATATCTCTAATGAACATAGACACAAAAATCCTCACGCAAATACTAGCAAAATGAATCCAACAGCACATCAAAAACAAAACATCGTGACCAAGTGGGTTCTATTCCTGGGGTGCAATGATGTTTCAACATACACAAAATGATAAAGGTGATTCATTACATAAACAGAATTAAGGACAGAACAATAGATGTAGAAAAAGCATTTGATAAAATTTAGCATCCCTTCACAATAAAAGAAAAACCCTTAACAAGCTAGGTATAAGAATATACTTCACAATAATATGTTAGTGTCTTTACTAATTAGTGCTGTCATTCTCACCTCAGACCCATTGTGTTTAAACCTGAGCTTATCAGTTTGTCATTTAAAATCCTCCCACATTTTTATGGTTTATAGGAGTAGAAAACAGGTTAGGCTCAGTTTTGCTTCCCACAAGTTCACATTTACCACCCTAGGTGACAATTATTCTTTCTGGTCAGGAAGGTTGCAAGTTTTCCGTCCCATTCTTAGACCATGAATGAAATTACAAGTTCTGGTTTGGACTAAAACATAGTAATTATCTAAAAATCAGTAGGTAACTTTACAACACACAAATGATCTTATCCTATATATCTTCCCTTTGTGCAAATTCCCAATTTCTTACACTGGAGACTCCATCCGTAGGGGAATTGTGACTTACTTTATCTTCTCATCCACAGAATCTAGTATGGTATTCTACAAATTGTAAGAATCAATGAACAAGTTCCTAACATCTTCTCTTCTGGACTTTCCACATCTAACCATTCTTTAGATATTTATTATTCCATTTCAGTAGCCCCTGGGATTTTAGTCTTACTCACCCCTCAGTCCCATTTGCCCTTATGTTAACCCAGATACCTGCAACTTGTATCTAGGCCAAATATTGAATATATGCTTTTTTTTTTTTTTTTTTTTTTTTTTTTTAAGACGGAGTCTCGCTTTGTTGCCCAGGCTGGAGTGCAGTGGCGCGATCTCCGCTCACTGCAAGCTCCGCCTCCCAGGTTAACACCATTCTCCTGCCTCAGCCTCCCAAGTAGCTGGGAGTACAGGTGCCCACCACCACGCCCAGCTAATTTTTTTGTATTTTTAGTAAAGACGGGGTTTCACCATGTTAGCCAGGATGGTCTTGATCTCCTGACCATATGCTTTATGTTATATATCAATGACAATAGAGGTAACATCTGTGTTCAGAAGAATAATGTGAGGCTTACAAAGAATCAACAAAATCAAAATTTGGTTATTTGGAGGATAAACAGGATTAATAGACTGTTAGCTAGATTTAAAAAGAAAAAAAGAGAGATTCAAATAAACATAACCAGAAACAAAAGTGGCATTATAACCAATCCCATAGAAATACAAAAGTTCCTCAGAGACTCTTATGAACACCTCCACACACACAAACTAGAAAATCTAGAGGAAATGGATAAGTTTCCTGGAAACACGCCATCTCTCAAGATTGAATCAGGAAGTAGTTGAAACACTGAACCAACCAATGTCAAGTTGCAAAATTGAATCAGTGATTAAAAAACACCCTACCGACCAAGAAAAGCCCTAGGCCAGATGGATTTATAGCCAAATTCTACCAGACATACAATGGAGAGCTGATATTTATTCAACTGGAACTATTCCAAAAAATCAAGAAGATACACCTTTCTGACTAATTCTATGAAACCACATTTCCTTGATACCAAAACCTGGCAAAGATACAACAACAACAAAAAACTGTGGGCCTATATCCCTGATTAACATAGATGCAAAAATCCTCAACAAAATATTAGCAAGTGAAAACCAATACTACGTCAAGAGTTTCATTCACCATGATCAAGTACACTTAATTCCTGGGATGCAAGGTTGCTTCAGCATATGCAAATCAATCATATGCCTAAACATATGACATAAACAGAATTAAAACCAAAAATTGTATAGTCATCTCAATAGATGCAGAAATAGCTTTCAACAAAATCCAACATTTCTCCATGATAAAAACCCTTGAGAAACTAGGCATTGAAGGAATATACCTCAAAATGACAGAGCCATCTAAGACAAACCCACAGCCAACATCATACTGAACAGAAAAAAGCTGGAAGCATTTTCCTGGGGATCTAGAGCAAGAAGAAGAATGCTACTCTGACCGCTTCTATTCAACATAGTACTGGAAGTCTTAGCCAGAGCAATTAGGCAAGAGAAAAAAATAAAGGCATCCAAAGAGAAAAAAAAAAGTCAAACTATCTCTCCTTGATGATATGTGTTTTTTTTTTAATCTAGAAAACCCCAAAGACTACACCAAAAGGATCCTGGAACTGAAAAATAACATCTTAAAGTTTCAGAATACAAAATTAATGTGCAAAAATCAGTAGCATTTCTACATACTGATAATGTCCAAGCTGAGAGCCAAAGCAAGAACACAATCCCATTTATATTAGCCACACGTGCACACACGCACACACACACACACACACACCTAGAAATACAACCAATGAAGGAGTTGAAAGATCTTTAAAAGAACAACTACAAGGCTGGGCGTGGTGGCTCACGCCTGTAATCCCAGCACTTTGTGAGGCTGAGGCGGGTGGATCACCAGGTCAGGAGATCGAGACCATCCTGGCTGCAGAGATGGTGAAACCCGGTCTCTACTAAAAATACAAAAACGAAATTAGCCAGGCGTGGTGGTGGGCGCCTGTAGTACCAGCTACTCGGGAGGCTGAGGCAGGAGAATTGTGTGAACCCGGGAGGTGGAGCTTGCAGTGAGCAGCGATCATGCCACTGCGCTCCAGCCTGGGTGACAGAGTGAGACTCTGTCTCAAAAAAAAAAAAAAAAAAAAAAGAAGAACTACAAACAGTGCGGAAAGAAAGCACAGACGATACAAACAAATCGAAAAACATTCCATGCTTATGGATTGAAAGAATCAATATTGTTAAAATGGTCATACTGACCAAAGCAACGTACAGATTTGATGATATTTCTGTCAAATTACTAATTTAATTTTTCACAGAATTAGAAAAAACTCTTCTGAAATTCATGTGGCACTAAAAAAAAGCCTGAATAGTCAAATCAATCCTAAGGAGAAAGAACAAATCTGGAGACATCACATTATTTTACTTCAAACTATACTATAAGGCTACAGTAACAAAACCAGCATTGTATTGGTATAAAAACAGACACATAGACCAATGGAACAGAATACAGAAACCAGAAATAATGCCACATATCTACAGTCATCTGATCTTCAACAAAGTTGACAAAAATAAGTAACAGGAAAAAGACACCCTATTTAATAAGTGGTGCTGGGATAACTGGCTAGCCATATGCAGAAGAATGAAACTGGAACCCTACATTTTACTATATACAAAAATTAAGTCAAGATGAATTTAAAATTTAAATGTAAGACCTCAAACTATAAGAATCCTAAAAGAGTACATAGAAAACACCATCTGGACATGGGCCTTGGGAAAGAATTTATGTCTAAGTCCTCAAAAACAATTGCAACAAAACCCAGAATTGACAAGTAGGATCTAATTATGCCAAATAGATTATTCACAGTAAAAGAAACTATCAATAGTGCAAACAAACAGCCTGGGAGAAAATATTTGAAACAATGCATCTGACCAAAGTCTAACATCCAGGTTGTATAAGAAACTTAAACAATTGAACAAGCATAAACTCAAAAAACTCCATTAAAAATGGGCAAAAGATATGAACAAGCATTTCCCAAAAGAAGATATATGAGTGTCCAGCAAACATATGAAAAAATGCTTATCATAATTAATCACTACAGAGTTGCAAAAAAATTCAAGCCTTGCTTTTACTATTACATTTGAAAGACATAGAAAGCTTTCAATAAGTATAACCAGTATAAGAAAACATAGAAAATAATTAAAATACTCCCCAAAATTGCATACATTGTTCTTTGAAAGTGTGCATATGGGCGATTAATGTAAAGGACTTAGATTTTATATTAGACACATGAGATTTTGTCATTCTACAATTATAGTTAAACAAAAAAGTTTTAAGTAAAATAGTGAAAGCCCCATCTTAAAAGTCTAGACACACAGGTGGAAGAATACAAATTATGTCAACCTTTAAAATTATGTCAAGTGAACTTGCATCTTGCTTGTTAATTTATCTAATTCAGGTTGAACTGATGGCAATGCTACTTGCAGGCAATAATTTATAATTTATAATTAAACTATTTTTGTGTGTGTTTGTGTTAGCTTTTGCTTTTCTAATGTTTGTAGTAGGATAACTTGTCTCCCAAAGGTCTGTTAATAGGAATAAAAGAAATGATTTTAGAGAAATTTTGTCATTTTCAAGACAATTATTTTTATATTTTTTAAAAAATTAGCCAAGCAGGCTATATTTTTAAAATTTATCTTCAATGCTTAATTAGTGGCCAGTTTCAACAATTTATCCTATACATTTATAGTTAAATTTAATTCATTTTTTCTTTTCTTTTTTCTTTTCTTTTCTCTTATTTATTTTTTTTTTTTGAGATGGAGTCTCGCTCTGTCACCCAGGCTGGAGTGCAGTGGCATAATCTCAGCTCACGGCAACCTCCCCCTCCCGGGTTCAAGCGATTGGCTGTCTCATTCCCCTGAGTACCTGGGATTACAGGCGCACACCACCACACCTGGTTAACTTTTCTATTTTTAGTAGAGACAGGGTTTCGCTATGTTGGCCGGGCTGGTCTCAAACTCCTGACCTCAAGTGATCCACCCACCTCAGCCTCCCAAAGTGCTGGGATTACAGGCATGAGCCACCATGCCTGGCCAAACTCATTTTTTTTTCTTCAATGAAAAATTAGATTCTGAATTCATGAACTTCCTATGTGTGGATTTTTTTGGGTAGGAAATAAAATTCAAACATTCTATTAAATTAGCAAGGGGTATAGTGATAACTTTTTACAGATATGTAATATAAGCTCATCAATTATTTTACTGAAAATTTTTATTATAAAAATATGTTAATTGTTCTACACAAATTCTGTTCTTCCAAACTTCTAACTTCAATATGTGCCTCTAAAACTTACTTACTGTGAAAGAACATGTTACATGACATATTAAGAATATTGAAAATAACAGAGATAGCCAGGTAAGAAAATCTGGCAGAACCAAACAGGTTTCTGATTCTGTAGAAACACTAAAAGTTCATCCCACAGTGCAAACATCTCAATAGAAACGTTCACCTTCATAGCTATTGCTCCTCATCAGGCGGCAACTCCATGTTTCTGATCAGTTTCCATGTTACCACACAATAAAGAGAATAATCTAGTATTTACCACATTAAGCTAGTTATAATCCCATTCTTATTACAGCACTAAATATATTATTCAGTTTAATTGTCTTTTTTTCCCCTTGAAAACCTTTTGATTTACATTTGTGTAAGTTCTTTAATTTTGCAAACTAGCTGTTTTACTTTTGCTAAGTAATATTTACCTGTCTGTTACTATTCCACCGGAACATGCTTTTACACCAAACTTAAACCCTAAACTGTGTTTGTTGATATTGTATTTTTCACAATTTTATGTAAGGTTGAGAGTTAGGTTTGTCATCAAGAAAGTCGAAAAAATAATTCTTCCTTCACGTCACTGTCATGTTCTAATCACACATTTAAAAAATAATTATCACGTTAGCAATGTCTGTGTATTCATCAAGTTGCAATGAAAAACACTTTGTGAGCTTTATTTGTTCTGTGAGTTGGACTTCCTTATCATTAACTAGTTTCTAAATATGCAAAGTTATGTTGTTGGAAAATGGGCAACCTGTTCTGGGTAGAGGCTACCAGTAACAAGAGGGAGTGAATGCTGGATTCCTCACTGAGGAAGGCCAGAACTAAGTCATGACATTTGAACAGTGGGCCGGTTGTTGTTTATTGGACCATACCATAATTACCACTTGGAAAAGCTCAATATGAGAGGGGGTTAATGTACTATTCTGGAATATCAAAACACATGACCACGACTTTATAATAATATGTTTGTTGTTGCTTTTCATAAGTTGTGAATTTGTTCTGTGATTGTATACAAAGAAGTTCATTCAAACTAAGGACTAAAAACAAACATAAACCATGGGTGATTGTGAAAGAGTTGCCATTACTACATTCTACTATATTGCCCTAAATGGGAGAGTGTGCATTTTTTTGAGGAAGGGAAGGTATTGTGTAAACAGTAATGTGTATAAGGGAGAAACAGTTTCTCTGTGTGGCTCCAGCAGGCATCTCAGATAGGCAGAGTGTGTCTTCTAACCGACTCTAAGTCACTTACCTTGTATAATGTTGTGTCAATTCTACTGAGCTCAAGGGACCCCAATAGGTGCTTTATGAATGTTACACTAATCTTTACAACCACTTTTTGGGGAAGATAGCCTAATCTTCATTGTACAGGGAAAAAACTCAGTGTAGAAGAGTTAAGGAGAGTGCTCAAGAGGGCTCTTCTGCACTGAGTTTTGTCCCTGTAAAAAACACAGTAGCGCAGCATTATTCAAAAGTCTACACTCTTTCCACCAAGCTGCTTTGCCTCTTTATACAGCTAAGAGGCAGAAACAATACTAAAGAATGACAGCTGTCAATTTCCGGATGGTGACTTGGTTTGTCATTTGTTTACAACAAAGCACTTGTATATTTGAGTTTGCTGCTGCCCCATCCAGTGGTTCTGCAAAGACCTCCCTGCTCGGTCTCCACTTTTCCCCAGGTCCTGAGAATGCCAGGCATGTAAATCTGGAGTCCAGAAAAATCCATAGAGATGTAACTTCAACTGTCTGCTAATTCCTCATTAACAGTTCACAGCTGAGACTAGCAGATCATCAATCTGCCTGGGGCTCAGAGTCCATCCCCTCTGAAGTGCTCACAGAAGAGACCCATAAATTCTTCTCACCCATATTTGCCCTCTCTCAGCCTTTCCAAAGGAGCATCTTGGAGTGCCTTAGTTCCCAGGTGCTCTATTAGCTGAATGGCGATGTTGAGGCAGTAGGGACTGAAGCAGGGTTGGATGGGATGGAGACGGGATGCTCATTCCTCGTTTTTAATCTCACCTCCAACAGCAGAGAGGTGAGAAGCCCCTGTCCCAGCAGCAACAGGAATTCCTCAGCCAAGACCAGTTACACCCTAAACACAGTTTGGGGCTTCTGCAAAGTCTCTTCAGCTAACCCCACTGGATTTGTTCCACACTGAGCCAAACACTGAAGGTTAAACGTGCCAAAACCCCAGGAAATGTCCCAGGAAACCTCTCTGAACTGATGAAAATGAGTTTCTCAGACTTTTTTTCAGAGAGCAACTTTGGAGTGCAAAAGAGAGCATGTAGTTGAGGACAAGTGCAGAAATTAAGCTTGAGAACTGGGGCTGAGGTGTCACCTCTCCCTCATCCCAGGTCAGAGTGATGTAGAAAGCTGGGGCTTGGGAACAATGACACCACATTTCCCATTTCATTTAGAAGTAGTCTTTTAACCAGACTAATTCCTGTGGCTCTATTGGCAAAGAAAGTTCTTTTTTTGATCAAACTGAATCTTTCATCTTGCCTTTCAACCATTTTTTTGAAGTTGGGACTATTCTGCTTCCAAATATTCTAGTTCAGTTCCCAAATCATCTTAAAAAAATTAAGATATATTAAAAGACTAAGGCCGAGTGCAGGGGCTCATGCCTGTAACCCTAGCATTTTGGGAGGCCGAGGCGGAGGGATCACTTGAGGTCAGGAGTTCGAGACCAGCGTGGTCAATGTGATGAAACCCCACCTCTATTAAAAATACAAAAATTAGCTGGGCCTATGACGGGCATCTGTAATCCCAGCTACTTGGGAGGCTGAGGTAGGAGAATTGCTCGAACCTGGGAAGCAGAGGTTGCAGTGAGCCAAGATTGCGCCACTGCACTTCAGCCTGGGCAACAGAGCAAGACTCTGTCTCAGAAAAAAAAAAAAAAAAAAAGAGACTATCAGATTATGAAACTCAGAATTAAGAATGCAGTGGAAAGAGGCTTTAAAGGGACGAATTCAAGGAGTGATAGAACACTGCTAATGATAATAATGATAACATTTAATGTGCTGGACATTTACTGTGTTACAGGCACTGTTGTGTCCTATGTAATTGTTTTACATATGTCATTTTATTTAATCCTTACAATGTTCCATATAAAGCAGATGCATTTGTTTTTATACCAAATTTAGAGATAAGGAGATTGAGGCACAAAGAAGTTGAGAATTTTGTCCAAAGTCGCACAGTTTACATGTGGCAGATCTAGGATTTGAACCTAGATGATCTGACTTTAGAGTCTGCCCTGGATTTTACGCCTGTGCTGAAGTGGGAATAAACAGGAATAGGAAAAAATGTAGCATTTTGCTGTTTCCCTTTCACCTCTATCTTCCAAAATCAGGGTAACGACCATGTATTCTGATTAAACGATGGTTCTAAGTTGTTAATTTATCCATCCCATATCACACAGCACACCTACACTGAACATAGGGTGTTCAAATTCATTTCTTGAACTGATACTATGCCCTTTTTTTTCCTCTAGAGCATCCATCTGCACTTAATATGTATCTTGATGTTCTTCTCTAACCTGGAGGGGATGCCTTGTCCCTCAAGCCTCTTAGACAAATTGTAGTATGTGAACCCCTCTTAGCAGAATGGGCCCTAGAAGCCAGGGTCACCCTGAGAAGGATCAACAGAACAAAGATGAGGGAGGTGGTGACCTCAGTGTGAGCTCTAGCCTGGAACCCTATGGGGGAGCTCTACCCTGGAATCCTATGGTAACAGTCTCAGTCTGAAGCTGGTTTGTGCAGGTCTCTTCACCACTGAGGCCCCAGGAGCATGCGTGGATGAATAAAGTCAGGACAAGCACACCCTTAGAGTAGGAATGGAAACCCAGAAAGAAATGGAGCTTTAGAATCTGGGTGAGTGGCACAGGCAGCTCCTTCCAGCAAGAAGAAAACTACTGTCAATGAAACAGGAATTAAAAGAAATTAAAGAATGTGTAAGCAAAAACCCAGTTGTATGTAAGAAAACCCAATTCCCCCTGAGGAAGAGAAAGAGCTGAAGTCCCTTAAAAAGTAACTGCCTGTTTTTCTGTGGCTAGTGAGCCTTATCTCTCCCTTTCCCAGGCATTGTGAAGACCCTGTTTCTCTAGCTGTGCAGCTGCAAGGACACTAGGCAGATAAACTCAAGTCGAAAGACATGTTTTTCCTTGAAAAGTAACAAATGATGTAATGCATGTCTCAATTGAATAACTATTTTTGTTTTTTGCTTCTATAATATGCTTCCCCCTGCACAGATCTCCCCCTGCCCCAAAAAATGCTTAAAAGGTAACCAGACTCTTTGTTCAGGACTCAGTCTTTTTGGATGTTAATCTGACTGGGCTGGTGCACCTAAATAATAAATAATAAGTATCCTCCTCAACCCCTCGGTCTCTCTGATTGCTAAATTATCCTGCTGCATCAAGAGAGGAACAACGCTAAGAATGCGGGAGAAGAAACAATCTCGGACTAGCATTCAGAAAATCTGGTTCCTAACCCCAGATCTATGTAACATTTTCCTTTTTACACATGGGTTTCCTGATCCTAGAAAGAAGCACAAGATAGTGTAATGTCTCTGCAGTAGCATCACCCCCAATAAGATGCTCCAGAACTCTGAGCCACACCCAGGCCAGAGCCAGGCCAGTGCATGGAAACTCAGGCAGAATAGAGATGCCACTTTACTTCTCCCTCTGCATGTCCTTTGCTAAATTCTCAACTTGCAGAAGAAGCTGAGCTGATGTGGCTAGGATATGGGGCCAGGGGCTGGGAAGACGAGAGAGCAGAACACGCAGGTGGCAGATGAGAAGGGTGCGGCTATTCCTGCTAAGAACAAGATACAGGGCAGAGGCTGAGGTGGGAGAGTGGGGGTACAAAGGGATCCTCAGCTTCCTCTTCCTACCCTTTATGTAGCTTATGGGAGGAAATGGAAAGAGAAATATTTGTTGTGGACATGGATGATCTGGGGGAGTTGTCCCTGAAACTTGTTCAAGAGGAAATGTGCTAGTAAAGCCCACAACTTGAGTACAAGAATTTCTTGTGTTTCTTAAGTGTCTTCTTAAGGTACGTGTTGTGCGTGCCCTGTGGTTTTGGGAGAGACGTTCCCAGATCCTGAGACAGTTGACACCCTTCTTGCATTGTAAAGACTAGGCCTGCCTTGTGGTAAGTTGTGCCCTGGCAGGATGTTCCCAGGGTCCAGAGAAGCCGTTAGGGCCCCATTTTGAGGGGGGTAGGGTCAAGCTCCGCAACTTGACAAAGCCTCATCCTTCAGAAGGAAGTTCTGGCTCCTAAGCCAATATGACTCCCATGTGAGAAAGTCTGGTTTGCTTTCTTTTTTTTTTTTTTTTTTGAGATGGAGTCTTGCTCTGTCACCCAGGCTGGAGTGCAGTGGCGCGATCTTGGCTCACTGCAACCTCCGCCTTCCGGGTTCAAGTGATTCTCCTGCCTCAGCCTCCTGAGTAGCTGGGATTACAGGCGTGTGCCACCCCACCCGACTAATTTCTTGTGTGTGTATTTTTAGTAGAGATGGGGTTTCACCATGTTGGTCAGGCTGGTCTCGAACTCCTGACCTCATGATCCGTCCACCTCGGCCTCCCAAAGTGCTGGGATTACAGGTGTGAGCCACTGCACCTGGCTTGGTCTGCTTTATTGCCTGTCTCTGCTCTGCAGGAGTCAGGGTGTGGGGATGTGAGAGAAGCTCCAGGAGGCAGTGCTGCCGAGGGGGCTGCATGGGAAGCTTGAGATCTCACGCAGGGCCAGACATTCTAGTCTCTGCACACCTGCTGGGTTCCTCAGTCTCCAGGACAGGTTAGGATATCAGATTCTATCTCTCATTAAGTTCAAGGAGACAACTCTGGTCCTCAGGTGGAGCATGGAAAGCCCACCTTAGCTTAGAGCTTTCTTTCAGGCTGTTATTTGTCCACTTAAATCCAGGTAAGCAAAGTGTTCCCTTGCCTCCCCTTGTTACCACTTTCACCGGACCATCAGTTGCACTGTCACCATGGTATCTAATCCCAGTCCCTTCCACTGCAGCCCAGCCCTGATGCTCTTCTACGTCCTTAGTGGCCTCGGATGTTCTCATACTGAGTTCCATAGAACCCAACATATATTTTTCTTTTTTTTTTAACTTTTAAAATTCAGGGGTGCAAGTGTAAGTTTGTTACATAGGTAAACTTGTGTCATGGGTTTTGCTGTGCAGATTATTTCATCACCCAGGTATTAAGCCTAGTACCCATTAGTTATTTTTCCTGATCCCTCCCTCCTCCCACCCTTCACCCTCTAAAAGGCCCCATTGTGGGGAACCCAACATATCTTCTCATGGAAAAAGGGTGGAGGAAAGAAGAACCACAAAGTCGAGTCAAGGGATGGATAATCATGCTGGTTATAGAACAAATTAAGTTCCATCAACCAGATGCCTAGAGCTCTTGTGGACCAGAGCTGGAGAAAGAGGTGTCAGAAGCCATGAGCAGATGGAAAAATGTACTAGACAGCCTGGGAGGAATGAAATGTTTTGGAGAGTTTGGGGTCTGAGCTTAAAAAGTGGCTTCTGGAAATGGATCATGAAACAGGAACTTTGAGCATCTGTCAGTGAATGGAGTAGAAAATAGCCATTCTATTAATATGTTTCCTTCCTCCTGGCTTACATATTTCCTAGGGTGGAGGGAACACAGAGGCTGTACTGTAGTTGGAAGGATTTGGTGTAGAGAACACGAATTACTTCCTCTGGCACAAGTGATGAGTGAAAACATACCCCAGTGTTTCCTTGTGCCTGGGCTGATGAAGGGACGTTATATCCAGAGGAGAGGGCTGTTAGAAGAATATGGTCTTTAGACAGATGAGTTTAGATTCGAATCCTAGCTCTTTTGTTTACCAGCTGTGTGACCTACAGTAAGTTTATTAACCTCTCAGGAACAAAATTCTTTGATCTGTCGTATGGCAATGTTAGCAAACACACTAGACTGTTAGGGAATTCATAGTTCACTCTATGCTGAATCCTCAGAAAAGTGCCTCACACAGAGAGGGCATTTGGCAAACGCTCTAGCATCCTAAGCCCGAGCGTCACCCCCACTCATCTAAAATCTCTGTACAATTGCTGGTTGCCTCTCACAGGCCCCATTTATTTCCTGCAGGGACACAGCCAGATGGAGGCAGGAGATGAGGCTGGATCCTGCACTGCCAGCTTTCAGTGAGAACTTGCTGATCTCTGGGTCTGGGTCCTTTGTCCTGCTGGGGATGCTGGGACTGGAGGCTCTGCATGCCTGGCTCTCTGTGCCTGTGTGCCTGCTCTACATGGCAGCTTTGGTAGGGAATGCCGTTCTAGTGGGGCTGGTGGTCGCTGACAAGGCACTCTGGGCACCCATGTACCAGCTGCTGTGGCTTCTGGCAGCTGCTGATTTTGTTCTGGCCACATCCACAGTGCCCAAAGCTCTGGCTGTACTTTGGGGCTTGTCTAGTGAGGTATCATTTGGAGGCTGCTTGGCTCAACTCTTTGTTGCCCATGTGTCAATCATTGCCACATTGCTGAGTCCTCAGTGCTGCTGTCCATGGCCGTAGACTGCCAGCCTTTGCGCTATGGGGCGTTGCTGGCCCAGTTTGTGGTAGGTCTAGTGGCTCTGGCTACCATGACCCGTGATGTCTGTGTCATGTACACCCTGTGATCCTGCTCAAGAAACTGCCTTACTTTGGACAGCGGGCCCTGCCCCACACCTACTGCGAACACATGGGTGTGGCTTGCCTGGCATGTGGAGATACGTGCCCCATCATCTGGTATGGACTGGCCACCACACTGCTCTCCCCAGCCCTGGACCTAGGGCTCATAGGTGCTTCCTATGCCCTCATTTTCCGTGCTGTCTGCCGTCTGCCATCCCATGTTGCCTGCCACAAGGCTCTGGGTAACTGTGGGGCCCATACTAGCATCATTGGTCTCTTCTACACACCTGCCCTCTTCTCCTTCCTTGCTCACTGTTTTGGGTGTCACACAGTGCCCAACCATATTCACATCCTACTGGCTAACCTCTATGCAGTGGTGTTCCCAGCTTTCAATCCTGTGGTCTATGGAGTGCAGACTCAGCAGAGCTCAGAGGCTCAGGAACTTGCTTCAACTTTTCTGGGCAGGAGCAGTGAAGAAGGTTGGCCCTGAGAGGGCCTCCCCACAGGAATAAATGTGATCCGTATTTTCTTCAGCGTGCATGCCCAGATGACCAAGTGATGCTGCAGGACCCATCTGGGTAGAGCTCTGACTAAAGCATCTCCATTGTCTGCCGTCAGGTGGCCCTATGCCCACTCCAGCCCTATTTTATCACCCATTATGTAGGCAGAATATAGTGAACTGACCTCTCTCTGCCCAGCTCTACAGTGCCCACTCTATTCCTGATATTTCTAAGTCTGTATTGATCCCCATAGAGGGATTACACACGTATAGAAGTGGTTGGTCCTAGACTGTGACAGTCTAGGAGGTCTAGGACACGTCCTGAGGACTAGGATCTTATCTTTTCTCCATCAGTTTATCCAGCCAAAACCAGATGAATGAAACATGTCTCTGAGTTGGGTCCCTTGTACAATGTCTGACACTAAGCAGGAACTCTATTTGCTAAGGGGATGAAGTCAGGAGGAGCTGGGGAAATGGCATGATGTGAATAAAATAGAGCACAGCTCTGGAAATGGACATGGTTTCTGACCTTGGTGATAATACCTAGAGCTTGGAAGACCTGTTGGCTTTGGATGGGAAGAGAGTGCACAATACTGTGGCTTCCTCCCTAAGCTCTTTCCCTACGTTAATCAGATACTAAGGCTACTCTTGTGTTTTTCAACTTGTGCTAATGGCTATTTGTAGACGGCAAAATATGGGGACGACAACTCCAGCAGCAGTTGTTATGCTTCATGCTCTATCTTCATGCTCTTTCGTTTTTCCTTTCCTACATTCCTTCTTCCATAAGATGCCTTAGTTCTACTGTCACTCATCTGGATATTGATCCCAGACAGGTTTCTTGCTTCATGCAGCTTAGGTTTCCCAACCTATTCCTCTCTTATTATCCTAACTTCTGTGCTCCTCTGGACCCCATGGCTGAGGCAAGGCCAGGCTAGAGAAGCTAATGAAGAATGGATCTCTGGCCTTGAGCATGGAGTAAGAGGGTGAGAATCTGTAAAGTAAGAAAAGGATATGACCTCTCAGCAAGGATTGTCCAACAAAGCTCTGGGCATGTCTTCCTGGAGTTGTACATCCACAAAACTTCTCAAATCTTTTCCCAGAAGGGAAGTTGCAGTTTCATATACCTTTCTCTACTAGGTATATGCCAGGGCAAGGATTCTAAAGGATGAGATGAGTAAGCAGAGGATCTTTATACTAAGCAGCCTATAATCTAAAGTTAAGGGTCTGTGAAAGATAAAGAAACAATAAAGGATAGAGGTAGTAGAGCTACAGAGACAAAATTCCTCAATGGAAAAATGGGGCAACACACTCTTCATAGGAAATCTGACATTCTCCTAGGCACTTGGGCAAATGTGAGAGTCCCCACTGTCTGAGAAATACTCAAGAGAGATAGCAGAAGGAAAGAGAATAATTTTGGGTGGCTGGCACTAAGAGCACTGAGCTTTGCGACTCCTTCTCCAGGCTCAGGAACTACACTCTTCCTTTTCTATAGGGATAACGGCAGTTCAGAGGCCAGAAGACTTGAGGCTCCACAGCATCATGTGGCAGGTTAGGAAATATTGGGAGGGAGCTTTCTTGACGGACAGGCAGTAGAGGCAGCTGGCATTAAGACCAGAGGAACTGGGGGAAGCATTTAAATAGTGGAATGGATGTAAAAGTTTACAGTACCTGGCATAGTGCAGGAGGCAAACTCCTCGGGGTGAAGGAAGATATATAACAGAGGAGTCCAGTACAGTGTCGCTGAAGCGATCACCCCAGATATACACTTTGGCCCTCATCCAAGTGCACCCAGTTAAGTAAATGCTTCTGTTCTTGAGATTGAACAGATAGAATTGCGTTTCCTTCTTGAGCCTTCCCTTTGTCAAAGTTGAGGGAAACACCATAATCACTCCTGAAAGGGACCCATCCCAGGGCCCCTGCAGGATGTTTCAGGTTTACCTTAATCTGTTTAGACAAGAGGGCCCAGCAGGGTGGAGGAAGATCTAAGCCTAGGGATGGATGCGGAAGACGCTGTTTATCATAATACACTCACTACCACCATGTTTAGAGGCACCAGTCTGTCTCAACCCTCTTCTCCACCTTTCCATACCCTCTCCACACCCCCTTCATCCTCTCGGCCCTTTCAAATGTCAAAATGTATACCCCTCCTACTGAGACTATTTACTTACACAGAAATAAAAGCCCAGGGGAGCCCCAAGTACTTACTGCGCTCTTGTAGTTGATGCAAGATGCCACCTGTTGCAGCTCTTCTGACCACTCTACAGCTGCTGCCCCTGGTGCTCCCAGGAAGAGTCTCGGGTACAGGCAGAGGGTGGAGGGATCACAGTAGCAGGTGGAGATAGTTTTGTGCTTTGGGCTGGCTTCCTTCACCACTCTGATTCTGTTCAAGAACCTCCAGGTTTTGGGAGAGAGTGAGGGTAGACAGAAACAGGGAGGAAGAAAAGAAAGATGGGATACCCTGCATGTTCTGATTTTCCCTTTGCTTGTATGTATGGGTACAGGGGGAGCGAGGAAAGACAAAGGTGAAGGCAATAGAGGAAGGAACTCTGGGCTGTATTCCCTGCTCAGTTATGAGGCCCTGTTTTCTGCAAAAATCTGCCACCTTCTTCCTGTGCTCAGGGTGTAGGAGCTCATGGTGGCTATAAAAGGCTATGCAATCTTTATTTTATTATCCTTCAAAAGCTAAACTATTGGGCCGGAGTTGCAAGCTGAAGGCATAACCAGATTAAGCTATGATGCCAAAGCCAGAAAAGCTATGAGTGAGACATCTCAGAGAAGGACAGGGGCCACAGACATTTTTATTCAAAAAGATTTTGTAAGGAAACCTCAGTGGGTGTTGCATGCACAATAAAAAAATTGGGAAGGAGTCTTGATTGAATCTAGCGCTGGTTTATCCAGCTCCAAAATGGGACTAAGAGATGGATTTAGAGAAATATAACTAATATAAAGACTCTTACCAGAGGCAGGCCAGGCACTGCTTTAAGTACTTTACAAATATTCTATCTATCTGTCTGTCTATCTATCTATCTAGCTATCTATCATCTATCATCTCTATAACTCTATCTATAATTCTTAAAACAATAAGATAAACACCACATTTTCCCCCATTATACATATTAAGACAATGGGGCACAGAGAAATTAAGTAATTTGCCCAATGTCCCAGAGTCAGGATTAGAACTCAGGAAATATGGCTATGGGATCAGTGGGTTTGGGCTCTGAGTATGGAAGTAATATGATAGGCATATGACAGGGGAGAAGAAATCAAATTATGCATCTCTCTAGAAACTTTCCCTCTCTCTCTATCTAGCTGAGGCAAGGGAGTTGCCTCCCAGCCTTACCCTTTTGTCCTGTGCTGCATGTCCACCCCAACATAACTTGGATCTCTGCCACTTCCTTAGTTGCCAGAGCATAGGATCTAGAACAAAGACGGGACCTGGGAGAAGCTTGAAGCATTGTCACTTATTAGTCATGTAACTTAGCAAAATATTTTTAGACTCTCAGACCCTCATGTTTTTCAACTATAAAATGTGGATTACAATTCACCCTCTGTTATGTCTTGTGAATGCTAAATATCCAACCATACTGGTGCATTATGGTATTGTTACTGCTAATGTTCCTTTGATGATTTGCAACTCTCTGTCCCTGCTGTCTTCAATACAAGGTAAAGTTGTAGGAATCTGCCAGATCTCTAGAGTGGGGATACTGTAGACAACTGAGGCTTCCTAAGCCTATCCCCTAACACATCTCTGTAGACCAGCTTTGCTCTCTCCCACAGGGCCTTGAAGAAAAATCAGCTTCCAGTAGTGTGAACTGCAGCCAGATCCAGCCAGTGCATGAGGTAGGGTGAGGTAGGCCCCATCAGTAGGTTCTGGAAGGGACCTGCAGCTTCAATTCTGGGAAATCAAGAGAAACATAACTCAATCCCCTAACAGAGGGGTGCCCTAACAGACAGTCAAGAAGAAACCCCTGGGCAGAGGCAATGCTTCTCTGGCACTCCAAAGTAGGCTCAGCCTCTTCTCTTGCTTCATGTTTGTGAACAGTCCAGGGTGCTCCAACATGCTTCATTATGTTTACTGTGCCTGTGGCCATGGTTTGCAGCTGGTGAGAAATGTGTCAAGCTCTGTGGATAAAGGAGGCACATGCCATTGTATGGTTCACCTACCCAACAACCCCATCCCCTTGGAGCAGCTGGAACAGCTACAAAGTACAGCTCAGGAGCTCATTTGCAAGTATGAGCAGAAGCTGTCTAGAGTGAGTGCTTGATCTGTGGGCTGGGGCTGGGGCTGGGAGTTATTCAAGCATAGTCTCTACTGGACACAGCATGGGGATGAGTCCTGGAAGCAGAAAATGTTTGAAGGAAGTGGCACAGCCCTCATCTTTGAGATGAATCTTTAGAATGAAGGGGAAATTCTGTACTATCCTTGGGATCTCCAGTGATAGTAACAGACTATAGAGAGGCTTGTGTAGGGGGTGCCTCCCATAGTAATGGATGAATTAATGGGTATGGTTCCACTGGAAGATGCAAACAGGGCAATTTTGGCCTGGGAGGATGCAACTGAATGGGAGAAGCCACAGGTGTTGACATTTGGGGCAACTTCCTGTTCATCCCCTGCATGCTGATGTCAGTGAGTATGCACGCGCCATTGAAGGTAAAGACAATGACGTTCTGGAAATGAGTCACATGCTGAAGTCCTGGAATCCCAGTGCCCTTGCTTCTCCCTGTGAGAACCCAGGCTTCAACCTGCTGTGCCTGGAGCTGGAGGGAGCACAGGAGTTGGTGACTCAACTTAAAGCCATGGGAGGTGTTAGTGTGGCTGGGGACCTCCTCCAGCAACTTCAGAGCCAGGTATGTGGATAAGTTAAAGAATACTCCTCCCTAGGCTGAGTGCGGTGGCTCACACCTGTAATTCCAGCACTTTGGGAGGCTGAGGCAGGTGGGTCACCTGGGATCAGGAGTTCGAGACAAGCCTGGCCAACATGGTGAAACTCCGTCTCTACTAAAAATACAAAAATTAGCCAAGTGTGGTGGTGGGCACCTGTAATCCCAGCTACTTGGGAGGCTGAGGCAAGAGAATTGCTTGAACCCAGGAGATGGAGGTTGAAGTGAGCTGAGATCACGCCACTTCACTCCAGCCTGGGCAACAGAGCAAGACTCTGTCTCATCCTGTCACAGCCTCCTGTCTTCTCTAACCTCATGTATTGGACAATTTCCAACATTACTTCTTTCTGGGGAAGAAAACTCTGAGTTGAGGAATATGACAGCCAGAGTTCAGTTTTTAAGAACACTCTGCAGCCCACTTCTCGGGCGTCTCATTTCCATAGGTGACTAACGCCAGTCTCACACTCAAGCTTTTGGCTGACTCTGACCAGTGCAGCTTTGGTGCTCTCCAGCAGGAGGTGGATGTCCTTGAGAGTCAACTAAGTGAATGTGAGAGAGAAAAGGAGAAAGAACAGGCCTTTGGACACCCTGGACCACCCCTCCCCCCGGTGAGTGCACAGACTGAATTTCTCAAGGTCTTATCTCTCCAGAGACCAGGTTGGGAGTGCATGTTGGCTATGGTAAACTGAGGAGAACGAATTACAAATCTTTTTTTTTTTTTTTGAGATGGAGTCTTGCTCTGTCGCCCAGGCTGGAATGCAATGGTGCAATCTCAGCTCACTGCAACCTCTGCTTCCTGGGTTCAAGTGATTCTCCCACCTCAGGCTCCCAGGTATCTGGGATTACAGGTGCATACCACGATGCCCTGCTAAGTTTTTTTATTTTTAGTAGAGACAGAGTTTTGCGATGTTGGCCAGGCTGGTCTTGAACTCCTGACCTCATGTGATCTGCCCACCTTGGCCTCCCAAGGTGCTGGGATTACAGGTGTGAGCCACCACGCCCAGCCCAAGTACAAATCTTGATAGAGAATAAATCTTTCATTTTTTTTGTTTTGTGTGTCACTGAAAAATGCAGACCAAGATTGATATATTCTCATACATGAGCATACATATACACAGACATATGAACACCCCATAATCATACATACAAAATAATCTATGTTTATGCAAAGTCAACCTGCTGATATGCTTGTATATGCACTCAGGTGCATGGATACACACTCAAACCCACACATGGTTATTATACTTTCACACTCAGCTACCTGTGGGTTGTGTGCTTTAAACTTGGCTCATATATTGCCTGCTTTTTCTCCTAGCTTCTTGTGCCCATGGAGGCCTCCAGGAAGTTAGCAAACCCCTTGTGGTGCAGCTCACTCGGAGAGGCTTCTCATATAAGGCAGGTGCCTGGGGCCGAGACTCAGCACCCAATCCAGCCTCTTCCCTTTACTGGGTTGCTCCTCTATGTACAGATGGCAGATGAGCCCTGAGTGACTTCTGTTCTGCAATCAGATTAATTCCAAATGTCCCCTACCCATACCCAAACAGGGTTCTTTATAGCCCCACGCCGGTTTCTTCTATTTTAAGTATGCCCCAAAGCAAACCTAGCCTAGGCCTGACAGGTCACCTCCTAACGCTCTTCTCATGAGACAAGCATGACCTAGACTGCCCTGAGTTTCCTTCACAAATCCACTGCCTACAAATTTTAATCCCATAGTAACTCAAAGACGGTTCTACTTCTACTCTGATTCTATGTAAAGAACAAACTCTTCTACACCTGGGCCTCAAAATTCTAACTTCCTGCTTAGAAGTTCAGAGCATGTCTCTGGCCAAGCTTGAGACTTGGAATTAAGCCAATCTGTGTTTGAAACTCTATACTGCCATTTAAGCTAAGGGACCTTGGGAAAATCAATTAACATCTCAGAACCTTTCTTAGCCATATGTAAAATGAGGATAATTATACATATATGAGAAGATCAAATAAGATTACATAGAAAAGTATGTAAAACATAGGTGCTGATATGTATTTATTAGACGAAAGAATGGCTAAAGGAGTCAATAAATAGATGAATAAGACCTTCAATACATTGTCAACCTTGCTAGGGAGGTAGGCCCAACACACAGAATGTTAAAAGTCAGTGTGTGTGAAAATGTGATATAGACCTGTTGCGAGAGAGAGACATGAATCTAGGTTGAACCAGTCATTGAAGAGCTCCAGTTGAAGCTCAACTCAGAAAGATCAGTGTTACTGAAAATTAGTATTACTGAAAATAATATTCCCCACATTCTATGCTTATATAAAATGTATTGTATAGGCCACAATTTGTAGCATATAACTCATATATGCTACACTTTGTAGCATATAACTCATATGTGCTATACTTTGTAGCCTATAAAATACATTTACATGCCTTGGAACCCTCTCAAAATCTATGGGTAATCAGGACTTACAGAACAATGTTAAGAGATAAGATTACTCATAACTCAGAGATAATTTAAGGAACTTTCCAATGTGACCTCATGAGAACAAATCTCCCTGAATCCAGCTCCAGAAATATGTCCTGTTACAGGACCCTTGCATCTTGAGGACAGGTGGAAGGCAGTGGAGAGTAGATACAGTAGAATCTCCATAAGGAAGAAAAAATAATAGCTACCATTTTTTGATTGCTTATTGAAACAAATGCTGTACTAATTGTTTTCTTTGCTTTATTTTGGACAGTCCTAACAGTCAATAAAGTAGCTTGTTACTTTTGTTTACAGTTTTTACTTATAAGCTGTGTGACCTTGAGCAAATGACTCAACCTTTCTAAGACTTAGTCTCTTCATCTGTAAGGATAAAACCTACCTTACAGTGCTGTTATTATAATTAAATAAGATTATGCATATATAGTGTCTAATAGGCACTGTAGCTATTGGTGTTTTATTATTACTGTTACTTTTAAAAATAATTGTTTAGTTTGTCATGGTTGAGTAAGTGAAAGATGAACTAAAGTCAATTGTTTGATAGCAAAGCCCCTGCTCTTAATTAGCAAACTGATCTGCCCATTTTTGTAGCTCTTTGTTACCTTAGTTATGGCTGTCACCCAATAATTCTGAATGCAGGGACTTGGCCTAGGTACTTTGACTACTATCGGCTGTACAAATCCTATAATGACCTCGCACTGCTGAAAAACTATGAAGAGAGGAAGATGGGCTATGGTGATGGCAGTGGAAACGTTGTGTACAAGAACTTTATGTACTTTAACTACTGTAGCACAAGTGACATGGCCAAAATGGACCTTTCCTCCAACACACTGGTGCTGTGGCGTCTGCCGCCTGGTGCCACCTATAACAACCGCTTTTCCTATGCTGGTGTGCCCTGGAAGGACTTAGATTTTGCTGGTGATGAGAAGGGGCTGTGGGTTCTCTATGCCACTGAGGAGAGCAAGGGCAACCTGGTTGTGAGTCGTCTCAACACTAGCACCCTAGAAGTGGAGAAAACCTGGCGTACCAGCCAGTACAAGCCAGCCCTGTCAGGGGCCTTCATGGCCTGTGGGGTGCTCTATGCCTTACACTCACTGAACGCCCACCAAGAGGAGATCTTCTATGCTTTTGACACCACCACCGGGCTGGAGCGCCGCCTCAGCATCCTGTTGGACAAGATGCTGGAAAAGCTGCAGGGCATCAACTACTGCCCCTCAGACCACAAGCTGTACGTCTTCAACGATGGTTACCTGATAAATTATGACCTCACCTTCCTGACAATGAAGACCAGGCTACCAAGACCACCCACCAGGAGGCCCTCTGGGGCTCATGCTCCACCAAAACCTGTCAAACCTAACAAGGCTTCCAGACCCTGAGACCCAGGGCTAGGCAGAGCATTGGTAGAAGTGTGCCCTCTTCCTTACCTCCAGGAGGCCCACATCCCGAAGTGGCCATTGGTCCTAATGATTGGAAGACTGATTATATCTAGTGAGTTCTTTATGTAATTAATATCTCAATCAGTACATTAAGGTTCCCTTTAATAATGGTCTAGGTGGATTTGATAGGGAAAAAATAAAATATTAGCTAAGAAAATGGTACCCTCTCTTTCTGATGCTTTGGCATCTCATATTCCTTTTTTCATAAATCCAGCTCCCGGAACTCAAGAGTTCTGTGATCTAGAACTGTCAGTCTCAGGTTGGGAACATCTGATTCCAGTGCAGAAGCTGCAGGGCAGCTGGTCATTAGAGTAGGATATGAAAGTTCCCTTTCTTATCTCCACCTTCCTGTGAGGTCCCTGGGGAGAAAAGGGGCAAGATCTTGGTCTGGTAATCAATTTTTCATTGTCCTGGATCGATCTCACTTTTGAGTGCAATTGCAAGAGAATAGGCCTGAGTCTTGCTGTAGTAAGTTAGCAACTGGCCTTATAGCATGATGAGGATCTGACATGGATGGTGCTGGGGGTCTAGATATTCTCAATAAAGAATCATTGGTTTGATAGCAGAAGGTCTCCTGGCCAACGGCCTATCATCCCTTTGCTTGTCTTCAACACACTGGAAACATATGGGCTCGAGCTTTTTGCTTGTTCCTTAGCTATCTGTGTGGTGCTCCTCCCTCTCCAGGCAGGTGGATGGAATATATAAAATCCAGACCCTGAAGTCTTCCTAGTAACACAGAATATGCATACAATTTCATATATACATTCGATAAGACATGTACACTCTCACTCATATAAATAATTATTTCCATCTGCATCTAAATAAAAACCAAACACAATTCTCCAAATTTACATGGGACCAAGAATCCAGCTTTTTAGTTGCCTGTATTTGTCCCCTTAAGAATTTTACTACTAACCACCTCCTCTCCCACCTCTTGATTTACAGACGACATTCCCCCTTAATGCTTTGACATAAAGGTGGGCACACAAGAGTGGGTTAGGACATTGAAACAAATCATTCTAAAACTTCTGTTATATTGACATGTAGAAGAGACCAAGTGATATGTGAATAAAAGGCATATTATAAAAAAGAGCTAATTCACATTTAGTTTGGCATGTGCCTATGAAGAGCCTTCCTGGTTAGCCCTACTCCTGCTCCCTAGGACAGAGGAAAATTTTCCCCACCACATGGGAGCACAATTAAATATAGAATCCCAAAATCTAGACTCTATATAAGACCCAAATTTCCAGATCATTAAAAAAATTAATGCACTTCTTCCTATGGGAGAGACTGCATTCTTATAGGAATGTGGCTTTATCTATGGCTTCAGTAGACCCAACTTTTCATACAAGTCTAACATCCCTATAAGGAACATACACACAGCATCACACAGAAACACACATCCCACATTTAAAAATATGGTTTTTATTTACTTTTTTGTTTTCTTACTAGTTCCATCCAGAGAACTTTGTCCCTGTTTTCTGGAAAATTATTTTATTTTATTGTAGAGCCCTGGACCCCTAAATATGTCCTCCTTCCCCAGCTGGCCCAGGGTGACTGCGAGGATAGAGTTGACATCACAATATCCCTTTTCTGAGGATTCATGCCCTTGGTGGGTGGGGTAGGAGGAGGGGTAGCCCTAGGAGAAGTCATCACCACTTTGTCCACCATGGGTGAAGTATGAATCAGTAGCTATGCCAGGCCTCAGCTGGGCCACATCTGGAGAACAGGGGTGAGGGCACAACATCACAAAATATCTGGCCCCAGTCTGGTCACTCATCCCTTTTAGGGCAACAAGGAAACTATCCTGTGGCCTGAGAGCACAATACCTGAGACAAAGGCCAGCAGAAACATTTGTCTGCCCTCACGCTTTCTGCCCCAGCTTCCACCTGCTCCCCATCTGCCCACCCACTAAAGCCCATGTCGCATGCCATCTCTCGAACATCCAGGATGTCCCAGAGTGGATGTCCATCAGGTCTGCTGGCAGACAAAAATATCTCTTCAAGTGCCACTCGAGTGATAGTGAAGACTGCAGGCAACCAGAAAGACTTTATGGTAGCTGATGACATCTCGGTAAGGCAGTTCAAGGAGATGCTATTGGCTCACTTCCAATGCCAGATGGACCAACTAGTGCCGGTCTTCATGGGTTGCCTTCTCAAAGACCATGACACACTGAGCCAGAGGGGCATCATGGATGGCCACACCATCTACTTGGTCATCAAGTCCAAGCAGGGCTCCAGATCTCTAGCCCATTCCTTCCGGGACCTGCCAACGAATGATCCCTGCCACCGGGACAGAAACCCCAAAGGAAACAGCAGCAGAGTGCACCAACCAACTGGTATGAATCAAGCTCCAGTGGAACTGGCCCACTTTGTGGGGTCTGATGCACCCAAAGTGCATACCCAAAACTTGGAAGTGAGCCACCCAGAGCGCAGAGCACAGATGCTGGAGAATCCTAGCATCCAGCGGCTTCTGTCCAACATGGAGTTCATGTGGCAGTTCATTTCAGAACATCTAGACACGCAACAATTGATGCAGCAGAACCCAGAAGTTTCCCGCCTTCTTCTTGATAATTCTGAGACCCTATTGCAGACTCTGTAGCTGGCCAGGAACCTTGCTATGATCCAAGAGATAATGCAGATCCAACAACCTTCACAAAACCTTGAGTATCCACTGAACCCACAGCCATATCTGGGCTTAGAGACAATGCCAGGTGGGAATAATGCCCTGGGTCAGAACTATGCTGATATCAATGATCAAATGCTGAACAGCATGCAAGATCCTTTTGGAGGAAACCCTTTCACAGCTCTCCTGGCAGGACAAGTGCTAGAACAAGTCCAGTCTTCACCCCCACCTCCACCGCCATCACAGGAACAACAAGACCAGCTCACACAGCATCCTGCAACCCGAGTCATCTATAATAGCTCTGGTGGTTTCTCTTCAAACACCTCAGCCAATGACACCCCTAACAAGGTCAACCACACTTCCAAAGCCAACACTGCTATGATCTCCACCAAGGGCCAGAGCCATATCTGTGCCACTAGGCAGCCAGCTGGGATACCAGCCTTACCTAGCATAGAGCTTACCCAGCAGCTTCAAGAAGAATACAAGGATGCCACTGTTTCTCTAAGTAGCTCCAGACAGACATTAAAGGGTGATCTCCAGCTGTCAGATGAGCAGACCAGCTCCCAGATCACAGGAGGCATGATGCAGTTGCTTATGAACAACCCCTACCTGGCAGCTCAGATTATGTTGTTCACAAGTATGCCCCAGCTGAGTGAAGAGTGGAGGCAGCAGCTGCCCACATTCCTGCAGCAGACACAGATTTCTGATCTGCTTAGTGCTTAGGCAACCCTAAAGCATTCCAAGCAATATTGCAGATTGAGCAGGCCCTCCAGCTGCTGGCCACAGAGGCTCCTGTTCTTCTGCCTTGGGTTGCACCCTACCTATGGGGCCTGGGTTGGCTTCCTGCCCCCAGCTGCAGCTATCCTGACACAGTGCCCTGTTCCTGGAATGTTTCAGATACAGCTGAGCCCAAGGGACCTGAGTGCTGCCACAAGCCTGGAACAGTCCTGCAGAGGCTACAATCCCCGGATGGGGACCCTTCCCACCCTCTGCAAGCTCCTGAGATTCGTTTTAGCAAACAGATGGATTCTCTCCAGGCCATGGGATTTGGGAACCACCATGCCAGTCTACAGGCACTCATTGCTACTGAAGGGGACACCAATGCTGCTATCCGCAAGCTCAAGAGATCCCAGAGATTCTAACCACCATGCCTACTTGTTTGCTTGCTACCTGCCTGCTGACCCACCTGACCATCTCATTTGCCTTTTGCACCTTTCCTGATGCTTCCAGCCAGGAGAAGTCCTGGAATAAGAGTTATCAACCAATGTGTCTTGTACTGAATAATAGATCATTGGCCATGGCTGAAACATCTGTCAATAAAATGGCTACACTCACTTGCTGCGATCTGAGGTTTGGCTTTACCTCTTTTGCAAAAAAAAAAAAAGAAAAAACTAGCTGTGTGAGATTTTTGTCTCACCTACTATATGTACATTAACACACAAACCACATGCATATATTAATATAGAGATAAAAATAATGTTTTTATCTCTAAAACGTGAGCATTTTGAGCATGGTATATGAAACTTGAGCATGGTATATGAAACTGATTATTTTGAGCATGTCACCTTGGACAGGTGTGTGTATGTACACAAGCTCACATAGTAAGAAATTCACATATACAGGCATATAGAGTCCACATATGAGTACACACAGCCATGTGCAAACACAGATGCAAATACCTAGAGACACATAAATAGACCCATATGTAGGGAAAACAATCATAACATGCTCAAACAGAAAGGGAAACATTTTACATAGATAGGCCCAGATATTTAGTCATAAAGACTGCCTGAATTTCTCAAACCCAAATTGTTCAAGTTTGAAAGTGGAACAGGAATAATATGTGGGCCAGAGTAGGGTGAATTCACATATTAACCAAGTCCGGATGAATAGTTATCGTCATTGGAGCCTCCTGCTCGTTGATTTTGCCACCATTATAAGATGGTGATGGGCTGTCTCTACTTTCTCTTTAGCACACAGAGATGCAGCTGCTGCCATCTCCACTGTATATCCCAGTCACCACAAATCCAGCCCTCCATGGGGCACAGCACCTTCCAAGAATATCACCTCCTTCAGTATATCTTATGTTTGTAGTTTACATTTTCCATGGTTGCCAATGCCCCACCTTTTTCTCTTTCTGCCTCACCTAGAGTATCCCAGCATGGCCGGATATGCAATTATTTGTGTTTTAATGATTCCATGATTAAATAATTTAAAACACTTTTACCGTAATAATTCAATGTTGTTTTAGGCATTGAAAAAAATAGCAGTGAAAAAAACAAAGATCCTTGATTTATTGACTTTACTTTCTTTTGTGGAGATACAAGTTATGTTAAGTGGTAAGTGCTGTGAAGAAAAATGAATCAGAATAAGATATTCTACATAGGGTGATGAGGGAAGGCCTCTCTGAAAAGGTGACATTTGAGCAGAAATCAGAAGTAACTACGAGAACTGAACATGTAATTCACTGGGAGAAGGAAGATCCAGGTGCTGTCTGAAAGTAAAAGCCCCAAGGTAGCAGTATTCCTGCTATGTTTTAAGAATAACAAGGAGGTGATGTAGCTGAAATGGACAAAAAGGAGCGGGGAATGGGGAGGAAGTCAGAGAGATTGTGAAAAGTTTTATAGGTCTGGCGAAAACTTTGGATTTTACTGTGAATGTAATAGTCACTGGTGAGTTTTGAGCAAAGAAATCAAGTAATTCAATTTATCAGTCTGGCTTCAGAGTGGAGAATGGACTGTGGTAGAGGAAAACCAGGGAAGCAGGGAAACCAGTTAGGAGGCTTTTATGATAGAGCAGTTGAGAAACAGTAGTTTCTTGCACTAGGGTGGGAGCAGGGGAGGTGTTGAGAAGTAGATTCTGGACTCTAAAGGGGACCCATCCACAGAGATTTGTGTGCTCAACAGACCACCCCTTCTGAGCCCCAACATGGCCATCAGTAAGAGTGAAGGGCGGGCCTACAAACTTCCAAGTGTTTCTAGAAAGCTCACTGCCAAAGACCCCTACTTCATGTCTACACCCACCAAAAAGATAAGTCTCAATAAATAAATTACAGTGAAAATGGATTTTTTTACCTCCCCATTTAATATGATTAAGCTTCATACCCTCTTTGCTACAGCTTGCCTAAAAAGCTCAGGCTATCCAGGTCATCTTTTTTATTTTCATCACAATATGCTCTGAAAATTCCTCACTTGACTCATTTTTCTACTCGTCACCAGTTTTCCAGCCTCTTCATCCTACCATTTAGAAGTCATAATTTAGCAATAGAAAAACCCACATATCTACAACCTTCTTTCTAAAGATGACTACACCTTTTTGCTATAATGGAGATCTGAATGTCTAGTGAAGACACTGCTTCTCCAGCAGTGGCTACATCTGTGTTTCCCTTGGACTTGGAAGTGGATAGATGTCATTCTTGCACCATCTTGCTGCTTCTCAGCCCAGTTTTCTGGCTCCAAGATTATTTCATGAGGCATGAAGATAATAATTGTGGCATAATACTTGCCTAGTTAACTTATCATGGTGATACTCAACTCTTCACCTAGTCTCTGTTTAGGCAAAAAACGGCATACAGCTGTGCTGACTAGTTTCATTTAAACTTATTACCAAAAGATTTAATTACCGTCTTAGTAATCCTAACTGCATTTTCCCAGTCCAGTGATTCTCACCAGAATCTGCACCAGGATCACCTGGAGGGTGTGTTAAAACACAGATTTCTGCCCGACATTCCAAGGGTGTTAGATTCAGTAGGTCTACCGTAGGGTTAAAATCTCTAACTTCTAATAAGTTTCCAGGTGATGCTAATGCTGTCAGTTTGGAGATCATACCTGGAAATCCACTATCCTAGTTAATTCACTACGTTATTGTTAGTCCAAACTGCACCATTTTGTAAACTTCCCACTATTTTGCCGACCTTGGTCAAAGTGAAACATTTCACGGGGTTTCAGGCTGTGAGAAACATCCTGCCTAACCACCTGACCACAAGGCAGACAAAGGTCCGACTAAAGTAACATCCCTATCATATCTTGCTGCGCAAAGGTCCATTGAACACCACGATGACATCCTACAGAAACAAGGACCAAACTGCCTCATCATGAGAACATCTTATCAATATCCTGCCAGGCAGCAAGCCATACTGCTCAGACCCCTCCCTCCCATACCTATAAATTACCCCAGCCTGTAAGCAGTGGTAGGCTCTGGCATTAGGCTGGTCTCACACTTCTCTAGGTTTTATGCTAGACATAAACCCTGCATTTGCTGTGTGTGTGTCTTTCTTTAACCCTTGCCTTCCTTTCAAAACCTAACACTTATTCTTTCAGATGATCAATTCATATCTTGTTTTCTCTTCTCAGATCTTCAATATCCATTTCTTATTCTAAATCTTAAAGTTGTGCTTATTTCAACAAGAAAGACAGTAATAATCAGAAGGGACTTCTACCTGTGTCTACCATGAAATCAACCAACTAGCTTACAACTGTCCCAATACACTCTGCCTCCCATTCATTCTGCTATCATGAATAAACTTCATATTCCTAAATCAAGCTCTCCACATAGGCACTTGCTCCCAGTCTCTCTAACTTATCTATTCAAGAACTTAATAGTTTTCCCTTTCTCATGCATCAATTTTTTCTACTCACTGGATTGTTTCTATCACAATATAAACATCATTACACTATTCTTAAGAAAAAAATCTAAAAAGCCTTTAACCCCACATCCCCACATAGCCGTCATCCCCTTTCTTGCATTTAAAATGCCCTAACTGGATCTACTTTTTCCCAAACCATTTGCTTTTAAACACACTCTGATTAGGCTTCCTGCCTCTACTATCCTTCCAAAGCTAGTCTCATCATGGTCTCCAATTCTTTATTTTTTCAAATCCAGTGGCCAATTCTCAATCCTCATCCTCCTGACCTAGCAGCATCATTTCACATGATTGGTTACTCTCTCCTTTTTGAAACTCTTCTTCCTTTGGCCTTTCTCTTTTCTCTCTCTTTTTTCTACCTTACTCTTTTATTTTTTCTCAGTTTCCTTTGCCAAATTCTTCTGATCTTCCAGATTTCTAAATGTTATAGAGCCACAAAACTCAGATTTTAAAATCTCTATCATTTTGCCTGTATGCACTAACTAGCTAATCTAAACCAGTCCATGATGTTAAGTACCCTTTGAATGCCAATAAACTCTGGACTTATAATATTAAACTACAATACTACATCTCCATTTGTATGTAAAATAGACATCTCAAATGTATGTAAAACCGTTTAACAACCTGCTAATTTAGACAAAGTGCTTATTCCCAATCTTTGTCTTAGTAAATATTCAATCCTTTGAGTTCCTTTGGGGATAACAATTTCTTTTAAAGTAAAAAAAAAGTTATCTCATGCTTGACTCCTCCCTTATACCCCAAATCCTATCCATCAGTGAATCAATACTTTGAAAATACGTAAAGAATTCATGGTTAATGTTGAATAAGACAGAAAACTGGGACATAGGATACCAGGAAGAAGCCCCTGGACCAGGAAGTAGCTGAATGTGGGTCTGAATGGAGACAGAGAGGACTGAGAGATGTTTTATAACATTCCAATCCCAGTCTGAGCCTCCACAGAAGTCTCCACAGGAAGGCACTTGAGGTGGAGGAAGTAGAAGTGGTAAAAGATGGGAGAGCAAGAGTTCCCAGGGATCCAGAGCTCCTTAGAGAAGTCTCAAGAATCTTCTGTGTGAGGCTGTGATGTCAGCACTGAGGTCACAGAAGGGACCTGACAGTGCGGGTTCTGGCCCAGAAGGCCTCAGGGGTGGCTGTGTAGCAAGATGAGGGAGGTTTGGAGCCCTGCATAAAGAGAAGGACGGGACCACAGCTGACTGGTATGTACACCCCAGCTGGGCCCTTCCTTCTACCTTTGTCCCTGTATTCATCAACTACAGACCTCTTTCCCAGGGCCCTGCATTTCCCTCCCCTGATTCCAACATATCTCAATCCCGCAATCTTCCTAAAGCATCCTGCCCCAGAAACCTCATGGCCCCTTTCATGTAGACCCTGCAGCTTTCCCTATCCTGATATTCAAGCCCCTTTTCATACTCACCCTTCCTACTTTTGCCATTGCCTGAAAGGATGATCTTGGTCTCCCATCCCCGTGCCCCTAGCTGTGTCCCCACAGATCTGGGCCTCCTGCTGCCACCATGGCCAAAGGTGGAGAAGCCCTGCCACAGGGCAGCCCAGCACCAGTCCAGGATCCCCACCTCATCAAGGTGACAGTGAAGACGCCCAAAGACAAGGAGGATTTCTCAGTTACAGATACATGCACCATCCAGCAGCTGAAGGAAGAGATATCTCAGCGCTTTAAGGCCCACCCCGATCAGCTTGTTCTAATCTTTGCTGGCAAAATCCTCAAGGATCCTGACTCACTGGCACAGTGTGGAGTGCGAGATGGCCTCACTGTCCACCTGGTCATCAAGATGCAGCGCCGTGCCATGGGCAATGAGTGCCCAGCTGCCTCTGTCCCTACCCAGGGCCCAAGTCCTGGATCACTCCCTCAGCCAAGCTCCATTTACCCAGCAGATGGGCCCCCTGCCTTTAGCTTAGGTCTCCTCAGAGGCCTCAGTAGGCTGGGCTTGGCCTATCGTGGCTTCCCTGACCAGCCAAGCTCCCTAATGCGGCAGCATGTGTCTGTGCCTGAGTTTGTGACTCAGCTCATTGATGACCCCTTCATCCAGGGTCTGCTGTCCAACACAGGCCTAGTACGCCAGCTGGTTCTTGACAACCCCCATATGCAGCAGCTGATCCAGCACAACCCTGAGATTGGGCATATTCTTAACAACCCAGAAATTATGCGGCAGACACTGGAGTTTTTACGTAACCCTGCCATGATGCAGGAGATGATACGTAGCCAGGACCGGGTGCTCAGTAACTTGGAGAGCATTCCTGGTGGCTACAATGTGCTTCGCACTATGTACACAGATATTATGGACCCAATGCTTAACGCAGTCCAGGAGCAGTTTGGTGGCAATCCCTTTGCCACTGCCACTACTGATAATGCCACCACCACCACCAGCCAACCTTCAAGGATGGAGAATTGTGACCCTCTCCCCAACCCCTGGACTTCTACACATGGAGGCTCAGGTAGCAGGCAAGGAAGGCAGGATGGGGATCAGGATGCACCTGACATTAGAAACAGGTTTCCAAACTTTCTGGGTATTATAAGGCTCTATGACTATCTCCAGCAATTACACGAGAACCCCCAGTCCCTAGGAACTTATCTACAGGGGACTGCATCTGCCCTCAGCCAAAGCCAGGAACCACCACCATCAGTAAACAGAGTTCCCCCATCATCACCCTCATCTCAGGAGCCTGGGTCAGGCCAGCCTCTCCCCAAGGAGTCAGTAGCAATCAAAGGAAGGTCCTCCTGCCCAGCTTTCCTGAGATACCCCACAGAGAACAGTACTGGACAAGGTGGAGACCAAGATGGTGCAGGGAAAAGCTCTACTGGACATAGCACAAACTTGCCTGATCTTGTCTCGGGGCTGGGAGATTCTGCCAACAGGGTTCCATTTGCTCCCTTATCTTTTTCCCCCATGGCAGCCATTCCTGGAATCCCTGAGCCTCCCTGGCTGCCATCCCCAGCTTATCCAAGATCTCTGAGGCCAGATGGCATGAATCCAGCTCCACAGTTACAGGATGAGATACAACCACAGCTGCCACTGCTGATGCACCTTCAGGCAGCCATGGCAAACCCCCGTGCCCTGCAAGCCCTGCGGCAGATTGAGCAGGGTCTACAGGTCCTAGCTACTGAAGCACCTCGCCTCCTACTCTGGTTCATGCCTTGCCTAGCAGGGACGGGTAGTGTGGCAGGAGGTATGGAGTCTAGAGAAGATCCCCATCTGTCTGAGGATCCTCTCCCAAATCCACCTCCTGAGGTGTTCCCAGCACTGGACTCTGCAGAGCCGGGCTTCCATTCCCCTCCCTTTCTCCATATGCTGCAAGATTTAGTTAGTACAAATCCCCAGCAGCTGCAGCCTGAGGCTCACTTTCAGGTGCAGCTGGAGCAACTGCGGTCCATGGGCTTTCTCAATCGTGAAGCCAATCTTCAGGCCCTCATTGCTACGGGGGGCGACGTGGATGCTGCTGTGGAGAAGCTGAGACAGTCATAGGAGCCTTAGTCATTCAGACCATACGTTTTCCTCTGTGCCTTTTTCCCATATCCTATTTCCCTAGCTCTCCCATTTTTGAATACAGCTGCATTATAAACCAAATTTACTACGATGCCCTTTGCTGTGGAGGCAATGTTGTTCCAGAGTCAACGAGGAAGACTAATGGCCAAAACATAGTGGAGGTGCTGTGTGTGAGTCAACCACTTGTACCACTATACCACTGGGGGGCCCCAGTCTAAGCTCTGCTTATGCCTATCTTGAGATGCAATTACACGCAATTTCCAATGTGAACTCTTGCCTGAGTCTCATTCATTTGGGCTATGAGAAAAAGGATGGATATGGGAGAAGAAGTAGTGATAAGGGCTGTCTCTACGTGGATGGAAGGACTTGGAGGGAAACTAAAAGATCTGAAGTTAGAAGACTCACAGGTATCAAGAACAGAGGAGGAAATGTTGCTGCAACCTTTTGAAGGTCGAGGCCTGCAACTTTCCCAGTGTTCTTTCAGCGTTTCTTCAGATTTTGTGTCCTGTAGTAGCTGCTACCAGGTGCTCTGGTTTTCCGAGCTCCCTACCACTAGCCTGACTTAAAAGTGGGTATAGTTTCTTATTTTTATCTCGCCTGAAGACTATCCCCCAAGCAGCTTTCACTTCCAGGATTTGATGCTGATCTCTAAGCAGATAGAGATAGAGCAGCAAAGGAGTCGGGGTGACTTCTCAGATTCCTGAATCTTACCGACTTTATACAGTCCCTTGTAGCCAGATCCAGAGAGTTAATTTTTTGCAACTTCAAGCTCAAAACTGAAGACATACTTTGTGTATGGCATTTTGCTAGCTATTAGGAATTCAATATGAGCAAAAGAGTTTTACTCACTGCCCTGCCTCAATGAATTTATGATCTTATAGCAAGAATTGTGCAAATTGTGACTATATAATTCACATTATATATAATTACAAACTATGAGAAATGGTGTAAAGAAAAAGATGAGGAGCTGTGAAATAGCATGAACAGGGTCTTGATCTAGTCTGGGGAGACAGGAAAGGCTTCTGTGAGTGTGTACTGCAAACTAGAATCCAAAAAGTGGTAAGAATTAAGTAGGTAAAGCTTTCAAGGAGGAGGGAAGAGCTTTCCTGCAGAAGAGCTATTATGTACAAAGGCACTGAGGTAGGAGGTGCATAACACATAGAAGATGCCCTTGGGATCTCAGACTAGATCCTTGTTTGCATTCAAGGATGCCTTCCATTAACCATGTACTTCTAGGGTAAAAGTGTTACAATTCATAAATCAAGCCAGTAAATAATGCTTTCCAGTCCATATGCACACAAATGTGTCAGGTAAACCCACTGTAGAGAAACGCACAAACACACAATACACATCCACTTAAATATGTCTTCACATGGGTATATTCTATGTACACATGTACAAGCATACATACAAAACACAGTCTGTTAAATCAGAGTTTCATCGCAAAATGGAAGTGTAAACCTAAGAAACATTCACAGTATTTTCCTATCAAGGAAGTAAAGAGGTCTTGATGGGGGATACCTAAAAGTGGCTGTGGTGTGTGTTTAGATGTCAGAGACTCAGTACTGGGAGAGAGGGAACCTCTACTTGGAGCTCAGGATATTTTGATCAGCCTGTGTAACTTAGAGCTGCTAGCACACGGTTTAAAGGAGATAAAAGCAGCCTTTGGGAAAACATTTATTCTAGCGATTTAGGTTTCAATGTTTAGGTGGAGCACAAGGTTCCTGATATGATTTGTCTCTGTGGCCCCACCCAAATCTCATCTTGTAGCTCCCATAATTCCCACCTGTTGTGGGAGGGACCTGGTGTGAGATGATTGAATCAGGGGGGTGGGTCTTTCCCATGCTGTTCTCGTGACAGTGAATGGGTCTCGCGAGATCTGATGGTTTTAAAAACCGGAGTTGCTCTACACAAGCTCTCTTTTTGCCTGCTGCCATTTCGGTAGGATGTGACTTGCTTCTCCTGGCCATGGTTGTGAGGCCTCCCCGGCTATGTGGAACTGTAAGTCCGGTAAACCTCTTTCTTTTATAAATTGCCCAGTCTCGGGTATATCTTCATTAGCAGCGTGAAAACGGGCAAATACAGCTTCAATTTCCCCTCACTCCACTCCCCATTAGGGGATAGTTTTTGTCCAGATTAAAGAAAAACCTATTGTTTATGGTGGTGCTGGGGGAAATGAAGAGGAAAGTCTTGCCTCTCCATTTTCTTCAGTTCATGAGGTGAGTTCTCTGGGTCTGCCTCTGACTGGGGAAGATATACATTGAACCCCAAATTTCCATCCTTGGAAGTCCAGATAGGTCTGAGGGAAAAAACAAAAAACCTAATAGCAATGTTACTGCATTTATCTGCCTTCCATTTGAGCCAAAGAAAGCCTGAGGGTCATGTGAAGTGAAGCCCTGTTAATTGGAAGGCCAGGTGGGTCTGAGGAAAAAAGAAAAAACAAAACAAAGAAACACCTAATGGGAAGAAATGTTACTGTTTTTATCTGCCTTTCATCTGGGCCAAAGAAAGCCTGAGGCTCATTTGAAGTGAAGCCCTGCTCATCAGGGAAGACACCAGGTGAATTGGGTCTAAAAGTCTTAGCTAGGGAGAAGAGTGTTCATTCAGTGGATAATTCTCTTGCCATAACCTCTTAGAGCTCTTCACAATTGACTGGGTGCTTGGAATCCTTGCTCTAGCTTCATTAAAGAGTAAACTCATCAGCCTCATGCCTGGCTCCAAGGTGGTGAATCCAGGAGGAGGAGGCTTCTGGGGCAGGGAGGGTCACTGTCTTCTACCTAGCAGCTAAGGTAGGGCCTGGTACGTGGAAAGTGTGCAATCAATGATTGAAGGAGTGTTAAACAGTGAGTGACTAAGTTAGCAAACAAATGAGAAAGTGATTGGGGACACTGGATAGATACAAATCAAATTTAAGATGTCACAGGACCAAAGCTTGTGCTTGGGAAAATAAAGGCTATGAGAATTTTAGAGGGAGGAGGTCCCTGTAGGCTGATGTTGCTGAAAGAGCAGGCCTCCTAGGACTTCCCGTCTGCTGTCCCGGTTCTTACACTCTATCAGCCATGGCCCAAGATCAAATCTGAGTTGTGGAAGGACATGACAAGGGGGTTATACAGGTGGCGAAGAGAAGATAGAGTCACAGAGTTTTGGTCATTCTGGGCCTACTGCCTGGCCCTTTCCAAAGAAATTGTACTCTTTCTTCAGACCAAGAGATTTGCTAGAAAGCAGAAAAACAAGCCGTGTTAAAGTCTGCAGTACTGAGAGCTGATTTGGATAACAATTAGCCAGGAAAGTAGACAGCAGTTAAGGAGAAAGGTATCCAAACCATAAAAAGTGCTTTTAAGCATCAATGTTATTTTTTTTTTCTTTAAAAAAACAAAACAAAACTAATATCTTCATCATAAACACATGCCCATTTTTTTTTCTATATGTTTTAGGGCTTCATTACTTGTATTTATTTAATATTAATAATAGCTAACACTTATTGAGGCTTTACTATATGTCAGGCTCTGTTCCAAGCTTTTACCATCGGATTCCACACAATAGTCCTTTAGCGCAGATATTAGTAGTATCCCTAGTTTATGGATGAGGGCAGCTGAGGCAAATGAAGAGGGGAAGTACATCACTTAAAGCTATAAAGCACTTCATATTACAGCCAGGATTAGACAGTCTAATTCCAGAGCCCATACTCTTAATCACTGCAATAAATCAAGTTAATTTAATTTATGCTTTAATCCTTACCCCTCAAAAAGTAGAGCAGGGCAGAATTTGTGATATTGAAATTTTTACCCCCCTGAGTCCTGCGAGTATCTACACTAGACTGAAATGTCGTCATTACCATAGCCTACATATGCATAGATGTTTTTGTTTCTTTGCTTTTTATTTTATCTAATACTACACTTCCTCAATTATTTTAACTTTGAAATATTTAATGACAAAAAGAATAATGCCTGACATTGCAAAATACCATTGGCTAATTTTGTCTGTTTTTCCAAGTACACTTTATAGCAGATGTCAAATTTCAGAAAAGGCCAAATGAGATTTTGATTGGCTTTCTATTATAAATTGGAACATGTTGAGGAATTTGCAATAGGCAGTCTTTCCTTTTAAAATAGGGAATATTTCTATTTAAACTTTATTTCTTTGTAAAAAAAGGTGTAGTTTCTTCAATTAAGTTTTACACATTTGGGTTTATTTACACATGACATTTTTTGATTGTTATTTTGAATGACAATTTTTTCATTATATTTTCTGGGTGAATTAGACTGTGATGAAACTGTGCTATTACCAGTTACTGTATTATTACTTCAGATCTTTGTTAATAGATGCTCATGCAATCGAGTGTATGCATCTTTGATAAACAGTTGCAAAGCCTCTACTCTTCTAATAATTTGTATGTATGTAAGTTGTACATAAGATGGGTAAAATAAGAATATAGAAAAATTCACTACACAGATAGCACTACCAATACTATGATGTTTGTACTTTTATATATTTTAATACAACTATGATTGTACTGTACATAGTTTCATAACCTACCTTTTTAACTTGGTAATATATCATGAATTTTTCCAAGTTATTACCCTTTGACACTCACAGTTCAATAAATATTTCCTGCACATATTCTATGTAAGAAATGATGTTTGGTGCTAGGAATACAATGGCGAACAAGATTAGATATGTTTCCTACCCTAAGGAGTTTAAAATATAGTGGCAACGACATATTTCAGTTAACTCTTAAAGAGATCTCACGGAAAACTAGGCACTGTTCTATAGCCTGTGCATATATTCGTTTAATTCTTACAGAAACCCTGTAAAGTAGGCTCTATAATTACACCTATTTTTACAGGTAAGTAAACTAAGGCATAAGAAGGTAAAGTGTCTAGTCCAAGATTAGTAGCAAGTGAATGAATGGTTGAGCTGGAGTTGGAATTTGAACCAGTCTTTCTAGAGACCACATTGTCCACTCACTTCTATTACATAAATGATTATTGGTTTATAATTACAACAAATTTCATGCAGGAAATTGTTAGTGCATATGGCAGGAGGAGGGATGTATTTTTAGAACGATGGTCAGAATCTCTGTGGAGGAAGTATTTATACAGAGATTTGAAAGGTGAAAGGAAGCCAGACATTCAAAGAGCTAGGGGAAAAATGTCTCATGCAAAGGAGAAAGGATAAAAGAGAATCCTGATTTTGACTGGAGCTCGATACATTCATGGAAAAATTAAACAAGGCCAGTGGATCTGGAGTACAGAGAATGAGAGGGAGAGTGCTTCAAGGTGATGTGGGAAAGACAGGTGAGTGCAAGATCAAGAAGGCTTTGTCACCCATGTAGAGACATTCATTCTCAACTTACACAGAGAATGAATGAGAGAGTGACAAGCGGAGAAGCAGAGTCAATCTGAAGACCCCTGTAGTCATTCAAGTGAGAGATGGTACTGGCTTAGAATAGGGTTCCTGACGTGTGTATGACAAGAAGTGGACAAATGAGAACATATTTTGGAGATAGAGTTTACAAAGCTTTCTGATGAGATTAAATGTGCAAGATTAAAGAAAGGGAGAAATTCACTCACAGGTGGGAGTTGAACAATGAGAACACATGGACACAGGGTGGGGAACATCACACACTGGGCCTGTCGGGGGTTGGGGGCGCTGGGGGAGGGATAGCAGTAGAAGAAATACCTAATGTAAATGACCAGTTCATGGGTGCAGCAAACCAACATGGAGCATGTATACCTATGTAACAAACCTGCACGTTGTGCACATGTACCCTAGAACTTAAAGTATAATAATAAACAGGGAGAAATTAATAAGCAAAGAAGAAAATATCACACAATGGTAAATTCTATGCATATAATCAAAATATAGTGATAGGATAGTGAATTAGAACGTGATCTGAATAATTAAAAGGGACAATCTTGTTATAAAGTCTTAGGAAACAGCTACTGTGGCAGCTTTAAGGGTAAGTTGGGCACTTGGTGTGTTCTAGAAGGAGAAGAGAAGCCAGCGTGGTCAAGCTTCTTAGACAAGAGGAAAACTCTCAGCAAAAGGAAGTCAAGGAAACAGGCAGGAGTCCAACTATGTGAGGCTTTAGAGCTAGTCAAGGAACTTGGATTTTATCCTAAGTATAATAAGAAGGTAACTTTTGCTACTCCCATCAGGATTTTATTTGATTTATTTAAATAAACTTTTAAGACTATCGTAAGCCACATTTAGCCTGAATCTACTCAAAGGACACAGGAAACAAAGCAAAAATCACCAGTAGGGCAGAATCAGGCATTCCTCATTTGGTGGGAGTTCTTATTGTAGCCCAGGCATAGGTTAGTATAGCCACCCAGAAGTCATTTTCTCCCAGGTGTAAGGAGTCAAAATCTGTATCAGGCAAGTCAGAGAGAGGCTGCAGGTTAAGTCCTGGTGCCCCATAGTAGCTAATAGGCTTTTCAGCCCTCCATACACCTATGTTCTAGACTCTGCAAGAAATGCCTTATTATAATTTCCCCAAACTCAGGGCTGCCCAAAGTATGGAATCTCCAACAGGTATTTATGATTCATTATGACTTCTTCCCATTCAGTCAAGTTTGCCAATCAAGGGTCATTTCTATCACAGGCAATGCTGCCTAGTGTCAACCTAAAATAATGGCAGAGAGACAAGCTTCCCAAATAAATTACTTTGTTCAGGAATAAACAGGACTATAACCTGGGATATGCATGCTATGACAGATCATAGGCATATTCAGGGAGGTGGAGGCAAGGGGAAACTTTTAAAGGCAAAAAGGAGAAGTATATGAAGGTCGTTTTGAAACAAAAGTTCATTGGTCATAGGGGCTTCCCACAGGTGGTGACATGTGCACTGACCATAGTAGGAGTGGGTCTTCATAGAAGTGACATGACTACAGGGTTGTGGTTTAGTAAAGCTACTTGCAAGGCCGCAATTAGGACTATTACTGGAAAGATGTCCTCGTCGAAGTGGCTTAATTGCAAGGTGTGGTTTTGGCAGAGTCTGTTATGACAGTTCTTGTTATCAGGCAAATATACATGAGGACCCTCCTTTTATGAAGGTCCCAAACTAAATGGATCTTCTGGCTCCATTTAGTTTGATTTTGACATGAATGACTCCATTTTGGTACCGACAGTTTTCACACTAGCAATATAATTGGTATTTTACAGTTGTCTGTTTTTCAGGGAAACAGAGCCAGTAAGTTTAACTGAAAATCAGATTCTCATGCAACAGAGGAGTTTTGTTAATCCTTTTACTTATATACTTCAGATCACATAGGGCACTATGGTCTGAGATATTAGCGAGCATGGTGATTTAGAATGGTTTCAAGTAGCTTTCAGTTGGGTTTACTACTGCAAGAGCAAAGAAGCAGGGCAAAAGATATGTGAAATTAAATACACAGAAGAGTAGGTGGGCGTAGATCCTCATTGCTTCCATAATTCTCACAAAGGTGCACATAATTTGGTCACTGTGTCCTTTGCAAAATGGTCTAGCAGGTCAAAGGGCCGGGATTGTGAGCTCACTGTCTCTTACACCACTAGGCTAGGCAGGGATCACATCAGCACTCTAGAGCCTATTTGCCAAAATAAAAGGCAATTCTTTGCAGAGTAGATTACATATTCCATGTTCTCATTACTGTATTATCAGGACCACGGGAGTCCTAGTCACAGATGGGAATTTAATTAAGATAGTGAAATGAACTCATTTCCCTTGGCTGTTAAGTTGGCAGTTGGTGGTGAGGGTAAGAGTGGAAGCTGACAAGCTAGTACTTGGATCTGCAGAAGTCCAGGGAAGAGATTGTTTAGACTTGTGTCATAATAGTACTGATAGGGTGATAGATTCAGGACATATTTTTAAGGCTTGGTAGAAAGGGCTTGCTGATGGAATTAACATGGGACAGAAGGCTTTTTGACTTGTGCAGTTAAGAGGATAGTGGTCTTTAAGAAGGAGAATAACTGGAGGAAGATGCTTTTCAGAGGAATATAAAAAATACTGTTTTGACCCTGCTAGTTGAGGTCCCTGTTAGACTTCAAGTGGAGATGACAAGTTTAAGTTCTGGGCATATTCAGAGGAATATAAAAAATACTGGATTATTTGTCTAACCCAGCGATGTAGAGTTGCTGCTCCTAAGTATCTGTGGGTGTTACTGAAAGCCATGAATGGTATCATCCAGGTCTACTGTGCAGACAGAAACAAGAGTGGGGCCCAGAGCTGATCCAAATTTATAAATCCTGTTTTCATAAATTCACAGAGATAGAATTATTCACAGAAATAGGTCAAAGAGTAACCAAAGGCTTGAGCTTAACAATTTAAATGCTATTTTGAATGGCTGTACTATCATATCTCCACATTAAAACAGGATAGGGAGGCACTGGGGCCAATTTTTCATACACATCATTTAAGAAAACCTAGGTCAGAAGGTCAAGCAGTTGAACTTTGTGCCCTGTCATCCCCTAATTTCCCTGTCAACTTGAACTTCATTCTAGAAGTTCAGTCCCTGCCTTTGCAGCCTTGTACTTTCTTGGAAAGTTTTATGTTCAAATGTGTCCCATGTCGGAATAATAGCTCCCTGACCTGTGGGACAATCTATGATTAATGCATCCCAGGAGAGTACATGCCCTTCATCTGGCCTCCAGCCCTTATTGAATGGGGGTGAGATTGAAAATTTATAAAGATAGGATAAGGCCTGTGGCAAAACAGAAACTCATTTAGAGGCTTATTGGTCAGACTGGAATTTAAAGAGGAGATTTTTCAGGAGGTCATCATGTTTGTCTATTAAATCTGTTACCTGGGACCTGTCAGGAACACGAAAGTTCTATTGAATGCCTTTCCCAAGGACCCAGCATGCATGGTGTATCTTAAGAAGTAAAGGGTGTATCTTGGTTACAATTAGTAATGTCTGTAACTCTGAAGGGAATGAGGGTTTTGGCAAGGCCTTGTATTGTGACCTTGGTATATAAGGAGATATACTGAAACTAATATCGTTTTGACTTACATTTTGGGTATATTCGTGAGCAAGAGATTCTAATATGTTGATTTTTTTTTACCTTGAAGAAGACAATTTGTAGGTAATGGCCCAATAATTTATAATACATATGAAGACAGGACCATTTGTTGGCCAGGGCATCCAGTGTTAAGGTGACTGCCTTAAGATTAAGATTACGTGTGATGTTTCTTGGGTCCTGTCCTTTGTTAGGGACATCCTGGCTAATGGATGGAAAGCAGCAACATTCCACTAAGCTCTATCACCTGTCATGGTTAGCAGTGCCATTGGCATAGTCCAGGAACTACCACTGCTGTTCACTCAGTTAATCCCAAGGATCACCAAAGATAGCTAAGGGGTTTAGGGAAGGGTGACCTCCTCCAGCACCATGGCATTTGGCAAGGAACTGAGAACAGGGGAAGCTACCTCTTCTGCTGGTGGAGTATCCTATAGGGCTCAAGTTTGGTTCCATACTGTCTTAGGGAGGCCTCACTAGCTGTGCCAAGGTTGTGAAGGTTAGTTTTTAAAACCCAAAACATAATGGGCAGGTGGGAGTGGAAGACCACATGCTAAGAGTTTGTAAGAGCCCCTGTTTCCTGGAGAGTCCAGTAGGTAGCCAGTCATTAGTTGTTTCATGCCATTAATAAACGTGTCAAATGCATTTCCTTGGAAGAGGATACTATGAATGTGATGTCATACCTATGCTCCTGGAGAAAGGTGTGTATAGTTAAGAGCCTCTCTGCTAAGACTGTGTGTGATGGCAAAGCTGCTGAGAAACTCCATGGGTAGCTGGCAAAAGGTGTATTGAGTTCTTTTGAAGGTGGAGGCAAACGTGGTGAGAGATTGTTAAAATAGGAGTTTAGCCACCTATAGTTGTCTTTATATTCTGTCTTTGACTGGTAAGAGAAAAAGGAAGGGACCCAGTGTCTCTAGGCAGCAACCTTAACCACAGTTATACTCAGTCCTTCTACCCCTCAACTTGTTTTTTATTTTTAATCTCTGTTTTCTTTGAATGCTTACCTGAGGAGATCCTGGTAGTCCCAAGTGTTCTGATGGATACCCTCTCTAGAGTGTCCCAATCAACCTTAGAGAGCCTGGGGGTCTACATCACCAATAGTGGACTCAATTTTGTCTTTTAAATTATTTATTTTTTGACAATTTATTTATTTTGAGACGGAGTCTTGCTCTGTTGCCCAGGCTGGAGTGCAATGGAGTGATCTCAGCTCACTGCAACCTCTGCCTCCCAGGTGCAAGCGATTCTCCTGCCTCAGCCTCCGGAGTAGCTGGGATTACAGGCCTGCACTAATTTTTGTATTTTTAGTAGAGACGGGCTTTCACCATGTTGGTCAGGCTTTAAGGAAGAGATTATTAACATGTCAATATGTACCAGCACTTCAAAGTACTCAACGTATTTACCAGGTGAAGTGTAATTTACAATGAGCTGAGAAACATCTTCAAGTGTCTTAGGAGAAACAAGATCAAAGAGTTCCTTCTCCTCTCTTTCCTTTCCTCTCTCTCTCTTTTTTTTTTTTTAACATTGATTCACCATCTTCTGTGGATGGGATCTGTGATAACCCTTGGGGTTGGAGACCAATGAGCAATGGCTACAAGGATGCAGCAGAGAAGGTGCCACTGGTCCCAGCAGCATCGACTCTAATGAAGTGCTGTCTAGGACTGTCCTCGGGAGGAGGACCATTTGACTCTTGAAGGGAGGAGAGTGAATTATCTTCTTCTCCCAAGTGCTATTGAGAGCAGGCAGCATCACGTACGTCTACTGCAGCCTACTGGCTCCCTCACCTTTCCAGCTAGCATTCAGCAATATATACACCCATGACCCTATGACGGGGGAAACTCCACTTCTAGTGTCAGGGGATATTCCTCAAATTATAATCACTCAAAGGTGCACTGAAAAACAGCCAAGTCACATGGCCAGTTCAAAAGAGCCTCCCCCTCTTGCTGGGATCAAGTTGGAATGCAGTATCCTGGAGTGTGTTATCGGGATTGGGACAGGATCTAGACTTTAGGAAGGGGATTCTTGGCAGTATTCAGAAGAGGTAATACAAAGCCATGCAAGGCAGTACACAAGAATGTCATCGGAGTAGAAAGGCCTCCAAAACAGTACAGCCCTATCTAGTTAGGCAATTGAACCATGAGCGGTGAAAGGGCATCTCTGAGGGACATTTCACTGGAGTTTGGAATGATCCCATTTTTGTTGCCAATTCCAATTGTGTTTTAAATGAGGCGGTAAGTCCCTTTGTGGGGTCTTTAAAAATCATTACAACAAGGCATGGAAATCACACTCAGAAATGCATATGAGATAAAAATTTATTATCACAGTTTTTAGAGGGAACCGGAGGCATGCCATGCAAGGGGCCCTATGAGAAGAACTCCTAGGGAACAGTCTCCATCAAGCAGGAGAGCCAAGAGAGAATGTGAACCCATGGGCAGGTACCTCCATTGAGAGTCAACGTGGACTACACAAGCAAGAAGCATGAGGGGATTTTACTGGTACATTTGAATATCACTAGGTCACAATCAGGGAAGGCAAGAAGAGGAACTTGTGGCAGGAACCAGACTTATCACACAGGTGTACCTGGTAACTTGGTGAGGGGTGGGTTGCTCAGAGGCTGTTCATGGAGAGGTTAAGGTATCAGGAACATACGAAGTTAAAAAAAATTGCAATATGCCACCCTGCTACGCTGTATTTTGGTTACAAATTTTATGGAGAATAACTTTTCTATCTCTTCACTTTCAGCCTATGCGTGTCCTTAAAGCTAAAGTGAGTCTTTTGCAGGCGGTATATAGTTGGATCTTGTTTTATCCATTCAGTCACTCTATATGTTTTGATTGGAGAATGTAATCTATTTAATTTAAAGTGATTATTGATAGGCAAGGACTTACTATCATTATTTTGTTAATTGTTTTCTGACTGTGTTATAGCTCCTGGTTCTTCCTCTCTTCTTGTTTTCCTTTTTGATTTGATGATTTCTTTTGTAGTGATATGCATTGATCTCTTTATTTTTGTCTTCTGTGTATGTACTACAGATTTTTAGTTTGTAATTACCATAAAGCTTGCATAAAACATGAGTCTATTTTAAGCTGATAACCTAAGTTAAATTGCATACAAAAACTCCACATTTACTTACTTCTCCTCACCTACACATTTTGTGTTACTAATGTCACAATTTATAACTTAATACACTGTGTATCCCTTAGCAAATTATCATATAGATATTTTTAAAATTTGTTTTTTTAACTTTTATACTAAGATTAAAAGTGAGTTACACATTACCATTACACCATTATTCTGATGTTGACTTTATACTTACCTTTACCAGTGAGTTTCATGCTTTCATACATTTTCATGTTGCTAATTATAGTCCCGTCATTTCAACTCGAAGAACTGTTTTCAGCATTTCTTGTATGGCTGGTCTAGTGGTGATGAACTCGTTCAGTGCATCCACTCTTGAATATTTTTCTCCACTGTAGTGCTAGAACCTCTCATCTGGACTCCAGGGCTCCCACAAAGGTATTCTTGTTTATGGGTAGTTGACAAAATTGGTGTTTCTCTAGGGGGATAGCAGCTGGAAACTTCTACTTCATTATGTTGCTAATGTCCCTTCTGACAGAAGGTTTTTCTGGATACCATACTTTCTCCACTGGTATGTTTGGAGTTGTCCATATCACCTGCTGTTAAAAATGTCCCTGAACCTTTGGTCAGCCCTGACAGACCTATCTGTTCTCTGTTTCTCAATCCAGTTACCAACCTGACCACAAGATGTACCAAAGATTTTTTGTATTGAAATAATAATATTTAATAAACATCTGCTCTGTGCCAAGCATTTTGGCCTATACTTTATAGGAATAATCTCCTTAATCTTCAAAATAAATCTTTGAGAAAATATCATTTCATACATGATGAAACACAGTCTTAAAAAGGGAAAATGACTTGTTGAAGGTTATGAAGTGATGGCAGCGGGATTTAAACCAGGCTTGTTTCACTCCAGAAAGTCCAGACTCCTTTTTTATGTTCCTTAAATAGTTTATTGGCAAGTTGATTATTGTTACTTTATTTTATAACTCTAAAAGGAATATATACACGACGTAAAATATTCAGAAGATGTCAGCTCCTCCAGAAAGATAAAGTATGGTTCCTGTGCTGAATGAAGAACTCAGTGGGTAATGTGGACGGAGCTCCTGCCTTAAGAGAGACAAGTATGTAAGTGGACTGGGAAAGGCCGTCATGTGATGCTTGGGAAGGAGATATTCAGGTACTGACAATAAAGTCCACAGAGGAAGAGACAAAGAAATGGTTCACCTCAAAGTCTATGAGGGGGAAAATAATGCCTGGAACCATGAGACATGCAAAAGTGGTTCTGAATAATTGTTACCTGGAATAATGTTATTTCTTGCCACACATTAATGCATTTGCTAAAACAAAGCCAGAAACTTTAATTTGGATATCTGATCCCACTGGGGATGACCCAATGGGAATTTTCAGATGAATTGGTTTTGCTAGTAATACTTGTATGGTAGAAGTTATGCTGAGTCTGGCTGGCTGACAGCCAGCTATGAGGCTCAGTCTGTGAAGTATCCCCTGGCTGGGAAGTTCTTTCAAACTCAGAAATTACAAAGTATCAAGTCTTAATATTGGTTGTATCCTAGATATACTGGTTAAAACAAATTACAATGTAAAAATATATATGAATATATGATAAACAAGGTAATTGCAGAGGGATCTAAATGTCATGTCACTTATGTCTAACATCATCTTCTAGAGGTGTCATTCTAGGCAGCCAAATCCTAATTTTTTAGTCATTGAAAATTCTAGAATCAGAAAAGTTAAGTATATGGCAGCAGTTAATGGTTTAAACCTAAGATAGTCTGATGCATCCACCACCATAAAAATAATTGCTGCAGAGATATGACTTTACCCTAGGGCTCCTCTGGCCTGGAGTGGTCAACACAGTTCTTTGGAGACTTACTATTTTCTGCTTTTACAGTTGAAATATGTTTTCTCCTAAGTGACAAGTTTCCTTGTCAGGTATATTAATACCTTAAATCTAATAGTTGTTAAGTTTAACAGACCTAGACTCAAACTGTTACCTTCTTATGATTTCTCATGTCTCAGCTCTGATTCTCGGAGTTGAGATAATTCTTTATTTATCTGAGAGAAACTTTATAAGTTCTTGGGGAAAATAATGTCTTTTTAGAATGGTATAGATAGATTTCTCAAACTTGAGAGGGGAACATGATGATGACTTTTTAGAAAAAGGCAGATCGATTTCTCAACCTTGATATGGGGAACATGATGATGTCTCTTTAGAATCAGATAGATCGATTTCTCAAGCTTGAGGTCTCAGAAGTGCAAGCTGCCTTCAGACCCCAGTGAGATGGGGTGGACTAATTATACATATCTTCATTCTGTTCCTATATGAACAAGGACTCGAGGCCTTGGCTGGGCCATGGCCAGTGTACAGCAATTTAGTGGAAGATAGGTGACTGAAATCAATATTTCCTAAGCTAGCTCTTAGGATCAATGTCTTTTCCATTCAGCCATGTTCCTTTATCAAACTCAAATGGTAGGATTTTTCAACAGTGGATCAGACTGATGTGAAACATGTTTCCAGATAAAGACATTTATTTTGTTTCTGTTGCTATTTAAAGCAAATAACAAAGAGAGTCTGGCTGGGTGTGGTTGCTCATGCCTGTAATCTCAGCACTTTGGGAGGCCGAGGTGGGTGGATCACTTGAGGTCAGGAGTTCGAGATCAGCCTGGTCAACATGGTGAAACTCTGTCTCTACTAAAAATACAAAAATTAGCCATGTAGTGGGATGCACCTGTAATCCCAGTTACTCAGGAAGCTGAGGCAGGAGAATGGCTTGAACCTGGGAGGCAGAGGTTGCAGTAAGTCGAGATTGTGCCGCTGTACTCCCACCTGATTAACAAAGATGTAGGAACCAGAGCTCTTGGATTCCAGAGTTTGTAATCTTGGCTATATGCTACTCTGTAGTCAGAATCAATCAATTCCCTTGGAACAGGTGAACAGAAAGTGTGTCTTGTCTTGCCTTTACACAGAGAAAGGGACCAATTAAGTTCCAACTCTTTGGGAATTTAGAATCTCAGAGAGAAAAATTAAGAGAATAATCTAAATCACAATGAAGAAATTATCTATTAACATATTTATAATAAGAGCAAATTGAGTGTCTCTCTGCTGCTGAGAACCATTGTTAGCACATCACAATAAAGTCAAATAACATGGAGTGAGATGGAAGAAAGAGAAAACAGGGTGAGTTTCTTCAGAGCTCAGAGGGAAGAATTTATTTTTTGTTTTTTTGAATTCTACATATACAAGAAAATGTGTGTGTGTGAGTGTGTGTGTGTGTTTATTTTGTGAGAGAGACAGACTTGGTGGGGTGAGGTGAATTCTGGTTCTGGAGATGTGCTATGGAATTGGGGAGAACTTGGCAGGGTAGTTCTTCAGGGCCTTACCAGTGCTGAATTACTTCAAATTGAATTAAGAGAGTCTCCCTCAGCACAAACTGAAACAGCTAGACTTGGGGATAAAGGGACAAATTTACCTAATACGTCAAGATTCTGAGGTTAAGTCTTCTTTGCAATTTGGCAGTTGCACTGATTTATGTGCCAAACTGTGAACTCATTTCTCAAAGTGGTCCAGGAGAAGGACTGTTTAAGGCTCTAGCAGGATCAGGTTCATGCAGCAGTCTAAATGATTTGCACATGCTCTAGGGCTGGTGACATCTATCTATACTCAAAAGCTGAATTTCTTTTTAGTGCATAGGTAAAACCATATTTTATGCCTTTTTAGGGAAAGATGATGCTGTACACTGGGATTGGTAATCAGGGAAGTTTCACTTTGGGAAATTCTGCCTTTCTGTGTTAGTCATTTGCATTGCTTTACTTCAAACTTCAGTAACAATTGATTGAGATTGATCCATCACTATTTCAGTGGAGCCTGACTTATAAAATTTGTAAGGGCTGCCCGTGTCTTCTTATCTGGGCCTGGCTTTTGAGGCCCCCTCGAAATGTAATCACCCCCAGCTTCCTCAAGCTCTTTCAGTAATCCTCTTTGCTGTCTCCTTCCTGCACCATTGCCTGGTACCTCCTCCTCTTCCAATCTGTTCCACCCCTCTGATCATTCTCCTCTGAGCTTCTCTGGGCCAAGACATGACTGTCCCTGACCTGTGATAGCTCCTTGTGCATGAATTTACCTCCACAACTGGACTAGGAGCTCTCCATGGCCACAGCTGACACTTACCCTCTTGTCTTACCCATGAACTTGTGATACTTTTTCTTGTAATTGCTTTTCTAGGTAAAAATACTCTTCGTCGTGATTCTTGTGGATGTGACTATATCTGAACAGCCTCAGTGTAATATGAATAAACAAGAATCAAATTACTGAGTACCTACTGTGTGCCAGACACTGTGCTAGACATATATTTTCATTACCCAACACATTAGCGTAATGAAGACAGTATTTATTCATTAAATCAACTAAGACTATGATACATACCAGTATAATCTCTAACACTTTTCCCATAATATTTTGAGTGCTTATTAATTATGTGCAAGGCACAGATGAAATGCCTAGTCTGATGAAGTATTAAAATGGTTATCAATTCAAAAGCAAATAAATGAACACTGCAGATTAAGCCATGCAGCTATAAAATCTAGCATACCTTTATAAATTTAAGAATTAATAGCTGAATACTACCAACTGCCAGCAGTCAGAATTGAATGCTTGCTTTGTTCCTGAGATTATAATAAACACTTTACTAATGCTGAGGGCAGTAAAGTGGGATGCCCTAATTCTTGCAGCTAGTAGATAAGGAAGTCCATGGTCATCTGCACACAAATCTCATAATCTTCCCATAATAAAATACTGGACAGTGTATGAGATATTGTCAATAAATGCCATAACCTTAGGCTATTAGTCTCCCTGAATGACAGGCTTTTAATTTATAATGCAAGTAACAACAATCATCTCTTTGAACAGTTGGAAGGAGATGGCTGGACTTATTTATTTCAGAACTGAGATTACTAAAGCATTATTATTAAAAAAGGAACTTGGATTTGGGGCTGGCTCCCCTGAATTCTTAATAAGGGATAACCTTATAACTAAAAGGAAAGAGACCTCAAAATGGATGAGTGTGGGAGGAGTGAAAGAATATACAGTTGTATTAAGTACCAGTCATATCTCTAGCACTTTAAAAATATTATAGAATTGTTATCACAATAACCCTGTGATGTGAGGTAATGTAAAAAAAGTTTTATATAAGTTAAGTGTCTTTACTAGTAACGTTTAGAGAGGTTACATAACTTTCTCATTTTATATTCATTTATTGAGTACATGTTAGTCACTGTCTTAATTTTTCTAACTTATTTATTTCTCACTACAACATTCAAAGTTAGATGTTATTTTTATCCCCATTTAACAGTTGGCCAAACTGAGGCATAGAAACATTTCAAACATGCTCAAGGTCACAAGTAGAGGAGCCAGGATTCAAACGCAGGCACTCTGACTTTATACTTTGTGCTTTTAACCAATACATCAATATTCAAAGTGGTGGAATTCAGACTCAAATTCATTCCAAACCTTCTCTTTGTTTTTCACTTGGACTCACAGGAGAATATTCCTACCCTTAAATCCAGATGCCTCTGAAGACCAGGAATTGACTTTCTCCTTAGTAAGTCACAGACACTTTTAAGACAAGTGTGAGAATATTATCACCTTTCTGGGGTATTCAGAGTTCCCCAAGGAGCCTCAGGAAAATAGTATGTTCAGTGTGATAATTGATAGCTCTGATTCATCTGGCTATTCCTCTTCCTTCCAGAGTTTCCTGCCATGTCAAACCATTCCTTTCACATCATCACTGTGTGTCCATGTAAATGTATCTAGACAGCTATCCTACACTTTTTTTAAAATCTCCAACTTCTGCTCAGCATTCATATTGAAGTCTTCCCCAGGTGAAGCAGTTTTAGAAGTCGACTCCGAATCTCCTTGGTTCTAGCTCCATAGAGAATAGGATTGAGTACAGGAGGCACCAGCACATAGAGATTAGCCAGAAAGATGTGCACATGCTTGGGGACTTTGTGGTGACCAAAGCGGTGGGTGAGGAAGGAGAAGAAGGCAGGGATGTAGAAAACCAGGATGATGCCAATGTGGGAGCCACAGGTACTCAGAGCTTTGTGCTGGGCATCATGAGATGGAAGATGAAAGACTGCATGGAGGATAAAGCCATAGGAAATGGCAACGAGAATGGAATCCAGTCCCATGGCCAGCAGAGCCACAGTTAGCCCATAGACAATATTGACAGTGATGTTGGCACAGGCCAGTCGGGCAATGCCCATATGCTCACAGTATGTGTGTGTCATGACACGGTGACCACAGTAGGGGAGTCGCCTCAGCAAGAAGATGAAGGGGGAGACAATAGCCACATTACGGAATAACCCAACAAAGCCAATTCTGCCTATGACAGCATGGTTGAGAATGGTTGTGTACCTTAATGGGTTACAGATAGCCACATACCTATCAAAGGCCATGGCAAGTAGAATCGAGGACTCCAGAGCATAGATAGAATGGACACAAAACATCTGGGCCAGGCATCCACCAAAGGAAATCTCACCAGCATGGAGCCACAAAATGGCCAGCATCTTGGGCACAGTGGTAGAACTGAGAGCCAGGTCTGTGAGTGAGAGAAGGCAGAGGAAGAGGTACATAGGTGCATGAAGAGCATTGTCCATGGCAATGACCAGGATGAGGGCAGCATTTCCAACCAGTGCTACAAGATACATGGCACAGAAAGGGATGGCAATCCAGAAGTGGGCAGCCTCCAGCCCTGGGATCCCTGTTAAGAAGAAGGTATCTGGAAGATGGTTATCACTGAGGTTGGAATCTGACATTCTTCCTGGCAAATGAAGGGCTCTTTCTGAATAGTATTGTTATGCTTGCCCTGAAACATCAGATATTTGGTTGATTTATGCAAAACAAAGATCTTTCTGTGAAATAATCTTTTTTAGACTAAAAAATTTGTTTTTCACTTGTACAAACATCTGAAATACTACCACATATAATTCATTTTAAAACCTTCTGCTAATTTCTATATCGAACAATGATGTTTTGAGTTCTATATCCAAAGCACCAAGCTAAGTATTTATTAGTCTTCTCAAACTGACCTTTCCAGACTTATCTCCCTCCATATCCTGCACATCATTTATTGACCTCTAGTCCATCCACATCATGGGATATTTCTTACCTCTCATTCATGCCTTTTCTCTTACCTAGGGAGTCTCATTCCTTTATTTTCCTCCTCTCTATTAAGTTTTAATACAAGTTTCCCTGCTTCCCAGAGGCCTTCCCTTTCTAAACTGGTCTTGGTAATCTCTAATTTTATATTTTTCCTACTTCCACTATCTTACAAAATTCTGCTGGGTTAGAACTATGTCTTTATGCAACCATAACCTCTACGCTGCCCATGACTGTATTTGTACCTAGACATTTTGACAACTTCAATAAAGACTAAATTCTGATCATTCTTAGTAACATGGCATTGATGTTTTAAATTAATGATATAATGATGCATTAACTTTTTTTCTGCATTTGTTATGTGCCAAATATACACCAAGTCACTTTTGTATATATATATCATCTGAAGTGCCTATGAAGAGGCTAGGCAACCTGAATATGCTTTCATATCATGATTGAATATATACAGCAATTTGAGCATTCACATGGGTATACCAGAAGGAAGTGTGAGATAAATCAGATATGCTTGTTGAGGATACTGCACTCAACCATGGCAAAGCCAGCATATAGTCCTCCAATCCACCAGTATGATGGCTGGATGTGAGGTCAGATCAGAATGGCAAGTGCTATTACAGACAGATATAAAAAGTGAGGTATTCTGGATTTACCACCCATAAAGGGACTGGAAGGGGATTCTGTTCTTGCTGTAGAGGGATAGCTAGTATTATACACATTGTCTCAGTAACATGTATCCCTAAAAGAATTCTGAGTAGAAATGCCAGGAAATCTGAGTTTTAGCCCCGATTCTGTAACATTATTGATTTGTGACTTTGAACAAATCTCTTACTTATCTGGACAGTCTCAATTTAGAAAGGGCAATGAATGTAGTCATTCTCTGATTTTCTGTCTTATATTTTAACAACATATACTCTGGATAAAAGAGAGTACAGTTATCATTTACATCCCTAACCAATGAAAAGACCAATCCCAGAGAAGTGAACTGATATAATTTAGATCACGAGGCATTTTATTTGCAGAACTATGATTAGGTCTCATGTCTCTTGATTCAGAGTTTGGTGTTTTTGCCTCACCCTACTGTCCATTAATAAGTCCAATACTTGAATTCCTATCTCTTTCAAATGAGGCTAATATCTTTTTTGTCTAATATCAATTCCTAGTGCTGAAGTATCTTTAGTCTTTATCTGAGCTCCAAAGAGGTGGAATTAGGAAGTCCCCTTTATTTGCATTGAGATTTTTTTTTTTTTGTAAGAACAGGAGGCATCTTATTGATTCCTACCATAACAGAGCACCTAGGACTGTAATACAAAGAAACACATACATATTTTACTGCAGTAAAGATAACTGATGACCGATGGTGTTTAGGAAGTTATGAGACAAAAGATACAGAGCAAACAAAAAGTCATGGGCATCAGCCAGTGCAGGGCTGTGCTAGAGGTTCCTATCTAGCCCAGACGCTTAGCTCAACTGCCTTCCTACCCTCTGCTTTGGTTTAAAATGCAGAGGAGAGACTGGAAACAATGATGAATGCAGGGGCGGGGATGCCCATTGTGTGCTCTGTAGACGTCTTAGGCAAACTTAGAAGCTAAAGAGCTGCTTGTGGCTGCTCAATCTCAGAAGTGAGTCAAGAAGTTTCCAGAGAAGCTCTCCCAAAGCAGAGTCTTATCATTTTCGTGTCACATGCCCCCACATTTCTTCCCTCTCCTCCTCCTCAGGTCTCCAGTAACCCAACAGTATTTAGCGGGCACATACCATGGACCAGTCACTGTGTGGAACTGGGGTAACAGCAATGAACAATCAGACAAAAATCCCTGCCGTGAAAGAGCTTAGATTTTAGCAAAGGCAGATAAATAGCAAACAAAATGCAGAAGTAAAATATATGTTAGATAATGATAAGGACTTTGAAAAAATAAAACAGAAAAAAAAAGAGGTAGTGGGAGTGGGGTAAATTCTAATTAGGGCATTGTATTAGTTTGCTAGGGCTGTCACCACAAAGCACCACAGACTGAGAGGCTTAAATAACAGAAACATATTCTCTCACAGTTCTGGAGGCTAGAAGTCTGATATCGCGATGTTGGCAGGTTTGGTTCTTTCTGAGTCCTTTTTCCTTGCCTTGTAGATGACCCCCCTTTGTGTCTTCAGTTGGTCTTCCCTCTCTGCCTGTGCCCTCATCTCCCCTTGTTAAAAGGTCAACAGCCATATCGGATTAGGGCACATCCTAGTGACTACATTTTTTAAAAAAACTATCACATCTTTAAAGATCTTATCTTTAAATACAGTCACATTCTGAGATGCTGAGGGTTAATTAAGACCTTGACATATGAATTTGGGGGTGTGGAGACCAGCACAATTCAGCCTGTAACAGACATCCAGGGAAATCTTTGCTGGGAAGGTAGTATTTGAGAAAAGCCTTGAGTCAAAAGAGCTAGCCATGCAGATCTCAGAAGGAAGAACATTTCAGACAGGGGGACAGCAAGTGCAAAGGCTTTGAGACATAGGCCTGCCTGATGGGTTTGGAAGCAGCAAAGAGGCTTTTGTGCTGGAGGACTAGAAGTGGGGGTGCAAGGAGCATAGGCAAGATAGGCTAGATCCTTAGGCCACAGAAGGGACTTTGACTTTCACTCTGAGTTGGACGGGGATCTTTAAGGGAGAAATCACATTGCTGGTGATCTGCAAGTTCAGGATCAAATTCATTGCTCAGCCCAAGCAGAGTCCATCAGGTGCTTATGCTGACGGCACCAGGGATGCAAGGCTGAATACCTGGAGAAACAATTAACACATTTTTTGTGGGAAAGATACATCTATTTCTAGAGCTCTCACTATTAAAACTTCTGAACGTTGCCTCAATTCTTGATATTATTACTGTTAACCTTCTTTTTGATGCACTTAGAAAATGTGAGAGGAAGGTTATTTTTATGTCATGTGTGCTTTGGTAAAATTTTGCAGGATTTGTGTACTGTGCATTCTTTTATCCTTTTTCTTTTGCTGGGCTAAGAGTGAAGGGGAGAACAGCAGAGATCTACCTTCCATCACCTTTGGTGGAGGGGGTGCTATGATGGGCAATCTGCTTCTGACTTCTTTTTTTGAAATCATAGTTAGGGTACCATATTCTTTGCAGGTTATGTAGATGATGTACTTTTCATTGCCAGAGAAAGAGTAGCCAATCTGTATAATGCCAGTTTGTCAAATCTGAAAGTGCTAAAATCAACCAAAACCTATAAAGCTATGAAGAATATTGAGACTGTATAACATGTATTGGAGCATAAAAACTTCTTTAAAAGGCAGGTTTATTCTCACATTGCCCATAATAATATTTTGAAATAATACATATGTAATGTTTGTTTATTTAGCCAGAGGCAAGTTGGTTCTGTGGTGATACCATCGGGTTTGTTGTTCAAAGACAAGGGCCAAGGCCCAGGTTTGCTACTTCCTGGCTTTGTGTCCTTGGGCAGGTCATTTAACCTCTCCCATTGGTAAACCGAAGAAGACAAGTCCTCCTCTACTTCTGACAGAAGTATTGGGAAGATCAAGTGAACACATGTCTTTGTGAAGTACTATATAAAATTAGATATTATCATAATGCATTGCACTGATATTTTTTAGTGATGACACTAGATGGTTTTGGGCTCAGCGTTGGCACTGACCTGTGTTAATAGGGGAAACAAGCTTGGACGATAGTCTAGAGAGCTGGAATCACTACCATCTTCTTTTCTCCTTTCTTTCTGGCCTATTCTTGCCCTCTGAGGAAGCTTTAAAATAACTGTTTTAAGGTAACTGCTACTCTGTGATTATCTAAGGATGTGTGGACCAGAAAGATTGAGGCAGGAGCAGGTCCCATTTATTTCCCTTTAGAAAACAGTGGGAAAACGATATTGAACTTGAGTGTCATTTAGGTTCACAATACAGGCACCCTTCCTAACTTGTTGCAGGATCCTGTGTCTGGGTCCCCATCTTACACCTAGATGTCAGTAACTTAGTTGTGAGTTCATTGACTGAACATATTGCTGAGGAATCTGATTTGAAGAACTTACCTGCGCAAGAGACATGAGTTTGCAGGTGGAGCATGCAGAAGTTGGACCTCGGTGTAAAGGTGTGTGTATGAGGGTGAAACTGTGTGGGAGAAAGAGTGTGGTGGTGCAGTGGCTTTGGCAGGAGGTGTGTGTCTGGATGCAAAGTTTTGTTTAGGGAAGTGAAGGCTGTGTTTCTCTGCAGGTTCAAGGGAGTATGGTATGAGAGAGTGGAGGGTCTGAATGTGTAATTCGTGTTGAAATGCCTTGTCCTTTCTCAGTTTTCTGGGCTAATTAAATGTCTTCAGTTCAGCTCTGTATTTCTGCCTCCTCTAGTCAAGGGGATTGGTAAACGGGGTTATTTATTGACTTTCTGTGATGTGCAGGTGGGAAAACCCAGGTGGCATCCCCTAAGGATTTGATCTGTGGTCCATCTATTGAGGGAAAGAGACGAAGCAGTTGATAATTGAGAAAAAAATGAGCAAGGGAAATTTTCCAGTGAGTTTTCAAGGAAATTTGAAATTAAACACCTAGCCTGTCTTTTCCTCTATTCTGATCTCTTTTTCACTTCTTTCCTTGTCTTCCTTTTCTCTTTTTTTTTTTTTAGCTGTACTTTCTACTCTTTTTTTTTTTTAATTATACTTTAAGTTTTAGGGTACATGTGCACATTGTGCAGGTTAGTTACACATGTATACATGTGCCATGCTGGTGCGCTACACCCACTAACTTGTCATCTAGCGTTAGGTATATCTCCCAATGCTATCCCTCCCCCCTCCCCCCACCCCACCACAGTCCCCAGAGTGTGATATTCCCCTTCCTGTGTCCATGTGATCTCATTGTTCAGTTCCCACCTATGAGTGAGAATATGCGGTGTTTGGTTTTTTGTTCTTGTGATAGTTTACTGAGAATGATGATTTCCAATTTCATCCATGTCTCTACAAAGGACATGAACTCATCATTTTTTATGGCTGCATAGTATTCCATGGTGTATATATGCCACATTTTCTTAATCCAGTCTATCATTGTTGGACATTTGGGTTGGTTCCAAGTCTTTGCTATTGTGAATAATGCCACAATAAACATACGTGTGCATGTGTCTTTATAGCCCTTTGGGTATATACCCAGTAATGGGATGGCTGGGTCAAATGGTATTTCTAGTTCTAGATCCCTGAGGAATCGCCACACTGACTTCCACAATGGTTGAACTAGTTTACAGTCCCACCAACAGTGTAAAAGTGTTCCTATTTCTCCACATCCTCTCCAGCACCTGTTGTTTCCTGACTTTTTAATGATTGCCATTCTAACTGGTGTGAGATGGTATCTCATTGTGGTTTTGATTTGCATTTCTCTGATGGCCAGTGATGGTGAGCATTTTTTCATGTGTTTTTTGGCTGCATAAATGTCTTCTTTTGAGAAGTGTCTGTTCATGTCCTTCGCCCACTTTTTGATGGGGTTGTTTGTTTTTTTCCTGTAAATTTGTTTGAGTTCATTGTAGATTCTGGATATTAGCCCTTTGTCAGATGAGTAGGTTGCAAAAATTTTCTCCCATTTTGTAGGTTGCCTGTTCACTCTGATGGTAGTTTCTTTTGCTGTGCAGAAGCTCTTTAGTTTAATTAGATCCCATTTGTCAATTTTGTCTTTTGTTGCCATTGCTTTTGGTGTTTTGGACATGAAGTCCTTGCCCATGCCTACGTCCTGAATGGTAATGCCTTGGTTTTCTTCTAGGGTTTTTATGGTTTTAGGTCTAAGGTTTAAGTCTTTAATCCATCTTGAATTGATTTTTGTATAAGGTGTAAGGAAGGGATCCAGTTTCAGCTTTCTACATATGGCTAGCCAGTTTTCCCAGCACCATTTATTAAATAGGGAATCCTTTCCCCATTGCTTGTTTTTCTCAGGTTTGTCAAAGATCAGATAGTTGTAGATATGTGGCGTTATTTCTGAGGGCTCTGTTCTGTTCCATTGATCTATATCTCTGTTTTGGTACCAGTACCATGCTGTTTTGGTTACTGTAGCCTTGTAGTATAGTTTGAAGTCAGGTAGTGTGATGCCTCCAGCTTTGTTCTTTTGGCTTAGGATTGCCTTGGCAATGCGGGCTCTTTTTTGGTTCCATATGAACTTTAAAGTAGTTTTTTCCAATTCTGTGAAGAAAGTCATTGGTAGCTTGATGGGGATGGCATTGAATCTGTAAATAACCTTGGGCAGTGTGGCCATTTTCATGATATTGATTCTTCCTACCCATGAGCATGAAATGTTCTTCCATTTGTTTGTATCCTCTTTTATTTCCTTGAGCAGTGGTTTGTAGTTCTCCTTGAAGAGGTCCTTCACATCCCTTGTAAGTTGGATTCCTAGGTATTTTATTCTCTTTGAAGCAATTGTGAATGGGAGTTCACTCATGATTTGGCTCTCTGTTTGTCTGTTGTTGGTGTATAAGAATGCTTGTGATTTTTGTACATTGATTTTGTATCCTGAGACTTTGCTGAAGTTGCTTATCAGCTTAAGGAGATTTTGGGCTGAGACAATGGGGTTTTCTAGATATACATTCATGTCATCTGCAAACAGGGACAATTTGACTTCCTCTTTTCCTAATTGAATACCCTTTATTTCCTTCTCCTGCCTAATTGCCCTTGCCAGAACTTCCAACACTATGTTGAATAGGAGTGGTGAGAGAGGGCATCCCTGTCTTGTGCCAGTTTTCAAAGGGAATGGTTCCAGTTTTTGCCCATTCAGTATGATATTGGCTGTGGGTTTGTCATAGATAGCTCTTATTATTTTGAAATACATCCCATCAATACCTAATTTATTGAGAGTTTTTAGCATGAAGGGTTGTTGAATTTTGTCAAAGGCTTTTTCTGCATCTATTGAGATAATCATGTGGTTTTTGTCTTTGGCTCTGTTTATATGCTGGATTACATTTATTGATTTGCGTATATTGAACCAGCCTTGCATCCCAGGGATGAAGCCCACTTGATCATGGTGGATAAGCTTTTTGATGTGCTGCTGGATTCGTTTTGCCAGTATTTTATGGAGGATTTTTGCATCAATGTTCATCAAGGATATTGGTCTAAAGTTCTCTTTTTTTATTGTGTCTCTGCCTGGCTTTGGTATCAGAATGATGCTGGCCTCATAAAATGAGTTAGGGAGGATTCCCTCTTTTTCTATTGATTGGAATATTTTCAGAAGGAATGGTACCAGTTCCTCCTTGTACCTCTGGTAGAATTCGGCTGTGAATCCATCTGGTCCTGGACTCTTTTTGGTTGGTAAGCTATTGATTATTACCACAATTTCAGCTCCTGTTATTGGTCTATTCAGAGATTCAACTTCTTCCTGGTTTAGTCTTGGGAGAGTGTATGTGTCCAGGAATTTATCCATTTCTTCTAGATTTTCTAGTTTATTTGCATAGAGGTGTTTGTAGTATTCTCTGATGGTAGTTTGTATTTCTGTGGGATCGGTGGTGATATCCCCTTTATCATTTTTTATTGCATCTATTTGATTCTTCTCTCTTTTCTTTATTAGTCTTGCTAGTGGTCTATGAATTTTGTTGATCCTTTCAAAAAACCAGCTCCTGGATTCATGAATTTTTTGAAGGGTTTTTTGTGTCTCTATTTCCTTCAGTTCTGCTCTGATTTTAGTTATTTCTTGACTTCTGCTAGCTTTTGAATGTGTTTGCTCTTGCTTTTCTAGTTCTTTTAATTGTGATGTTAGGGTGTCAATTTTGGATCTTTCCTGCTTTCTCTTGTGGGCATTTAGTGCTATAAGTTTTCCTCTACACACTGCTTTGAATGCGTCCCAGAGATTCTGGTATGTTGTGTCTTTGTTCTTGTTGGTTTCAAAGAACATCTTTATTTCTGCCTTCATTTCGTTATGTATCCAGTAGTCATTCAGGAGCAGGTTGTTCAGTTTCCATGTAGTTGAGCGGTTTTGAGTGAGATTCTTAATCCTGAGTTCTAGTTTGATTGCACTGTGGTCTGAGAGATAGTTTGTTATAATCTCTGTTCTTTTACATTTGATGAGGAGAGCTTTACTTCCAAGTATGTGGTCAATTTTGGAATAGGTGTGGTGTGGTGCTGAAAAAAATGTATATTCTGTTGATTTGGGGTGGAGAGTTCTGTAGATGTCTATTAGGTCCGCTTGGTGCAGAGCTGAGTTCAATTCCTGGGTATCCTTGTTGACTTTCTGTCTCGTTGATCTGTCTAATGTTGACAGTGGGGTGTTAAAGTCTCCCATTATTAATGTGTGGGAGTCTAAGTCTCTTTGTAGGTCACTCAGGACTTGCTTTATGAATCTGGGTGCTCCTGTATTGGGTGCATATATATTTAGGATAGTTAGCTCTTCTTGTTGAATTGATCCCTTTACCATTATGTAATGGCCTTCTTTGTCTCTTTTGATCTTTGTTGGTTTAAAGTCTGTTTTATCAGAGACTAGGATTGCAACCCCTGCCTTTTTTTGTTTTCCATTTGCTTGGTAGATCTTCCTCCATCCTTTTATTTTGAGCCTATGTGTGTCTCTGCATGTGAGATGGGTTTCCTGAATACAGCACACTGATGGGTCTTGACTCTTTATCCAATTTGCCAGTCTGTGTCTTTTAATTGGAGAATTTAGTCCATTTACATTTAAAGTTAATATTGTTATGTGTGAATTTGATCCTGTCATTATGATGTTAGCTGGTGATTTTGCTCGTTAGTTGATGCAGTTTCTTCCTAGCCTCAATGGTCTTTACATTTTGGCATGATTTTGCAGTGGCTGGTACCGCTTGTTCCTTTCCATGTTTAGTGCTTCCTTCAGGAGCTCTTTTAGGGCAGGCCTGGTGGTGACAAAATCTGTCAGCATTTGCTTGTCTGTAAAGTATTTTATTTCTCCTTCACTTATGAAGCTTAGTTTGGCTGGATATGAAATTCTGGGTTGAAAATTCTTTTCTTTAAGAATGTTGAATATTGGCCTCCACTCTCTTCTGGCTTGTAGGGTTTCTGCCGAGAGATCCGCTGTTAGTCTGATGGGCTTCCCTTTGAGGGTAACCCGACCTTTCTCTCTGGCTGCCCTTAACATTTTTTCCTTCATTTCAAGTTTGGTGAATCTGACAATTATGTGTCTTGGAGTTGCTCTTCTTGAGGAGTATCTTTATGGCATTCTCTGTATTTCCTGAATCTGAACGTTGGCCTGCCTTGCTAGATTGGGGAAGTTCTCCTGGATAATATCCTGCAGAGTGTTTTCCAACTTGGTTCCATTCTCCCTGTCACTTTCAGGTACACCAATCAGACGTAGATTTGGTCTTTTCACATAGTCCCATATTTCTTGGAGGCTTTGCTCGTTTCTTTTTATTCTTTTTTCTCTAAACTTCCCTTCTCGCTTCATTTCATTCATTTCATCTTCCATAGCTGATACCCTTTCTTCCAGTTGATCGCATCGGCTCCTGAGGCTTCTGCATTCTTCACGTAGTTCTCGAGCCTTGGTTTTCAGCTCCATCAGCTCCTTTAAGCACTTCTCTGTATTGGTTATTCTAGTTATACATTCTTCTAAATTTTTTTCAAAGTTTTCCACTTCTTTGCCTTTGGTTTGAATGTCCTCCCGTAGCTCAGAGTAATTTGATCGTCTGAAGCCTTCTTCTCTCAGCTCGTCAAAGTCATTCTCCATCCAGCTTTGTTCCGTTGCTAGTGAGGAACTGCGTTCCTTTGGAGGAGGAGAGGTGCTCTGCTTTTTAGAGTTTCCAGTTTTTCTGTTCTGTTTTTTCCCCATCTTTGTGGTTTTATCTACTTTTGGTCTTTGATGATGGTGATGTACAGATGGGTTTTTGGTGTGGATGTCCTTTCTGTTTGTTAGTTTTCCTTCTAACAGACAGGACCCTCAGCTGCAGGTCTGTTGGAATACCCTGCCGTGTGAGGTGTCAGTGTGCCCCTGCTGGGGGGGTGCCTCCCAGTTAGGCTGCTCAGGGGTCAGGGGTGAGGGACCCACTTGAGGAGGCAGTCTGCCCATTCGCAGATCTCCAGCTGCGTGCTGGGAGAACCACTGCTCTCTTCAAAGCTGTCAGACAGGGACATTGAAGTCTGCAGAGGTTACTGCTGTCTTTTTGTTTGTCTGTGCCCTGCCCCCAGAGGTGGAGCCTACAGAGGCAGGCAGGCCTCCTTGAGCTGTGGTGGGCTCCCCCCGGTTCCAGCTTCCGGGCTGCTTTGTTTACCTAAGCAAGCCTGGGCAATGGCGGGCGCCCCTCCCCCAGCCTCGCTGCCTTCTTGCAGTTTGATCTCAGACTGCTGTGCTAGGAATCAGCGAGACTCCGTGGGCGTAGGACCCTCCGAGCCAGGTGCGGGATATTATCTGGTGGTGCGCAGTTTTTTAAGCCAGTCCGAAAAGCGCAATATTCAGGTGGGAGTGACCCGATTTTCCACGTGCGTCCATCACCCCTTTCTTTTACTGGGAAAGGGAACTCCCTGACCCCTTGTGCTTCCCAAGTGAGGCAATGCCTCGCCCTGCTTCGGCTCGCGCACGGTGCGCGCACCCACTGACCTGCGCCCACTGTCTGGCACTCCCTAGTGAGATGAAACCGGTACCTCAGATGGAAATGCAGAAATCACCCGTCTTCTGCGTTGCTCACGCTGGGAGCTGTAGACCGGAGCTGTTCCTATTTGGCCATCTTGGCTCCTCCCCCAATACATATAAATTAGGTTTGTAATAAACTGAGACAGAAAGAGGACAGATTTTGAGATGAATACAGGCAGGAATGCTCCCGGGAATGAACCTGGGAGCTTCAAGGAGGTGAGCCTCAAAGGGACCGGTAGGAATGTGGTGCCCACTGGTTCCCCACTGAGGTGCTCTCCAAGTGCACCTCTGTGCTCATCTCAAGGGATAAGTGTTTCTCTTTCCTGTCAGAGCCATTTTCTCCAGATGTGGTTATTGGCTGCAAAGGGCCCACCATCACTACTCATGGGGCCCCCAAGAGACTCATCTCCCCTGGCACTCACGAAATTCAGTTGATGAGTTTGGATATAAGTATACAGCCATGAAACCATCACTACAATCCATATCATAAACATATACATCACCTCTAAAAGTTCCTTCCCACTCTATTTATTTATGATGATGAAAACACTTAAGATCTACCCTCTTGGCACATTTTAAAATATACAAAATAGTATTGTTAACTCTAGGCATTATTTTGTACAGTAGAACTTTAGGACTTATTCATCTTGTATAACGGAAACTTTGTACCTTTTGACCAATACCTTCCTGTTTTTTGATGGCTTGTTAATGTGCTAGGCAAACTTCAGAGGATATTTTACTTTACCTAGCTAGTTAGCTATCTAACTCTGTAACATATCAGCAAGCTAATGATATAGGTAAAATATTATTCTTGTTTTACAGCTGAAGACACTGAAGTGTAAAGAACAGATTAAGTAACTTGTCTAGGATAACACAACTAGTAAGTCAAAGAACAGAAGATGAAAATCACATAGTCTGAATCCCAAATCCAAGACTGGTGTTATTTTGGGTTGGTGACATCACTGTGAAAAGTCTTGCAGTTCTTGTCCTTCCTCTTATCGGCTTGTTCAGTGTAAATACATGAAATACTGATGGTCTTAGTTTAGGCTGGAGACCTAAGAGATACCAAGTCACAAAGGAGGCTCATTCTTTAATCCAGTGACTATTTTTTGGGCACCTAAACATGTCAGACCCCTTCAGCATGGAAGGGAATCCTTGGAGTATGATACAAACAGGCATTTACCCTCTGAGTGCCCCCTTGTGGCCATACAGCATAACAGCTAAGAGTACCTAGGTTCAAATGCTGGTGTTGTCACTTGTGTGATTTGTGACTATAGATAAGTTATTTAACTCACAGTGGCTCCATTTTGATATGCAAAATATGAATCTGTTTCATAATATTTTCAAATTTAAACGAGTTTATAGAATTAGTCAACACATAAAGCTCTCAATAAGTATACATGAATGTTATTACTGGGGGGAAATAGTTATAATCCACTGAGATGTCATGATTACTGTCTGTGGTATCCAAGGAAAGGATTCTCTAACACAGCCTATAGAGCTAAAGATTTCTCTACTGCACATGGACTTGGATTAATTAAGGTAGAAAGGTGAGTAAATCACTTTATGAGGATTTTATGTGAGGAATGAAGAGAAGGTTTGGATTGGAATTTGGTTTCATCTAAAAAGAATCAAGACTCCAGTGTGGTCCATGCTACAAGATGGTACTGTGAGGCTGCTATGGATCTAGATACAATGGCAAAGAAACATAGGTTGAATAGGTGTATGCTAGTCACATGTACCTTACCATGTGTGTCATCCAATTTTGCAAAAGCTTGTGGAAGGAATGCTGATGCTGTTATGCTGATGGTTTTGGTTATGGCAAAAATATTAGTTGTATGCCTAATATTTGCTAAACATCATGCTGGGTGCCTTGAATATATTAAAGAATAGGAGAGACGGTCATGTTTCATGGAATTTACATAATAACATAGAAGAAAGGCAATAAATGCATACTTTTCCATTTATGTTAGATCATTTAATCATAACTCTGCAAGATGTTAGACAAGATCACTGGAGAATGTTATGTAAGTATTAGTAGATCCTCATTCAGGCTAAGGGGTTAGGGGGATCCATAAGGCAGTAATATTTAAATAATATTTAATATCCACCAAGAGTTATTGGATAAATAACTAGCCCAGTGAAGGGAAAGTGCATGGGGAAAAGCTTCCAGGACATGTGAAACAGCATTTGTTAAGGCCTTGAGGTTGGAGTGATCCTTGCATCTTCGAGGAACTGAAAGGAGGTCATTTTGTTTGGAACAGAACAAGAGAACAATGATTCAATATATTCAATGTAAAGTTGAAAATGAAGGTCATATTACACAGTGTTTTACAGGCAATATGAGTGTTTGGATTTTATCATCATGAAAATAGCATGATGAAAGTTGACTTAATATTGATGTAATATGGAGAATGAATTAGAAGAGGGCTGAATAATGTGGGGAAGTCCATTAAGATGTTATTGAAATGTTGATATTTGGGTCTAGAGAGTGACTGTAGGACTGGTAAGAAGTCAGTGAAATAGAAAAATATTCAGGATTTGGATCCAAAAGGATATAATAGTTTTGCAAGTAGAGTTCATAAGTCAAACACCTATTTATTGAGCTTACTCCTCCTTTTATCTGGCCATTTCTAGTTTATCTTTCTGGTCTCAATTAAACTAATTTTCCAGATTATTTTAGTTCTTCTCCATTAAAGTGGTTCCTATTCCTACCACCCCAAACTTACTCTCTAAAGCAAATTAATGCATGTAATTATTTGTTTAGCCTGTTGTCCTGATAACTGTGAGATTTGAGAAAATGCTTATCCTGTTCACTGTCATACCTGAGCACCTCCTTCAGCGTGGTTTTTTCTCTCAAAGATGAGTTTACACTAACCAACACATTGAAATGTATGTGTGATGTTATTAATTTCCAATGAGAAATAGAATTATTGCATTGGCACAAATTATCTTGTCAACTTGAATAGTAAACACTACCTGGGGAGAAACATATCATGATTATATTTCTGGGTAAACAACAAACAAGAGGAAAAGGCTTAACTACAAAATTCAAAAATTTCGTGTCTTAAGTTTGGATAGATAAATATCAATCTCCAAAAAAACCAATTTATGAATTGGTTAAATTATTAATTTGTTAAAAAACAGTTCATTAAATCATGGTACTTAGCGGGCTAGTTGGGTCTTCTCTAGAGACCTGCTTGATTATTGTTGTCCTTCAAGTCTCTTTTGTTGTTCGCCTTTATCTCCTCCTGTAAGTGGTGATTTTATGTGTGTGTGTTGGGGGGAGTACATCTGTTTATAATCATGAATTTTAATCCTGGATTGAAATGAAATCTTTTCTCAACCAATAATTTTATGATATGGCAAGTTGTGTAATCTCTTTGAATTTCAGATATTTCATCTACAAAAGGTGAATAAAAATTCTCATAGGTGCTTTGAATATTAAATAATGCATATGAAGATTGTTGTAAGTTTATGGTATGTGCTTGGTCATCAATAAATAGTAATTATTTTCCATGGCTTATATTTGTAATTAGGTTAAATCAGTCAAATCTTAAATGTTTGGTAATCATTATTTCCTATAAGGGTGTCTTTTTATGTCCCTCTTCTGATGTCTTGTGATGGAATTACTGATTAATTCTAAGAAGGCAGACTTATTTTTCTCATTTCCTAGTAACTACAGGCACTTTCCCATGCACACTCTCTCCCCATTCTCATGCACACATTTACACACACACACACACACACACACTCATTTTGTAATTTAAAACAATTAAATTTTTTGTCCTATAATTTAAAACAGTTGTAAAATTTCCAATGAAGTTCTAGTTTTTCATGAGGAAGTCTTTGATGTGTTTTAAGGCATCAAATATTACACACATATGTTTATAAAGAATTTGAATACTCTTCTGATGCTCTAAATGTGTATGCTTATTTTTCCTTTACATAATTCCATATTGCTTTCAAGTATGATAAAATGTATTCATAAGGTTTTCGCTGATAACTAAGTGAGCTAACTGTGTCAAAAAACCTAGCAGAATCACAGATACTTAGTAAATAAATATTGTTCTCACATTAACTCTTCAGCCAAGATAAATGCAGATAATTTGGGTCTGCATCAGGATAATTATAATTATCTAACACTGTTTGAACTCTGTACAATTTCTAACTCTTTAAATAATTTGTCTGTGCATATCAGCAAGCTTCTTACCCCTTAAAGCCTTCATTTCTTCATTATGAAAGGTTGAATGTGATACAAGATGGCCCCGACATCCTTTTACAAAATTTAAGACCCTTACATTAGTTTCTTAAAAGTCAAACAGCCCTCAGACTCCTCCAAAACTCCAGAGTCAACAGGCATTTGCACCCCTTATTCAAGATTTTTTTTCTGGCATATAAAAAATTGGCAAGTCCTTATGATAGTTCTTGTTTAATAAGTGTTTACAATGTGATACTGTTTCAAATATGCCAAGATGTGTAGGAATTTGTGTATCATTTTACAAATAAGGAATTTGAAACATGAACATATCAACTAATTTTCTTAATGACATTCATTTAGACAGGGAAGGAGCTGGTTTTGAATCCAGGTCTGGCAGTAGGGTGGCAAGTTGTATCAGTTTGCCAAAACTGAGGAGTTTCTCCTAATGCAGGACTTTTAGTGTTAAAACCAGTACAGGATGGGGCAAACAAGGATGGTCACCTTACCTGATGACTCTAAATAATTAGGCTGCTATCCGTTGTGCCCTTTGACTTCTTGAAATGCATTTAAGTTGTGGTATGCTTACTGGAAAGAACCCTAATCTGAGAATCAGTGAGAATCAGTGGTCTAGGATTCAGTTCAGCTCTATTATTGGCTTACTGAATGGATTCTTCCTGGGCCTCAGCTCTCCTACAAAATGAGGAGCTGAAAATGTTGATCACTTCAGGACAAGCCAGTCTTCATTCTCAATTCCTTTGAAACTTCTAAGTGGGAGAAATGGCAGAGCACAGAGGAGTCCTTCACTCAAGATTTTTTTACAATCCCTGCTGCCCAGCTACCTCTTGGAGCCCTTGGACTTAGCAGACCCTGGGGACTCTGAAGACGCAGCTTTATAGAGCTCAGAGCAGGGAGTGGGTGGAGGCTGGCAGTGGGGCTGTGTGCAGTGTGTGCAGTACTTGGTATTTCTCCCTTCAGCGGACACTTCACCAGCCTCTCTCCTCCCACCCACCAGAGCTACCCTGAGGAGGTAAGTGGGGACCTCATCTCTTCCCCCACAGAGGCCCTCAGGCACCTCCTTCATAGCTTCAAAATCCTTAAGTGATTAGGGTACAGGGATTTGAAGGAGAGGCACTCTGTGATTTAAGGTAATTTTTATTTTCCTACACTCCATTTCTCTCCCCACATGCACATCCCTCATCTAGTTGGTTCCTGAACTGCCACTATGCTGGCTTCGTGCTTGGAGCTTCACTGTGTGGTTCTGAGCGTGCACAGCTCTGGCTCAGAGGTGCATCTTCTGAAGCCTTTGTTTGGTGTGAATGCCTCAGTGCGATTAACTCATATGCCAGTATTCTCATAGATGGTGGATAAAATGGTGAAACAAAAGGGAACCTTTGATTGGGAAACTGAATGTGGGAAGACAGTTTGGAGATGGGATCCGGAACTTTCAGCCCCTCAATGTCCCTCTTTATCACAACTTTCCTAGTTGCCATTTATTCAGTACATCTTGTGCCAGGAGTCTGAATAAGCACCTTCAATGTTTACTTTGCATTACTCTTTCTATTCTAGAGATGTGAAAATAAGACGTGAGGAAGCTAAGTAAATTCACAGCTTGTACGTAGCAAAAGTGAAATAAAAACTCAGTTATTAGATGCTAGGGGAGCTATTTTTACTTACCTAAACAATTTTACAGTAAAAACATGTAGCTCTTATGTTAATACATTCTTCCTGTTAATAAAATGTTTTATTTGATCAATTTTTTTTTTTTTTTTTTTTGAGACAGAGTCTTGCTCTGTCACCCAGGCTGGAGTGCAATGGTGTGATCTCAGCTCACTGCAACCTCCACTTCTTGAGTTCAAGGGATTCTACTGCCTCAGACTCCCGAGTAACTGGGATTACAGTCATGTGTGACCACACCTGGGTAGTTTTTATATTTTTAGTAGAGACGGGGTTTCACCATGTTGTCCAGGCTGGTCTCAAACTCCTGACCTTGTGATCCACCTGCCTCGGCCTCCCAAAGTGCTGGGATTACAGGTGTGAGCCACTGTACCTGGCCTATTTGATCAATATTTTAACCATTAAAACTAGAACTGGTAATCTCTGAGTCCTAGTCTAGGGCTCTCTATGCCCTGTCACTTGCCTAAGCATTGAGAATAAAATGAGAAGAAACACAGACAGTTACAGGGAGTTATAAATTTTTGGGGAAACAAAGATACTAATCAAATAACTAAACAAGTACATAATAAATGCACTAAAATTTAAGCTGTGATAAGAAAAGTCACAAAGAAGAATATGTGTGAGTATGTACAGCATCCAAAATTATGAGAAGAAATGAAATGAATGATCAGAATTATTGGAAGATTACAAGTTCTTATGTGGTCTTGCAGCTTCTATGAGCCATGGTAAGGACTTGAATTTTTATTTATTATTTCATAAGGTAAGTGAAGCCATTGATAGGTTTCTAGTAAAAGAGTAACATCACTTTATATTAAAAACAAATAATTTGGTTGCTTTGTGTCGAATGAATTAGACAGAGGCATGATACTAAGCTGGGTGATCCTCAGGAAGGTTCTGCAGATATTTTGGTTGAAGATGTTGAGGGATGAGTGACAGTTGGAAGTGAGATGGAGAGAGGAAACCAGCGTTTATGATGGATTAATAGACTTGTAAATAGGAGAGGGTGAGAAATATTAAGAATGACTTCCAGGGTTTTCTGGCATGACCACGTGAATAGATGGTGACTGGTGATGAGATGATAACTTTGAAGAGGATAAAACATGATAATTGACATAAAGTTCAGTTTTGCACATTATGTTTAAGATGGCAATGAACTCTTACATTTGGAAGTCCAGTTGGAAATTGGCTGCGTGAATACATATCGAGAAGAGAAGCCTGAGCAGCAGACATATATTTGGGATAATTGAGGCACAGAGCAGAGACATGGAGGACATTATGGGTAGACAATAATTTCCAAGGTATTAGTTGTGAAAGTGAGTGGAAAATGGGTGATTACTCGGAAGAAATGAGGGGGCAATTAAGAGGTTTGCTGAAGTTTGTGATTGTTTGTTTTCTACGATAGTAACTCCCAAAATTGATCCTCGGGGGGAAGAAGTGATAATGGGTGGGACACATTTGCATGCTGATAGGAGTGACCTAAATTCCTGATACTCACACTTGGCTGCACACGGGAATTGCCTATGAGTTTAAACACATGCTGATTTGTGAGTTCTACCTGCACAGTGTCAAATTTAATTGGTATAGGTTTCTTCTGGGGAAAGGAATATTTGAATGCTTCTTAAAATAATCTAGCATACAGCACAATTTGAGAATCCGTGGTCTAAACAGAGATTAAAACAAAATCCATGTTAAAATATAGAAAGGCAAAACCAAGAGAGTGAGGTGTGGAGGAATGTGACATTCTGGACCCTTGGTGAATAAGTGAGGGGTTCAAGCCACAAGGAAAAGGCAGAGAACTGAAATAATGCTTGAGTATAGGCAAGAGAGGAGAGACAGCTTAGAATACACACAAAAGATGTCATCACTTGCACAAGACAGAATCAATCAGTGGGTGGGAATATTAAGGAAAGACTTCACGGAGGACATGGTGCACCTCACTTATGGAAGAAACTGATGGCTATGACCCAGTAGAGAGAAAGGGGAAATCATTTTCCACCATTAGAGAAAGACATCAACCAATGTAAAAAACTATATAGACACAAGAAAAATAAAGGATAATATCTAAAAATTAGTCAAAGGTTTCTATGGGGAAGAACCTGGAGCTCATGAGAGATCTAAGGGTGCTGCCAGGCTATAGAAGGTCTGAAATGTAATCTGGTTTTTTTTGAACTTTCCAAATCTTTGGCACTGGAATCTAAGCATCATTGTCTCTCCTAGTTTTAGATATCAACCACTCCTAGTCTTCGCTTCTCCCACCATCTCACCTCAATTCACCCGGGTTGCGTTTCCCTAAAAGTCACTCAGAAACCCTGATGGGGGGCTTTGGGACTAACATCTCAAGTACTACCAGCTTCACTCTAACAGGCTTCCCTGAGATGAAGGGTCTGGAGCACTGGCTGGCTGCCCTTCTGCTGCTGCTTTATGCTATTTCCTTCCTGGGCAACATCCTCATCCTCTTTATCATAAAGGAAGAGCAGAGCTTGCACCAGCCAATGTACTACTTCCTGTCTCTTTTGTCTGTTAATGACCTGGGTGTGTCCTTTTCTACATTGCCCACTGTACTGGCTGCTGTGTGTTTTCATGCCCCAGAGACAACTTTTGATGCCTGCCTGGCCCAGATGTTCTTCATCCACTTTTCCTCCTGGACAGAGTTTGGCATCCTACTGGCCATGAGTTTTGACCACTGTGGGGCCATCTGTAACCCGCTGCGCTATGCCACAGTGCTCACTGATGTCCGTGTGGCCCACATTGGCATATCCATTGTCATCCGCAGCTTCTGCATGGTATTCCCACTTCCCTTCCTCCTGAAGAGACTGCCTTTCTGTAAGGCCATTGTGGTACTGGCCCATTCCTACTGCCTGCATGCAGACCTGATTCGCCTGCCCTGTGGAGACACTACCATCAACAGCATGTATGGCCTGTTCATTGTCATCTCTGCCTGTGGTGTAGATTCACTGCTCATCCTCCTCTCCTATGTGCTCATTCTACATTCTGTCCTGGCCATTGCCTCCAGGGGTGAGAGGCTTAAGACACTCAACACATGTGTGTCACATATCTATGCAGTGCTGATCTTCTATGTGCCTATGGTTAGTGTGTCCATGGTTCATCAATTTGGGAGGCATGCTCCTGAATATGTGCACAAGTTCATGTCTCTGGTCTCTTTGTACCTCCAATGCTCAACCCAATTATCTGTTCCATCAAGACTAAGGAGATTCGCAGGAGACTACACAAGATGTTATTGGGAGCTAAGTTCTGATCAAGGAAAACTGTCCTGGAAAGGCTTAGAGTTTCTTTGTTGTTGCTGATGTTTGGGTGTACCAGGTTAGTCCTTCGGAGCCTTTCAATCTCCCTCCAGACATACACCTGTAATTGTGTACCTGCCAGAAGTTATATGGGTTAGCCAGGCTACAACTTGTAACGCAAAACATCAGGCTGCCCTATGTTGTAATTAACTGTCACAGGTTGCCACAAGTGACTTCTCTCATACCCAACAAGAAGGAGAGTCTTGAATTGAATCCTTTTTGTCCCAATGTACTAGTAACATCTATGCTTTCAAGTAATTCTCAGAAACAGACAAAAACTAATGCATACATTCGTTATATAATGTTATAATGTAGATTATGTTACCTGAGATCATATCAACCCAGAATATTTAAATAATCATTCTGAATATCTTTAAACTCAAAAACTAAAGATATATAATAGCTGTGACCATGTTTACACTTCTGAAATAAATAAGAATAATCCAGAGTTCTGTAAAATGGAACAAAAATAGAAACCATACAACACATGGAATTCAGAAGTTTAGTACAAAGAAAAATGCTTTATAGAAAAGTCACATGCTGTCATCATTGGGCATGACTACAGAGAGGATTGAATGACTAGAGGCAGCTAATCAACACTCCAAATCGAAGCCTAACAGAGGTTGTTGACTGGTGGGGTGGCAAGTCCACTTCAGTGGCAATGGTTGCTTGGCTGCATAGTTGGCTGAAATATGGGCTCGTGTCCTGCAGTGAGCAACCCAGACAACAAGCTTAAGCACATGCCTGAGCAGAAGAGGGATAGCTGAAGGCTGTCAGCAAATTCACAGAGAATTAAAGCCACAAAGAAAGAAATCCTCTGAAAAACCATGCCAAGAAAACACAACCCAGGCCACACAGGCAGGTGCACATTTAACAGATTTAAAAAGAATGATATGTGGACTTTAACTGGAGAGTAAACAGTTAGTGGACAGGCCATGGCATAACTCAACTCCAGTGGATGATTAGGGAATGAAGACATGTAAGAAGAAAATTACTTTTTAAAAAGCAATAGCTAATAATTTTTTTTCCTCATAGGATCATGGAATAACTTTTCTAAAATAAAGCCATAGGGATCAAATAACATGATCATTTACTAAACATAGTTTCAGTATAGACTTGAAGTTCTCCCAAACACCCCCTGAACGTCTCATTAAGCAACCAGGAGAGAAAAGCAAAACAAAATTAAAACTTACAGATGACATCTTTGGCAAAATCACATGACAGAAAAATCTTGCCCCTAATTGGAGAGGACTGTATACTAAGCAAAAATCTGGGCATAAGGTTTTGGGATTGACTGGTGAAACTGGGAACAATACTTGCAGGCTCTAAGTGCTCATAAACATAAGAGGATAAAGAAGTGCTGTGGTGGTCCTCACCATTTGAAAATCTCGAAAATGTCCAGCAAATGAGCTCTTCCAAAAGGATATAGCCTCAGCCCAAAGGAAAGTACATTAAGCAAATAAAGATCCACTTGCATAAGAGAGAAAGAAGGCTCTGATCGTAGAGGAAAGGGCTTATAGAAAGCAGACACAAGAAAGTGATGCAACAGCTAAATACAGCTTCCCAAAACCTGTGGCGTTCTGGGGCTGGAACAGAAGGAAGCAGAATGTCCTCCTGGACCAGACTTCGCTCTGACACACAGAAGTGGCCTCAAAGAAACTGCTACTTTGAGCCATTTGAACAGCAACAGAGGGACCCCTAGAGCTGCAAAGCTATAAAAGCTACTCTGCCATTGCCTCTCCCTTCAGAGGATCCCACAAGTCATCCCAGAAAGCTATACTTACTTATATAGAGAGACAAAAAAGAGATATGTGCTAATTCTATACACAGTTATGAGCAAAAATAAAAGACATCAATGACAAAGTTGAATCCATGGCACTCAGGGCCATGCTGATGATAGCAATCTCCCTCCTTTTTGTTTCAAGTCTTTTTTTTTATTAATCCTAACATTTCAGTGTCTGCATCTAAATATCAGAAACCACATTACTGACTTCAGTATTTTTTAGGCTTTTAAAAAATGCATCCTTTCATTTCCACTGTAAAATTGGGAATTCTCATAATAAGGCATATGAATGGGAAGAGTGAGTACTTCTGCAACACTAAAAATTATTCCTATCATTTATATCATCACATATATGTAAATATAGATATAGTTTTACTTTTGTCTAATTAGTATTGCCTAATTCCCTAATTAACAGACTTATGAAAAAAGCCTCATCTTTATGAAATAAAATATATTTGTTCAAACTGGTAATATAAATATTTTACAGTGTATTGTCATCTAAGTAAATGATAAATTATCAACCTTCGCCCACTTTTTGATGGGGTTGTTTGTTTTTCTCTTGTAAATTTGTTTGAGTTCATTGTAGATTCTGGATATTAGCCCTTTGTCAGATGAGTAGGTTGCGAAAATTTTCTCCCATTTTGTAGGTTGCCTGTTCACTCTGATGATAGTATCTTTTGCTGTGCAGAAGCTCTTTAGTTTAATTAGATCCCATTTGTCAATTTTGGCTTTTGTTGCCATTGCTTTTGGTGTTTTGGACATGAAGTCCTTGCCCATGCCTACGTCCTGAATGGTGATGCCTAGGTTTTCTTGTAGGGTTTTTATGGTTTTAGGTCTAACGTTTAAGTCTTTAATCCATCTTGAATTGATTTTTGTATAAGGTGTAAGGAAGGGATCCAGTTTCAGCTTTCTACATATGGCTAGCCAGTTTTCCCAGCACCATTTATTAAATAGGGAATCCTTTCCCCATTGCTTGTTTTTCTCAGGTTTGTCAAAGATCAGATAGTTGTAGATATGTGGCGTTATTTCTGAGGGCTCTGTTCTGTTCCATTGATCTATATCTCTGTTTTGGTACCAGTACCATGCTGTTTTGGTTACTGTAGCCTTGTAGTATAGTTTGAAGTCAGGTAGTGTGATGCCTCCAGCTTTGTTCTTTTGGCTTAGGATTGCCTTGGCAATGCGGGCTCTTTTTTGGTTCCATATGAACTTTAAAGTAGTTTTTTCCAATTCTGTGAAGAAAGTCATTGGTAGCTTGACACTTCTCAAAAGAAGACATTTATGCAGCCAAAAAACACATTAAAAAATGCTCACCATCACTGGCCATCAGAGAAATGCAAATCAAAACCACAATGAGATACCATCTTACACCAGTTAGAATGGCAATCATTAAAAAGTCAGGAAACAACAGGTGCTGGAGAGGATGTGGAGAAATAGGAACACTTTTACACTGTTGGTGGGACTGTAAACTAGTTCAACCATTGTGGAAGTCAGTGTGGCGATTCCTCAGGGATCTAGAACTAGAAATACCATTTGACCCAGCCATCCCATTACTGGGTATATACCCAAAGGAATATAAATCTTGCTGCTATAAAGACACATGCACACGTATGTTTATTGCGGCATTATTCACAATAGCAAAGACTTGGAACCAACCCAAATGTCCAACAATGATAGACTGGATTAAGAAAATGTGGCACATATACACCATGGAATACTATGCAGCCATAAAAAATGATGAGTTCATTTCCTTTGTAGGGACATGGATGAAATTGGAAATCATCATTCTCAGTAAACTATCACAAGAACAAAAAACCAAACACCGCATATTCTCACTCATAGGTGGGAATTGAACAGTGAGATCGCATGGACACAGGAAGGGGAATATCACACTCTGGGGACTGTGGTGGGGTGGGGGGAGGGGGGAGGGATAGCATTGGGAGATATACCTAATGCTAGATGACGAGTTAGTGGGTGCAGCGCACCAGCATGGCACATGTATACATATGTAACTAACCTGCACAATGTGCACATGTACCCTAAAACTTACAGTGTAATTAAAAAAAAAATTATCAACCTTAACTTTCTAATTCTCAGATTTTTGTGTTAAAATCACCCAATGCATTTTGTGTTCACAATACATTTGCTTTTTCAAATATAGAAAAACCCACTTGGCAAATGATTAAGTTCTACTCTGTTTAAAATTCACTGAATAATTTGTCCCAGTCAGAGACATTAGGTTTAGCTATTAAGACTAATTAAAAACTGACTGTCAGTCATAGTTGCTTATTGTCTGTTTTTCGTCATAAAAAAGCAATTTCCCCAGCTTGTAGTTCTGGGGTATTTGCCTTAAATACATAGCACTGTGGTTGGTTCTAAGCTGTTGTTCTGTCCTCATACAGTTGACATGAACATTAACACGTCCACCAGTAACACACTGCCCTCACAGTGCAGCCATTCAAATCATGGTGAGGCTTTGTGAGAAGGAATTTAAAAGCATTTTAAAAGGAATATTTGGTTAGCAAACAAATCTCAGGATATGTTGACATATCCCTCCTGTATCTCTTTAGATAGGTTTCTCCCATAAAACCTAATTACTAAATCCCAGGATCACTGAGTCCTTCACATGTAACACTGGGATTGGCAAATAGTAGGTTTCAATAAATATTGTCTTGTGAACAAAATAAATGAATGAGCTGTTATATTCCTTATAAACAAACAAACAAAAACCTAAACAAAGCTGGGAGGAAAAATACATAACCACCAGAATTATATCCACTCCCCAAAATATCTTCAGTGTTTTAAAACTGGGATTGAGTAAAAGATAGTGACGAAATATCGCTGCTAGGAAGAATGAAGGTTGAGAAACACTTTAGGGAGAGTATCTTGATTAACATGGCTGGCAGTAAATGATATATCAAGGTGGTCCGATAGCCAGTACTGCTGTTTGCATTTCTATTAGTTGAGATCAGTATGTCATCCATACCTTTAATGAAGCCTATCACACACCAATGCCTTGGATAAGTTACACATGCCTCCAGAAATCTGTAGAAAGTTTGGCTGGCAATTATACTTTATGCTTGAAGAGTACTGGAGGCTTGTGCAACTATTTGTGCAAATATTTATTGTCAACTGATGCCTGAATTGTACGTGTACAAATCAAATGAACTAATTAAATGCCTCTTCAATGGATAATTTATTCTATTTATTTTCATACATATTTTTGGTGGAGAAGTCTTCCATGCATAATGGAAGCAAAGAAAAATCCTTTATACATATGAATGAAACCACACCCACCTACCCCTAATACGACAAAACAATGAGACCAAATCTTGATTTCTGACATACGTGTCGAGTTACTATTTGCTTAATAGTCCTCCTGTTTCCTGCAGAGGGTAATTTTTTGGAACAGATTCTTGATTAGTTTTTTGATGTTAGGAAGATGAGAATTCACAAAGTAACTGATGACTTCATACGCTGTATGCTGTTTCTAGGAATCCTGAAAGCATTTACGAGCAAATGCTCTCCTCAGTTGTCTGGAGGGCATCTGGTTGCCTGTGTTCAAATGTACAAGCACCTACAAGTAGATTACTTCTTATCCGAGAATGAAATTAAACAACAGAGGGTCCTGAGTCCAAAGTAGTGCATCAGCCCAGGTAGAAAAGTGTCCAGTTGATAATGGAATATTGGATATCCTCCTGATGAGGAAGTGCCCTTGCTGCACATTACTCAACTCAGAGGATAAACTCTATGCCTCTGCTGCCATTTATTGTTTTTTAAAACACTATCTGGGTGAAGAGAACTTCTCATGCAACTGAACTATAACCGCAAGAGCAAAGAAGTTCTTGCCGTAGTAGAGCCCGTCAGATCTGTAGGTGGCTTAATTGAGGTAGGTCAGGACCTCTTTGTGGTAATCAGAAAATGAGGCTGATGGTCAGCCATCCTAGGGACATACACTCTTCTACCAAGTTCTCCTTTCGCCTTTCCCCTCTTCCCTGAGTTCACACAGAAATTAATTCCATAAAACTCTGAGCAACATGGATTTGTATTTTTTTCATTCTGCATTAGATTCTAGTTCTCTTAACCCTTCTGTTGGTCTTACCCATGAAACAGAGCAAGAATTTCATCCTACTATAATTATTCTGAGTGTCTCCTCCCTCTCCCCTCACCAACCTACCCAGCACTGGCCCTGGAGGACGAGAAACATACCCATGACAGGGCAAGACAAAAGCATTGCTTTATTATTCAGATATTTTTTCCACACACCGTAAACCTATGTTCAGTATTTGATTTTCTTGTGTTGTTAGAGGAAGGCCTGACGAGCCTAAAAAATAGAAGTACAAATTTTCTTTGATTGGGGAGAGAGCCGTGATGGTTAACTAGCCACAGCCAGGAGGAGCTTCTCCCAGGAAGAGACCAGATCATCAAGAGACCAACACACACTGAACAGATCTTCGGAAAGAAGGCATCCAGAGTGGATACAGGAGGATGCTGAAACAGGTAGAAGCTGGAAAGCCTGTATGGGGTAGTCGAGCACCAGGACTCCTTTCTGGCCCTGAGTGCTGGTAGGGACGGGATGAGAAACATAGGCATGTAGTGACCCACTCTTGCCACAGACCTTCAGGATCCTACCTGCAGGAGAACCCACAATCCCCATGGGCATTTTAATTGACAGGGAGAACTGCCCAGAGAGTTGACAGAGACAGAACTCCAGTCTGTGCAAGGCCCAAAGGGTTTGGCATGGGAAAGGCTGCAATGGAGTATGGCCATGGATGCCCATTACCCCAAAGCTTGCCACACTCCTGTAGGTGACTTTAGCCTTAGTTAGCAGGGGGACCTGGAGAGAGCAGAGCTCTCTTGCCCACGGGACAGGGCAAGTCTGATCTGAATGCGCCCAAGTCTGCCAGCCTCTCCCAGGGTCTCCACCTGGCCTTACCAGCTTGCAGTGCAGTCTCAGCGGTCCTGCCAAAATGCTTGCCAGTGGCTGCTGCCATAGCTCTTTTGCTAGCAACCCCCGCCCTCGGAGCACTTTTGCAGATAGATCCTTGCAGGTGTGCACCTGCCTGCAGCCTTCCCCGCCGGCGCGCCTCGCCTCCACCCCCTGGCCTGCAGCCTCTCAACATGAATAGGAAGACCCACCATCGCCCGAGCAGTGCACATGAGCACTGGGGACCCTAGTCATCCCATTGGTATGCACTCGCCAGGGCCCTCACTTGCCACCCCATCAGTGGGTGATCTGCTTGTGCACCCTCACACGCAGCCCCCCAGCCGCAGCCAGCACACATGTGCCCCCCTGCCGCCATGCTGTAGGGCAGTCTCCCCCTCAACTACTGCCTGGCCACAGCTCTTTTGCTGGCAGCCCCTGTCAGAGTGTTGTTGCCAGTGAGCTGGGAACACCTTGGCCCCTCCAGTGCAACAGGTGCTTGACCTCGAAAGGCCAGAAAACAAAGCCAGAGGCCTGGTCCCAGACCCCAAGGGTTACAGCATGTAGGCCAAGAGTGCTGAGCTGAACCTTTACCCTTTGAAAGCATCTACAAACAAAGCCAATCAACTAAACCAAACTTATATCACATTTAAATCATCAAAGGCATCAAAGAATATGAAAGCAAAAGCCCTATTGAAAGGATAGCAACTTCAAAGATTAAGGGAACATCAGCCAACACAGAGAAAGAACCAGGGAAAGAATTCTGGTAACTCTAAAGGCCAGAGTGTGGTCTTACCTACCAATGACTGCACCAGCTCCCCAGCAATGGTTCTTAACCCGATTGAAATGGCTAAAATGACAGATAAAGAATTCAGAATCTGATGGCAAGGAAGCTCAATGAGATACTGAAGAAGGTTGAAACACAGTTCAAGGAAAGCAGTAAAATGGTGCAAGAGTTGAAAGATGACACAGCCATTTTAAGAACAAACCAAACTGAACTTCTAGAAATAAAAAATTCACTAGAAGAATTTCTTTTTTCAAAACTTTTAGGTTCAAGGGTACATGTGCAGGTTTGTTATATAGGTAAACTTGAGTCATGGGAATTTATTCTATGGATTATTTTGTCACCAAGGTACTATGCCTAGTACCCAATAGTTAATTTTTTTTGATCCTCTCCCTCTTCACATCCTTCACCCTCCAGTAGGCCCCAGTATCTGTTGTTCCCTTCTCTGTGTCCATGTGTTTTCATCATTTAGCTCCCACTTATAGGTGAGAACGTGTGGTTTTCTGTTTCTGCATTAGTTTGCTAAGAATAATGGCCTTTAGCTCCATTCATGTTTCTGCAAAGGACATGATCTCATGATCTTATTTTTTATGGCTTTATTTTTTATTGCTGTGTAGAATTCCATGGTGTATATGTTTGACATTTTCATTATCCAGTATACCATTGATGGGCATTTGGGTTGATTCCGTGTCTTTGCTATTGTGAATAGTGCTGCAGTGAACATACACATGTGTTTTTATGGTAGAACAATTTATATACCTTTGGGTGTATACCCAGTAGTAGGATTAATGGATTGAATGCTTGTCCTGTTTTTAGCTCTTTGAGGAATCACCACACTGCTTTCCACAATGGTTGAGCTAATTTACACTCCCACCAACAGTGTATAAGCATTCCCTTTTCTCCACAACCTCGCCAGCATCTGTTCTTTTTTGACTTTTTAAGAATAGCCATTTAGACTGATGGGAGATGGCATCCCATTGTGGTTTTGACTTGCATTTCCCTAAAGATCAGTGATACTGAGCTTTTATTTCACATGCTTCTTGGCCACCTGTATATCTTCTTTTGAGAAGTGTCTCTTCATGTCTTTTGCCCACTTTTTAATGGTTTTTATTTTCTTTTGCCCACTTTTTAATGGTTTTAATTTTCTTGTACATTTGTTTAGCACAGAAGAAAATATCTGCAAAGCATACATCTGACAAAAGTCATTCTATGAGGCCAGTGTCATCCTGATAACAAAACCAGGCAGAGATACAATATATTCCTGATGAAACTAGCAGGCCAATATTCCTGATAAAAATAGATGAAAAAATCCTCAACAAAATGCTAGCAAACTTAATCCAGCAGCACATCAAAGAGCTAATCCCCTATAAGCAAGTTCGCTTTATGTTCCTGGGATGCAAGGCTGGTTCAACCTACACAAATCAATAAATGTGATTCATCTTTTAAACAGAACTAAAAGCAAAGACCATGTCACCATCTCAATAGAGACAGAAAAGGCTTTTGACATAATTCAGCATCCTTTTATACTAAAAACACTCAATAAACTAGGTATTGAAGGATTATACCTCAAAATAATAAGAACTGTCTATGAGAAACTCACAGCCAACATCATCCTAAATGGGCAAAAGCTAGAAGCATTCCTTTTGAGAACTGAAACAAAGCAAGGCTGTCCACTTTTACCACTCTTATTCTGCATAGTATTGGAAGTCCTAGCCAGAGCGTCAAGCAAGAGAAAGAAATAAAAGGCATCCAAATGGGAAGAGAGGAAGTTAAACTATCCCTATTTTCAGATGACATGTTTCTATACCTAGAAAATGCCGTAGTCTTTGCCTATAGGCTCCTAGATCTGATAAACAATTTCAGCGAAAATTTAAGACAAATTGATATACAAAAATCAGTAGCATTTCTGCATATCAATAACATCCAAGCTGAGAGCCACATCAAGAAGTCAGTCCCAATCAAAATAGTTACAAAAAGAATAAAATACCTAGGATTACAGTTAAATGTGCAGGTGAATGATCTCTACAATGAGAATTACAAAGCACTGTTGAAAGAAATCAGAGAGGACACAAACAAATGGGAAAACATTTCATGCCCGTGGATAGGAAGAATCAGTTTTGTTAAAATGACCACACTGCCCAAAGCAACTCAGAGATTCAACATGATTCCTATCAAACTACCAACATCTTCTCAGAATTAGGGAAACTATTCTAAAATTCATATAAAACAAACAAAAAAGAATGCAAAGAGCCAAAGAGTTCCTAAACAAAAATAACAAAACCAGAGGCATCACATCACCTGATTTCAAACTATACTACAAGGCTACAGTAACCAAAGCAGCATTTTACTGGTACAAATAGACAAATGGAACAGGTTAGAGAAACCAGAAACAAAGCCACACACCTACAACCATCTGATCTTTGACAAAGTCAACAATAACAAGGAGTGGGCAAAAGACTCCTTATTCAATACACAGTGCTAACCATACCCAGTAGATTGAAACTGGACCTCTTCCTTTCATCATTCACAAAAATCAATTCAAAATAAATTAAAAACTTAAGCATAATATTATAACTAAAACTATAAAAATCCTAGAATAAAACCTAGGAAATACCATTCTGGACATAGGCCTTGGGGAATATTTCGTGATGAAATCTCCAAAAGCCGTTGCAACAAAACAAAAATATACAAGTAGGAACTAATTAAACTAAAGACCTTCGGCACAGCAAAAGAAGCTATCAATAGACTGAATAGACAACATACAGAATGGGAGCGAATACTTCCAAACTATGGACCTGACAAATGTCTAATATCCAGAATCTATAAACAGCTTAAATCAACATGTAAAACACATAACTCCATTAAAAATGGGCAAAGGACATAAAGATATCCTTCTCAAAAGAAGACATATATGTGGCCAACAAGCATATAAAGGAATGCTCAGCATTATTAATCATTAGAGAAATGCAAATTAAAGCCTCAATGAGATATCATCTTATACCAGTGAGAAATGACTATTACTAAAAAGTAAAAAAATTACAGATGCTGGTGAGGTTGCAGAGAAAATGAAACACTTATACTCTGTTGGTGGGAATGTAAATTAGTTCAGCCACTGTGGAAAGAAGTTTGGATATTTCTCACATAACTTAGGGCTACCCATTGACCCCAAAATCCTATTACTATATACCCAAAGGAGTATAAATCATTCTACCAAAAAGACACATACGCTTGTATGTTCATTGCAGCACTATTCACAATAGCAAAGACATGAAATCAAGGTGCCCTTCAGCAGTGGACTGGTTAAAGAAAATGTGGTACATATATACCATGGAATACTATGTAGCCATAAAAACAACAAAATCATGTCCTTTGCAGCTACACGGATGCGGCTTGAGGCCATTATCCTAGGTGAATTAATGCATGAACAGAAAACCAAAACCACGTGTTTTCACATATAAGGGGGAGTAAAACTTTGAATACACATGGACACAAAGATAGGAAGAGCAGACACTCAGGCCTACTTGAAGGGGCATTGTGGGAAGAGTATGGGGTTCAAAAAACTACCTTTTGGGTACTATGCTTTATTAATTAATTTTCACATTGCTGTAAAGAAATAATGGTTCTGCAGGCATACGGGAAGCATGATGCTGGCATAGGCTCGGCTTCTGGGAAGGCCTCAGGAAACTTAAAATCACGTGGAAGGTGAAGATGGAGCAGGCACATCTGATGTCCGGAGGAGGACTAATAGAGAAGTAGGCAGTGCCATACATTTTTAAACAACCAGACTTCATGAGAACTCACTCACTATCATGAGAACAACATCAAGAAGATGCTTCTAAACTATGCATGAGAAATCTGTCCCCATGATCCAGTCACCTCCCACCAAGCCCCACCTTCAGCAATGGGGATTATATTTCAACCTGAGATTTGGGCAGGAAATGTCATATGCTCACTACCTGGGTGATGAAATAATTTGTCCACCAAACCCCGGTGACATGCAATTTACTCATGTAACAAACCTGCACATGTACTGCCTGAAATTAAAAGTTGAGCAAAGAAAAAGTAACCAAAGAATTCAAAAACAAAGTTTGATTTTTACCTTTATTTTAGGCCAAAATTCAAGTATTTTTGCTGTTTCAATAGGGGAAAATGTTGAGTTCAAAAAAGATCATGTTAAATAAAAAGAAGTTAAAGAGTTTTTAACCCAAGGTCAAAAAAACAAAAACAGGGCTTAGCTTAGACCTTTTTAGGATTAGAGCTGCAGGAGTGGCCCTACATTTTTCTTACGGCATCTGCCTCATGAGGGAGGGAAAAATATAAATGTGCATTTTCCATTAGAACCTGAAAATCAGTAGCTCTTGTAATTAATGCTGAAAAAAGGAAGGTGAAATTAAGGTACAAAGGAGCCAGAGGCTTTTTGGGAGGCTCGTATTTTCTTGTTCCTTGCCCTTTCTATGTTACACCATTGGGTTTCTAAGTAAGGCCTATGGTCAAAAGAATGTATCCCTTGCTGCTTCTGAGGTAGGAATCAGTGAGAGTTTACTTTCATTTGGCAGCTTCCCTAAGCCTTGCCTTTGCATTTATGTATTTGTTGTATATATTTGAAGCTAAAATATCAAAGCATTAAAATTATTATTTCATGTTGAAATAGGAGCTTCTAATATGAATCAGAAAAGTTATTATTTAAATTGACTGAAGACCATACTTTAAACCACTAAATATTCTAATAATTTTCCATTGGAAATCATACTAAGTTATGCTATCCAAACATTCTTCTAAAAGCAATCTATTTAGTGGGCCAGGACACATATATTATTGGTGTCTTATTGTACCTGTAGACATTTTTGAAAAAATCTGAATCCCAAGTACTTACATTATCTCCTTTTTAAAATAGCTCCCTCTTTCTGACTGTCTCTCATGTTGGTATTTCCTCAATACAGCTTTGTACAAAGAGAAAAAACCTCTAGATAACAATATGCTTTGCTACTACGTGGTTTCTGGATGAGTTTCCATGGTGAGTTAAGTTAGACTACATAGTGCATCTCTCTCTCTCTCTCTCTTTCTCTTTCTTTCTTTTTCTCTTTCTCCTTCTCTTTCTCTCTCTCCTCTCTCTTTCTCTTTCTTTCTCTTTCTCTCCTCTCTCTTTCTCTTTCTCTTTTTCTTTCTCTTTCTCTCTCTTTCTCTCTCTCTCTCTCTCTCTCTCTCTCCCTCCCTCTTTCTCCCCCAATCCCTCGCTCTCTTTTGATCTACAAGTAGATCTAAACTTAGTATGACAGCACCAAAATTAGCACCAAGGAATTTCTTACTATATCCTACCTCTGGTATCAAGGGAAGCGTATGAGAAGGTCTGAAAGAATTATTTTCCGGTATCTAAACCATAAGTGCTCTAGTCTGTCTATCCTAGGCTTTTTTTTTTTTTTGCAACTGGAAATCCTAGACTGACTTAATTTCTAACATCTCTTAACATGTCATTTTGTGGAAGACAGTTAAAATCTCAAGAAGGAAAGAGAAATAGAATTTGTGCCCCTACCACAATTCCCCCTTTCCCCCAAAATTCTATGAGTCAGATATTTCAGATATTGAACATTGTTTTCTGTTGGTAAGGATTGAGCGGTGGGCAGATAAAAGAAGTAAAGAGGAATCTGGAGATTTTCCTAAATGTCAATATCTATCAGTTTACCTGGATCACATTTGTTCGTACATTTTATGGTGAGTTCTAATAGTTAATCTGATTTCACTTTGTGAAGTTAAAGCAATGTATGAGTGTTTGAGAATGACAGTGGTGGGGAAAGCAAAGGCAGCAATGGTAATGTTAAATGATGCCAATTTGACCGTCAGGCCATATCTATACCGGTTGGGTGCTGCACTGACACTAGAGAGAGATTAGTGTTGCATGTCAACTGGACCACATATTATCTGTGTTAGGCTGAAGAATTAACTTAATTCTCTGTGTCTTAGAGGATTTGTATGAATATTAAGTGAATTAATACACACAAATAATTTATAATAGTACTTGATACATTTTAGGACTAAGTTTGTTAATTATTATTTTAGTAATATTCATTATTACAGAAAATAATTCCTAGCTTAAATTAGTCTTCCTCTGTAAAACTTGTCTAATTACTCAATTGCCCCCAGTATTTATCTTTCTAAGAATACTGTTGGTATTTAGTGAATGTACTATTCATTTGGAACTCCTTGTTTTGTGTTATAAGTTTTGCATCACCATTTCCTGGCCTACTTTTCCCGCAGCACACAATCTATCTTATACTTTGATGATGATGATGACGATGCTACTGATGAGAGCCTATGGCCAAAATAACAGATTCTAAAGCCAAGTGTGAAAGTCATATTTTGATGTGGTGAAACACGCGGAAAATGGCTCGGCGGATTTCCTTTGTCTTGGCGCTATAAATGAGAGGGTTGAGCACAGGAGGCACAAATAGGTACACATTTGACATGAGGACATGTATGTAGCATGGGACATGCTTCCCAAAGCGGTGCACTGTGGAGACCCCAATCATTGGCACATAAAATGCAAGTACAGCCAGGATATGTGACACACATGTGTTGAGAGCTTTGAGGCGTTCCTCACGGGAAGCAGTGGCCATGACAGAACGCAGAATGAGCACATAGGAGAGGAAGATAAAAAACAGGTCCATGCCAAAGGTGGATACAAGAACAAAGAGTCCATAGATGCTGTTGATACTGATATCAGCACAGGCAAGCCTCATCATGTCTGGGTGCAGGCAGTAGGAGTGAGAAAGAACATTGGATCTGCAGATAGGCAGCCTCTTAATAAGAAAGGGAAGAGGGAAAAGGGTGATGAAGCTTCGAGCAGCTGCACCTAAACCCATTGCAGCAATGACTTCAGTGGTGAGCACAGTTGCATAGTGCAAGGGGTCACAAATGGCCACATAACGGTCAAAACTCATGGCCAGCAGAATACCTGATTCCATCATGGAGAAGAAGTGAATAAGAAACATCTGAATTAGACAGGCATCAAAAGTGATGTTGCGGGCATTGAGGCAGAAGGTTCGGAGTACAGTGGGCAGTGTGGCCATGGATATGGCCACATCACTGAAGGACAACATGGACAGGAAGTAGTACATGGGCTCATGGAGGCTGGGCTCCACTCGCACAGCCTGCAGGATCACTGTATTTCCCCCAAGGGCCACAGCATACATCACGCAGAGGGGCCCTGACAGCCAGGAGTGAGAGCTCTCCAGACCAGGGATACCAGTCAGGAGGAAGAATGCAGGGTGAGTGACATTGAACAACCCCATAGCAAAACAAACTTAGGGTACTTTTCAGAGTCAGATCTTCTGACTTGGAGAATTCTAACAGTTGCACTTGCTGGAGGACAAGAAATCAGGAGATAAGAGACAAAGCGATGATGTTGACATAAATGGAAACTGACGCATTCATGAAATCACTGCTTTTGAGATGATGCAGGCAAACTCCTTTTCTTCATATTTTATGATGATCAGGCTGCAGGCTGAGCTAATATTTCCCTCTGTTTTATGAACAAGGAAGACATTGACAAATACTTCAATAATAGAAATTAGTTAAAAGGAAAATGTTTAAACTACATTTCTACAACTTTCATATATTTTGGAGGCATCATTCAATAGAAATATGCTAACTACAATTCATAGCCACAAGAGAAGAAAGTCAGGAGTTTGTGTTATCAGTAGCACTTGGAAATATTTAAGTATTTTCTTGAAAATGTTGCTTAATTCATATGTATCACAAATTAATGAGAGACTTTCCCAGAGCAAGTTTTGTATCATGTTGTGTGCTTGGATGGAGAGGGAAAAGGACAGTGGGCTGTGGAGGTAATTGACTGCCTCCAGAGGCAGTCATGAGCTTTTCATTGGCAGAGTTACTGCAAAAAAGCAACAACAGAAACAACATATTTTTGTGCAAAGGCACAAGGCTGTATCTGTTTCTGGAAAAATTATGTATTTGTCCCTAAATATTCTATAGGTACACTTGCATTCGGTGTGGGAGAGCATTGTTCCAAATACAAACTTACATACCGTCACATGGTTAGATGTACTCTCAAAATACCCATTAGTCACAAGGACACATTAATGTACCTTCACAACAGGTAGTAAGAAAGCTCATTCATAGTCTAACAAGACGCTCATTCACATACTCTCTCCACATCTCCATATCTCGTAAAGTCGCTCTTGTTGTGCAAATATATTCAAACAGTCCCTCTTGATTTTTTTTTTTTTTTTTTTGAGACAGAGTCTCGCTCTTTTGCCCGGGCTGGAGTGCAGTGGTGCAATCTTGGCTCACTGCAACTCCACCTCCCGGGTTCGCGCCATTCTTCTGCCTCAGCCTCCCGAGTAGTTGGGACTACAGGCGCCCGCCACCATGCCCGGCTAATTTTTTTTGTAGTTTTAGTAGAGACGGGGTTTCACCGTGTTAGCCAGGATGATCTCGATCTCCTGACCTCGTGATCCGCCTGCCTTGGCCTCCCAAAGTGCTGGGATTACAGGCGTGAGCCACCGTGCCCGGCCCCTCTTGATCTTTATACCATTTAACATGTAGATCTTGTCCTCATACTCTCAGTCTGCACTGACATATATGCAGGATTTATACATGTATACACACTCATAGACACATAGATTTGTATACTCACACAACACTTCTATCTACATGCTTGGGGACTGCCCACTGATATTAATCTACTAACCCACACAGGCACTTTTTAAACCCTTAATGGCTTGTATTTATTTACCATTTTTCTTATGCTGGCATTCACATATTATTTCTTACAGCCATTTCTCTGTCACAGTGATTGCATTGTTCTGTTTTTGACACACTTTTGTGTTCATTGCCTCATCATGGATGAGGATACAGAAGGCTAGAAGGCTTTTCACTAAGCAGACATTTTAAGCTAATAGGGCACCCTCATTTTAGAGAAGGACCCCAGAATTACATACCACTGTTTTTCCTTTCTCTTTCCTCTCCAACCTCTAACAAAGCAAGACCGGACCATGCTCTCAGAGTTCTTTCTGATGGGAATGAAGGAGAAAGGGGACCCAGGAACATGAGGTATCTAAAAGTAACAGAGGTTGTGGAATGGGGTGCAATGAAGCATTGTCACCCCAGGAAGCATTTTTAAAATATCCCCAGCAATACATAACTCACAGGTACTATGGTTTCCAGCAAGGCAGTGGCTGTCCCTCCGTGTTTATGCTGAATATGTCCCTTCTGGTCTTAGAGCTCAGTCTGCATATGCTTGTGTCTCTTCAAGAACTCTGATTACTTGGGATCCAGGACTGATGTTTGTCTCTTATTTCTCCCATTTGACTACACTCTCATTCTTCATATAAAGTCTTGTAGAAAGTAATCACAGTACATAGAAGAGAACCAAGCCAATGTAAAAGTAACAGAAAGAGAAGGGAGAAGAAAACAGGCTGAAAGCAGGATTTTGTTCAGGGCAAGGCCAAAGACATTCTGGGTCTGGGGACTTATGCTTTAGTATTTGAAGAAGAAAGACTGCCTGACTGTTCCAGAATTATATCCCTTCCCTTACCTTGTAGATTGCTAATTTTGTGGGTTGTTTGGACAGATAGGAATAAAGTAATACTGAGAAAGAAAATGAATACTTATTGAATGCATGTGATATGTCAGCTGCTCTGCAAAGAACTTTACATTTATTTTCTCGTTTAATACTTAACAGATACGGACACTGAGAGCCAGTGAGATGAGCTTTCCTCACAGTTTATGGAGACCAGGTGATAAAACATTAATTTAAAGACTTTTAAGACTCTCTTCTCTCTTTTTCTTTTTTTCTTTTTTTTTTACTTTAAGTTCTGGGATACATGTGCAGAGCATGCAGTTCATGTCCTTTGCAGGGACATGGATGAGGCTGGAAGCCATCATCCTCGGCAAATTAACACAGGAACAGAAAACCAAACACCGCATGCTCTCACTCATAAGCGGGAGTTGAACAGTGACTCTTCTCTCTTACCAAGGTCTTCGAAGTATCATTAAGGCATTGGAGAGTAAGTTTAAAAGGAAAATAGAGGAATGCATTTCTGAACAAAGATTTCACAGGTACCCCTAAACAAAGTGAGTGTTTAAGGGCAGATACATAAGAAAAAATTATACAAAAGTACCTGCCTCCAAGGCCGAACAGAAATTCTCCTATTCTTAGAACTAGAACCTTGAGATTTCTGAAACCATATAAGAACCAGGCGGTTTAGAAGAAAGGACCCTGAGGGTGTCAGGAGTCCTGACCCTGGCTCTGGAAGGTACTGGCTATATAAGCGTAGAAATATCTATTTCTTTTTTTAGATCTATGTCTCATTTTTATTCATTAATTAATTCATTTATTTATTTGAGACTGAGTCTTGCTGCATCATCCAGGGTGGAGTGCAGTGGTGCAATCTTGGCTCACTGTAACCTCTGCCTCCCAGGTTCAGGTGATTCTCATGCCCCAGCCTCCCCAGTAGCTGGAATTACAGGCGCCTGCCACCACGCCTGGCTAATTTTTGTATTTTTAATAGAGACAGGGTTTCACCATATTGGCCAGGCTGGTCTTGAACTCCTGACCTCAGGTGATCTGCCCATCTCAGCCTCCCAAAGTGCTGGGATTACAGGTATGAGCCACCACGCCTGGTGTATGTCTTATTTTTAAGGACATTCTCTGAGATCCTTTATGGCTTTGATGTTCTTTTACTTTATTTTACTTTTTAATCAAGCAAAGAATGCCTGTGAGAGTTTGCTATGGTGCTGTTATGGGGGCAGAAAGAAGGTAGAGGCTGGAAGAATGTACAGAAAGGCTGTCTAAAGACCACAGTTTTCAATCTGCATCATGGATAATAAAGAATGAAAATTATCAGCTATTCATTGTTCATCTACAGTTTAGCTGATTTCTCCTTTTAATATCCTGGAGATTTTTACATATTTTGTTATCACTGAATTCATAAGGGAAGAGCAAAATTAAACCACATGTACTTCAGCTGTTTGTCATGGGATAGGTTGTGACCACTTCCTTTCTAGATTCCCAAACCGTTCCTGTATCCTGAGTCCTGCTTCCCTCTCTGAATTTCCAGCAATGTTAATGAGCCACAGAAACTTTGACCTTTGAAACTTGGAGTCACAGAGAAATTGATTATGGCAAGTAAGGACTCAATGAATCACTTGGGGTTATACAATCAGTACATGGCAGTGCCAGAACAAGAACCCCAAGTCCAGAGATCTTTCCTGCTCCTTTGCTCATTCTACTAAGATGCTTCTATCAGATACCCTCCACCAGTCTCTTCCACTTCCCCGCACCATACCCCTTGCCCAGTCTAATGCTTTCATGGAGCAGGCTTCAGGAGAATCAGCTGGCTTATTCCTATAGAGTTTCAGAACTCACCAGAAGAGAGACTGATGAGACACCCACAGAACAAGTTCTTCCCTGTCTCTGCTGAAGTGAATTCATCCCTGCCACTTTTATGTCTCATGACAGGCCCTGTGGTAGAGGGCAGTGATGCTGACTTTGTGTCTGAAAATTCTTCATGGAGGTTTTAGTCTCCTGAGGTCCATAATAACTACTGAGAATAAAGCCTGTGCTCTTTTAGCTGAAAAAGAACTTAGCAATCTGTCAGACCAATTCTCTGCACCACTCAAAACATCTTCTAGTGATAGACAGGCAATCACTGTGAGAGAGGAGCTCATTACCTCCTAAGAGATTCTGGCTTTATGTGATGATGACCAAGCCCATCAATTGAGGTGCAATCAGAAAGTGACTATTTTTACTCTTCTTGTCTCTTTAAATATATTGAGTGGGGCTGGTTCTTCTTTTTTATTCCTGGATGAAAACTCTGTTCTTTAAATTTTCTGGTCACATTCAGATAATAAAATATCTTCTGGTGAATAACTAGAAGGTTTAGTCTAGAATAATAGTCAAACTTTCCAGCATTCAGAGCTACATCCTTTCTTCTTCTTTCATCCTTCATGTGCTAACTCTGGTTTTTGGCTTCTCCTCCCAGAAACAGACAGATGGGGGAATGGAAAGTTCACAATTAATTGGTGCTGCAGTTAGTTGTTGTCATGTTAACTGGGTTTCTTAAATGTGTAAAGCTGACTCTTTCTTACAGTTACATTCATAGGTTATTCTTAGAAGCTTCTTCTCATTTTTTACTTGTTCTCCACTTGGTTTAAGCTAATATATCATTATTCTGTGTGGTTGCTTATAACTCCTTCCACAACCTAGATTGCCCTTGTGGAATCTTGCAGTCTTTTGGATAGGACATAAGACAACACCGTGCCATCTCTCTCTAGCTTGTACCCCATTCAAGAAATGGTCAGGCTTTTACAACAAATGCCCTACCTCAATGCAAAAATAATCTCTCCTTCAATGTTGCTATCAGAGCAGAAAGGTACGTTTATCAATGTTAATTTATTCATTTAGATTAACATCTACTGGGTGTGGATCATATTAAGTGACTCTGTTGGCTTCACATGGATCAGTCACAATCTAACCTAGGAACAAAAATTAGGGTTCAGTTATGGTCTGGTCAGAATATAAGAAACACACCAGCTCTTTTAATTGAGAAAAATTAATGAATTGTTAACCAAATATTGGCGAACACACAAGACAGAAAGGGAATATGAAGGTATCATTATAGGCAGCAACTTCAGGACATAGCTTCTAAGCCTAGGACTAGAGGAACAAAGGTAGGAATTTGGCATGATTAAACCTTACAAATTTGAAACAGGAGTGCTGCAAAGCTGAAACTCAGACTTTGAGGAGTGGTCACTGTTTAGGTGATTCTGGGGTCTCAAGAATTCAGAAGAGAGGTTCCCTATGACTAGGACTTACTCCTCTGAGATGGGGGTTGAGGGGAGACTTATCTGGTTAATTCTGAGGTCTTTAAGAGGGCATGGTAAGGCTGGTTCTAGAAGTGTTGGAAAGCTTCAAAATATAACCAACCAAGGCCACTGGAATTGACCACTAGTACTTGGGTGAAGAAGTGCCACTGGGGAAAGAGCAACAGAAAGGAAGTAGGGTACAAGTTCCTTCTTCCTGCCCCAGCTTCCTAATGCCCCATATTTGTAGATCTTGGGAGCTGGTTGGCAAAGGAGGAATGCAGTTTGCAGAGGCTCAATCCCAATATCACAAAAAATGGTATAGAAGATATGGGATTGAGACTGAGCGGTGATAACATAATAATAAGTACAAAAAAACTGAATATATTTAATCCTGGAAATTATTTATACAGATTTCAAAAGAAATGAGGAACTGACCAGCAGATAGTAACATAGTCCAGAGATTTGTAACAGCAGGAAGCTACTACCACCTATAGACTGGAAAGTCAAAGGTGGGGTTACTAGAACTACAGCCAAAGTGAGCCCAACCAGTGGAAGCTGGAACCATAGAAGAGATGCAGCTCACACTAGAGACTCTGTCTGAGGCAGGGGAGTGGAGTGAGAGATACCTTGCATCTGTCAATGCTTCCCAACCAGCTGTATCCATCATATTCTTCAAGTAATGATTGGATAGGTGTGATATAAAGAGTCACAAAAGAGTCAGGAGTGGACTTGAGGGTAAACAGGCTTAGCCTTGGTACAGAACAGAAGCACATTTTGTTAGCCTCATTCTTATTGTATTATTATCATTGTAAGATACATGATCTCCTAGGGGCTTTCATTTTCATGGTCAGCACCATGCAAAGCATCAACTTGTTGTAGTCCATGAAAGATGAAAGTAATTGATGTTTTAGAGTTCTAGGGAGTAGAGATTCTGTTGTACAAAATGATCTTCTCCCTTAAAGCCAGATGCCCAGATTTCTCTGGGAACTACTTCTGGCAGGTACACTATCAAACACGATTTATATCCCCATATCCCTAAAACCTTACGCACTGAAGTAGGATCAATGCCTCTTTTCTTCACAACACTGTTCAGTTCTGCCATAAAGGAAGTGATCACACTCTATTATAGTTGGCTCTGCATGTTTCTGTGGCATCCACTGGACAGAGAGTCCTGTGGGGGAAGAAATAGATGTCCCTAGAATGGGATATAGGCATGGCAGGGAATGTTTATTTGTTGAACCTAAGTAGTTAATCTTTGGCAAAATAGCTTCAACTGAAAAATTTGATTCTTTTCTTTAGTCATATAAAAATATCAATTACGTCAAATACATAAAATTTATCCCATAACATGCTAAATACTGAGTTGATATAAAAGATGCTTGGGGTTAGTTTAAAGGACATTGATATCACTTGTATTAGTTTGAATTTTCACTGGTGTTTTGAACATGGCATAATAGACTATGTCTTGCTTCATCCTTTTTTCATTAAAAATTTCCCAACATTTTATTATGAAAAATTTCAAACACAGAAAACTTGAAAGAATTTCACAGTGAATACCAGTATACTTATGACGTAAATTCTACCATGAATATTTTATTATCCTTGATTTCCTTTTTTTCTTTTTGGGTTACCACATGAGAGTTATTCTACTTTCTTTTTTTATGTATGTATTTTTATTATACTTTAAGTTCTAGGGTACATGTGCACAAAGTGCAGGTTTGTTACATATGTATACATGTGCCATGTTGGTGTGCTGCACCCATTAACTCATCATTTACATTAGGTATATCTCCTAATGCTATCCCTCCACTCTCCCCCGACCCCACAACAGTCCCCAGTGGCTGATGTTCCCCTTCCTGTGTCCAAATGTTCTCATTGTTCAATTCCCACCTATGAGTGAGAAAATGCGGTGTTTGGTTTTTTGTCCTTGCGATAGTTTGCTGAGAATGATGGTTTCCAGCTTCATCCATGTCCCTACAAAGGACACGAACTCAGCATTTTTTATGGCTGCATTTGATTTCTTATTTATCTTCTGATGTATCCATCTTTCTACTAGTTTATAAATACAGCTCACCTTTTGGATGCATTTCAAAGTAAGTTGTAACAACAGTACACTTCTCCATAAATAGTTCAGCAGTTATATTATTATTTGTAGTTCAATACATTGTATAGTTCTTTGATTTCTTTCAGACATATACTGCACAAGTCTTACATGCACACTAGATAAGTTTTGATAAATGCATTGGCTTTTATCAATGTTTATAACATATAAATATATATATATATTATATATATATATTATATATATAAATATATACATATAAAATATATATATATTATATATATAAATATATATATATAATATATATATAAATATATATTATATATATAAATATATATATATAATATATATAAATATATTATATATATAAATATATATATAATATATATATAAATATATATATAAAATATATATATAAACATATAAATATGTTTATAACATATTTCTAGGTTATATATATATATTTTATATATATATATTTATATATATATAAAATATATATAAAAATATATATAAATATATATATAAAATATATATAAAATATATATATATAAATATATATATAAATATATATATATATAAACATATAAATATGTTTATAACATATTTCTAGGTAGGGCTTGGAGGTACATTTAGCCTGTTAGGTGGATTAGTTTTTAAATATTTATGTTCTTTGCAAGGGTAGGTGCTGTGTCTTTATTGGTCTGTATACTATCAGTGCTGATAATAATATCTAGACTAAAATGTTGCTCAAAAATCTGTTTTTATCTGTTTGGTTGGTGGAATAAACTGATTATAATTTTTAGGTTCCATATAGTGATGGAGTAAAAGGAGTGCTTGCATAAGGAATTTGTTATATGGATGCTAGCATGCATTTGTACAAAAAATACATAACACACTTAAATTCCACATACGAATCTGAATAAATATGGAGATCTGAATTTGTTGGATATTTTATTGACTTGTTAATGAGAATGTGAATATGTATCTGCAATATATATTTTTAGCTATTTAAGCAGGGAAATGTATTTAAAACATATTTGATCATTTCTTTAAGTCTCTATTTCATAGTCTTTTTCTATGTTTTGTCTATAATTTAAATTGGTCTATATAATCAATGTACGAATACATAGATTATAGTGTGTGTTTGATGTGACAATACATACAATTAGTGACTAGAGCACTGGGCAATTGCCTGAGTATATTTGTATTTATCTGTTTGTATGTATGTAAATTTGAATGAGGCAATGTGAATGTTAGTAAATAAATAGTTAAATAGGTCTAAGGGGGTATCTGTGAAGGTCTCAGGAGAGCTATGGCTATTTATGTTTCTGTGCATACATGTATGCATTGTGTTTACATTCCCTGATCAAAGAAGGATTAACACACTAATAGATATGGATGATTACATCAGGGATAATTGTGCCAAGAAAGATATTCTCCTGGGAGCAATTCTCTTGTGGCCCAACTCACTCTTCACTGATACCACCTCCCCAGTTATTTCCGTGGTCCCTCCTCCCACCACACACAAGCAAGCCTTGGTGTTCTGGAGGGCTCATACATTTATAAGTCTTAGGAGAATGAGCTGATGCCACTGCCAGCTGTACCCACAGCATAGTATATCCAGCTACAAGGAAAGCATCTTCCATCCAGTGAGTGCTCCCTGCTTCTCACTGCCCACCTGACCTCTTTATCTAGATTTTATTCTAAATTTTAACACTTTTGCCAAAATTCCAGGCAGCCTTTAACCCTTATATCTCCCCTTCTAAATGTGAGCCAAATCTGACCCCTTCCAAACTCCAGGATCACAGACACCGGATGCCAGGTTTCCATCTAAATCAAAACCATAATACCAAACCACATATCACTGAGTTAAGGTACTGCTGCATCATTTATGGATTTTTGTCTCAAGGATATTTTATAGTTCTTATTTAAAAGCCTACAATTTGAATGTTTGCCTTTGATACCTGACTTTTGTGTGTACAGCTGGAGAAAAGTTACAGAACCAAATGAACTGAAGTCATTTAACAATGTAGTTGTCAATCTTAGCTGGATTTTCAGTATTGTGTATGTCAGCATATATGTATGTATATGGGAAAATAATTGGTGGAGATATTATTGTGGTTTTGTTAATGCTGATGCATTTGTGACACTGTGTGTGTATAAACATTTATTCAGGAGGGCTTAAAAATAAGAGAATATTTGAAATATATTGCATAATACCAATGAGTCTTCCTAAGTTGTTGCATGATAGTATTTTGTGTGAGTAGGGGAGTGTTTGATAGTTTGTGTGTATGTGTGGGTATGAGATAGTGCCTATAAATACCTGGGTGTGTAAGTATAAGAGTGTAAAAATGTATATTTTTCTGGTACCTTTGAGTGACTGTGTGTGTGTGTGTGCTCATGATATTCTGTGCATTGCTTGTGTCTCTCCACCTTCTTGACCTTCCTTCCAAGATAGGTCACATTTAGGAAGTTTTCATGGACACTCCTGTGGACAAAGCAAAGAAAAAATGTTTTGGGGGTGGTGGTGGGGAATTTTCTCCATGGAGGAAAAGTTTTCAAAGTTGCTTTGTAGACTGATGAACATCTGGAAAATAGGTAAAATATTACCTTCTAGACACCTCAATTTGCATGCCAGTGGTTACAGACGGGGGTAAACCTGTCTTGTGGATGAATTCTTAGAAGAGTCTTTTTATTTCTTCATGACTCAGAGAAAATCTTGCAGCAAAGATAAAGAAAAAAAAAAACAGATCTGAACAGGCTAGATCTAAAAAGACCTCTTAGAGACATGGACTTTAAACGTGGGTTTAGGGGAAGAGAGGTTTAGCAAGGAGAGTAGCCCATAAGGAGAAAATACTACTCATTAAATGGATGCTTTGCCTTTTCATTGGGAGGAGAGAGAAACCAAAGGAATAGATGAATCTCTTCTCACTACCTATATATATTTGGGATTATGACTGATATCTCGATATTATCCAGCACCTTGTCACCATCTAATTTCACTCTGTTTATGAGGAGTGGTAGGAATAAAATGGGAACTCTAAAATGAGAAAAATAATAAAAGAGACATTATGCTGAAATTCCAGAATGGAGGTTTAATTTTGAGATATCAAATACCATGAAAATATAGTAGAAGAGCTATTTTAAATAAAGGTTGAGATGAAGTCTCTTATGGTGTGACTTCTCAGTTTGCATCATTCTGACTATTGTTTATTTTGCCTGAAGTTAGGCTGAGGCTGCTTAAAAAAAAGACAGAAAAGATAATTCAGTAAAGAAGGCAGAGAAGGAGAAGCCAAGGAAGAAATACAACTGTGGACAAATAGTACCCTTGAATGGAGAAGGTGGTTCTAAAAAGGTGAGTTAAAAACAGTGTTAACTGTAGCAAGAAGATCAAGTGAATTAGGAGAGAGAATGTTTTCATTAGATTCAGAGACAAAGAGGTCACTAGGTGACCATAGAGAAATTTGTTTCAACTCAGAGGAGGGGAGTGTGGAAGCCACAATATAATGAATTGAGCAGTGATAGAAGGTAATGTAAGTAAGATTGAATCCCGACATCGAAGATCTCAGAAACAAGCAGGAGAAGCAGGCAAATAACTAAAAAATAATAATGATAAAATACAAGCTTCTATCTTCAGGTACCTGGAGAGACAATTTTTCAAGAAATTTGGTTAAGAATTGGGAAAGGGTCATAGAGTGGTGGGTAGAGAAGAATGTTATCGCATCTTTATGATGGAATAGTCTTGCACATACTTATTGTCTGAAGGAAAAGAGGCAGAAAGGGAGAGAATGAATATCCACTGGATTAGTGAAAAAGGCTCTGAAGGAGTGACAAGAAATGAAATCCTGAAGGTGGAGAGCCTGTCCTTGGAGAAGGAGAGAAATCTCTTTCTCAGAAAATAGAGGTTAAGAATGAATAAAGGTGTGTATAAGTTTAAAATTTTGGTAATGGTTAAGTAATAATTTTCTCTTTTTTTATTCCCATAAAATACTTTCTTCTTTGGTTTTATCCAGCTGCATACCTGGTTTGATTGTAGAATTTATTAAAGGTTGCAGTTTACTATGTGAATGTGAAAGAGAGATAAAGAGGAGATGAAAATACCAGTTTTAGTGTGGGTGAGTAGTTCAAGAGAAAAGTGAGGAAGAAGAGTTCATAGACCAGAGGAAAATGGGGGAATCATGGAGACTCAAGAGCAAGTGCACGGGCATGAGAAGGTTGGAAGGTAGAAGCCTAGAGTAAGGATATGAAAACAGTAAATTTAGGATTTCAGAGATAGAAAAGTTTTTGGCTATGACAAGTTCAGGGGCAGCCATTGGGATTGGGAGGCTGGGGTGAAGTCTGAGTTACAGGTTATTGAATCTGTAAATTTATAGTAGTAGATGTTCCATCTATGCTATCTACCAAAGACTTTCCAAAGCCTAAGATGCATTTTCTCTTTCTGGTCTACCAGAAACAATTGTTAATGTTGTCTCCTATTATGCCTTGCTATGTTATGGGCACTCATTTGATCATCAAACCACAGAGTTTCTACTATGGCCTAGACAGTGAGCAGGGCCCTGGTGGTACACAAACGATTAGAACCCAGTTGCTTCCTTAAAGAGATGAGTGTCTTACTGGGAAGGCAGGAATACAGGCAATCATTTTCAATCTATGACCTTTTGTTGGAGACAGGATATCTGAAAGAAAGTGAAGAAGTTTCCCAACACACCCTCTTGGGTCCATTCCCTATCTATACTCTCCCACCATGCTGGGTCTCAATGGCACCCCCTTCCAGCCAGCAACACTCCAGCTGACAGGCATTCCTGGGATACAAACAGGCCTCACCTGGGTTGCCCTGATTTTCTGCATCCTCTACATGATCTCCATTGTAGGTAACCTCAGCATTCTCACTCTGGTGTTTTGGGAGCCTGCTCTGCATCAGCCCATGTACTACTTCCTCTCTATGCTCGCTCTCAATGATCTGGGAGTGTCCCTTTCTACACTTCCCACTGTGATTTCTACTTTCTGCTTCAACTACAACCATGTTGGGTTTAATGCTTGCCTGGTCCAGATGTTCTTCATCCACACTTTCTCCTTCATGGAGTCAGGCATACTGCTGGCCATGAGCTTGGATCGCTTTGTGGCTGTTTGTTATCCATTACGCTATGTCACTGTGCTCACTCACAACCGTATATTGGCTATGGGTCTGGGCATCCTTACCAAGAGTTTCGCCACTCTCTTCCCTTTCCCTTTTCTGGTGAAACGACTGCCCTTCTGCAAAGGCAATGTTTTGCATCACTCCTACTGTCTCCATCCAGATCTCATGAAAGTAGCATGTGGAGACATCCATGTTAACAACATTTATGGGCTCTTGGTGATCATTTTTACCTATGGTGTGGACTCAACTTTCATCCTGCTTTCCTACGCATTGATCCTGAGAGCCATGCTGGTCATCATATCCCGGGAACAGCGGCTCAAGGCACTCAACACCTGCATGTCACACATCTGTGCAGTGCTGGCCTTTTATGTGCCCATAATTGCTGTCTCCATGATTCACCGCTTCTGGAAAAGTGCTCCACCTGTTGTTCATGTCATGATGTCCAATGTCTACCTGTTTGTACCACCCATGCTCAACCCTATCATCTACAGTGTGAAAACCAAGGAGATCCGCAAAGGGATTCTCAAGTTCTTCCATAAATCCCAGGCCTGAGGAAGGCTGAAGGCCCCAAAAGCTCCTTTGGAGGAAGGATTGGGACATGTTAACAACTTAAGGAATGCTAAAGTAAGGATGAAGAGGACCCAGGATCTTGATAGTAGTGAATGTATCACTAATAAAATAATATTTGACTATAAAATGGCATACATATTTATTCAATACTTATGTGAAAATTATTGTGCTAGTTGCTGCTAGGCATGTTATAATGGTGAGTATGAAATATTGTCAAGTAACCAGATAGACATGTGAAGAGAAAATATAAAAAAGAGCCATCGGTATCCTGAAAAATTCTTGTTTGACATATATGGGAATAATGAAGTTCGGCAGGGCAAACAGAATTTATCAAAAATAATTCTGCTCCTGCCCAGAGTGAAGGAGATAATAAATATTAAAGAGAGACAAAATATATGGAGGCTTTGTATTTAATGCAAGAGAGAAGATCTACTTTGTTTGTGGTAATAAAAACAGGCTATGTTGAGTGGTTATGAAGTAGCTTGTGAAGGATGAGAGAAGTTAGAATTCTTGATTCAGGATGGCAGGAAGAAAGAAGGGTACTGATTTTGGCAGACATAATTGCCTGAGAAGAAACACTTAGGCAGAAACGTTTAGAACAGTACTATTCCAAGTATGGTCTAATAAACAATATCATTGACATTTCTGGTAGCTTTATAGAGAAACAGATTCTTAGGCCCCACATAAGTCCTACTGAATGAGAACTGCTTTTAATAAGAACCTTGGGTGATTATACCTTGAGAAGGACAATGTTTCTCTTTTCTAACAGCACTCAGGTATTAGATTGATGCCCATCTGCTGTGCAACAAGAGTAACAAAACTCATGATTAACAAGAGTTTGGAAAAGTGGTTCTCGATATATGATTTCCAGATCAATATCATCAGCTTTGCATCGAAACTTGTTAGGGATGCAAATTCTGAGGACTTTCTTTAGACATCTGAACAAAAAACTATCAGGAGTGAGACCAAGAAGTTTGTGTTTTAATACATTCCACAAGTTATTTCCATATCTGTTAAAGGTTGAGAACTTTTAACCTGGAATATTGGTTACAGATAACTGTTTAGACAAACGGGGAGTTTCCAACTGGGACACTGGGGCACAAGGTCTTGAGAGATTGCTGAAGTAAACTTGTGAATGACTTTTAAAGTGGGAAACTCAATGTATCACAATTAAGCATATGGTATTGTTGGTGAAGGGAAGTAGAGTAGATTTATAGCCTTAATATCTCCATGAGACAGTGCAGGTGGAAGACAGAAATAGCTTCAGAGGAGAATTTGATACACAATTTCCAGCCACCCCACAGTCATAATCCCATATTGTGCTTTCCTTCTTTTCCCTCAATTCCTACCTCCTGTCATGCCAAACTACTTGACATTGAAAATTCAGGCAAACTCCAACTTTAGGGCTCCCATTCAGGCAAATAGAACTGGAAGAGAGCGAGAGAGAGGACGAGAGAGAGAGAAAGAACAGTTGATTGTCATACTGAGATGGTTAGGCAAGAGAAGTTTGTCAATGGAACTTCACTGTACACAAGTCTCCTGATCAGGAAGTCTTCGGAGACTTTTCTGCAAATCTATTAACTCTTTTTCTTTTCTGCAGTCTATTAACTTCTTCCCTCTTTAGATGGGATATGTTTAATCTGGTTGTATTTTTGTTTACCAAGCATTTACCTGCAGATTGCGTCTATCTCTGCTTTGCTTCATTGTTAAAAGTTTAACTTCCACTCCACAGGATATATTTATTTCTCTATTTAAGCTTTGTTGTGGGGAGGAAAGCTTCAAAATTTCCCCACAAATGACGTTTAATACAACAAGCCCTTGTCTTGAGATTTGCATGGATGTTTTGTTTAGTATTACCATTATCAGAGTGAATAAATATTTAGAGTTTTTCTTGACTTATGCCCTCATTTAATGGAGGCAGAAACTGAGTTTGGAAAAAGACATTTTAAATATCTAAAAAAGAGCAATAGATAATGGCAGTCCAAGCTAAAACTCTGCACTCAGCACAGAGTTGGTCACACCAGTACATGTGAATTAAGGGAATAACCAGACAACTATTTAAATGAATGAAAAAACTGGATCCAGACTGATGTTTAGATCCAGATCTGAGTTTTAAGCTCAGAATTCAGAGATCTAGACTCTGGGTTCTGAGCACAGAGTTGCACTTTTGAGACTGGATAACTGTGGGGGGTGTTGCTATGAAGTTTGGAGAATTTGTCTCCAACTTCTTCATTATAAGGAAGGAGTTGAAATTTCATTTTCTCAGTGGAGAGAGGGCAGTATCTCCAGGTTTGTTCCCCTTCATGCTGCCTCTAATAACATAGCTAGAGTCATTTTACATCATGACTTCTCAAAGCCCTGCCTCTCCTTGCCAGAGATTTATGCCCAATATGAGGCATCATTTGTTTCCTTCTTTGTCCATGATTCTGTGACCTAACTTACAAGATCATGATTCATGATTACTCCTGAATTTCATCTCTTGGTTCCCAACTCATAATTTTTGATCCAACCAATCCTATAACAATAATGAAAAGTAGAAGGTGTTCTTCTGCCACTGTTCCTCTGTTCCTTTGATATTTCAGTGCTCCACATGGGGAAGAGAACATTACATCTTCTATTTCCCTCCCTGAACCATCCCACCACTTGATAGAAAAGGGAGAGAGCCTTCCTGCTGTTCCTTCTCTCAATACACCCTCACTCTAAAACTGAGATGAACAAGAAGTAAAATGGATTATTTAATGGGAAGTTCAGGTGTTGGGAAAAAGAATCTGTTTGGGAGACCTGAAATCGAAACCCGCAAGAGAACTTAACGATAACTAGCATGTGTGATAAATTCAATAAAAAGAAACAAACCTATGACTTCCTTCTTCTCATTTGAATCTCAATCCCTTGTAGTTAGGTGCTATCCTTTTTTATAAATCAGATTCAAAACTAAAGGAATGTTAATCTTCTAAAATCAGGTGGCAAAGCCAGGACTTAAAATTAGGTCTGTATGATTTTGAACCCATGGTCCTTCAGTATCCTGGAATGTTTCTTTTGGAGGAGACCCTTAACTTGCAGTAACTTGGCAGACCATGGGAGTGGGAGTTCAGGATGGAAGTGTAGGACTAAGTGGATTGAGGCAGTCAGGTCATATCCTCTCTGGCTTAAATCCTGGGGTTGTCTCTGGCCTTCAAGCTCCAGTCTCTGAGATCTGAGCTCTGGAATTTTCCCGCTGGAATCTAAGCTTTAGGTTTTGCCTGAGATCTGAGTTTTAAGCTCAGAATTCAGGGATCTAGACTGTGGGTTCTGAGCACAGAGTTGCACTTTTGAGACTGCATAACTGTGGGGGGTGTTGCTATGAAGTTTGGAGAATTTGTCTCCAACTTCATCATTATAAGGAAGGAGTTGAAATTTCATTTTATCAGTGGAGAGAGGGCAGTATCTCCAGGTGAAGTAGTTTCTTGTTTGCTTCTTCTTATCTTTTTATTCCCAAGGTAAGATCTAACCCCCCTCCTTTCCCCAATACCAGCACAGCATCACACTCAGGCAAAGCAGGACCCCAGGGGCTCTGGCATCTGGGAACAATTCCGCAGAGGCATAAAGGCAGCCTCCTCTCTTGGCTGGTGCCCACCTGAGGTCCATTCTAGAGCCATTGTGAGTTCTGGTCCTCTGCCTCTCAGTCCAACTCACACTTCACAAAGCTCCCTCAAGGTGATCAAAGACACTTTGATCAGTCTGTGTCTTTGAGGTATGTATACAATAAGTGTGTTTCTAGCTACAATTCTGCTTGTGCTTCTGTATGCTTCTCTCAGATTCTCTTATCATGCCTCTGTATCTTTGAGTGAATCTCTATCAATGCCTGTGTATGTTTGCATAGTTGTGCACAATTTAAAAATCCTCAGATCTCACTTTTACATAGGTTTTCTATAGAACGAACAATATTCATTCAAATACCCTCATGGTCTGCCAGCCACTTTCAGGTAAAGCTGCCAGAGACTGCTTTAGCAGTGAAAGACACATGGGTGATCACACAGCAGGGGTTGAGAACTTGCCTCTGTTCTGTCCCACACAGATCCACAGACATGGGATTCTGTCACTGAATGGAGACACCTTGCCAGTCTGGAATCTCAGGCCTGTGAGCAGAAAGAGAGCTGAAAGACCATTAACCTCGATTCAGCAGATGCTGACATTCTCTTTCCAGAACTTTCATGAAGAGTTATCCAGTCTTTGCTTGAACACCTTCACTGCCCAGAAGCTTATTATTTCATTGTGATTTTAGAAAAGTGTTTCTTACATGAACCCCAGACTGTCACCCTGTGATCTCCACCTATGGCTCAGCACCTGTCATACTGATCCCAACCCGTCTCTAATGCAGTCTTCTCTGGTCAAAATGAAGCATCACTCATTCCTTCAGTGTCCTTAATGTGACTTAATTCCCTTTACTTTTTGCGTGTGATGCAGTCAGTTTAACTCCTATTTAGAATAGAGAACCAAAAACTGAAGGTACTTCAGTTACAGCCTAAGTAGTATATTCATCTTTTATTCATTAATGATTTTTTTAGCATATCTTTGTGTCAGAATCATGTCATGTGTTGAGAAGGACAGGATGAACCAGGCACAAGTCTGATCCTAAAAGAGCTCAAAAGCTGACAGGAAGGAGGTATAAATGTAATTTTAATAAAATAGAAAAAGTCTGTACAAAATATTACAAAGTTACAGATAAGAAAGTTATTGTTTCTGCTAAATAGTGTTAGAAAAAACTACAGATGTTTTAAGCTATATATCACACTGCTGATTCATATTACACTGGACTATTGATGGGTCACTCTGACAGGAGGACTTTTGTGGTGCGGAAATTAAAAGTCAGACACTTGGAGAAATAGCTAAAGGGATTTAGGACAGGTTAAGAGAAGAAGGAAAGATTACAGGATATCACCATGGAAACCTCAGATACTATTTATTCAGTTATTTATTCATCCAGTTAAAATATTTATTAAGCATCTGTTATGTATTTGACCCTGTGCTAGTATGGGTTATCTAGTGATAACAGACAAACAAAAACAGTCAATATCATCCATTCTTCTTAGAATTTATGGTCTGGTAGGGATACAGACATTAGATAATTACACAAGTACATATATGTTTACAAATTAACATAAGTGTTCTGCAAGAAAATAACATATTCCATGAGCAATATTCAGTTAATACTTGATGAAGATTATTATGTCTCTGAGTCTGCAACATTATCTATAATGTAGAGAAAGCATGTTTAAGACCAATGTGAGAAAGCACTTCATATCCGTGAGATCTGTCCAGGATAGTGGTTTAGGGATGCGATAAACTCCCCATCACTGGGAATGCTGATGCTGAGCATGGGTGATAATTGTATAAAGATGGACATTCTCTCAGTGGGTACAAGATTGGACTCTTGATTCAGATTCTAGAGAGCCTATTAAGTTTATCACTGAATATATAGCCTTTTGAGATGGGGCTATTTTTCAAAGGTGACTTAACCCCTGTTCCCCACCACCTGACCTCCAGTTTGCATAGGAGGCTAGAAAAAAAATCTATCTGCCATTCAGTCTTTTTCTCTGCCTGGAAAAATAAAGATGACCGACTTCTCCAGCATCTTCCCATTTTTCTCATTTAGATGTCTTTTGCTTCAGAAGGTTGGCTGCTGGCCTTTATAGGGAAGACCATGGGACTTATAATTGGAAGAACTAGATTCTAGTCCCAGATCAGCCACTTACAGGTTTCAGGCAAGTCACTTGATATGGCTGTTATGAGATCGAAATAAGGCATCTTAGGAGTGAAGAAATTGCCCCTCTGGTTGTCATTTTCCATCCACAGATTGAGTTAATTTTTTGAGCTATGGTCTCCTTGACGTTGCCAATCTTTTCACTGTCCTGCATGTTCCTCTTTTCATGGTCCGTCGAAGTCTTGATTCTTACTTCCTGCTGAAGATGATGCTTTACCAGGGACCAGCATCTTCAGGTGAGGCAGGTCAGGATCTTCAGGAGAGATAATTAGACAGATTCAAAAGAGTCCTGCCAAGCCCTTCTGTCCCTTAAATGACCCTCTAGAGAGGTGCACTAGCCCCAAAACCTAGGCTACATCTGTGGGCACCACCCTGGAGTATTATAAGCAAATCCAAGTCAATTCAGAGGAGCTTCAGGATGCTGAGTGGTCTAGTGGATGAAGAAACACAAATAAATGTTTAACTTGTAGGTCCAGAGTGGAGTAGGAAAGTTATCTGAAAGTCATGGAGGGAGACAGGGAGAGCTTGCAAATTTCATTTTAGTCTAAAATACTGTCACTGTAAAGGGGCTGGAATGTTACAAAATGAATCTGGAGTGGTTCTCAACATTGGGTTCATCTGAGGAGCTTTAAAACATTGATAATTAGATACTACACCCTGAGATTCTACTTTAATTGGTATGGGGTGTTACCTGAGCACTGGGATTTTTAAGTTCTTCAGGTGATTCTGATGCATAGCAAAGGTTGAGAACTGCTGATCAATAAGGTAGACTCAAGATAAATAAATTGGTAAGAGGCACAAGGAAACACATTTCACATGTCAGGAAAGTCATTAATTTTGAGGGAGGACAGAGTTCAGCAGAGCTGGTGCATGAAGAGTGTAGAGAGTAAGAGAATGCAGGACCTAGGATCATTCTCATAATTACATTGCTCTTGTCTCCATAGTCATAGCTCTTTTTTTTTTTCATTTTTAGATATAAGATCTCATTCTGTTGCCTAGGCTGAAGTACAGTGGTGCAATCATAGCTCATTGCAGCCTGGAACTCCTGGACTCAAGTGATTCTTCTTCTTCAGCTTCCCAAGTAACTGGACTACAGGCATGTGCCACCACGCCCAGCTAATTTTTTAATTTTTAATTTTTTGTACAGATGGGGCCTTGCTATGTTGCCCAGGCTGGTATGACTCCTGGAGGTCATAGCTCTTTGCATTCCCTTGACAGTACATTCTCCTGACCATACATTTATTCCAGCAGGGCATTCTTATTAAACTTTTCAGATGTATGAACAATTTCACATCAACATTGGGTAACCACAGGATAAAGAATTGGTGCAGGATCACTGACTCATACATCAAATCTATTGAGTGAATGTGTGAACTGGTGATTGGAAGTAATTCAGTTTTTATACCAGTCATGAGCGCCCCTTCCTACTTCACTGTTATTGTCTTTAAAAATTAATTTTATAAATTTAATTTGTTATATTACATTAACTATGTTACATTGTATTACATTACATTATATATTATTTCAACCTTCTGACTGGGATTAGCTATTTCTCTCTGATCTCATGGCCACTGAAGGAGTCTTGTATCTCTGTGTCTTTGTTTTCATCTTTGCATATATTCTTGGTTAAATATGGTCTTTTAGAAGCCACTACATCTTTGATAGTTTTCCTAAACTCTGTTTGTTTCTATCTCAGAGGTAACTTGTGTATTAGCATAATTTTCACCTGAAATGCTTATATCCTTCATTGTCCATATTCCTATTTCTCCCTTTTTCAGCTTTTTAAAACCATAGTCTCACTTTCATTCACAACATTTTTCCCTCTCTGAGGTGGAATGGGGATACATGGAGATGATCTTTACTAGGGGTTCTTCCCTTCTAAGATTTACGTTGTCAAAGCTAAAACTCAGTTCTTTCTGTGGCTTTTTTTTTTTTATTATACTTTAAGTTTTAGGGTACATGTGCACACTGTGCAGGTTAGTTACATATGTATACATGTGCCATGCTGGTGCGCTGCACCCACTAACTTGTCATCTAGCATTAGGTATATCTCCAAATGCTGTCCCTCCCCCCTCCCCCCTCCCCACCACGGTCCCCAGAGTGTGATATTCCCCTTCCTGTGTCCATGTGATCTCATTGTTCAATTCCCACCTATGAGTGTGAATATGCGGTGTTTGGTTTTTTGTTCTTGCGATAGTTTACTGAGAATGATGGTTTCCAGTTTCATCCATGTCCCTACAAAGGACATGAACTCATCATTTTTTATGGCTGCATAGTATTCCATGGTGTATATGTGCCACATTTTCTTAATCCAGTCTATCATTGTTGGACATTTGGGTTGGTTCCAAGTCTTTGCTATTGTGAATAATGCCGCAATAAACATACGTGTGCATGTGTCTTTATAGCAGCATGATTTATAGTCATTTGGGTATATACCCAGTAGTGGGATGGCTGGGTCAAATGGTGTTTCTAGTTCTAGATCCCTGAGGAATCGCCACACTGACTTCCACAATGGTTGAACTAGTTTACAGTCCCACCAACAGTGTAAAAGTGTTCCTATTTCTCCACATCCTCTCCAGCACCTGTTGTTTCCTGACTTTTTAATGATTGCCATTCTAACTGGTGTGAGATGATATCTCATAGTGGTTTTGATTTGCATTTCTCTGATGGCCAGTGATGATGAGCATTTTTTCATGTGTTTTTTGGCTGCATAAATGCCTTCTTTTGAGAAGTGTCTGTTCATGTCCTTCGCCCACTTTTTGATGGGGTTGTTTGTTTTTTTCTTGTAAATTTTTTTGAGTTCATTGTAGATTCTGGATATTAGCCCTTTGTCAGATGAGTAGGTTGTGAAAATTTTCTCCCATGTTGTAGGTTGCCTGTTCACTCTGATGGTAGTTTCTTTTGCTGTGCAGAAGCTCCTTAGTTTAATTAGATCCCATTTGTCAATTTTGGCTTTTGTTGCCATTGCTTTTGGTGTTTTGGACATGAAGTCCTTGCCCACGCCTATGTCCTGAATGGTAATGCCTAGGTTTTCTTCTAGGGTTTTTATGGTTTTAGGTCTAACATTTAAGTCTTTAATCCATCTTGAATTGATTTTTGTATAAGGTGTAAGGAAGGGATCCAGTTTCAGCTTTCTACATATGGCTAGCCAGTTTTCCCAGCACCATTTATTAAATAGGGAATCCTTTCCCCATTGCTTGTTTTTCTCAGGTTTGTCAAAGATCAGATAGTTGTAGGTAAGTGGCGTTATTTCTGAGGGCTCTGTTCTGTTCCATTGATCTATATCTCTGTTTTGGTACCAGTACCATGCTGTTTTGGTTACTGTAGCCTTGTAGTATAGTTTGAAGTCAGGTAGTGTGATGCCTCCAGCTTTGTTCTTTTGGCTTAGGATTGACTTGGCGATGCGGGCTCTTTTTTGGTTCCATATGAACTTTAAAGTAGTTTTTTCCAATTCTGTGAAGAAAGTCATTGGTAGCTTGATGGGGATGGCATTGAATCTGTAAATTACCTTGGGCAGTATGGCCATTTTCACGATATTGATTCTTCGTACCCATGAGCATGGAATGTTCTTCCATTTGTTTGTATCCTCTTTTATTTCATTGAGCAGTGGTTTGTAGTTCTCCTTGAAGAGGTCCTTCACATCCCTTGTAAGTTGGATTCCTAGGTATTTTATTCTCTTTGAAGCAATTGTGAATGGGAGTTCACTCATGATTTGGCTCTCTGTTTGTCTGTTGTTGGTGTATAGGAATGCTTGTGATTTTTGTACATTGATTTTGTATCCTGAGACTTTGCTGAAGTTGCTTATCAGCTTAAGGAGATTTTGGGCTGAGATGATGGGGTTTTCTAGATAAACAATCATGTCGTCTGCAAACAGGGACAATTTGACTTCCTCTTTTCCTAATTGAATACCCTTTATTTCCTTCTCCTGCCTGATTGCCCTGGCCAGAACTTCCAACACTATGTTGAATAGGAGCGGTGAGAGAGGGCATCCCTGTCTTGTGCCAGTTTTCAAAGGGAATGGTTCCAGTTTTTGCCCATTCAGTATGATATTGGCTGTGGGTTTGTCATAGATAGCTCTTATTATTTTGAAATACGTCCCATCAATACCTAATTTATTGAGAGTTTTTATCATGAAGGGTTGTTGAATTTTGTCAAAGGCTTTTTCTGCATCTTTTGAGATAATCATGTGGTTTTTGTCTTTGGCTCTGTTTATATGCTGGATTACATTTATTGATTTGCGTATATTGAACCAGCCTTGCATCCCAGGGATGAAGCCCACTTGATCATGGTGGATAAGCCTTTTGGTGTGCTGCTGGATTCGGTTTGCCAGTATTTTATTGAGGATTTTTGCATCAATGTTCATCAAGGATATTGGTCTAAAATTCTCTTTTTTGGTTGTGTCTCTGCCCGGCTTTGGTATCAGAATGATGCTGGCCTCATAAAATGAAAACTCAGTTCTTTCTGATGACTCCAACCTAGATCAGACCACAGTTTACTCTCATCTCCATAGTGAAATTGGTAACCTTACTACAAGAGAAGATCATGAATCTAAACTGTAATCTAGGCTCTGCAGAAACTGACTTTTAAGCTGTGGCCTGTTATTCATTTTTTCTCTCTGGGTCCTAGTGTCTCTCTAAGAATAAAATATCTTACTCAATATCCCATGTAATATCTTGCTTATCCTACAAGAAATCTAAAAAGCAAGTGTATTTTAATCCCCAGTTCACAGGTAGAGATACTGAGAAAATTAATGTCTCATGTTCAGTAATTTGAAGCTCTGCAAATGGATTCTGAAAGACTTTAGTTCAAAATACTGAATATGTGACATTAATTTTCTCATTTTTTCTTACAACCAGAAAGAATAATATTATTACATTCATCTCACAAGTTAAAGCTCAAACCAAGCCAAACAAAAACAAAATTTTGGATCAGAGTATAAATAAGTTGAACACATCACACATCTAGTAACTGGCTGAGTATGGATTTTGGCTCAGGTCTGATTTATTTATTCCAAAGTTTCTGCTCTTAATTTTTAAGCTATGCTGTCTTTCACAAGATTGAGCAGTCTGAAATATTGCATGTTCCTGCTCAAATGTGGGAGCTAAAAAAGTTGATATCATGTAGGTAGAATGTAGAATAATCACGAGGGTGGAAAGGCATGTGTGTTAAGGATAGGAGAGGCTGGTTAATAGCTATAAACACATAGATAGAAGGAATTAGTTCTAATGTTTGATAGCAGAGTAGGGTAACTAGAGTTAACAACAATGCATATTTTTCAAAGTAGCTAAAAGAGAGGAATTTGACACGTTCCCAACACATAGAAGTAATAAGCACTCAAGGTGATGAATATCCTAAGTACCTCGACTTGACCATTATACATTTTATGCATGTGACACAATGTCACTTGTATCCCATAAATATGTACAAGTATTATGCATCCATAAAAAGTATTTAAAACTTTTTAAAAAACTTAAAAAGATGGAGCAGTCTGAAATATCTCTTTTCCAAGTAACATTTAGGATTCTGGAACTCAGGAGAACAGGAGGAGAAAAGAGGATGTCTGTTATACTTTTATTCAGAATGACGTAGATGACTCCAACTTTCTTGCTTCCTGCCCCATCTCCTTTCTTCAACTTTTCAGGTTGGCCGCTAAGGCAGAAGATCCAACAGGTGGGGACTAACTTCAGTTTTTTTCAAATGGCAGGTGAAGACTGATCTCTGCTGTTGGTGGCATGGGAGCTGAAAGCAATGAAAGTCTTGACCTCCTATCTGTCTTCCTGACTGGCATCCCAGGACTGGAGGCCCAACATGGTTGGCTCTCCATCCCTTTCTTCACCATGTACATTGTGGCCATTGGGGGAAACATCCTAATTATGGCAGCAGTGCAGGAGGACTCTGCCCTACATGAGCCCATGTACCTATTTCTCTCCATGTTGGCTGTCACTGAGGTGGGCGTCTCTGTGTCTACACTGCCTACTGTTACGGGCATTCTTTGGTTTGATGCCCACAGAGTTGACTTTGATGGCTGCCTGGCCCAGATGTTCTTCATTCACACCTTCTCCTGCATGGAGTCAGGGGTCCTACTAGCCATGAGCTATGACCGCTTTGTAGCCATCTACAACCCCCTGCGCTATACAGCCATCCTGACCCTGCCCCGTATTATCTGCATGGGTCTGGGCATTACACTGAAGAGTGTGGCACTCATGGCCCCACTTCCAATCCTTTTGAGGCAACTGCCCTATTGCCACACTAATGTCCTCTCACACTCCTACTGCCTCCACTCAGATCTGATCCAGCTGCCTTGTGCAGATACTAAACTCAACAGCATCCTGGGCTTAGCCATTGTTCTCGCAACTTTCGGGCTGGACTCATTGCTTATCGTGGTCTCTTATGTCTTGATTCTTTATACAGTGATGGGCATTGCTTCTGGAGAGGGACGGTGGAAGGCTCTCAACACATGTGTGTCACATATTTGTGCAGTGCTTATATATTATGTGCCCATGATTGGGGTGTCTGTGATGCATCGTGCTGCCAAACATGCTTCACCCATTGTCCACACACTTATGTCTAGCATCTACCTTTTTGTGCCACCTGTACTTAATCCCATCATCTATAGTGTTAACACCCAGCCAATAAGACAGAGAATTCTCACCTTGTTTTCCTGCAAGAGGGAATTGCTCTGAATCACTGCAAGGAGTCAGGAACTGTCATTAAATTCATAAATTCTGATAATGTTTCTGCTATGGGCAAAGCTCTACATTAGGCATTTTGAGGAGGAATAGGAACAAGGAATTCAAAGTATTGCAACAGGCTTGAATCTGAAATGCAAGAGTTATTCCTAACCCTTTCCATCTCACATTTTATTTGTATATGTGTGTCTCTGTGTGTGCACATGTACATGACTTTCTCTTCTAACCAGATATGGTGACTTTGGGACAGAAGTAATGGATTTTCCTTTTCCTCATTTTCTCAAAACTCCTAGCAAAAAAGCCTGACAAATAGTAAGTTAACAGTAAAAACTTGAGACTTAATGAAATTTAAATTTAAATAAAGCAAAATTCTATTTTTATGGGTTAGGTAGGGATTACCTAACCATATCTTCCAATTAAAAAAATATTATCCTAGGAACATGTCTTTGAGTAAGGTGAGCATGCTCTCTGGTTTTCTCCAGATATTCATGGTTTACATCTGTTTTCCTTGGCATTATTATTAATGTTACCTTCTTTTACTCTCAAAAATGTTCTTGATCAAACAATAAATTGTTTATTTTTGTTTACATTTACCTATGAAGCAACTTCTTGTTATGTAAGAAAAGAGACTCTTCCTAAAACTTGCTGTCCAGTGGTCTCACACCCAGAATTTATGTACCGACACTCTGAGAATGAACAGCTGACCAAAAGACCTCAACTGAAGCATGAAATAAAATATGAACAATGTCACAATGCCTAGGCTACAGATTCTAAGAATCTCAGCAAAAGCAGCAAATTCTTCTTTAGTAGAATCCCAGGCTCAATTTTAGATAAACACTTATTGGCAAATAAGTCTGATATCACTGTTCCTGGCTATACCCTTTTTCTATTTCCTCCCTTCCTTTCATGCTTCTGTGGCTTTACCGTGCATGTGGTGTTTATATTCTTATCTATCTGTTCCCCATCCTGCCCCTTCCTTAGCCCCATAATCATGGGTCTAGTGGGTCCCCTCCCCTCTGCATCTGCCCATGTTTGCCTAGGCTTCCTGCAAACCTTGCTCAAGTGGGAACGACCATCTTCTCATCTCCTAAACACACAGGCCTTTGTATAAAGTGAATTTATGGAACTGTGCTGATTGATCAGTGATTAGTGTCACTGATCATTCGCACTCACTTTGGGACCTCCAATTACAATGAAAATATTGTCCTCACCACATATTATTCTCCTTGACTCATCCAGCTTACAAGGGTTGTCTTTGTAAGGTTGTCTGTGACTTTTTTGAAATACTTAGTGTGTTTGTAGTCACTGATTGGTTCTTCCAGCCCACTGCACAGACTGAGACCCTGGTATTGCGGTGAAGAATTTATTGACATTAGCCACACAGGAGATGGAGTTATTACTCAAACCAGTCTCCCCAAACTCTCAAAGGCTGGGGTTTTTCAAGGGTAGTTTGGTGGGCAGGGGACTAGGGAATAGGTGCTGCTATTGATTGGTTGGGGATACAATAATAAGAATGTGGAAAACGGTAGTCATGTGCTGAGTCTGGCTCTGTGTGTGGTGGGTGCAGAGGACCAGCTGAGTCATGAGTTACAAGTCTGGATGGGGTCAGTCTGAAAAACATCTCAAAACACAAATCTTAAGTTCTACAGTAGCAATGTTAACTATAGGACCAATTGGAGCAGTCACAAATCTTGTGACCTCTGGCCACATCACTTTGAAGCAGTAAGGGACAGTAAAAACTATACCTACATTTTAGCAGAATTCAGGCCCCTCTCTTATTTCTAATCCTGTAGTCTTTCATTAGCCTTACAAAGGTAGTTTCAGCCTCTGAACAAGGAGGTGATTAGTTTGGGGGAGGGACTATGATGGTCCTTGTTTCTAAGTTAAACTATAAACTAAATTCTCTTATGGTTAGCTTGGCCTATGCCCAGAAATGAGTGAAGACAGCCAGGCTGTGAGGCTAGAAGCAAGATGGTGTCAGTCATGTTAGATTTCTCTCACTGTCATAATCTTTGCAAAGGTGGTTTCATATTTACAACAGTAGTCATCCAATTTTTGTTTATGTACTTTCTAATATAAAAAGCTAAAACGTCTATATATAAGCATGGATCATTTTACATGCTTCACTTTATTGTGCCTCATAGATGTCGCATTTTTTACAAATTGAAGGTTTGTAATAACCCTATGTTGAGCAAGTCTATCTGCACCATCTTTTCAGCAGCATATGCTCATTTTGTTAGCATTTTTAAACAATAAAGTATTTTTAATTAAGGTATGTACATTTTTAGATATCATGCTATTGAACATTTCACAGACTATATTATAGTGTAAACATAACTTTTATGTGCACTGGGAAATTTTAAATATGACTCTTTTTTTGCAATATTCACTTTATTGTGGCAGTCTGGAACTGTACCCATATTATCTCCAAGGTACGCCTATATCTTCTCAAGAATATTCGGGTTGATATTTAATTTTTTTATGATAAATTTACTTACTTGTTGAGCATGTCTTTTGGGATATATATATAGTATTATAAATATACTTAGTTTAAAGTAAATTGTTGTATCACATCTTTAAATATCCAAGAAAATCTAAACACATAATGTTTTGATACCTGACATCATGAATTTAAGAATACATGAACATGTTCTTTAACAGTCAGATATTTTACATCAGTACCTTTTTCCTCTAACTGAAAATTTTATTTTACCTCCATCAAAAAGTTTTGACCATGGACTGTATATTTATATTTGAAACTATTTTAATATTCACCATATCATAATTCTTTGCAATAAAAATGTACATAATTTAAATTTGATGTTTAAAAATAGTTGAAGTTGTTTTTATTTTCTAATATCATTCCCGTATGAAATATAATGCTAGAAAAACATTTTAATTACCAGAAGTTTTAGGTTTATTTTTCTCATCAAAAATCTAAATTTTGAGCTTCAATATTTTCTATGCTGGTTTTATTTGTCAGATAAGTTAAAATTATTTCCAAAGATATTCAGTTTTATGTTAATTCATGTGTTTGTTCCTACTGGAATGTCGTCACTTCTAGGTGCTCCTAGCTTACAGAGCAAAAAAAAATGTCAGCATACTAAACTGTGCATATACAAAATCTATAAATATTTCTGTGTTTATCTGCATCTATATTAGGCTAAACTGACATCACACTGATGTCTTCAACTCTAATTCATGGTTTATTCAAGGCTTTTCCCCTTCTGTCTGTAACCTTCTACTCTAACTCTGAAAAACCTGGCTCACGCCATCTGTCATTCACTTACCTAACTGTTCAATTTCAGCACACATATGTAGGGGCAGGGAGAACGCTTCACTTTCATTCTCTGTGAAGATTCACTGGAATGACTGACAACAGACAGATTAATAGGATAAAAGGCATATGAATTTATTAATGTGCATATGCGTGGGAGCCACATAAAATATGAAACTCAAAAGAAAGGTTGGACGGTCGGTATATGCCATCTTCATAGGGGAGAAGGAGAAGGGGAAATGTAAGCAATTGTGAGGGGTAGTAAATAATTTCCAGGGGAAATGAATAACTCAAAAGAACAATGGACTAGGACAAAGTTCCTCTGCGCTTTGGGGGAGGTGATGGGAAGGTGAGTAGTGGAACTTCACTGTGAACAAATGTTGTCTCATTGTGCAGATAATGTCTCCCAGGTAATCTCTCAAAGCTGTCTTCAGAAGAATAGATGGAAAGTTTATCTGGATGTGATGACAACTGACTTTAGTCTCTTTTCTCCTGTGGTTAATCTTTCCTGGTTATTTCGTAAGAGTCCTAGAAAAGGAGTTTTAAGATAATTGCATTTTTTTCTGGAGGTACTTTCTGTAATCAGATGACGGAACTTCAGATAAGAAAGGGGATGAGAAAAACAGGGAGACAGAGAGAGACCTTGGTTTTGAGGCTTATTTATAAGGACTTTCAGTTTTGTTTAATTTAAAGCACTCAACATGCCAAAAAACTATACTGTAAGGGCTTTTTTGTGCCCTAACACATGTATAGTAGTTGCAGCAGTGTTAATCCACACCGCCATGAGAAACTGCTTCATTAAGTAGGGTAGAGTACATACTATACTTCCTTTTGCCTTTAGTCTAACAGATTTCACCTATTTCCAAAGTTACTTAGGTCAGCAACTCCCCCCTTCCCCGGAATTATTTCAGTGTGGTTGTTTCATATATTTAATAACTATAAGAGAGTTAGATTTTTCTGGTCACATTGTGCATTTCATCCTGTATTCCTATAATGTCTTAAATAATTTTTAAATTTTGTTTCCATTAAACTTCATCCTGTAATGCTGTAAATTCCATAGATTTTGGTAAGTGCATAGTGTTATGTGTGCACCATAACAATATGATAGAATGATTCCACCACCCTAAAAAAAAAAAATCCTCGAGCTTCACCTATTCAACACTTCACTTTCCCCAAAACCTTGACTACCATTGATTGACATACTCACTATAGTTTTGCCTTTTCCAGAATTCTACATAAATACAATCATGTATTTTGTTAGCCTTTTAAGACAGGCTTCTTTCACTTAGCAATATGCATTTTGGATTCATTCGCATCTTCGTGCAGCTTGATAGTTCATTCCTCATTAATTGCCAAATAATATTGCATTGTGTGGATGTATTGCAATTTGATCATCCATTTGTTTACTGAAGGACACCTTGGCAACTTCAAATTTTCTGTCTCTTTTCTTTTTACGCTAATTATTGCAAAATGATTCTTAGGGGTTTGGATGAAAATTTGTCCCTTCTATAGTAGCAGGCTAGGCTATCTTCTATTTGAACTAATGGATCCATTTAACATCTCAAAAAATTAATATCCAATCTTATGTCCTCTTAAATAGCTTACTTAAAATAATTTACAGAGGGTCAATAAGATACAAAGAATATTACATTCTTAGAATCATACTCTACATTTTATAATAAACACATTTCTATAACAAAATATGACCAGTATAGTTATTTGCGTTTTAGGTACCCAGTAATTTTGCAGACACATTTCCCAATTAAAAAATTTACAAAAATGAAATCTATTTCAAAATCTAAACATATCATGATGTTTTAAAGTCATAAAGCCCTCCTCCTCTCGCCACACACACATGCAAAGGAAGAAGACAATAAACAGTTTATCTCAAGAAAGGAAACAGAAAAGGGAGAACAACACATAATGAAGCAGACTACTTGATTTAATCTTCATCTGATTTCTAGTTAAGTTTTGACTTGTTAGGAGTTTATCTCTGACCACAAAATTGCATCGATAGATATCGCTCATCAAGACATTATTTATGGTAGCCTGTGCTCCTCTTTTAAAAAACCAACATAATCCCAAAATTTATTTGCTCCACATGCTGTTCTGGAGCATTAACAAGCCTGTACATTGACAAAAATTTTCTCTTGACCCATATTTCTATCCATGTTCTTGACTTTTTTCAGCATTTGGATTTTCTGGTCTTAAATTCTATTGTGAGAATGCACATCTTCCATTTTGCAATTTACGCCAGCAGACTCATGTTTCTATTAAAAAAATGCTAACCTTTAGGCTCTAGCAGAGAAAAAATAATAGAAACATGAGGAAAGGATGTAGGAAGAGAAAGAGATTCCTTTGGTATTTGCTTTCTGCCTTTCACTTCTTTTTTTTTTTTTTTTTTTGAGACGGAGTCTCGCTCTGTCGCCCAGGCTGGGGTGCAGTGGTGCGATCTCGGCTCCCGGGTTCACGCCATTCTCCTGCCTCAGCCTCCCAAGGAGCTGGGACTACAGGCGCCCGCCGCCACACCCGGCTAATTTTTTGTATTTTTAGTCGAGACGGGGTTTCACAGTGTTAGCCAGGATGGTCTCCATCTCCTGACCTCGTGATCCGCCCGTCTTGGCCTCCCAAAGTGCCGGGATGACAGGCGTGAGTCACCCCGCCAGGCCCTGCCTTTCACTTCTAATGCTACTTACAGAGACGGGAGGCAGCCAAGGGTCCCCAGTGAAACCCTGCCTTCAACCCTAAATAACAGCCTGAAGGCTGAAAAACCGGACTGTTGGTCCTGGATGAAGCCTGCCTTTTCCTGACTGATTCTTTCTGAATAATGCCTACGTGTGTACTGGGAGGAGGGAGTGCGGCCTCAGGAACTTCATGCCATTTGCAGAGGGGAAGATCCTGGCCTCTCCTCTTCCTGTGTGGTGACCTGGGATTCAATCTGTGAGTCGGGAAACCTGGTAGCAGGACTCTTTCATCTTGCTGAAAGGTGTTTTGTTTGTTTGTTTGTTTGTTTGTTTGTTTGTTTGTTTTGTTTTCCCTTTTCTCTTTTCCCCGAATAACTTTCATTTTCCTCACCCTTCTATGTGTCTACGAGCCTAATCCTTCCTGGTTGTGTGACAAGAGCTCAGTTTTAGCGGAACTAAGGAGAAAGTTCTGTAACACTACCTTCCACTGTGCTCCCACTGCCTATGTTGATTCAAATCTAAGTGGATCCCAATATTGACCACCTGCACCATGAATCCAGCAATCAGAAGCTGTGATCAAATTTATAGTTGTCTCTTCAAACTGATATTTCTGGGAAAGTTTATCTTGTTTCCACAAAATATTTTTTATGATCCTTAAGGTCATGTCAGTGTACTAGAATATTTGCTTGTGAAAAATTCATGATGCCCAAGGGAATCTGCCCATAAGAAGCAGAGCTACATTAAGAACATAAAAGTATGAAAAAAGTCTGCTCTGGTCCGAAAAAAAAAAAAAATGAGTTTTTCTTCCCACAAGAAAGAAGTTTGAATTCTGAATACTGAAAAACTCTAGCAAGGTAGGAACTGTGAAAAGTCTTAAAACCTTACACTAATTTTAGACTTCTTGCATATGTTTATTTTGTTTGCTGAGTGTTTATTAGGTAAATTAAATTACTTGGGTGTTAGGTAAATCTGAATTTACCTAATTCAGATTAGGTAAGTGCTGGTGTTAATTAGGCAAATCTGAATGGCAGAAAAACTTGATGTGTCTATTGTCCCTCAAAATGTTATCATTCCTTTGCAAAGGAAAGTCCAATCACCCGTGAGAGTGATCCAGAACAGAAGATCTAAGGTTTATCCAAATGCCTAAATGGAGCTGCCTAAGAGAATAGGTGATAGGGGCAACAACAGGATTTCCTTTAAACTTCTGGGAGTTTAAGTTTAAACAAGCCCGTAGGAGAGAAAAATATCTAGAAAGAAAGACAAGCTTCGAGAGAACTTTACTCAATCCATTAAAATCCTCCCGTTGGGATAGCTGCTAAGATGTGCTAGAATTTTATCAACTCAGATCCATATCTCTTTTGTATAGAATCACTGCTGCTAGCTCACCTCAGCCAAAAATTCCATGCTAAAAGCCAGGGACTTGTCATACTGCCTTAATATTATGATGAAGTTTTATTTTATAGTTTCCTAATTCTGAATATATTCCCCCCTTAAGCCTATGACTCATACTTGTCAGTAATTTAAGAAATGCCTTCCCTCATCTTGAATGCATATTTTTGAGGGAAAGGAAATTTAACATTCCCCGTTGGATCTGCTTGTTCTTTACACTGTAAATGATGGGGTTCATCACCGGGGGTGCCAGCAGGTAGATATTGGCCATGATAACATGGACCAGTGGAGAGGCATGCTTGGCAAAGCGATGAGTCATAGATACACCAACCATGGGAATGTAGAGGACCAGGACAGCTAGAATGTGGGACAGGCAGTTATTGAGGACACAGAGTCGCTCAGCCCAGGTGGCTGTGCCCAAGATATTTTTCAGAATAAGTGTATAGGAGATCACAATGAGCAGAGGATCCATGATAATAATGAGCAAGGCAAGAGCAAATCCATACCAGCTGTTGAGCCTGATGTCAGCACAGACCAGGCGGATCATATCCTGGTGGAGGCAATAGGAGTGAGAGAGAAGGTGGGAGTGGCAGAAAGGCAGTCGCTTGAGTAAGAAAAGGGAGGGAAGAACCGCCAGAACACAGCGGCAAATAATGGCTAACCCAATTCTACCAATGACTTCATTGGTGAGGATGGAGGCATAATGGAGGGGACAGCAGATGGCCACATAGCGGTCAACGGACATAGCCAGGAGGACAGAAGACTCCATAAAGGAGAATCCATGAAGGAAGAAGAACTGAGCAAAACAGGCCTCAGAGCTGATTCTACGAACTTTGAACCAGAGAAGCTGCATGACTGTGGGTAGGGTGGTGAGGGTGAGACCCAGGTCCGTCAGGGCCAGCATGGAGAGAAACAGATACATGGGCTGGTGGAGAGATGGCTCTGTGCGAATGACAGTGAGGATGGTGGTATTGCCCATGATGGAGATGGTGTAGAGACAGCAGACGGGGATGGAGATCCAGATGTGGGAGGCCTCAAATCCAGGGATGCCTGTGAGGATGAAGTAGATGCCTTCTTGTGTGGTGTTAGTCACCTGGGACATGACTGATGAATGTGTCTTCAGATTCAGGATCTTCACTCAGGGAGAAAAAGAAACATTAGAAATAATATCTCTTTGCCCCGTTTAATCCAAATTCTACACAAATAAATGTTCAGAGTTGTTGAGGGTAACTAAAGCAAGATTTAAGAACATTGTGATATATGATATCCTTTCCTTAGCCCAATTCTGCAGACTGCTCCCACACAGCTAATCTTCCCTTGATAACGGAATATATATTAATTCATGGGTAACTCTAATTTTTCCTGCCCCCATTTTCCCACTCCCATTCAGTTTTCAGCACATTTAAATCAGCCTTTCATACAAATCTCACTATCAATACTGTTCTCACAAAGGCTAAAAATGAACTCTATTGTATAAATGTGATGCTTAATATTCAATCTTTATCTTTTTTTGATATAAATCCAGTGTCTTTTTCCAAATATCTCCTTTGACTTTTGTAGCAGCATTCTCACCTATTTCACTAGTTCTAAACCTATTGCTACTTTTTCTTCATCTCCTATTTTTTTCATTCATTAAGGTTTTATTACTGTACTGCAGTCTATTTTTACTCTGTCCTATTCTCATTAGCTAATGTCTTCTGATATTGATTTTATTTCTATGACATAAAAAATAACTGGAAATAAGGGAGGAAACATAGGAAAGAAGAGAAAGAGAGGAAATAGTCAGAAGTCTGTTTAACAGCCCAGGTGAAGACAATCACATTTATTGAGTACTATCTACATTTAGGCACTGCTTTAAGTGGATAACTCGTATTAATTCTTCTTATGTTCTAACAAGTCATGTGCCCTTTTCTTTTTCCTGATGATTCACAGAGGAGTCTTACCTGTGGTTTCTCCTGCCTTGGAGGTACCCTCTTCACCATCTGTGGCTTCTGTTTTCTCAGCTTAGCTCAGAGAGCAGGTGCGATATAAGCCCCTTGCAGATCTTTAGTCTGGAGGGTGGAAGGTGTGGCAGGTCGCTTCAGGATTACACGGAGGCATTGCATCTTGGGACCTGGGTCCCACAGGGAGGCCAGTAAATCAACTCTGGTGGTGACAGCCTTTGCTGCCCCTGGTGTCCTCACAGAGCAATAAGTTAGCCATATTGAATCACAGTTTCATTAGCTTGTTGAATGTGATTTGAAACTGCATGCTTAAGCTTGAACTGTACAATCTCTCAAAAATTAGTTCTAAAAGACTTCCTTCTATAAGTACTCTGAAGCTGGGATAGAGTTTATAGGGGCAAGAGAGCTGTAGTTGAAAGAAATATTGTGCATCAATTTCAAGGGGCATTCATCTTAACCTGAGCCTCTGGAAACACTAAGAAAAAAGAAATGTTTATATATATGTACAAGAAATAAGGAAATGAAGACAGAAATCAAAACTGAATTAGAAAAAAAATTATTCAATAGTTAGCTATTTGGTGGTTCATCTCTCAATTCCCACAAAACTAATTTCAAAATGAATTAAGTAACTAAATGAAAATCAGTGACAAAAAATAAAATAGAGAAAATAATATAACCATTTAAATCTTTCCTTTGTGAAGACTTTGTAAATAGCAGCAACAGACAAGAATCACAGAGAAAGACAAATAGATATAATCTTTAAAAATGAAATTTTCTCTGTAGCAAAAAATGGTAAAATTTAAACATTTCAAAAATATTTATAAAAATATGGAAGAGATTACTATCTTAAATATCAAAAATTAAATATATCAATATTTATCAAGATAAATACAATAGATTAAGAAAAACTATATGACAAAGTTAACAGTAAAAGAAATACAACTACAAAGAAGCATAAAACAATGTTCAACTGCATCCAAAAATGCAATAATGGAAAGTTAAATCATATAATTGGTGTTTTAAACTTTCAAAATAACAGAGAAATTTTTATGACAACATGCTATGCAAATAAGGAAATGGCAGTGTAGAAACATTCATACTTTCTTAAGTGTAATTTGTATGTTAATTTCTGGAAAATGATTCGATCATAGATGCCACTTTAATTCAGTAAATTTACTTCTGGTAGTAAATGATAAAATAATTTTAAATAAGGATAAAACCTTTTAATGAAAATAGCCAGACTTTTATGTAATAACAAAAGAGTAGAAAGAGATAAATGGTTCAAATATTAAAAGGCCTATATATCTATCACCTATCATGATAATTAAAATAAATATGCAACATTTGTTTTCAAAAGATTATATTTAGAGCTTATGTTTCTATTAAGTACATTGAAATGTAAATAGAAACATAAGCTCTAATTATAATCTTTATGTATGTGCTTACATTCTATTGTAATCATATTACAATAGAAATGTGCTTACCTATGCTGGATCTATGGTAGGTGCTATACAAATAATTTCAGTTAGTGCTAATTATGACCCTTGGAAAAAGGAGCTATTATCATGCCCATTGTATATAAACTGGGATTTAAAGAGGTTATGTCCCTTGCCAAGGTTTCAGACTTTGAAAAAGAGACAGGAAAAGTATTTGAAGTATCATCGTTTCTCAATGTGAGAGGTTGTTTCCAGGAGCTCTCCTGGATAGCAACGTCTGTGGATGTTCATGTTCCATACCTAAAATGGTAGTGTTTGCATGTAGCCTATGCACATACTCCTTTATGCTTAAATAATTTTGAAATCACTCATCATGACTGATACAATATAAATGCTATGTAAATAATTGATATTCTATATTGTTTAGGGAATAATGACAGGGGAAAAAAATCTGTGCATGTTCAGTGTAGATGGAAGTTTTTTTTCCAATACTTTTGACCCAAGATTGGTTGAATCCATGAATGTGGAACCCACAAATATGGAGGACCAACTGTAGTTCTGTTGAATTCCAAAGCCAAAGTACATTACCACTATGTTCTTAAAAGCACTTCTTTTCTCTAGGTGTGCCTGATAACTCCTTATTACCTGAGATGCTAAAGACATTTTCATTCCTGGATATAGATATAAATTGGGCACTATGAGTAAAGCATTAGCTTACCATCATGATTTTGGGATGTCTGTGACACACAAGTGTGCCCCCAAAAGTCTCATTATGGCAAACATAGAGAAGATAAGAAATCTTACATCATTTCAAAGATAAAGGGGAACATTTTAGACAATTTGAAGGAGAGTGAAGATATATCAAAAGTAAGTCCTCAGATGTCACATTAGGATATAGAATTCATATACCTGCACATGACTCAAAAAATGACCACATGCCTCAAGAAATAATCAGAAACTGCCCTATTACCGATATCAAGAAACACTCACCAAAGGATGCTGTGGTGTCTCAGGAACTTCTAGTGAGACCAGATGATGCTTTATTTTTTTTTTTTAAATACTTCAAGTTCCGGGGTACATGTGCAGAATGTGCAGCTTTGTTACATAGGTATACATGTGCCATGATGGTTTGCTGCATCTATCAACCCGTCACCTACATTAGGTATTTCTCCTAATGCTATCCCTCCCCTAACCCCCCACCCCCCGATAGGCTCGGGTGTGTGATGCTCCCCTCGCTGTGTCCATGTATTCTCATTGTTCAACTACCAATTATGAATGAGAACATGTGGTGTTTCGTTTTCTGTCCTTGCGATATTTTGCTGAGAATGATGGTTTCCAGCTTCATCCATGTCCCTGCAAAAGACATGAACTCATCCTTTTCATGGCAGCATAGTATTCCGTGGTGTATATGTGCCACATTTTCTTAATCCAGTCGATCACTGATGGACATTTGGATTGGTTCGGTGCTTTGTTTGTTTGTTTTGTTTTTCTTTTTTTTTGTTGTGTTTTGTTTTTATTATTATTATACTTTAAGTTTTAGGGTACATGTGCACAATGTGCAGGTTAGTTACATATGTATACATGTGACATGCTGGTGTGCTGCACCCACTAACTCGTCATCTAGCATTAGGTATATCTCCCAATGCTATCCCTCCCCCCTCCCCGCACCCCACAACAGTCCTCAGAGTGTGATGTTCCCCTTCCTGTATCCATGTGTTCTCATTGTTTAATTCCCACCTATGAGTGAGAATATGCGGTGTTTGGTTTTTTGTTCTTGCGATAGTTTACTGAGAATGAGGATTTCCAACTTCATCCATGTCCCTACAAAGGACATGAACTCATCATTTTTTATGGCTGCATAGTATTCCATGGTGTATATGTGCCACATTTTCTTAATCCAGTCTATCATTATTGGACATTTGGGTTGTTTCCAAGTTTTGCTATTGTGAGTAGTGCCGCAATAAACATACGTGTGCATGTGTCTTTATAGCAGCATGATTTATAGTCCTTTGGGTATATACCCAGTAATGGGATGGCTGGGTCAAATGGTATTTCTAGTTCTAGATCCCTGAGGAATCGCCACACTGACTTCCACAATGGTTGAACTAGTTTACAGTCCCACCAACAGTGTAAAAGTGTTCCTGTTTCTCCACATCCTCTCCAGCACCTGTTGTTTCCTGACTTTTTAATGATTGCCATTCTAACTGGTGTGAGATGATATCTCATTGTGGTTTTGATTTGCATTCCTCTGATGGCCAGTGATGGTGAACATTTTTTCATGTATTTTTTGGCTGCATAAATGTCTTCTTTTGAGAAGTGTCTGTTCATGTCCTTCGCCCACTTTTTGATGGGGTTGTTTGTTTTTTTCTTGTAAATTTGTTTGAGTTCATTGTAGATTCTGGATATTAGCCCTTTGTCAGATGAGTAGGTTGCGAAAATTTTCTCCCATTTTGTAGGTTGCCTGTTCACTCTGATGGTAGTTTCTTTTGCTGTGCAGAAGCTCTTTAGTTTAATTAGATCCCATTTGTCAATTTTGGCTTTTATTGCCATTGCTTTTGGTGTTTTAGACCTGAAGTCCTTGCCCTTGCCTATGTCCTGAATGGTAATGCCTAGGTTTTCTTCTAGGGTTTTTATGGTTTTAGGTCTAACATTTAAGTCTTTAATCCATCTTGAATTAATTTTTGTATAAGGTGTAAGGAAGGGATCCAGTTTCAGCTTTCTACATATGGCTAGCCAGTTTTCCCAGCACCATTTATTAAATAGGGAATCCTTTCCCATTGCTTGTTTTTGTCACGTTTGTCAAAGATCAGATAGTTGCAGATGTGCGGTGTTATTTCTGAGGGCTCTGTTCTGTTCCATTGATCTATATCTCTGTTTTGGTACCAGTACCATGCTGTTTTGGTTACTGTAGCCTTGTAGTATAGTTTGAAGTCAGGTAGTGTGATGCCTCCAGCTTTGTTCTTTTGGCTTAGGATTGCCTTGGTGATGCGGGCTCTTTTTTGGTTCCATATGAACTTTAAAGTAGTTTTTTCCAATTCTGTGAAGAAAGACATTGTTAGCTTGATGGGGATGGCATTGAATCTGTAAATTACCTTGGGCAGTATGGCCATTTTCACGATATTGATTCTTCCTACCCATGAGCATGGAATGTTCTTCCATTTGTTTGTATCCTCTTTTATTTCATTGAGCAGTGGTTTGTAGTTCTCCTTGAAGAGGTCCTTCATGTCCCTTGTAAGGTGGATTCCTAGGTATTTTATTCTCTGTGAAGCAATTGTGAATGGGAGTTCACTCATGATTTGGCTCTCTGTTTGTCAGTTATTGGTGTATAAGAATGCTTGTGATTTTTGTACACTGATTTTATATCCTGAGATTTTGCTGAAGTTGCTTATCAGCTTAAGGAGATTTTGGGCTGAGACAATGGGGTTTTCTAGATATACAATCATGTCATCTGCAAACAGGGACAATTTGACTTCCTCTTTTCCTAATTGAATACCCTTTATTTCTTTTTCCTGCCTAATTGCCCTGGCCAGAACTTCCAACAATATGTTGAATAGGGGTGGTGCGAGAGGGCATCCTTGTCTTGTGCCAGTTTTCAAAGGGAATGCTTCCAGTTTTTGCCCATTCAGTATGATATTGGCTGTGGGTTTGTCATTGATAGCTCTTATTATTTTGAGATACGTCCCATCAATACCGAATTTATTGAGAGTTTTTAGCATGAAGGGTTGTTGAATTTTGTCAAAGGCCTTTTCTGCATCTATTGAGATAATCATGTGGTTTTTGTCTTTGGTTCTCTTTATATGCTGGAATACATTTATTGATTTGCATATATTGAACCAGCCTTGCATCCCAGGGATGAAGCCCACTTGATCATTGTGGATAAGCTTTTTGATGTGCTGCTGGATTCGGTTTGCCAGTATTTTATTGAGGATTTTTGCATCAATGTTCATCAAGGATATTGGTCTAAAATTCTCTTTTTTGGTTGTGTCTCTGCCAGGCTTTGGTATCAGGATGATGCTGGCCTCATCAAATGAGTTAGGGAGGATTCCCTCTTTTTCTGTTGATTGGAATAGTTTCAGAAGGAATGGTACCAGTTCCTCCTTGTACCTCTGGTAGAATTCAGCTGTGAATCCATCTGGTTCTGGACTCTTTTTGGTTGGTAAGCTATTGATTATTGCCACAATTTCAGCTCCCGTTATTGGTCTATTCAGAGATTCAACTTCTTCCTGGTTTAGTCATGGCAGAGTGTATGTGTCGAGGAATTTATCCATTTCTTCTAGATTTTCTAGTTTATTTGCATAGTGGTGCTTGTAGTATTCTCTGATGGTGGTTTGTATTTCTGTGGGATCGGTGGTGATATCCGCTTTATCATTTTTCATTGCATCTATTTGATTCTTCTGTCTTTTTTTCTTTATTAGTCTTGCTAGCGGTCTATGAATTTTGTTGATCCTTTCAAGAAACCAGCTCCTGGATTCATTAATTTTTTGAAGGGTTTTTTGTGTCTCTATTTCCTTCAGTTCTGCTCTGATTTTAGTTATTTCTTGACTTCTGCTAGCTTTTGAATATGTTTGCTCTTGCTTTTCTAGTTCTTTTAATTGTGATGTTAGGGTGTCAGTTTTGGATCTTTCCTGCTTTCTCTTGTGGGCATTTAGTGCTATAAATTTCCCTCTACACACTGCTTTGAATGTGTCCCAGAGATTCTGGTATGTTGTGTCTTTGTTCTCGTTGGTTTCAAAGAAAATCTTTATTTCGGCCTTCATTTCGTTTTGTACCCAGTAGTCATTCAGGAGCAGGTTGTTCAGTTTCCATGTAGTTGAGTGGTTTTGAGTGAGTTTCTTAATGCTGAGTTCTAGTTTGATTGCGCTGTGGTCTGAGAGATAGTTTGTTATAATTTCTGTTCTTTTACATTTGATGAGGAGAGCTTTACTTCCAAGTATGTGGTCAATTTTGGAATAGGTGTGGTGTGGTGCTGAAAAAAATGTATATTCTGTTGATTTGGGGTGGAGAGTTCTGTAGATGTCTATTAGGTCCGCTTGGTGCAGAGCTGAGTTCAGTTCCTGCGTATCCTTGTTGACTTTCTGTCTCGTTGATCTATCTAATGTTGACAGTGGGGTGTTAAAGTCTCCCATTATTAAAGTGTGGGAGTCTAAATCTCTTTGTAGGTCACTAAGGACTTGCTTTATGAATCTGGGTGCTCCTGTATTGGGTGCATATATATTTAGGATAGCTCTTCTTGTTGAATTGATCCCTTTACCATTATGTATTGGCCTTGTCTCTTTTGATCTTTGTTGCTTTAAAGTCTGTTTTATCAGAGACTAGGATTGCAACCCCTGCCTTTTTTTGTTTTCCATTTGCTTGGTAGATCTTCCTCCATCCTTTTATTTTGAGCCTATGTGTGTCTCTGCATGTGAGATGGGTTTCCTGAATACAACACACTGATGGGTCTTGACTCTTTATCGAATTTGCCAGTCTGTGTCTTTTAATTGGAGCATTTAGTCCATTTACTTTTAAAGTTAATATTGTTATGTGTGAATTTGATCCTGTCATTATGATGTTAGCTGGTTATTTTGCTCATTAGTTGATGCAGTTTCTTCCTAGCATCGATGGTCTTTACATTTTGGCATGATTTTGCAGTGGCTGGTACCGGTTGTTCCTTTCCATGTTTAGTGCTTCCTTCAGGAGCTCTTCTAGGGCAGACCTGGTGGTGACAAAATCTGTCAGCATTTGCTTGTCTGTAAAGTATTTTATTTCTCCTTCACTTATGAAGCTTAGTTTGGCTGGATATGAAATTCTGGGTTGAAAATTCTTTTCTTAAGAATGTTGAATATTGGCCCCCACTCTCTTCTGGCTTGTAGAGTTTCTGCCAAGAGAGCCGCTGTTAGTCTGATGGGCTTCCCTTTGAGGGTAACCCGACCTTTCTCTCTGGCTGCCCTTAACATTTTTTCCTTCATTTCAACTTTGGTGAATCTGACAATTATGTGTCTTGGAGTTGCTCTTCTCGAGGAGTATCTTTGTGGCATTCTCTGTATTTCCCGAATGTGAATGTTGGCCTGCCCTGCTAGATTGGGGGAAGTTCTTCTGGATAATATCCTGCAGAGTGTTTTCCAACTTGGTTGCAGTCTCCCCATCACTTTCAGGTACACGAATCAGACGTAGATTTGGTCTTTTCACATAGTCCCATATTTCTTGGAGGCTTTGCTCGTTTCTTTTTATTCTTTTTTCTCTAAACTTCTCTTCTTGCTTCATTTCATTCATTTCATCTTCCATCACTGATACCCTTTCTTCCAGTTGATCGCATTGGCTCCTGAGGCTTCTGCATTCTTCACATCGTTCTCGAGCCTTGGCTTTCAGCTCCATCAGCTCCTATAAGCACTTCTCTGTATTGGTTATTCTAGTTATTCATTCATCTAAATTTTTTTTCAAAGTTTTTAACTTCTTTGCCTTTGGTTTGAATTTCCTCCTGTAGCTCGTAGTTTGATTGTCTGAAGCCTTCTTCTCTCAAGTCATCAAAGTCATTCTCTGTCCAGCTTTGTTGCATTGCTGGTGAAGAACTGCGTTCCTTTGGAGGAGGAGAGGTGCTCTGCTTTTTAGAGTTTCCAGTTTTTCTGCTCTGTTTTTTCCCCATCTTTGTGGTTTTATCTACTTTTGGTCTTTGATGATGGTGATGTACAGATGGGTTGTTGGTGTGGATGTCCTTTCTGTTTGTTAGTTTTCCTTCTAACAGACAGGACCCTGAGCTGCAGGTCTGTTGGAGTTTGCTTGAGGTCCATGCCAGGCCCTGTTTGCCTGGGTATCAGCAGCGGTGTCTGCAGAACAGTGGTTTTTTCATGAACCGCGAATGCTGCTGTGTGATCGTTGCTCTGGAAGTTTTGTCTCAGAGGAGTATCGGGCTGTGTGAGGTGTCAGTCTGCCCCTACTGGGGGGTGCCTCCCAGTAAGGCTGCTCAGGGGTCAGGGACCCACTTGAGGAGGCAGTCTGCCCATTCTGAGATCTCCAGCTGCATGCTGGGAGAACCACTGCTCTCTTCAAGGCTGTCAGACAGGGACATTTAAGTCTGCAGAGGTTACTGCTGTCTTCTTGTTTGTCTGTGCCCTGCCCCCAGAGGTGGAGCCTACAGAGGCAGGCAGGCCTCCTTGAGCTGTGGTGGGCTCCACCCAGTTGGAGCTTCCCAGCTGCTTTGTTTACCTAAGCAAGCCTGGGCAATGGCGGGTGCCCCTCCCCCAGCCTGGCTGCCGCCTTGCAGTTTGATCTCAGACTGCTGTGCTAGGAATCAGCGAGACTCCGTGGGCGTAGGATCCTCTGAGCCATGTGCAGGATATAATCTCCTGGTGCGCAGTTTTTTAAGCCCGTTGGAAAAGCGCAATATTCGGGTGGGAGTGACCCGATTTTCCAGGTGCCATCTGTCACTCCTTTCTTTGACTAGGAAAGGGAACTCCCTGACCCCTTGCGCTTCCCGAGTGAGGCAATGCCTCGCCCTGCTTCGGCTGGCGCACAGTACGCTACACCCACTGACCTGCGCCCACTGTCTGGCACTCCCTAGTGAGATGAACCCGGTACCTCAGATGGAAATGCAGAAATCACCCGTCTTCTGCATCGCTCACACTGGGAGCTGTAGACTGGACCTGTTCCTATTCAGCCATCTTGGCTCCTCCCGGTTAGATGCTTTTTAATGCTTTCACTGTTAATGCTTCCTGGAGCCCTGAAAAGACCAGGCATCTAGGATTTACTCAAGAAGATACAGTCATATTTTGGCAAATGATTTGCATATCAGAAGGACTACCATATCTGTAAAGATCCACAGAGTGTAATGTCCCTTGAGCAGAGAAGCTTGAATTTGAGGAGGAGGAGAGAAAGGTCTGTGCCGTTATATTAGTTTTCTGTGGTGACCAGAGCAAATTACCTCAAAAGTGATAGCTTAAAACAACATTTTTTTTTTTTTAATCTTAGAGTCTGTAGTTCAGAAATCTGAAATAGACCTCACTGGGCTAAAATCAAGAGATTGGCTGGACCACCTTGCTTTCTCAAGGCTTTAGGGAAAACCCATTTTCTTGCCTTTTCCAGCTTCTAGAGGCCAACCACATTCCTGGATTTTTAGTCAATTTCTCTCTCTACAAAGCCAGCAACTTCAGGCTGAGTCCTTCTGACATTGCCTTTTCTCTGGTACACTTCTGCCTCTTAGGACATTTCCCTTCAAAGGACACTAGTGATTATGTTGGGCTCACTTGATTATGCAGGACTTTCACCTTATTTTAAGGTTTGCTGATCAGCAACCTTAATTCCATCTGCAGCCTTAACTGCCCTTTTCCATGTAAACCAACATATTCAGAAGTTCCAGGGATTAGGATGTGGACTTTTCTTACAGGGGTGGAGACATTATTTGGTCTACCACAATTATGTTCCTTTTAATCATTCTGAATGCCCATGAATGGGGACTTATTTCATTTTCCATTTATTAATGTATTATTAGAAATACAGTCATGTGTCACTTAGCAACAGGGGTATGTCCTGAGATATGTGTTGTTAGTCAATATTGTAGTTGTGCAAACATCATACTGTACTCACACAAGCCTAGATGGTACAGCTTACTACACATTTAGGCTATATGATGTAGCCTATTGCTCCTAGGCTACAAACATGTACATGTTGCTCTGCTGAATACTGTAAGCAATTGTAACACAGTGGTATTTTTGTATGTAAACATATCTAAACATAGAAAAGGTATAGTAAAAAATGCTACAACAGATAAACAATGATACACCTGAATAGGGCATGTACCATGAATGGAGTTTGCAGGACTGAAAGTTGCTCTGCGTGAATCAGTGAGTGAGTGGTGAGTGGATGAAAAGTCCTAGGACATTACTGTTTGCTACTATGGACTTTATAAACACTGGACATTTAGGCTATGCTGAATTTATAAAAAATTGTATTCTTTCTTCAATAATAAATTAACCTTAGCTTACTGTATCTTTTCTACTTTATATACTTTAACTTTTTGACTGTTTTGTAATAATACAGCTAAATCCATGAATGCATTGTACAGTGGTACAGAAATATTTTTTTCTTTACATCCTTATTTTACACATTTTTTATTTTTAAAATTTATGTATTTATTTTTACTTTTTAAACATTTTTGTTAAAAATTAAGACACGGACACACACATTAGCCTAGACCTACACAGGATCAAGATCATCAGTATATTGTTTTCCACTTCCACACATTGTTCCACTGGAGGATCTTTTGGACAATAACATACACGAAGCTGTCATCTCCTAGGATAATGATGCCTTATTCTTGAATACCTCCTGAAGGACCTACCTGAGTCTTTTTTACAGTTAACTTTTTTTTTCTAAGTAGAAGAAATACTCTCTCAAATAACAATAAAAGTAAAGTATAGTAAATAACAAGTGATACGATTTTTCACCTTCATTATAATCTATGGAACCACTGTCCTATATGCAGTCCGTTGTTGATTGAAAAGTCATTAGGTGAAACATGACCGTATTTTACTATTCTTTTAGTGATTATCTCATAGATAACAAATTGCATCTTGACATCTTATCGTCTACTATAAATTACCATTTTTCAATTTTCCCAGTAATGCTAGATAGAAGCTCAGAACTTAAAAAACTCAAATGATATCTCTTTCTTTTTGCATGATTCCTGCCACAATTATAGTTCAAAGAATGTTTAAACCCCAATACAACATGAGTATTATTGTTTTTTTCAGTCAGTGTTTGTTTTCTTCTACATATTTACCTTTTCCAATGCTTTTAATTTCACTCCATATTTCTGTGCTTGTCTCTGGGTTCATTTTCCTTTTGACTAAAGAACTTATTTGATATAACGCAGGTTTGCTGCTAACAAATACTCTCAGTATTTGCTTATGTGAAAACTTCTTTGCTTTTTCATTTTAAAAGAATATTTTCACTGTGTATAGAATGGGATGTTGGTGGTTATTTTACATACATAAATCTATTATCTTTCAGTGTCTTACATTTCTACTGAGAAGCCAGCTGTTTGTACTATTTTTGATCATTTAAAAATAATGAGACATTTTCCTCTGACTGACTTCAGTGTATTTCTCTTTGTTACTGGTTTCTGTTAATTTAAATATGATATGCTTATTCAGGGCTTTCATAAACTATGTGGACCTTCTTGAATATATGGATTGATGCGTTTTACCAGTTTAGGGGAATTCTCAACCATTATCTCTTGAAATAGTGCTTCTGTACCTCCTTTTCCTCTATTGTTTAAGTTTCCATGAATGTTACATTTTTAAAATATGTCCTACATGTATTTCACGTCTTTATATTTTCAATTTTTGTGCTTTCATTTGGCTATTTCTATTGACTTGTTTTTCTTTTCTTGGAAGAGCTTTCTATTGCCTTTAATATTCTTTTAAATGCATTTATTTTGATAGATTTTTTTTAGTTCTAGAATTTGCATTGAATTATTTTTTAATATTTTTCAATTCTTTGGTGAATTTTTCCATTATTTCATCAGCTTTTTCCCATTTTCCTTTACTTTTTGAAAAATACTAATTGGATTTACTTTAGTTAATTCAAAGTTCTTTTCTGTTCTGCTGGTGTGTCTTTTTCCCTCTGTCTGGGCAAAGCCCATATCCTCATCCTTTTCCTCTTGCAGAGAATTGACATATGCCTCCAGGGAAAGAAAATGGCTCTAGATGTCAGTTTACCTCTCCCAGATTCTCCACTCTCCAGAATCTGAGAGGGCAACCTGTTGTTGCCCTTGCTTCATAGCTTCCTAATGCCTTTGAACACACACAGACACACACAGTGATTTTAAAATATGACTTTTCTAGTTATTTTCAGCAGGAATATTGGTCTTCCATAGAATACAACATCCTGCTTAGAAGTCAGGGCATCCCTTTTAAAAAAGGCTAGTACCACCAAGAACATACCTATAGATCAACAAGTTGGGTTTATTACTTTTAGTGATGAAGAATGCACAACATTTGGAATTAGGAGGGTGTTACAAAAATATTATTATGGGTTATGGGCTTGTTTTTGGTGATTTTGAGGAAGGCTTAAGGATTTGATGCTTTTCTATGAATTAAATGCTTTCAGGAAGTAGGGGAAATTTTCCTTTGATAACTTCATAAATCTTGTCTACAGAAAGTGAGATTAAGGCTGAGTTGATAATAAATCTGGAGTCACTCTCATTAACTGAGGGGAAGTGCTTGGTGTTTTGAGGCTTGGACAATGTTTATGTTTGGATTATAAAATGGTCTTTTTTTTCTGGATACATTGTGGTCACAGGCTGGTCTTGTATGTTATTGACATTCTGAATGGTTTATATTTAACAAAAGAACACCAAACTTTAGCTGTGAGTGCCAGACCAGTCTCTAGCTAATAGCACCAGACCACCAATTGGATGTCATGAATGACTTCTCTTGTTTTAATAAATAGATTGAGAACATAAGGAATTAGAACAGTTGCTGTGACTGCTATATTTTTTCCAAATTATATCCAAGGCCATTGCAGGAAAACAGCAAAGGAAGAAAAGGAAGGAAGGAAAGAAGGGAGGAAGGGAAGGAAGGAAAGAATTTTGACAGTGTTAAGCTAGGAGGTTTTTCCTAATACATGGGATAAAATAAGGTGTCACTTAGAAAGCAATTATTGGGATAAAATTAAAGGATAAGGAGGAAGGGACTGGAGTGAGCAAGGAAGAGTAATAATCATGATAGACGGATGAAGCAACTTGCTGTAAACAGTGAAAGCTAATTTGGAACTGCAGCAAATGAAAGATATTTGATATTGCTGTAGTTCAGAGAGAAAAAGAGTGATGTAAGATGTAGCTTCAGGGACGGTCAGTGAAAAATTGAAAAAGGTATCATAAGCCCTGTGAAAATATGTTTTTGGGGAGGGAAGCCAGAATTATTGAAATATAGACTGAAAGTGAATATTTTCAAAATATATTCTCTCAAATCTCTTGAAATTTCAAGCATGTGAATGTTTAACCTTTGTCAATAACATTTTATTAAAATGTGGATACAAAATTAATCATTATTGATAGGAAAAATGGCAGAGAGGAAATATATGATAATTAAAAATAAATTATTTGCTTATTTGAAGAGAATGAAGGATATTTTGAATAACATTGAAATTTATAAAGTACAGATATTAAAAGTGTACCCATGAGAATAGAAGTACAGTTTATAACTCCAGAATAAACAGGGGAAATAATAAAAAAAAACTGATGGAAGACAGAAAAGGAGAAAAATGTGTAAATCAAAATATGTAAAGCAGATAAATTGAACACATGTATTTATTCAGGTATTAATACAACTATTAACTCATGGTGAATAGCATAATGTGTGAGAAATCAAAAGCGGGTGAGAAATCTTCAAAAAATGAAAATGGGAAGCACATGGATGTGTGTGACAACTGATTTTGCAGAGCAAAGAGATACAGAGCCCAACTGATTACAGAGGAAGAAGTGAACAAGAAACCATGCAATTCTTCGAAGTCAGAAAGTTTCATGTATTTAAGGCAGCTGAAACTCAGGAAGAGGGGATGATACCATGTGGAACTCAATGCAAAAGACTTAGTAAAAGTCAATGTGCAGAGATTCACTCATCACCACACAGGCAGGTGATTATTATTATATGCTTTTTAATTGGCATAGAATATTCATAGATAAAAGTGTCCATCTTCTAAGTATATAGCTCAAAAATTATCACAAAAAATATATCCTGTACCCTCAATACAGATCAAGAAATATGCCCCACAGTACTGTCAGTTTTGGTAGGCGTTCTACATGCACTTCCAAAATGGGTAGTACATAATTGTTATTTTCTTGCTTTTTAATTATTAATAAGATCAGTATTTTTAATGATGTTTTTCAAATCTTTTAAATCATTAATTTTGTGGTATTGGGCTAGTTGTGTTATTTACTAGAAAAGGTGTAATAAAAATTTTCACTGTCTTTATGCATTTGAGTACTTATTTTTGTAGCTCTGACAGTTGTCTCCTTGTACTGCAACCCTCTGAGTTTTCTGTAAGCTCTTCTTATTTACTCATCTATTACTTTTAAATTGATACATTCCTTAAGGGAAAAAATCTCAATAAATATCAGGCTCACTTCTCTAGGCTTCCCTTCTCTTTGGAATCTTGATCTTTACATCCTCATTGCCTTGAATGCTCTCTCAAGTCATTTAAAACTATTTCTATATCTTTTCTAATTGTTCTTGGCAGGAGAATTGGCTTGAAACAAACTCATATTCACTGGATAAATGTGAAAGTGGTTATTTAGTGTCCCAATTTTTAATTTAGCTCCATGCTTAGCTGAATATAACGACTTATAACTTTGTCTTGTTGAGAACATAAAAGGTAGTTCCGAAGGTATAAATTTTAAGTTAGCATAGAATATAAAGGTAGAAAATCCCAGAAAGCCATCAGATTCTGCTTATTACACAGTTTCATAGACACCAAGAGATTCCAAGATTCTTTTCACTGTGTGATTTTCTAGGATTCTTCCTGAACCTGATGTTGTCTTTGAGACTGGACTGCAGGATAAAGATTGGAAAAAATAGAATTGGAAGGAGCATTACATATAAAGAAATCCATTCTAGAATGAAGCCGAAGATATTCAGTAAATTGGCTATAATCTGAGAAACATCTAAGGAGAAGTTATCTTTACAGAGCTTCAGTATTTCCAATGGCCTTACATTTACTAAATATAGTAATAATATTTAAGAAGGCTGAGAATTCACTATGCAATCTCAGAAGGAAAATGGAAATGACTTCCTAAGATTCTCATTTTATGTTAAGCCATTTAACAATCTGGTCCTAACGTCTTTTCCTGTACCTCCCTAGTTGTGGGACATCTTTTTACAGATACTCTAATGTTACTCAGATGTTTCTTCTCTTCTCATCCCAGGAAATAATCACTGTCTTATTTATCTGGCCATTGATGAAATGATTCTTCTTGTGGATTTACTTGCTTGGTTTCCATTGATAATTTGGAGGCATTGTCCTCTATGGAGTTGTGTCATCTATCAGCGGGCTATTAATTTAGGGTATGGTTATAGACAACTGCAGATCCCCAGCTCAGAATCTCTAGAAACAGGATACATGGAAACCTGGAGGCAGACTCACACCATTAACTGTGCAAGAAATTAAGACTTCTTGTAAAAGCACTCTTTGTCAATTATTGACATCTTTACAATGCAAAATGCAAGCAAACTATTTAAAATATTTAAATTTATATTCAGAAGCTTTATAGGTGTGTGGTTATTTGTATAAGAAGCATTATAAGGTCAATTTAAAAGTTGTTTCTAAACAACATTCCAGAAAGTGAAATGTACAGCAGAGACAGAGAATGTAGAAAAAAAAAAAGTTCTTTCTAAGTTCTTTGAGTGGAAGAAACCTTGTATCTTTTGTCACTGCTTTATCTCTAGGGTCTAGAAGTATACCTGACCCATTGAGTATGCTCAATAAATTCTACTTGACTGACTACTAATGAGATCAAAGGCTTTATTTCTTGCTTAGTTGACATAATTTAGGCATTAAGAGCTCAGACTCTGAAGTCTTACCCGGGTACATTCCAATGCTAGGTCTTAGATGCATAGATTTGAGAAAGATGTTTACTGTATGTAAACATCAGTTTTTCATCTGAAAAGTAATAATTACATTAATCCTATTTCTTAGAGTTGCTATAGGAAATGATGAAAATAATAAAGTTCTTAGTATATATTTTATGTTAAAAATCTTAATTTCTTTCCCCGAAAATGTAAGTATAAACTCTTTACATCATTTTAAATGCCTGCAAAAGAGCATCCAACAAGGTAGAAAATACGAACGTCTACAAAGAGGATGCTTGCCTCTTTAAGAGCTTCTGCAACGGTGGGTTCTTGGTCTTGGTGAATTCAAGAATGAAGCCGAGGACCCTCAAGGTGAGTGTTACAGTTCATAAAGGTAGTACAGACCCAAAGAGTGAGCAGTCACAAGATTTATTGTGAAGAGCAAAAGAACAAAGCTTCCAGTGTGCAAGGGGACCCCAGGTGGTTGCCGCTGCTGGCTTGGGCAGCCAGCTTTTATTCCCTTATTTGGCCCTGCCCACATCCTGCTGCTTGGTCCATTTTACAGAGCACTGATTGGTCCATTTTACAGAGTGCTGATTGGTCCATTTTACAGAGTACTGATCGGTGGGATTTTACAGAGTGCTGAATGGTGTGTTTACAAACCTTTAGCTAGACACAGAGCACCAGTTGGTGCGTTTTTACAGAGTTCTGATTGGTGTATTTACTAATCTTTAGCTAGACACACAGCGCTGATTGGTGCATTTACAACCCTTTAGCTAGACAGAAAAGTTCTCCAAGTCCCCACCCGATTAGCTAGACACAGAGTGCTGACTGGTGTGTTTACAAACCTTTAGCTAGACACAGAGCACTGATTGGTGCATTTACAATCCTTAGCTAGACAGAAAAGTTCTTCAAGTTCCGCCCCCCGCCCTCCCCGCCCCCGTCCCCTCCCCACCCCCCCCAACCAGAAGCCCAGCTGGCTTCACCTCTCACAACCTGGATGGGAGAATCCCAGAATTTTGCATAATAAACAAGATTTGTAGTCTTCGAGACTTCCAACTTGGGGCCTTGGTGAGGTTGGGTGAATGCCACATCATAGCCTGTAGTGGAAGCCTCCTTTGAACTAGCTGGTATGTTTCTCTCCTATTGAATTCAGAGAGCAATAACTGAAGACAATGTAATACATTTCACTTCCTCTCTTCCTAGCACAGAGGGCTCAATAGATTTCCCATTACACCTTCTAACTCCCAGGTGCCTTTTCCTTATTAGGAGTGCTGTGTTACAATCTTTTCTGCATTCCTGCTCCAGGTATGCAAGGTAATGAAGAAAACCTCATACCACATGTTTTAAAATAGCCTCACTTTTGTGTACTGTTCTGTCACACATAATTCACCTCTACCTGCACCCTCACCTCAGTTCATGGACAGACTATAGAGAACTTCCTGTTAGACGCCATGTTTTAAGGTGATATCAATTGCATAACATGCAATCTAGGGCCACCTGTTATTATAGAAAGCAAGCAAACAAACAAAAACATTTCTTCCTACTGTGGTTTTTGGCTACACTCTGCGTCTTTTCTCTAATAGCATTCGGACAATGGCACCATGGATCTCCTTGGTCTTAATGCTGTAGACAATAGGATTGACAACAGGTGGGAAGAAGAGGTAGGCATTGGCCATCATGGCTTGCAGCAGAGGGGACACACGATGTCCAAGGCGGTGCACTATAGACAAGCCAATCATAGGCACATAGTAAGCAAGCACAGCACAGACGTGTGAGCCACATGTGTTGAGTGCCTTCTTCCGCCCTTCTCCAGTGGCAATACCCAATACGGTGTGGAGTATGAGCCCATAGGAGATCACAATCAGCAACGAATCCAGCCCAAAAGTAGAGGTAACAATGAAAATCCCATAGATATTGTTAACAGAAATGTTCCCACAAGATAGATAGATAAGATTGGGGTGCAGACAATAGGAATGTGAGAGGGCATTGTGGCCACAGAAGGGCAGATGCCATAAGAGAATGGGCAACGGAGCCATGAGAATAATGCTTTTCAGTACTATAATAGCTCCTGTGCCAAAGACCCTGGGCAGTGTTAGGATAGCTGTATAGCTCAGTGGGCTGTAGATGGCTATAAAGCGGTCCAAAGACATGGCCAGCAGCACAGCTGACTCCATCATGGATAAAGAATGGATGGGGAACATCTGGAAAAGACAAGCTTCAAGACTAATTTCAGTATTTCCAAAAAGGAATATGCCTAACACGGTAGGCAGGGTGGATGCAGAGACACCAACCTCGGCCAGTGCCAACATGGCAAGAAAGAGGTACATGGGTTGATGTAGGGCAATATCTGTTCTGATGACGTGAAGAATGATGCCATTCCCAAGGAAAATGATGATGTATATCAGGCAGAAGGGGACGGATATCCAGAGGTGCTCTGACTCCAGCCCTGGGATGCCAACCAAAATGAATGTCATAGGTAAAAACCCCAAAGAGTTATTAGAAATTTTCATGTTGACATATCATCCTCAGGGATCAGTGCCACCTTGAAAATTAGAAACAAATTAGTGAGATGACATCATTATGAAGAAAGACAACTGGGCACTGAGGGAAGGGAAGAAAAAAGCAAACTCACAGATTTATGTGGCCAAACTTCTTATTTCTAAAAACTGACAAATGACCACCATCAAGAAATTTCCCGTATGGAGAGTGCTACAGCTTCTGTCATAGGCAGATAGAAAATTATGTTCTAGAAAATTATATTACGTTATAGGCAGAAAGAAAATTATGTGTCTGATCAGGTGCAGTGGCTCATGCCTGTAATTCCAGCACTTTGGGAGGCTGATGTAGGCAGATCGCTTGAGCCCAGGAATTTGAGACCAGCTTAGGCAACATGGCGAAACTCTGTCTCTACTAAAAAAAATACAAAAATTAGCCAGGCTTGTTGGAGTGTGCCTGTAGTCCCAGCTACTTGAGAGGCTGAGGCGGGAAGATCACTTGGGCCCAGAAGGCAAAGGTTGCAGTGAGCCAGGATTGCACGCCTACACTTATGCCTGGGTAACAGCATGAGACAAAAGAAAAGAGAAGAGAAAAGAAAAGAAAGAAAAAGAGAAAAGCAAGCGGGAGGGAGGGAAGGAGGAAAGAAGGAAGGAAAGGAGAGGAAAGAAGAATAGAAGAAAAGGAAAGAAGAGAGAGAGAGAAAAGGAAGGAAGGAAGAGAGAAAAGGAAGGAAGGAAAAAGAAAAGAAAGAAGAAAAGGAGGGAAGGAAGGAATGATAGAAAAAGAAAGAAAGAAAAGAAAGATTATGCGTTTAAGGTGTAGTGCACCTTGGATCAACTTAGAAATGACTGCCTTGTGTTGGTGTGGAGATGTCTGGCCCTTAAAAGCTGCTGGGGAGACAGAGAAATGTAAGCAATCCCAAAATAAGATATGGAATAATATCAGGAATAGGTGAAAATATTTTATTGGTAAATATACAAAGACAAGGTCTATAGCATGGTATATAAAAAGAGCTAAAAATTACCTGATGAATGAATATAATTGTATGAATAATTAAGCAAGGCTGAGATAGTGGCAGTGGCCAGAGCCTGGAGCAAGTGGCAGAGAATTAAACTAGAAAAGCATAGAATTTGGACCCACACTGGGCTAGCTGTCCCATGTTTTGAAAATTCTAGGAGTCAACTAGAAAGATTATGTGCAAAGGCATGGAATATTCAGGAAGGAGAAGGAACCTACGTTCGTGGATGTGTGTGCAGACTTTAAGGTTCATGAAAATATTCTGTCAACGATGACATCCACAATCTGTTGACTCAACAGTTCTCAAAGAAACTTACCTTATCCATCGGGACTTTTTCTTTCTAGCTCAGACACACTGCTGAATACACTACGGCAACAACAGTGGAAATCTAAACAGATTTTCAAGGATGTTCTTTTCCTGGGGAGGAGAGGAAGGCAATAGAGGGAAAGAGAAAACCACCTGCCTGGATTGGGTGTGTTTTGAGATAAGCATTGTCTAGGTCAGCAGTTATAACATTAGAATCCTAGACTAGCATGGTAGGAAGGACCTCTGAAGATTGTTTTCAACTCATTCACCAAAATGCACACAAACACACACAGACACACCTGCTTACCTATTCACACACGAACAAACATGCTTCCCACGTGTGCTGAAAATCTGATTCTTGTACGAACTTTCCATTCAGCCACTGCTGAACTTACGCATCAACAGGGACCTCACTATTCCGTAATGGTTACTATGAAGTTCTTCTTTGCTCTGCAGATCTATAACCAGTGAGCACACCTCTATGTCAAGGACCTTGCGGGACCAAGGCAACACAGAGTCCTAGACCTACTCAGAAAATCTCTGCAACTTTCAACCACAGCTCACAGAGAACAAATCTTCTTCCACAGATATTCAAATACAGTCGTCACCTATGCTGAAGTCTTATCTCCAAGCTGGTTACAATTATATTAAGTACTACAAAGGAAATGTTCAAGATACTTTGAGAGGGTCCTAAAGGGAAAAACCCAATTTATTCTTAAAAGTCAGGAAAAGCTTTCCTTGGAAAGTGGCATTTCAGCTAAGACCTAAGAATTAGTAGAAAATTTCCAGGCTAAGTTGGATGCAATGTAGTGCAGGAAAAAAAAAAAGGGGGAAATTATCATGGCCGTGGCAGTGGGCATATAACATGGCACTTTGACAAAAACTAAAATAAAATATGGAGAAAATAAAAACTGTAGATGTAATAGGATATTAAAATAATTTATTTTTTCATATTTTTGCTATCATGAAAATATGGAAAGAAAAAAATTAATTGCCTGACTAAATAGACTAAATACAAGATCCTTGGACACTTATTGTGCTCTGATACAATGTAACATAATAGATTATCAGCTTAGGAAAAGCTCTGTGCTGTGGGCTATGTTAAAATGTAGGGCAGGGAAATTCAGGGACAAATTATTGACCTTAACAAATGATCACACATCAGAACATCTTATGGCTGAAAATGAGAAACATTTGTCTTCTGCATTCTTATGCCCTTATGTTCCTTCCTCACCTCCAAAAGCTCAACATAGCCTTCTTAGTTCCTTAAATAGACCAAATATTGATCTGCCTCTGGATTGAGCAGCTGTTGTTCCCATGTGCTGCCTTACTGAATCCTTGATCCCACTGCACCCTATATCTTGCCTGCCACACCTCAAATAACCGGATATTGGAAGAAACAAATCTTGACTGATACTTGAAACTAGAGTCTCTCCTCCTCTGCCTTCTCTGCCTGTCTGTGGTCTCTTTTGTTTTCTTCCTTTTTTTTTCTTTCTTGCATTTTTTTTTTTTTTTTTGCATCCTTCTCAGTTTCCATCTCCAGAGTCTCCACCGCCAGATAAGGGTCAGATCTCCTTGAAAGAGTTCTTAAAACACAATCATTCTCCTGAGTATAGGATTTGTTTGACAAGAGCATTTTAGCTTGAAAGGTTACAAAAGGGATCATGTGGTCTATAGCCCAGTATAATAGGACACAACAAATCAGCAGAAAAAAAATAGAATGTGGGACAGTGATGACTGTACCCCTGGAGCTGGACAGAATTGGAGGTGAATCTTACGTTCGGTATAACTTTACGTACTTTACCTTTGTGCACATTAGTATCTTTGTTTTTAAAGATAAAGATGTTAATACTTACCTCAGGGACTGGCTCTAAATATTTAATGTGAGCCTTTAGCAACCAGTGAATGTTAATATTCTCTCCACTCTATATCTCTTTCAGGAATTCTCAGGAGTCAATCACAGTCAGCTTATTTCCAACTTTTTATTAATAATTGTCTTTCCTTGTTATTGGCTCACTGATACTCAGACCACATCTGTGAGGTAAACAAGGAGACAAGAATTTCCCACTTAATAGATGAGCATATAAACCAGACATAAGCATTTCGTGAGTAACCCAAGATAATATGATGGCAAAACTATTTCAAGAATTCATGATGTGCTCTGGTGTTTTTGTTTTGTTTTCCATCTGCCACCAATTTAGGATATGATTCCTCTCCTTCTGCCAGACAGGTTCAAGAAGCTAGGGAGGTGACTACTGTCTTAGGAAAAATGCTAAGGGCTTCACACCGTGACATGGGGTTGGGAGTCCTGAATGCTGCTTCAGAAGGCAGGGCTTGGGGATTGTATTAGTTCATTCTCACACTGCTATAAAGATACTACCTGAGACTGGGTAATTTATTAACAAAGGAGGTTTAATTGACTCACATTTCCACATAGCTGGGGAAGCCTCAGGAAACTTACAATTATGGCAGAAGGAGAAGCAGGCACATCTGACTTGGTGGCAGGCAAGAGAGAGTGAGCAAGAAGAGGGAAAACTGCCTTATAAAACCATCAGATCTCATAAAAACTCACTCAGTATCATGAGAACTGCATGGGGGAAACTGCTCCCATGAGCCAATAATCTCCTACCTCGTCCCTCCCCCGACATATAGGGGATTACAATTCAATATGAAATTTGGGTGGAGACACAGAGCCAAGCCATATCAGGGATCATGGGCTTGTGCACTCACAAGTGAAACTGGACTCTGAGCCTCAGGTGGGATGGGGAAGCTCACTTCAGCAAGTCCCTGCCACTGTGGCATTCATATCTTCTTAGTCCTGGGGCTGGAATGCTGCCCATTTTTTGAAAAAGCTGATCAGAGTCTCTAGGAGTAGAGTAATGGGGAGAAAGTTAGGTTCCCTGAGGAGCAATTACCCAGATAATTACATCAGCCTCTCTCAATATCCAGAGAACCTAAGGGAAACGAGCAAAGATATAGAGTCAGTATCTTTGTGAAATGAGTGTAATAGTATTTATCCAGCATATTTAAATAACTAATATATGTAAATTTCTTTTTTCTAATTTATTTTTGGTTATACTTTTAAGTTTTAGGGTACATGTGCACAAGGTGCAGGTTAGTTACATATGTATACATGTGCCGTGTTGGTGTGCTGCACCCATTAACTCATCATTTAACATTAGGTATATCTCCTAATGCTATACCTGCCCCCTCCTCCCACCCCACAACAGGCCCCGGTGTGTGATGTTCCCCTTCCTGTGTCCATGTATTCTCATTGTTCAGTTCCCACCTATGAGTGAGAACATGTGGTGTTTGGTTTTTTGTCCTTGTGATAGTTTGCTGAGAATGATGGTTTCCAGCTTCATCCATGTCCCTACAAAGGACATGAACTCATCATTTTTTATGGCTGCATAGTATTCCATGGTGTATATGTGCCACATTTTCTTAATCCAGTCTATCATTGTCGGACATTTGGGTTGGTTCCAAGTCTTTGCTATTGTGAATAGTGCCACAATAAATATACGTGTGCATGTGTCTTTATAGCAGCATGATTTATAATCCTTTAGGTGTATACCCAGTAATGGGATGGCTGGGTCAAATGGTATTTCTAGTTCTAGATCCCTGAGGAATCACCACACTGACTTCCACAATGGTTGAACTAGTTTACAGTCCAAACAACAGTGTAAAAGTGTTCCTATTTCTCCACATCCTCTCCAGCATATGTTGTTTCCTGACTTTTTAATGATTGCCATTCTAACTGGTGTGAGATGGTATCTCATTGTGGTTTTGATTTGCATTTCTCTGATGGCCAGTGATGATGAGCATTTTTTCATGTGTCTTTCAGCTGCATAAATGTCTTCTTTTGAGAAGTGTCTGTTCATATCCTTTGCCCACTTGTTGATGGGATTTTTTTCTCTTGTAAATTTGTTTGAGTTCATTGTAGATTCTGGATATTAGCCCTTTGTCAGATGAGTAGGTTGCGAAAATTTTCTCCCATTCTGTAGGTTGCCTGTTCACTCTGATGGTACTTTCTTTTGCTGTGCAGAAGCTCTTTAGTTTAATTAGATCCCATTAGTGAATTTTGGCTTTTGTTGCCATTGCTTTTGGTGTTTTAGACATGAAGTCCTTGCCCATGCCTATATCCTAAATGGTATTGCTTAGGTTTTCTTCTAGGGTTTTTATGGTTTTAGGTCTAACATTTAAGTCTTTAATCCATCTTGAGTTAATTTTTGTATAAGGTGTAAGGAAGGGATCCAGTTTCAGCTTCCTACATATGGCTAGCCAGTTTTCCCAGCACCATTTATTAAATAGGGAATCCTTTCCCCATTTCTTGTTTTTGTCAGGTTTGTCAAAGATCAGATAGTTGTAGATATGCAGCATTATTTCTGAGGGCTCTGTTTTGTTCCATTGGTCTATATCTCTGTTTTGGTACCAGTACTATGCTGTTTTGGTTACTGTAGCCTTGTAGTATAGTTTGAAGTCAGGTAGTGTGATGCCTCCAACTTTGTTCTTTTGGCTTAGGATTGACTTGGCGATGCGGGCTCTTTTTTGGTTCCATATGAACTTTAAAGTAGTTTTTTCCAATTCTGTGAAGAAAGTCTTTGGTAGCTTGATGGGGATGGCATTGAATCTATAAATTACCTTGGGCAGTATGGCCGTTTTCATGATATTGATTCTTCCTATCCATGAGCATGGAATGTTCTTCCATTTGTTGGTATCCTCTTTTATTTCCTTGAGCAGTGGTTTGTAGTTCTCCTTGAAGAGGTCCTTCACACCCCTTGTAAGTTGGATTCCTAGGTATTTTGTTCTCTTTGAAGCAATTGTGAATGGGAGTTCACTCATGATTTGGCTCCCTGTCTGTTATTGGTGTATAAGAATGCTTGTGATTTTTGCACATTGATTTTGTATCCTGAGACTTTGCTGAAGTTGCTTATCAGCTTAAGGAGATTTTGGGCTGAGACAATGGGGTTTTCTAGATATGCTATCATGTCATCTGCAAACAGGGACAATTTGACTTCCTCTTTTCCTAACTGAATACCCTTTATTTCCTTCTCCTGCCTAATTGCCCTGGCCAGAACTTCCAACACTATGTTGAATAGGAGTGGTGAGAGAGGGCATCCCTGTCTTGTGCCAGTTTTCAAAGGGAATGCTTCCAGTTTTTGCCCATTCAGTATGATATTGGCTGTGGGTTTGTCATAGATAGCTCCAATTATTTTGAGATACGTCCCACCAATACCTAATTTATTGAGAGTTTTTAGCATGAAGGTTGTTGAATTTTGTCAAAGGCCTTTTCTGCATCTATTGAGATAATCATGTGGGTTTTGTCTTTGGTTCTGTTTATATGCTGGATTACGTTTATTGATTTGCGTATGTTGAACCAGCCTTGCATCCCAGGGATGAAGCCCACTTGATCATGGTGGATAAGCTTTTGGATGTGCTGCTGGATTCGGTTTGCCAGTATTTTATTGAGAATTTTTGCATTGATGTTCATCAGGGATATTGGTCTAAAATTCTCTTTTTTGGTTGTGTCTCTGCCAGGCTTTGGTATCAGGATGATGCTGGCCTCATAAAATGAGTTAAGGAGGATTCCCTCTTTTCTATTGATTGGAATAGTTTCAGAAGGAATGGTACCAGCTCCTCCTTGTACCTCTGGCAGAATTCGGCTGTGAATCCATCTGGTCCTGGACTTTTTTGGTTGGTAAGCTATTAATTATTGCCTCAATTTCAGAGCCTGTTATTGGTCTATTCAGAGATTCAGCGTCTTCCTGGTTTAGTCTTGGGAGGGTGTATGTGTCGAGGAATTTATTCATTTCTTCTAGATTTCTTAGCATCTGGCTTATAAAAAGTGCAGTAGAAATATTAGCTGATGTAAGTATTATTGGATGATTGTATCATAAAGAAATAATACATTAGTCTATTTTGGTCATCAACTATCACTTTTATAACATGTATTTATTAAGAAAGGACAAGGTCCAAGAATTGTTGGTATCCAGAGAACGTCAAGAGTGTTTAATTTCAGGAGACGACAGAATGTAAGGGGTTAAGCTATAGTGAGAAAAGTTTCCAGATTAGGTTGGCATAAGGAAGGGGGAAAGATTAGTCAAAAAGATATGATGAATAGAGCTTCCCAGCATATGATGGCTAGAGAGAGCTAGCAGAAATTGGCTACTTCCACAACTCAGTGTTAAGAAGAATTAAAAATGTTGAACCAATGAGTTTTGATTGTTTGTATATGGTTGGTTCATTCGGTAATTTTCTGACTGATGAGGGAAAAAAAATGCAATTTATGTTGAAAGTCCACTGTGAACCCATTTATAAGACTTAATAAAACTGCTTTGAAAATACTTTTTTTTTGTGCCACTGGCTTAACAAGAGAGAAGGAGATTTTGTATAACTGATGAGAAAATGCTTTAAATGATAGGTTATGTGGTATAGATTAGATCTAATCTAGATCAGATCAAATGTATACACACACACACACACATATCTGTGATTAAGAAATGGGGTACTAGAGTTTAAAAAGAGAAGAAAACTACTTCTGGCTGATCATGAGGTACAAAATATGGCTATGGAATGAGTGGCCAAAGTAGTATTGAAATAACCTTCATTGGAATTGAAAAAGATCAGAACTTGTGATGAAAGATCAATGGATGGATAATTCTTATGAACACCAAGTTGAATTTCAGCTGTTGGTTTATTTTTTCCCAAATGTCAGTGCCTGCTTCAAACATTTGGCATAAATATACACATAAAGGAGGTTGTCCTTTTTGTTATAAACTGGGATTGTTTTCTGGAAGACTTTGGTCATATTTTCCTTTTTCAGTCTTCAGCCCTATTACCATTACCATTATACATTCATTGAGTTTGACAATAATTTAATAATCTTTGACATATGAATGAAAATTAGAGTTATGTTCATTAGTCATTGTTCTCAAGTAAGTCATTCCAAAAAAACTGCACACCTTTCTCAGAAAGACATGTTTCATATCATTGCAACTAATGAAACAAAGAATATTTGCCATATTTTCATGAGAAAAGTTTGCCCACAAATCTGTTTGTTCTAGGAGGACAGGAGTACTTGGTCAATAAGATAATGAATATATCATATGGTTGTCATCACTGATAATCATCTGTGTACCAAGAGAATTATAAGATAGATTAGCAAAGCTCATACTCCTCCCCTTTAAAGCAAATGCTTAGATGTGAACCAAATTCTTTGTGTTTATTGCTAAAACATGAGGGCATAGATCTGCTTGAATATATAGGAGAAAAACAGAATTTGTATAAGCAGAGGGCTGGATACAAAGTGACTTAATGATTTTGTTTAGTGGGACGTTATGTGGAGAACTAAGAGGCAATACCAAGCAAACAAACAAAAACGTTGTCTGGGGCTCCTGTTGTACAAAAATTTCTGCTTATTAAAAGCATGTTAGAAATTAGGCATAGTCTAGAGAGGGATGTCATATCTGAGTCTTAGCAAAGAAACATACAATGTATCCTGACAATTATCTAGTAAATGCATCTTTGTAATAGAAAAAAATGTTCCTGGTTCTCAGTCTAACTGCTATTACAGATATGTCTCAGGATGAGAAAAAAGCAGATATGAAATGCTCATTTAAACCTGTTGGTTTTCTGGATGATGAGAAAAAAGCTCAATTCCATATTTTCACCCATGACCACTTCTGAGACCAATCATGATTCAAAGACAAAAAGCAATTCCAAACCTTTTCTTATAACTAAATAAAAATAAATAAGATTGCTATGACCTGAATGTTTCTTCCCCTCTCCTAATTCATATGCAGAAATCGAATCACCAATGTGATAGTGTTAGGAGGTGGGGCCTTTGGAACTGAACAGGTTATGAGAACAGAGATTTCATGAATGGGATTAATGCCTTTATAAAAGGAACTCCAGAAAGTCACCTTGATCCTTCTGCCATGTGAGGACACAGTGGGAAAACATCATCTATGAACCAGAAAGTAGATCTTCACCAGAAACCATATCTGTCAGTGCCTTGATCTTGAACTTCTCAGCTTCTAGAACTATAAGAAACAAATATCTGTTGTTTATCAGCTACTCATTTTATGGTATTTTTGCATAGCAGCCCAAATATACTAAGATAGAGTTTGGCCAGTGTTAGAAGACATTTCTCTTATTTTGCATACCATTACGGAATTAAAACAAACACCATGTTTTCTGTATCTAACTGAAATATACTTAGTAAGACAGTTTGTGTATATTTTATTTTCCAAAAGAAGAAAATTTTAATATTAAATGGAAACATTCTCTATCACACTTGAAAACTAATTTTCCCTAAGTCTTTATTTCCAAGATCAATAATTAAAACAAATTTAAGAAATGTTTGAGGGAGGGGCCAAGATGGCCGATTAGAAGCAGCTGTGTTTGGTGGGTCCCACCGAGAATGTAAATAGTGAGTGAATTCTGCACCTTCAACTGAGGTATCCCGGTTCTCTCATTAACAAGTTGGTTGGTGTGATCCACAGAGAGCAAGGAAAACAGGGTGGAGTGACAGCCCAACCAGTAGCTGCTGGGGGCAAGGGGAGCTCCCACCCCCAGCCAAGGGAAAAGGTGATTATGCTACCCCACCAGGGAAATCATGCTTTTTCCACAGACCTGTGCAACCTGTGGATCAGGAGATCCCCATGCAACCAGGGCCTTGGGACCCAAGCATAGAGCTGTGCACACTCTTGGCAGCCACTCAGGTTGTGGCTAGTGGAAGCAGGCTGGACACTGCCCAAAAAAACCAAGTTCCTGGAGGGAGGGGTGGCTGCCATCACTGCAGCACCAGTTGGCTGTTTTTCCCCTGCCAGTGCTGGGAAGACTGGATGGTTTGAACCAAGAAAAATTCTCCACAGCACAGTACAGCGGCTGTGGCAGATCACAGCCAGACCCCTTCTTTAGGTGGGTCCCAGATTCATCCCTTCTCACCAAGCAAGGCCTCCCTGTAAGAATATCAGCAACTTGAGCTGGGAACGGTGGCTCACGCCTGTAGTCTCAACATTTTGGGAGGTGAGGTGGGTGGATCACCTGAGGTCAGGAGTTCAAGACCAGCCTGACCAACATGGTGATACCCAGTCTCTACTAAAAATACAAAAAATTAGATGGGTGTGGTGGCAGGCGCCGTAATCCCAGCTACTCGGGAGGCTGAGGCAGGAGAATTGCTTGAATCCAGGAGGTGGAGGTTGCAGTGAGCTGAGATCGTGGTATTGCACTCCAGCCTGGGCAATAAGAGTGAAACTCCATCTCAAAAAAAAAAAAAAAAAAAAAAAAAAGGGATATTAGCAACTCCAACCAGGGGTTTATGGACAGAACTCTGATTTTCCTGGGGCCAGAGTCCCTGGAGGGAGGGGAAGCTGGAGTCTTTGTGGATCAGCAGACTTAGTCTTTCCTGCCTCCTGGCTCTGAAGAGTCAGGGCAGTCCAGACAAGAGGGCACCACACTGGCTCCACCAAGGGTCAGCCAGACTACTTCATTAAGTGGGTCCTGGATCCTGTTCCTCCTGACTGGGTGAGACCCCCTCCATCAGGATCAACAGACACCTTATACAGGACTGTTCCCACTGGCATTATGTTGGTGCCCCTCTGGGACGGAGCTCCCAGAAGAAGGAGCAGGCAGCCATCTTTTTCTGGTCTGTAGTCTCCACTGGTAACACCTCCAGGTGCAGGAGGGGCCCAAATGTATAGGGTTTGGAGTGGACTCCCAGCAAACTGAGGCAGCCCTAGAGAAGGGGGCTTGACTGTTAAAAGAAAAACAAACAGAAAACTGGAACAACAACATCAACAAAAAAGACCCCACAAAAGATCAAAGATAGATAAGCTCATGAAATTGAGAACCAATGTAAAAATGCTGAAAACTCAAAGAGCCAGAGATCCTCTTCTCCAAATGATTGCAACACCTCTCCAGCAAGGGCACAGAACTGGGTTGAGGCTGAGATGGATGGACTGACAGAAGTAGGCTTCAGAAGGTGGGTAATAATGAACTTTGCAGAGCTAAAGGAGTATGTGCTATCCTAATGCAAAGAAGCTAAGAACTGTGATAAAACATTACTGAAAGCTGTTAACCAGAATAATCAGTTTAGAGAGAAACATAAATGACCTGATGGAGCTGAAAAATACAATGTGATAACTTAACAATACAATCACAAGTATCAATAGCCGAATAGACCAAGCAGAGAAAGAAATCTCAGAACTTGAAGACTATCTTGCTGAAATAAGACAAGCAGACAAGTTTAGACAATAAAGAATGAAAAGGAACAAACAAAACCTCTGAGAACTATGGGATTATGAAAAAGACCAACCCTATGACTGATTGGGGTAAGTGAAAGAGATGGGGAGAATGGAACCAAGTTGGAAAACATACTTCAGGATATGATCCAGGAGAACTTCCCCAACCTAACCATACAGGCCAACATTCAAATTCAGGAAATCTAAAAAAGCCCAGTAAGATACTCCATGAGAAGATTAAACTCAAGACACATAATCATCAGATTCTACAAGGTTGAAATGAGGAAAAAAATATTATGGGCAGCCAGAGAGAAAGGCCAGGTTGCCAACTAAGGGAAGCCTATCAGACCAACAGTTGACCTCTCGGAGGAATCCCTGCAAGACAGAAGAGATTTGGGGCCAATATTCAATATTCTTAAAGAAAAGAATTTCCAACCTAAAATTTCTTATCCAGTCAATCTAAACTTTATAAGCAAAGGAGAAATAAAATCCTTTTCATAAAAGCAACTTCTGAGGGAATTTGTCACCACCAGTTCTGCTGTGCAAGGTCTCCTGAAGGAATCACTAAATATGGAAAGAAAAATAAAAAACCTTTACCAGCCACTACAAAAGCCTATTGAAGTACATAGACCAATGACACTATGAAGCAACTACATTAACAAGTCTGCAAAATAACCAGCTAGCATCATGATGACAGAATCAAATTCACACACAACAATATTAACCTTAAATGTAAATGGGCTAAATGCCCCAATTAAAAGACACAGAATGACAAGCTGGATAAAGAGTCAAGACCCATTGGTGTGCTGGAGGGACTCCCCTGTAACTCAATATTATCACCAAGACAGAAAATTAACAAAGATATTTAGGACTTGAACTCAGCTTTGGACCAAGTGGATCTGATAGCTAACTACAGAGCTCTCCACCCCAAAACAACAGACAACAGACTATACATTCTTCTTGGTGACACATGGCACTTATTCTTTTTTTTTGTTTTTGAGATGGAGTCTCACTTTGTTGCCCAGGCTGGAGTGCAGTGACATGGTCTCAGCTCACTACAACCTCCGCACATGGCACTTTCTCTAAATTTGATCACATAATTGGAAGTAAAACACCCCTCAGCAAATGCAAAAGATCTGAAATCATAACAAACAATCTCTCAGACCACAGCACGATCAAATTGGAACTCAAAATTAAGAAACTCACTCAAAACTACACAACTACATGGAAATTGAACAACCTGTTGCTGACTGACACCTGGGAAAATAATAAAATAAAGGCAGAAATTAAGAAGTTTTTTGAAACTAATAAGAACAAAGACACAACATACCAGAATCTCTGAGATGTAGCTAAAGCAGTGTTAAGAGGGAAATTTATAGCACTAAATGCCCACATCATAAAGCTACAAAGATCTCAAATCGACATCCTAACATCCAGCAGAAAGAACTAGAGAACCAAGAGAAATCAAGTCCCAAAGCTAGCAGAAGACAAGAAATAACCAAGATCAGAGCAGAACTGAGAGTGATAGAGACATGAAAAACCCTTCAAAAAATCAACAAATCCAGGACCCGTTTTTTGAAAAAATAAATAAAATAGCCCACTACTAGACTAATGAAGAATAGATAGCCCACTACTAGAATAATGAAGAATAAAAGGGAGAAGAATCAAATAGACACAATAAAAAAGGATAAAGGGGATATCACCACTGACATCACAGAAATACAACCATCAGAGATAAACACTTCTATGCAAATAAACTAGATAATCTAGAAGAAATGGATAAATTCCTGGAAACATACATCCGCCCAAGACTGAACCAGGAAGAATTTGAAAGCCTGAATAGACCACTAATGAGTTCTAACACTGAGACAGTAATAAATAGCCTACCAACCAAAAAAAGTCCCAAACCAGATGCATTTATAGCTGAATTCTACCACAGGTGCAAAGAGGAGCTGGTACCATTCCTTCTGCAACTAATCCAAACAATTGAAAAGGAGGGACTCCCCTGTAACTCATTTTATGAGGCCAGCATTATTCTGATACCAAAACCTGGCAGAGATACATCAAAAAAGAAAACTTCAGGCCAATATCCCTGATGAACATCAACGGGAAAATCCTCAATAAAATATTCACAAACCAAATCCAGCAGCGCATCAAAAGCTGATCCACCATAATCAAGTTGGCTTTATACCTGGGATGTAAGGCTGGTTCAACATACACATATCAAAAATGTAATTCATCACATAAACAGAACTAAAGACAAAAACCACATGATTATCTCAATAGATGCAGAAAAGGCCTTTGATAAAATTCAACATGTTAAAAAACATGTTAAAAAAACGCTCAATAAACTAGGTATTGAAGGAACATACCTCAAAATAATAAGTCATCTTTGACAAACCCACAGCCAACATCATACTGAATAGGCAAAAGCTGGAAGCATTCCTCTTGAAAACCAGCACAAGACAAGAATAACCTCTGTCACCACTCCTATTAAACATAGTATTGGAAGTTCTGGCAAGGGCAATCAGACAAGAAAAAAAAAATAAAGGTATTCACAAAGGAAGGAAGGAAGTAAAATTGTCTCTGTTTGAAGATGACATGATCCTATATCTAGAAAAACTCATTGTTTCAGCCCAAAAGCTCCTTTTTTTTTTATTATACTTTTAAGTTTTAGGGTACATGTGCACAAGATGCAGGTTTGTTACTTATGTATACATGTGCCATGTTGGTGTGCTGCACCCAGTAACTCGTCAGTTAACATTAGGTATATCTCCTAATGCTATCCCTCCCCCTTTCCCCCACTCCACAACAGGACCTGGTGTGTGATGTTCCCCCTTCCTGTGTCCATGTGTTCTCATTGTTCAATTCCCACTTACGAGTGAGAACATGTGGTATTTGGTTTTTTGTCCTTGCGATAGTTTGCTGAGAATGATGGTTTCCAGCTTCATCCATGTCCCTACAAAGGACATGAACTCATCATTTTTTTATGGCTGCATAGTATTCCATGGTGTATATGTGCCACATTTTCTTAATCCGGTCTATCATTGTTGGACATTTGGGTTGGTTCCAAGTCTTTGCTATTGTGAATAGTGCTGCAGTAAACATACGTGTGCATGTGTCTTTATAGCAGCATGTTTTATAATCCTTTGGGTATCTACCCAGTAATGGGATGGCTGGGTCAAATGGTATTTCTAATTCTAGATCCTTGAGGAATCGCCACACTGACTTTCACAATGGTTGAACTAGTTTACAGTCCCACCAACAGTGTAAAAGTGTTCCTATTTCTCCACATTCTCTCTAGCACCTGTTGTTTCCTGACTTTAATGATCGTCATTCTAACTGGTGTGAGATGGTATCTCATTATGGTTTTGATTCGCATTTCTCTGATGGCCAGTGATGATGAGCATTTTTTCATGTGTCTTTTGGCTGCATAAATGTCTTCTTTTGAGAAGTGTCTGTTCATATCCTTTGCCCACTTGTTGATGGGGCTGTTTGCTTTTTTCTTGTAAATTTGTTTGAGTTCACTGTAGATTCTGGATATTAGCCCTTTGTCAGATGAGTAGATTGCAAAAATTTTCTCCCATTCTGTAGGTTGCCTGTTCACTCTGATGGTAGTTTCTTTTGCTTTGTAGAAGCTCTTTAGTTTAATTAGATCCCATTTGTTAATTTTGGCTTTTGTTGCCATTGCTTTTGGTGTTTTAGACATGAAGTCTTTGCCCATGCCTATGTCCTGAATGGTATTGCCTAGGTTTTCTTCTAGGGTTTTTATGGTTTTAGGTCTAACATTTAAGTCTTTAATCCATCTTGAATTAATTTTTGTATAAGGTGTAAGGAAGGGATCCAGTTTCAGCTTTGTACATATGGCTAGCCAGTTTTCTCAGCACCATTTATTAAATAGGGAATCCTTTCCCCATTTCTTGTTTTTGTCAGGTTTGTCAAAGATCAGATAGTTGTAGATGTGTGGTATTATTTCTGAGGGCTCTGTTCTGTTCCATTGATCTATATCTCTGTTTTGGTACCAGTACCATGCTGTTTTGGTTACTGTAGCCTTGTAGTATAGTTTGAAGTCAGGTAGTGTGATGCCTCCAACTTTGTTCTTTTGGCTTAGGATTGACTTGGCAATGCGGGCTCTTTTTTGGTTCCATATGAACTTTAAAGTAGTTTTTTCCAATTCTGTGAAGAAAGTCTTCGGTAGCTTGATGGGGATGGCATTGAATCTATAAATTACCTTGGGCAGTATGGCCATTTTCACGATATTGTTTCTTCCTATCCATGAGCATGGAATGTTCTTCCATTTGTTTGTATCCTCTTTTATTTCCTTGAGCAGTGGTTTGTAGTTCTCCTTGAAGAGGTCCTTCACATCCCTTGTAAGTTGGATTCCTAGGTATTATATTCTCTCTGAAGCAATTGTGAATGGGAGTTCACTCACTGTTTGTCTGTTATTGGTGTATAAGAATGCTTGTGATTTTTGCACATTGATTTTGTATCCTGAGACTTTGCTGAAGTTGCTTATCAGCTTAAGGGGATTTTGGGCTGAGACGATGGGGTTTTCTAGATATACAATCATGTCATCTGCAAACAGGGACAATTTGACTTTCTCTTTACATAATTGAATGCCTTTTATTTCCTTCTCCTGCCCGATTGCCCTGGCCAGAACTTCCAACACTATGTTGAATAGGAGTGGTGAGAGAGGGCATCCCTGTCTTGCAGCCTAGGCACATTTTCATTAGGCAGTGCAGTGTGGTTAAGAGCAGTGTCTCTGGGACCAGATCTGTATTACAATCATAACTTCAATAGCTCTTCACTCTATGATTGTGCAAAGTATCTGATTAATCTTAGTTTCTTCATCTGAAAAATTGAGACAATTCTACCTACTCCATAGATTAGAGAGCCATTCATATGCAATTTTAAATGGAGTACAGTTAGAAACAAATACTCAATAGACACATTTTATTAGTTGTACTTTCCAACATTCCAGTGAGCAATGTTGCAGTGAGCTCTAAGAAAAGATTGAACAATAATCTGACAACAATGAAGCGTAAGATATTTGGAGTGGGAAGCCATGAGCTCTTGAACAGGTTTTTGGACAATCCTTCCATATGGCTTTGGCAAAGTTACTGAATCTTTCTAAACCTTAGCTTTTTTACTATGTTGAAAGATTTCCACATGGGCCCTGCCTCTTTTCGAGAGAAATTATTAGGTTTAGTGGGGCTGTGGAGGAAAGCACTCTGAAATGTTAGAAGCTTCATCAATTGGAGCAATTGCTGAGATTATGTTTCCTTGCCTGCCACAACCCTGTATCATTCTCTACAAGGCATAGCCCAGTAACAAGTCCAGATCTGTCTTCCCCATCAAAAACATCATGGGAGATATGACAGAACAGCAGCCCTAACAACAGATTGGCCATCTTCCTGGAAGCTGCCCTATTCCATAACCCTGCGTATAGTCATGCTAGATAAGGGATATTAGAGAGGTCACTCCAGTGACTTCCTTTATCCACAAAACAAAGGACCTTCAACAACTTACTGGTCCCTTCTTCTCTGTAGCTTCTTTCCCATGCAGCCCTTCCACTCCATGCCAGCATCTTCCATTTGACTCAGGATGCTGTTCTACGTGGGCTGCACTGGCACTTATAAAGCTCTCTCTCTTCCTTGGGTCTTTGGCCCTCAAAGGATTCTCCCTAGATGGACGCAGACTTGATGAAATGTCAAAGAGGGATTAGCATCCTCCTAGACCAAAGCATTTGAGATGCCCAGTTATCTTAAATGGAAATTTAGTGAACCATGAGTACCTCTAGGAGGTATTTCAGTGAGCCAGAGGATCCTTCACTGTCTTCTCTCCCCAGCTGCCAACTTCATAAGAAAATTTATTGGGTGCTTCTCAGTCCTCTTTTTTGTCTTTCTTTTCTTTTCCCAGACAAAACTCCCCTTGAGACAGTCTTTACAACCAGGTAGTTATTCACTGTCATTCACTGAGCAAGTATGTAAAGATCACAAGCTTTGGGTCAGATATTTGAATGCAAGCATTAATAAGACAAACTCTGTCTTTCAGAAAGCATTGTCTTCTGCAGGAGGTTGATGTGAAAAAAACTAACTTCCCCTGATGAAGCAAAAACAGGCTTCCCAGGTGATACAAATATTTAGCAAGCTTTCCTTACTAATGTCTGCACTATCATTCAAAAAGGCTCAGAGTTGGCACAAAGCAAGACATAAAATTATGTGAACTTCAATTACATGAGCCATCTGTGTTTTACAAATACAGTATCAATTTCAAAGGCTTAGAGAGGCTTGTGGATATTAAATAACAGGGGATAGTTGTAAAGATTTTTGCCTGCAGGAATATAGGCTTGTGCTGAGGAATGGGCCAGACGATTTAAAGCAGATACTGTCATTAGCAGGAATATGTACAGCTTTGGCTGATTTTATGGTTTTTTTGGTTTGTTGTTGTTGTTGAATCAGTGGAGCATAGGTAAAACTACAAGCACCACAGTCAGAACTGTCAAACTTGGTATAATATTGGGCAAGATATTTTGTCTCTGAGCCTCAGTGTACTTATCTGTAAAATGGGTAATCTAGTAGTACCCATCTCATAAGGTTATTGTCAAGATAAAGTGACTTATAGTGTATTATGCCCTTAGAATAATACCTAGTTTATAATATGTGCTTAAAAAACCATGATATGCAAAATAGAAGGTACTCAGTACCTTCTACTGAGTTTTTCTGTGAATCTATAACTCTTAAAATCAAGTCTATTAAAAAGTATTTAATACAATAATTTTATGTTACTGTTTTCTGTTGCTATCTTTTCTTGATACTCAATGGAAAAATAGATAACATATTCTAGGAAAGGGAAAAAAAATTTAGGGAGAAGCCAAGTGATGGGACTTCCTTCAGTATAACATGGAAAACATGGCCCTGAAACGAGTGGCCCTGTTTGGAGAGGAGTCCAGCATAATGGTTTAAGAAAATCAGATGCGCTTGATATTGAATTTCAGTTCTGACTTACGTTAATGATTTAACTAAGGAAAGTTGCTTTCCTCTGTGAACCTCAGTTTCCTAATTTTAAAACATTGAAAATAATAATACCTCCCTACTTCACAGGTTTGGTGAGAAAATTAAATGAAATAATGTAAAATAATGAAAATAAAAAGTACTCAGCCCTCTCTACCGTGAGTTAAATGCTTAATAAATATTAGCATTTATCATGATCATAATTATCATCTTCATTGTCATCTTCAGCATAATCGTATATAACTTTTTATAGTCATCGTAAAATGCTCTTTTTAGATTATAAAACTGAAATGTCTTCTTCAGAAAATTTGTATATGGCAAAGATAGGGAAATCTATATAGAAAATAAGATTATATATAACAGCTGTTTTTCTTTTGATACAAATATTTATAGCCTTTTACATAGTGATTGTTCTGTACATAATTTTGCTTATTTTTTTATTTAATATTTTGCCAACAGTTTCCTAAGCATTTAAATGTCATTTTAATAATAGTGTATCAAATGAATATGCTTTGATTTATGTAATATTTTTATTCTAGACATTTTGTATGCTTACATTCTTAAAATTATGAACAATAACACAAATTATAATATTCACTTATTAAATAGTTCAACACATATTTATTGATCACTGACCTAGGAGATGGATTTAGAACTGTGAGCAAACAGGAAAAAAATTTTGCCACAAACAGCTTACATCCTAAATTTTTAATTTATCATTTATTTAGGACAGATTTTTAGAAGTGGCATTTCTGAGACACAGAGCATGAATATTTTCAAGTCTTGTGATGTATTTTGTTTTTCATAAAAGGCAAATTAAATTATGTTTTCATTCTGGTATGTGAAAATAGCTCTTTTACCACATACTTAACAGCACAGATATTGATTTTTTTTTCTTTTTTTTGTTTTTGAGAAGGAGTCTCGCTCTGTTGCCCAGGCTGGAGTGCAGTGGCACGATCTTGGCTCACTGCAAGCTCCACCTCCTGGGTTCACGCCATTCTCCTGCCCCAGCCTCCTGAGTAGCTGGGACTACAGGCGCCCACCACCATGCCCAGCTAACTTTTTGTATTTTTAGTAGAGACTGGGTTTCACCGTGTTAGCCAGGATGGTCTCGATCTCCTGACCTCGTGATCCACCCGCGTCGGCCTCCCAGAGTGCTGGGATTACAGGCGTGAGCCACCGCGCCCAGCCAGATATTGATTGTTAACTCTATTCTTCAATATTCGTTTAGTAACAAATTAAGATATGTTAATTTGCATTTTAAATTTGAGTAAGGTAGAAGTTTTCAAATATGTTATTACCTGTAGGTATTTCCTAATTTGAAAAGAATGAAATTTAGATGTCAGTGGTCTATTTGTTCATAAGAGGCAAAATGGGACTTCAGTGCTAATCTAAATCCAAATCCTATATTTTTTATACCCCATTCTACCAAATGAGATCTATAGAATAGGAATTTCCTCTCAACATGGAGAAGAATATTCTAAGTCTCGGAACTGCTATTGAGTAATGTGGCCTGCTATGTGGATGTAAATTAAAGTTTAGAATGGAACCTATGTTTAAGGAGTGCCAGCCTGTAAGGCTGCAGAAACTGCTAGGTTCCAGAGGGCCTCCCAAGCCTGAGAGTCTGACAACACCCACACATACAAACATGAGATACCACACAAACATACACAAGAAACCGCACAAACATACATACATATTTTTAGAGTTTGGTTCTTTTTTAAATTTCGCTTTGTAATTTTGTTTGTTTTCCTTTTTATTTTTGAAACGGGGTCTCACTTGGTCACCCAGGCAGTAGTGTGATTATGGCTCACTGCAGCCTCAACCTCCTGGGCTCAAGCATTCTTCCCACCTCAGCCTCCCAAGTAGCTGAGACTACAGACGTGCACCGCCACACATGGCTAATTTTAATTTTTTTTTGTAGAGATAGGGTCTTGCTATATTGTTCAGGCTGGTCTCAAACTCCTGGACTCAAGTAATCTTTTTGCCTGAAGTTGGTCTCAAACTCCTGGCCTTCAGCAATCCTCCCACCTTGGTCTTCAAAGTGCTGGGATTACAGCATAAGCCACCGTGCCTGGCCTCATGGTAATTTTAACCTGTAGGAGAATGGGTGGGAGGATCCAGAGGGCCTGAGTAAAGTAGAACTGGGACAATGAAGATACCACCTTGATGGATGCCAGCAGAAAGGTGTCTTCTTGGGCTTCTGAATGTGAAGAGGAGGAGTTCCTTGAGACAAGAAGAGAACTTCTGTTAGCTCTGGATCCCTCTTTATGTGTCTGTATGTCCACGCATACATTTAATATTTATTGAGTATATGGCATGTGCTAGGCATTGCATTTATATACATTTACTGGTGAGCAAGACATGCATAATTCCTCCAGGGATCTTGATTTAGTCATTCTAATGGACACATGCACACACCTTCATAAACAGGACATTACTGTGTGACAAATGTTACAACAGGAAATGCAGGGCACTGTGGAAGGAAACCGATGGAGCATTTGGTGCTCTACCATTGGAAAGGGAGGAGCTATCTGTGAAAATGTCCTTGAGGAAGCAACTTCAAAGCTGAGACCCCTGCAAGGATTGCATTTAGTCACTCGTAGGGACAGGCTGATCAGCCAGTGTAAAGTTTATTTCCTCCTGAGCAATGGGATTGTGACTTCAATATGTTTGTGAGAGTTTCCTTGGCTGAAGCTTTCTCACGTTACATGTCATTGTTCAATATCACACAACTAAAACACCTACAAGTAAATCCTGACTTCAGCTTAATGTCAGACTTGAGGTTGTAAGGTAAAATCAGAGATGAGAGGAGTCAAGGATAGGATCAAAGTCTCTTCTAGAGGAATATGGTCAGGAGAGAGCACAACCTCAGAAATTGGGGGGTGGGTGTTGCTTGAAACAGGTGTTGAGGAAGAATGCAGGAGTTCTGAGGTTTCTGATGTGACTCGGGGGTCTGAAAGTTACTGCTGACCAGGATAGAAAAAGATGAGAAGAAACTTGGCCAGGTAGAGAAGATGGAAGCAGTCCCAAGGAACCATGGAAGGAGGTGTATTTCCGGAGGTGAGTTAGAGCAAATGGCATTTACCTGGTCTCTGCCAGGCTCTCCTCTGGGTGCTCTGGTATTTATTGTTCTTTTTAGTTTTTATTTAGTTTCATTTTAGTTGTAGTTACATTGATGATGACCTTCAATAAAGTTGCCTTCTGGATAGCTTTGATGCTACCAAAAATGCCAGTTCTCAGCTGTAGGAGGAGGCATTAAAATCTAAGCAAGAGAAGTTCAGTTTTTTAAAGCCGCAACTCCAGAAATAAATTTGCCCATATTTTATTTAGGACAGGGGCAAAAAATCTTTAAGAGCATGCTATATACTCAATACTCCAAATTTTCAGTCCAATTTGGGGCCTTCTTATAGGCCTCTAGGGGGAGTTTTAGCCCCAGGACTCATTTACTGGCCTTTTTAAGACCTAGGAACTTGATAATGGCACAGTGGATCTCCTTGGTCTTAATACTGTATATGATTGGGTTAAGCATGGGAGGCACAAAAAGGTAGACATTGGCCATAAGAAGATGAATAGCAGGTGGGGCATGCTTCCCAAAACGGTGCACCAGGGACAGCCCCATCATGGGCACAAAGAATACTAGCACAGCACAGAGATGAGCGGTGCATGTCTGAAAGGCACGGCGCTGCTCCTCTTGGGAGGCCAGGCCTGCTGCTGTGTGCAGGATGAGTCCAAAGGACAGTGCGATGAGCACCAGGTCCAGCATCACAATGAAAACTACCACCATCAGTCCATACAGATTATTGAAGGTGGTATCTGTGCAGGCCAGCTGTATCACTTCCTGGTGCAGGCAAAATGAGTGGGAGAGGACCACAGATCCACAGTAGGGAAAAGCCTTCAGGAGGAGGACAATAGGGATAGTGGCCACAGGTCCCCGGAAGATGACAATTAGGCCTGCCCTGACCACTCGCTGGCCAGTGATAATGACCGAATACCTCAGAGGGTGGCAGATGGCCACAAAGCGGTCAAAGGACATGATGAGGAGCACTGAGGACTCCATGAAGGAAAACGAGTGGATGCAGAACATCTGGATTTGACACGCTCCAAAGTAGATACTATGGGAGTTAAACCAGAAGATCCCCATAGTGGTGGGCAACGTGGACACACACAGCCCCAGGTCAGTGAGGGCCAGCAAGGATAGTAGATAGTACATGGGTGTGTGCAGACGAGGGTTGGTCTTAATAATGATCAGAATGAAACAATTGCCTGAGATGGCAACCATGTACATAAAGAAAAAGGGGATGAAAATCCAGTGTTTGATGCCTTCCAATCCAGGAAAGCTGGTGAGATAGAATATGGGGCTAAACTGAGTAATGTTGGATAGCAGCATGAATTGAGGACTGAGCGAATATTGGACTGACATTCCTCGGGGATTGAGCTGAAAATAAATGGATATTTCTGGTTATTAATTCTTCAGCTTCACTAACATTCACAACATCACAAGCAGTACCATGGTCATCATCACCTTTAGTATTATCTACTCCACCCTTATGAATTCCGCCAATCTCACTACTTTACTGAACTTTCTTTGATAACCTCGCCCTCACCAGTTTTCCTCTGTATTTCAATGATTTCAGTTCCTCTCTGCCTCTTTGCTGGTGTGCCTTTATTGCTGAACCCTTAAGTATAGTTCTTCCCATCCTTGGCAATTTTCTGGCCATATTCTATTATTTCTTCTTAATGTCATCCACTCCCATGATTTCATTTACCATCCATATATTGATAAATAACAAATATATAATTCCAGAACTTGTCTTTCTCTCTCTTGATTTCCAGACTCTAGCAACATCTGTACTTTTCATTATCTCAGTGGCTCAAGTCAAATGTCATGTTTTATGTTAGACTTCTCCATAACACATCTCTCCGTAGTATCTAATCAACCAATCACCAAGTCCTGGGGTTTCTGTTTACTGAATACCTCAAGTCTGTTTACTCACCGTCACCTTCATTGATGCTATTCTAATTCAGATCACTCTTTCGGGACTATTCCAGTGACTCATCTTTTGTACTACTGTATTCAGTTGACTACTATATAGCAAGAGAGACATATACATAAACAAGTTTTTAATGAAGTAAAAAAGGTTTAAAATGACATTCAAGACCCTACCTTATTTTCTCTCTGTGTATATCCTATTTTCTTATCTATCCTAATTTTCTCTGTATATTCACGGTGTTAATGACACTAAACAATTCTTCCAGTTTATCTAGTATGCTTGCTCATAGGTAAACATTTGTATTTTCATTCTTCCTGGAATAAAAACATTTTTTCCTGAAATAGCTTTCCCTTAATCTTTGTCTAGTTAACTTCTACTAATATAACCCACCTTAGCTTAGATACGATGTCCTTCAGAAGGCCTTCTTAAATTCCCCAAGTTTAGTTTGAATACCCTCTCCTATGTGTTCCTGTAGTTCACGATGCACTAATTACCATGATATTTTCCCTGCAGCATTGTCAATTTCTGTATTGCCTCTATAATGTGAATGCCTTGTGGACATAAACCATGACTGTCTCTTTTTTAATTTTAATATTAGCTCTAGGGATTGACTTTTTTAGCCACCACATCATTGGAATCCTTTAAATATTATTTGAATAAATTATTAAATATCATTACCATTAATCTTACTTCAATAATTATTTCAATATTCAATTATTTCAATAATTATTTATTAATTGATTCAATAAATACATATTGAAATTGTATTACATGGCAGACATAATTCTATTAGGTTGGTGCAAAAGTAATTGTGGTTTTTACCATTACTTTCAATGGCAAGAACTGCAATTACTTTTACACCTAGGTACTGAAAATACAATGAACAGAAACAGAACAGAGACAAAAATAAACACATACATACATACTGCAATGCAAGGTAATGTAATGCAATAAAGAAGTATGGAGCAAAGGAGGAAGGTAAGAGTGATGCATTTTATATAGGGTAGTCAGAGAAGACCTCTCTGAGTAGGTAATTTTAGAGAAGAAATCAAAATCAGAGGGCAAGTGTGTGGCTATCTTAGGGAAAAACATTCAAGGAAGGAGGAAGAACAAGTGAAAGTTCCTGAAGCAGAGAGCAGCTTGACAAGTTTAAAAGACAAAAGAAGGCCAATGTATATTCAATGGAGGAAGCAAGGTGGGGAATGGTGGCAAATGCACTTGAAGTAGCAGCTAAATGCTACGTCATGTATGATCTTGCAGGTCACGCAAGCTACTTTGAATTTTATTATACTTGTGAGTTTCGAGTTGAGAGCAGAGGTGCTGCATGGATATAAGGCTTACATCACTTTGGCAAGGGGTAAAAAATAGTCCAAGTTTATCTTTTCCATTTCTTTACTTCTCAGTTTACTACTCAACCAAGCACCCTATAATGTTTTTTTTAAAACCCACTTAGCTAAAGCAATGCTCCTTAAATTCACCAGTGACTTCTAGGGGCCAAATGCAATGGAGAGTCTTAATCATACCTGCTTTTATTGATTTTTTTGTGCAATAGTTGTGTGCTCCGGCCATGCCTTCCTTTTTAGAGCTCTCTCTAGAAATTCTTAATGCCAAGATCTGCTGGTTCTCTTCTGATTTTTGTGATAGCTTCTATGCACTCTCTTATTTCCATTGCTCAAATATTTATGTTATTCAGTTTACTGTCCTTGAACACCTTAACTTCTCATTCATTATATTATCTATTATTATTATTACTTATACAGTGGTGGCTCTTAGACATTAATCTCTAGTCCAGATAACTCCGTTACATATCAGGTCTGAGTTTCTGCCTTCTCACTAGGTGTTTCCAAAAGGATACTGATGAAACTCAACATGTCTAATATTGAGCCCAGCATCAGCATCCATCTTTTCACACCTGATTCTTCTCATATTTATGCATTTTTTATAATATTATTCACCATTTCCTGCCATTCAAGACAACATTTTTGAGCTGATGCTCTACTCAACCCTCTCCCTCTTTCTGTATCTAATTTTTAACTAAGTTCTTTTAATCTACCCCTGTAATCTATTCATCTTCATCTCTGTAGCTGATGTCCTTGTTCTTAGCTTTTCCACACCTGCTTGCCTGACCTGTCATTCAACATGCAAATCCAGGCTCCTCCTTCCCTTGGTCCATCCTCTACTGCAGCCACCGAGATTATGCAGCAAGTGCTAACTCTATGAATCACTGCACTGTTTTCAGTCCTTCAGTAGCTCCCATCATTAGAATAAAGTTCAAACTTGTAAAAGATCTGTGGCGATCGTCCAATTTATTGAGGCCATACATGATTTAGATGCTGTGAAAAGCTTGACATAATCATGAATATTTCTTGTAACTATGAAACATTTTATCCCTACTTCACAAGGAGAAAACTACAAAAAGGTAAACAATCATCCCAAGGCCTGGTAGTGAGCGAAAATCAGGATAAGATATGAACCTTTGTCTCTCTATGCATGGCCCTGGTAGCCTCAAACACCCTGTAACACCATCTTTAGCCAGGCCCTTCTTGTTTTGGCACCTTTCCAAACCCATCTTTTCCCAGTCAACACACCCATATCATTGTTTTCTTCAATTCCCTACACATACTTTTCTTGTTTTTATGCTTCTGTATTTATTGCTTTCTTGGCAAAAACCACCCGTTTTTCCAACCAGTAAACACTTGCGGATCCTTTAAGACTTAGTACAAATATCACTTCTTCTGTCAAATCTCTCCTGACTTCCTTTTGTAGCATTAGGTAAATCTTTCTCTGTTCTCATGTAGTACCTGTAATGTACTATTAAGGTGTAAATACACACACACATTCTTTGTATTTTTATATTTATATATACTTACTGATATATATATAGAACATACTTATACATCCATATAAGTACAAATGTGTATAAGTTTAAATAACATATAAGTGTATAGATTTACTCATATATACTTTATAGAATATACATTTTAGTATATACATTATATATTCTTTATATACTTTATAGATATTTTTATATATAAGTATACAGTGTACATATATGTGTCTGTATATTTATATATGTAAACATAAATATACAAAAATATTGTTATATATTTGTACACATACTTATACTTATATATACTTTGTACAACATATTTATATATTATAGGTAGTATTTATAAATATTCTTTATTATACATGTTTAGAACATAAATTTATATTGGCAAAAACTGCCATTAATTTTTCACCAACCTAATAATTCATTTTTTAAGTTGATTAGACTGGAATTCTCTAAAGGCCCCTGGAGCCTGACAGTGTCTAAGATGTGGTAGGTACCACTATACATATATTTTTTTGCATGAAAAACTAAATGGGTGAATAAATAAAGTACTCACCTCTTATCCTGATTCTTTGTGCCTGGGGTTCTGTTGTCAGCTCTGTGTTCACCAACTTCAGAGTGATGAGATGGACAGGGAGAAGGATCTGGTAGAAACAAGATGTCTATACAGAGACAATGACAGGACTGGGATTATTTCTCTTGGAAAGGATACTTCCTCTTGGGAAGGAAGCTTTAGGGGATTTCTCCTAGCAAGAGAGAGAATTATCCATGATAGGAGAGCAACAGTCATTTTTTCATGTCTACTAAGCAATGGAGGAGTCCACTCAGAGCAGTCAGTTACATCTAATTGCAACATAATTATAATATTCAAGGCAGAGTAGATTCATCTTAGATCACAGGAGAAAATTCCTGAAAAGAGATTTTCAGTATACAATGAGTAATTGGCTCTCTACCTCACCTGTGTCTAAATATTGTTTTGTTTGAATTTAATATTAGTTATTTTTTAATGAACTACATTGGTGGAGGATACTGTTTCTTGTAAATAGGAGAATATGCAAAAGACGCTGCACCTAAACACAAGGACTTGAACCAGATTATTCATTTTTGAACCCCTAGAGAACATTTCCACAGTGGTCAAACTCATCTGTAAACATGCCTGTTTTTAGTAGGATAGAGGAGGATTTTGGAAGGCGAAGGCCATATCCTGGATACTGGGGAAGTTACAAGGTGTTGTTTGGATTAAAATAAGCAGATTGAGGATGGGGTCTTTTCTATGTTAACTGGACCAGCATATAAAATGCATTTAATAATTTGTTGAATAAGTGAATGACTGTTTTTCTGATGAGAGAAAGGACAGGGTGTGTATACCAGATGGCTCGGCAGGAAAGAGTATAGAGACCAGAGGGCTTCTGCCATCTTGACCTCTAGACATGATCCAGGGAGGGGCTGGCCTGGCCATGCAGGCACTCATCAGGGGAGTGAGGCAGCCCTGCCTCCTGGCCTTCCTAACAGAATACTGCAGATGAGCTCGCCTCTTTTCCAGCAAGAGAAGGTCCTGTTTTCTGTTCTTTCTCTGGCTCTGGTTCTGTGCATAGACTCTGAGAATATCAGAAGAGATTCTGTGAGAACCCTGGTTTCTAAGACTTCATTTTCCAAGTGAAAAATCTAAGGCCCAGACTGCTGTATATGGTGGTTCACACTTATAATCCTGGCAACTTGGAAGAATAAGGTGGGAGGATTGCTTGAATCCAGTTTGAGTTTACAGTGAGCTATGATTACACCACTGCACTGGAGCCTGGGTAACAGAGCTAGACCTCATTTCTAAAAACAAGAAACAAAGAAACAACAACAAAAGAAAACAAAGAAATAAAAATCCCATTAGGCTTAGTGCAGGGAATGTGGGGAATCCATTTGGCTAAGGACATTCAAACATTTGGGGGAAAAGCCATAATTGTAACTGAGACCATGTCTTTTTGGGCTCACTGCTTTTGTGATACCTATGCATTCCCATTTTCTCGCATTTTCTCCCTCCTCTCTCCTATGTCCCCCTAATTACCCACTCCTGAAACCCCGGCACAAGACAGTAGTGAGACTCACCAGCAGGTAATAACAAAAATGTGAAGCCAAGGAGTGGGTTCCAAAGGAAGAAAGAAAAGTATGCATAAGGATGACACAAGGGTCACTGAGAGGCACAAGGCTGTGGCTGTCACAGAAGGATTTATCCTCCTAAAGACCATGGCTCCAGCTGGGAGAACTTAATGGTAAACAAAGGGTCCCCAGGCTGGGAATCCTATGGGCAGGAAACTTTCTTTATCTCCACCCCTGTCTCCTGAAGCTGAAGAGCCCTAACTTTTTAGCATTCAGTCCCCAGGTTTTGGCTACACAGACATCTGCTGCAACAAAAGTACTACTGCCTTATCTGTTTATTTTTAATTTCATAAAGAAGTCAATTCATATCACTTATCATTTTATTTACTGTCTTCTGTTATCCACTAGTAATGGACCCGTCGTTTTCCAGAGAGGTCGGATGTAGTATATGAAGAGGATTATCCATGTGATATTCACAGTGGCTTTTAAATTGCACATCTGCCTTGAAGCACCACAATCACCACTACTTCAAGATTCTCTCACTCCTGCACTCATTTTCCTGTCTATTTTTATATTTCCATTTACCGCAGATAATTAAATTGCCCTCCATCTCTGCCAGCCTCTATATCTTTGGACCTAGAAGTCAATCTTGCATATTCAATCCTACCCCAAACAAATGTCCAGGTCAGTGTCTCAGGCTTTCCCAAAGCTCTCTACTTCATCTTTGAATGCACTGGACATTCCTTCAATGAGCCCTACAACAAGTAGCCTTTACAAAACTTTTTTGCTTCTTTTCTGGTAGCAAATGCCATCAACATTTAGAAAAAAAAAATAGTCTTGTACTTCTTCCCCAGACTATGCTACAGAACCTGAGTTAATGTGATCAGGTCATGTGTACATTTCTCTTTTCTTTCAAAACTCACACACAACCTCTCCACCACAAACACACACACACTCTTGGAGACTGGCATGAAGCAAGGTATTACATCCTTTAAATAGGGCATGGTTGATTAGAGTTGTGTGGGGATGAGCTCCAAAATGGGGCATACAGATCTAAAACCAGGACAGAGACCCATGAAGTTTATGACATGCCAGTGTGATCAGACCACACCCAGACAGAAGTGGCACCACCTTACACCGGGTAAGTAACTGGTTGTTAGGGCCAGAGTGTAGGAGAGTCAGGGTGATAGGACAAGATGCAGAGAGCAGAATGTCTTATTAAATTGTAGTTATGAGGAAGGTTCTGGCTTGGGTACAATAGGAAGGAGCTGAGCATCTTCATTTAGGCTTGTAGGAGAGGGCACCACTACCAGAAAAATTTGAGAAAATCCTGCATTTATTAAGAACATGATTTTAGCCTATTTCACTGGGATCCTAGCCAAGGACAGTATAGCAGCAACAATGCTGCTATTATTACCAGCAACAGCAAATATTGCTATTATTCAGGGGCATCTATCACATATAAGATAGGAAAACAACTATCTTAGCGCAATGTAAGAGATGGACATAGCAATTATATTAATATTTGTGGGTAGCACCTGGCCCACAGGTGAGGGCCAGGGAAGGCCCCAACCTGAGCTATGAAGACTCAGTAAGAATCAACCACAGATAGGGCTTTATAGAAAGGTATTTCCAAAAAGGAGGGGTAGTGTAAGCAAGGGCATGGAGGTGAGGAAAAGTTGTTTATGTGTTTTGAGAAGTATAAGATTTTCCGGTGCTCAAATATAACATTTAAGAGAGTTAATACCTTGGAATAAAACAGTAGAGGTAGGCAGGGGCAAGACCCTGAATGAGTTTATATGACACGTCAAACATGGTACACATTTTGATGGTTGGGTTTAAAAAGGCAGGAGATAACAATCATATTTTCCAGAGTACATTGTTAACAATATGCAGGAAGGATTTAAAGTCTGCACTGGAAACAGATGTTATTTTGGTGTATCAAGCTGGATGCAGATATGTAATTGACAGCTTTTTACGTAGATAAACAATACTGTTTAGTCGATAACCTACCATTTAGAGATCTCTAATATTTGCTTACTTTTTAAAACTAACGTCTGTATAATAGCTTTATATTCTATTTCTCTGAATTATATAATTGAAGGACCAGTTTCCAAGCAATAGATTTATTTGAAAACCAAATGAAAGAACTCAGCATTTTTGATTCTTTATTGCTCTAAATGATCTTCAGATTTGTTTTATCATATCACAAAATAGTCCTCTTTGAAGTGTGACTGAAATTCCATTAAACATTCTCATCAATTTTCATTGACGTGCATTAAGTGCGTCCTGCGAGAAACTGTGATCAAGAACTTGAAGACAGACAGATAAACATGTCATGGTCTTGCCTTTATGAAGCTCACATTGAGTAAAGATGTTAGATTGTTCAATGAAGTTTCCAAAATAGGGTCACTAGCCCAGGCTAGGAAGGCAGAGGTAGTTTCTGAAGCCTGGAGGCCAAGAGGAGGATGATGGGGACAATGAAGGAGCAAGTCCTCGGACCTATCTCTATCATCGTGGGTAATCATGCGAATATTAGGTGAAGTGAATGTGGGTGCATGATGGTTGGGGAAGGTGAAGTATCAACACATTAGTGTGAGTCATTCAGGCCTTAACCTTTAAGGTATTAGATAGAATTCATTATTAAAGAATCTAAATCCATTACTAAAAGTGAAAAGTGTCACTGTAACAGTGTGCCTATTTGTTAATGTGCAAATGGTTTTCATTGCATGTAATATTGTTTGTGTGTGTGTGTGTGTGTGTGAGAGAGAGAGAGAGAGAGAAACAGCGAGCGAGCGACAGAGAGAGAGAGGTGGGGTGGGGGTATGGTGGGGTGGAAAGCCTGGCTTTCAAGGGGCCAGTATAAGTTTTATTTAAGGAACCTCTATCCAGAATTGATACCTAGCCAGCCCACTGAGCCAGGCTTGGTGAAGTAGGAGATTCCTTCAGGAGAACTGAATCCCCAAGGTCTGTACACATGCTGTGGTTTTCCAATGTAGCCACCAGGGGGAGCATTCAGCCCAAGGATAGGCTTAAATTCTGACCAGCACCAAGGCCCTACTATCGCCAGGGCGCAAGAAAATGTGGCTTTTCTTCCAGCACCACCTTCCCGTGTCCTCAATACCCACTACACAGCTGAAAGCTGCCAACCAGTTCATTCTTCCTTTGAGGATGATCTTCCTCTCTCTCATGCACAAAATAGACATATCTACATCTTACAAACACATAAAAACTAAAATTGATGGAGAGAGATAGGTTTTCTTAGCTTTTTCAGATTTTTACAGATGGTAATCTCACACAAATCTATGTGTGTGGCCTTTAGTCTTAATCATATTGACCAAGCCTTAAATCCCCACTCTGACCAGAAACAGACCTAAATAAAATCCTTACTCACAGGGTTCTCAATGTCTCCAGACTCACAACAGACTCTTTTTAGGTGTCTCTGTCACAGAAAATGGCCACAAGGTCACCTCACTCTCAGGCCTGTTAGAACAAGTCCTTCCCAGAAGAACTCCATTTTGTGGTGTGAGATCGATGCGGGTCTTTCAGACTGGAGAGACCCACAGAAGTTAGGATTGCCAAAAGGGTCTTCTGGACGGGTCCACAGCCCCTAAGAAATTTTCGTGTTGCAATTCATTTTGTCCATCCCCCTGCCTCCCTAGACACCTGCATCTGTGTGTGCACAGAGAGTCTGGAAGGTTTACAGAGAAGTCTCCACATCTTCCCACAGCAACTCTTTCAGAAACGCCTTCTTTCGTAACATCCTACCTCTCTTCAGTCATTATGAAAGGGAACCGATTTTCATTTTCATTGTGAAAACTTTTCAGAGAGACCCCTTTTGGGAAACCATCTCTTCTCCCCACTCCAAGTTGGGCTAAAGTTTTAGTGTATTTTGCATATTTTGATTTGCTATGACAGAGTACCTGAGTCTGGGTAGCGTATTTTTTTTTTTTTAAGTTTTGTTTGGTTCATGATTCTGGTGACTTAAAAGTCCAAGATCGGGCGGTTGCATCTGATAAAGGTCTCATGCTGGTTCCAAACATGGCAGAAAGCAGACAAAGAGCAAGTGCATGCAAGGAGATCACATGATGAGAGAGGACGCCAGGGAGAGAAACCCAGAAAGCCAGACTCATGGGAAAGTATCAAGCTGTCCACCATATGTGAAATTAGAATTCTAAAAGGAGAGAAAAAATGGATTGAACATTTTTTGAGGAATTATTGACTGAATGTTTCAAAATCTGGACATAAAGAAAATCTATTAATTCATATCTTTAGCTAATCTTGAGCAATGTCAATTAAAAAATAAAACAACTAAATGCATATCTTACAAATGGCATAAACAACAAATGTATACCAATCTTAAAAGCAGACATAGAAAAAGACACATTGCATACAAGAAAATTATTAGAGGAAACAATGGAAACCTGAAAAAACTGGAACCTTATTTTTTATTTTTTTATTTTATTTATTATTATTATTATTATTATTATTTAAGTTTTAGGGTACATGTGCACAATGTGCCGGTTAGTTACATATGTATACATGTGCCATGTTGGTGTGCTTCACCCATTAACTTGTAATTTAGCATTAGGTATATCTCCTAATGCTATCCCTCCCCCCACCCCCACCCCACAACAGTCCTCAGAGTGTGATGTTCCCCTTCCTGTGTCCATGTGTTCTCATTGTTCAATTCCCATCTATGATTGAGAATATGCGGTGTTTGGTTTTTTGTTCTTGTGATAGTTTACTGAGAATGATGATTTCCAATTTCATCCATGTCCCTACAAAGGACATGAACTCATCATTTTTTATGGCTGCATAGTATTCCATGGTGTATATGTGCCACATTTTCTTAATCCAGTCTATCATTGTTGGACATTTGGGTTGGTTCCAAGTCTTTGCTATTGTGAATAATGCTGCAATAAACATACATGTGCATGTGTCTTTATAGCAGCATGATTTATAGTCCTTTGGGTATATACCCAGTAATGGGATGGCTGGGTCAAATGGTATTTCTAGTTCTAGATCCCTGAGGAATCGCCACATTGACTTCCACAATAGTTGAACTAGTTTACAATCCCACCAACAGTGTAAAAGTGTTCCTATTTCTCCACATCCTCTCCAGCACCTGTTGTTTCCTGACTTTTTAATGATTGCCATTCTAACTGGTGTGAGATGGTATCTCATTGTGGTTTTGATTTGCATTTCTCTGATGGCCAGTGATGATGAGCATTTTTTCATGTGTCTTTTGGTTGCATAAGTGTCTTCTTTTGAGAAGTGTCTGTTCATATCCTTTGCCCACTTGTTGATGGGGTTGTTTGTTTTTTTCTTGTAAATTTGTTTGAGTTCATTGTAGATTCTGGATATTAGCCCTTTGTCAGATGAGTAGGTTGTGAAAATTTTCTCCCATGTTGTAGGTTGCCTGTTCACTCTGATGGTAGTTTCTTTAGCTGTGCAGAAGCTCTTTAGTTTCATTAGATCCCATTAGTGAATTTTGGCTTTTGTTGCCATTGCTTTTGGTGTTTTGGACATGAAGTCCTTGCCCATGCCTATGTCCTGAATGGTAATGCCTGCATTTTCTTCTAGGGTTTTTATGGTTTTAGGTCTAACATTTAAGTCTTTAATCCATCTTGAATTAATTTTTGTATAAGGTGTAAGGAAGGGATCCAGTTTCAGCATTCTACATATGGCTAGCCAGTTTTCCCAGCACCATTTATTAAATAGGGAATCCTTTCCCCAGTGCTTGTTTTTCTCAGGTTTGTCAAAGATCAGATAGTTGTAGATATGCAGCATTATTTCTGAGGGCTCTGTTCTGTTCCATTGATCTATATCTCTGTTTTGGTACCAGTACCATGCTGTTTTGGTTACTCTAGCCTGGTAGTATAGTTTGAAGTCAGGTAGCATGATGCCTCCAGCTTTGTTCTTTTGGCTTAGGATTGACTTGGCAATGCGGGCTCTTTTTTGGTTCCATATGAACTTTAAGGTAGTTTTTCCAATTCTGTGAAGAAAGTCATTGGTAGCTTGATGGGGATGGCATTGAATCTATAAATTACCTTGGGCAGTATGGCCATTTTCATGATATTGATTCTTCCTACCCATGAGCATGGAATGTTCTTCCATTTGTTTGTATCTTCTTTTATTTCATTGAGCAGTGGTTTGTAGTTCTCCTTGAAGAGGTCCTTCACGTCCCTTGTAAGTTGGATTCCTAGGTATTTTATTCTCTTTGAAGCAATTTTGAATGGGAGTTCACTCATGATTTGGCGCTCTGTTTGTCTGTTATTGGTGTATAAGAATGCTTGTGATTTTTGCACATTGGTGTTGTATCCTGAGGCTTTGCTGAAGTTGCTTATCAGCCTAAGGAGATTTTGGGCTGAGACAATGGGGTTTTCTAGAGATACAATCATGTCTTCTGCAAACAGGGACAATTTGACTTCCTCTTTTCCTAATTGAATACCCTTTTTTTCTGTCTCCTGCCTAATTGCCCTGGCCAGAACTTCCAACAGTATGTTGAATAGGAGTGGTGAGAGAGGGCATCCCTGTCTTGTGCCAGTTTTCAAAGGGAATGCTTCCAGTTTTTGCCCATTCAGTATGATATTGGCTGTGGGTTTGTCATAGATAGCTCCAATTATTTTGAAATACATCCCATCAATACCTAATTTATTGAGAGTTTTTAGCATGAAGAGATGTTGAATTTTGTCAAAGGCCTTTTCTGCATCTATTGAGATAATCATGTGGTTTTTGTCTTTGGTTCTGTTTATATGCTGGATTACATTTATTGATTTGCATATATTGAACCAGCCTTGCATCCCAGGGATGAAGTCCACTTGATCATGTGGATAAGCTTTTGGATGTGCTGCTGGATTCGGTTTGCCAGTATTTTATTGAGGATTTTTGTATCCATGTTCATCAAGGGTATTCATCTAAAATTCTCTTTTTTGGTTGTGTCTCTGTCAGGCTTTGGTATCAGCATGATGCTGGCCTCATAAAATGAGTTAGGGAGGATTCCTTCTTTTTCTATTGATTGGAATAGTTTCAGAAGGAATGGTACCAGTTCCTCCTTGTACCTCTGGTAGAATTTGGCTGTGAATCCATCTGGTCCTGGACTCTTTTTGGTTGGTAAGCTATTGATTATTGCCACAATTTCAGATCCTGTTATTGGTCTATTCAGAGATTCAACTTATTCCTGGTTTAGTCTTGGGATAGTGTATGTGTTGAGGAATTTATCCATTTTTTCTAGATTTTCTAGTTTATTTGCATAAAGGTGTTTGTAGTATTCTCTGATGGCACTTTGTATTTCTGTGGGATCGGTGGTGATATCCCCTTTATCATTTTTTATTGCGTCTATTTGATTCTTCTCTCTTTTTTTCTTTATTAGTCTTGCTAACGGTCTATCAATTTTGTTGATCCTTTCAAAAAACCAGCTCCCAGATTCATTAATTTTTTGAAGGGTTTTTTTTTTGTCTCTATTTCCTTCAGTTCTGCTCTGATTTTAGTTATTTCTTGACTTCTGCTAGCTTTTGAATGTGTTTGCTCTTGCTTAGCTAGTTCTTTTAATTGTGATGTTACTGTGTCAATTTTGGATCTTTCCTGCTTTCTCTTGTGGGCGTTTAGAGCTATAAATTTCCCTCTACACACTGATTTGAATGTGTCCCAGAGATTCTGGTATGTTGTGTCTTTGTTCTCACTGGTTTCAAAGAACATCTTTATTTCTGCCTTCATTTCGTTATGTACCCAGCAATCATTCAGGAGCAGATTGTTCAGTTTCCATGTAGTTAAGTGGTTTTGGGTGAGTTTCTTAATCCTGAGTTCTAGTTTGATTGCACTGTGTTCTGAGAGACAGTTTGTTATAATTTCTGTTCTTTTACATTTGCTGAGGAGTGCTTTACTTCCAAGTATGTGGTCAATTTTGGAATAGGTGTTGTGTGGTGCTGAAAAAAATGTATATTCTGTTGATTTGGGGTGGAGAGTTCTGTAGATGTCTATTATGTCTACTTGGTGCACAGCTGTGTTCAATTCCTGGATATCCTTGTTAACTTTCTGTCTCGTTGATCTGTCTAATGTTGACAGTGGGGTATTAAAGTCTCCCATTATTAAAGTGTGGGAGTCTAAGTCTCTTTGTAGGTCTCTAAGGACTTGCTTTATGAATCTGGGTCCTCCTGTATTGGGTGCATATATATTTAGGATAGTTAGCTCTTCTTGTTGAATTGATCCCTTTACCATTATGTAATGGCCTTCTTTGTCTCTTTTGATCTTTGTTGGTTTAAAGTCTGTTTTATCAGAGACTAGGATTGCAACCCCTGCCTTTTTTTGTTTCCATTTGCTTGGTAGATCTTCCTCCATCCTTTTATTTTGAGCCTATGTGTGTGTGTGTGCACGTGAGATGGGTTTCCTGAATACAGCACACTGATGGGTCTTGACTTTTTATCCAATTTGCCAGTCTGTGTCTTTCAATTGGAGCATTTAGTCCATTTACATTTAAAGTTAATATTGTTATGTGTGAATTTGATCCTGTCATTATGATGTTAGCTGGTTATTTTGCTCGTTAGTTGACGCAGTTTCTTCCTAATCTCAATGGTCTGTACATTTTGGAATGATTTTGCAGCGGCTGGTACCGGTTGTGCCTTTCCATGTTTAGTGCTTCCTTCAGGAGCTCTTTTAGGTCAGGCCTGGTGATGACAAAATCTCTCAGCATTTGCTTGTCTGTAAAGTATTTTATTTCTCCTTCACTTATGAAGCTTAGTTTGGCTGGATATGAAATTCTGGATTGAAAATTCTTTCCTTTAAGGATGTTGAATATTGGCCCCCACTCTCTTCTGGCTTGTAGAGTTTCTGCTGAGAGATCTGCTGTTAGTCTGATGGGCTTCCCTTTGTGGGTAACCCGACCTTTCTCTCTGGCTGCCCTTAACATTTTTTCCTTCATTTCAACTTTGGTGAATCTGACAATTATGTGTCTTGGAGTTGCTCTTCTCGAGGAGTATCTTTGTGGCGTTCTCTGTATTTCCTGTATCTGAATGTTGGCCTGCCTTGCTAGATTGGGGAAGTTCTCCTGGACAATATCCTGCAGAGTGTTTTCCAACTTGGTTCCATTCTGCCCGTCACTTTCAGGTGCACCAATCAGACGTAGACTTGGTCTTTTCACATAGTCCCATATTTCTTGGAGGCTGTGTTCATTTCTTTTTATTCTTTTTTCTCTAAACTTCCCTTCTCACTTCATTTCATTCATTTCATCTTCCATCACTGATACCCTTTCTTCCAGTTGATCGCATCGGCTCCTGAGGCTTCTGCATTCTTCACGTCATTCTTGAGCCTTGGCTCCAAAGCTCCTTCAGCTCCTTTAAGCACTTCTCTGTATTGGTTATTCTAGTTATACATTCGTCTAAATTTTTTTTCAAAGTTTTTATCTTCTTTGCCTTTGGTTTGAATTTCCTCCTGTAGCTCAGAGTAGTTTGATCATCTGAAGTCTTCTTCTCTCAGCTTGTCAAAGTCATTCTCCATCCAGCTTTGTTCCGTTGCTGGTGAGGAACTGCTTTCCTTTGGAGGAGGAGAGGCGCTCTGCTTTTTAGAGTTTCCAGTTTTTCTGCTCTGTTTTTTCCCCAACTTTGTGGTTTTATCTACTTTTGGTCTTTGATGATGGTGATGTACAGATGGGTTTTTGGTGTGGATGTCCTTTCTGTTTGTTAGTTTTCCTTCTAACAGACAGGACCCTCAGCTGCAGGTCTGTTGGAGTTTGCTAGAGGTCCACTCCAGACCCTGTTTGCCTGGGTATCAGCAGTGATGTCTGCAGAACCGTGGATTTTCGTGATCCGTGAATGCTGCTGTCTGATCGTTCCTCTGGAAGTTTTGTCTCAGAGAAGTACCGGGCCATGTGAGGTGTCAGTCTGCCCTTACTGGGGGGTGCCTCCCAGTTAGGCTGCTCGGGGGTCAGGGGTCAGGGACCCACTTGAGGAGGCAGTCTGCCCGTTCTCAGATCTCCAGCTGTGTGCTGGGAGAACCACTGCTCTCCTCACAGCTGTCAGACAGGGACATTTAGGTTTGCAGAGGTTACTGCTGTCTTTTTGTTTGTCTGTGCCCTGCCCCCAGAGGTGGAGCCTACAGAGGCAGGCAGGCCTCCTTGAGCTGTGGTGGGCTCCACCCAGTTTGAGCTTCCCGGCTGCTTTGTTTACCTAAGCAAGCCTGGGCAGTGGTGGGCACCCCTCCCCCAGCCTGGCTGCTGCCTTGCAGTTTGATCTCAGACTGCTGTGCTAGCAATCAGCGAGACTCCGTGGGCGTAGGACCCTCTGAGCCAGGTGCAGGATATAATCTCCTGGTGTGCCATTTCCTAAGCCCCTCGGAAAAGCACAGTATTCGGGTGGGAGTGGTCCAATTTTCCAGGTGCCGTATGTCACCCCTTTCCTTGACCAGGAAAGGGAACTCCATGACCCCTTGCGCTTCCCGAGTGAGGCAATGCCTCACCCTGCTTCGGCTGGCACATGGTGCGCTGCACCCACTGTCTGGCACTCCCTAGTGAGATGAACCCCATACCTCAGATGGAAATGCAGAAATCACCCAACTTCTGTGTTGCTCACGCTGGGAGCTGTAGACCAGAGCTGTTCCTATTTAACCATCTTGGTTCAAAAACTGGAACTTTATTTGTGAAAGAAAAAATCGGTCAATATAGACTTCCAGTGAAAATTTTCTTCAAATCAAGACAATATCTAAAAAATTGCTGAGACTGATATCAAGCAGCTATCTCTATACATGTTCTTCCAGGAGTTTTGTGATTTCAGGTCTTACATTTATGTCTTTAATCTATTTTGAGTTGACTTATGGTTTATGGTAAAGGTCCAGTTTTATTCTTTTGCATTTGGATATCCAGTTTTCCCAACACTATTTGTTGAGGAGACTATCCTTCCCCTATTGTATTGGTGGCCTTGTTGAGAATTACTGGACTGTATATATGTGAATTTATTTCTGGGCTCTTTATTCTGTTCAATTTGGTCTATGTGTCTATTTATATGATAGTACCATACTTTTTTGATTACTATAGCTTTGTAATATAATTTGAAATCAGAAAGTGTGCTGCCATCAACTTGGTTTTTCTTTCTCAAGATTGTTTTGGCCATTTGGGGGTGTTCTGTTGTTTTGGCCATTTGGGGGTGTTCTGTGGTTTCATACAAATTTTCAAATTGTTTTCTGTAAAATGTGCCAGAGCTCAGGTAACAAAAGCAAAAATAAACAAGTGGAGCAACATCAAACTAAATATTTTCTGCACAGCAAAGAAAACAATCATCAAAAGGAACAGTTTGGGAGAAAATATTTACAGATCATATATCTGATACAAGTCTAATACCCAAAATATATAAGGAACTCAATCAACTAAATATGAAAAAATATAATAGTCACCTAAGTAAAAATGAGCAAAGGATCTGAATATACATTTCTCTGAAGACATGCAAATGGTCAGCAGGCATATGAAAAGGTGCACTACATCACCAATCATCAGGAAAATGCAAATCAAAACCACAAGTATCACTCACATCTGTTGAGATGGCTATTATCAAAAAAGACAAGAGATAGGGGTTGGAGAGGCTGTGGAGAAAGGAGAACTCTTGTGCATAGCTGGTGGGAATGTAAGTTAACATAGCCATTATAGAAAACAGTATGGAAGTTTCTCAAACAACTAAAAATAGAGTTATTGTATGATGAAGAAATTCCTCTGCTCTATATGTATCCAAAATAAATAAAATCCGCATTTTCTAGAGCTATCTGCACTCTCATGTTAATTGCAGCATTATTCACAATGGCCAAGACATGGAAACAATCTAAGTGGTATCTATATATAGATGAACAGATAAAGAAACTGTGACAGGTCTGTATATGATATTGTGATATATGTCATATGTATATATGATATCACAATATTATTCAGCCTTAAAAAAGGAGATGGGGGGAATGTATAAACCTAGAGTACATTTTGCTAAGTGAAATAAACCAGACACAGAAACAAATAAAGGCATGATATTACTTATATGTGGAATCTCAAAAGAAAAATAAGGTCAAATGCATAGAAACAGTGTAAAAAGGGGAAGAAAGAAAGAGAAAATAGGGACAAGTAGGTCAAAGGTTATAAACTTGCAGCTGTCTAGGATAAATAAGTTTAGAGATCTAGTGTATGGCATGAAGACTTAATACTGTAGTGTAAACTAAACATTTGTTATGACAGTAGATGTTAGATGCCCTTACACAAAGAAAAAGCAAAAGGTAACTATAGAAGGTGTTGGATTGATGGATAGGTTAATTTGCTTGATTGAAGTAATCATCTCACTATGTACACATATATCCTATATTTTTTGAACAAGCTTACTTGTTTCAGATAAAATATTTTAAAAGCTTTTATCTGAAGCAAGTCAAATTCTGTTTCCTAATTGTTTAGGGTCCTTCATGTTATTTCCACTCTTAAAACTTATGTAACCCTTTGGATATAATGAGATACATGTTTTTCTCTATTTTTTATGTCAGTACTCTTTAGATACAGCTATCACTGTCTCTCAGGGTACCTCTGCCTCTGGTCATTTTGTTCATTCTTTATGTTGAAATTTTATATCACCGGCCTACAACTCAGGGTTTTACGTTTCATCAATGTCTCTATTAAATGTTTATGAGCCACAGAGAATGAGAATTATATATTCAATTTTTTTGAACTTCTGTGTTTGAGTTTTTAAAAAATTAACCTAATGTGAAAGACCCTAGATCCGGGGAAAGGTGCTGTGTGGCTTAGAGTATAAACATCAGAATGTGCTATGGACTTTCTAGAATATTTCAGTGCCCTTGTATATACTCAGAATGTGTGGAGAGTAATTCCAAAACAAAGCCCTTACTTCAATATCCATGGTGGTCCATAGCTAGGGCTAGCAGAAGGAAGGGTTCAAAATCACTATTTTTATCACTCAAATTATCTGCTCTTGGAAAAACCAGTCCCTTTGGGTAGCCCCAATCATGTGGAAGTCTTTTTCCTGAAGTATGATCATATGGTTCTCTTCCTTCTGTCTGCTCATTGAACCAGAGCTCCAGGAGCAATACCACTATGGCAATACTTCTTTTGCCTCTACAACTCTCAGGTCACAGCTGAAATATTACCTCCTCTCAGAACCCGCATTTGTCACACTAGCTTACATAAATTTTGTTATTCTCTATGGCATCAAATTTTTTGTTTCTTTCATAGCAGCTATATGAGGTTGTAATTATTTTTGTTACTTTTTTATTATTTCCTTTCCCTGTTAAAATACAAGCTTCGTAGAAACAGAGAATATATGCACCAATGTATTCTATGTACCCAGTAGTTGCTAAAATAGAGAAGCCTCTCATTAGATAAACAAACAACTAAACAATGACCGCTTGTCAAATAAATGTATTTAGTTATTCTATTATTCATTTCTAAACACAGAAAGAGTGAGAAAGGGAGAAAGACAGGAAGAATGAAAGAAACAGAGTGAGATAAAGAATAGATATTTTCCTGTAATCCCAGCACTTTGGGAGGCCGAGGCGGGCGGATCACGAGGTCAGGAGATCGAGACCATCCTGGCTAACACGGTGAAACCCGGTCTCTACTAAAAATACAAAAAAATTAGCCGGGTGTAGTGGCGGGCGCCTGTAGTCCCAGCTACTCGGGAGGCTGAGGCAGGAGAATGGCGTGAACCCGGGAGGCGGAGCTTGCAGTGAGCCGAGATCGCGCCACTGCACTCCAGCCTGGGCGACAGAGCGAGACTCCGTCTCAAAAAAAAAAAAAAAAAAAAAAAAGAATAGATATTTTCTGGCATTAAATTATTGCCCTCAAATTGGACAGAGACATATCAACAAATGCTCCTCTGAAGATTTGAATTTAATTTTCCCTGTAAATTGCTCTGACCTGACAACCCAGCTATTTTAGTTTAGTCTTTGTAGATGATATACATAAAATGCCTATCTCACTTTGCTGTAGCATTTCCAATCCTGGACAGTCAGCATAAAAGATACTATCATCACTTATTTAATATTTCATAGCATTAAACATTCAAACCTTCAACTTTAGGATTTACTATAAAAGACTGTGACTGTTAATGATAATAATAAATACATTGATGATTATGAGCATTATTTTTAAATTACAACTTGGTAGCCTCTAGCATTTATATACCTGTATTTTCTATATGCATTTCTATAGAAGCAGCTTGCACATGCTGTACAAACCATAAGATGGCAGGAGAGGTTTGTAGAACACTGACTCTCCTGGGGCCATGCAGAGGGAGGTTTGAAGATCTTGTTGATACGGATTGACACAGAATACCAAAGCCTCTTTCCCCACTGCCTTTCCTTGAGTAAAAATCCTGAGAAAATGTCTTCCCTTTCTTTCTATGTTGATAGCAAAACCAATGAGGTCATCACTTTTAACAACTGTTGACTTATTTTGGATTTTAGTCTACATTCACTATAACACAAAAATGCAGACAAGCAGCACTGATTTTAGTGTGGCGTCATGGAAATAACAGTGCTACACATAGCTCTTGCTACCAGCCAATAGGACTATTTATTTGAGTATGTTCATGTATGTATATATAAATGTGTAGAAAAGATGCAGAGACATGTATGGCAGATTATAAAGGGAAATTATCTCCAGGGAGGATAGAAAGGTAAGGATAAAAGGTCTTTACTTTATATTTAATATTCATGGAGTATATATAATTTTTAAAATTTGTATCATAGACATATTTAGGATATTGAATGGAAAATTTTAAAAATTCAACTACTTACTAGTCGTATACTTTTTTAAATGTCTCAAATTATCAGATTTTATTTTTTATCCAGAAAAAATATAGAAAAAGTCTGTTTCATAGAGTTTTACTGAGGTATAATAGATGTAATTCTCCTAAAATTGTTACATTTTGCAAATAGTGGCTGCTAAAATATTATTGTTAATAGTATTCCACTAACTAGTAATAATAACTTTAATTAATATTTGTTAAGCCGTGACTTTGTTTCTACTACCCCACACACATAGGCATACATATCTTCTTCTATCATGTTGGCCTCATTCAGTACTAGAATATCAGTAGGGACTCAGGTTATATGTATGAATGGATGAATAAATGAATGAATGCCTATTTTTAAAGACTTCATCCTTAGATTCTAGTCATGGCCTTATGTCTCTAGGTGGCCCAACCACCCTATCACAGATTCTGCTTCAAAGGCACTCATCTTGATGAATGAATATCTAGTCCCAGAAGGAGGCTAAAAACTATCTTGTCCACATCTAGTTGGCTGACACACAATTTAGGCTTCTTGGGTGTAATCAGATCTGTAAGCATGATCCGGAAAGAAAAAGCTTCTGAGCAGAGGCTTCTAACATCCTCAGAAGGAAACCTCTCTTAATCCACATAAGAATGGTGTAAATTCCAACATCTTGCTCCTAAGAACACTTTGCCCTGGGTGGGGGGGGAGAAAAAAGCCATCGTAAGCTTTCAGAAGGCCTATGCTGAGGTTTTGCTTCCTTCAGTTTTAAAGCATAATATTTTGAGTAACTCAGTGTTTAGAAACCTCAAATTTTGCTCTTGACAGATAAAACTGAAACCTCTACTATGCTCTGCTTTCTCACAGCATGCATGTGAGAATAAAACACAAGTCTTTATGTTAGAATATCTTGTGTAACTTCAAGTATTATGATTGTGAGAGAGCTTTTTAAAGGTTATTATTTTCTTTGTCAGAGCCAGACACAGTATATTCTCAGCCCAAAGGTGAAATTGTCTAATTTTCACAAAATTTTCAATGACGATTATAGTAATAATAGCAGCAATGATTTCTATAATACTTACAATGGACCAGGCACTATTGAACACATTAGACATATTAATGTATTTAATCATTAAAATAATTCAACCATGTGGGTACTATTGGTATCCCCACTTAAAGATGAGTGGACCAAAACACAGAAAGATAAAGTGCTTTGCTATAGGATACGCAGCCAATAAGTGGAAGGTGGGATTGTAAACCAAACTGTTTAATTCCCAAAACTACTGCATAAGACTGTATGAAGAAGCATGAAACAATAGGTTTCAAGATGCCTACAGAACACTTAACAGGATTTTTCATGCTGGTTCATAGTTAAGTTATTGGTTGAAGACGCAACAAATCTGAATGGCAGAGGAAAAAACAAAGAAAGAGAGTTCTGAGTGAGCCTGGGTCTCCATAGGAGCAAAGAACCAAGTGAAGCTTGGGTTAGTTGTGGGGTGTAAGATATAATTAGAAGAGAAGTAGCTCTACTCTGGTAGAAGTGAAACTTTGAAGAATGTCTGATTCCTCACAAACTGCTGAGTAAGGATAGGAAAATGCATAGCCTTGGTCAAGATTTAAGCATGAGGACATAAAAATAGATATAGGCAGAAAGCACAAGTGAAAAAAATACATTTTTGAATGCATATATTTTGCAAGTGCCTCTATTCTGGGTGCTAGCATACCAGAAACAACATTTTTGTTCCTTTTGTCAGAGGCATTTGAACCAGAGCAACTCCATCTCAAATAGGAGCTGGGTAGAATAAGGCTGAGACCTACTGGGCTGTATTCCCACAAAGTTAGGCATTCTAAGTCACAGGATGAGATAAGAGGTTGGCACAAGATACAGGTCATAAAGACCTTGCTGAAAAAACAGGTTGCAGTAAAGAAGCTGGCTGAAACCCACCAAACCAAGATTGTGACGAGAGTGACCTCTGGTCGTCCTCATTGCTACTCTCCCACCAGCACTATGACTGTTTAGAAATGCCATGGCAACATCAGGAAGTTACGCTATGCAGTCTGAAAAGGGGAGGCATGAATAATCCACCCCTTGTTTAGCATATCATCAATAAATAACCATAAAAATGGGCAACCAGCAGTCCTCAGGACTGTTCTGCCTATAGGGTAGCCATTATTTTACTCCTTTACTTTCTTAATTAACTTGTTTTCACTTTTCTGTATGGATTTGCCCCACATTCTTTATTGGGCATGAGATCCAAGAACCCTCTCTTAGGGTCTGGATTGTGACTCCTTTCTGGCAATGCTTTTAACTTCAAAAATCTCCTTTCAAAATGATTTTATTCCAGTTCACAATGAAATAACTAAAACTCTGTGTCACTAAGTAGCTTTGCAAGGTGGCATGTGTATGTGTGTCAGAGCTTCTCTTCCTTCAGAACCACATTCCTGAGACTTGAGAGACTGTCTTTGGTCTCTGCTGCTAGAGAATTTTATCCTGGTTCATGGACTGCAGGGGGAGGTGGAAGCATTTTCAAACTTTGGGAGGGGAATGTTAGGAGACCATTAGGCATGTGCTCAAGAGATGACACCAAGTCCAGGCAGGGACTAGAACTTTGTGCCTGTTGTCTCATGAATCAGATAGCACCCCTGCCTAAACCTTCCCAGTCCTGCATTGCACAGAGACCCTTGCTTGGGATTGGAATTAGTCATCAATACAAACTTATTTTCCCAAATTTTAATTTTTATTCTAAAGACTTTGAATCTCAAGTGAATACCCTGATTTCCTTCCTTCCTTCTTTCCTTTCCTCCTCCTTCTCCTTCTTCTTCTTCTTCTCTTCCTTCCTTTCCTTCCCTTCCTTCTTCCCTCCCTACCTCTCTCTCTTTCTCTATTTCTTTCTCATCTTGCTTTTGCCTTCCAGGCTGCTGGAGTGCAATGGCGCGATCTCAGCTCACTGCAACCTCCGCCTCCCAGGTTCAAGCGATTCTCCTACCTCAGCCTCCTGTGTAGCTGCAATTACAGGCATCTGCCACCAGGCCCGGCTAATTTTTTTGTATTTTTATTAGAGACAGGGTTTCACCATGTTGGTCAGGCTGGTCTCGAACTCTTGCCCTCAGGTGATCCTCCCGCCTCAGCCACCCAAAGTGCTGGGATTACAGTCATGAGTCTGTAATGTAGCCTTTTCTTTAACAGGCTACCCACAGAGGAACCTTCCCTTGAGCTCCTTTTCAGATTCTTCCTTCCGTTTCTCTGGCCCTTTCTCCTTTGTCTTCTATACTTTCCTACTGATTTTCCTTCCTGTTTCCCTCATCCTTAACTTCCTACTTAAGGCTTGCTCTATCCTCTTCACATACTGTTTCTTATTTTGCCCACTGGGTTCATCTCTAAGTCACACACAACTGGACAAGTAAGCATACCCCTCAGCAACTCTTCCATTAACAGTTAGCCCCCAAACATGCTGATTACCTGGCTGCTCCATAGGGTGGTTTGTTGGTCTTAAGTCTCCCACTAGCCAGCACCTGGCAGTTCTTCAGTTTGTGTGGTTCTCAGTGCTGGTGATCATGCTGAGCCTGCCCCCTTCATGCCTCTCTGGTCACAGTCAGACCCTTCAGAACCCAAGAGGTAAGCAGAGTTCCTCTAAGAATGGTTAGCAACTTAAACTTCATCCTGTCATCAGGCCAGCACATACTAAGCATCTATAATGTGCTAGACAATGTGGGTAATGGAGGTGATGCCTGGATTATAATATCTGCCCTCAAAAGCTTATATCTATTTTTAAAATAATTACAGGACAATTTAAATGTATCAGTTTGGGTTGAATAAAATCAGGTATGTTTCTCATTAGGGCCTCAACACATTTGGAGGTGTGTTAAGACAGTAGTCAGATTCACACCAAGAGCCCTGTCATGGCAAACCGATGACATGTGCATCTCGATAATGTTTTTGTGTATCAATGTGCTTTGTGAAAAACTTCAAGGTAGTACAGCCATATCCTATCCTGTGCATAGACAGGAAAATGGTTGCTGACTGGCAGACCAGAATTGGGTTACCTTTTCATCTAAATGCATCTCTTCACAGCGATTTCTACAGTATGCTTGATCTTGTCTCTCCTCCCATATTTGGTTACTTGTTGCCATGCCGGGACCAGCCATGCATTGGTTTGCCTTTGGCATCAGTGTATGCTCTATACCCATGTTTTCCACAGCTGGCAAACACCAGTGGTATTCTAATAACACTGTTCTCACCACCAGCCCTTCTGGTTCACTAGATGTTTCCATGGAGTCCTGATATAATAGACAACTTATTTTAAACACAGTTGCCAGCCCTATACTCTAAATGTCTACAGAACTCACCAGACAAAGAAGAAAAGTTATTTAGCAGTTGTGATAAGCTACCACTTGAATTCAAGGTTATTACAAGCATGATTATTGACACATTTGGTTTTATTGAGTGTCCCTTATTTGCCCAAGATTCACTGCTGTGACAAGAATGACAAGAAGAAGCAGTTGCTTGAGAAATCCCCTTGTAGCCTTCTGTTACGTAATTTTTTTCCCTCTCTCTCTGCTTCTCCTTGTGTATCCACCATAGAAGCTACAATGATTAAAAATTATTTACTAAAATCATTTAATAAAACTATATTAAGTGGAAATTCACCAATAGAAACTTAGGAAAGGTAACAAAGTCCTGTGAGGTTGGCTTCAGCATATCCAGAACACATGCTCAGGAAGGAAGAGGGTGGGGGGACCCTGTAAACAAGGGACTTTGATCATTCACTTTGAAGAGTCTTCTGTCATATGCTGGATGGGCAAACAGCTTAGAGGGCTGCCTTAGAGTGCACAAAATCAGAGATATCCAGAGATGCACATGAAGATGGAGTGAGAAGAGGAATAGAGAGACACGTAAATACCTCTCACGCTTAGTTTATTTTTTCATTTAATACAGAATATTTTTTAAGCTCCTACTCTCTTCAAAGCACTGTGCTTAAAGCTGGCATGTAGTTGAATTTATAGTCCAGCAAGGAGACTGACCATTGAGAATTACAAATATGGCAGGAATTTCTAAACAGAAAGATGTGCAGCTCTCATATCCTGTCACAGAAATGACACATCACATAGCTCCTAAACTGCATCATAGCCTTACCATGACCTCCTGTTTCTGCATTTGGCTTGCCTCCATATCCCCCCAAATTCCAATGTTTTTGTGAAGTCAAGATTGGTGGTCAAGGTCGAGGGAAAGTGCACAGATCAAAAGCTCATCTAACTATGTCAAACTTTGTCATAGCTAGATGAGCTTTTTGAACTTAAAGTTTGTCAAAATTTAGGAAAATATTTTGCCCTTAGGTGGTCGCTTGTTGAACCCTGAAAATTTTACTCTTTCTATAGTGTTGAGATACCTCTTCCTTTATTGAATCTATAATCGACCTTATTGCAACCATGGAGAATGAGATAGTACCTGGCTCAGAGGTCCACATCACATAATATGTGGGTGAATCTATCACTACACTGTTGTGAAGCCCTGTTCTCCAGCCCAGGCATTCTTCCATTCCTAACACAATCTTCTCCTCCTTTACAGAAATGGGTCTGAGTTGCCTATTTTTATACCTGCCATGTCATGCTGAGTGGGGGCTGGGGTTTGCAAAGAGAGAAGACAGCTAGGGAACATAATTGCTATGGTAATTGCTTTCTATTGTACACTAAATATAGTCTGGATGTATTGCATATGGTCCCTAGTTTTTAATAGAATCCTCATGAAAATGCTACTTTCCCGCTTTCCAATAACAGAATGATGGAAAGACCTTCACAAGTCCAAACACAAGCAAATGGCCAAATGGCAGAGTTGTTCTTTTTCTGTGTCACATAAGATTCCAGACAATATAATCTTAGTAGTATCTATGAGAAAAATCGACCTCAATATATCTTCTTTCTGCATTCACACTCAAAAACTTGGTATCTGTGCTTGGTTTAATAAAAGTAGTGAGTGTACCTCATGGAGCTGAGTGGTGTTGATGTGTGTTTATGATTGTGTGTGTGGCGCTTTTGTGTGAGAGAGAGTGTGTGTGTATGTGTGTCAAGAGGTTAAGGGCTTAAAGGAACAATTAATTGGTGGTTAGGATCATGTACTCAACACCATAGCTTGAAGTAAAAAAAAAACAAAAAACAAAAAAAACTGTAATTCCAAGACGCTGCATCATGACTTGTAAAACAATGTCGTCCACTCACCAGTGTGTGTGTGTGTGTGTGTGTGTGTGTGTGTGTGTGTGTGTGTGTGGTTGGGTTCATTGCGGGGAAACACTTGAGATCCTGTATTGATGAAAAATGATTTCTCCAGACTAATCATTCCGTTCGTAAAACTTTGAGTTTTGAAGACACTCAGGGTCTCTTTCTCCCCTTAAGCTTTCTCTCATGGAGGAATGCCACCCAGACATCTACTTAGCACATTTTACAACACTTGCATTTCCTTGGGCTCCTTTTCCTTCTTGTTTTCAACCTTCATGCCCCAATCCTTGCCTAACTTCTATTATTTCTTTTTTTTTTTTTAATGCCATACATCTGCCTTTATTGTAAGCAACAGGCGGGACACTTCCAGCAATAGAAAAAAACTTAATTTACAAAAGCAGGGATTCAGTGAAGCCACCTGGTTGTTACTCTTGGGCACTCACATGTATATGCCAACTCAGAGCAGCAGGAAGAGGACTTCAAAGCCCATGAAGAGTGAGGCCACCAAGGAGATACTCTTTATAGATATCACAAGTGTACTTGGTAGAGGTGACCTCGTAAACAAAGAACCAGGTGGTGAAGAACATGCCGATGGCCAAAAGCACTACAATCAGATGGGGGAAGACAGCTGGGTTGACTGGGCTGTTGTATCTGCTCATGGCTTTGAGCTCCATTTTGCCCCAGCAGGCTAAGCCGCCACTCTGCCACCAGAAGACTTCTGTTATTTCTTATCTTTTGCTTTCCTGACTTCATCTCTGCTCTCTGACTAGGTAATTATATCTAACAATGTTATCTATTCTGATTCATAGTATCCAGTAGACCTGATTTAATCATCACATTCTCATTATAAGGCTCAACAACTAATGTTCACAATTTTCCAAAGCCATAGACTGATCATCTGACCTACAAATACACTAAATTCCTGACCATCATCGTAGTTGATTATGGCTCTGAATGGCTTTTTGCCCAAAGCATCCAGCACCATTTTCATCTGGGTAGTTTCCCCTGCTGGTAAAAATAGTAAACACTTTTCCTTATCTACTCCCATCCCCCGACAGAGACACCGGATCCACTACCACTGTCTATCGGGGTGTGGTTGAGATCTTCAAAATCTGAAGTGCTTATAGCTCAGCATGGAATGAAGTGAACCAACAAGCTCTCTCTGACTTTGGTTTATAAGGATTTGCATACATTTTCTGATGGATACTAGGCTCATTTCTGGGAATATGCAGCAATTTAAAGTATTGTGCCTCATGTCAAAGTTTGCTTTACTCAATCTGACACTAATCTATTTGGTAAGTTTTTCTTTCTGTTAGTCTATACCCTTGTCATTACAGTGTCCCCTATCCTCACTCTAATTTCATCTTTTTTGGGAGTAAGTACTTGGTAGAACACATAGAGGCAAAGAGGAAGCTGGTTTATGCAGCCCGAAGAGAGCAACAAAGGAAATAGATAATCCAAACCAGAGTCTGGAACTACACCAGAGATATCATTCTGTATTCTTGTGGATTTTCAACTTGATTTTTACTAACTAGATCTCTCTGCTAGGGAATGAAAAAGGAGATCTAGGATTTTCCCTCTTCTAGGAATTTGCAAAAGAGATTATTCAGAAGCCAAGTTCTAAAGATTTTAGGGAGTCTTTGGGATGATACATTCTTATACCCCATCACATCTTGACTGATATATTACTGCATTTCCCTCTCTGCAATCTCTAATAAGCCAACCGTCTACTGCCCATTCCTATGCTGAGCCTCTAGGCCAAGACACACTGGACTCCTTTACCGACCTGTTCATAAGTCTGTTCATTGTTGCCATAGATGTGACTATGAACCCCTAAGCCTGGTCAAGATATTGGATCCAACACCACCTTTTTAGATTATACTCAGAAGCCAAGCCGCAAAGAAAATTAGTTTCAGAAACTCCTCCATATGGCCCACTCCTCTCTCCTCCCTCCTTCCTTATTCTCCCAGCCTGAGGGATTTGGAACTTTGGAACAGGAGTCGCTAAGGTTTCTTCCTGCATCTAGGTTAGGGAATTAGCCACATCTCCAGAAATAAGATTTATTTTAAGCATCACATAGGGGTAGAAAAGAAAATGTAGGGAGGATGGCCTTTTTGCAGCAGATTTATTTATTTCTTTTATTATTATACTTTAAGTTTAAGGGTACATGTGCACAACGTGCAGGTTTGTTACATATGTATACATGTGCCATGTTGGTGTGCTGCACCCATTAACTCGTCACTTAGCATTAGGTATATCTCCTAATGCTATCCCTCCCCCCCACCTCCACCCCACTACAGGCCCTGGTGTGTGATGTTCCCCTTCCTGTGTCCATGTGTTCTCATTGTTCAATTCCCACCTATGAGTGAGAACATGCAGTGTTTGGTTTTTGTCCTTGGGATAGTTTGCTGAGAATGATGGTTTCCAGCTTCATCCATGTCCCTACAAATGACATGAACTCTTCATTTTTTATGGCTGCATAGTATTCCATGGTGTATATGTGCCACATTTTCTTAATCCAGTCTATCATTGTTGGACATTTGGGTTGGTTCCAAGTCTTTGCTATTGTGAATAGTGCCACAATAAACATACATGTGCATGTGTCTTTATAGCAGCATGATTTATAATCCTTTGAGTATGTACCCAGTAATGGGATGGCTGGGTCAAATGGTATTTCTAGTTCTAGATCCCTGAGGAATCGCTACACTGACTTCCACAAAGGTTGAACTAGTTTACAGTCTCACCAACAGTGTAAAAGTGTTCCTACTTCTCCACATCCTCTCCAGCACCTGTTTTTTCCTGACTTTTTAATGATTGCCATTCTAAGTGGTGTGAGATGGTATCTCACTGTGGTTTTGATTTGCATTTCTCTGATAGCCAGTGATGATGAGCATTTTTTCCTGTGTCTGTTGACTGCATAAATGTCTTCTTTTGAGAAGTGTCTGTTCATATCCTTTGCCCACTTTTTGATGGGGTTGTTTTTTTCTTGTAAATTTGTTTGAGTTCATCATAGATTCTGGATATTAGCCCTTTGTCAGATGAGTAGATTGCAAAAATTTTCTCCCATTCTGTATGTTGCCTGTACTCTGATGGTAGTTTCTTTTGCTGTGCAGAAGCTCTTTAGTTTAATTAGATCCCATTTGTCAATTTTGGCTTTTGTTGCCATTGCTTTTGGTGTTTTAGACATGAAGTCCTTGCCCATGCCTATGTCCTAAATGGTATTGCCTGGGTTTTCTTCCAGAGTTTTTATGGTTTTAAGTCTAACATTTAAGTCTGTAATCCATCTTGAATTAATTTTTCTATAAGGTGTAAGAAAGGGATCCAGTTTAAGCTTTCTGCATATGGTTAGCCAGTTTTCCCAGCACCATTTATTAAATAGGGAATCCTTTCCCCATTTCTTGTTTTTGTCAGGTTTGTCAAAGATCAGATGGTTGTAGACATGCGGCATTATTTCTGAGGCCTCTGTTCTGTTTCATTGGTCTATATCTCTGTTTTGGTACCAGTACCATGCTGTTTTGGTTACTGTAGCCTTGTAGTATAGTTTGAAGTCAGGTAGTGTGATGCCTCCAGCTTTGTTCTTTTGGCTTAGGATTGGCTTGTCAATGTGGGCTCTTTTTTGGTTCCATATGAACTTTAAAGTAGTTTTTTCCAATTCTGTGAAGAAAGTCATTGGTAGCTTGATGGGGATGGCATTGAATCTATAAATTACCTTGGGCAGTATGACCATTTTCATGATATTGATTCTTCCTATCCATGAGCATGGAATGTTCTTCCATTTGTTTGTATCCTCTTTTATTTCCTTGAGCAGTGGTTTGTAGTTCTCCTTGAAGAGGTCCTTCACATCCCTTGTAAGTTGGATTCCTAGGTATTTTATTCTCTTTGAAGCAATTGTGAATGGGAGTTCCCTCATGATTTGGCTCTCTGTTTGTCTGTTATTGGTGTATAAGAATGCTTGTGATTTTTGCACATTGATTTTGTATCCTGAGACATTGCTGAAGTTGCCTATCAGTTTAAGGAGATTTTGGGCTGAGACAATGGGGTTTTCTAGATACACAATCATGTCATCTTCAAACAGGGACAATTTGACTTCCTCTTTTCCTAATTGAATACCCTTTTTTTCCTTCTCCTGCCTCATTGCCCTGGCCAGAACTTCCAATGCTATGTTGAATAGGAGTAGTGAGAGAAGGCATCCCTGTCTTGTGCCCGTTTTCAAAGGGAATGCTTCCAGTTTTTGTCCATTCAGTATGATATTGGCTGTGGGTTTGTCATAGATGGCTCTTATTATTTTGAGATACATCCCATCAATACCTAATTTATTGAGAGTTTTTAGCATGAAGGGTTGTTGAATTTTGTCAAAGGCCTTTTCTGCATCTATTGAGATAATCATGTGGTTTTTGTCTTTGGTTCTGTTTATATGCTGGATTACATTTATTGATTTGCATATGTTGAACCAGCCTTGCATCCCAGGGATGAAGTCCACTTGATCATGGTGGATAAGCTTTTTGATGTGCTGCTGGATTCGGTTTGCCAGTATTTTATTGAAGATTTTTGCATGGATGTTCATCAGGGATATTGGTCTAAAATTCTCTTTTTTGGTTGTGTCTCTGCCCGGCTTTGGTATCAGGATGACGCTGGCCTCATAAAATGAGTTAGGAAGGATTCCCTCTTTTTCTATTGATTCGAATACTTTCAGAGGGAATGGTACCAGCTCCTCCTTGTACCTCTGGTAGAATTTGGCTGTGACTCCATCTGGTCCTGGACTGTTTTTGGTTGGTAAGCTATTAATTATTGCCTCAATTTCAGAGCCTGTTATTTGTCTATTCAGAGATTCAACTTCTTCCTGGTTTAGTCTTGGGATAGTGTATGTGTCAAGGAATTTATCCATTTCTTCTAGATTTTCTAGTTTATTTGTGTAGAGGTGTTTATAGTATTCTCTGATGGTGGTTTGTATTTCTGTGGGATCAGTGGTGATATCCCCTTTATCATTTTTTATTGCGTCTATTTAATAAAGAAGAAAAGAGAGAAGAATCAATCTTGCTAGCGGTCTATCAATTTTGTTGATCTTTTTAAAAAACCAGCTTCTGGATTCATTGATTTTTTGAAGGGTTTTTTTATGTCTCTATTTCCTTCAGTTCTGCTCTGATTTTAGTTATTTCTTGCCTTCTGCTAGCTTTTGAATGTGTTTGCTCTTGCTTCTCTAGTTCTTTTAATTGTGATGTTAGGTTGTCAATTTTAGATCTTTCCTGCTTTCTCTTCTGGGCATTTAGTGGTATAAATTTCCGTCTACACACTGCTTTGAATGTGTCCCAGAGATTCTGGTATGTTGTGTCTTTGTTCTCTTTGGTTTCAAAGAACATTTTTATTTCTGCCTTCATTTTGTTATATACCCAGTAGTCATTCAGGAGCAGTTTGTTCAGTTTCCATGTAGTTGAGCGGTTTTGAGTGAGTTTCTTAATCCTGAGTTCTAGTTTGATTGCACTGTGGTCTGAGAGACAGTTTGTTATAATTTCTGTTCTTTTACATTTGCTGAGGAGAGCTTTACTTCCAAGTATGTGGTCAATTTTGGAATAGGTGTGGTTTGGTGCTGAAAAGAATGTATATTCTGTTGATTTGGGGTGGAGAGTTCTGTAGATGTCTATTAGGTCCGCTTGGTGCAGAGCTGAGTTCAATTCCTGGATATCCTTGTTAACTTTCTGTCTCGATCTGTCTAATGTTGATCTGTCTAATGTTGACAGTGGGGTGTTAAAGTCTCCCATTATTATTGTGTGAGAGTCTAAGTCTCTTTGTAGGTCTCTAAGGACTTGCTTTATGAACCTGGGTGCTCCTGTATTGGGTGCATATATATTTAGGATAGTTAGCTCTTCTTGTTGAATTGATCCCTTTACCATTATGTAATGGCCTTCTTTGTCTCTTTTGATCTTTGTTGGTTTAAAGCCTGTTTTATCAGAGACTAGGATTGCAACCCCTGCCTTCTTTTTTTGTTTTCCATTTGCTTGGTAGATCTTCCTCCATCCCTTTATTTTGAGCCTATGTGTGTGTGTGCACATGAGATGGGTTTCCTGAATACAGCACACTGATGGGTCTTGACTCTTTATCCAATTTGCTAGTCTCTGTCTTTTTACTGGAGCATTTAGCCCATTTACATTAAGGTTAATATTGTTATGTGTGAATTTGATCCTGTCATTATGATGTTAGCTGGTTATTTTGCTCGTTAGTTGATGCAGTTTCTTCCTAATCTCAATAGTCTTTACAATTTGGCATGTTTTTGCAGTGGCTGGTACCGGTTGTGCCTTTCCATATTTAGTGCTTCCTTCAGGAGCTCTTTTAGGTCAGGCCTGGTGATGACAAAATCTCTCTGCATTTGCTTGTCTGTAAAGTATTTTATTTCTCCTTCAGTTATGAAGCTTAGTTTGGCTGGATATGAAATTCTGGGTTGAAAATTCTTTCCTTTAAGGATGTTGCATATTGGCCCCCACTCTCTTCTGGCTTGTAGAGTTTCTGCTGAGAGATCTGCTGTTAGTCTGATGGGCTTCCCTTTGTGGGTAACCCGACCTTTCTCTCTGGCTGCCCTTAACATTTTTTCCTTCATTTCAACTTTGGTGAATCTGACAATTATGTGTCTTGGAGTTGCTCTTCTCGAGGAGTATCTTTGTGGCGTTCTCTGTATTTCCTGAATTTGAATGTTGACCTGCCTTGCTAGATTGGGGAAGTTCTCCTGGATAATATCCTGCAGAGTGTTTTCCAACTTGGTTCCATTCTGCCCGTCACTTTCAGGTGCACCAATCAGACGTAGACTTGGTCTTTTCACATAGTCCCATATTTCTTGGAGGCTTTGTTCATTTCTTTTTATTCTTTTTTCTCTAAACTTCTCTTTTTGCTTCATTTCATTCATTTGATCTTCCATCACTGATACCCTTTCTTCCAGTTGATCGAATCAGCTACTTAGTCTTGTGCATTCGTCACGTAGTTCTCATTCCTTGGTTTTCAGCTCCATCAGGTCCTTTAAGGACTTCTCTGCATTGGTTATTCTAGTTAGCCATTAGTCTAATTTTTTTTCAAGGTTTTTAACTTTTTTGCTATGGGTTCGAGCTTCCTCCTTTAGCTCGGAGGAGTTTGATCGTCTGAAGCCTTCTTCTCTCAACTTGTCAAAGTCATTCTCTGTCCAGCTTTGTTCCGTTGCTGGTGAGGAGCTGCATTCCTTTGGAGGAGGAGATGCACTCTGATTTTTAGAGTTTCCAGTTTTTCTGCTCTGTTTTCCCCCCATCTTTGTGGTTTTATCTACCTTTGGTCTTTGATGATGGTGACGTACATATGGGGTTTTGGTGTGGATGTCCTTTCTGTTTGTTAGTTTTCCTTCTAACAGGACCCTCAGGTTGCAGCAGATTTTTAAAAGAACTTCTAGGACCTTGTCTGTATATTGAATCGTATGTCACTATAGGAATCAGAGCAGGGCATTACATTGATCCTTTAAGAAAATTTTGCTACCCTATACCCCTTGACCCTACTCTTTTTTTTTTTTAATTTTTAAAGGTAATTGTTAGACATTTCCCAAGGTTTATTTGAAATGACACACCACTGAAAACAACTTTTACAGATGATTTGTGGATACAGTACACATCACGTATCTTACTTTAGGACAGTCTGTGAAGATGATATTTTTCCTGCTGCAGTTCCTTTGTCAAGTGACTTTAGACAGAGATAGGACTGCAAGGGTGACTCAGGTCATGCTGGCATAGGAGAAGCAGGTGCTAGTGTTTCACTTGAACTAGTTGTTGGGCTGGGGTGGAATGAAAGCTCCCTAGCCCATGAGGACATCTTTGCAATGTGGAGAGGACCCAAATCAGTGGGTGTTGCTCTTTGAATGTTGAAGGCCTTGTCAGCATACTGGTCACCCAGTTTCATCATCACTTCATACTGTTTGTACCAAAGCACCACAGTTTCCTTATGAAACTTAGCTTCAAGGCTGGAGATGTTTTTGAAAGTATTAATATAAAATCCAATTCGTCTTGACTATAATAATGGTAACTTTTCTTGTAAGTCAACATTAAACTCTTCAAACCTTCTCTTTGCTTTCTGAAATTCTACTTCTGCCTTAGACAGAGGCTCCTATCCTTCCTCCTGAAGCTCTGTTGAGCCCGATGGAGGTGGGCAGGCACTGTCATAGTCCGTCAGCTTCCTGCTGCACTTGGTGATGTGATTCTTCAAGTCAGGAAATTGGTCCAGGTAGTTTTCCAGTGTTAGCAAGGATGCATCCATGAGTTTTTCATGGATATCCTCCCAGAGCACATCACCTTTCTCACCAACCATTTTCACACCTTCCTGCCCAGACCAATCCAGCGCACAGACTTCACACAGTGACTCAGCTTCGTCAAGGTCTCTTGAATGCCTTTGATTGCTTGTAAACATCCTCAGAGTTCTCTCAGGTCTGGTACCCTCTGCTTCTTGTGGCTTGAAGTTCTGGACATATTCTTCAAACTGTTTGTCTTTTGTCTCAGCAGCTTTCCCTGGCTTCTGGAGGATGTTTTCCTGTGAGTGGCTGAGTCTCTTCCAGGCATTCTTGGCAAAGATGCCCTCTTGATGTTGGCCAGGGCTGCAGGTCCAGGACCTGGGAGGAGCTGAGCGCTCAGTGTGGCTGGTGGCATGGAGGGGCGGGAGGAAGTGGGGAGGATCATGAGGAGGGGTGAGGTCTTTGACCCTACTGTTGATATGTTGTTCTGGGACCATCGGGAGCCCAGAGCTCTGCTCTGTTTCACAGGACTCCACAAAGAGAAACTGCAAGTCCCAGTCTTTCACCTGTCTTGGACTTTTTATCTTGTCTCTTCATCACATCTCTTCAGTATAAGGAAGAACAGAAAGGGAGGCGAGAAACTCAGGGTTGTCAGTCAAATGTGTCCATTTACAGAATTTATAAAATGTATTGTTATCCTAGTTATCTTTATACTAGCCTGCTATGGCAGGTTTCAGGATCACTGGACCTAGAGGGTGAGTCAAGAAAGATTTTCTTTGATGTGGCTTAGATCCCCCTGAATTCATTCCCAAAAGCCCAAGGGAAGAAAGAACAGGATTAAGTATACATTGCCCATATCTTGGAAGACAATACAGAGAACAATAACAAACAGACAGAAGAACTAACAGACACACAGAAAGACATGGGTCACTTTAAATTTTATTTATTCATTTTAATGAAAAATTATATTTTGTTAAAAATGGTCAATGTGAGAAGTTCTGTAATACAGTAGGGAATAAGAACTATGTTATATTTACCATCCTCGAGCACACAGTCAAGAAGCTACAAAAGAGAAAGGCAAATTTCACACATACTACAGACAGACACACAGCCAAGTTGAGTAAAACAAACAAAATCTTTTGGTCTAATCAGATAAAGATCATTTACTAGCCTGGAAACTATTGTAAAGGTATTATTTTATTTTTGTTTTCTCCGTGTTATTTATACATCCCAAGAATCCTAAAAAATCCCCACCTTTCTGTGATGAAGAGTAGGTGGGCAACCATAGATCACTGAGTGTCAGTATGACAGAGGCCAGAGATGAGGCGCATCCAGCTGACTGGTCACTGGGTGGCCCCTTGTGTAGTCCAAGCACATCATACCCTGTATTTTGGTCAAAAGAATATCTTTTAAAATTAATTTAAAACTTATCATTTGAGTCATGGATACTGGCTCTTCACCTGGCCATGGGACCACAAACCCCCTCTTCTCATGCCTAGACTCTGAAAAGAATCAATTTTGAAAAGTATTTGGAGCCAGAAAAGGCCATTTTATCTTCTAGTTATGAGCATTGCCTCCATCCTCTCCCTTCCTCCCCACTCTCCACATATGACCAACTGTTTGTTTTTCAACTCGGCTATTTTGCACATGCCAGACACCCCTATCTAGTCTTATGTCTGATGTTCCCCTAAACCAGACCTCTCATACCACTTTATGAAAATGCATCTCTCTGTTCAGTAGTAACTGGAATTAACTATCAAGACAATGGTCATCTGAATTAGAAATTATATCTCTGTTTTCAAATTATTATCAATATTATTTGATAAATGTTAACCAAAGTTTTAACTGAACACATTTCTCATAGAGCTACTTTCCCTAGACTCATCATTTTGAATTGAGGGAAATGGCTTACTCTCATTGAAGAAAGTCTCATTTCTTCACGTGCAATTTTCTAGAAACAGCAGCCAGCTCCATATATGCAAGAGAACTGGATGTATGTCTGAGGCCAAAAATGCCTTATTCCTATGTATAACAGGACTAATATATGCAGGCCATATGGAGAGCAATGGGCATTGACTGAAATACCGGTGACCCAAATCATAGACCCAAGAATTATATATATAATTGGTTCATATATATATATTATTTATATAATATATATAAACACACACAGATACATACACATACTATTATATATTAAATATTAAGTATATATAATAGTGTGTATTATATATTAAATATATATAATAGTGTATGGGTATGTATCTGTGTGTGTATATGTATGTGTGTAAGTATGTATGTATGTATATGGTGCCAGCCATAAGCTAATCAAACAATGTGAGTTAAATTACCTGAGAAAACAATATCAGTTGAGCACTGAGATATGTACTTAGTGTTGTACATATATCTTATACAAATCAGCAATAGACAGGCAGGGTAAAATAATGTTCTAAGTAGCAGAGGGATTGATTGATTTCCACTGAAATGCTTAGGGATTGATTAGTTCTCATTGAAATGACTTTCCCTAGTTACTTATGCTGGCAACATTGTCACCCTGTCCAGGTCCCCTGAATTATTCCTCAGAGACCAGTGAAACAATGTCATGCTCTAGAGTGAGGCAGAGAGAATAAGCGAAGTATGCCACTCTGAATCTGCTTAGTTTTAATGCTATAGATAAATGGGTTCATAAAAGGTGGGAAAAGGAAGTGGAGGTAGCTCATTGTGATGTGAATGACATGAGGAACATGCTTTCCAAACCTATGAATAAATGTCAGGCAAACTACAGTGACATAGAAGACCAGGATGCAGCAGATATGAGAGACACATGTGTTGAGGGCCTTGGCCCTTTCTTCTCCAGAACCAATGCCTATGACAGTCTTGAGAATTGAAATGTAGGAGAAAAAGATGACAAGAAAGTCCAACAAGACCATTGCAAATAAAACTACAACTGGATAGAGACAGTTGAAGGTGATGTCAGCACAGGCTAGCTTGATGACATCTTGGTGTAGACAGAAAGCATGGGAGAGTACATGGGATTGACAATAGGGAAACCAGTGTAGGCGAACAACTATTGGCATAATGGACAGACCAGCCCTTGTCAATACCCCCACACCAATCTTCATTACCTGGGTGTTGGTCAGGATAGAGGTATATCTTAAGGGGTTGCGGATGGCAATGAAACGGTCATAAGCCATGGCAAGCAAGACACCTGACTCCATGACAGAAAGAGTATGGATAAAATAGGCCTGAGAGAAGCAGGCTCCATGGCCAATCTCCCTGTGATCTAACCACAGAACACCTAGCACTGTGGGCATTGTGGTCAATGTCACTCCGAGGTCTGTAGCTGCCAACATAGCTAAGAAATAGTACATGGGCTCATGGAGGTTATGATCATTCCTGATGAGAAAGAGAAGAGTGCCATTGCCAAGAAGTATGGAGATGTAGGCTGCCAATAATGGGATGAATATCCAGTGATGTGCCTTCTCCATGCCTGGGAAGCCAGTAAGCTGGAAGGTGGAAGCAGACTTATTGAGCCCCATTGCCAGCTTTGCAAAGAGGAAAATATTTACTCCAGGTAAAGCAATAGTAATCAGTTGTATAAAAGTTGCTCCTTGAGAATTCTACCTGTTCATAAGATGTTCACCAGTCCTGACTTTCAGTAACAGCAAGGATGATAATTTAGTCATTCCTAGGAGATCCTAGGTTTGGGAAAATAGACTGTATAAAGAAGATATTATTTAGGGTTTACTCTATGTAAGATTATTGGATACTACGTTGGGGATACAGCTATTCATGCAGAATAAACATTGTTGAATTCATTGTAAATCATATAACCCAGAAAATAAAAACAAAATGAAAGAAGAAATCACTATATTTGAATAGTGCTGTAATGGCCTGAAACTTATAGGTCACTTTTCATGGTGCTCTTCATCCTGACTGGTGGTATTATAGGGTGGATGTAAAGGTTTCCCAGGCTATTTGAGACCTAAAAGATCAGTAGAAAAATGGTTCTAAGCACTATTGGAAAAGCAGATATAAAGATTATATGGAAAAACAAATACACAAATTTCAGAGATTGACTTTTCTTCAATATGCCTGGAGGGAAAATTCAATTGATAAAAGCAGATATAAAGATTATATGGAAAAACAAATACACAAGTAAGAAATATATGAGCAAATACAATAAAATAGTAAATTTCAGAGATTGACTTTTCTTCAATATCCCTGGAGGGAAAATTCAATTGATGAAGCTCCAGAGACTTTTGGGTAGTTAGAAAATGACGTAAGAGTGACTTACCTGTGTGTGTTTCCAAAGCACATAGAACTCTATGTTGCCCAGCTTTATAACCCTAGTTATTGATACACTGCTTCAAAGAATTCAAATTTTCATAATATAAATTGAAGAATAAACAGTAAAATGTGGATTTGATGATAAGCTTTTGAAGGCACTAATTGATAATAGCACCAAACTACTGTTGCATATCACCTACTTGGTGATGCAAAAATAAAAATTGGTAATTTAGGCAAGATCAGGGAGAATTTTTTTTTTTAAACTATGGAATCTGATGGGATTTGACAAAAGTGAGAAGGCTCTGTGAGTCATTAGAATTCTAAGATTTCAGCTGGTGCAGGCAGCCAACCTCTGAGAATACATAAATTGTGTGTTGGTGGCATGAGCCAGAGAAAATAGGCCCACCTTCTCTTATGGTTGGTTTGGACTATACATCTCATATACTATTGAAAGAGCATATTGATGTAAATTTATGCACGATTTACAAGACCTCTTTCTGTCCATGAAAAGAATGCATCCAAGATTACTGGACTTTCATTTTCAGAAGAATTTGTTGAAGTTTCAGCTCTGCTCTTTCTAACAATAATGATCTTGGGAAAGTAATTTAATCTTGAGATTTGGTTACATAACCTGTAAACACTACTAGTGATTTCTGTCTTCTCAGTCATTCTCTTGACACAAAGTACGGGGAAATGTTTTGTAAAGAGTGGATAATTTTTTTATTTTTGTGTTTTTCTTATTGTTTCAGAGAAGCACCTTCTTTCTCTTTCTCTAGTGAGTACATGTCAGGATTATTCACCCAGAGGTGTGTCAAATGATTTCCTTTTTTTCTGTGGAAGCCTTGGGAACAGATATAAGATGATGATGGGGTTTTTAGGAGCCTGTGTTTGACTTTAAATAAAAATATTAAACTATAGTTTCTCTAATCAGCAGATAAAATGTGATATGTCTGGGTGGGAAAGGGAAAGGAGAAAAGATTGATGAGCCAGTGTGGGAACTTCTGACATAGCTAAAAGTAACGTTGAGCCTGGGGCATTGGGACTGAGGGAAGTAGAGGAGAAAGCAACTCTGTCCTCAAAAAGTGAGAAAAGGAGGTATTATTGCTCAATCTGCCTGCCAGTGAAAGGTTCAGACAATACTCAGCTTATGAAGGATTAAAGAAGCAGTATGGCAAATAAAAATTGTACATAGGTATATAACTTATTATAGGTATTCATTGTTAAATGATTACCATAATCAAACTAATTAATATATCTATCACCTCACATAATAACTTTAATTTTTTTGGTAGTAAAAATATGTGAGGTCTGCTTTCTTAGCAAATTTTAAATATACCTAAATAAAGCTGGGAGGGAAAAGATAATACAGAACATTAATCTAGTTAATTGTGTTATATTACTACTAAATAAACATATAATTGGTAAATTAAAAAAAACAGGAGTAGGAATAGCAGATAGGGAAAATAAAGCTGAGAAAGAAATGTATGGAACAAATAATTGTTGAATTTCTACCGTGTGTCAAGTATTGGACTGGGGCATTATATACACCTCATTTTTTGGGTAGAATCCTTAAAATAGCTGTTTGTCTTGTCTGTTTTCATATTGAAAACTGAGTGCTTTCACTTGATTCACTCAGTTGCTTTTGTGGTATATGACATGATCTGTGAGTTTCAGAGGGGATAAAAATCTAAAACCTTTGCCTCATCCCTGCAGCCATTCACCCTCTTCCAGGGTCTCTGTCATAGAATAGACTTGAGTTTTTATTAATGAGAAACTAATTCTCAAAGTCTCAAACTCCGCCGCATAAACTGATGGCTCTATGCAGACACCTCAGCAGGAGCCCATTCAGATGTTAACTTTCATATATTCTCTCACCTTCCCTTTGGCTTTTTTCCTTCACCTTTCCTGACACTCTTTTCTGTCTCAAGCACTTAGTATCTCCATCCTTTTTTTACCCTCTTACCTTTGGCTATTATCCTTTCTGTGATGGTTAATATTGAGTGCAAACTTGATTGGATTGAAGGATGCAAAGTATTGTTCCTGGGTGTGTTGTAAGGGTGTTGCCAAAGGAGATTAACATTTGAGTCAGTAGACTGGGAGAGGCAGACCCACCCACCCTCCGTCTGGGTGGGTACTATCTAATCAGCTGCCAGGGCGGCTAGAAGAAAGCAGGCAAAAGAAGATGGAAGAGTAGTGGATGCCTGTTACACAATATAAACTTTTCCAGGTGCTAAAGTCACACAGCTATGTGAATCTGTACCCCTGATCCAGAGGCACATATAACCCAAGCTCCGTCCAAGCTTAATTTTGAATTGGTTTATTAGTCATATGGTCAGATAGTGACTTTTTTTCTAGAAAGTATTTGAACCTCTGATGATTATAGAGGTATACCTCCTCAAGAATTTGGAAGAGTTGATTCTATATTTGGCACTTATCTGGACTTCTAGGGTAAAAGACATGGGGTTGGGGGCAGGGGGACTCTCAGGGTTAGAATGGAAGCCAGAGAGATTAAAGAATCAGTCAGGTGGAGAGAAATTACTGCAACCCCATAATTCGTGCCTGAGTCAACACCCATGCTCTGGTTTGTTCGTAGAATTGTTTGCCTTATGTGCTCCAGAATCTATCCTTCACTTTTTTATATTTGAAGAGGTAACTCTCAAAGAAACCAAGTTTTAGAGATGTCAGGGAGTCTTTAGGACCCATGCCTACTACATATATCTACTCTTAGCAGACAACACTATTACTTTTCTCTTGCTAAGAAATCAGCTTCGATCTCCCTGTCTTTCTTTGCCTTGGTTCCTGCAATGAGATCTTACAGAGGAGATTCATTAAATACACTCACTGACCTGAAACTTTGTTCCCTTCCATTCTTCAGTTCCATAGTCATATATCTCACATCTTTAGCCGTATGAAAGATTTGGGCATCATCTTTTCAGAATCTGCACATGAGCCTGGCTGGTAGGAACATTTATTTTAGAAGCTCCTCCCCAGAGACCATTCCTGATTTAGATAATTATTGTTCTTCCCTCCCTCCCTCTTCTGCTCCCTCCTCTCTTCCCTCTCTCCCTACCTCCTTCCTTCCATCTTTTTCTCTATTATTTGTGCCCTCAGCCTTGTGGGTATTGGGCTTTGAACAGCACAACTCAAGATCTCTGTCTCTGTCCTGGCTTTTACTGGAGGTTTTCCTCTGTTGGAGGTTGAATATTTTGTCTACATTGTGGCTCTGGCTCTTGCTGTGCTACTTTGGAATTATTTTATCTCATTGCATTTCATGGTCCTTACCTGTAAAACGCATATAATAATTGCCATCACAAAGTGATGTGGTGTGCTTGGCTGAAGCACCATGTGATGAGTATGCCTGCTGCATCCCCTGGAAAAGAGAAAACTTCTGGTAGGCTAAACTCAAGAAGGGAATAGTTAGTGATAACTGCAGATTGTGCATTCACGTTGGGTACTAGAGAAGGCTGCCTGAATTTTATTATATTGACTCTAGTCTATCTAGCTCTCTGCTTTCAAGCTTTCTCTGATCTAAACCAAGCAGGAAATATAGTAGAAATTCAGGTTACATAGGCCAAGAAGATATATAGGCTTTCTCTTGAGATAAACTGGGAAAGATTTGACCGTTGAAGTAAATGTAGGGAATAAATTACCTCCCAGAGGTGATACCAGAGTCTGCTGGGGCTATGAAGACAGGCTCTCTGATTCCCCACACATAAAGTTCCTACCAGTGGCTTGATTCGGCCAGTAACTTATTTGAAAAAAGAAAGATTATTTAAAAGCTTGGGGGGACTAATTAAGTGTGCCAGCTCCCTCTAAGGAGGAGTTAATACAGAGTAAATATTTCTTAAGATCCAAGTTGGCTATAAAAGGGAGACATCTGGGAAGGTGCTGTCTTTATTAATAACCACAGTGACTGCTTCTCTTAACAGACGTTGAGAAGGAACAACATGATCTAAGTCTTTAGGTAAGACACAATAACCCTGCTCTTCCTCACCATCAAACAAGTTATGGTACCTGGGAGTATGGTGAAATACTCCTAGATATATAAAGAGTGTACTAGGAGACTCCTCTGTAAGCTCTCCAGAGAAAGATAAGGAGAAGAAGTGAAGGATCTCAATAGTCCACAGCTTTGGATGTGTGCACAGATTTCAGTCTGAAGTTGATAGAACTTCAAAAGCAATTCCAAGTGCTACCAACCAACTACCTAAGACCTTCTGTACTCAGTGATGTGAATATGATTGACCCTCTCATATGTCTTCTTTCCTTTCTAAAAGATGAACAGGAAGGCACCTCTTATTCTACTACATTTTACTTTTTAAACAAAGCAGAGAAAAATTATGGCTGTAAATGTTAGAAGTTTATCTGATTTTCTAGGTGTTCCATTATAGAATCTTCTTGCTTCTATCCTCAGTCTTTATGATCTCTTTCCTTCCCTATTATTTTTTTCCTCAGCTTTTATCTCTTCTCTCATTGTCTTTCTTCTCAGAAACCAAGAGCCACAACTAGCTGAGGACACAAGAATTTTCACAAAACAAAGTAGAGTGATTCCATAGATCACTATTATAGCTGCATTAGCAGGTATGTCTGCATGGAATTCTTGGGAATGGAGAAGGGGAAACTTTAAGTTGCAGGTTATTATTGGCAAAATACAATCATTGCCTTACAGTTTGGTTAGCTTTCCCTGTAGTGATTCATCACTTGTGCTGCATATTCTCTTATAAGAAGGAATTTTTCACAAAGTTGAGATACAGTGAAAGATTAGGTTAAAGGAGATTATTGCTGAAACGTCAGAGAAGTAAGAGTGTTGACAGAGAAATGAAGTACATAGAACACAGAAGGGGAGGAGCTAAGCTGGATTATCTTTGCATCTAGTAACTGAAGAATATACATCACTCATTGTATGTTCAATAGGCACTGAATTCCGGTTTATGTCTCTCAGTCCTAGGACAGAATATGGATGCTGAAAAATGATTCTTTCAATTTTTTATTCCTTAACATCAAGCCAAAAGTGCTGAGTTGTTGCCTCACGCCCAGTTGTCTGGCATCTCTTCACTGAAACTATTACAGTTAGATCTCATCTCTATGGGTGGAAGGTAAGAGGATCATTTCCTTTGGTGGCATCTTTAGGGTAGTGCCTTACACTGACAAAGTAACTCTGAAGGGGTATACTTGGATACTACCATCTTTTTAACTTAGGATAAAAACAACTTCAAGAAGTTGTTCTGGTATGTGACAAGAAAAAAAAGCAAGGGATGCATTTGCTCTAATTCAGCTATATTTACTAATGACTCTCGATTTCCTCACAAGTAAATATGTATCCCCCTCAGACTTCCATTTTGAGTAAATGGCTTCACCATTCTTTCATTTGTTCAAACAGAAATCTAGGGGAAACCTCATTTGATTTTTCCCTCACTCCCATTTTTAATATATCAGCAAATCTTGGCACTACTTCAAAAATGCATCTGTCTCTGTTTAAGTTTTTCTATTTTTCTCTTTTTTTCATTTCCCCTGCTTCTCTCCTAGTCAAGGTCACCATGACTCTTCATATGGATTTTTAAAATAGCTTTCTAACTCATCTCTTTTCTTGTCTCTTGCTTAGTATTCTTCACATAGCAGTCTAAGTGAGTAATTTAAAAATGCAAATCAGAATATATCACCACACTATTTTCCATTGTGATTTTCAAAGTGTCCTAATGTCTTTACTACATTTATAGTAAGAACAAAACAAAACAAAAATTCCATGGTGGTCTATAAGGCCCTATGACACTTGATTACTACCTGCTTCTTTGACATCATCTATTGTCCCTCTCCTGTTTTCTTATCAAATGCCAGTCATGCTGATTTTCCCTCTGGAACAGTTTTCCTCTAGGTCTGTATAAGGTCAGGTTTTCTTTTGTATTGAGGTCTCAGTTCAAATGGGACCTCCTCATAGGTGCAGTTCTAGTTCTAGGCCCCTCAAACTGCTATACTATCTTGTATACAATACCATCCAATTAATCTACATCAAGTAGTACTGTTTTATGTTAAACTTGCATTTATATTTGTTTAAAATTGTCTTATTTATTTTTCAACTTAATTTATGGTTTATAAGATTAGGGACTTTGTCTTATTACCATTTAATTCCAGAGAGCTTTAAATATCATGGCTGTCACATGATGCGTGTTCACAAATATTAGGTGAACTAAGAAATGTATATCAGTCACATGTTAGATACTTTGCAAGGTGTTGAGCAAAGCAAATAAACACCATGTCTATATGCAAGAAGCCCCTAGTCTTGTGGCAGAAGGAATATTAAAACCTTCTCAAAGGACTAATCTCTTCTCTTCAGTAAAAGACAGCACCACGTTTAAGCGGTGAAATAGCTCTCACTCAGTATTGGGGAGAACAGATTCAGAAGCCTATGGCTGGGGATAAAGGGAAGGAAACCAGGAAGATGGATGTTTAAATACAAATGGAGAACTTGAAATGAGAGAGGTCAGATTCTAGGGAATTACTTCAGTAGGCCTATAGAAAAATAATTTAAAAAGAAAAAGACACTACTTGTAAATAAGAAACAGTAAGATGTTTAAACTGAAGGAGATACACTATTATAAGTGATGTCTTTGGCTGGCTTAATCATTTATTCCAGCCCCAAAGTCTATGATTATCTAACTTATAATTATACTGAGCTATTGTCACAAGTAGTGAGTAGTACTGAAGGATTCTACAAGAGGGTAATTCACACTAATTGTGAATGTCTGTTCCCCCTCACTAGTCCATGAAATCTGGAGGCCAAGTGTCTCTTTCTCAATCTGACTGCTCCTTAGCTACAGTGGTAGTGGCAGAGTTTCTCTTCCCACACTTTTCTTTCTTAGGCTGTTGAGACTTTAGCTGATAATTCAGTTAAGTCTTTACATGCAGGAAAATGTGGATTAGGGATCACTACTGTGAAGGCAATTACAGGTTTAGGTGGTAGACCAGAAAAAAATTAGTGTTCGCTTTCTTGAAATCCCCTTGAATGCCCCATAGAATATGAATTCTTTAAAATCTGCCTAGTTAAGGGTAACAGTTTAGAAGTTGTAGTTTACATAATTTTTTTTCTGAAGAGAACGCTTAAACAGTTGAAACTCCAAGAATTTGATTAGGTAGGTAGGAGATAGATCCTGGAATGTGCAGTTAAGAATACAAATAGTATGAGTAACCCTGAGAATGTATTTTGAGAAACAATCACTTATATTGATGTCATTATTATCTTTAGGAAAAAATTCTGAGAATGATACAGTCGAAGTGATACCTTGAAGGTGGAACTGTGCACTGTGGTAATAACAGGAACAGAAAAGACATTTCTTCTATATAAACCCAGGATGTCGTCCAACGGCAGCTCCCATCCCTTCCTATTGACTGGTTTTCCAGGCTTGGAGGCAGCTCATCACTGGATTTCCGTATTTTTCTTGTTCATGTATATATCCATCCTTTTTGGCAATGGCACCCTCCTTCTTCTCATTAAGGAAGATCACAATCTTCATGAGCCCATGTACTTCTTTCTGGCCGTGCTGGCTGCCACAGACCTGGGGCTGACCCTGACCACAATGCCCACGGTGCTGGGAGTCCTCTGGCTGGATCACAGGGAGATTGGAAGTGCAGCCTGCTTTTCCCAGGCCTACTTTATACACTCACTTTCCTTTGTCGAGTCTGGCATTCTGCTTGCCATGGCCTATGACCGTTTTATTGCCATCTGCAACCCTCTTAGATATACCTCTGTACTTACTAATACTCGAGTAGTGAAGATTGGGCTGGGAGTTCTGATGAGGGGATTTGTATCCGTTGTTGCCCCAATCACGCCCCTCTATTTTTTTCTGTATTGTCACATGTTCTTTCACATGCATTCTGCCTTCACCAGAATGTCATTAAACTCGCCTGTGCTGATACCACCTTCAACCCACTGTACCCAGTTGTGCTTGTAGTCTTTATATTTGTGCTGGATTCTCTGATTATCTTCATCTCCTATGTGTTGATACTCAAGACTGTCCTGAGCATTGCCTCCAGAGAGGAGAGGGCCAAGGATCTCGATACCTGTGTCTCCCATATCTGCTGTGTCCTGGTTTTTTATGTCACAGTGATTGGATTGTCTCTGATTCATCGTTTTGGAAAGCAGGTTCCACATATTGTTCACCTCATTATGAGCTATGTCTATTTTCTGTTCCCTCCACTAATGAATCCTATAACATATAGTGTCAAGACCAAGCAGATTCAGAATGCCATTCACCTTTTTACTACCCATAGAATTGGAACCTGATCTCCAATCATCACAGTCACTCCCACAGAATGTAAAAACTCTAATATTTAGCAGGAGAGCAAAGAAGTCTCATATCTAGCATGCATGCTCATATGACTTGGTAAAATAGGTGTTAAAATAGAGCTTCAAGTTGCCCTAAGGTATCTCTTTAAGCCCAACTCTTTAGCTAAATGTAGTTTGTACAAATTTTTGTTGCATTCCTGTAAACGGAATATTTCTCTAAGCTTTCCACTAAATTATTGTGATAACAATACTTTGGGCATCTATTGGTTGTCTATAATGTAACTAACATATGTTTATTTCATGGTATAAAGTTAGCAGATAGGAACAGAATCATAAAAATATAAAATTATTAGTTGGTTCGAGTGAAATGGAATAGAGTTTGGTTTACTACGTCAAATCTAATTTCCAACTCTTATGAATTTCTCTGCAGGTGTCCATACAAACAATGGGAACCTATAAATTTGGTCACTGAAGTCCAGGAATTTTCCTGCAAAAAAGAATATAATCTTAAAAAAGAATATAATCTTCTTTGATCAGTGACCTAATTACTTATCATCTCAACAGTCTAGTTGGTTCCTCCTCCCTCCATCAAATGATAATGAATTTGTCTCAAAAACCATAGACTCATATTTATTCCCCAAGGCAGTATCTTCTGACAAACTTGTAACAAAAAATGTGAGAAGAGGAATCATGGATAAATGAGAGGACGTAGACACAGTCAGTACCTCCTTCTATCTTGCTCTCATTCTTATTCTACTACCCTAGTTGCTAGCTCCGATGTTGAGGCCATCCCCAGGTATCTACGCTGGCTGACTAGTCCAAATTAGTGGAAGAGACAGTTCCTTCACCCTCTTTTTGCTATGAAAAAGGTCTGAAGGAACCAAAAAAAATAGGTTTCTGCATTTTTTTGAAGAACGATTGCTTTCTGTACATACATTCTGATTAAGTGTAAATTTCCCAAAGAATACAACAATGTCATTCTCATTTGATTAAAATTGTCTGCTGAGTTAGGAGGGGACCCATAACTCAATTTAAAATATCCTAAAAAGAGGGAGGTTATGTCTTAATTATACTTTAATCAGAGCAAAAATAATACTTCAGTGAGACAAGAGAGGGGACTATATAGAAGATATTGTTTATGTCTTTGGTGTTTTACCCCGATCATTTTACAGAATTGTGCACCTGTGAATGTTGGCTGCTCATTGTTCATGTTTCTGCTTTCTGCAGGTTGTTGTTCTCAACTCAGCAGGAAATGTCTTATGAAGAAAATGGCCCCTGCTCCTTAGGTAGCAGGCCATAGGCAAATACTGACCCTCTTGCCTTCTGAAGCTAAGCTCCAGCTTCAGTATGCACTTGCTTACCTCCTTCCCCTGTCTACACTGCTTTTACTTGCTCCCTGTCTCCTGAGAGCATTCATTAATAAATTGCACACGTCTGAATCCCTATCTCAGGCATTGCTCATAGAGAGTCCAACTTAAGAAAAACTGCAATCCTTATTTATATTGTTTCATTAAGAGTTGTAATTGTGAAAGAACTGAACATATAAAAAAATCAGCTTTATCATGTTTTTTATCCTTGTCACGCCATGTCACCTGAGCAACACAGTCTGAATACTAAATTGTGAGTGTGAGTGCATATATGTGATGGTAGGTTTTTGTCCTGCTTTCAATCATTCATAAAACCAAACATGTGTCCCTTAATTATGCTCTACTACATCTACAACTTATTTTATTCATAAAAATATTGTGGGGTAGATATTATCACTGTTTTCTTGATGGGGAAATTTAATATAAAAAAGTTAAATATTCCCTCCAAGGGCATAAAATTTTTAATTGGTATAGTCATGATTCAAATTTATATCTTCTAACTATAAGGCCAGTGTGAATGGTACTCCACTAAAATAGACTATCCTTAGTGGCTTCTACTTTTTGCCTTGTATTCCATCATGCTTATAGAAGTAGTACCTACTTTCTTTTTCTGAAAATTTCTCCTCCTTCTACTCCAAAAATATTGTTCCCTATGAAAACTGATATTTTGCATTGTATCTCCAAACTCCTAACTGCAGTAGAAGAACTTTTTTAAAAAGAATTTTTCAATATGACATTGCAAAAAAAAAAAGAGTAATGCTTTTGTTGTGGTAGAATTACTAAAATGCAATGCTTAGAATTGTTAATGACAATGTTTTTCATCAGGCAAGTGACTTCAAACTATAATAAATATTTAGAGTAAATTATAGATAAAGAAATGATAATAAATAAAAAGAATCTTCAAATCCCTGATTCCATGTTTTCCTGAGACTCAGTGACAAGGAGGACAGTTTGAATCTTTTTTTGATTCCACAGCCTAATAAACTCCTCTTCTTGTAATTTGTTTTGTTCAGCCTAGTTTCAGTTGAGTTTCACTTATAACCAAAGACAATTAATAATTATATCATCTCAGTTATAGATATGTGAATCTTCTCTAAAACTGGAAAATACTGTTAGGTAGAAGAGCTGCCTCTTTTTCTAAAATAAAATACAGGAAATGGAACCTAAAAATGGCAGGAAAGTTGACCATTTGGTGAATGATTTATGAAGTTATTTCCCTTGTTTAAGAAGTTCATTTCTGACTGACTTGAAAGTAAGTGTGAAACTAAATTCATTGAGAAGATGCTGTAGGATGAATACAGACACAGGACATCGGAGGTGGGGGGAAGACTAAATAATTATCTCAAACTTAGTTATACAGAAGGCTACATGGTGGAAATCCACTCAGACATGTTTTTCTATTCAAAACCCATTGTAACAATCAACATAAACACAGTATGTTAGTATTATCATAAAATTTAGAACTTTCTGTGATCTCCTACAAGTCTTCCTGTGGTAAAATGCTATGTACTATTAGAAGCCTTAGCAAATTAATACAGGAACAGAAAACCAAATACCACGTGTTCTCACTTATAAGTGGGAGCTAAATGATGAGAACACATGGACACATGGAGGGGAACATCACACGCTGGGGCCTACTGGAGGATGGAGGGTGAAAGGAGGGAGAGGATCAGGAAAAGTAACAAAAGGGTACTAGGCTTAATACCTGAGTGATGACATAATCTGTACAACAAACCCTCGTGACACAAGTTTAAATATGTAACAGACCTGCTCTTGTACTCCTGAACCTAAAATAAAAGTTAGGAAAAGAAGCCTATTTATAACACTATCTCCCAGGAAACACTGCACATAAATTTGTATTCATAAGAAGAGTAGAATTCAGAGTGGTCCAGTGGACTAACAAACTGGTGAACCACCTTCTTACAGCAGATGAAGCCTGTAATTCAGCTTTTCATCATTCAAGACTGAAAGAAGAATATAACTTATATAGAGAAGGACCTCATGAGGAATAAATTCCATGGTGCCTATTAAGATAAATAAGTAGCATGTAGTTATGGGAAATCTAAGGTGTAAAAGAATATATATTAAAAAAGCCATTGCCAAATACCATCCTTTCTTTTTCAAATAATATTATACTTGTATAGTATGGGCTTGAAGGGATAACATACCATAAGAATATTTAATTTGAGTCAGGAAATGAAAGGCTAAGTGTGCATTTCTGTAGACTAAGCCAATCTTAGAAATGATTAAGAAGACATGGAAGAATCTTAGAGACACACTGAAAAAATATGTATAGTCTAATGAGTTTACAGATCACTTTTCCTCCCATATAAAATGAATTTATACTAGATAAGGGGAAGATGAACTTTATTCCTCGTATTAACGAATAATTGCTGGGTTCCTTCACCAGAGATGCAGATTTTTGTAGGGTAAATGAAAGGTGATATATTTAAAGATACTTACTAGATTATATGAGTATTAAATTGGGCAGCAAGGATGATTAGAAATGATTAAGGACCCAGAGGTCTCCATGTCCAATTAAAGAATGTAAATCTGTTTTTGATTTTATAGCCTAAATCCTTAGACACAGTCATTGTTATTAATAAACTCATTGACAAAATTTATTTTACGGGAAATTTAGGAGTTTATGTCCCTAGATTTCAAGTACATGCCACCAAACTGACAGATGAAAGTGATTAGTCACAAAGTGCCTCAAAAATAAATGAGATGGCCCTATGTTAGTCATGGTTCTCCAGAAAAATAGAATCAACAGGATTTACCCAACTTCAAATTATACTACAAGGTGACAGTAACTGAAACAGCATGGTACTGATACAAAACAGACACACTGACTAATGGAACAGAATGGAGAACTCAGAAGTAAGACCGCACATCTGAAACAATCTGATCTTCAACAAACCTGGTAAAAACAAGTAATGGGGAAGGGATTCCCTATTTTATAAATTGTGCTGGGAGAACTGGCTAGCCATATGCAGAAAATTGAAACTGGACCCCTTCCTTACATCTTATACATAAATTAACTCAAGATGCATTAAAGACTTAAGTGTAAAACCCAAAACTATAAAAACTTTAGAAGAAAACCTAGGCAATACCATTCAGGACATAGACACAGGCAAAGATTTCATGATGAAAATGTCAAAAACAATTGCAACAAAAGCAAACACTGTCAAATGAGATCTAATTAAACTAAAGAGATCGGGCGTGGTGGCTCACGCCTGTAATCCCAGCACTTTGGGAGGCCAAGGTGGGTGGATCACTTGAGGTAGGGAGTATAAGAGCAGCCTGGCCAACATGGTGAAACTCCATCTCTACTAAAAATACAAAAAATGTGCTGGGTATGGTGGTGCGCACCTGTAATCCCAGCTACTCAGGAGGCTGAGGCAGGAGAATTGCTTGAACCCAGGAGGCAGAGGTTGCAGTGAGCTGAGATCGCACCACTGCACTCTAGCATGGGTGAAAGAGTGAGACTTCATCTCAAAATAAAGAAAAATAAAATTAAATACAGAGCTTCTAAACAGCAAAATAAACTATCATCAGAGCGAACAGGCAACCTACAGAATGGGAGAAAATTTCTGCAATCTACCCATCTGACAAAGTTCTAATATCAGAATCTATGAGGAACTTAGACATATTTACAAAAGAAACACACAACCCCATTAAAAAGTGGGCAAAGGACATGAACAGACACTTCTCAAAAGAAGACATTTATGTGACCAAGAAACATACGAAAAAAGTCTCAATGTCACTGATCATTAGAGAAATGCAAATCAAAACCACAATGAAATACCGTCTGACACCAGTCAGAATGGTGGTTTTTAAAAAGTCAAGAAACAACAGATGCTAGCAAGGTTGCAGAGAAATAGGAACACTTTTACACTGTTGGTGGGAATGTAAACTAATTCAACCATTGTGGAAGACAGTGTGGCAATTCCTCAAAGATTTAGAACCAGAAATACCATTTGACCTCACAATCCCATTACTGGGTATATACCTAAAGGAGTATAAATCATTCTATTACTAAGATACATGCACATGTATGTTCGTTGTAGCACTATTCACAATAGCAATGACATAGAATCAACCCAAATGGCCATCAATGATAAACAATTTAAAAAATGTGGTACATATAAACCATGAAATACTATCTAACCATAAAAAGGAATGAGATCATGCCCTTTGCTGGGACATGGATGGAGCCGAAAGCCATTATCTTCAGTAAACTAATGCAGGAACAGAAAACCAAACACCACATGTTCTCACTTAGAAGTGGGAGCTGAACAACGGGAATGAGAACACATGGAAACAGTGAGGGGAACAACACACACTGCAGCCTGTCAGGGGGTAGGGTGTGGTGAAGGGGAGCATTAGAAAAAATAGCTAATGCATGCTGGGCTTAACACCTAGGTGATGGGTTGATAGGTACAGCAAACCACCATTGCACACATTTACGTATGTAATAAACCTGCACATCCTGCACATGTACCTCAGAACTTAAAAATTAAAAAAATTGAATGTACATAAAAATATGGAAATTAATAAATGTGATTCACTGCATTAAAAAAAAGTAATGGCAAAAAATGCAATTACTGTTGCACCAACCTAATATAAGGAATTAGCAGATGTGATTATGGAGGAAGGCAAGTCCCAACATATGCAGAGTGAGTCATTAAGTTGAAAACTCAAGAGAGCCTGGTAGTTTAGTCCCAGTCCAAGTCTGAAGGCCTGGGAAACAGGAGGATTGATGGTGTACTTGCAACCCAAAAGCCATCAGGCTTCAGACCCAGGAAGTTTTGATGTTTCAGTTCAATCTAAAGGCAGAAAAAAAGGTCTAGATTCCAGTTAGAAGGCCATCAATAAGGAAGAATTCTCTCTGATTTGGGGAAGGGTCAGACTTTTTGTTCTATTCAGGTTTTCAACTGATTGGAGGAAGCCGCCTGCAATAGGAAGGACCGTCTGCTCTACTTGGTCTACCGATTTAAATGTTAATCTTGCCTAAAAACACCCTCACAAAAACATCTAGAATAATGTTTGACAAATATTTGGGCAACCCATGGCCCAGTCAAATTGGCATATAAAATTAACCATCAGAGCCTGTAGAGGATGAGTTAAAGGATGGAATCTTCAGAGATAATTGTGGAATCCAGAAGGCTGACAGATAATAGAATCAAACTACACAGAAAAAAAAAAAGAAGCTGGTATTGTCAGCACAGACTTACTCAACAAACAGCAAAAATCCTAGGATAGAGACCTTCCTGAATCGTTAGTGATATAAGCTTATTCTACCTGAATGTTGCCTTCCTATATGCCGTATGTAATATAAGGCAGCAGTTAGATACAGACTGTGACACCAGAGCTCAGACAAAGAGCCAAGGAATAGGAAGACCAGAAAAATATTTTCATTTTAAAAAGTTAGGTAATTTCTAATAACATGGCTGCCTATTTTCAGCACAGATATTCTAATAAATATTGTGTTATGTGATTTAGAAAGAGACAAGCACTCAGCGGATGACCCTTGTCAGGAAACACTGCATCAAAGAAGGCTTTTATTACAGGAGATGGAGGTCCTTCCCAATCTGAGATTATGCTGCTGTGACATGATACTTTACTTCACAGGCAATACAGCAGGAAATATGAAAAGAATGAACAAGGTCTTAGAAAATACATGAATGAGAGACACATCAATGGCTATTGAAGGAAATAGAAGATACTTTGGGTGCCCTGCCTACTTCCTCCCAGTGCCCCTAAGCTTGGTGACTTTGAGTGTTGGCTGATAATAGTTGTTCCCATTCTCTGGAGGCTTATCCTCCACCAACAGTGTCACTTCACATGAGATTTTATCCCAACTCTGGGGCAGTCTGCAGGAAATTACTTTATATCTGTTCTAAGGTAAGTGATGTTTCCAGGAATAGAGTCATATTTATGGGGCAGAAGATTCGTGTACTGCCAGTGAGAGGGTCAATATACCTACTAATGAAATGGGAAGGCAGCCTGAAATTAAATCAGTTATCTCAGGGTCTTACTACCTCACCTCATTTTAAGTTCAAAGCATGGCTCCCCTAAATCAATCCAGACCTAAATTTTCGCTTAGTACAAAGAGGACACACAAACTTTCAGACTTAAGCCATTTCCAGAGACTGACTTTTAATCATGATTTCCTACTACTATTCTACTTATATTTCGGAAGACCTATGAGCAGAATGCAGTTCAGGAGGAACGTAACTGATGTGAAATGTCAGGCACCAAAATGTGACCCTCATGGTTCACCACATTGCACCCATACTCATTTTAAAATCTCATAGTTGGGCTAAGTTCCAGGATAAATTTAGGATTTAAGACTGATGAGACAATAGAAATTCTCAGATCCTTATTTCTCTGACAGACTATGAGATGATTGTATTCAAGTACAAATTGTCAGACAAAGCCAGGGATTAAAGAATACCTCCACCATGTCCCCTTTTTAACATTACTACAGGACACTTAAATAAAATTTTAAAACTTGATTTATATTGCTCCAGAAGCAGTAACTCTGATTCTTGGGCAAGACTTACCAAGAGACAGAAAACAAGCTTACTGTTTGAAAGAACTTATCAGCAGCACTCATTTGTGAGTATATATAACAAACAATCTTATTTGAAACCAAGAAAAGATTAAGTGTGAGGGATTATTAAGCTTTGTCTAAGTTGAGTGAGCTTATTGGCTACAGGGTTAAGGAATAACAAAAGTAGGCTTCACGGTAACTTCTTTTTGATGTGAGGAATCATACAAGGCAAAGGTGGTTAGATAGCGTGACTTCCGTGTGCTGGATGAAGCTACAATTCTGTTTTCTTTTTGCAAAGAAAATATGGGGCTTTAAGAACACAGTTCTGGAGCCCACTTCCTTCTCCAAAGGAGGCTTGAAAAAAAATCCCAGTAGCCTAATTATCCAGCATCAAGACAGATACTGGGGAACAATTTTGAATACAAATAACCTCACAAATTAACCCTGTTAGCAGTCTTCAGAGATACCATTTAAACCAATTTCTACACCAGGACTCAGCAATTACCTCTCCCCTTAATTTCTGATACCCCAGGTCAGGCTCTAGTGACTATGTGAGAATGGAATGAAGGTAATTGAGAGGAAAATAAAGACTAATCTTGTTGGATTCTCTTCCACCACATAGTTGTTGCAAGAGGGTAAATAGAGAAAAGAGGCAAGATATCTGTATCTACAGATTCTGCCGGGTGTATCAACCTCCAACATAAAAGTTCAACTTCCTAGCAAATGTTAACTCTGAAATAAAAACAGTAGTTTTATGTGATGGGTGCTTACATGAATAATTAAGAGTTCTGAGTTGATATCTAGAAGTTCTTGTTAGCTCAGCGCTATTAAGAACACTTTTCCTACAATAGAAATTTTCTTTGGAAGAGGCAGGAGAGGAAGGAGACTGACTCTGGGAGTGAATGTGCAGGGTGGGGTCTCCATGACACCTGTGGGTCTCCATGACACCTGTAGGTCTCTATACTACCTCTCCTCCTCCTCTCGATGCAGTTTTCTAGGCTCAGTTTTCTCTGTCTTACATCCACCTATGTTCCCTTTCTGCCTTCTTCCTCTCTACTTTGTAGCTCCCACATTTTCAGCTTATATATTAGCCAATCAGTATATTAGTAATATTTTGAAGTCACTGTTCTTACCTAAGTCAGTTTGACAATCAGCATACCAGTCAGTTAGTGATCAATGTGTTAATCATAAAGTAATTAAAATTTTATAAATAACCTCACAATCAATATGTCAAACTCCGTCATTGCTTCCAGGGCCATTGGTGTGTTAATACAACACTTAGTAAAGTAAACAATGTTAGTGTTGGAGTGGGAGTAGAACCGTGTTTTTTACTACAATGAGTTAGAGCCACTAGGTCTGAGAGACTAGTAAAAGAATGTAAACAGTAAAAATTTTGTGCTAAGTTTTATGCTAAAGTCTGGGTGATGCAAAAGAGACATCTGGGGTTTAGTTAGAGAGGGCAAAATAAGAGAATATAGAAATAGATACAACAAAAGGGTGATGGATATAGGAAGAACAACACAGGAAAACAATAGGATAGGGATGACATACAGCTGCACCCTATGTACCTGAGCAGATGGTGCAGAAATGATCGGTGCTGCCCAGCCAAGCCCAGCCTAAATAAGTTGAACCATGCATTAGAGTGAAAAATAAATGTTTAATGTTGTCAGCCACTGATGCTATACAGGGCTTTGTGATGTGACAATTCTGTGATAATAGATAAATGATACAATAATTTACATAAACTCTGTAAATATTAGTTTATTATAGAACTCTATAAACTCTTAATAAAATATGGATAATAGTAATACTTTGCATTAGTTTTCTATTGTTATACATAAATTACTGCAACTTGAGCTGCTTCAAACATTATTAGTTTATTATATCACATTTCTATAGGTCTGCACTCTCATAGGCTTAACTGAGTTCTCTGCTTAGGGTATCATAAGGTCCAATTCAAAATGTTGGGAGGGCTGGGCTCTTATCCTAAGGCTCTGGGGAAGAATTCGCTTCCACGTTCATTCAGATTGTAGTCAGAGCTCAGTTTTTTTTTCTTTTTCTTTTCTTTTCTTTTTTTTTTTTTTTGAGATGGAGTCTCGCTCTGTCACCCAGCCTGGAGTGCAGTGGCACAATCTCTTGCTCCCTGCAACCTGCGCCTCCCGGGTTCAAGCAATTCTCCTGCCTCAGCTTCCCGAGTAGCTGGAACTACAGGCAACTGCAACCACACCTGGCTAATTTTTATATTTTTTGGTAGGGATGGAATTTCACCATGTTGGCCAGGCTGGTCTGGAACTCCTGACCTCAGGTGATCCGCCCGCCTTGGCCTCCCAAAGTGCTGGGATTACAGGCTTGAATGAGCCATTGCACCCGGCTGTCAGAGTTCAGTTTCCTACTGCTGAACTCTGAAGTCCCTGTTTGTTTTTGTTTTTTGTTTGTTTGTTTGCAGGCTGTTAGCTAGGATGCCCATTCTGTACCTAGGGGCTTCTTGCATTCCTTCTTTTGTGACCTCCTTATATTTCAAACCAGCAACTGACCCATGAACCTTTCTCAAATTTTGAACATGTCTGGCTTCCTATTCTCCTACTACTTGGTGAAAACTCTGCTTTTAGGGGCTCATGGAATTAGACTAGATTCCCCTGAGTAATTTCCTTTTCAATTAACTCAAAGTCAATAGATCAGCAACTTTAATTACATCTGTATAACCCCAAGCATGATATTGTATCATATTCACAGTCCTAGAAATTAGGATAGGAAATCTTATGGTAGAAAGGTTTTTAAAATTATGCCTATCACATCATTAAAAAAATAGCTAGTGAGAGAGGAGACTTTCTTTTCCAATATATGTGTTAGTTTTAAAGTATGTGTGAAATAATTTTTATTCTTAACATTTTTTTGATGAAGCACAATGTCTGAAAGGGTGGTAGAAAGCAGCTGGAGTCGAAACTGAGGATGAAGTCGTATAGTCTAGAGCTGTGCTGTCCAAAACAGTAGCATCTGGTTAGCTTGAGTCAGAATTTTCTGTAAGCGTAAACACTCGATTTTGAAGAATTTGTACCAAAAAAAAAATCGTGGGAACTATCTCATATATGATTTTTATGCTGATTATCTATTAAAATGATAATATTTTTGATATAGTAGCTTAAATAAGACATACTAATATTAATTTTACCACTTTTCTTTTTACTCCTTTTAATGTGACTACCAGAACATTTAACATCACATATTTAGCTCTAATTATATTTCCACCACATAGTGCTGGTCTAGAGAGCTGTTTTGTTTGTTTGTTTCTCCTCAGGTATCCACCATGTCACCCACCATTACTGCTGCCCCTTTTCTCCTCACTGGCTTTCCAGGTCTGGAGAGATTTCATCCTTGGAGTTCTATCTCCTTCTTTGTCATCTATGTCTCTACAGTCCTTGGCAATGGCAGCCTCCTCTTCTTTATCAGAGAAGACTGCACTCTTCATGAGCCCGTGTACTACTCTCTGACTATACTGGCAGCCATAGACCTTGGTGTAACTTTGACAACAATGTCCACTGTCCTTGGTGTTCTCTGGCTAGATCACAGGAAAATGAGCCATGGAGCCTGCTTCCTCCAGGCCTATCTAATCCACTCTCTCTCTATTGTGGAGTCCAGAGTGTTGCTCATCATGGCCCATGACTGTTTTATTGGCATCCATAATCCCCTGAGATACACCTCCATTCTCACCAATGCTAAGGTGGTGAAGATAGATCTGGGGGTTCAAATGAGGGGATTTGTTGTGCTAATTGTGCCCATAATCATCACCCTCTCTGGATTCCCCTACTGTCGATCCCATGTCCTCTCCCATGCTTTCTGCCTGCACCAGATGTGATCAAACTGGCCTGTGCAGACATCACCTTTAATAGACTTTATCCTGTAGTCCTGGTCTCATCAACTGGTTTCTTGGACTTTGTGCTTATCCTTATCTCTTACATTCTGATCCTTAAGAAGGTCATGGGAATTGCCTCAGACAAGGAGCAGACTAAGGCCCTAAATACTTGTATTTCTCACATTAGCTGTGTTCTGGTTTTTAATGTCACTTGATTGGGCTACCACCCTTTCTACCACCCTTTTAGACACTGTGCTTCATCAAAAAAATGTTAAGAATAAAAATTATTTCACACATACTTTAAAACTAACACATGTCACAATGCAAATCAAAACCACAAAGAGATACCATCTCACACCAGTTAGAATGGCAATCATTAAAAAGTCAGGAAACAACAGGTGCTGGAGAGGATGTGGAGAAATAGGAACAATTTTACACTCTTAGTGGGACTGTAAACTAGTTCAACCATTGTGGAAGTCAGTGTGGTGATTCCTCAGGGATCTAGAACTAGAAATACCATTTGACCCAGCCATCCCATTACTGGGTATATACCCAACGGATTATAAATCATGCTGCTATAAAGACACATGCACACGTATGTTTATTGTGGCACTATTCACAATAGCAAAGACTTGGAACCAACCCAAATGTCCAACAACGATAGACTGGATTAAGAAAATGTGGCACATATACACCATGGAATACTATGCAGCCATAAAAAATGAAGAGTTCATGTCATTTGTAGGGACATGGATGAAACTGGAAACCATCATTCTCAGCAAACTATTGCAAGGACAAAAAACCAAGCACTGCATGTTCTCACTCATAGGTGGGAATTGAACAATGAGAACACATGGACACAGGAAGGGGAACAACACACTCCGGGGACTGTTGTGAGGTGGGGGGAAGGGGGAGAGAGAGCATTAGGAGATACACCTAATGCTAAGTGACGAGTTAATGGGTGCAGCACACCAACATGGCACATGTATACATATGTAACAAACCTGCACATTGTGCACATGTACCCTAAAACTTAAAGTATAATAATAATAAAAAAATAAAATACATTATTTTGGATTAACAAAAACCAACAGGCTACCACAGATTCTCTTTGTGTTAAATTTTCTCACATGTTTTGTTATTCTGGCTCTGCTAGAATTCTCTTGATTTGAGTTTGTCATATTTTCTCTTTCCCCATAGCCTGTGTATTTTTTCTTCCTTTATAGAATTAAACTGTACCCCACTTATACAAACACTATATTTGTTACCTTCCTTGTTTTTCAATTATTAGCTTAAATAATATTTCTTTTGAGAAATTTTCCCCTGCCCCAAAGATGCTTTCTATGGGCTCCCTTTAGCATGTTACCATCTATGCAGTAATGATAGTGCTATGAAAATTTGTGGTAACTATTTTCTTTATATTACACACTATTTACATTCTGTGAATAAAGACTATGCTCCTCATTGTGTATCTGGCAAAAAAAAAAAAAAAAAGGGCAATGAGCTACAAGTAATATAATTTTAAGATAAAAAGCTGAATGTCAGCCGGGCGCAGTGACTCATGCCTGCAATCCCAGCACTTTGGGAGGCCAAGGCGGGTGGATCACAAGGTCAAGAGATCGAGACCATCCTGGCCAATATGGTGAAACCCCGTGTCTACTAAAAATACAAAAATTAGCTGGGTGTGGTGACGTGCTACTGTAGTCCCAGCTTCTCAGGAGGCTGTGGCAGGAGAATCACTTGAACCCGGGAGGTGGAGTTTGCAGTGAGCTGAGATTGTGCTACTGCACTCCAGCCTAGCAACAGAGTGAGACTCTATCTAAAAAAAAAAAAAAAAAAAGCTGAATGTCATGAATCTGCATGACTATTAACAGATCCATTGAAGTTCCAGTAGATAAGAACAAATTTTACCAAAGTAACAGGAAAGACAAAAATGCAATTGGAATTCATAAGCTCTAGGACCGGTAGAGGTACATATGATCCCTGAAGACAACCGATATCCCCTAACCCTTTCAAATAAACTAAGTTATGATGCTGAGTCTCCTTGGGTCACATAACCAAGCCCTGGTATCCCTATCTTACATCAACTGGTTTTTGAATTTCAAATTTTCCTCACCCCATTCTTCAGGAAACACCTGAAAATCCCGAGGACATCAGTTGTGGGGCCCTGTTCCTCCCGAACAGAGAAGAGAGGGAAGGGAGATCAAGGGGTCTCCTGAGATGCTAGAAAGATGAAACTCAGGGGAGGTGATTTCCACATGCATAAGCTTTAAAATGAGGCCTCATGAGAGGTCTGTGAGTGAATGATCTGAACTGAGTCCTCAAAGAGGACAGGAATAGCTTCCTATTTTAGCCACAATACTGTGAGTGGGTGAGTGCCAGGAACTTGAATATGGAATGATTCCTCTCTCTTCTGATGTGAGATGCACTCAAGGAAAGCATATAAGAAGGTTTTCCAGAGGTCTGCCTAGAGGTAAAGATCACAGCTGAGGTGGGATATCCTACAGCACAGATTTTTTTTTTCTTTTTTGAAAGAGTATTTAAGGAACTGTGATAGATTTAGGTGTTCTAATCTGGGACCCTTGGATTGGCATAAGTATAATTGTTAATGCTCAGAACTGCATGTGTCATTGTGCATTCTTACCATTTTTCTATGTAGATGTTTATAGCTTTTTTTTCAGAGAATATTTCTTCATTCCAAAACAGCTTTGTTATCACTCACCTCCTTTGTTCAGTTATTGGTAAATATATTACATTTATATTTGTAATAGTTCCAGCAATGCAATTCTATTTTTTATTGTAATACCTTCATTTTTGAAAATAAGAAGCAGAAAGGAATATGTATGCATAATGTCTTCTATAATGACATGACTATCTTTACTGGTGCTTTTGTCATTTTATGTAGATTCAAATGATCATCTTTGGTCATTTGGTTTCAACTTAGTTGAAATCAACTCAGTTTTTGTTTATCCAGAAAGGGCTTATTTTACGTTTATTTTTTATCGATAACTTTCCTGTTCAGAGGATTCTTTGTTGACAGTTTTTCTCTGAAGAGTAGACAAAAAATTCTGAATCGAGTTGAAAGGCTTAGAAAAGGGCAACCAAATTAAGATCTAAGAAAGCAAATTGGTTTGAAAATGAAATCATATTGATGGCAGATGATAATATATTGGACTGGGTTGGAGAAGGCAGGAGGAATTTAACTTGTGGACAATAGAAATCTGAGAGTTGGGTAGTCCCAACTGTCAGGCCCTCAGGACTGGGGCCAAATGGAGGACTCACTTTTTTGAAGATTAAAGACAATGCGTGAGAGCACAGAGTTCTGAACCTAAACAGGCTGAGCTTCTGCACTCTGCTAAGATCCTGAAATTTATAGAAAGAAAAGTCACCATTTTAACATATAACAATTTAATTTATAAGATCCAAACAACACCCCTTGAAACACACACATGCATGTGTGTCTGTGTGTTTGTTTGAAGAACTGCTCTAAGAGATGGCATGAGTAGTCAGTGGGACTCACTAGAAAAATTCTAGAGACAGGGCCCATCTCCTTAGGAAGGTGCGGGGACACATCTTCCATGCAACTCAGAAGGAAGGCAGAGTAGGAAATGAGAAAATGAGGGAAAGGAGGAATCATATTTTTTCCTCTTTCACTTGTTTATGTAGACTGTGTAATAGATTCACTATTTACTACATTTTCTTGAGGCTAACAGATCTTTCCTGTCTGTTCCTTCTTCATACTACAAAGTTCCCTCTGTCTCCTTTACTCCCTTGTATCTGGTAACATTCAAGTTATGTTCTCAAACTGAGCATGACAACTTTTTTCCATGGACCTGTATGTATTTATGCATCTTGGTGAGAGTGTTGCTACAAGTATAGGAATCTTATTCATCTAGAAATATATCATCATGTGAAATTCAGGTCAATAGAACATCTAGAATGAAGCTAGAATGAAGCAGGGCTTAGATCTATGATTTTTCTCAAGTTTTCAGCATCATGGATCCTGTTGAGACATTCAAGGGCAATATTCTGCATAAAATTGAAGGGAGAATATTAAGCACTATTATAATCTCATAGGCCATATTGAGAGCTTCTTAAGGGCAGACTGTGCTTATTACATGGTTATTTAGAACTAAACACAGTGCAGTTGTGTGGCATGTGCTCACCAATTCTGTGCTGACTCAAAATAGTCATTTTCCAACTTGTCCCAGATGGTATTGGTGAATGGAGCTCCTACAGGTTGCTTGTATCTTCATATATGATATATCAGTTCAAGGAAAAATCATCACACATCAAGTCAGGACCCCAGATCCTTAGGAAATCACTAAACATTTATGTTCTGAGTTGAGAGCTGCCTATCAATTTCACAGTCATAGCTGCTCCACCTTTATCCAGAAAAACTAGTTCTTGTGCTTCTAGTATAATTTTCTTAACACTTGTTAATAGCTAAGCCATCTTAATGGAATTTTGCCACATAGTGCAGCCTTGGGAGCATGCACACAGTATGGCTTCATCTCTGGTGACACTGCTTATAGTGGGCCTCAGTTTGATGACAGTATCTAGCTCTCCTAGAAGCCCCACACGCCTGCCTCTGGGTAAATATCAACGGCTTCCCAGTGTTGGGCAGGCTTCTTTTGTGTTTCTTTTTATTCCCAAAATCTCAGACATGATTTACCTTTCATTTTCTTTGAGGTACCATAACCTTCCCTGTCTTACTTTTAATGACCCAAGCTTAGAGATGGAGGGAGATATGACTGTAAACATTTTTTTCTGCTCATAAATATAATAAAAAACTTTCTTTTTTGGTTTCAAGTGTTTTATGGCCAATTTCTCTAAAGACGTTATTATTTTTTAAGGAAAAGCTCACAAACAATTTAAAAAGTACTTGTGCTCTGGAAATCTAGTTTGATCCTTACACAATTTTTTTAAAGGAATCCCAGATTTTATGGCTTTCTTTTTAAAAATTTCTTTTTATTTTTTAAATTTTTTAAAACTTTATTTAATTAAAAAAAATTTTTAATGTGACTTTCTTCTATGTTTACCCTTCAGAATATGTGTCACCAATTTGTCCTTTCTCTAATCTGCCATTCTCTTCCTCCTATACCTCATTCCGTACATCCTCTTATTCCTCAATCTGTGTTTTTAAGCATGAAGGATCTTTCGAAGGTAGAACAACATTTGTGTAATAATTATAATTCAGTCTTCTATATGAATTCAATGTGATTTAATTTTAGGGATTCCCTAGTGTTGGTGATTTCAGTCTCAGTAAGTTAGTAATCCTGACTCACAGGAGCTGATACAGATGTAGCATCAGAACATTTCCTTATACAATATGAAATGCTTTGTGATTTCTTCTGATTCTGATTTATTTTTGATACTGAGGCCATTTTATGAAGAAAACTGCTAGGTGCTAAAGACTTGCTTCCAGGATTCTGAATTTATCGTTAAATAAGACTGCAGCAGAGCAAGTAATAAGCTTCTTCTTTTTCCCCCACCCCTCTTGGATTGTGGCAACCAAGAAAACAGAAACAGTAGTGATGGCTGGCATCCTTAGGCTGTGGAAACATTATAATTTTACCTGTTACAGAACTGCAACAGTTCCTCAGGAGTTTGGAGTTGATGGAAAAGCAGAAAGAGGTAAGAAGGACAGAAAACCAGCTAAGTATTTAATTATGGGAAATAACGTTGGAAAGGGCAAGTGGCAGAAAGAAAGCCAGTAAGTGGTGAAAGAAACATAAAAAAGATAATTGTATGAAGATATTTGGAGAAAATGAGAAAATCAACTGGATGGAAGCATTAAAAGGTTTCTATCTCGAAAGATGGATTAGGTATGAAATGCTTATAGCAGTGATGCCCAGACATTGTTTTGCACTGGAATCACCTGAGGACCTGAAAAAAGCGAATTTGATTCAGAATGTTGGAAGGGGCAGAATCTGAGGCTGCATGCCTAACAAGTCCGCTGCTTGTTAGCTGCATCTAGTCTGTGATCCACAACTCTGGTGGCCAAGCTCAAGTAACTGTTAGAGTGACAAAGCAGTTCATTGGTAGTGATGGTGATGCACGCTATAGTGCATAAAACACTGACATTCGATTTCAAAAAAAAATGAGAAAAATTGCATTAACTGAAAAAACTGTCTTCATCATAATTGTGAAATGTAAAATTACAACAATCATTTCCAAATGGTCAGTAATCACAGCAAGAAAACAACTAAGCCAGATTATTATCCATTTATGTATATTTATGTTATGTGTTTTTGTTATCACTGTTGTTGCAAATATTTATAAGTACCCTCAAAATAGTTGGGGATAATATATTTAAAATTAATGAAAAATTTTTGAATTTGAGAAAAATTGAACCGTTAACTCAGTATTTTTTCTAATTAGGGAAAAAACCATAGTCTGTACATGCTATTCTTCTTCAGGAAAATAGTTGCAGAGTCAAATTTATCACCCCAGTTAATCATCTCCAAGCAGAAAGATTGGAGGCTCCTGGTTTCAAGGTTTCAAGAAATCTGATCTTTACCAGTGGATACACTATGTGGCCCAGTATTACTGCAGCCCCTTTTTTGCTGACTGGTTTTCCAGGGCTGGAGGCAGCTCATCACTGGATCTCCATCCCCTTCTTTGCTGTTTATGTGTGCATCCTTCTGGGCAATGGCATGCTCCTCCACCTCATCAAGCATGACCACAGTCTTCATGAGCCCATGTACTACTTCCTCACCATGCTGGCAGGCACAGACCTCATGGTGACACTGACCACGATGCCTACTGTAATGGGCATCCTATGGGTGAATCACAGGGAGATTAGCAGTGTGGGCTGCTTCCTGCAGGCTTACTTTATTCACTCCCTTTCTGTTGTGGAATCAGGTTCCCTCCTGGCAATGGCATATGATCGTTTCATTGCCATCCGCAATCCTTTGAGATATGCTTCCATTCTCACCAATACTAGAGTCATAGCATTAGGAGTGGGAGTGTTTCTAAGGGGTTTTGTATCCATCCTGCCTGTATTTTTGCGTCTTTTTTCATTTTCATATTGCAAATCTCATGTTATCACACGTGCTTTCTGCCTCCACCAAGAAATCATGAGACTGGCTTGTGCTGACATAACTTTCAATAGACTTTACCCTGTAATTTTGATCTCTTTAACAATCTTCCTAGACTCTCTGATCATCCTCTTCTCCTATATTCTAATTCTTAATAATGTCATAGGCATTGCCTCTGGTGAAGAGAGAGCCAAAGCCCTCAATACCTGTATCTCCCACATTAGTTGTGTTCTTATCTTCTATGTTACGGTGATGGGTTTGACATTCATTTACAGATTTGGGAAGAATGTGCCAGAGGTTGTCCACATTATCATGAGTTACATCTACTTCCTCTTTCCTCCTTTAATGAACCCTGTCATCTACAGCATCAAAACCAAGCAAATACAATATGGCATTATCCGCCTTTTATCTAAACACAGGTTTAGTAGTTAAACTCGGATCTGGAGAATCAGACACAGATATAAAAATGAAGCCAGAATGAAAAATGAAAGCCTGGAGTTCTTTCTTAGCAAAGAGCAAGTATATATTGGAAGACAATGTTGTCACTCACAAGGACTTAAGTACTTTACCATAGGGTTGGGGGCATATCTTAGGAGATGTCTGGTGACAGAACACTGAATAGACCATATGGAACTGAAAAAGTCTATATTTAAATTCTTCTTTCAAATGCACCTGAAATTAGCCACCTCAGTGAAATTTGAGGAAAAGGCAGAACATATAATCTCTATGAAAAACTTTTGCCTCAGTGTGCACATTTGTGCATACATGTTTATGTGTTTGCATAGGCTAATGCACACAAGTGTAAAAAAAAGTTGATCATCATTCTCTAGAAATAAATTCTTATTTAAAATTTTCATTATTCTCATGGCAAATATAGTGATAAGAAACTAACATTTTAAATTTACTTTTAAATAAGTAAGTGTTGGTTATCTTTTAACTGTCCTCTACCCTGAGTTAGGGTACTCTCTAGGGCCATGATTTGCATTTAATATTTTCTAAATACAGTCGTAAGTCACTTACAGAGTATTTCAATAAGAGCTTTTTAATTTTCAATACATTCCTTGCAGGATGTCTGGATTTTATAAAAGTATATTTCTTTACCTCATTCTTCTATAAATATTCTTTTGCCCAAAAAAATCTTAGAAGGAAAAACCTAGACAAGCTTCTTGTCAGCTCGTAAAAAAGTAAAAAGTGAGTTTTTAAGAGTACGTTTGCTCTTCAGATGATTTTAACATACTTTTCCCTTGACCTAATAATAGGAAGGGTCAAGGCTCTATTCAAAAATAGAAAATTAGCCATTCTAGAATGAAAAATATGAGACATCGTTACTTCACAAGTTATATATACTTTATATATGTTCAGAGGGAAAAATTAGAAATGGTGATTCTTTTGCCATAAATACTTTCTCTGACATCTACTGTAAAACTCTCTATATTAGGAAGACTAACAATGTTGAGAGAAATGGATTTCAATTCATCCAATGACTAAAAAATTGTGGTGGGAGGAGTTTTTGTATGACTGTGTACTAAAAGCTTCTTTTAGACTGATTTAATTGTGAAACAGGATTTTCATCCACAAATTTCAAAAGGGGAAAACCTGTCTCAGAGTATAATGTTCAAGTTATTGATGCTGAATATAAACTCAAATCCTAAAAGTCAGTTATCTACCAAAGACTTTCTCTGTTCCTTATTATGTGACCACGAGGTCTATAATACATCTAGGCATCTTAATGGAAAAATCTCATTTCGGATAATTCCCATCTTGATTTGCTATCTTGATGCAGAACCTCTTGTAGCTGAGGAAAGCCTGCCTTTGTTTGCCATCTTTGTAGAACAGAAGCTGTGGGACATCACAAGTTGCTGTGGTAACCCAAGTTACTGCGATATTATATCCCCATCTGATATCTAAATTTTGAGGATAGGCTATCTGTTTTACAGTGATACATTTGATGGAAGGACTCTTAGTTTAACTGGCCAAGGCCAGGACTTCAAGCTATAGTTTAATTACCTGCCACATGTGTGAGAAATAAGGAAGTGTCAAACCATGATGGAGCAGCATCACTGGCATGCCTTTTGTGCATATGGTGGGTTGAGGATATGGCAATACTGCAGCCTCACTGAATAGGTATAAGGAGGTGCTTACTTTGGATAAGCAGTGTTGTTTCCAAGATGAAAGAAGCCAAAATTGTGGGGAAATATGTTTATTATTAATGACGTTGTCCTTAAACTGGTTTAGACGTTGAATTCTCTGTTCTTTGTGCCTTCATGGTTGTTTAAAGAAAATATTTTTCAAATTGATTCTAAGAGGGTGATCTGAATCCACTAGCATTTTATTTCATTGAGACTTTTCATCTTTTACATAGAAGGAACCTAAGTTATTAGTGCTCTGAAATATCAACTTTCATGATAAAAGATACACAGTCCCTTCTGAGGGCACAAGCCAATACTTCATTAAACCAAACCAGCTATCACTCTTCTGTCATATTTTTAATAAGGAGGACAGCTTTCTTTAAATTCTCTAAAAACAAAATAATATCCTTATTCAGCCTTCCCACTTCACCACATGACCTGATTAACCTATTAATGACACTGTACTATGTCAATTATGATATCCCATCTTTACCTATATGTTAATGAAACTGTTAGAAAAGAAAATGATATGAGTAATTTTCTCCAGGGTATCCTTTGTGCAAAGCACTTCATTGAAACTGATTCTCTTCATCTTTTCTACAAAGTCAGCATGTAAAACACTCATTAATGTACAATGACCAATCAATAAATAACTGTTGATTAGTGAATAAAGTCATTATCTTCTTGTGATAACTATGGAAGTCACTGGAACTACTCTCCATTCAGCAAAACTCAGAAATTCAGGTGGCATTACTTACGCTTCTTTCTCTTTAATCTACTACCTTCAATCACTCAGTTCTATTCTAAGTCATAGAATCTCTCTTCTATTCAAGCCTTTCTAATGCTACTGATAACAACTAGTCAAAACCACACCAACACAATTTGACACGTGTATTGTCATATCCTGATACTTCTTTTACCTGTTCTCCCCCTTTTCCAACATGTTTCTCATACTGTAGCCATAGTAACTTTAAACAATAACTACTTGATTATAAGTACTCATCATACCTCTTGTTTTATATTCATTCCCTTATGGTAATGTCAAAATGTTTTACATGATTTGCAAGATATATTGTGATCAGAACCTGCTACTACTACAGATTCATTTTCTCTCAAGCTTTTTTTCATGTATTGTTGTTCAAGAGATATTATACTTCCTTAATGTATATTTTGAATAAAATTATTTTTATTTGAATTTCTAGTATTTAATCTTGCCCCATTACCAATGTACATTTTAAAAATTTTAATTTGTTTACTTTTTTCGTTTTGTGTTTGTTCTTTTCACCTGTACGCAATGATTGCACTACCCCACCAAATACTACTACACTACTAATATAGTAGCATTTAATTCTCAGCTTAAGTAACATTTCTTCCGGAAAATGTTCCCTGATCCCAGAAATTTATTTGATGTGTTTCTCATAGCACACTAATATTCACGTAGTAATGATAGCGTTGTATGAATTCATGGTAAATATTTTCTTTCTAGTGCCTGCTTGGGTTTTAAATTTCAATAAAAAGAACAAGTCCTAGGTATTTCATTTTCTTTGTGGCTGTTCTTAATGGGATTGTGTTCTCGATTTGACTCTCAGCCTGGGCCTTATTGGTGTATGGAAATGCTACTGATTTTTGTATGTGATTTTGTATCCTGAAACCTTGCTAAAATTGTTTATCAGTTCTAGCAGCCTTTTGGAAGAATCTGTAGGATTTTCTAAGTATAGAGTCATATCATCAGCAAAGAGAGATAGTTTGGCTTATTGTCCTATTTTGATGCCATTTATTTCTTTCTCTCGCCTGATTGCCCTGGTTAGGACTTCCAATTTTATGTTCACTAGGAGTGGTGAGAATGGGAATCCTTGTCTTGTTGCAGTTTTCAAGGAGAATAGTTCCAGCTTTTGCCCATTCAGTATGGTTTTGGTTATGGGTTTTTCATACATGGCTTTTATTCTTTTGAGGTATGTTCCTTTGATGCCTAGTCTGTTGGAGGTTTTTATCATGAAGGGATGTTGAATTTTATCGAAAGGTTTTTCTCAGTCTATTGAGATGATCATATGGTTTGTGGGAGGTGAAAGATCTCTACAAGGAGAACTACAAAACACTGCTGAAAGAAATCAGAAACAACACAAATAAATAAATAAAAGCTTTCCAGGCTCATGGATTGGAAGAATCAATATGAATTTAAATGGCCATACTGCTCAAAGCAATTTAGACATTCATTGCAATTTCTATCCAATTACCAATGTCATTCTTCACAGTATTAGAAAAACTAGTTTAAAATTCATATGGAACCAGAAAGAGCCTGAACAGGCAAAGCAATCTTAAGCAGAAAGAACAAAATTGGAAGCACCACACCACCTGACTTGAAACTACAGGCCAGGCACGGTGGCTCACGCCTGTAACTCTAGCACTTTAGGGGGCTGAGGTGGGTGTATCACCTGAGGTCAGGAGTTCAAGACCAGCCTGGTCAACATGGTGAAACACTGTCTCTACTAAAAATACAAAATTAGCTGGCTGTGGTGGTGGGGGCTGTAATCCCAGCTACTCGGAAGGCTGAGGCAGGAGAATTGCTTGAACTCTGGAGGCAGACGGTGCAGTGAGCCAAGATCACACCACTGCACTCCAGCCTGGGTGACAGAGTGAAACTCTGAAAAAATAAAAAAAGAAAGAAAAGAAAGAAAGAGAGGGAAGAAAGGAAAGAAACTACATTATAAGGCCACAGTACCCCAAACAGCATGATATTGTTACAAAAATAGACACATTGACTAAGGAAACACAATAGAAAACTCAAAAATAAAGCTACATAGTTACAACCATCTGATCTTCAACAACACTGACAAAAACAAGCAGCGGTAAAAGGACTACCTATCCAATAAACTGTGCTGGAATACGTGGCTAGCCATATGCAGAAGAATGAAACTAGACCCTTACCTTACACCATTTAGAGAAATCAACTGAAAATGAATTCAAAACTTAAATGTAAGATCTCAAATCTTGCCTGCATTGGCAATGCATTTTTGGCTAAGCCCCCAAAAGCAATTGCAATGCAAAGAAAAATTCACAAGTGGAACCTAATTAAACTAAAGAGCTTCACTATTCACAATAACAAAGACTTGGAACCAACCCAAATGTCCAACAATGATAGACCGGATTAAGAAAATGTGGCACATATACACCATGGAATACTATGCAGCCATAAAAAATGATGAGTTCATGTCCTTTGTAGGGACATGGATGAAGCTGGAAACCATCATTCTCAGCAAACTATCACAAGGACAAAAAACCAAATACCACATGTTCTCACTTATAGGTGGGAATTGAACAATGAGAACACTTGGACAGAGGAAGGGGAACATCACACACCAGGGCCTGTTGTGGGGTGGGGGGGGGTGGGGAGGGATAGCATTAGGAGATATACCTAATGTAAATGATGAGTTAATGGGTGCAGCACACCAACATGGCACATGTACACATATGTAACAAACCTGCACGTTGCGCACATGTACCCTAGAACTTAAAGTATAATAATAATAATAAAAAGAACTTCTGTGCAGCAAAAGAAACTATCAACAGAGTAAACCGACAATCTACAGGATAGCAGAGACTATTCACAAACTGTGCATCTGGAAAAGGTCTAATATTCAGAATCTATAAGGAATTCGAACATATCAGCAAGCAAAAAGCAAACAATTCCATTTAAAAATGGGCAAAATCCACGAACAGACTCTTCTCAAGAGAAACATACAGGCAGCCAACAAATATATACAAAAATGATCATCATCACTAATGAGAGAAATGCAAATCAAAACCACAAGAGATGCTATCTCATACCAGTCAGAATAGCTATTTTTAAAAAGTCAAAAAACAGATTCTCATGAGGCTATGGAGAAAAGGGAACACTTATACAATGATGATGGGGATGTAAATTAGTTCAACCACTGCAGAAAACAGTTTGGAGAGTCTTCAAAGAACTTTAAGCAGAGCTACAATTTGACACAGTAATCCCGCTACTGGGTATATATCCATACGAAAATAGAGCATTAGACCAACTAGACACATGCACTTGCATGTTCATTGTAATGCTGTTTAGAATAGCAAATACAAATAACTGGCCTAGGTGTCTATCAAAGGCGGACGGGATAAAGAAACTGTGGTACATATACACCACCACTATGTGGCAATAAGAACAAATGAAATCATGTCCTTTTCAGCAACATGGGTGGAGCTGGAGGCTATAATCCTAAGCAAATTAACACAAGAACACAAAAGCAAATACCATATATTCTCATTTATAAGTGGAAGCTAAACACTGAGTACACGTGGATATAAACATGGGAACAATAGCCACTGCAAACTACTACAAGGGGCAGGGAGAGATGCGGGAGAGGGTTAAAAAATCTATTGGGTAGTATGCTCACCACTGCATGCAATATATCCATGTAAAAAACCTGCACAAGTACCCACTGTATCTAAAGTAAATGTTGAAAATTTAAAAGAAAAAACAAATAAATAAAAACAAGTCTATCCTGAACCTGGTATGAAATGGGCAGGGATTTTTATATAAACAAAGTTATTTTAAGACAAAATATAATAGGCCCTTCATTTACTTGGCTGTTAATAGATCCATTGAGGTTCCTGTGGATCAGAACTGATTTTCCCAAAGTATCAGAAAAGACAACAATGCAATTGAAATCCATAAACTCCAGGACAAAGACACATGTGACCCTGCATTCAATTAGTATCTCTCTGGTCCTTGAGACAGACAATGCAAAGTACACACATGGATATACTGTGTACTGATGCTTAGGGTCCTGAAGGGTCACATAATTAAGTCCTGGCATCCCAATGTAGAGGTGGCATTGGAGTATGCAGCTTTTCTCACCCATCCTTGGAGAACTACCTGAAAGTTCCGAGGACATTGGTTGAGCATCCCTGCTTCTCCCAGACAGAGGAGGGAGGGGAGATCAAGGGTTCTTCTGAGTATTTGGAAAAAGGAAACTCTGGGGAAGTGATTTCCACATACATAAACTCTCTAATTTGGCCTCTTGAATAGTCTTTGAGAAGTGAGTGTCTGAACTGAGTCTTCAAATAGAGCAGGAATGGGTCCTTATTCCAGCAAGAAAATGACAGCATAGGTGAGTGCCAGGAACAGGAATAAGGAATGATTCCTCTTCCTTCTTATGTTAGATGCAGCGAAGAGAAGATAGGAAGATTTTCAGAGGTCTGCATAGGAGAACATACTCCATCTGGGATGACCAACACCTAAAGCACAGACTTTTTCATCTCAACACATGTTTCAAGGCAGGCTTGAAGTTTCAAATGTGGTGCTCATGGATTAGCTTCAGGAAAACGTGTGAATATTTTTAGACTAAATGTGACGTCACCTGCTTTTGTCCATTTTTCTCCACAGAGGGCTCATGGCTTTTGTTAGAATTCCATAAAACATTAACATTCTATTTCAAAACTAAACAAAGAAAAGTTTTCTAACAAAACACCATGTCTGTATCATGATTGTGAAACATAAAATAAAAATCAAGTTTAAACGTATCCAAATATGCAATTAAGCTAAGCAGCAGGTTAACTATGTACAATTATTATCTAATTGCATATATTTGCCTTCTTTTTTGTTACTATTGGTTCAAACATTGTGCAGCAAGCACACCACAGAGGGGCATGATGCATTTTTTAAAATGTGTTTTTTAGATTAAGAATGCTTAACTACTTAATTATTCATAACTGAAGAAATGATCATCATTCCTTATCTCTAGCACAGTCTATAAATGTATTGCTCTTCTATAAGAAAATTATTGCACATTCATGCAGGTACCAATAAATTATTGCTAAATATGAATATTAGGATTGACGCTGCAGAAATACAGTTTCACAAGAAGGTAGTAAAAACTGATAAAGCAGGGATTTCAGTGTAATAGTTTCTATAAAGCTACTTGCCACTTGTGAACACACAATGCGGCTCCTTTTTTGCTGCCTGGCTTTTCAGTACTGGAGGCAGCTCATCACTGGATCTCCATCCCCTTCTCTGCTGTTTATGTGTGCGTCCTTCTTGGCAATGGCAAGCTCCTCTACCTCATCAAGCATGACCACAGTCTTCACGAACCCATGTACTGTTTCCTTGCCACACTGAGGCAAGACCTCATGGTGAAATTGACCATGATGCCCACTGTAATGGGCGTCTTGTGGATGAATCACCAAGAGGTTATCCATGGGGCCTGCTTCTTGCAGGTTTACATTATCCACTCCCATTATCCACTTGCAGAATCAGGTATTCTCCTGTCAATGGCCTATGACCGTTTCATTATCAACCACATGCTTCTCAGGTATAACTCTATTTCTACTAAATCTTAGGTGATGAAGATAGAACTGTGGCTACTTATGAGGGACTTTTTATCCCTCGTGCCTCCAATTCTGCCACTCCATTGCTTCCCATATTGTCATTCCCATGTTCTCTTCCACACCTTTTTTCTCCATCAAGATGTCCCGAAACTTGCCTGTGCTGATATTACATTCAATCACTTATACCCAGCTATTCTGGTTGCTTTGATTTTCTTCCTAGACGCTCTGATCATTGTCTTTTCTTATATCCTGATCCTTAAAACAGTTATAGGTATTGCCTCCAGAAAAGAGCAAGCCAAAGCTGTCAACATGTGTGTCTCCCATATCAGCTGTGTCTTGGTATTTCACATCACCGTTATCAGTGAGACTTTCATTCACAGGTTTGGGAAACATGCACCACATGTGGTGCACATTACCGTGAGCTAATGACTCATTTCTTTTTCCTCCATTCATGAACCCTATTATATACAGCATCAAACCAAGCAGATCCAAAGAAGCATTGTTCGCCTATTTTCTGGGCACAGAATGGCTTGAGCCCTTTTTTCAGAATTTTGTGATCTTCATGATTTCTGGGCCTTTTGAGTAATTGGAAAGGAGCTTATTTTATACCCAATATCTCTTGTATCAGTGTTAGATAGGCTTTAATTATTATCTAAAGTGAAAAGCTACATGGAACAATAATACAATGAATGTATCCATCAATTGATCAATTGATAAATACATAAATATATGTATAAATGTATTCATATGTAGATGTAAAGCTTTATCGAGGGAGATATATCTATAATTTACCTATCTATTGAGAGATACTAGGAAAGTGGAATACTATTGAATATGGAGATAAAATATATAGATAAATACCCTAATAATTGGGGAAAATATGGTTATTCATAACCTGTATTCATAAGAACTGTAAGTACCATTTTAGAAAAGTCAAGTGGCCAGTCTAGTTCAACCAAAGCCTACAGAAGGAAAAATGTGCAATTGCAGATCTAGTTTTGGCCATATAAAGATGAATTATAGCATGTGGATTGAGGTCATGGAACTCTACTATAATCTCAAAACTACTCTATTTCAGGGTAGATTTTCCTTTTTTTTAAAAAAAAAAAAAAAAGATTTTATTTTCCTTCAACTTATTAGGTAGGTGCAAAGGTAATTGCAGTTCACAGAAATTACTTTTGTACCAACATAATATATTTTAAATTCCAGGGCACATGTGCAGGATGTGCAGGTTTATTACATAGGTAAATGTGTGCCATGCAGGTTTGCTGCATTCATTAGCTATTCTTCCTGGTGCTCTCCCTCTCCTCCCCACCCACTACCGGACAGGCCCCTGTGTGTGTTGTTCCCCACAAGTGTCCATGTGTTCTCACTGTTCAGCTCCCATTTCTGTGTGAGAACATGCGTGTTTGGTTTTCTGTTCCTGTGTTAGTTTGATGAGGATAATGGCTTCCAGCTCCATTCATGTCCCTGCAAGGAACACAATCCTTTTCCTTTTTATGTCTGTATAGTATTCCATGGTATATATGTACCACGTTTTCTTTATCCACTCTATCACTGATGGACATTTGGGTTGATTCCACGTCTTGGCTATTATGAATAATGCTGCAATGAACATAAGCATGCATGTATTTTTATAGTAGATTGATTTATATTCCTTTGGGTATATACCCAGTAATGAGATTGCTGAGTCAAGTGGTATTTCTGCTTCTACATCTTTGAGGAAAGGCCACACTCTCTTCCACAATGTTTGAACTAATTTACTCTCCCGTTAACAGTGTAAAAGCATTCCATTCCTTTCTCTCTGCAACCTTGCCAGCAACTGTTGTTTCTTGACTTTTTAATAATTGCCATTCTGACTGGCGTGAGATGGTATCTCATTGTGGTTTTGATTTGCATTTTTCTAATGACCAGTAAGGCTGAGCTTTTTTTTTTTCTTATGTTTATTAGAAGCATGAATGTCTTCTTTAGAGAAGTGTCTATTCATGTCATTCCCCACTTTTTAATGGGGTTGTTTTTTTCTTGTAAATTTGTTTTAGTTCCTCATAGACTCCGGATATTAGACTTTTGTCAGATGGAGAAATTGCAAAAATTTTCTTCTATTCTGTAGGTTGTCTGTTATCTCTGATCATAGTTTCTTTTGCTGTGCAGAAGCTCTTTAATTAGATCCCATTTGTCAATTTTTTTTTTTGCAATTGCTTTTGGTGTCTTGAGTTTTCTTTCAAAATGATACAATGTCATCTATAAAGTTTTACAGTAGAGACTCTCTAAATTCATAAATTTCCTATTTGTTCATTTCATGAGTTAATGTATTTCTTTTGATCTTGTGTTCTCTCTAAATGCTGGATAAAAACATTTCTGATATGTCCAATAGATGAAATATAATCTGATATTTTCCTTTTTGTATATTCAATTTATTTTTTATTCTAATAAATCACAAGTGATCTCAATTTGTTGCAGCAACTTGGAAATCTCACTAGGATTTATTTGATCATATATTTTGCTAATTTTCATCCTTTTATAATTGATTTTAAGAAGTTTATTATGTATTATCTCTAGTGTTTTATTTTTAGTGAACGTATTTTCCCAGTTTTCTGTTTGTCTTGCTATATACACAATTTAAAAGCTTACATATACATTATTTTATTATTTACTTTATCTACTGAAGTATTGGAGCCATACTATCAAAGCCCTTGCTGACTTCAGGTTTATTTATATCTTTTTCTTATACTTTTGCCTAATTTATTTGTACATATCCTATGTTTAAAAGGGTTTGTGTTTGGAGGAGAGTAGGACTTTAAATCATTCCTCATGTGCCTATTTTCGTGGAAACACCACTAATATTTAATCATTCCTTTGGTTAATTTTTTAAGGGCACTATTATGGGTCACCTTGCTAAGCAAAAATGATATAAGAGAGCAAATAGACAAACTTTTCTTCTTAAAGTCTTCAAATAAGTGGGGACTCAAAGAATAAAAGAAATCCAAATTTAAAACAAGTGCTGTGATTAATCATAAAGCAGAAAGAAGACACTGAATGGAGAGTGTGGGTCTCAAAAAAGGCTTGAGGTTATGGCTTGAAATAAGGGTAAGATTCCCTGAGAAAGTGTCCCTTCAGCTGAGACCTGAAAATGCATTAGAAACTAACTGGTGAAAATACAGACAAGAGTATTCTAAGACTGAAGGAGTGTGTGTGGAGACCTCAGCTAGGTTGGTTTATATTAGGGAAGGTGGCTACTGGAAGAGGGTGTTTGCTTTGAGAAGAGGCTGAAGAGGGAAGAAATGGCCTTATTGATCATCATAAGAGTTTGAGTCTACTCGGAGTCATGGAAAGCTACTGAAAGAAGCTGCATAATTCATTGATGTTTTAAAATTACTTCAATATTATTTATAAAATGGAATTGAGGGAGGCAGGGAAAGGGCAGAATATGAGAGTAATTTGAAGAAAGATAATAGTAACTCAATTTAGGAAAGTGGAAATGGTAATGGAGAGATATGACAAATATTTAAGGTCTAAATATAATAAGGTTTACAGGTTATTTAGAAAAGCAGAGGAAAGAAAGAGTTGGAAAGGAGCAAAAATCACCATCAATTTCTGACATGTTCTTGGAAGAAAGGCAGTGCCAAAAGAAAGGCAGTCACTGATTATGTATTGTCTATAAATAAGAAGAATCATTATAATTTTTTAAAGTTGTGGGACACTGAGAATGAGTCAAAATAATAAACGTGATTTAAGAAAGCAATTGAAGGAAGTATTTCAAACTGTAGAACTAGACTTTTAAAAACAAAATATTAGCTTAATAATTAAAAAAATCATTCATTCAAATCATTTCAGTATGTATTTCTTTTTGCCTGATCATGAGGAGTCATAGTAAAGGCAAGACATATGTCAGAAAATGATGAGAATTTACAGATGCAAGACAACAGAAACAAACTGAAGCAGACGACACCCAAAGAAGGTCAGAGAATAAGTGAAACAGTGGCTCACTATCCTAGGAGAAAGCAGGATAGCTCCGGGTTTTTCTTGGGTGTCATTCACTGAAGTAGACCCAGTTTTAAAATAGCAGTCCAAAAAATACTGCCAAATGTGAGATAATATATCAATTATATGATGCAACTGGTTAGAGCCAGATAATCTGATACAAACATAAATAGGAAGATGGATTAACTAAATTCTGAATTACCAGATGAGTAAATAACAAGAATTTATTGAAAAATGAAGTTTTTTCATGAGTGCTTATGTTAGTTACCCTAGATTGGCGGCATGCCTTCACAGATGTCCAATCATAGATATTTGAGGAGGACCATATGGAAATGAAAATAATCTATGCTTGATTCTTTCTCTCAAGTGAAATTGTTGAGTCAACCATCCTATTCTATTTATTAAAATCAAATAAATGGTCTTTAAGATATAAGAGACTTTATCCTAGTATGTATATATATAGTTGTGTTTGCATGTGTGTGTGGACACCTGCACATGTGGAATAAATCTTTTAATATTTTATCTTAGAAATAATTTTTAACCTCAAACTCTTGTTTTTAAACCTTTCACAATAAATTTAATGAATTGAAATACATTTATTGTTTTATTTTTACAGTGGTAATATATACAATTTGCCACTTTAGCCTTTTTATAATGTATAATGCGGTGGCACTTATTACATTTGCCATGTTGTGCAATCACCACCACTATTTCTAAAATTTTGTATTACACCAAATAAAAACTCTGTATTGATTAATCAGTTACTCCCCAATCCATGTTCTTCCTATACTCTGGTAACTTCTAATCTACTTTTTGTCTCTATGAATTTGCCTATTCTAGATAGCTCATGTAAGTGAAATCAGACAATGTTCTTTTGCGTATGACTTATTGCACTTAGGATAGTTTTTTAAGGTTTATTCATGTTGTAGCATGTGTCAGACCTACTTTTTATAGATAAATAATATTCTATCATATGTATAAGACATTTTGTTTATATACGCATCTGTTGATAGATACTTGTATTGTTTCTATTCCTTGGCTACTGTGAATTATTGATGTCTTCCCTTCAATATGCCCAGATTCTACCTAAATATATCTCTCTACTTCCTCTCACTCTGAATATTTTGCTTTTCAAAGAATATTCCTTGGAATATTCCATGGAAGAAGAAAATGAGACAAGCTTTCTGGAGAAAGGAAGTTTTCAGTGCCTTGATCTCGGCTGACTGCAACCTCTGCCTCCTGGGTTCAGTTTTCAGTTAAAGAAATGATTTTAAAATTTTTTTCACTCAACTAGAGATTTTATGATAATGCAACACAGATAAAAGATAATGCAATCCTTCCAGACCTAAAAATATGTGGCGTCCACATTTTACAGGTACATTTTCACGGAGAAAGATAAGAACTGGTGATTTGTTTGCAACAAATCTTTGCTCTGGACTTCACTGAGTAAAGTTTTTTTTTGCTTTGTTTTGTTTTGTTTTGTTTTTGAGATGGAGTCTCGCTCTGTCGCCCAGGCTGGAGTGCAGTGGCGTGATCTCGGCCTACTGCAAGCTCCGCCTCCTGGGTTCACGCCATTCTCCTGCCTCTGCCTCCAGGAGAGGCGCCTGAGACTACAGGCGCCCACCACCGCGCCAGGCTAATTTTTTTGTCTTTTTAGTAGAGGGGGGGTTTCACTGTGTTAGCCAGGATGGTCTCGATCTCCCGACCTCGTGATCCACCCGCCTCGGCCTCCCAAAGTGCTGGGATTACAGGCGTGAGCCACCGCGCCCGGCCTGTGTAAAGTTTTATATTGGGAAGACATAAAAATGTGGAGAGAAATGAGATCCAATCTATGGAATGCTTAAAAAAATAGGTGTAGGCGCAAGTTTTCTGTATGTCCTTGTATTAAAACTTTTTCATACTGAATCAATTGTAAAACCGATTATTTACCCAATGCATGTTGTAAGCAAAATTATATGCTATTGAGTACAATGTTTAAGCTATTGATACTGAGTATAAACACAAATCTTAAAATCTGGTTATCCCCCAAAGACTTCCTCTGTTTCTCATAATGTGCCCAGTAAGTTCCTAATGTTTATTAGTGTGTTGGTAGAAAATTTCAGCCCCGATCATTTCCATCTTGATTTGCTGACCTGGGTGCAGGTTCTTATGACAGAGGAAAGACTGTCTTTGTAAGTTATTTTGGAAGAATAGAAACTGTGAAAAATGTATGGCTTCTTTGGTGCTCATGAGGTATTTTGATACTGCATGCTGCCCCAATATCTAAATTATACATCTGCTCCTCTTTTACAGCTTTATCTTAGGTGGAAGGGACTTCAGCTAAGTTGGCTAAGGCCCTTCAAATTAAAACTCTGTTAGTTTTTCTCATGCTTAGCGAGAAAGATCCCAACTTTCTGCTATGAAACTTCAAGTTATAGTTTTTTCAATAACCTGCAATTTATGTCCAAGAAGAAAGGAAGATTCAATCTATCTTCAGTGATGACCAGCATCACTGAACGGTTATCTGGGCCTGTTGTGGATTGTGAATATGACAATATTTGAATCTCTCTGACGAGGTATAAGAGAGGGACACTCACTTTTGAATATGCAGGGCTGTTTCCATGATGGAGGAAAGAGATTGGAGGAATGTAGATTTATGGGTGAAGTTGTTTGGCTTGGAAGTTGGATGGTCAGTTCCAGGTGCTACCATTGGTGCTGAAGGAGAATGTTTCCAAAATGTCTTTGGGGAAATACAATTTCCTATCGTTTTGTTTAGTTGACACAAATTCTTACTCAGCAGGGGCCCAAAGTGCAATTGGTCTATATTATCAACTCCTCTATACATATTTAGAGACTTCGCAGGTATCAAGTCATTACCAGGAGCACCAGCTTAGTTGTTTCATCTTCTACAACCTCATTAGATTGACTGACTGTAACTCCTTTCAACATAATCTCCAGAAAACAAGTTTTACTGCATACCTTCAACCTTAAAATGTCTCCTTTCAGCCTTGTCCCTGTACTATTAGTCCTATTTGCCTTGCATGGATGTGAGATGGTACACAGTGATTTCACTTATAATTTTCTTTCTCTTCCTATATGGTAACATAACTGATAAGACACAAAGAAGATAAAAAAGACATATAATGTCTGATATATTATTGTTGGGGTACAGTTCTTTATTGAGAATAAGAGTTTCTTTTCATGTATTGGTCTAGCTATTTAGTAGTATAGATAGATCACAGGAAATTGTAGACTTGGTGTATTTAGACATCAACAAAAACATTTTCAAAGTAGTCTTTTCATTGGAATGGGAGAATATAAGTTCCATAAGTGGTTAAAACATCTTACCTCGAGACTCACTTGCAGCCAAAGTACTAAGAAGGAAAAAAACACATAAATGTCTCTTCTCGTGTGGTCACAGCTATTTGGGAGGCTGAGGTGTAAAAATCACTTAAGCCTAAAAGCTTGAGGCTGCAGTAAACTATGATCTCACCACTGCACTCCCTCCTGGGTGACAGAGCAAGACACTGTCTCAAAAGAGAGGAAAGAAAAGAAAAGAGAATAAAAGGAAAGGAAAGGAAAGGGAGAAAGAAAGGAAGGAAGGAAGAAAAAGAGAGAGAGAAATAAGGAAAGAAAGAAAGAAGAAAGAAAGGAAGGAATGAGGGAAGGAGGGAAGGGGGGAGGGAGGAAGGAAGGGAGGGAGAAAGGAAGGAAGGAAACTTTAAAAAATCTTTCTTCTTGATGTTGTTATGGATTTTTCTCTGAACCATGATTGATATAAAAATTGGAGACATTGAAGTACTAAACAATAAAGAAAAGGAGATAGCATTGTTTGGCATGCTTGAACTAGTAATCTTATTACAAACAAATGTAGAGGTTGTAAAGGTCTACAATTTGCCCACAAAACCAACGGCTTGATTACAAGAATAGCATTCATTTGCTTAACTAGTACTTACTGAGCACCCACTATATGTTAAGCTCCATTTTAAGCACTGAAAATGTCACTCACTTCAAATCTTTCAGAAGTTTTGTTTTACTGTGAGTACAAAGAGAACTGACTTTATGATGTGGTTATTTACCAAGCCGTCACTTCTTAGCTACAAGTCTAGAATCAACAGGTTCTGCAAAATGAATTCTGGAATGCATTTATTGCTGTATGACCTAAAATCACGTTTTGGCAAAATCTTACCTGAATAGATGAGAGGATATTTAGTTTTTTTCCCCTAAGTATAAACAGGTGATAGTAAATAGAGTAACTTGCTGCGAGTGTCACATATATTACGTAGAATATGCATTTTATCACTATTTTAAATCTGAAAGACTGAATTTGACATGTTTTGAGATAAGAGTTTAGGGTAGAGTTGTGTATCTGCACGATCTTAGACTACTTAAGTAGAAACTCAGCACATAATCCAATGAAAAAAGAGATTTCAGAATGGGACTAATATGACAACATCTGGATTATTATGTTCAATAAGGTGGAGCATCATAGGAAATAAATTAGGATTAGGAATAATTACATGATAAACATTTAAAGGACTGTTGATATTGGTTCACCCATCAGGAAAGAAGTCTTAGGGTTTTTAATGCAGATATCTTTATACATCTAGAAAAAAATTATGTATGAATATAATGGCTAATATATGGTTATTTTATTCTGGAGATCAGACCTAAATATAAGGAGTAGATATTATATGTTTCAGAGAAGTATATGTCTCTCTCTCTCTCTCACTCACTGTCTCTGTCTGTGAATATATATACACACACACACACACATATGCATACATATATTGATAGTAAATACCATATATACATATACTAAATAATTAAATGAAACCCACATATATATGAATGAGATAGCTCAGGGTAGGGTAGTGAGTTTTGAATCAATAGAAAGAATAAATAAATGTCTGATGAATAATCATCAAGACGAAAAGATTTGGTGGTGGCTCAAGGATTTTGTAAAGGGTTGAATTAGAGAATATAATACAGTTTGAAAGGGGGCAATGTTCTTCAAATGCTAACATTTACAAAGACAAAGTGACTGGTCTTCCCACTCTAAGACCAATGGAACACTTGAGAGTGACTCATTTAGGTCATGCCTCATCTGATGTTAGAGACACAACTTCTCCTAGAGACTCTCCTTCCAAAGAAAAAATAAAGGCCATGGGGACCAATTTCAATGGCCGAGATCCTTCCCAGGTTGGGGAGGAAAAGAGAATTATTTGGTACACTATTCCCAAATATCCTATGTGGAAATGAGCTAGAATAACCCCTTGAGAGTTGTTTGTTTAACAAATATATCTCTCATCAGAATTAAGAGTAAATACTGAGGATATAGCAAACAACCAATATTCAGGTCATGCTCAGAAACTGCAAAGAGAAAACTATGGCTCAGGTAAGAAAAGCCAAGGATTCAAATATGGGAAGCAAGTTTAACCATTTCCATTTGATGGACATTGGTTGAGAATATGAGCTTGGGTTTTGGGTTAGATAAACCTGTGTTTGAATTCCTTTATGACACATATTAGTTGCGTGATCTTAGGCTAATTGCTTAACTTGTCTAAGGCTCAATTTCCTCACCATAACAATATAAATAAAATAATATATTGTCTTTACTTTCTTGTTTTTTACTCACTTTTCTTTTCTCTCTCTCTCTAACAGATTTTTCTCTGTTGCCCGGGCTGGAGTGCAGTGGTGCGATCTCAGCTCACTGCGACCTCCTCCACCAGGGTTCAGGGGATTCTCATGCCTCGGCCTCCAGAGTAGCTGGGATTATGATCATGTGCCACCACACCTGGCTTATTTTTGTAATTATAGTAGTGATGGTGTTTTGCCATGTTGGCCCAGCTGGTCTGGAACTCCTGAACTCAAGTGATCCACCCTCCTCGGCCTCCCAAAGTGCTGGGATTATAGGCATGAGCCACCGTGCCCAGCTGTTTTTTACTCACTTTTTGTCTCACAGTCATTAGGCATTCATTTCTGCCATTATGTTGAAATTGTCAATATTACCAAAGACCTAGTTGCCCCAAACAATCAACACCTCTATGTTTATATTAATTGATAATTCTATATTTTTCACTATTAACCTACCATAGTATGCACTCCTATAAACTTCCCTTTTCATTGTTTTTTGTAAATACAGATCAACTTTGCTATCCTCTTACATCGGTGCCTGCTTCTTTGTCTATCTCCTTTGAGATCTTTCTTTTTACTGAGAGCAAAATTTGTCCTAGTTTCCCAATGTTTCTCTCCAAACCTTTTTTTTTTTGAGACAGAGCCTTGCTTCGTCGCCCAGGCTGTAGTGCAGTGGCACAATCTTGGCTCACTGCGACGACCTCTGCTCCCCAGTTTTTTTAAAGCAATTCTCCTGCCTCAGCCTCCCGAGTAGCTGGGATTACAGGCGCTCACCACCACACCCAGCTAATTTTTGTATTTTTAGTAGAGACAGGGTTTCACCATGTTGGCCAGGCTAGTCTCAAACTGCTGACCTCGTGATCCACCTCAGCCTTCCAAAGTGCTAGGATTACAGGCATGAGCCTTTGTGCCTGGCCACCTCTTCCATTTTAATTTGTACTAAAGGTAAGATATAAAAAAGTCACTTAAAAGCTGAGATTTTTCAGATATTTTGTCTTCATCTCATGGCTTCCCATTGTCAGTTGACTTTAAATATTTATTTTGGTATATTTATTAATTTCTTCTATAGGAACACAATTTTGGGGCAATATGTGGAGATGAAAAAGTGGATTCAGGGGACACTGATTGTACAGGGTGCTTGCAGATTATCTGGAACTAAACGGAAGACTGTTCTTTTTTAACACGATCTTAATATTCTCTTTTTGTCTTCTCATTTTAGTTTATGTCTTTATAAATGGTTCCCTGAACAGTTCCTAAGCCTTTTGTCAGCATGGCAAGTTGAAGAGGCTCTGGATGATGGATCTATGTTACCTTCAGAAACTCTTGAGGACTCTGGGATAGTTGCTGTCAAAGAATCAGTCCAAAGGCACTCAGAAAGGGGCAAGAGAACAGTGAGCCAGTCATTTTTGCATCCCTCAGGGGGCCTCTATGCTTGCCTGAGAATGATAAATTCCACTAAAGTTATGACTCTCACTTTTGTCATGTATCACATTCTAGGAGACTCCCTAAACTATTAGGGCAACTATTCTCCCTGGAATATTTGGGTATGTGGACAGTTTCTGGTACTACCAAATTTGCCACAATTAAATGCCAGTGTAGCTGTTTTGCTAGAGACTGTAGATGTTAAATAGAGGGCTATCTTTAGGTCAATAAAATATACTTATAAATTGTATTAACTATTTCCCCAGTAACTACCACACAGTTTTAATAAAACCCTGTGCATCTGAATGTCCCAAATGCAGCTCAGGTTTTGAAAACACGACTATAGTTTAAGAATAATCAGGCCTCCTCCGGCTTCCTCCATCTGGTCCATTATCTGGGTGACAGTAGATCCAAATAAGTGGTTAGCTCTTATCCTGTACAACAAATTTTGGCATTTATCCATTCTCTTATAAGGCAACATTGGAAGGTTAAGAGAACTTATAATGATATACACATCACTCCTGTGGAGGTAGATAAGTTTTGCCATGTTAAGCACTACACAGGTCATAATTCAGTGGATCAAGTTAGTTAGCAGTGTTTTTAGTATCCATATGAACATAGTCTCTGCTACTGCAGTGCCTAGACTGACATTTTTCTTATCAACAGTGTCCCCTGAAGTAGCAGCCCTTTCAAAAGTCCTTTCACCTTTCCTCTGTCCATCTCTCTCCACCAATAATTGCTTATATTAGAGATGTTACTATGTGCCAAAATTCTGAAACATACAATTATTATTGTTTCTATAGGTTTTTATAAAATAAAAAAGGTGCAAAGATTGTTATCACTTCATTTTTACTGAATTACACTTCAAAGGTGTCGGTAGTAATATTTATAATATTGAATGATATTTTAAAAGACTCTGGACACATACAGAATCAATTGAATTTGGGAGAAACTGAGTTTCCCTTGTAGTTCTCTTTGTTTTCCTAATAAACCTGCTACAAAATTTCTTGGTATCATGACAACAAAAATCTTGACTTTGTAAAAGTGTAATTATAAATATAAATAAATATTAATTATAAATAGACTTCATAGTTCCCTATGAGGATCCTTGTGAATTTTTCTCAATACGAGTCTTACAGATTCATAATGATTAGAGGGTCTATAAGATTGTCTCCATCAGCAACATAGTTGCCATATTTTCTCTCTGGGAGTGCTTATCTTTTCCCTAGAACTGGTTGTGTGAAGTTTATTAACTCAATTACCAACTTCCGATATTACCATTGCTCTTCAGATCAACATACTTACGAATCTATGACTCTAACAAGTATTAGGCTTTTGTGGAGGCCCTCATTGTAGAAGTATGTCCTTAAAATATTTCCGTTATGAGCTTCCAACATGATCTCCTATTTTCATGTTTGTCCCTAATGTGCCAAAACTCAGACTTTTTGCAGCATAGGGAACTTGCTGAGTCCCAAGTCCACTGAGTAATTACACCTTTCTAAAATGAGTTTACTAACTTTACCCACTCGTTCAGGTTTTCAGATTTCTGTGGAAACTCACAATAGATGAATTATTTTCTTTCATTTTATTTTATTTTATTTTATTTTTTATAGAGACAGAGTCTGACTCCGTTGCCCAGGCTGGAGAGCAGTGCTGCAATCATAGCTCCCTGCAGCCTCACAGTCCTGGGCTCAGGTGATGTGTGCCCCTGTGCCCAGCTAATTTTTATCTTTTCTTTTTTTTTTTTTTGGTGGAGGCAGGGTCTAGCTATGTTGCCCAGGCTGGGTTCTCTTCTTATTCACAGTCCACTTGAGATAGCAACATTGATCACAATATTTCTCAGTCATTTCTATTGAATAAGCATTTTCCTCAGTGGTTAATCCTAAATACAGCTGTCCCATTAGTTTCAAGAGAAAAAATTTGAGCTGACTCAACTTGGATAGTAACACAGTAAGGGCCCATATGATAAATAATAGGAGGAGGAATAAAAGAGTAAAGAGAATAAAAGGGAACAAAGGAGTCCTATTTGGGACCAAGAGTCAAGGCTATGAGCACAGACGTAAGATGAGTGTTGAAAAAATAAAGGTTGTATGCTTCATAGTGAATTGGAATTATTATTCTGACTATGATTATTGTTATTTGTTATTCTAGGGAAAGGCCTTGTGAGTACAGGCTTACAATTAATTAAGTATGAGACAATCCAGAAAAATATTTAAGTTTTGAGGTAAAAAATGGCCTGATGATGTGCTACAAGAAGATTGTGAGAGAAAAAAGAAAACTGCATCTTTGGAGGTCATCACCCCTAAAAAATATCTTCTCCACCTGCAAAACCTACCATGTGGTATAACAACAGTGCTGGCCCCTTCTTGCTGACTGGCTTCTTGGGCTCAGAGGCAGTTCACTACCGGATCTCTATGTCCTTCTTTGTCATCTACTTCTCCATCCTTTTTGGAAATGGCACTCTTCTTGTCCTCATTTGGAATGATCACAGCCTCCATGAGCCCATGTACTACTTCCCGGCTATGCTGGCAGACACGGACCTTGGGATGACATTCACTACAATGCCCACAGTCCTGGGTGTCCTGCTGCTAGACCAGAGGGAGATTGCCCATGCTGCCTGTTTCACCCAATCCTTCATTCATTCACTGGCCATTGTAGAATCAGGTATCTTGCTTGTTTTGGCCTATGACTGTTTCATTGCCATCCGCACACCACTGAGGTACAACTCCATTCTTACCAATTCCCGAGTGATGAACATAGGACTGGGGGTACTGATGAGAGGTTTTATGTCCATTTTGCCCATAATTCTTTCACTCTACTGCTACCCATATTGTGGTTCCCGTGTCCTCTTGCACACTTTTTGCCTCCATCGAGATGTCATAAAACTCGCCTGTGCTGATATCACGTTTAATCACATATATCCAATTATTCAGACTTCTTTGACTGTCTTTTTAGATGCTCTAATCATCATCTTTTCTTATATACTAATCCTCAAGACAGTGATGGGCATTGCGTCTGGACAAGAGGAAGCTAAATCTCTCAACACTTGTGTCTCCCATATTAGCTGTGTCCTAGTATTTCACATCACTGTGATGGGACTGTCATTCATTCACAGGTTTGGGAAACTTGCACCTCATGTGGTCCCCATTACCATGAGCTATGTCCATTTTCTCTTTCCTCCATTCGTGAATCCTATCATTTATAGCATCAAGACCAAGCAGATTCAAAGAAGCATTGTTCGCCTATTTTCTGGGCAGAGTAGGGCTTGAGCCCTTATTTCAGAATCTCAAGATCTGTAGGATTTCTGGGCCTCTCCCATTACTGAAAAGGAACCCTGGTTTTATATCCACACTTTTTTTTCCTCAGAGTTAGATTCAATTTTAATTATCACATGAAAAAGCTGATGTGAGCAAGAAATTTTTATACATATGTGTGTGTGTGTGTGTGTGTATATATATATATATATATATATATATATATATAACCTAATAAAGAGGGAATGCCAGTGATGCTGAAGAAAAAGAATACAGGAAGCAGAGGAGATATAACAATCCAAAAGAAGAGTAACTACGATTTCAGAAATAGTCAAGATAAGTGGACTAAAGCAGCTTGGGTCAAATACAGTTCATCTAAAGAAAAATGTGCAGTTGGAGGTACATTTTATGTGTCTTATAAAGGTGAATTTGAATAATACATGATCATATTTTTCATCTCCATACTTTGAATCTAGTTACTCTGAAAAGGATCTTGCTTGATTAGTAAGCAAACTTGTGTGAGGCTAAACAGCAAATATCTAGAACTTTAGGAAGCTTACTCATGAAATGTAATTTCCCTTAGTAGATTGGCATATTTTACTACTAAAAGGCGTGTGATACAGACTAACAGCTAAATAGCAGCAAACACATTTCTTATCATCTAGTGGAAGCCAGATATCCCAGCCCCGTTTTCCTTCTTCCCATTGTCTGCTGAAACTAACTTAATACTTTTTCTTCTTTCCAGCTTTCTATTTTGTCTCCTGACATTTTTCTTCTGAAAAAAATAACCAACTATAAATTTAGATATCACCACCCATTTCTATTTCCCCTCTTGCTTCTCACATAAAAAATCTCGAGACTTTTTCACTTCATGAAATAGTTTGATAATTAATGCAAAAACTTGGCAAAGGTAATGTTATATTTTAGAAATTTTTCACAGATGGAATAGTTTCTTCCTTCAACCTTCTTCAAAGTGCTTGTAAGTCTTTATGCTGTTCATTGGGTCTGAACCGCAGTCTACTACTTGCTATTAGTGTAACAGGGGATGACAATTTCTTCATCTACTGTTAGTTCTGCGCTAGTATTTGCAGCTGATCTCCTTATAGGAAACTAATCTCAAAAGTTGCATTCATTCCTCTCTGAAGATGCTGTTTCTTCCAATTTTTAAGTTCTCGTTGAGTTTGCTTCTAATATTTTCTTTTCTGATTGAAAGTCCATGTTCAGAACCCAGTATATAATTATTCCATTCTAAATTCTCTCTGCTTCACTTAAGAAATCTTTCATATTTATTTTACATCTGGGCAGTGGGCACTCTGAAAATATTCCAGAGATTTGATAAGAAAATACTTACTGAAAACTAAAGCTAAATAATGCAGTATTTCTCCAAATTAGAAGGGCCATTTGGATGCAGGAAAAATAAAAACTAATAAATGACTACTCCTGAAGGATTCAGTTATTGTGCAAATGGTTTGTGAGAGTTCTTTGAAAGTAGGACGTGGGGGGTTTATTCATTGTCATTTTAGTTGTTATTCTCTGTGTAAAATTTATTTATTTGTTTTTCCAAAGTTGGCATACAGAGTTTATTCTATTTAGAAACGTTGTTTTCTGGTTGCCTTTGTTGTTTGGTCTAAAATGCACATTGCGCTAACATACAAACTACATTTAGGAAAGCTGCATCTCTGTTGACCACTGAAAGGATGTCGGTAAGAGTAAAAAACATAGTGGTATTAAAATTTTCAGGCGAATAAGGGTTTTTTGTAAAAATGGCAAATGTATTTGTCAGTAGGGGATCGCAATGCTGTTTTCTTGATTGTTATAAGAAGACAGCCTACAACAATGTGTAAATGTGTAATGCAAACTCAGGGGCAATGTGCTGAAAAATAAGGTATGATAGTGAAGTCTAAGAAACAGAGGTATCTAATTATAAATAAGAAGAAGTGGTAAGATCAAGTTGAGAGCTCAAGTTTACTCGTATGTTAGCAAGGGATGACATAATATGATATTATAGCCTATTGATCTTTAAACAGCCTGTATCAATAGTCAAAAATCAATTAAAAAGGATACATTTTAAAAATCACTCATTTTCTTAAGTAAATGTACATTTATGCGTTTTAATTTTAATTATATTCATAACCTATATATTATATTTTACAACTTCTTAGTTTGAAAATCCTTTCAATTATTAAGTCAGCATCCACCTGCTGATCCAGTGATATATAAGGACATTTATTGCACCACTGAAGTAAAATCAGTGTCCTTTCAAACAAGTGCAGCTTCCAGACAAGCCTCTTAGACCTCATCCTCAGTCTCACCCTGACTGACAAGTTTGCCATACTTGAGAACCTTGTGAAGCAGGCGTTGTGTCTATAAGCTCTCTTAGAGCTCTGCTCTGAGGAATTATCAAGTCAGCACAGTTAATTCTCTGTCATACTGTGAGTTTAGTCAGGGCAGTAATTGTATTTCCCCATCAGCATATTGTCTTCCCAAGGATAACTACCTGCCATTCTGTAAACCCCCAAATTTATTAATGCAGTCCTTTAAAAATACACAATGTTACTTGTCTGGTGTGGCTAAAGCTTATTTATTTATTTATTTATTTTTATAGACATGATCTTGCTCTGTTGCCCAGGCTGGAGTGCAGTGGTGCCATCACAGCTCACTGCAGCCTTGAAATCCTGGGCTCAAGCAATCCTTCTTCCTCAGCTTTTTGAGTACCTAGGACTACAGGTTTATGCCACGGCACCTGGCTAATGTTTTTATTTTTTGTAAATATGGGATCATGTTATGTTGCCCAGGCTGCTCTCCAATTCCTAGCCTCAAGCAATCCTCCCACCCTGGCCTCCTAATGATAGGGACAAGAGGCAGAGAAATTTTAGGCAGAAAAGGGCGGGGTCCCTGGCATGGGTCCTACCCTCCAGCCTGGAACATGGCCATTCCTGAGATATTTCTCTCAGCCAGAACTGTTTCACATTCACATTTTAAGTGCCAGGTCTTTCTATCTTTCTAGCTGTCTTATTCATGCACTTTCTAGAAATCACTTGTATATTAACATGCCTATATTATATTTACATTCCCTTCATTTCTTTATTCTCTGTTTGTCTCATGAATATTCCCTCAGGAAACACCCTCCCATGCCATTCCCTTTATCTAGCTTCTTATTCATTCCTCTTGCTGTACTGATTAGCCTTGACTCCTCTTATAGCTCATCCCAGCCTCTTGGCATTATTATCAAGTGTTACCACAGTTGAACAGCTGGATCCAAAAGTATTGACCAATAAGGAGCAGAAAATAAAACTTGCAATGTAAATTATAATACGGATAAGCATTGGTACTAAACCTGAAGTTAGTATTTTACTCCATACCTACAAGGAAGATCTACAAGTATTTCTCTAAGGTAGTTTGAAAAGCCTAGATATAGAAACTGGATCCTCACATGAGTTCAGTATATAATTATAATAGAATAAAAAATCAATTATGTATTCAAGTTGCTAGTGTCTTAAGAAGTTCACATTTTTATCTAACTGATTATCACAAAAATACTTCGAGTTACTTTTCATTATAATTCCTGACTACACATGAAGAGACTGACACGTAGGTGCCTTACTTAGGTAGGTTAAGTAATTTATCCAAAACCACACAATGTAGAACCTAAGCTGATTCGGCCATAGAAACACAATATGTGGTATAAATGAGGCAGAGGGATTTCTCTCCTTCCTATGCTGTCAGATGAATACTGAGATAGAATATTTAGTTCATCTATCACACATTAAACGGGACTTTACATTTCTGTCTGTTGAAGATTTGGGTGTGGGGATAACTCAAGGTATCATATCCAAGGGATGCATGAAGGCAGGTGACTCTAACAGAAAGGGAAAGGATGTTGGCAAGGCTATGTTCATGAAGGTATATGTAAAATCCACATTAAGCTTCTTTCTGCATGCATTGGCAATGTTTATGAATAATGTGTATGTAAAAGTGTGCTGTATATTCAAAAGTGTTTCATGTGCCTAGGGGTGTCAAATGCTTTGAGTTTGTAAGTGTATACTTCTCTATAATGTGTCTGAATATCTCTATTTACTTGATTCTCAATAAGTATGTATCATAGTGAACATCTGACAAATGTTTGAGGAACAATTTAGTGTTTACCTATTCACCAAAATTTATTAAATGCCTAATTTGTATCAGATATACAATTATCTGGTGAAATCTGTAATTCCTAATTTAAACAGCTGTGTAGCCTAATTAGGGATAAAGGCATGCAAACCCATAATTTGTGTAGGTTGAAATGAGCTATAGAAAAATGCAGTATATTTATCAGAAGTCTTTAGGGTCATGAAAAGGAATGGTCAACTGACACTGCCAGGGACTCATATGTAAAAGATAACTAATGTGAAGTGACTTTAAAGGAGAAATTAGCAGAAGTTTTCTTTCCATGTCTCCTCATCATGTTACAATGACGGAAGAGATTAAAACAACAAATACATTTAGACAGCAATGTTTATCCTGGTTAGATGTTTTAATCTAAATCTATCTTGGAGTGTTAAAATGCATTTGCTCACCTACTTTAAAATATAAATGAAGGTAGGAACCTGTAGATACAAAAAGTTGGAGAAAAAAAGACAATAAAGATGACAAAAATCTATTAATCCTTGATAGAAAATGAGAAGAGATAAAACACTGGTTTACATAAAGAAAATAAGATGGATAGATAGCAGCTCCTTATAAAAGTGATAATTTGAGAAAAAATAATACTCCATATTCTGAGTTTCTTCACACAAAATAATACAAATCTGCTGTGGTAAGTTACAAAGAGATAGATTTTTTATCATTATATAAAAGATATTTTAAACAGAGTTATACAACAAAGGAACAGACTATGTCATATATTCTCACTTATCACTATAAACATCTCAGAAAAATCTGCAAAATCATTTCATAGCATTTTAAAGTTAGGAATAATGTAGAAAACTGAAACAGTTCTAAGTTTCCCACAAAGTTAGAGTCTCAAATGTTGCATTACCTAACTTACCTGCAAATATTTTATACAAATTTGTACATGCTACTCTAGTCAAAAATATATGTACATTATGGGTATTTTCTGTGTGTAACTTGGTTCTAGTTGCTTCTTTCAGAAATAGCCTCTATTTTTGATTTACCTGATAAAATCACATTCCTCTCCAAAGCCTTCTAAATACTTCCAGACTAACTACTTTTTAGTACATCTAGGAAGAAAAGAGTTTTGTCTCTTATCCACCTCTGAGTCAAAAAGCAGCATGTCCATCAATTGGTACATAGTTCCCACAGCCCCACTTAGCTCTGGATTGGAGTTCTACTTGGCATTGTTTGCAACTACATGGACGTAAAATGCATGGATTCTCTTGAAAAAATGTTTTTGCCATGATGTTCTCTGAAAGAGACGAACCTTCCCTCGCTTTGCAGAGAAAGACTCATGTAATCCTTGACAATGTCATCTCATCTATTTATTCCCATGTCTACCCATATGTGACCTTCATGTCTTTGCTCTAAGCCCCTACATCCTCAATCTACACACTAGGATAGTATAAAAGTAATAGTAATAATAGTAGTAATAGTAATAACACTACAATGATTATGGCTTATACTATACACAAGACACTGTTGATATATTATTTCATTTAGTATTCACAGTAACTCTGTGCCTCAAGTACTATTGTAATACCCTTTAAGAGGAGGAAACTGAGGCACAGGGCCCTAAAGTAATATTCCAAGATGAAGTGGCTACTAATTGACAGAGGGCATAATTCAACTCATGATATTTGGCTCTAGAATACATGCTCTGAATCATTATACAATAATAATTCATGAGGAAACATTTTTTAAAGCCTAAGTTATTTGCTCTGAAATAAGATACAATTTGGGGTGAGAAAACTTAGATTCCATGAAGTATTACAGCATTTGGTAGTCTTTTTGCACTCCAGGTCTTATTTTTACTGCTTAAACATAATAAAAAATATGGTTCAGTATGCCTTTGATTTTACAATAATATTCCTGTTATTTTTGGAAGCACAGGGTGTGGGATAATGCTAATTACTAGTGATTAGTATCGAGAGGTGACAGCGTGCTGGCAGTCCTCACAGCCCTCGCTTGCTCTCGGGGCCTCCTCTGCCTGGGCTCCCACATTGGCGGCACTTGAGGAGCCCTTCAGCCCACCGCTGCACTGTGGGAGCCCTTTTCTGGGCTGGCCAAGGCCGGAGCCGGTTCCCTCAGCCAGGAGGTGTTGAGGGAGAGACGCGGGCGGGAACCGGGGCTGTGCGCGGTGCTTGCGGGAGTTCCGGGTGGGCGTGGGCTCCGAGGACCCCGCACTCGGAGCCGCCAGCCGGCCCCACCGGCGGCGGGCAGTGAGGGGCTCAGCACCTAGGCCAGCAGCTGCTGTGCTCAATTTCTCGCCGGGCCTTAGCTGCCTTCCCGCGGGGCAGGGCTCGGTACCTGCAGCCCGCCATGCCTGAGCCTCCCCACCTCCATGGGCTCCTGTGCCGCGGGAGCCTCGCCGACGAGCGTCGCCCCCTGCTCCAGGGCACCCAGTCCCATCGACCACCCAAGGGCTGAGGAGTGCGGGCGCAGGGCACGGGACTGGCAGGCAGGTCCCCCTGCAGCCCAGGTGCGGGATCCACTGGGTGAAGCCGGCTAGGCTCCTGAGTCTGCTGGGGATGCGAAGAACCCTTATGTCTAGCTCAGGGATTGTAAATACACCAATCGGCACTCTGTATCTAGCTCAAGGTTTGTAAACACACCAATCAGCACCCTGTGTCTAGCTCAGGGTTTGTGAATGCACCAATCGACACTCTGTATCTAGCTACTCTGGTGGGGACTTGGAGAACCTTTGTGTGGACACTCTGTATCTAGCTAATCTGGTGGGGAAGTGGAGAACCTTTGTGTCTAGCTCAGGGATTATAAATGCACCAATCAGCGCCCTGTCAAAACAGACTACTGGGCTCTACCAATCAGCAGGATGTGGGTGGGGCCAGATAAGAGAATAAAAGCAGGCTGCCCGAGCCAGCAGTGGCAACCTGCTCAGGTCCCCTTCCACACTGTGGAAGCTTTGTTCTTTCGCTCTTTGCAATAAATCTTGCTGCTGCTCACTGTTTGGGTCTACACTGCCTTTATGAGCTGTAACGCTCACCGCGAAGGTCTGCAGCTTCACTCTTGAAGCCAGCAAGACAACGAACCCACCGGGAGGAACGAACAACTCCAGACGCGCCGCCTTAAGAGCTGGAACGTTCACTGTGAAGGTCTGCAGCTTCACTCCTGAGCCAGCGAGACCACGAACCCATCAGAAGGAAGAAACTCCGAACACATCCAAACATCAGAACGAACAAACTCCACACACGCAGCCTTTAAGAACTGTAACACTCACCACGAGGGTCCGCGGCTTCATTCTTGAAGTCAGTGAAACCAAGAACCCACCAATTCCGGACACAGTATGTCAGAAACAATATGAGTCACTAAATCAATATACTTCTCAACAATTTCCAACAGCCCTTGCAATTAACTTGGCCATGTGACTGGTTGTGACTAAAATAATGTGGAGATAATAATGTGTTACTCCCTAAGGCAGAGTGCCCTTCTATCATTCTCTTTCCCTTCCTCTATGTGGCAGAAAGTAAAAGATTCTGAAATAATGAAGTCAATCACAGGAAGGCACCTGGATTCCTGGCCCACTGCTTGGAGGAGAGCACTCAGGACCATGAACATCTGACTGTGACGTAGCAATAAACAAACCCACGTTTCATATGAAACTGCTTAAAATTAATGGCACAAGTCATGTTTTTGATGTTGCACATTTGTCTTTATTTGTGGCTTGTTTTGCTTCCACATCAATCCACTCAAGGCCTACATTCTGCTATAATGCAATTTCAAGTTCTTTACAGGCCGAGAAAGACGAATCTGAATTCCTGACCTCCAAAAGTGATAAAGATATTTTTAGTTCAGGCTCCAAAATTTTCTCATTTTCATAGGTTTTCCTCGATTGATCATTATTCATGATTTGCAAGGAATCATTCAATGTTTTCTAAATCTATTACTGCATCCTGACACATATGACATTTTAACTATGTTCCAGATTTTTGAATGAAGAGTGTAAATTTTAAACGTTTTCACCACAAAAAATAAGTATGTGAAGTGGTGGATTTGTTAATTAGCCTTATTTAACCATTTAATAGTGTACACATACACCAAAGCATCATGTTGTACCCCATGAATACACACAATTATTATTTGTCAATTTAAAATAAAATAATAAAAAATAACAAAGGCATTAGCCTCTGCATTGCCTTTACCAGTCATCCTCACGGTGACTAACACCAAAAACTTTCTATTTCATCCTTACAAACATCCCTATCTTTGATGCCTCTTTGTCTAGATCTCTATCCCCTTCTGTTTTCTCTACGTTATTTATATGGGTATCATCACCATCCTGGACAACATCAGGACAGATATCCCTCACCAAGCCAATGTTCCTCTCTATGTTGGCTCAAATGTACTTGAACTTTCCCTTCACCACCCTTTCCACAGTCAAAAGGATATTGTAGTTGAATGCCTCAGAGTTCAGCTTTTAAGCTTCTGACAAATTATTCTTCCTCTTTAGGTTCTCCTTTATGGAATCTTCTGTACTGATAGCCATGTCCTTTAACTACTATGTAGATATCTGCTACTACCTGTATTATGCTTCTACCTTTATTAGCAGAGTTATCTGTACTGTTGGCATGACAATCATTTGTTAATATGACTTGCCTTTCCTTTTTCTGCTATTCTTGATCAAATGGCTCCTCTTTCTTGCTCCTATCATCTCTCTCATTTCTCCTGCCTTCACTTGGACATGCTTCACGTAGTCTGTGCTTATGACTGGATTAAAAATTGATATGGACTTATCCTAATGTTGTTCATCATAATATGGGTTTTATGGTCCATTATTATTTCCTATGCATTGATCTGGAGAAGGCTTCAATCCTTTTGCTCTTAGTGGAAAATATCTGTAAACCTTCTGGTTCACTCTGCTATAGCAATTTCAGTTTAGGCTAGTAAGCATGAGGATGCCTTCTTCTCTGATTTTTCCCACAGTCTGTTGGTCACAGAATAACCTGAGTGATTACTGATGAAAGAGTGAGAATGTTATTGGTAGTCACAATGACAAAATACAAATAACTGCAGTCAAAATGTTGTTTCTATTTTTATTAGTGGATTATATTTCCTGACATATATCTGGCAGGACTCTTTAGAGAGGTAGCTGAAGCTGCTGTTATGACCACTAGAGGGAAGAAGATACCTGTGGAGCTAATGGTCCAAGATGGTGGAGCCCCAAGCAAGGAAGGTGTTAAGGAGCCCTTTTGATTGAAGGTGGATGCCCCCACCTTACAGGGACAGGACATCTGGATACTCCTCCCAGTTTCTCCAGTTTCCCTTTTTCCTAATATATCTCCTGATAAAATGTCTATACTCACTTCCCCATTTCTAATAATAAAGCAAAGGCTAGTTAGTAAGATATCACCTTGCATTTTGAAAATGCCATAGACTTTCAAAATTATTTCATATATCGGTCTTTCTTTATTACAAGAGTCCAGAAATGGCAACATTACCTTTGATTCAATGTAATGGAAAGAGCTCTTTCAAGAGACAGAGAAAAGAATAATTTAATTTCTTTCCCCACACCTCCTTCCCTGTCTCTTACCCTATCTTCCTTCCTTCTACCCTCCCCATTTCTCTCTCTCATTTCTCAGAAATACATTTTGAAAGGATTCATAGCAGACAGCTAAGGCTGGTTTTTTCTAAGTAAAGAAGTGATATTGAGAAGGTAGGGTTGCATGAGCCCTTTCAGTTTTTTAGTTTATATACATCTGTATTGTTAGAATGTTTTATAATATAAATAAAATTATTTCTCAGTTATATACTAGCTATGTAACCTGTGGATATTTCCTTAAGTATTACAAGCTATACTTAACTCACTTGGAAAACTCAAATAAATACCTGCTTCATAGTTATTAATAAGGATTAAGTGAGATAATGCCCATGAGATTCCTATTAATAACAGATAAATACATACACACACACACACATTGAAAGGATTCTTACTTTGTGCTAGGAACTATAATAAGTTCATTGATGCATTATATCATTAAGTTCTAATTTCAACACTAGAAGGCAGGTATTATCTAAATTTCATACTGGATACCTCCAAACTCATAAAGATAATTAAATTGCCTTTTGTCATATATTTATTCAAAAGGGTAAACTCAAACTATGGCTTGTCTAATTTTATATATCACCCTACTGAACATGACCCTATTGTGATATTTTATAAAATTATTCTCTAGTTATTATGAGGATGTTGAAAGACAGAGAGGATGGGGTGCTATGCCCCAAATCAGCCTCACAATTAAGCTAAGCAGCTAAGAGTCTTGCAGGGTAGTGTAGGGACCACAGGGTTAGGGGGGCAGTAGAATTATACTCCCACTTTAGTTTCATTTCAAACAATCCATACACACACAGCCCTGAGCACTTACAAATTATACTACGCTCTATACTTTTTGTTTAAATGTATAAATAAGTGGATGAAAGAATAGATAGATAGATAGACAGATAGATGATAGATAGAATAAATGCTTGCCTTCATAGCTGTCTCCCTACCTTGTTCAAAATGCTCCTGTCCAGACCAAAGTACCTTGCCTTCACTTAAGTAATCAATTCCTAGGTTATATTCTGATGTCAAAGGAAGTCAAAAGATGTGAAAAACAATTTCTGACCCACAACTCATGCTTTGTAGATGACTAGATCAAAAAATTTCAGCCATATCTTAACAGTGAGTGAACAGGAAATCTCCTCTTTTCCCTACATCTGAGATCCCAGCTTCTAAGACCTTCAATTCTCACTCTTGATGCAACAGACCTTGGAAGTATACAGGAGAGCTGAACTTGGTCAACAAAGGAGAAAAGTTTGTTGGCCTCCAAAGGCACAGCTCAAACTTTTCAAGCCTTCTCTAATCTTGAAGGTAAACAGGGGTCTCATTTCTTTGAGAACTTCAGGGAAAACAGACAAGGACTTGCCTGGTGCTTTTGGTAGGGGGGAACTTTCCCCCTTTCTGGAGGAAATATTTATCTCCAGGTAGTTCCCTTTTTGCACCAGTGGTTCTTTGAAGAGACTTCCACCTGGGAACAGTTAAACAGCAACTACAGGGCCTTGAACTGCACACTTTCAGTCCAGTCCTCACAGTTGAAAAGACCTAAGCTTGTGCCTGATTTAAGCCTTTTTGGTCATAAAACATTGAATTCTAATCTCCCTCTCAACCCTACAGTCACCCATTTGGTATATTAAAGATGTGTTGTCTACTGTCTAGTATCCCTCAAGTAGTGTCAGGAATTAGTCATTTAAATAGTCTGCAAGCCAGGAGTGGTGGCTCATGTCTGTAATTCCAGCACTTGAGAGGTAGAAGTGGGAGGACTGCTTGAGCTCAAGAGTTTGATATTATCCTGGACAACATAGCAAGACCTCGTCTCTACTTAAAAAAAAAAAAAAATTAGCCAGGCATGTGATGTACACCTGTAGTCCCAGCTACTCAGGAGGCCGAAATGGGAGGATCCCTTGAGCTCAGGAGGTCAAGGCTGCAGTGAGACATGATCTTGCCACTGCACTCCAGCCTGGACAGCAGAGTGAAACCTTGCCTCACGAAACAGAATACAAAAACAAACAAACAAAAAACTGCTCTGCAATGCGCTTCCTTGATGCTCTACCACATAGGTCTGGGTACCTTGTACACATTATCTTATTGCTGTTCATAACTGTTAGATTAATTTTGTAATATTGATATTATTCCTAGAAAGCTGAGGCCTCAAGATGATAACTTTTACTTTCTGGACTTGTAATAGCTTTCTCTTGTATTCACCATGTTGTAACTTTCTTAGAGTAGTAACAATATAAAGTTATTGTGAGTTTTTGCAAACACAGCAAACACAACGACCCATATTGACATTGATGTGAAATTGTCTATTGTCAATTTATGGGAAAACAAGTATGTACTTTTTCTACTAAGCCATTGAAACAGGAATAACAGAACAAGATTGAAAGAATACATTTTCCGAAATTACTTGAGTATTATACAAAGACAAGCACGCGGACCTGGGAGGAGGGTTATTGTCCATGACTGGTGTGTGGAGACAAATGCAGGTTTATAATAGATGGGATGGCATCTAGCGCAATGACTTTGCCATCACTTTTAGAGAGCTCTTGGGGGCCCCAGTACACAAGAGGGGACGCAGGGTATATGCAGACATCTCATTCTTTTTCTTAGTGTGAGAATAAGAATAGCCATGACCTGAGTTTATAGACAATGAGCCCTTTTCTCTCTCCCACTCAGCAGCTATGAGATGGCTTGCCCTGCCCCTGTACTAGGCTGACTCACTCCAAGGCCCAGCAATGGGCAGGGCTGTCAGGGCTTTGATAGCACTATCTGCAGAGCCAGGGCCGAGAAGGGGTGGACTCCAGAGACTCTCCCTCCCATTCCCGAGCAGGGTTTGCTTATTTATGCATTTAAGTGATATATTTATTTTAAAAGAAATAACAGGACACTGCCCAGCCCTGGCTGTGACATGGAAACTATGTAGAATATTTTGGATTCCATTTTTTTTCCTTCTTTCAGTTAGAGGAAAAGGGGCTCACTGCACATACACTAGACAGAAAGTCAGGAGCTTTGAATCCAAGCCTGATCATTTCCATGTGATACTGAGAAAGTCCCCGCCCTTCTCTGAGCCTCAGTTTCCCTTTTTATAAGTAGGAGTCTGGAGTAAATGATTTCCAATGGCTCTCATTTCAATACAAAGTTTCTGTTTATTAAATGTATGAGCTTCCGTAACTGCAAGACTGAGGAGGGAATTGAACCTGAGACTCATCAACTGGCAAGATGTCCCCAGAGGCTCTCATTCAGCAATAAAATTCTCATCTTCACCCAGGTCCACTGAGTGTCAGATGTGCATGCACTAGTTCACGTGTGTAAAAAGGAGGATGCTTCTTTCCTTTGTATTCTCACATACCTTTAGGAAAGAACTTAGCACCCTTCCCACACAGCCATCCCAATAACTCATTTCAGTGACTCAACCCTTGACTTTATAAAAGTCTTGGGCAGTACAGAGCAGAGATTAAGAGTACAGATGCTGGAGCCAGACCACCTGAGTGGTTAGTGACTCAGTTTCTCTTAGTAGTTGTATGACTCAGTTTCTTCATCTGTAAAATGGAGGTTTTTTTTTATTAGTTGTTTTTGAGAAAGGGTCTCACTCTGTCACCCAAATGGGAGTGTAGTGGCAAAATCTCGGCTCACTGCAACTTCCACCTCCCAGGCTCAAGCGGTCCTCCCACCTCAACATCCTGAGTAGCTGGAACCACAGGTACACACCACCATACCTCGTTAATTTTTTGTATTTTTGGTAGAGATGGGGTTTCACATGTTACACAGGCTGGTCTCAGACTCCGGAGCTCAAGCAATCTGCCCACCTCAGCCTTCCAAAGTGCTGGGATTATAAGCATGATTACAGGAGTTTTAACAGGCTCATAAGATTGTTCTGCAGCCCGAGTGAGTTAATACATACAAAGAGTTTAAAGCAGTGACTTATAAATGCTAACTACTCTAGAAATGTTTGCTAGTATTTTTTGTTTAACTGCAATCATTCTTGCTGCAGGTGAAAACTAGTGTTCTGTACTTTATGCCCATTCATCTTTAACTGTAATAATAAAAATAACTGACATTTATTGAAGGCTATCAGAGACTGTAGTGCTTTGCATAATTTATCATATTTAATACTCTTGGATTCTTTCAGGTAGATAATATTATTATCCCCATTTTACTACAGTTAAAAACACTACCTCTCAACTTGCTCAAGCATACACTCTCTCACACACGCAAACATAAACTACTAGCAAATAGTAGAATTGAGATTTGGTCCTAATTATGTCTTTGCTCACTATCCAATAAATATTTATTGACATGTACTTCTTGGCAGTCTGTATGCTGGATGCTAGGGATACAAAGATGTTTAAATTTAAGCTCCAGTCTCTGCTTCCAAAGGCCTCTCAGGCCAAGTTATCCATTCAGAAAGCATTTTTTACTCTTTGCATTCCACTGTTTTTCCTAAATGACTAAAAAATTACACTTTATTTGTCTGTGGCCTGCTCTGGGATGATAGTCTGACTTTCCTAACCTGAGCATAACATCCCTGACATCAGGAAAGACTACACCATGTGGAGAAGGGGTGGTGGTTTTGATTGCTGTCTTCAGTTAGATGGTTAACTTTGTGAAGTTGAAAACTGTGGCTCTCTGGTTGACTGTTAGAGTTCTGGCACTTGTCACTATGCCTATTATTTAACAAATGCATGAATGCTTCAGAATATGGGAATATTATCTTCTGGAATAGGGAATCAAGTTATATTATGTAACCCAGGATTAGAAGATTCTTCTGTATGTAAGAATTTCATAAACATTAAGCTGTCTAGCAAAAGCAAGGGCTTGGAAAATCTGTGAGCTCCTCACCATATAGAAAGCTTTTAACCCATCATTGAATAAATCCCTATAGGGGATTTCTACTCTAAGCAAAAGGCTGGTCTTGATTAATTCCCAAACTCATATAGCTCTGAGAAAGTCTATGCTGTTACGTTTTCTTGTCTGCTACCCCATCATATGCACAACAATAAATGCAGGCCTAGGCATGACTGAAGGCTCTCTCATAATTCTTGGTTGCATGAATCAGATTATCAACAGAAATGTTGAGACAAACTATGGGGAAGCAGGGTATGAAAGAGCTCTGAATGAAATGGAAACCACAGTGCTTCCTTCCCATTCAGGGCTCCAGCAGGTAGAAATCTGGGGCTTTGTGAAGACTGGCTTAAAATCAGAAGCCCCATTGGATAAGAGTAGGGAAGAACCTAGAGCCTACGCTGAGCAGGTTTCCTTCATGTGACAGGGAGCCTCCTGCCCTGAACTTCCAGGGATCCTCTCTTAAGTGTTTCCTGCTGGAATCTCCTCACTTCTATCTGGAAATGGTTTCTCCACAGTCCAGCCCCTGGCTAGTTGAAAGAGTTACCCATGCAGAGGCCCTCCTAGAATCCAGAGACTAGTGCTTAGATTCCTACTTTCAGCGTTGGACAACCTGGATCCACTTGCCCAGTGTTCTTCCTTAGTTCCTACCTTCGACCTTGATCCTCCTTTATCTTCCTGAACCCTGCTGAGATGATCTATGTGGGGAGAATGGCTTCTTTGAGAAACATCTTCTTCGTTAGTGGCCTGCCCCTCATTCCCACTTTAATATCCAGAATGACTATAAGAAGAATATAATAAGAGGAATAACTCTTATTATAGGTAAGGGAAAATTAAGAGGCATACGTGATGGGATGAGTAAGAGAGGAGAGGGAAGGATTAATGGATGATAAAATCTACCACTATTTGTTGAGACCTTTTATAGTCTAATCAATTTTGCTATTGTTTTCCATCCTCATGCTAACTCCATAAAAAAACACTATTATTATCTTTATTTTGCCATGACAAGACTGAGCTCAGAAGAGTCAAGCATTTGCCTAAGGTGGGACATGTCAGAGGCAGTGCCAGACCTATGTGAGACTCTGCAGCTACTGCTCATGGGCCCTGTGCTGCACTGATGAGGAGGATCAGATGGATGGGGCAATGAAGCAAAGGAATCATTCTGTGGATAAAGGAGACAGCCATGAAGAAGTCTAAGACTGTAAATTTGGGAGCAGGAGTCTCTAAGGACTTGGATTTCAAGGAATTTTGACTCAGCAAACACAAGTCCCTCACGGTGACTTTGTGAGCTGGTGTGCCAGATGTGTCTATCAGAGGTTCCAGGGAGGGTGGGGTCAGGGCTGGCCACCAGCTATCAGGGCCCAGATGGGTTATAGGCTGGCAGGCTCAGATAGGTGGTTAGGTCAGGTTGGTGGTGCTGGGTGGAGTCCATGACTCCCAGGAGCCAGGAGAGATAGACCATGAGTAGAGGGCAGACATGGGAAAGGTGGGGGAGGCACAGCATAGCAGCATTTTTCATTCTACTACTACATGGGACTGCTCCCCTATACCCCCAGCTAGGGGCAAGTGCCTTGACTCCTATATTTTCAGGATCATCATCTATAAAGTAAGAGTAATAATTGTGTCTATCTCATAGGGTTATTATGAGGATCAAAGGAGATGCATACTCTCTGGACCAGTGGCCTAACAGTTCAGGACAGAGCTATGGGCTTCCTATGTATGGGTCAGTGGTCTCAATGTAGCAGGCAAGTTCCAGAAGATAGCATCAACCACTGTTAGAGATATACTGCCAGTCTCAGAGCCTGATGTTAATTTAGCAATGGGCTGGGACCCTCCTCCAGTAGAACCTTCTAACCAGCTGCTGCAGTCAAAGTCGAAGCTTAGCTTTCATTAAAGATTAAGCTCCTAAGCAGGGCACAGATGAAATTGTCTAACAGCAACTTTGCCATCTAAAAAAATCTGACTTCACTGGAAACATGGAAGCCCAAGGTTCTGAACATGAGAAATTTTTAGGAATCTGCACAGGAGTTGAGAGGGAAACAAGATGGTGAAGGGACTAGAAACCACATGAGAGACACGAGGAAATAGTGTAGATTTAGGCTGAAGGTAAATGAAAGAGAAGTGGGAATTAATACTTACTGAAATCTTTCTATATGTCAGGTGCCATTTTATGATATTTAATAATCTCATTACATATGGTAATTCTGTGAGATATGTATTATTGAACATACTATAATTAATACTAATGATAAGTAACACCTCTTGAGTACTTAGTATATGCTAGAATAAAATTTAAGTTTATCATATGAGGCCGGGCACGGTGGCTCATATATGGGATTACATGCCTGTAATCCCAGCACTTTGGGAGGCCAAGGCAATTGGATCACCTGAGGTCAGGAGTTCCAGACCAGCCTGGCCAACATGGTGAAACCCCTTCTCTACTAAAAAATACAAAAAATTAGCCAGGTGTGGTGGCACGCGTCTATAATCCCAGCTACTCAGGAGGCTGAGGCAGGAGAATCACTTCAACCCAGGAGGTGGAGGTTGCAGTGAGCTAAGATTGCACCACTGCACTCCAGCCTAGGCGACAGAGTGAGACTCCATCTCAAAAAAAAAAAAAGTTTATTATATGAATTAACTTAGTTTTACTCACACCAATACTCAGAAGTAGATTATTACCTCATTTATTGATGAGGAGCCCAATGTACTTGTAGTGTAGATCAACTTATTGAAAGCACAAGCTAATAAGTAGACAATTAGTAATTAGAAGTCAGATGGTCTGAGCTCTCCTACTGTCTACATTACATGAGCTCTTATTAACTGGGGACTCGAAAATCAAAGACATGAGATAATTTGTCCAAGCTTACAGAACCACCAAGTAGTAAGGCTAGGATGTAGACCCAGTTCTGCTACCTCTGAAGACAGTGTTTTTTCCACAGCAAAACACAAACTCAGATATTGTGGATGCGAGAAATTAGAAGTAGATATTCCCGCCCTGTGGCCCTTGCTTCTTACTTTTACTTCTTGGCGATTGGAAGTTGCGGTCCAAGCCACAGTTGCAGACCATACTTCCTCAACCATAATTGCATCTCTTCAGGGAAGTTTGAGGGAGAAAAAGGTAAAGAAAAATTTAGAAACAAGTTCAGAATAAAGAGATTTTCTCTTGGGTTACAGAGATTGTCATATGACAAATTATAAGCAGACACTTGAGAAAACTGAAGGCCCATGCCTGCCCAAATTACCCTTTGACCCCTTGGTGAAGCTGCAACTTTGGTTAAAGGGAGTGTTTATGTGTTATAGTGTTCATTTACTCTTCTGGTCTAACCCATTGGCTCCGTCTTCATCCTGTAGTGACCTCGCTGCCTCAGAAACATACATATATTTGTCTAGTTTAAGTTTGTGTGAAATTCTAACTAGCGTCAAGAACTGAGGGCCCTAAACTATGCTAGGAATAGTGCTGTGGTGCTGTGATAGGTATACAAGAAATGAGAAGAAACTGCAAATTCTCTGCATCTCCCTTTGCAGGGTCTGACAACAAAGTTTCCCCAAATTTTACCAATGCAAGCCACTTCTCCATATGCTAACTACTTTAAAATCATTTGGGGCTTCACATTGTCTTTCTCATCTGTAAAAAGAATGGAAGAACTCATTCCTACAGAACTCCCTATGTCATCCCTGATGGGCTAGAGTTCCTCTTTCTCAAAAATTAGCCGTTATTGTATTTCCTTCTAAGCCAAAGCTCAGAGGTCTTGTATTGCCCAGTGACATGCACACTGGTCGAAAGTAGGCTAAGTAGAAGGGCACTTTCACCGGAACAGAGAGCAAAAGAGGTGGGTGAATGAGAGGGTAAGAGAGAAAAGACAAATGAGAAGTTACAACATGATGGCTTGTCTAAATATCTCCATGAATTATTGTGAGAGGTCTGAATAGTGTTGTAAAATAAGCTGAATCTGCTGCCAACATTAACAGTCAAGAAATACCTCCGAATAACTGTACTTCCAATTATTCTTTCAGGTAGCATGCAACTGTAATAGTTGCATGTATATATTTATCATAATACTGTAACAGAAAACACTTACTGAATATATACTGTGTCCCTAGTTCTTTACACAATAAACTAATCTCATCCTCATAATTCTATTAGCTAATACATATTATCATCCTATATTTCAGAGACTTCAAGAAGTTAAGCAACTTGCTCAAGATCATCTGAGAAGTAGGTGGTATTTCTGGGCTCATTTGGCCCCTCCTAATCTCTCATGGCAACATGGCTGGCTAAAGTGTTGATTGCCTTAATTCATCAGGGATGGGCTCATACTCATTGCAGACCTTAACTGGCATCCTCTTTTCTTATGTGATCTGCCTGACCCTAGTAGACTTATGAAATTTCTGATGTAGAAGAGAGGAGAAAGGCAGAGCTGACTGTGATGAGTGATGAAGGTGCCTCCTCATCTGGGTACCAGTGGGGCCTCTAAGACTAAGTCACTCTGTCTCACTGTGTCTTAGCCAGTTGCTTATACCTTGCCCTGATGGGAGATAGAGAATGGGTATCCTCCAACAAAAAAATAAATTTTCATTTCTCAAGGTCCAACTTATGTTTTCTTAATTTTTAAAAAAATCTTGACCATTCTCCACTCTCTAAAATAATCCATAGTGAGAGAAACATTCTTTTCCTCCATCCCATAAATACCTCTATTAAATATGGAAAATCTGGGCATGGTGTCTCACACCTGTAATCCCAGCACTTTGGGAGGCTGAGGTGGGTGGATTGCTTGGAGCTCAGGAGTTCAAGACCATCTTGGACAACATGGTGATACCCTGCCTCTACAAAAAGTACAAAAATTAGCCTGGCATGATGGTGTGCACCTGTAATCCCAGCTATTAGGGTGGCTGAGGCAGGAGAATTGCTTGAACCCGGGAGGTGGAGGTTGCAGTAAGCTGAGATCATGCCACTGCACTCCAGCCTAGGGGACAGAGCATGTTATAATTAACTATTATTTTTTACTTGGACTCTTGTGGGGAATAAGATACATGTTTTATTCTTATTTATGATTCAAGCACTGAAAATAGTGTTTAGCATCCAGCAGGTGCTTCAAAACCATTTGCTGAATGATTAATATCATTTTACAAGCTCAGCTCCCTCTATCCCTTCCAGCCTCCTCATCTCTGATTAAATAAGCTTCAGTTTTTCCTTAGTTCCTGTTACATTTCTGTGTGTCTCCATTAGTGACCTCCCATAGTCCAAGCATGAGCAGTTCTGGCCAGGCCCCGGTCGGGGTCAGTGCCCTGCCCCCTGCCTTCTGGTTCTGTGTAACCTTCTAAGCAAACCTTCTGGCTCAAGCACAGCAATGCTGAGTCATGATGAGTCATGCTGAGGCTTAGGGTGTGTGCCCAGATGTTCTCAGCCTAGAGTGATGACTCCTATCTGGGTCCCCAGCAGGATGCTTACAGGGCAGATGGCAAAAAAGAGGAGAAGCTGACCACCTGACTAAAACTCCACCTCAAACGGCATCATAAAGAAAATGGATGCCTGAGACAGAATGTGACATATTCTAGAATATATTATTTCCTGAATATATATATATATACACATATACATATATATATATATATATATTTGTTGTTATCAATTGCCATAGAATGATTAGTTATTGTGAATCAAATATTTATCTTGCAGGTGGCCTCTATACCTAGAAGCGGCAGAATCACGCTTTATTAATACATGTGTATAGATTTTTAGGATCTATACACATGTATTAATATGAAACAAGGATATGGAAGAGGAAGGCATGAAAACAGGAAAAGAAAACAAACCTTGTTTGCCATTTTAAGGCACCCCTGGACAGCTAGGTGGCAAAAGGCCTGTGCTGTTAGGGGACACATGCTCACATACAGGGTCAGATCTGACTTGGGGTGCTACTGGGAAGCTCTCATCTTAAGGATACATCTCAGGCCAGTCTTGGTGCATTAGGAAGATGTAGGCAACTCTGATCCTGAGAGGAAAGAAACATGCCTCCAGGAGAGCTAAAAGGGTTCACCTGTGTGGGTAACTGTGAAGGACGACGAGAGGATGAAAAACAATGACAGACAGACATAATGCTTGTGGGAGAAAAAACAGGAGGTCAAGGGGATAGAGAAGGCTTCCAGAAGAATGGCTTTGAAGCTGGCTTCTGTAGGAGTTCACAGTGGCAAAGATGTTTCAGAAATGTGACATGACTTAAGGAACTATACAAAAAGGAACAAATCTAAGGAGAGGCAGATAAATTAGTTCAACAGCCACGCAAGGAATTTTCAGATGAATGTTATGTCTCCACTGAGCTTCTTGAGGTTAGCAGCTGTGAGGGTTTTGCAGGCCCGGGACCCATTACAGGACCTCACGTATACTTGACATTGTTTTTTGTATTCATTTGTGAATGAATGACCTCTTGTCAGTCTACTCGGTTTCGCTGTGAATGAATGACGTCTTGTCAGTCTACTTGGTTTCGCTAAGAGCACAGAGAGAAGCTTTAGTGATGCTATGTTAAAGCTTCCTTTTTGGTTCAAGTGTATGTTTGTGATAGAAATGAAGACAGGCTACATGATGCATATCTAACATAAACACAAACATTAAGAAAGGAAATCAACCTGAAGAGTATTTATACAGATAACAAAATACAGAGAGTGAGTTAAATGTGTAATAACTGTGGCACAGGCTGGAATATGAGCCATTTAAATCACAAATTAATTAGAGAAAAAACAGTGGGGAAAAAATTCCATGGATGGGTCTAGAAAGACCAGCATTGTTTTAGGTTGAGTGGCAGTGTTTAAAGGGTGATATCAGACTAAACTTGAAATATGTGGCTAAATAACTAGAATACTCTTTATTTTTTTGTATCATGAATAGCAGATATAGCTTGATGGCCCCATGCTTGGTTTAACATCCTTGCTGTTCCTGACATGAAATCCTTAATTTTTGACAAAGGGGCTATTCATTTTCATTTTATATTGGGCCTAGAAATTATGTAGATGGTCCTGAGGAAAAGTTTATACCTTGTCTATTTCTCTCTCTAACATAGTTGTCAGCACAATGCCTAGGCTATAGGAAGTACTCAAAGCTTGTTAAATTGAATTCTATCCTTCTTATTCAATTCTACACATGGGGGAATAACTCATCAGGGATGGAGGCATGCCTCTGAGGAAGGCAGGTGTGGCTCTGCAGTGTGATTGGGTACTTGCAGGAAGAAGGGTGGGGTGGGAGTGGCTAACCTTCCATTCCTAGTGCAGAGGTCACAGCCTAAACATCAAATTCCTTCAGGTGTGGTGGCTCACACCTGTAATCACAGCAGTTTGGGACGCCAAGGTGGCAGATCACTTGAGGTCAGGAGTTGGACACCAGCCCAGCCAACATAGTGAAACCTGGTCTCTGCTTAAAAATATAAAAATTAGCTGGACGTGGTGGCGGGAGCCTGTAATCCAACTACTTGGGAGGCTGAGGCAGGAGAATTGCTTGAACCGGGGAGGTGGAGTTTGCACTGAGCAGAGATCATGCCATTGCACTCCAGCCTCCAGAGCGAGACTCTGTCTAAAGAAAAACGAAAACGAACAAACAAACAAACAAAACCCATCAAATTCCCTGACTGAACGGAATTCTGTCTGCTTGTTCTCTGACTTATCTACCATTTTCCCTCCTTAAAGAAACTGTGAACTTCCTTCAGCTAGAGGGGCCTGGCTCATAAGCCTCTGGTCAGCATCCAAGAAATACTTGATGTCACTTTGGCTAAAGGTATGATGTGTAGACAAGCTCCAGAGATGGTTTCTCATTTCCATATCCACCCACCCAGCTTTCCAATTTTAAAGCCAATTCTGAGGTAGAGACTGTGATGAACAAACACCTTGACAAAATTCAACCCAAAGACTCACTTTGCCTAGCTTCAAAATCCTTACTCTGACACATACTCACAGCCAGAAATTAGCATGCACTAGAGTGTGCATGAGTGCAACACACACACACACCAATTCCATATTCTCTGTCAGAAAATCCTGTTGGTTTTTCGTGAAAGGATGTTTTCAGAGGCTGACCCCTTGCCTTCACCTCCAATGCTACCACTCTGGACTAAGTCACTGTCACCACCACCTAAATTATAGCTGTTGACTCATAACAATCTTCCTGCTTCTACCACTGCTCCACTACAATTTCTTCCCAATATACTATCCAAATTAATCTTTTCAAAATCTAAGTCATATATGGTCACCTCTTTGTTCAAAGTCTTCTGATAGTTTCCTATATCATTTATAATAAAACCAAATCCTTACAATTCTCTACAATAATTGTTCATGCATATATTATGTTTATTACAGATACATATATATAGCTCTCATATAAATAAATATATATATTTATGTGTATGTGTGTAGAGTGTTTTTTCTTACAACTCTATGATGGAGGTATTATTAGTGTCCCAAATTTTATAATTTAGGACTTCTATGATCTCATCTTTTACTCTCCCCTTCACCGAATCTCATCCTACATTGGCCTTATTGATATTCCTTGAAAATTCTAAGCATCTTACATCTTTAGGGTATTTACATTTGCCATTCCCTATGCCTTAAATATTTAATCATAGTTTCATATAAATGGGTTCCTCATCATCTATGGGTACTCTCTCAGGTGTTAACTTTATGGTGAGGACTTTCCCGCCATACTACTTAAAGTAGCGATACCCTTTCACCCTGTCCTAATCACACTCTGGCCTTCATTTCAGTTTTTTTTTTTTCTCCATAGCACCTAATCTCATTGGTATATAACATGTTTCATTTGCTTATTTAATGTCAAGCTCTTTCCACTATCAAGTCCATGAAAACAGGAACTTTATTCCTCTATTCTGTTTTTGTGCTGTGTTCTTAGCAATTTTACAATTTTGAATGAATGAATGAGCAGTCAGACACATATATAACTATAATTAAAAGGATGTATGCTGACACATCCACTGCTATGCACACACAAAGAAATCAGTGGAGTAGAGCTGGAAGTGCTAAGCCTGCATCGAGCTAGTTAGCCCTCCGCAGGCAGTCTTGATGGGATTACTGAGATCTAGAATTGGACTCATTTGTTTTGTAGGCTGAGATTTGCTCTTGAAAACTTGTTCTGACCAAAATACAAGGCTCAAAAGATGATTATCGAAACCAGGGTGTTTTTTACACTGGAATTGATAACTAGAGCACTCATGTTTATGTAAGCAATTAATTGTTTCATCAGTCAGGTAAAAGTAAAGAAAAACTGTGCCGAGGCAGGTAGCCTAATGCAATCATGCCACTAAAGTAAACATTATTTCCTAGGTGTCAGATATGGCTTATTCATCCATCTTCATGGGAAGGATGGCCTTGGCCTGGACATCAGTGTTATGTGAGGTTCAAAACACCTCTAGGCTATAAGGCAACAGAGCTCCTTTTTTTTTTTTTTTCTGTGCTTTCCTGGCTGGCCAAATCTCTAATGATAAACATACTTCTATTTATACATGAGAATATTCTATAAGATTATAGTTAAGAATTGTGGGAGCCATTCCATCTCTTATAGTTAAATTTGAGCTTCTTTTATGATCACTGTTTTTTTAATATACTTTAAGTTCTGGGGTACATGTGCCATGGTGGTTTGCTGCAGCCATCAACCCGTCATCTACATTAGGTATTTCTCCTAATGCTATCCTTCCCCTAGCCCCCCACCCCCAACAGGCCCCAGTGTGTGATGTTCCCCTCCCTGTGTCCATGGATCACTGTTTTTTTTTTTTTTTTTTTTTTTTTTTTTTAAAGTCTCAGTTAAATTTCTGGAATGTAATTTATTTTCCTGGTATCCTAAGACTTGCAAGTTATCTGGTCACTTTAGCCCTCACGTTTTGATGATAATCACATATTTGTAAACACAACACACACACACACACACACATATATATATATAACATATATATACATAAACACACATAACATATTTATCGGGCATTTCTGAGCAACTAATCATGCAGGACTCTCAAACACTAACCTATAGCTTTTTCTATTTATCTACTTGTGTAGAAACCAAGCATGGGGACTGAGAAGGCAATAGCAGGAGCATTCTGACTCTCACTGCCTTTAGCTAGGCCCCTCCCTCATCACAGCTCAGCATAGTCCTGAGCTCTTATCTATATCCACACACAGTTTCTGACGCTGCCCAGCTATCACCATCCCAAGTCTAAAGAAAAAAACAATGGGTTTGCCCATCTCTGTTGATTAAAAAACAAAACAAAATAAAATAAGCCCCTAAGCTCCCAGAAAACATGACTAAACCAGCGAGAAGAAGAAGAAAAAACAATAGGTATATGAGGAGGCTGGCGACACTGGAGTCTGAATGAGGCTTGAGTACAGAAAAGAGGCTCTAGCAGCATAGTGGGTTAGAGGAGATGTTTCTTTCCTTCACAGATGCCTTAGCCTCAATAAGCTTGGGGTTGTGGAAGTTTACTTTCAGAACAAACTCCTGTGGGGCTAGAATTATTGATGGCTAAAAGCAGCCCGGGGGAGGGAAAAATCATTCAGCATCCTCACCCTTAGTGACACAAAACAAAGGGGGCCTGCTTTTCCATATTTCCTCATGATGGATGATCTTGTTAATGAAGGTGGTCTAACGAAATCATCGTGTCTTCCATTTAAGCCTTGCTCACTTGCCAATCCTCAGTTTTAACCTTCTCCAGAGAAATACACATTTTTTATTCAGGAAACATACTATGTTATAGTTTCAATACTAAATAATCAAAGTACTGAAGATAGCATGCAGAGGCAAGAAAAAGTCCTTAGCTTTATGTCGCTGTTGTTTCAGAATTTAAAGAAGATCACCAAGTCAAGGACTTCTCAGTTCTAGCACTAGAGGTGGAATCTTAGCATATAATCCGAGGTTTTTCAAAATTTCTAGACATAGGATTCAAAGCCCTGCACTTAAAATACTCTCATTTGAATTAACTCTTTATATAAATTGAAAGCACATTCTGAACTACTTCAGAGTATTGTTTTATTTCTATGTTCTTAGTTCATAAATACATTAGGCAATGCAATTTAATTAAAAAACCCAAGCATTTCTTAGAATTTTAATCATGAAAATAAATGAAGGCACCTTTACTTACTCAAGGTCCCAAAAGGTCAAAGAAGTCAGGAAAGTAAAGCTATATTTCAGAGGAAAATGGGATATTTATGAGTTTTCTAAGTTGACAGACTCAAGTTTTAACCTTCAGTGCCCATCATGTAGGAAAGTGTGGCATAACTGGCTGATTCTGGCTTTCTACTCCTTTTTCCCATTAAAGATCGCTCCTGCTTAATTACCATTCACAAGTAACTCTGGTTGTACTTTAGGCACAGTGGCTCCCGAGGTCAGTCACACAATAGGATGTCTGTGCTCCAAGTTGCCAGGGAGAGAGATTACTCTTGAGAATGAGCCTCAGCCCTGGCTCAAACTCACCTGCAAACTTTGTGAGAGATGAGGCAGAGGTACACTACGAAAGCAACAGTTAGAAGCTAAATGACGAGAACACATGGACACATAGAGGGAAACAACACATACTGGGGCCTATCAGAGGGTGGAGGGTGAGAGAAGGAGAGGATCAGGAAAAATCACTAATGGATGCTAAGCGTAATCCCTGAGTGATGAGATCATCTATACAACAAACCCCCTTGACATTCATTTATCTATGTAACAAACCTGCACATCCTGTACATGTACCCCTGAACTTAAAATAGAAGTTGAAAACAAGAAAGCAACAGTTTGAACACTTGTTATGGTCTATTCTCCCATTCTTTACAATCACACTAGAAAATAGCCACAGGCTTCCTGCAAGGCAGCCATAGAATTTATGACTTGTGATATCTAAGTCATTCCTGGATAATGCAAAATCTAACACAAAATCTAGTAGAATCATTTGCTTACATCTATTTTTATTCTGAGAATATAAATTTAGATACATAATGGAAGCAGAATAATTTAAAATCTGGCTAATTTAGAATCCTAAGCAGCTCTTTTCCTATCAGTGGTTTACAAGCCTTGTTTATATTTTTCCTATTTTAAAAATAAAAATAAAGTAAGTTATTTGTGGTAAAGAATATTCATTAAAGTATTTATTTCTTAGATAATACCATGAAAAACATTCAGTGAAGGGCCTACTTTACCTAACAAGAATCTAATTTATATAATTTTTCATACTAATAGCATCTAAGAACAGTACAATATTTGACTCTTCAGGTTAAACATATGTCATAAATTAGCCAGAAAGATTTAAGAAAATATTGGATGTTTCCTTGTTTAAATTAGGCATCTTACAGTTTTTAGAATCCTGCACAGAACTTATGAAATTACAAATGCTAAAGCAAACCCAAAGAGGCAGGAATTAATCTTCATCGAATTTGGGTGTTTCTCTCTAAAAGTCCTTTATACTTAAATGTCTTAAGACATACATAGATTTTATTTTACTAATTTTAATTATATAGACAATAAATGAATATTCTTACTGATTACTTTTTCTGACTGTCTAATCTTTCTGATCTATCCTGGATGGCCATAACACTTATCTCTCTAAACTTTGGGCTTTTAATATAGGAAAGAAAGGCAATAATCCATTTTTCATGGTATCTCATATGATAAACAAATAAAATGCTTAAAAATGAGCAGGTGAAGCAATTTATCTTGAACCAACAAGCATCGAAGCAATAATGAGACTGCCCGCAGCCTACCTGACTTCTAAGTCAGGATTTATAAGCCATGTTACTGAGACACAAACCTGGGCCTTTCAATGCTATAACTTTTCTTGAAGCTCCTCCCTACCACCTTTAGCCATAAGGAAGCATGGAATGGGCCAGATCCCTGGATGCAAGCCAGGTCTGGAACCATAGGCAGTAAGGAGAGAAGAAAATGTGGGCTCTGCAACTGGCTCTGAGGGAGCAGGAGAGGATCAACCCCATACTCTGAATCTAAGAGAAGACTGGTGTCCACACTCTGAATGGGAAGAATGATGGGATTACACATAGGGCTTGTTTTAGGGAGAAACCTGTTCTCCAAACTCTTGGCCTTGAGATGCCTGGTCCTTATTCCTTGGACTTTGGCAATGTCTGACCCTCACATTCAAGTTCTGAGGAAGGGCCACTGCCTTCATACTGTGGATCTGTAGCAAATTCCCCCTGAAAACCCAGAGCTGTATCTTAATTGGTTAAAAAAAATTGTATTATCTCAAGGACTGTTCTTCTCTGGGTAGCCAAGCTCAGCTTGGTTCAAGCTACAAGCAGCTGAACTGCTTTTTGTCTAGTCATTGTTCTTTTATTTGAGTGGATCAAATACGTTCTTTCTAAACCTAGGATCCTGTCTTCCTAGGCTATATATTTTGTCCCAGGAAGTCTTAATCTGGGGTCCACAGAACACTAGGGGGCTGGTGAAGTTTATAGAAAAAAAATCTGTATTTTTACTTACAAGTAACTGAAATTTAGCATTTTCTTCTACTTTGAATGCAAAGGACAAACTAGAATGATATCATCAGTACCTATTGCATAGTTATAAAGAGAAACCACAGATATTTTCATACTACACCATAGGTATTGCAGATCTTTTTGTTTTTGTTTTTGTTTGAGATGAAGTTTCGCTCTTATTGCCCAGGCTGGAGTGCAGTGGCATGATTTCAGCTCACTGCAACCTCCCCTTCCTGCATTCAAGCAATTCTCCTGCCTTGGCCTCCTGAGTAGCTGGGGATTACAGGCACCTGCCACCATGCCAGTCTAATTTTTGTATTTTTAATAGAGACGGGGTTTCGCCATGTTGGCCAGGCTGGTCTTGAACTCCTGACCTCAGATGATCTGCCCGCCTTGGCCTCCTAAAGTGCTGGGATTATAGGTGTGAGCCACCACGCCTGGCCCATTGCAGATATTTTTAATTCACATTTATCTGCATCACTACTTGGATCTTAAGGTAGCTGTAGACCCAATCCTAGATCTAATGCTTTCATAAAGAAGCAAATATAATAAATACTATACCACAAATGTAATGTTTGATGTCTGATAATGATATTTCAGTGTAATTAAACTTAGCACTCCTATGTATATTATTTGATGCGATAAAAACATATTTTTTTAGCACTTACATCTGCCAAACTGGCCTGTGACACAAAAAAAGTTTAGGAATTCCTGGTTTTGTCTGTGTTAGCCAATGGTTAGAATATATGCTCAGAAAGATACCCTTGGTTAATAGCTAAAAGAAAATGGAGTAGAAATTCAGTGGCCTGGAATAATAACAATTTGGGCAGTCATTAAGTCAGGTGAAGACTTCTGGAATCATGGGAGAAAAGCAAGGGAGACATTCTTACTTGCCACAAGTGTTTTTTTTTTTAATCACAAACATAAGAAAATATAATAAATAACAAGGTCAGGTTATAGAAGAGAGAAACGCTCTTAGTAAACTTGGAATATGGAATCCCCAAAGGCACTTGACTTGGGAGACAGAAGCCATACTGCTAAGTGAAAAAGACGAAGAACCTCTAGGGCCTGAAAATACAGGAAATTGTAGGAACAGAAATTCCTAGATCTGGTGGGGCAAGGGGAGCCATAGGAGAAAGAAATGGTAGAAATGGATGGAGACGGAGGCAGAGGTGGGCAGATCATGAGGTCAAGAGATCGAGACCATCGTGGCAAACATGGTGAAATCCCGTCTCTACTAAAAATAAAAAAATTAGCTGGGCGTGGTGGCATGCGCCTGTAGTCCCAGCTTCTCGGGAGGCTGAGGCAGGAGAATCGTTTGAACCCAGGAGGCGAAGGTTGCAGTGAGCTGAGATAGTGCCATTGCACTCCAGTCTGGCAACAGAGTGAGACTCCGTCTCAAAAAAAAAAAAAAGAAAAAGAAAGAAAAGAAAAAGAAAAAAGAAAAAAGAAATGGATGTAGAACAAGCCAGAAGGAGGAACTGGGCTGGGGCAATGAGATTATGGTGATGTAAGGGACTTTTATAGAATTAACAATGCTGGAATTTGTGGAACTCTGCTTCTATTATTTCCCCAATCATTACTTCTGTCACATTGATAGTTAAATAATTTCTGTGACTTTATTCCTGGATTCTAAAATATGAGGATAATGACAATGGTATTATAAGGGCAGATTAAGTGATATAGCATAAGCAATATTCTTCAGGCACATGGATCGAATTGAATACACTGTAAATCCCAACTTCCAGTTTCAGCTCTACCAAGTAAAGAGCTAGCAAGTCATCAAAATGGGGACATAGAGAAAAAACAAAGGACACTAGAGGAATAATATACCCTGACTCCTAGCCTAATTAATATATCGATTCACTTTTTTCTCTGTTTGATGACAAATTCTGGCTTTAAATAATTTTAGGATTTTAGGCTTCTCAGCTCCCTTCCCAGTGAGAAGTATAAGCAGGACAGACAGGCAAGCAAGAAGAGAGCCCCAGGCAATACTCACAAAGTAGCCAATGTCCCCTGTGGTCATAGAGAAGTGAAAAGAGAGAGGATTCCCTGGAAGCACTGGATGTAATCTTTTCTGTCTGTCCTCTCTAGGGAATCACCCCAAGGTATTGTACTTTGGGATTAAGACTTTAGTCCCACTGTGGACTACTTGCTATTCTGTTCAGTTTCTAGAAGGAACTATGTACGGTTTTTGTCTCCCTAGAGAAACTAAGGTACAGAAGTTTTGTTTACAATGCACTCCTTAAGAGAGCTAGAACTGGGTGAGCTTCTGTTTTAACAGCTTTATTTTCTTTTCCTTGGCCCTGTTTTTGTCACTGTCACCACCTTTAAGGCAAATGTTAAATGCGCTTTGGCTGAAACTTTTTTTCCTATTTTGAGATTTGCTCCTTTATATGAGGCTCTCTTGGAAAAGGAGAATGGGAGAGATGGATATCATTTTGGAAGATGATGAAGAGGGTGAAAAAGGGGACAAATGGAAATTTGTGTTGCAGATAGATGAGGAGCCGACAAAAAAGAGCCTCAGGATCCAGCACACATTATCACAAACTTAGTGTCCATCCATCACTGCTGACCCTCTCCGGACCTGACTCCACCCCTGAGGGACACAGGTCAGCCTTGACCAATGACTTTTAAGTACCATGGAGAACAGGGGGCCAGAACTTCGGCAGTAAAGAATAAAAGGCCAGACAGAGAGGCAGCAGCACATATCTGCTTCCGACACAGCTGCAATCACTAGCAAGCTCTCAGGCCTGGCATCATGGTGCATTTTACTGCTGAGGAGAAGGCTGCCGTCACTAGCCTGTGGAGCAAGATGAATGTGGAAGAGGCTGGAGGTGAAGCCTTGGGCAGGTAAGCATTGGTTCTCAATGCATGGGAATGAAGGGTGAATATTACCCTAGCAAGTTGATTGGGAAAGTCCTCAAGATTTTTTGCGTCTCTAATTTTGTATCTGATATGGTGTCATTTCATAGACTCCTCGTTGTTTACCCCTGGACCCAGAGATTTTTTGACAGCTTTGGAAACCTGTCGTCTCCCTCTGCCATCCTGGGCAACCCCAAGGTCAAGGCCCATGGCAAGAAGGTGCTGACTTCCTTTGGAGATGCTATTAAAAACATGGACAACCTCAAGCCCGCCTTTGCTAAGCTGAGTGAGCTGCACTGTGACAAGCTGCATGTGGATCCTGAGAACTTCAAGGTGAGTTCAGGTGCGGGTGATGTGATTTTTTGGCTTTATATTTTGACATTAATTGAAGCTCAGAATCTTATTGGAAAGACCAACAAAGATCTCAGAAATCATGGGTCGAGCTTGATGTTAGAACAGCAGACTTCTAGTGAGCATAACCAAAACTTACTTGATTCAGAACTAGTGACAGTAAAGGACTACTAACAGCCTGAATTGGCTTAACTTTTCAGGAAATCTTGCCAGAACTTGATGTGTTTATCCCAGAGAATTGTATTATAGAATTGTAGACTTGTGAAAGAAGAATGAAATTTGGCTTTTGGTAGATGAGAGTCCATTTCAAGGAAATAGAAATGCCTTATTTTATGTGGGTCATGATAATTGAGGTTTAGAAAGAGATTTTTGCAAAAAAAATAAAAGATTTGCTCAAAGAAAAATAAGACACATTTTCTAAAATATGTTAAATTTCCCATCAGTATTGTGACCAAGTGAAGGCTTGTTTCCGAATTTGTTAGGGATTTTAAACTCCCGCTGAGAACTCTTGCAGCACTCACATTCTACATTTACAAAAATTAGACAATTGCTTAAAGAAAAACAGGGAGAGAGGGAGCCCAATATTACTGGTAAAATGGGGAGGGGGGTGAGGGTGTAGGTAGGTAGAATGTTGCATGTAGGGCTCATAAAATAAAATTAAACCTAAGCTCATCTGAATTTTTTGGGTAGGCACAAACCTTGGAACAGTTTGAGGTCAGGGTTGTCTAGGAATGTAGGTATAAAGCCGTTTTTGTTTGTTTGTTTGTTTTTTCATCAAGTTGTTTTTGGAAACTTCTACTCAACATGCCTGTGTGTTATTTTGTCTTTTGCCTAACAGCTCCTGGGTAACGTGATGGTGATTATTCTGGCTACTCACTTTGGCAAGGAGTTCACCCCTGAAGTGCAGGCTGCCTGGCAGAAGCTGGTGTCTGCTGTCGCCATTGCCCTGGCCCATAAGTACCACTGAGTTCTCTTCCAGTTTGCCAGTGTTCCTGTGACCCTGACACCCTCCTTCTGCACATGGGGACTGGGCTTGGCCTTGAGAGAAAGCCTTCTGTTTAATAAAGTACATTTTCTTCAGTAATCAAAAATTGCAATTTTATCTTCTCCATCTTTTACTCTTGTGTTAAAGGAAAAAGTGTTCATGGGCTGAGGGATGGAGAGAAACATAGGAAGAACCAAGAGCTTCCTTAAGAAATGCATGGGGGCTTGTAAAATTAATGTGGATGTTATGGGAGAATTCCAGGATTCCAAGGAGGATGATATGATGGAGAAAAATCTTTATCGGGGTGAGAAAATGGTTAATTAAGTGGACAGAGACTCCTAGGCAGTTTTTACTGCACCGGGGAAAGAAGGAGGTGTTAGTGGTACCCGAGAAAGCAGATTTGTGGTACATGTCACTTTTCATTAAAAACAAAAACAAAACAAGACAAAACTTCATAGATATCCAAGATATAGGCTAGAATTGCTATTTTAATTTACTCTTATTTACATTTTGAAGTAGCTAGCTTGTCACATGTTTTATGAAATTGATTTGGAGATAAGATGAGTTGAGTGTGTATCAACAATAGCCTGCTCTTTCCATGAAGGATTCCATTATTTCATGGGTTAGCTGAAGCTAAGACACATGATATCATTGTGCATTATCTTCTGATAGAATGTAACATGCACTAAAATAAAGTTAGAGTTAGGACCTGAGTGGGAAAGTTTTTGGAGAGTGTGATGAAGACTTTCTGTGGGAGACAGAATACTAATAAAGGCTTAAATTCTAAAACCAGCAAGCTAGGGCTTCGTGACTTGCATGAAACTGGCTCTCTGGAAGTAGAAGGGAGAGTAAGACATACGTAGAGGACTAGGAAAGACCAGATAGTACAGGGCCTGGCTACAAAAATACAAGCTTTTACTATGCTATTGCAATACTAAACGATAAGCATTAGGATGTTAAGTGACTCAGGAAATAAGATTTTGGGAAAAAGTAATCTGCTTATGTGCACAAAATGGATTCAAGTTTGCAGATAAAATAAAATATGGATGATGATTCAAGGGGACAGATACAATGGTTCAAACCCAAGAGGAGCAGTGAGTCTGTGGAATTTGAAGGATGGACAAAGGTGGGGTGAGAAAGACATAGTATTCGACTGACTGTGGGAGATGAGAAGGAAGAAGGAGGTGATAAATGACTGAAAGCTCCCAGACTGGTGAAGATAACAGGAGGAAACCATGCACTGACCTGGTGACTCTCATGTGTGAAGGGTAGAGGGATATTAACAGATTCACTTTTTAGGAAGTGCTAGATTGGTCAGGGAGTTTTGACCTTCAGGTCTTGTGTCTTTCATATCAAGGAACCTTTGCATTTTCCAAGTTAGAGTGCCATATTTTGGCAAATATAACTTTATTAGTAATTTTATAGTGCTCTCACATTGATCAGACTTTTTCCTGTGAATTACTTTTGAATTTGGCTGTATATATCCAGAATATGGGAGAGAGACAAATAATTATTGTAGTTGCAGGCTATCAACAACACTGGTCTCTCTGAGCCTTATAACCTTTCAATATGCCCATAAACAGAGTAAACAGGGATTATTCATGGCACTAAATATTTTCACCTAGTCAGTCAACAAAGGGGAGCAATGTGCATTTTTTGATACATATTTTTATATATTTATGGGGTACATGTGATACTTACATGCATAGAACATGTGATGATTAAGTCTAGATATTTAGGATATCCATTGCTTTGAGCATTTATCATTTCTATGTATTGAGAAAATTTCAAATCCTCATTTCTAGCCATTTTGAAATATATAATAAATAGTAATTAACTATAGTCACGCTACTCAAATATCAAACATTATGGCTTAATCCTTCTATCCAACTGTGTTTGTACCTATTAACCAACATCTCTTAAATCCCCTCCCATACACGCTCACACTTTTTCCAGCCTCTGATAACTATCATTCTACTCTCTACCACCATGAGACCCACTTTTTTAGCTCCCACAGATGAATAAAAACATGTGATATTTGACTTTCTGTATCTGGCTTATTTTATTATCTATCTCTTTGGCATACCAAGAGTTTGTTTCTGTTCTGCTTCAGGGCTTTCAATTAACATAATGACCTCTGGTTCCATCCATGTTGCTACAAATGACAAGATTTCATTCTTTTTCATGGCAAAATAGTACTGTGCAAAGATACAATTTTTCAATCCGTTCATCTGTTGATAGACACTTAGGTTGATCCCAAACCTTAACTATTGTGAATAGTGCTTCAATAAACATGAGTGTAATGTGTCCATTGGATATACTGATTTCCTTTCTTTTGGATAAATAACCACTAGTGAGATTGCTGGATTGTATGATAGTTCTGTTTTTAGTTTATTGAGAAATCTTCATACTGTTTTCCATAATGGTTGTACTATTTTACATTCCCACCAACAGTGTGTAAGAAAGAGTTCCCTTTTCTCCATATCCTCACAAGGATGTTATTTTTTGTCTTTTTTGTTAATAGCCATTTTAACTAGAGTAAGTAGATATCTCATCGTAGTTTTGATTTGCATTTCCCTGATCATTAGTGATGTTGAGAATTTTTTCATATGTTTGTTGGTCATTTGTATATCTTTTTCTGAGAATTGTCTGTTCATGTCCTTAGCCTACTTTTTATTGAGATTGTTTGTTATTTTCTTGATAATCTATTTGTGTTCATTTTAGAGCCTGGATATTATTCTTTTGTCAGATGTATAGATTGTGAAGATTTTCTCCCACTCTGTGGGTTGTCTGTTTATTCTGCAGACTCTTCCTTTTGCCATGCAAAAGCTCTTTAGTTTAATTTAGTCCCAGATATTTTCTTTGTTTTTATGTATTTGCATTTGTGTTCTTGGTCATGAAATCCTTTCCTAAGCCAATGTGTAGAAGGGTTTTTCCGATGTTATTTTCTAGAATTTTTATAGTTTCAGGGCTTAGATTTAAGTCCTTGATCCATTTTGAGTTGATTTTTGTATAAGGTGAGAGATGAAGATCCAGTTTCATTCTCCTACATGTAGCTTGCCAGCTGTCCCCGCACCATTTGTTGAATAGGGTGCCCTTTCCCCACTTTATGTGTTTGTTTGCTTTGTCAAAGATCAGTGGGATGTAAGTATTTGAGTTTATTTCTGGGTTCTCTATTCTGTTCCATTGGTCGATGTGCCTATTTGTACACCAGCATCATGCTGTTTTGGTGACTATGGCCTTATTGTATAGTTTGAAATGAGGTAATGTAAAGCCTTCAGATTTGTTCTTTTTTTTAGTCTTGCTTTGTTTATTGGGCTCTTTTTTGGTTCCATAAGAATTTTAGGATTTTTTTTCTAGTTCTGTGAAGACTAATGGTGGTATTTTGATGGGAATTGCAATGAATTTGTAGGTTGCTTCTGGCATTATGGCCATTTTCACAATATTGATTCTACCCATCTATGAGAATGGCATGTGTTTCCATTTGTTTGTGTCTTATATGATTACTTTCAGCCGTGTTTTGTAGTTTTCCTTGTAGATGTCTTTCACCTCCTTGGTTAGGTATATATTCCTAAGTTTTTGTTTTGTTTTGTTTTGTTTTTTGCAGCTATTGTAAAAGGGGTTGAGTTCTTGATTTTATTCTCAGCTTGGTCATTGCTGGTATGTAAGAGAGCAACTCATTGGTGTACATTAATTTTGTATCCAAAAACTTTGCTGAATTATTTTATCAGTTCTAGGAGGTTTTGGAGGAGTCTTTAGAGTTTTCTACATACACAATCATATCATCAGCAAACAGTGACAGTTTGACTTTCTCTTTAACAATTTGGATGCGCTTTATTTGTTTCTCTTGTCTGATTGCTCTTGCTAGGACTTCCAGTAATATGTTAAAGAGAAGTGGTGAGAGTGGGTATCCTTGTCTCAATCCAGTTTTCAGACAGAATGCTTTTAACTTTTTCCCATTCAATATAATGTTGGCTGTGTGTTTACCATAGCTGGCTTTTATTACATTGAGGTATGTCCTTTGTAAACCGATTTTGCTGAGTTTTAGTCATAAAGTGATGTTGAATTTTGTTGAATGCAGTTTCTGTGGCTATTGAGATAATCACATGATTTTTGTTTCCAATTCTCTTTATGTTGTGTATCACACTTATTGACTTGCGTATGTTAAACCATCCCTGCATCCCTCGTATGAAACCCACTTGATCATGGGTTTTGATATGCTGTCGGATGCTATTAGCTAGTATTTTGTCAAGGATGTTGGCATCTGTGTTCATCAGGGATATTGATCTGTAGTTTTTTTCTTTTGGTTATGTTCTTTCCCAGTTTTGGTATTAAGGTGATACTGGCTTCATAGAATGATTTAGGGAGGATTCTCTCTTTCTCTATCTTGTAGAATACTGTCAATAGAATTGGTATCAATTCTTTTTTGAATGTCTGGTAGAATTCAGTTGTGAATCTATCTGGTCCTGGACTTTTTTGTTGTTGGTAACTTTTTATTATCATTTCAATCTTGCTGCTTATTACTGGTCTGTTCAGGGTATCTAATTCTTCCTGATTTAAGCTAGAGCCCTGTATCTTTCCAGGAATTGAAACATCTCCTTTAGGTTTTCTAGTTTATGCATGTAAAGGTGTTCATAGTAGCCTTGAACAATCTTTTGTATTTCTGTGGCATCAGTAATAGTATCTCCTGTTTTGTTTCTAATTGAGTTTATTTGGACTTCTCTCCTCTTTTCTTGGTTAATCTTGCTAATGGTCTATCAGTTTTATTTATCTTTTCAAAGAACCAGCTTTTTATTTCATTTAGCTTTTGTATTTTTTTGCAGTTGTTTTAATTTCATTTAGTTCTCCTCTTATCTTGGTTATTCCCTTTCTTTTGCTGGGTTTTGGTTCTGTTTGTTTTTGTTTCTCTAGTTTCTTGTGGTGTGACCTTATATTGTCTGTTTGTCCTCTTTCAGACTCTTTGACATCGACATTTAGGGCTGTGAACTTTCCTTTTAGCGCCACCTTTGCTGTATCCTAGAGGTTTTGATAGGTTGTGTCACTATTGTCGGTCAGTTCAAGTAATTTTGTTGTTCTTATTATACTTTAAGTTCTGGGATACATGTGCAGAATGTGCAGGTTTGTTACATAGGTATAGATGTGCCATGGTGGTTTGCTGCACCCATCAACCTGACATCTACATTAGGTATTTCTTTTAATGCTATCCCTCTCCTAACCCCCCACCCCCCGACAGGCCCTGGTGTGTGATGTTCTCCTCCCTATGTCCATCTGTTCTCATTGTTCAACTCCCACTTATGAGTGAGAACGTGTGGTGTTTGGTTTTTCTGTTCCTGGGTTAGTTTGCTCAGAATGATGGTTTCCACCTTCATCCATGTCCCTGCAAAGACATGAACTCATCATTTTTATGGCTGTATAGTATTCCATGGTGTATATGTGCCATATTTTCTTTATCCATTATATCACTGATGGCCATTTGGGTTGGTTCCAAGGCTTTGCTATTGTGAATAGTGCCGCAATAAACATACGTGTGCACGTGTCTTTATAGTAGAATGATTTCTAATTCTTTGGGTATATACCCAGTAATGGGATTGCTGGGTCAAACAGTATTTCTGGTTCTAGATCCTTGAGGAATTGCCACACTGTCTTCCACAATGGTTGAACTAATTTACACACCCATCTACAGTGTAAAATTGTTCCTATTCTTCCACATCCTCTCCAGCACCTTTTGTTTCCTGACTTTTTAATAATTGCCATTCTAACTGGCATGAGATGGTATCTCACTGTGGTTTTGATTTGCATTTCTCTAATGACCAGTGATGATGAGCTTTTTTTCATGTGTTTCTTGGCCACATAAATGACTTCTTTAGAGAAGCATCTGTTCATATCCTTTGTCCACTTTTTGATGGGGTCGTTAGTTTTTTTCTTGTAAATTTGTTGAAGTTCTTTGTAGATTTTGGACGTTAGCCCTTTGTCAGATGGATAGATTGCAAAAATTTTCTCCTATTCTGTAGGTTGCCTGTTCACTCTGATGATAGTCCTTTGCTGTGCAGAAGCTCTTTGGTTTAATTAGATCCCATATGTCAATTTTGGCCTTTGTTGTCATTGCTTTTGATGTTTTAGTCGTGAATTCTTTGCCCATGCCTATGTCCTGAATGGTATTGCCTAGGTTATCTTCTAGGATTTTTATGGTTTTAGGTTGCACGTTTAAGTCTTTAATCCACCTTGAGTTAATTTTTGTATAAGGTGTAAGGAAGGGGTACAGTTTCAGTTTTATGCATATCGCTAGCCAGTTTTTCCAGCACCATTTATTAAATAGGGAATTCTTTCCCCATTCCTTGTTTTTGTGATGTTTGTCAAAGATCAGATGGTCGTAGATGTGTGGCATTATTTCTGAGGCTTCTGTTCTGTTCCATTGGTCTATATATCTGTTTTGGTACCAGTACCATGCTGTTTTTGTTACTGTAGCCTTGTAGTATAGTTTGAAGTCAGGTAGCATCATGCCTCCAGCTTTGTTCTTTTTGTTTAGGATTGTCTTGGCTATATGGGCTCTTTTTTGATTCCGTATGAAATTTAAAGTAGTTTTTTCTAATGCTTTGAAAAAAGTCAGTGGTAGCTTGATGGGGATAGCATTGAATCTATAAATTACTTTGGGCAGTATGGCCATTTTAAAGATATTGATTCTTTCTATCTATGAGCATGGAATGTTTTTCCATTTGTTTGTGTCCTCTCTTATTTCCTTGAGCAGTGAGTGGTTTGTAGCTCTCCTTGAAGAGGTTCTTCACATCCCTTATAAGTTGTATTTCTAGGTATTTTATTCTCTTTGCAGCAATTGTGAATGGGAGTTCACCCATGATTTGGCTCTCTGTTTGTCTATTATTGGTGTATAGGAATGCTTGTGATTTTTGCACACTGATTTTGTATCTTGAGAGTTTGCTGAAGCTGTTTATCAGCTTAAGATTTTGGGCTGAGATGACAGGGTCTTCTAAATATACAATCATGTCATCTGCAAACAGAGACAATTTGACTTCCTCTCTTCCTATTTGAATACGCTTTATTTCTTTCTCTTGCCTGATTGTCCTGGCCAGAACTTCCAATACTATGTTGAATAAGAGTGGCGAGAGGGCATCCTTGTCTTGTGCCGGTTTTCAAAGCAAATAATTTTTAAATTTCCATCTTGATTTCATTGTTGACCCAATGATCATTCAGGAGCAGGTTATTTAATTTCCCTGTATTTGCATGGTTTTGAAGGTTCCTTTTGTAGTTGATTTCCAATTTTATTCTACTGTGGTCTGAGAGAGTGCTTGATATAATTTCAATTTTTAAAAATTTATTGAGGCTTGTTTTGTGGCATATCATATGGCCTATCTTGGAGAAAGTTCCATGTGCTGATGAATAGAATGTGTATTCTGCAGTTGTTGGGTAGAATGTCCTGTAAATATCTATTAAGTCCATTTGTTCTTTAAATCCATTGTTTCTTTGTAGACTGTCTTGATGACCTGCCTAGTGCAGTCAGTGGAGTATTGAAGTCCCCCACTATTATTGTGTTGCTGTCTCGTCTAGTAGTAATTGTTTTATAAATTTGGGATCTCCAGTATTAGATGCATATATATTAAGAATTGTAATATTCTCCCATTGGACAAGGGCTTTTATCATTATATGATGTCCCTCCTTGTCTTTTTTAACTGCTGTTTCTTTAAAGTTTGTTTTGTCTGACATAAGAATAGCTGCTTCGGCTCGCTTTTGGTGTCCATTTGTGTGGAATGTCATTTTCCACCACTTTACCTTAAGTTTATGTGAGTCCTTATGTGTTAGGTGAGTCTCCTGAAGGCGGCAGATAACTGGTTGGTGAATTCTTATTCATTCTGCAATTCTGTATCTTTTAAGTGGAGCATTTAGTCCATTTACATTCAACATCAGTATTGAGGTGTGAGGTACTATTCCATTCTTCGTGCTATTTGTAGCCTGTGTATCTTTTTATCTGTATTTTTATTGTATATGTCCTATGGGATTTATGCTTTAAAGAGGTTCTGTTTTGATGTGCTTCCAGGGTTTATTTCAAGATTTAGAGCTCCTTTTATCAGTTCTTGTAGTGTTGGCTTGGTAGTGCCGAATTCTCTCAGCATTTGTTTTTCTGAAAAACACTGTATATTTTCTTCATTTGTGAAGCTTAGTTTCACTGGATATAAAATTCTTGACTGATAAATGTTTTGTTTAAGAAGGCTGAAGATAGGGCCATATTCACTTCTAGCTTTTACGGTTTCTGCTGAGAAATCTGCTGTTAATCTGATAGGTTTTCTTTCATAGGTTACCTGGTAGTTTCGCCTCACAGCTCTTAAGATTCTCTTTGTCTTTAGATAACTTTGGATACTCTGATGACAATGTACCTAGGCAATGATATTTTTGCAATGAATTTCCCAGGTGTTTATTGAGCTTCTTGTATTTGGATGTCTAGGTCTCTAGCAAGGTGGGGGAGGTTTTCCTTGATTATTTCCCTGGATAAGTTTTCCAAACTTTTAGGTTTCTCTTCTTTCTCAGGAATGCTGATTATTCTTAGGTTTGATTGTTTAACATAATCCCAGATTTCTTGGAGGCTTTGTTCATATTTTCTTATTCTTTTTTCTTTGTCTTTGTTGGATTGGGTTAATTCAAAAACTTTGTCTTCAAGCTCTGCATTTCTTCTGCTTGGATTCTATTGCTGAGACTTTCTAGAGCATTTTGCATTTCTATAAGTGCATCCATATATCCATTGTTTCCTAAAGTTTTGAATGTTTTTTATTTATGCTATCTCTTTAACTGAAGATTTCTCCCCTCATTTCTTGTATCATATTTTTGGTTTTTTTAAAATTGGACTTCACCTTCCTCGGATGCCTCCTTGATTAGCTTAATAACTGACCTTCTGAATTATTTTTCAGGTAAATCAGGGATTTCTTCTTGGTTTGGATGCATTGCTGGTGAGCTAGTATGATTTTTTGGGGGGTGTTAAAGAACCTTGTTTTTCATATTATCAGAGTTAGTTTTCTGGTTCCTTCTCACTTGGGTAGGCTCTGTCAGAGGGAAAGTCTAGGCCTCAAGGCTGAGACTTTAGTCCCATGAGGTGTTCCCTTGATGTAGCACAGTCCCCCTTTTCCTAGGCGTGGGGCTTCCTGAGAGCCGAACTGTAGTGATTGTTATCTCTCTTCTGGATCTAGCCACCCATCAGGTCTACCAGACTCCAGGCTGGTACTGGGGTTTGTCTGCACAGAGTCTTGTGACGTGAACCATCTGTGGGTCTCTCAGCCATAGATACAACCACCTGCTCCAATGGAGGTGGCAGAGGATGAAATGGACTCTGTGAGGGTCCTTACTTTTGGTTGTTCAATGCACTATTTTTGTGCTGGTTGGCCTCCTGCCAGGAGGTGGCACTTTCTAGAAAGCATCAGCAGAAGCAGTCAGGTGGTGGTGGTTGGGGGGGCTGGGGCACCCTAGAACTCCCAAGAATATATGCCCTTTGTCTTCAGCTGCCAGGGTGAGTAAGGAAGGACCATCAGGTGGGGGCGGGACTAGTCGTGTCTGAGCTCACAGTCTCCTTGGGCAGGTCTTTCTGTGGCTACTGTGGGGGGATGGGGGTGTAGTTTCCAGGTCAATGGATTTATGTTCCTAGGACAATTATGGCTGCCTCTGCTGTGTCATGCAGGTCATCAGGAAAGTGGGGGAAAGCAAGCAGTCACGTGACTTGCCCAGCTCCCATGCAACTCAAAAGGTTGGTCTCACTTCCAGCGTGCACCCTCCCCTGCAACAGCACCGAATCTGTTTCCATGCAGTCAGTGAGCAAGGCTGAGAACTTGCCCCAGGCTACCAGCTGCGAAACCAAGTAGGGCGGTCCTACTTCCCTGCCAGTGGAGTCTGCACACCAAATTCATGTCCCCCCACCAACCCCCCGACTGCCCAGCCCCTAGATCTGGCCAGGTGGAGATTTTCTTTTTCCTGTCATCTTTTCCTAGTTCCTCTGGCAGCCCTCCCAAATGATCCCTGTGAGGCAAGGCAGAAATGGCTTCCTAGGGGACGCAGAGAGCCCACAGGGCTTCTCCCGCTGCTTCCTCTACCCCTGTATTTTGCTTGGCCCTCTAAATGGACTCAGCTCCAGGTAAGGTCAGAATCTTCTCCTGTGGTCTAGATCTTCAGGTTCCCCAGTGAGGAAGTGTGTTTGGGGCTGGACGGTCCCCCTTTTCCACTTCCACGGTTTGGGCACTCACAATATTTGGGGTGTTTCCCGGGTCCTGCAGGAGCAATCTGCTTCTTTCAGAGGGTGTGTGCGTTCTCTCAGCTTTCTTGATTTATTTCTGCATGTGATTCTGCCAAAAAAATTCCTGATGCGAGACTTCACATGCTGCTCTGTGCATCCGAGTGGGAGCTGCAATGTACTTCTGCTGCCTCCCATCTGCCATCATCCCCTAATTTGTCGGTAATATGCATTTTTAATCAATCTTTTTTTCTTGTCCCCCAAAACTATACTGCCCTTTGATATCAAGGAGTCAAGGACGTGATGTTGAGGGATGGGCAGTGGATACACTCTTTACCCCTTAGGGAGCTATATCTAGATTTAGATATTGCCAATTCAAGATAACTTAATTGAAAGCAAATTCATTATGAATACACACACACACACACATCTGCATGACAAGATTTTTAATAGTTGAAAGAATAACTAATAATTGTCCACAGGCAATAAGGGCTTTTTAAGCAAAACAGTTGTGATAAACAGGTCATTCTTAGAACAGTAATCCAGCCAATAGTACAGATTGCTTAGAGATTATGTCATTACCAGAGTTAAAATTCTATAATGGCTTCTCACTCCCTACCACTGAGGACAAGTTTATGTCCTTAGGTTTCTGCTTCCCTGAAACAATACCACCTGCTATTCTCCACTTTACTGTTTACATATCAACGGCACTGGTTCTTTATCTAACTCTCTGGCACAGCAGGAGTTTGTTTTCTTCTGCTTCAGAGCTTTGAATTTACTATTTCAGCTTCTAAACTTTATTTGGCAATGCCTTCCCATGGCAGATTCCTTCTGTCATTTTGCCTCTGTTCGAATACTTTCTCCTTAATTTCCTTCTTAGTTAATAATATCTGAAATTATTTTGTTGTTTAACTCAATTATTAATTTTATGTATGTTCTACCTAGATTATAATCTTCAGAGGAAAGTTTTATTCTCTGACTTATTTAACTTAAATACCCACTACTTTAAAAATTATGACATTTATTTAACAGATATTCGCTGAAGAAATGTTTGAAAATACACGGGAAATAATGCTTGAAAACAGTTGAAATTGCTTGTGTAAAGAAACAGTTTTATCAGTTAGGATTTAATCAATGTCAGAAGCAATGATATAGGAAAAATCAAGGAATAAGACAGTTATGGATAAGGAGAAATCAACAAACTCTTAAAAGATATTGCCTCAAAAGCATAAGAGGAAATAAGGGTTTATACATGACTTTTAGAACACTGCCTTGGTTTTTGGATAAATGGGGAAGTTGTCTGAAAACAGGAGGGATCCTAGATATTCCTTAGTCTGAGGAGGAGCAATTAAGATTCACTTGTTTAGAGGCTGGGAGTGGTGGCTCACACCTGTAATCCCAGAACTTTGGGAGGCCAAGGCAGGCAGATCACCTGAGGTCAAGAGTTCAAGACCAACCTGGCCAACATGGTGAAATCCCATCTCTACAAACATACAAAAATTAGCCAGGCATGATGGTAAGTGCCTGTAATCCCAGCTACTTGGGAGGCTGAGGCAGGAGAATTGCTTGAACCTGGAAGGCAGGAGTTGCAGTGAGCCGAGATCATACCACTGCACTCCAGCCTGGGTGACAGAACAAGACTCCGTCTCAAAAAAAAAAAAAAAAGACAGATTCAAAAGATTCACTTGTTTAGGCCTTAGCGGGCTTAGACACCAGTCTCTGACACATTCTTAAAGGTCAGGCTCTACAAAAGGAACCCAACCAGACTCTCAGATATGGTCAAAGATCTATACACACCCATCTCACAGATCCCCTATCTTAAAGAGACCCTAATTTGGGTTCACCTCAGTCTCTATAATCTGTACCAGCATACCAATAAAAATCTTTCTCACCCATCCTTAGATTGAGAGAAGTCACTTATTATTATGTGAGTAACTGGAAGATACTGATAAGTTGACAAATCTTTTTCTTTCCTTTCTTATTCAACTTTTATTTTAACTTCCAAAGAACAAGTGCAATATGTGCACCTTTGTTGCGCAGGTCAGCATGTATCTTTCTGGTCTTTTAGCTGCCTAACACTTTGAGCAGATATAAGCCTTACACAGGATTATGAAGTCTGAAAGGATTCCACCAATATTATTATAATTCCTGTCAACCTGATAGGTTAGGGGAAGGTAGAGCTCCCCTCCAATAAGCCAGATTTCCAGAGTTTCTGACATCATAATCTACCAAGCTCATGGATCAAGTTCAGAGAAAAAACAAAAGCAAAACCAAACCTACCAAAAAATAAAAATCCCAAAGAGAAAATAAAGAAAAAAACAGCATGAATACTTCCTGCCATGTTAAGTGGCCAATATGTCAGAAACAGCACTGAGTTACAGATAAAGATGTCTAAACTACAGTGACATCCCAGCTGTCACAGTGTGTGGACTATTAGTCAATAAAACAGTCCCTGCCTCTTAAGAGTTGTTTTCCATGCAAATACATGTCTTATGTCTTAGAATAAGATTCCCTAAGAAGTGAACCTAGCATTTATACAAGATAATTAATTCTAATCCATAGTACCTGGTAAAGAGCATTCTACCATCATCTTTACCGAGCATGGAAGAGCTACACCAAAACCCTGGGTCATCAGCCAGCACATACACTTATCCAGTGATAAATACACATCATCGGGTGCCTACATACATACCTGAATATAAAAAAAAATACTTTTGCTGAGATGAAACAGGCGTGATTTATTTCAAATAGGTACAGATAAGCAGATATTGAAGTAAGGATTCAGTCTTATATTATATTACATAACATTAATCTATTCCTGCAATGAAACTGTTGCTTTATAGGATTTTTTTTCACTACACTAATGAGAACTTAAAAGATAATGGCCTAAAACCACAGAGAGTATATTCAAAGATAAGTATAGCACTTCTTATTTGGAAACCAATGCTTACTAAATGAGACTAAGACGTGTCCCATCAAAAATCCTGGACCTATGCCTAAAACACATTTCACAATCCCTGAACTTTGCAAAAATTGGTACATGCTTTAACTTTAAACTACAGGCCTCACTGGAGCTACAGACAAGAAGGTAAAAAAGGCTGACAAAAGAAGTCCTGGTATCTTCTATGGTGGGAGAAGAAAACTAGCTAAAGGGAAGAATAAATTAGAGAAAAATTGGAATGACTGAATCGGAACAAGGCAAAGGCTATAAAAAAAATTAAGCAGCAGTATCTTCTTGGGGGCCCCTTCCCCACACTATCTCAATGCAAATATCTGTCTGAAACGGTCCCTGGCTAAACTCCACCCATGGGTTGGCCAGCCTTGCCTTGACCAATAGCCTTGACAAGGCAAACTTGACCAATAGTCTTAGAGTATCCAGTGAGGCCAGGGGCCGGCGGCTGGCTAGGGATGAAGAATAAAAGGAAGCACCCTCCAGCAGTTCCACACACTCGCTTCTGGAACGTCTGAGGTTATCAATAAGCTCCTAGTCCAGACGCCATGGGTCATTTCACAGAGGAGGACAAGGCTACTATCACAAGCCTGTGGGGCAAGGTGAATGTGGAAGATGCTGGAGGAGAAACCCTGGGAAGGTAGGCTCTGGTGACCAGGACAAGGGAGGGAAGGAAGGACCCTGTGCCTGGCAAAAGTCCAGGTCACTTCTCAGGATTTGTGGCACCTTCTGACTGTCAAACTGTTCTTGTCAATCTTACAGGCTCCTGGTTGTCTACCCATGGACCCAGAGGTTCTTTGACAGCTTTGGCAACCTGTCCTCTGCCTCTGCCATCATGGGCAACCCCAAAGTCAAGGCACATGGCAAGAAGGTGCTGACTTCCTTGGGAGATGCCATAAAGCACCTGGATGATCTCAAGGGCACCTTTGCCCAGCTGAGTGAACTGCACTGTGACAAGCTGCATGTGGATCCTGAGAACTTCAAGGTGAGTCCAGGAGATGTTTCAGCCCTGTTGCCTTTAGTCTGGAGGCAACTTAGACAACTGAGTATTGATCTGAGCACAGCTGAATCTACCCGCAGGGTGTGAGCTGTTTGAAGATACTGGGGTTGGGAGTGAAGAAACTGCAGAGGACTAACTGGGCTGAGACCCAGTGGTAATGTTTTAGGGCCTAAGGAGTGCCTCTAAAAATCTAGATGGACAACTTTGACTTTGAGAAAAGAGATGTGGAAATGAGGCAAATGACTTTTCTTTATTAGATTCCGGTAGAAAGAACTTTAATCTTTCCCCTATTTTTGTTATTCGTTTTAAAACATCTATCTGGAGGCAGGACAAGTATGGTCATTAAAAAGATGCAAGCAGAAGGCATATATTGGCTCAGTCAAAGTGGGGAACTTTGGTGGCCAAACATACATTGCTAAGGCTATTCCTATGTCATCTGGACACGTATAAAATGCTGCTAATGCTTCATTACAAACTTACATCCTTTAATTCCAGATGGGGGCAAAGTATGTCCAGGGGTGAGGAACAATTGAAACCTTTGGGCTGGAGTAGATTTTGAAAGTCAGCTGTGTGTGTGTGTGTGTGTGTGTGTGTCAGCGTGTGTTTCTTTTAACGTCTTCAGTCTACAACATACAGGGTTCATGGTGGCAAGAAGATAGCAAGATTTAAATTATGGCCAGTGACTAGTGCTGCAAGAACAACAACTACCTGCATTTAATGGGAAGGCAAAATCTCAGGCTTTGAGGGAAGTTAACATAGGCTTGATTCTGGGTGGAAGCTGGGTGTGTAGTTATCTGGAGGCCAGGCTGGAGCTCTCAGCTCACTATGGGTTCATCTTTATTGTCTCCTTTCATCTCAACAGCTCCTGGGAAATGTGCTGGTGACCGTTTTGGCAATCCATTTTGGCAAAGAATTCACCCCTGAGGTGCAGGCTTCCTGGCAGAAGATGGTGACTGGAGTGGCCAGTGCCCTGTCCTCCAGATACCACTGAGCTCACTGCCCATGATGCAGAGCTTTCAAGGATAGGCTTTATTCTGCAAGCAATCAAATAATAAATCTATTCTGCTAAGAGATCACACATGGTTGTCTTCAGTTCTTTTTTTATGTCTTTTTAAATATATGAGCCACAAAGGGTTTTATGTTGAGGGATGTGTGTATGTGTATTTATACATGGCTATGTGTGTTTGTGTCATGTGCATACTCCACACTTTGTTTACGTTAGATGTGGGTTTTGATGAGCAAATAAAAGAACTAGGCAATAAAGGAACTTGTACATGGGAGTTCTTCAAGTGGGAGTAAAAGGTGCAGGAGAAATCTGGTTGGAAGAAAGACCTCTATAGGACAGGACTCCTCAGAAACAGATGGTTTGGAAGAGATGGGGAAAGGTTCAGTGAAGGGGGCTGAACCCCCTTCACTGGATTGCAGCACAGCAGCGAGGAAGGGGCTCAACGAAGAAAAAGTGTTCCAAGCTTTAGGAAGTCAAGGTTTAGGCAGGGATAGCCATTCTATTTTATTAGGGGCAATACTATTTCCAATGGCATCTGGCTTTTCTCAGCCCTTGTGAGGCTCTACAGGGAGGTTGAGGTGTTAGAGATCAGAGCAGGAAACAGGTTTTTCTTTCCACGGTAACTACAATGAAGTGATCCTTACTTTACTAAGGAACTTTTCATTTTAAGTGTTGATGCATGCCTAAAGAGGTGAAATTAATCCCATGCCCTTAAGTGTACAGACTGGTCACAGCATTTCAAGGAGGAGACCTCATTGTAAGCTTCTAGGGAGGTGGGGACTTAGGTGAAGGAAATGAGCCAGCAGAGGCTCACAAGTCAGCATCAGCGTGTCATGTCTGAGCAGCAGAACAGCACGGTCAGATGAAAATATAGTGTGAAGAATTTGTATAACATTAATTGAGAAGGCAGATTCACTGGAGTTCTTATATAATTGAAAGTTAATGCATGTTTATAAGCAAGAGTTTAGTTTAATGTGATGGTGTTATGAACTTAACGCTTGTGTCTCCAGAAAATTCACATGCTGAATCCCCAACTCCCAATTGGCTCCATTTGTGGGGGAGGCTTTGGAAAAGTAATCAGGTTTAGAGGAGCTCATGAGAGCAGATCCCCATCATAGAATTATTTTCCTCATCAGAAGCAGAGAGATTAGCCATTTCTCTTCCTTCTGGTGAGGACACAGTGGGAAGTCAGCCACCTGCAACCCAGGAAGAGAGCCCTGACCAGGAACCAGCAGAAATGTGAGAAAAAATTCTGTTGTTGAAGTCACCCAGTCTATGCTATTTTGTTATAGCACCTTGCACTAAGTAAGGCAGATGAAGAAAGAGAAAAAAATAAGCTTCGGTGTTCAGTGGATTAGAAACCATGTTTATCTCAGGTTTACAAATCTCCACTTGTCCTCTGTGTTTCAGAATAAAATACCAACTCTACTACTCTCATCTGTAAGACGCAAATAGTAAGCCTGAGCCCTTCTGTCTAACTTTGATTTCCATTTTTTCTTCAACGTACTTTAGGCTTGTAATGTGTTTATATACAGTGAAATGTCAAGTTCTTTCTTTATATTTCTTTCTTTCTTTTTTTTCCTCAGCCTCAGAGTTTTCCACGTGCCCTTCCTACTTTCAGGAACTTCTTTCTCCAAACGTCTTCTGCCTGGCTCCATCAAATCATAAAGGACCCACTTCAAATGCCATCACTCACTACCATTTCACAATTCGCACTTTCTTTCTTTGTCCTTTTTTTTTTTTTTAGTAAAACAAGTTTATAAAAAATTAAAGGAATAAATGAATGGCTACTTCATAGGCAGAGTAGACCCAAGGGCTGCTGGTTGCCGATTTTTATTGTTATTTTTCAATAGTATGCTAAACAAGGGGTAGATTATTTATGCTGCCCATTTTTAGACCATAAAAGATAACTTCCTGATGTTGCCATGGCATTTTTTTCCTTTTAATTTTATTTCATTTCATTTTAATTTCCAAGGTACACGTGCAGGATGTGCAGGCTTGTTACATGGGTAAATGTGTATCTTTCTGGCCTTTTAGCCATCTTTATCAATGAGCAGATATAAGCTTTACACAGGATCATGAAGGATGAAAGAATTTCACCAATATTATTATAATTTCAATCAACCTGATAGCATAGGGGATAAACTAATTTGAAGATACAGCTTGCCTCCGATAAGCCAGAATTCCAGAACTTCTGGCATTATAATCTAGCAAGCTTAGAGATCATGGATCACTTTCAGAGAAAAACAAAAACAAACTAACCAAAAGCAAAACAGAACCAAAAAACCAGCATAAATACTTCCTACCCTGTTAATGGTCCAATATGTCAGAAACAGCACTGTGTTAGAAATAAAGCTGTCTAAAGTACACTAATATTCGAGTTATCATAGTGTGTGGACTATTAGTCAATAAAAACAACCCTTGCCTCTTTAGAGTTGTTTTCCATGCACATGCACGTCTTATGTCTTAGAGTAAGATTCCCTGAGAAGTGAACCTAGCATTTATAAAAGATAATTAATTCTAATCCACAGTACCTGCCAAAGAACATTCTACCATCATCTTTACTGAGCATAGAAGAGCTACGCCAAAACCCTGGGTCATCAGCCAGCACACACACTTATCCAGTGGTAAATACACATCATCTGGTGTATACATACATACCTGAATATGGAATCAAATATTTTTCTAAGATGAAACAGTCATGATTTATTTCAAATAGGTACGGATAAGTAGATATTGAGGTAAGCATTAGGTCTTATATTACGTAACACTAATCTATTACTGCGCTGAAACTGTGGCTTTATAGAAATTGTTTTCACTGCACTATTGAGAAATTAAGAGATAATGGCAAAAGTCACAAAGAGTATATTCAAAAAGAAGTATAGCACTTTTTCCTTAGAAACCACTGCTAACTGAAAGAGACTAAGATGTGTCCCGTCAAAAATCCTGGACCTATGCCTAAAACACATTTCACAATCCCTGAACTTTGCAAAAATTGGTACATGCTTTAGCTTTAAACTACAGGCCTCACTGGAGCTAGAGACAAGAAGGTAAAAAAAAGGCTGACAAAAGAAGTCCTGGTATCCTCTATGATGGGAGAAGGAAACTAGCTAAAGGGAAGAATAAATTAGAGAAAAATTGGAATGACTGAATCGGAACAAGGCAAAGGCTATAAAAAAAATTAAGCAGCAGTATCTTCTTGGGGGCCCCTTCCCCACACTATCTCAATGCAAATATCTGTCTGAAACGGTCCCTGGCTAAACTCCACCCATGGGTTGGCCAGCCTTGCCTTGACCAATAGCCTTGACAAGGCAAACTTGACCAATAGTCTTAGAGTATCCAGTGAGGCCAGGGGCCGGCGGCTGGCTAGGGATGAAGAATAAAAGGAAGCACCCTCCAGCAGTTCCACACACTCGCTTCTGGAACGTCTGAGGTTATCAATAAGCTCCTAGTCCAGACGCCATGGGTCATTTCACAGAGGAGGACAAGGCTACTATCACAAGCCTGTGGGGCAAGGTGAATGTGGAAGATGCTGGAGGAGAAACCCTGGGAAGGTAGGCTCTGGTGACCAGGACAAGGGAGGGAAGGAAGGACCCTGTGCCTGGCAAAAGTCCAGGTCACTTCTCAGGATTTGTGGCACCTTCTGACTGTCAAACTGCTCTTGTTTAATCTCACAGGCTCCTGGTTGTCTACCCATGGACTCAGAGGTTCTTTGACAGCTTTGGCAACCTGTCCTCTGCCTCTGCCATCATGGGCAACCCCAAAGTCAAGGCACATGGCAAGAAGGTGCTGACTTCCCTGGGAGATGCCATAAAGCACCTGGATGATCTCAAGGGCACCTTTGCCCAGCTGAGTGAATTGCACTGTGACAAGCTGCATGTGGATCCTGAGAACTTCAGGGTGAGTCCAGGAGTTTCAGCCCTGTTGCCTTTAGTCTCGAGGCAACTTAGACAACTGAGTATTGATCTGAGCACAGCTGAATCTACCCACAGGGTGTGAGCTATTTGAAGATATTGGGGTTGGGAGTGAAGGAACTGCAGAAGACTAACTGGGCTGAGACCCAGTGGTAATGTTTTAGGGCCTAAGGAGTGCCTCTAAAAATCTAGATGGACAATTTTGACTTTGAGAATAGAGAGGTGGAAATGAGGAAAATGACTTTTCTTTATTAGATTCCAGTAGAAAGAACTTTCATCTTTCCCTCATTTTTGTTGTTTTAAAACATCTATCTGGAGGCAGGACAAGTATGGTCATTAAAAAGATGCAGGCAGAAGGCATATATTGGCTCAGTCAAAGTGGGGAACTTTGGTGGCCAAACATATATTGCTAAGGCTATTCCTATGTCATCTGGACACATATAAAATGCTGCTAATGCTTCATTACAAACTTATATCCTTTAATTCCAGATGGGGGCAAAGTATGTCCAGGGGTGAGGAACAATTGGAACATTTGGGCTGGAGTAGATTTTGAAAGTCAGCTGTGAGTTTGTGTGTGTGTGTGTGTGTGTGTGTGCGTGTCAGCGTGTGTTTCTTTTAACGTCTTCAGCCTACAACATACAGGGTTCATGGTGGCAAGAAGATAGCAAGATTTAAATTATGGCCAGTGACTAGTGCTGCAAGGGGAACAACTACCTGCATTTAATGGGAAGGCAAAATCTCAGGCTTTGAGGGAAGTTAACATAGGCTTGATTCTGGGTGGAAGCTGGGTGTGTAGTTATCTGGAGGCCAGGCTGGAGCTCTCAGCTCACTATGGGTTCATCTTTATTGTCTCCTTTCATCTCAACAGCTCCTGGGAAATGTGCTGGTGACCGTTTTGGCAATCCATTTCGGCAAAGAATTCACCCCTGAGGTGCAGGCTTCCTGGCAGAAGATGGTGACTGCAGTGGCCAGTGCCCTGTCCTCCAGATACCACTGAGCCTTTTGCCCATGATTCAGAGCTTTCAAGGATAGGCTTTATTCTGCAAGCAATACAAATAATAAATCTATTCTGCTGAGAGATCACACATGATTTTCTTCAGCTCTTTTTTTTACATCTTTTTAAATACATGAGCCACAAAGGGTTTATATTGAGGGAAGTGTGTATGTGTATTTCTGCATGCCTGTTTGTGTTTGTGGTGTGTGCATGCTCCTCATTTATTTTTATATGAGATGTGCATTTTGATGAGCAAATAAAAGCAGTAAAGACACTTGTACACGGGAGTTCTGCAAGTGGGAGTAAATGGTGTAGGAGAAATCCAGTGGGAAGAAAGACCTCTATAGGACAGGACTTCTCAGAAACAGATGTTTTGGAAGAGATGGGAAAAGGTTCAGTGAAGACCTGGGGGCTGGATTGATTGCAGCTGAGTAGCAAGGATGGTTCTTAATGAAGGGAAAGTGTTCCAAGCTTTAGGAATTCAAGGTTTAGTCAGGTGTAGCAATTCTATTTTATTAGGAGGAATACTATTTCTAATGGCACTTAGCTTTTCACAGCCCTTGTGGATGCCTAAGAAAGTGAAATTAATCCCATGCCCTCAAGTGTGCAGATTGGTCACAGCATTTCAAGGGAGAGACCGCATTGTAAGCCTCTGGGGGAGGTGGGGACTTAGGTGTAAGAAATGAATCAGCAGAGGCTCACAAGTCAGCATGAGCATGTTGTGTCTGAGCAACAGACCAGCACTGTGAGATCAAAATGTAGTGGGAAGAATTTGTACAACATTAATTGGAAGGCTTACTTAATGGAATTTTTGTATAGTTGGATGTTAGTGCATCTCTATAAGTAAGAGTTTAATATGATGGTGTTACGGACCTAATGTTTGTGTCTCCTCAAAATTCACATGCTGAATCCCCAACTCCCAACTGACCTTATCTGTGGGGGAGGCTTTTGAAAAGTAATTAGGTTTAGATGAGCTCATAAGAGCAGATCCCCATCATAAAATTATTTTCCTTATCAGAAGCAGAGAGACAAGCCATTTCTCTTTCCTCCCGGTGAGGACACAGTGAGAAGTCCGCCATCTGCAATCCAGGGAGAGCCCTGACCACGAGTCAGCCTTCAGAAATGTGAGAAAAAACTCTGTTGTTGAAGCCACCCAGTCTTTGGTATTTTGTTATAGCACCTTGCACCGAGTAAGGCAGATGAAGGAGAAAAAAAATAAGCTTGGGTTTTGAGTGGACTACAGACCATGTTTATCTCAGGTTTGCAAAGCTCCCCTCGTCCCCTATGTTTCAGTATAAAATACCTACTCTACTACTCTCATCTATAAGACCCAAGTAATAAGCCTGCGCCCTTCTCTCTAACTTTGATTTCTCCTATTTTTACTTCAACATGCTTTACTCTAGCCTTGTAATGTCTTTACATACAGTGAAATGTAAAGTTCTTTATTCTTTTTTTCTTTCTTTCTTTTTTCTCCTCAGCCTCAGAATTTGGCACATGCCCTTCCTTCTTTCAGGAACTTCTCCAACATCTCTGCCTGGCTCCATCGTATCATAAAGGTCCTACTTCAAATGCAGTCACTACCGTTTCAGAATATGCACTTTCTTTCTTTTTTGTTTTTTGTTTTTTTTAAGTCAAAGCAAATTTCTTAAGAGAGTAAAGAAATAAACGAATGACTACTGCATAGGCAGAGCAGCCCCGAGGGCCGCTGGTTGTTCCTTTTATGGTTATTTCTTGATGATATGTTAAACAAGTTTTGGATTATTTACGCCTTCTCTTTTTAGGCCATATAGGGTAACTTCCCAACATTGCCATGGCATTTGTTTTTTCTTTTAATTTAATTTACTGTTACCTTAAATTCAGGGGTACACGTACAGGATATGCAGGTTTGTTTTATAGGTAAAAGTGTGCCATGGTTTTAATGGGGTTTTTTTTTTCTTGTAAAGTTGTTTAAGTTTCTTGTTTACTCTGGATATTAGACCTTTGTCAGAAGAATAGATTGGAAAATTTTTTTCCCATTCTGTAGATTGTCTTTCGCTCTGATGGTAGTTTCTTTTGCTGTGCAGGAGCTCTTTAGTTTAATTAGATTCCATTTGTCAATTTTTGCTTTTGCTGCAATTGCTTTTCATGTTTCCATCATGAAATCTGTGCCCATGCTTATATCATGAATAGTATTGCCTTGATTTTTTTCTAGGCTTTTTATAGTTTGGGGTTTTTCATCTAAGTCTCTAATCCATCTGGAGTTAATTTTTGGATAAGGTATAAGGAAGGAGTCCAGTTTCATTTTTCAGCATATGGCTAGCCAGTTCTCCCCCATCATTTATTAAATTGAAAATCCTTTCCCCATTGCTTGCTTTTGTCAGGTTTCTAAAAGACCAGATGGTTGTAGATACAATATGCAGTTTCTTCAAGTCATATAATACCATCTGAAATCTCTTATTCATTCATTTCTTTTAGTATGTATGCTGGTCTCCTCTGCTCACTATAGTGAGGGCACCATTAGCCAGAGAATCTGTCTGTCTAGTTCATGTAAGATTCTCAGAATTAAGAAAAATGGATGGCATATGAATGAAACTTCATGGAGGACATATGGAATCTAATATGTATTTGTTGAATTAATGCATAAGATGCAACAGGGAGAAGTTGACAACTGCAATGATAACCTGGTATTGATGATATAAGAGTCTATAGATCACAGTAGAAGCAATAATCATGGAAAACAATTGGAAATGGGGAACAGCCACAAACAAGAAAGAATCAATACTTCCAGGAAAGTGACTGCAGGTCACTTTTCCTGGAGTGGGTGAGAGAAAAGTGGAAGTTAGCAGTAACTGCTGAATTCCTGGTTGGCTGATGGAAAGATGGGGCAGCTGTTCACTGGTACGCAGGGTTTTAGATGTATGTACCTAAGGATATGAGGTATGGCAATGAACAGAAATTCTTTTGGGAATGAGTTTTAGGGCCATTAAAGGACATGACCTGAAGTTTGCTCTCAGGCCAGTCCCCAGAACTCAATATAAATGTGTTTCCTGCATATAGTCAAAGTTGCCACTTCTTTTTCTTCATATCATTGATCTCTGCTCTTAAAGATAATCTTGGTTTTGCCTCAAACTGTTTGTCACTACAAACTTTCCCCATATTCCTAAGTAAAACAGATAACTGCCTCTCAACTATATCAAGTAGACTAAAATATTGTGTCTCTAATATCAGAAATTCAGCTTTAACATATTGGGTTTAACTCTTTGAAATTTAGAGTCTCCTTGAAATACACATGGGGGTGATTTCCTAAACTTTATTTCTTGTAAGGATTTATCTCAGGGGTAACACACAAACCAGCATCCTGAACCTCTAAGTATGAGGACAGTAAGCCTTAAGAATATAAAATAAACTGTTCTTCTCTCTGCCGGTGGAAGTGTGCCCTGTCTATTCCTGAAATTGCTTGTTTGAGACGCGTGAGACGTGCAGCACATGAGACACGTGCAGCCGCCTGTGGAATATTGTCAGTGAAGAATGTCTCTGCCTGATTAGATATAAAGACAAGTTAAACACAGCATTAGACTATAGATCAAGCCTGTGCCAGACACAAATGACCTAATGCCCAGCACGGGCCATGGAATCTCCTATCCTCTTGCTTGAACAGAGCAGCACACTTCTCCCCCAACACTATTAGATGTTCTGGCATAATTTTGTAGATATGTAGGATTTGACATGGACTATTGTTCAACGATTCAGAGGAAATCTCTTTTGTTCAGATAAGTACACTGACTACTAAATGGATTAAAAAACACAGTAATAAAACCCAGTTTTCCCCTTACTTCCCTAGTTTGTTTCTTATTCTGCTTTCTTCCAAATTGATGCTGGATAGAGGTGTTTATTTCTATTCTAAAAAGTGATGAAATTGGCCGGGCGTGGTGGCTCACACCTGTAATCCCAGCACTTTGGGAGGCTGAGGTGGGCGGATCACGAGGTCAGGAGATCAAGACCATCCTGGCTAACATGGTGAAACACCATCTCTACTAAAAATACAAAAAATTAGCCAGAGATGGTGGCAGGTGCCTGTAGTCCCAGCTACTCGGGAGGCTGAGGCAGGAGAATGGCGTGAACCTGGGAGGCAGAGCTTGCAGTGAGCAGAGATCGCGCCACTGTACACTCCAGCCTGGGTGACAAAGCGAGACTCCATCTCAAAAAAAAAAAGAAAGAAAGAAAGAAAGAAAAAAAAGTGATGAAATTGTGTATTCATTGTAGTCTCAAGAGAATTGAAAACCAAGAAAGGCTGTGGCTTCTTCCACATAAAGCCTGGATGAATAACAGGATAACACGTTGTTACATTGTCACAACTCCTGATCGAGGAATTGATGGCTAAGATATTCGTAATTCTTATCCTTTTCAGTTGTAACTTATTCCTATTTGTCAGCATTCAGGTTATTAGCGGCCGCTGGCGAAGTCCTTGAGAAATAAACTGCACACTGGATGGTGGGGGTAGTGTAGGAAAATGGAGGGGAAGGAAGTAAAGTTTCAAATTAAGCCTGAACAGCAAAGTTCCCCTGAGAAGGCCACCTGGATTCTATCAGAAACTCGAATGTCCATCTTGCAAAACTTCCTTGCCCAAACCCCACCCCTGGAGTCACAACCCACCCTTGACCAACAGATTCATTTCACTGAGAGAGGCAAAGGGCTGGTCAATAGATTCATTTCACTGGGAGAGGCAAAGGGCTGGGGGCCAGAGAGGAGAAGTAAACAGCCACACATGAAGCAGCGATGCAGGCATGCTTCTGGCTCATCTGTGATCACCAGGAAACTCCCAGATCTGACACTGTAGTGCATTTCACTGCTGACAAGAAGGCTGCTGCCACCAGCCTGTGAAGCAAGGTTAAGGTGAGAAGGCTGGAGGTGAGATTCTGGGCAGGTAGGTACTGGAAGCCGGGGCAAGGTGCAGAAAGGCAGAAAGTGTTTCTGAAAGAGGGATTAGCCTGTTGTCTTACATAGTCTGACTTTGCACCTGCTCTGTGATTATGACTATCCCACAGTCTCCTGGTTGTCTACCCATGGACCTAGAGGTACTTTGAAAGTTTTGGATATCTGGGCTCTGACTGTGCAATAATGGGCAACCCCAAAGTCAAGGCACATGGCAAGAAGGTGCTGATCTCCTTTGGAAAAGCTGTTATGCTCACGGATGACCTCAAAGGCACCTTTGCTACACTGAGTGACCGGCACTGTAACAAGCTGCATGTGGACCCTGAGAACTTCCTGGTGAGTACTAAGTACACTCACGCTTTCTTCTTTACCCTTAGATATTTGAAAGCAGAGGTGGCTTTCTCTTGTGTTATGAGTCAGCTATGGGATATGATATTTCAGCAGTGGGATTTTGAGAGTTATGTTGCTGTAAATAACATAACTAAAATTTGGTAGAGCAAGGACTATGAATAATGGAAGGCCACTTACCATTTGATAGCTCTGAAAAACACATCTTATAAAAAATTCTGGCCAAAATCAAACTGAGTGTTTTTGGATGAGGGAACAGAAGTTGAGATAGAGAAAATAACATCTTTCCTTTGGTCAGCGATATTTTCTATAAAAATTAATAGTCACTTTTCTGCATAGTCCTGGAGGTTAGAAAAAGATCAACTGAGCAAAGTAGTGGGAAGCTGTTAAAAAGAGGATTGTTTCCCTCCGAATGATGATGGTATACTTTCGTACGCATGGTACAGGATTCTTTGTTATGAGTGTTTGGGAAAATTGTATGTATGTATGTATGTGATGACTGGGGACTTATCCTATCCATTACTGTTCCTTGAAGTACTATTATCCTACTTTTTAAAAGGACGAAGTCTCTAAAAAAAAATGAAACAATCACAATATGTTGGGGTAGTGAGTTGGCATAGCAAGTAAGAGAAGGATAGGACACAATGGGAGGGGCAGGGCTGCCAGTCATATTGAAGCTAATATCTAGCCCATAATGGTGAGAGTTGCTCAAACTCTGGTCAAAAAGGATGTAAGTGTTATATCTATTTACTGCAAGTCCAGCTTGAGGCCTTCTATTCACTATGTACCATTTTCTTTTTTATCTTCACTCCCTCCCCAGCTCTTAGGCAACGTGATATTGATTGTTTTGGCAACCCACTTCAGCGAGGAGTTTACCCTACACATACAGGCTTCTTGGCAGTAACTAACAAATGCTGTGGTTAATGCTGTAGCCCAGAAGACCACTGAGTTCCCTGTCCACTATGTTTGTACCTATGGTCCACTATGTTTTTACCTATGTCCCGAAATCTCATCTCCTTTAGATGGGGGAGGTTGGGGAGAAGAGCAGTATCCTGCCTGCTGATTCAGTTCCTGCATGATAAAAATAAAATAAAGAAATATGCTCTCTAAGAAATATCATTGTATTCTTTTTCTGTCTTTATATTTTACCCTGATTCAGCCAAAAGGACGCACCATTTCTGATGGAAATGAGAATGTTGGAGAATGGGAGTTTAAGGACAGAGAAGATACTTTCTCGCAATCCTGCAAGAAAAGAGAGAACTTATGGGTGGATTTAGTGGGGTAGTTACTCCTAGGAAGGGGAAATCGTCTCTAGAATAAGACAATGTCTTTACAGAAAGGGAGGTCAATGGAGGTACTCTTTGGAGATGTAAGAGGATTGTTGGTAGTGTGTAGAGGTATGTTAGGACTCAAATTAGAAGCTCTGTATAGGCTATTATTTGTATGAACTCAGGATATAGCTCATTTGGTGACTGCAGTTCACTTCTACTTATTTTTTATGATTTATAATGAAGTGGGGATGGGGCTTCCTAGAGACCAATCAAGGGCCAAACCTTGAACTTTCTCTTAACGTCTTCAATGGTATTAATAGAGAATTATCTCTAAGGCATGTGAACTGGCTGTCTTGGTTTTCATCTGTACTTCATCTGCTACCTCTGTGACCTGAAACATATTTATAATTCCATTAAGCTGTACATATGATAGATTTATCATATTTATTTTCCTTAAAGGATTTTTGTAAGAACAAATTGAATTGATACCTGTAAAGTCTTTATCACACTACCCGATAAATAATAAATCTCTTTGTTCAGCTCACTGTTTCTATAAATATGTACAAGTTTTATTGTTTTTAGTGGTAGTGATTTTATTCTCTTTCTATATATATATATACACATATGTGTGCATTCATAAATATACAATTTTTATGAATAAAAAATTATTAGCAATCAATATTGAAAACCACTGATTTTTGTTTATGGGAGCAAACAGCAGATTAAAAGGCTGAGATTTAGGAAACAGCACGTTAAGTCAAGTTGATAGAGGAGAATATGGACATTTAAAAGAGGCAGGATGATATAAAATTAGGGAAACTGGATGCAGAGACCAGATGAAGTAAGAAAAATAGCTATTGTTTTGAGCAAAAATCACTGAAGTTTCTTGCATATGAGAGTGACATAATAAATAGGGAAATGTAGAAAATTGATTCACATGTATATATATATATAGAACTGATTAGACAAAGTCTAACTTGGGTATAGTCAGAGGAGCTTGCTGTAATTATATTGAGGTGATGGATAAAGAACTGAAGTTGATGGAAACAATGAAGTTAAGAAAAAAATCAAGTAAGAGACCATTGTGGCAGTGATTGCACAGAACTGGAAAACATTGTGAAACAGAGAGTCAGAGATGACAGCTAAAATCCTTGCCTGTGAATGAAAAGAAGGAAATTTATTGACAGAACAGCAAATGCCTTCAAGCCCCCTGTTTGGATCTGGCAATGAACGTAGCCATTCTGTGGCAATCACTTCAAACTCCTGTACCCAAGACCCTTAGGAAGTATGTAGAATCCTCAAACCTAAAACCTCAAAGAAAGAGGTTTTAGAAGATATAATATCATTTCTTCTCCAGTTTCATTAATCCCCAAGCCTCTTTCTCAAAGTATTTCCTCTATGTGTCCACCCCAAAGAGCTCACCTCACCATATCTCTTGAGTGGGAGCACATAGATAGGCGGTGCTACCATCTAACAGCTGCTGAAATTCCTTTGTCATATTTTTGAGTCCCCACTAATAACCCACAAAGCAGAATAAATAACAGTTGCTCATGTACAATAATCACTCAACTGCTGTCTTGTAGCATACATTAATTAAGCACATTCTTTGAATAATTACTGTGTCCAAACAATCACACTTTAAAATCTCACACTTGTGCTATCCCTTGCCCTTCTGAATGTCACTCTGTATTTTAAATGAAGAGACGAGGGTTGAATTTCCTGTGTTACTTATTGTTCATTTCTCGATGAGGAGTTTTCACATTCACCTTTACTGGAAAACACGTAAGTACACATCTTACAGGAAAAATATACCAAACTGACATGTAGCATGAATGCTTGTGCATGTAGTCATATAAAATCTTGTAGCAATGTAAACATTCTCTGATATACACATACAGATGTGTCTATATGTCCACACAATTTCTTATGCTCCATGAACAAACATTCCATGCACACATAAGAACACACACTGTTACAGATGCATACTTGAGCGCATTGACAAAATTACCCCAGTCAATCTAGAGAATTTGGATTTCTGCATTTGACTCTGTTAGCTTTTTGCATGCTGTTCATTTACTCTGGGTGATGTCTTTCCCTCATTTTGCCCTGTCTATCTTGTACTCATACTTTAAATCCTAACTTATATGTTATCTCAACTAAGAAGCTACTTTTTTTTAATTTTAACTGGGCTTAAAGCCCTGTCTATAAACTCTGCTACAATTATGGGCTCTTTCTTATAATATTTAGTGTTTTTCCTACTAATGTACTTAATCTGCTCATTGTATATTCCTACCACTAAATTTTAACCTCTTTTATGGTAGAGACATTGTCTTGTAAACTCTTATTTCCCTAGTATTTGGAGATGAAAAAAAAGATTAAATTATCCAAAATTAGATCTCTCTTTTCTATATTATGAGTATTACACTATCCATAGAGAAGTTTGTTTGAGACCTAAACTGAGGAACCTTTGGTTCTAAAATGACTATGTGATATCTTAGTATTTATAGGTCATGAGGTTCCTTCCTCTGCCTCTGTAAGGCTGTTCCCTCAATCTCCCTTGCTATAGTTCGATTAGTCAACAAGTATGTGTCATGCATTTATTCACATCAGAATTTCATACACTAATAAGACATAGTATCAGAAGTCAGTTTATTAGTTATATCAGTTAGGGTCCATCAAGGAAAGGACAAACCATTATCAGTTACTCAACCTAGAATTAAACACAGCTCTTAATAGTTAATTATCCTTGTATTGGAAGAGCTAAAATATCAAATAAAGGACAGTGCAGAAATCTAGATGTTAGTAACATCAGAAAACCTCTTCCGCCATTAGGCCTAGAAGGGCAGAAGGAGAAAATGTTTATACCACCAGAGTCCAGAACCGGAGCTCATAACCAGAGGTCCACTGGGTTCAGTGAGCTAGTGGGGGCTCCTTGGAGAGAGCCAGAACTGTCTAATGGGGGCATCAAAATATCAGCCATAAAAAACCATAAAAAAGACTGTCTGCTGTAGGAGATCTGTTCAGAGAGAGAGAGAGACCAGAAATAATCTTGCTTATGCTTTCCCTCAGCCAGTGTTTACCATTGCAGAATGTACATGCGACTGAAAGGGTGAGGAAACCTGGGAAATGTCAGTTCCTCAAATACAGAGAACACTGAGGGAAGGATGAGAAATAAATGTGAAAGCAGACATGAATGGTAATTGACAGAAGGAAACTAGGATGTGTCCAGTAAATGAATAATTACAGTGTGCAGTGATTATTGCAATGATTAATGTATTGATAAGATAATATGAAAACACAGAATTCAAAGAGCAGTGAACTGAGATTAGAATTGTGGAGAGCACTGGCATTTAAGAATGTCACTTACATTTAGAATGTGTCTCTAGGCATTGTTCTGTGCATATATCATCTCAATATTCATTATCTGAAAATTATGAATTAGGTACAAAGCTCAAATAATTTATTTTTTCAGGTTAGCAAGAACTTTTTTTTTTTTTTTTTTTTCTAAGATGGAGTATTGCTATGGTTGCCCAGGCTGGAGTGCAATGGCATGATCCAGGCTCACTGCAACATCAGCCTCCCAGGTTCAAGCGATTCTCCTGCCTCAGCCTCCCAAGTAGCTGGCATTACAGGCGTGCCACCACCATGCCTGGCTAATTTTCTATTTTTAGTAGAGAGGGGGTTTCACCATGTTGGTCAGGCTGATCTCGAACTCCTAACATCAGGTGATCCACCCTCCTCGGCCTCTGAAAGTGCTGGGATCACAGGCGTGAGCCACCACACCCAGCCAAGAATGTGAATTTTGTAGAAGGATATAACCCATATTTCTCTGACCCTAGAGTCCTTAGTATACCTCCCATACCATGTGGCTCATCCTCCTTACATACATTTCCCATCTTTCACCCTACCTTTTCCTTTTTGTTTCAGCTTTTCACTGTGTGTCAAAATCTAGAACCTTATCTCCTACCTGCTCTGAAACCAACAGCAAGTTGACTTCCATTGTAACCCACATTGGCATTACACTAATTAAAATCGATACTGAGTTCTAAAATCATCGGGGATTTTGGGGACTATGTCTTACTTCATACTTCCTTGAGATTTCACATTAAATGTTGGTGTTCATTAAAGGTCCTTCATTTAACTTTGTATTCATCACACTCTTGGATTCACAGTCATATCTAAACTCTTAAATATAGCCTGTATAATCCCAATTCCCAAGTCTGATTTCTAACCTCTGACCTCCAACCTCAGTGCCAAACCCATATATCAAACAATGTACTGGGCTTATTTATATAGATGTCCTATAGGCACCTCAGACTCAGCATGGGTATTTCACTTTTTATACTAAAACTGTTTCTCTTCCAGTGTTTTCCATTTTAGTCATTAGATAGCTACTTGCCCATTCACCAAGGTCAGAGATTAAAATCATTTCCCTACCTCTAATCAACAGTTCAATTCTGCTTCAATTTGTCCCTATCTATTAATCACCACTCTTACTGCCCACAGTCAGGTCCTCATTGTTTCCTGAACAAGAGTAGATGCTATTCTTTCCACTTTAAGACCTTATCCTGGCTAGATGCTGTGGCTCAGGCTTGTAAACCCAGCACTTTAGGAGGCCGAGGCAGGCAGATCACTTGAGGTCAGGAGTTCAAGACCAGCCTGACCAACATGGTGAAACCCCATCTCTACTAAAAATACAAAATCAGCCAGGCGTGTGGTGCATGCCTGCAGTCCCAGCTATTCAGGTGGCTGAGGCAGGAGAATTGCTTGAACCCAGGAGGCGGAGGTTGCGGTGAGCCTAGATTGCACCATTGCACTCTAGCTTGGGCAATAGGGATGAAACTCCATCTCAGAAGAGAAAAGAAGAAAAGAACTTATTCTGTTATACAAATCCTCTCAATGCAATCCATATATAATAAACATGTAACCAGATCTCCCAATGTGTAAAATCATTTCAGGTAGAACAGAATTAAAGTGAAAAGCCAAGTCTTTGGAATTGACAGACAAAGATCAAATAACAGTCCTCATGGCCTTAAGAATTTACCTAACATTTTTTTTAGAATCAATTTTCTTACATATGAATTGGAAACATAATTCCTACCTCACAAACACATTCTAAGATTTTAAGGAGATATTGATAAAGTACATCATCTCTCATTTTTAACAGGTAGTGGTAGTGATTTACACAGCACATTATGATCTGTTCTTGTATGTTCTGTTCCATTCTGTATTCTTGACCTGGTTGTATTCTTTCTGAGCTCCAGATCCATATATCTAAGTACATCTTTTTGCATTTTACAAGAGTGCATACAATACAATGTATCCAAGACTGAATTTCTGATTTTATCGTACCACTAAACTCACAAATGTGGCCCTATTCTTGTGTTCACGACTGACATCACCGTCATGGTCCAAGTCTGATAATAGAAATGGCATTGTCACTTTCTTCCCTACTGCAACAGAAGCCCAGCTGTTTGTCTCCCATTTTCTCTACTTCTAAAATACATTTCTTCACTAAGTGAGAATAATCTTTTAAAGACACAAATCAAACCATGCCACCACCTTTCTTGAATTATTCAATATCTTTCCTTGGCTTCCAGGTTACAGAAAAATAATTTGTAACAAAGTTTAAAGGTCATTCATGGCTCCTCTCTACCCTATTTTATAACATTTCCCCTTGTGATCAGAATCTCAGGCACATCATCCATCTTTCTATATACAAATAAAATCATATAGTTTGAACTCACCTCTGGTTACTTTTAATCAACCAAATGCTGTAAAATGCATTTGTATCGCTACGTGTTAAGCAGTAGTTGATTCTTTTCATTTCTGTGTAATATTCTATTCTTTGACTATACCGTAATTTATCAATTCTACTGTTGGTAAGCATTTAAGTGGCTACCAGTTTGAGGTTTTTATGATTATTGCTGTCATAAGCATTTCTATACATGTCTTTGGATACACACATGCATGTGTTTCTGAATATCTAAAAATGTAATTGCTAGGTAATAGATTTATCAAGTATCCAGCATTTGTGGATACTATTAAAGGTTTTCCAAAGGGGTTATACTATTGTACACTGTCACCAACAGAGTTTGAGTTTCTATTGATCCATATTACTACCAAAATTTGAACTGTCAGTCTTATCTCTTCTCTTGTCTCTTTCTTCCTCTTTTTTTCCCTTCCCTTCCCCTCTCTCTTCGTTTCTTTTCTCTCCTCTTCTCTTCTTTCCTCTCTTCCCTTCCCTTTCTCTTTCTCTTCCCTATCCCTTCTCCTCTCCTCTCCCCTCCTTTTTTCTCCTCTCCTCTCCATTATTTATTTTTCCTTCTTCTCCTCCATCCCTTCCATCCTCTCTCTTCCCCTCTTCCTTCCTTCCTTTCTCCATTTCTTCCTCCTCTTTCCCTCAATCCTTCCTTTTGGATATGCTCATGGGTGTGTATTTGTCTGCCATTGTGGCATTATTTGAATTCAGAAAAGAGTGAAAAACTACTGGGATCTTCATTCCTGGGTCTAATTCCACATTTTTTTTTAAGAACACATTTGTAAAAATGTTCTGTACTAGCATATTCCCAGGAACTTCATTAAATTTAATCTGGCTGAATATAGTAAATCTACTTTGCACTTCGCATTCTTTCTTTAGTCATACCATAATTTTAAACATTCAAAATATTTGTATATAATATTTGATTTGATCTGTCATTAAAATGTTAACCTTAAAATTCATGTTTCCAGAACCTATTTCAATAACTGGTAAATAAACACTATTCATTTTTGAAATATTCTTTTAATGGATATTTATTTCAATATAATAAAAAATTAGAGTTTTATTATAGGAAGAATTTACCAAAAGAAGGAGGAAGCAAGCAAGTTTAAACTGCAGCAATAGATTTGTCCATTCCAACCTCTCAAAATTCCCTTGGAGACAAAAATCTCTAGAGGCAAAGAAGAACTTTATATTGAGTCAACTTGTTAAAACATCTGCTTTTAGATAAGTTTTCTTAGTATAAAGTGACAGAAACAAATAGGTTAAACTCTAAGATACATTCCACTATATTAGCCTAAAACACTTCTGCAAAAATGAAACTAGGAGGATATTTTTAGAAACAACTGCTGAAAGAGATGCGGTGGGGAGATATGTAGAGGAGAACAGGGTTTCTGAGTCAAGACACACATGACAGAACAGCCAATCTCAGGGCAAGTTAAGGGAACAGTGGAATGAAGGTTCATTTTTCATTCTCACAAACTAATGAAACCCTGCTTATCTTAAACCAACCTGCTCACTGGAGCAGGGAGCACAGGACCAGCATAAAAGGCAGGGCAGAGTCGACTGTTGCTTACACTTTCTTCTGACATAACGGTGTTCACTAGCAACCTCAAACAGACACCATGGTGCATCTGACTCCTGAGGAGAAGACTGCTGTCAATGCCCTGTGGGGCAAAGTGAATGTGGATGCAGTTGGTGGTGAGGCCCTGGGCAGGTTGGTATCAAGGTTATAAGACAGGCTCAAGGAGGCAAATGGAAACTGGGCATGTGTAGACAGAGAAGACTCTTGGGTTTCTGATAGGCACTGATTCTCTCTGTCCCTTGGGCTGTTTTCCTACCCTCAGATTACTGGTGGTCTACCCTTGGACCCAGAGGTTCTTTGAGTCCTTTGGGGATCTATCCTCTCCTGATGCTGTTATGGGCAACCCTAAGGTGAAGGCTCATGGCAAGAAGGTGCTAGGTGCCTTTAGTGATGGCCTGGCTCACCTGGACAACCTCAAGGGCACTTTTTCTCAGCTGAGTGAGCTGCACTGTGACAAGCTGCACGTGGATCCTGAGAACTTCAGGGTGAGTCCAGGAGATGCTTCACTTTTCTCTTTTTACTTTCTAATCTTACATTTTGGTTCTTTTACCTACCTGCTCTTCTCCCACATTTTTGTCATTTTACTATATTTTATCATTTAATGCTTCTAAAATTTTGTTAATTTTTTATTTAAATATTCTGCATTTTTTCCTTCCTCACAATCTTGCTATTTTAAATTATTTAATATCCTGTCTTTCTCTCCCAACCCCCTCCCTTCATTTTTTCTTCTCTAACAACAACTCAAATTATGCATACCAGCTCTCACCTGCTAATTCTGCACTTAGAATAATCCTTTTGTCTCTCCACATGAGTATGGGAGAGGCTCCAACTCAAAGACGAGAGGCATAGAATACTGTTTTAGAGGCTATAAATCATTTTACAATAAGGAATAATTGGAATTTTATAAATTCTGTAGTAAATGGAATGGAAAGGAAAGTGAATATTTGATTATGAAAGACTAGACAGTTACACTGGAGGTGGGGCAGAAGTCGTTGCTAGGAGACAGCCCATCATCACACTGATTAATCAATTAATTTGTATCTATTAATCTGTTTATAGTAATTAATTTGTATATGCTATATACACATACAAAATTAAAACTAATCTGGAATTAATTTGTATATAGCATTATACAGCATATATAGCATATATGTACATATATAGACTATATGCTAGTTAAGTACATAGAGGATGTGTGTGTATAGATATATGTATGCATTCATATATGTACTTATTTATGCTGATGGGAATAACCTGGGGATTAGTTTTGTCTAAGATTTGGGCAGAAAAAAATGGGTGTTGGCTCAGTTTCTCAGAAGCCAGTCTTTATTTTTCTGTTAACCATATGCATGTATCTGCCTACCTCTTCTCCGCAGCTCTTGGGCAATGTGCTGGTGTGTGTGCTGGCCCGCAACTTTGGCAAGGAATTCACCCCACAAGTGCAGGCTGCCTATCAGAAGGTGGTGGCTGGTGTGGCTAATGCCCTGGCTCACAAGTACCATTGAGATCCTGGACTGTTTCCTGATAACCATAAGAAGACCCTATTTCCCTAGATTCTATTTTCTGAACTTGGGAACACAATGCCTACTTCAAGGGTATGGCTTCTGCCTAATAAAGAATGTTCAGCTCAACTTCCTGATTAATTTCACTTATTTCATTTTTTTGTCCAGGTATGTAAGAAGGTTCCTGAGGGTCTACAGATAGGGAGCACTTGTTTATTTTACAAAGAGTACATGGGAAAAGAGAAAAGCAAGGGAACCGTACAAGGCATTAATGGATGACACTTCTACCTCCAAAGAGCAGAAATTATCAAGAACTCTTGATACAAAGATAATACTGGCACTGCAGAGGCTCTAGGGAAGACCTCAACCCTAAGAGATAGCCTCAAGGGTAATGCTACGATTAAACTCCAACAATTACTGAGAAAATAATGTGCTCAGTTAAAGGCATAATGATTACTCAAGACAGTGTTATGTTCTCTTTCTTCCTACTTCCTTTGCCTGCACATTGTAGCCCATAATACTATACCCCATCAAGTGTTCCTGCTCCAAGAAATAGCTTCCTCCTCTTACTTGCCCCAGAACATCTCTGTAAAGAATTTCCTCTTATCTTCCCATATTTCAGTCAAGATTCATTGCTCACGTATTACTTGGGACCTCTCTTGACCCCAGCCACAATAAACTTTTCTATACTACCCAAAAAATCTTTCCAAACCCTCCCCGACACCATTTTTTATATTTTTATATTTTTCTTATTTATTTCATGCACACACACACACTCCGTGCTTTATAAACAATTCTGCCTATTCTCTACCTTCTTACATGCCTACAGTGCCTCATATTAAATTCATCAATGGGCAGAAAGAAAATATTTATTCAAGAAAACAGTGAATGAATGAACGAATGAGTAAATGAGTAAATGAAGGAATGATTATTCCTTGCTTTAGAACTTCTGGAATTAGAGGACAATATTAATAATACCATCGCACAGTGTTTCTTTGTTGTTAATGCTACAACATACAAAGAGGAAGCATGCAGTAAACAACCAAACAGTTATTTCCTTTCCGATCATAGGTAGTAATTTTTTTTTCCTTGAGCACCATTTTTGCCATAGGTAAAATTAGAAGGATTTTTAGAACTTTCTCAGTTGTATACATTTTTAAAAATCTGTAGTATATGCATGTTGATTAATTTTAAACTTACTTGAATACCTGAACAGAATCTGTTGTTTCCTTGTGTTTGAAAGTGCTTTCAAAGTAACTCTGTCTGTACTGCCAGAATATATTGACAATGTGTTATAGCTAACTGTTTTGATCACAATATTTTGAATTGACTGGCAGCAGAAGCTCTTTTATATCCATGTGTTTTCCTTAAGTCATTATACATAGTAGGCACTGAGAACTCTTTATATCTGAATAGGATATTTAGGAACCACTGGTTTACATATCAGAAGCAGAGCTACTCAGGGCATTTTGGGGAAGATCACTTTCACATTCCTGAGCATAGGGAAGTTCTCATAAGAGTAAGATATTAAAAGGAGATACTTGTGTGGTATTCAAAAGACAGTAAGAGAGATTGTAGACCTTACGATCTTGATAGGGAAAACAAACTACATTCCTTTCTCCAAAAGTCAAAAAAAAAAGAGCAAATATAGCTTACTATACCTTCTTCTATTCCTACACCATTAGAAGTAGTCAGTGAATCTAGGCAAGAAGTTGGCCCTAAAAATCCAAATACCAGAGAATTCATGAGAACATCACCTGGATGGGACATGTGCCGAGCACCCACAATTACTATATGCTAGGCATTGCTATCTTCATATTGAGGATGAGGAGGTCAAGAGATGAAAAAAGACTTGGCACCTTGTTGTTATATTAAAATTATTTGTTAGAGTAGAGCTTTTGTAAGAGTCTAGGAGTGTGGGAGCTAAATGATGATACACATGGCCACAAAGAATAGATCAACAGACACCCAGGCCTACTTGAGGGTTGAGGGTGGGAAGAGGGAGACGATGAAAAAGTACCTATTGGGTATTAAGTTCATCACTGAGTGATGAAATAATCTGTACATCAAAACCCAGTGATATGCAAGTTACCTATATAACTTGTACATGTACCCCCAAATTTAAAATGAAAGTTAAAACAAAGTATAGGAGTGGAATTAATTCCTCAAGATTTGGCTTTAATTTTATTTGATAATTTATCAAATGGTTGTTTTTCTTTTCTCACTATGGCGTTGCTTTATAAACTATGTTCAATATGTCTGAATGAAAGGGTGTGTGTGTGTGTGTGGAAGAGAGGGAGAGAGGAAGGGAAGAGAGGACGTAATAACGTGAATTTGAGTTCATGAAAATTTTTAAATAAAATAATTTAATGTCAGGAGAATTAAGCATAATAGTCTCCTAAATCATCCATCTCTTGAGCTTCAGAGCAGTCCTCTGAATTAATGCCTACATGTTTGTAAAGGGTGTTCAGACTGAAGCCAAGATTCTACCTCTAAAGAGATGCAATCTCAAATTTCTCTGAAGACTGTACCTCTGCTCTCCATAAATTGACACCGTGGCCCACTTAATGAGGTTAAAAAAAAGCTAATTCTGAATGAAAATCTGAGCCCAGTGGAGGAAATATTAATGAACCAGGTGTAGACTGAAATATAAAGTTTTCTGTAATAATTATGCATATACTTTAGCAAAGTTCTGTCTATGTTGACTTTATTGCTTTTTGGTAAGAAATACAACTTTTTAAAGTGAACTAAACTATCCTATTTCCAAACTATTTTGTGTGTATGCGGTTTGTTTCTATGGGTTCTGGTTTTCTTGGAGCATTTTTATTTCATTTTAATTAATTAATTCTGAGAGATGCTGAGTTGTGTTTACTGAGAGATTGTGTATCTGGGAGAGAAGTCTGTAGCAAGTAGCTAGACTGTGCTTGACCTAGGAACATATACAGTAGATTGCTAAAATGTCTCACTTGGGGAATTTTAGACTAAACAGTAGAGCATGTATAAAAATACTCTAGTCGAGTGCTGCTTTTGAAACAGATGATAAAACCACACTCCCATAGATGAGTGTCATGATTTTCATGGAGGAAGTTAATATTCATCCTCTAAGTATACTCAGACTAGGGCCATTCTGATATAAAACATTAGGACTTAAGAAAGATTAATAGACTGGAGTAAAGGAAATGGACCTCTGTCTCTCTCGCTGTCTCTTTTTTGAGGACTTGTGTGTGTGTGTGTGTGTGTGTGTGTTGTGGTCAGTGGGGCTGGAATAAAAGTAGAATAGACCTGCACCTGCTGTGGCATCCATTCACAGAGTAGAAGCAAGCTCACAATAGTGAAGATGTCAGTAAGCTTGAGTAGTTTTTCAGGAACTTTGAATGCTGATTTAGATTTGAAACTGAGGCTCTGACCATAACCAAATTTGCACTATTTATTGCTTCTTGAAACTTATTTTTGCCTTGTATGCCTGGGCTTTTGATGGTCTTAGTATAGCTTGCAGCCTTGTCCCTGCAGGATATTATGGGTCACAGAAAGAAAAGTCTGCATTACACTCTAGTCACACTAAGTAACTACCATTGGAAAAGCAACCCCTGCCTTGAAGCCAGGATGATGGTATCTGCAGCAGTTGCCAACACAAGAGAAGGATCCATAGTTCATCATTTAAAAAAGAAAACAAAATAGAAAAAGGAAAACTATTTCTGAGCATAAGAAGTTGTAGGGTAAGTCTTTAAGAAGGTGACAATTTCTGCCAATCAGGATTTCAAAGCTGTTGCTTTGACAATTTTGGTCTTTCAGAATACTATAAATATAACCTATATTATAATTTCATAAAGTCTGTGGATTTTCTTTGACCCGGGATATTTGCAAAAGACATATTCAAACTTCCGCAGAACACTTTATTTCACATATACATGCCTCTTATATCAGGGATGTGAAACAGGGTCTTGAAAACTGTCTAAATCTAAAACAGTGCTAATGCAGGTTTAAATTTGATAAAATAAAATCCAAAATCTAAAAGCCAAGTCAAATCTGTATGTTTTAACATTTAAAATATTTTAAAGACGTCTTTTCCCAGGATTCAACACGTGAAATCTTTTCTCAGGGATACACGTGTGCCTAGATCCTCATTGCTTTAGTTTTTTACAGAGGAATGAACATACAAAGAAAATACTTAAATTTTATCTCTCTTACCTCTATAATCATACACAGGCATAATTTTTTAACCTAGGCTCCAGATAGCCATAGAAGAACCAAACACTTTCTGCGTGTGTGAGAATAATCAGAGTGAGATTTTTTTCACAAGTACCTGATGAGGGTTGAGACAGGTAGAAAAAGTGAGAGATCTCTATTTATTTAGCAATAATAGAGAAAGTATTTAAGAGAATAAAGCAACGGAAATAAGAAATTTGTAAATTTCCTTCTGATAACTAGAAATAGAGGATCCAGTTTCTTTTGGTTAACCTAAATTTTATTTCATTTTATTATTTTATTTTATTTTGTGTAATCGTAGTTTCAGAGTGTTAGAGCTGAAAGGAAGAAGTAGGAACATGGAAAGTAAAAGTATAACACTTTCCTTACTAAAACGACAGGGGTTTCCAGGTAGGGGCAGGATTCAGAATGACTGACAGGGCCCTTAGGGAACACTGAGACCCTACGCTGACCTCATAAAGGCTTGCTACCTTTGCTGTTTTAATTACATCTTTTAATAGCAGGAAGCAGAACTCTGCACTTCAAAAGTTTTTCCTCACCTGAGGAGTTCATTTAGTACAAGGGGAAAAAGTACAGGGGGATGGGAGAGAGGAGATCACGTTGGAAAGCTATAGAGAAAGAAGAGTAAATTTTAGTAAAGGAGGTTTAAACAAACAAAATATAAAGAGAAATAGGAACTTGAATCAAGGAAATGATTTTAAAGCGCAGTATTCTTAGTGGACTAGAGGAAAAAAAGGATCTGAGCCAAGTAGAAGACCTTTTCCCCTCCTACCCCTACTTTTTAAGTCACAGAGGCTTTTTGTTCCCCCAGACACTTCTGCAGATTAGTCCAGGCAGAAACAGTTAGCTGTCCCCAGTTAACCTCCTATTTGACACCACTGATTACCCCATTGTTAGTCACACTTTGGGTTGTAAGTGACTTTTTATTTATTTGTATTTTTGACTGCATTAAGAGGTCTCTAGTTTTTTATCTCTTGTTTCCCAAAACCTAATAAGTAACTAATGCACAGAGCACATTGATTTGTATTTATTCTATTTTTAGACATAATTTATTAGCATGCATGAGCAAATTAAGAAAAACAACAAATGAATGCATATATATGTATATGTATGTGTGTATATATACATACATACATATATATATATATATATTTTTTTTTCTTTTCTTACCAGAAGGTTTTAATCCAAATCAGGAGAAGATATGCTTAGAACTGAGGTAGAGTTTTCATCCATTCTGTCCTGTAAGTATTTTGCATATTCTGGAGACACAGGAAGAGATCCATCTACACATCCCAAAGCTGAATTATGGTAGACAAAACTCTTCCACTTTTAGTGCATCAATTTCTTATTTGTGTAATAAGAAAATTGGGAAAACGATCTTCAATATGCTTACCAAGCTGTGATTCCAAATATTACGTAAACACACTTGCAAAGGAGGATGTTTTTAGTAGCAATTTGTACTGATGGTGTGGGGCCAAGAGATATATCTTAGAGGGAGGGCTGAGGGTTTGAAGTCCAACTCCTAAGCCAGGGCCAGAAGAGCCAAGGACAGGTATGGCTGTCATCACTTAGACCTCACCCTGTGGAGCCACACCCTAGGGTTGGCCAATCTACTCCCAGGAGCAGGGAGGGCAGGAGCCAGGGCTGGGCATAAAAGTCAGGGCAGAGCCATCTATTGCTTACATTTGCTTCTGACACAACTGTGTTCACTAGCAACCTCAAACAGACACCATGGTGCACCTGACTCCTGAGGAGAAGTCTGCCGTTACTGCCCTGTGGGGCAAGGTGAACGTGGATGAAGTTGGTGGTGAGGCCCTGGGCAGGTTGGTATCAAGGTTACAAGACAGGCTTAAGGAGACCAGTAGAAACTGGGCATGTGGAGACAGAGAAGACTCTTGGGTTTCTGATAGGCACTGACTCTCTCTGCCTATTGGGCTATTTTCCCACCCTTAGGCTGCTGGTGGTCTACCCTTGGACCCAGAGGTTCTTTGAGTCCTTTGGGGATCTGTCCACTCCTGATGCTGTTATGGGCAACCCTAAGGTGAAGGCTCATGGCAAGAAAGTGCTCGGTGCCTTTAGTGATGGCCTGGCTCACCTGGACAACCTCAAGGGCACCTTTGCCACACTGAGTGAGCTGCACTGTGACAAGCTGCACGTGGATCCTGAGAACTTCAGGGTGAGTCTATGGGACTCTTGATGTTTTCTTTCCCCTTCTTTTCTATGGTTAAGTTCATGTCATAGGAAGGGGATAAGTAACAGGGTACAGTTTAGAATGGGAAACAGACAAATGATTGCATCAGTGTGGAACTCTCAGGATCATTTTAGTTTCTTTTATTTGCTGTTCATAACAATTGTTTTCTTTTGTTTAATTCTTGCTTTCTTTTTTTTTCTTCTCTGCAATTTTTACTATTATACTTAATGCCTTAACGTTGTATATAACAAAAGGAAATATCTCTGAGATACATTAAGTAACTTAAAAAAAAACTTTACACAGTCTGCCTAGTACATTACTATTTGGAATATATGTGTGCTTAATTACATATTCATAATCTACCTACTTTATTTTCTTTTATTTTTAATTGATACATAATCATTATACATATTTATGGGTTAAAGTGTAATGTTTTAATATGTGTACACATATTGACCAAATCAGGGTAATTTTGCATTTGTAATTTTAAAAAATGCTTTCTTCTTTTAATATACTTTTTTGTTTATCTTATTTCTACTACTTTCCCTAATCTCTTTCTTTCAGGGCAATAATGATACAATGTATCATGCCTCTTTGCACCATTCTAAAGAATAACAGTGATAATTTCTGGGTTAAGGCAATAGCAATATTTCTGCATATAAATATTTCTGCATATAAATTGTAACTGATGTAAGAGGTTTCATATTGCTAATAGCAGCTACAATCCAGCTACCATTCTTCTTTTATTTTATGGTTGGGATAAGGCTGGATTATTCTGAGTCCAAGCTAGGCCCTTTTGCTAATCATGTTCATACCTCTTGTCTTCCTCCCACAGCTCCTGGGCAACGTGCTGGTCTGTGTGCTGGCCCATCACTTTGGCAAAGAATTCACCCCACCAGTGCAGGCTGCCTATCAGAAAGTGGTGGCTGGTGTGGCTAATGCCCTGGCCCACAAGTATCACTAAGCTCGCTTTCTTGCTGTCCAATTTCCATTAAAGGTTCCTTTGTTCCCTAAGTCCAACTACTAAACTGGGGGATATTATGAAGGGCCTTGAGCATCTGGATTCTGCCTAATAAAAAACATTTATTTTCATTGCAATGGTGTATTTAAATTATTTCTGAATATTTTACTAAAAAGGGAATGTGGGAGGTCAGTGCATTTAAAACAAAGAAATGAAGAGCTAGTTCAAACCTTGGGAAAATACACTATATCTTAAACTCCATGAAAGAAGGTGAGGCTGCAAACAGCTAATGCACATTGGCAACAGCCCCTGATGCCTATGCCGTATTCATCCCTCAGAAAAGGATTCAAGTAGAGGCTTGATTTGGAGGTTAAAGTTTTGCTATGCTGTATTTTACATTACTTATTGTTTTAGCTGTCCTCATGAATGTCTTTTCACTATCCATTTGCTTATCCTGCATCTCTCAGCCTTGACTCCACTCAGTTCTCTTGCTTAGAGATACTACCTTTCCCCTAAAGTGCTCCTTCCATGTTTTACGGCGAGATGGTTTCTCCTCGCCTGGCCACTCAGTCTTAGTTGTCTCTGTTGTCTTATAGAGGTCTACTTGAAGAAGGAAAAACAGGGGTCATGGTTTGACTGTCCTGTGAGCCCTTCTTCCCTGCCTCCCCCACTCACAGTGACCCGGAATCTGCAGTGCTAGTCTCCCGGAACTTTCACTCTTTCACAGTCTGCTTTGGAAGGACTGGGCTTAGTATGAAAAGTTAGGACTGAGAAGAATGTGAAAGGGAGCTTTTTGTAGCTTGATATTCACTACTGTCTTATTACCCTGTCATAGGCCCACCCCAAATGGAAGTCCCATTCTTCCTCAGGATGTTTAAGATTAGCATTCAGGAAGAGATCAGAGGTCTGCTGGCTCCCTTATCGTGCCCCTTATGGTGCTTCTGGCTCTGCAGTTACTAGCATAGTGTTACCATCAACAACCTTAACTTCATTTTTCTTATTCAATACCTAGGTAGGTAGATGCTAGATTCTGGAAATAAAATATGAGTCTCAAGTGGTCCTTGTCCTCTCTCCCAGTCGAATTCTGAATCTAGTTGGCAAGATTCTGAAATCAAGGCATATAATCAGTAATAAGTGATGATTGAAGGGTATATAGAAGAATTTTATGATATGAGAGGGTGAAACCCTCAAAATGAAATGAAATCAGACCCTTGTCTTACACCATAAACAAAAATAAATTCGAATGGGTTAAAGAATTAAAATAAGGCCTAAAACCATAAAAATTTTTAAAGAAATCAAAAGAAGAAAATTCTAATATTCATGTTGCAGCCGTGTTTTGAATTTGATATGAGAAGCAAAGGCAACAAAAGGAAAAATAAAGTGAGGCTACATCAAACTAAAAAATTTCCACACAAAAAAGAAAACAATGAACAAATGAAAGGTGAACCATGAAATGGCATATTTGCAAACCAAATATTTCTTAAATATTTTGGTTAATATCCAAAATATATAAGAAACACATATGATTCAATAACAAACAAAAAATTAAAAATAGGAAAATAAAAAAAAATTAAAAAGAAGAAAATCCTGCCATTTATGGCAGAATTGATTAACCTGGAGGATGTAAAACTAAGAAAAATAAGCCTGACACAGAAAGACAAATACTACACAACCTTGCTCATACGTGAAACATAAAAAAGTCAAACTCATGGAAACAGACAGTAGAGGTATGGTTTCCAGGGGTTGGGGGTGGGAGAATCAGGAAACTATTATTCAAAGGGTATAAAATTTCAGTTATGTGGGATGAATAAATTCTAGATATCTAATGTACAGCATCATGACCGTAGTTAATTGTACTGTAAGTATATTTAAAATTTGCAAAGAGAGTAGTTTTTTTTTTTTTTTTTTAGATGGAGTTTTGCTCTTGTTGTCCAGGCTAGAGTGTAATGGCAAGATCTTGACTCACTGCAACCTCCGCCTCCCGGGTTCAAGCAAATCTCCTGCCTCAGCCTCCCGAGTAGCTGGGATTACAGGCATGTGACACCATGCCCAGCTAATTTTGTATTTTTAGTAGAGACGGGGTTTCTCCATGTTGGTCAGGCTGGTCCGCCTGCCTCGGCCACCCAAAGGGCTGGGATTACAGGCGTGAGCCACCGGGCCTGGCCGAGAGTAGATCTTAAAAGCGTTTACCACAAGAAAAAGGTAACTATGTGAGATAATGGGTATGTTAATTAGCTTGATTGTAGTAATCATTTCACAAGGTATACATATATTAAAACATCATGTTGTACACCTTAAATATATACAATTTTTATTTGTGAATGATACCTCAATAAAGTTGAAGAATAAAAAAGAAAAAATAGACATCACATGAATTAAAAAACTAAAAAATAAAAAAATGCATCTTGATGATTAGAATTGCATTCTTGATTTTTCAGATAAAAATATCCATTTGACTGTTTACTCTTTTCCAAAACAATACAATAAATTTTAGCACTTTATCTTCATTTTCCCCTTCCCAATCTATAATTTTATATATATATATTTTAGATACTTTGTATAGTTTTACTCCCTAGATTTTCTAGTGTTATTATTAAATAGTGAAGAAATGTTTACACTTATGTACAAAATGTTTTGCATGGTTTTCTTCATTTCTAACCTTCTCTCTAAGTTTATTCTATTTTTTTCTGATTATCCTTAATATTATCTCTTTCTGCTGGAAATACATTGTTACTTTTGGTTTATCTAAAAATGGCTTCATTTTCTTCATTCTAAAATCATGTTAAATTAATATCACTCATGTGTAAGTCAGATAGTGGAATAAATAGAAATCCAAAAACTAAATCTCACTAAAATATAATAATCTGATATATAAAAATATAGCTTTTAAATTTAGCTTGGAAATAAAAAACAAATAGTAACTGAACAACTATACTCTTTGGAAAGAGTAAAGTGAAATGCTTAACTGCATATACCACAATCGATTACACAATTAGGTGAGAAGGTAAAATTCAGTCACGAAAAAACTAGAATAAAAATATGGGAAGACATGTATATAATCTTAGAGATAAGAGTGTTATTTAATTATCAACCCAAAGTAGAAACTATCAAGGGAGAAATAAATTCAGTCAACAATAAAAGCACTTAAGAAGTTATTCTAGGCTGGGAGCGGTGGCTCACACCTGCAATTGCAGCACTTTGGGAGGCCTAGACGGGCAGATCACGACATCAGGAGTTCAAGATCAGCCTGGCCAACATAGTGAAACCTCATCTCTAATAAAAATATAAAAAATTAGCCTGGCGTGGTGGCAGGCATGTGTAATCCCAGCAATTTGGGAGGCTGAGGCAGGAGAATCACTTGATCCTGGGAGGCAGAGGTTGCAGTGAGCCAAGATTGTGCCACTGCATTCCAGCCCAGGTGACAGCGTGAGACTCCGTCACAAAAAAAAAGAAGAAAAAAAAGGCGGGGGGAGGGTGGAGCCAAGATGACCGAATAGGAACAGCTCCAGTCTATAGCTCCCATCGTGAGTGACGCGGAAGATGGGTGATTTCTGCATTTCCAACTGAGGTACCAGGTTCATCTCACTGGGAAGTGCCAGGCAGTGGGTGCAGGACAGTAGGTGCAGTGCACCGTGCATGAGCCGAAGCAGGGCGAGGCATCACCTCACCCGGGAAGCACAAGGGGTCAGGGAATTCCCTTTCCTAGTCAAAGAAAAGGGTGACAGATGGCACCTGGAAAATTGGGTCACTCCCGCCCTAATACTGGGCACTTCCAACAGGCTTAACAAATGGCACACCAGGAGATTATATCCCGTGCATGGCTCAGAGGGTCCTACGCCCATGGAGCCTCGCTCATTGCTAGCACAGCAGTCTGAGATCAAACTGCAAGGTGGCAGTGAGGCTGGGGGAGGGGTGCCCACCATTGCCCAGGCTTGAGCAGGTAAACAAAGCCACCTGGGAGCTCGAACTGGGTGGAGCCCACCACAGCTCAAGGAGGCCTGCCTGCCTCTGTAGGCTCCACCTCTAGGGGCAGGGCACAGACAAACAAAAGACAGCAATAACCTCTGCAGACTTAAATGTCCCTGTCTGACAGCTTTGAAGAGAGTAGTGGTTCTCCCAGCACATAGCTTGAGATCTGAGAACAGGCAGACTGCCTCCTCAAGTGGGTCCCTGACCCCCGAGTAGCCTAACTGGGAGGCATCCCCCAGTAGGGGCGGACTGACACCTCACATGGCCGGTACTCCTCTAAGACAAAACTTCCAGAGGAATGATCAGGCAGCAGCATTTGCGGTTCACCAATATCCACTGTTCTGCAGCCACCGCTGCTGATACCCAGGAAAACAGCATCTGGAGTGGACCTCCAGTAAACCCCAACAGACCTGCAGATGAGGGTCCTGACTGTTAGAAGGAAAACTAACAAACAGAAAGGACATCCACACCAAAAACCCATCTGTACGTCACCATCATCAAAGATCAAAGGTAGATAAAACCACAAAAATGGGGAAAAAGCAGAGGAGAAAAACTGGAAATTCTAAAAATGAGACTGCCTCTCCTCCTCCAAAGGAACGCAGCTCCTCACCAGCAATGGAACAAAGCTGGACAGAGAATAACTTTGATGAGTTGAGAGAGGAAGGCTTCAGAAGATCAAACTACTCCAAACTAAAGGAGGAAGTTCGAACAAATGGCAAAGAAGTAAAAAACTTTGAAAAAAAATTAGATGCATGGATAACTAGAATAACCAATGCACAGAAGTCCTTAAAGGACAGGATGCAGCTGAAAACCAAGGCAGGAGAACTACGTGATGAATACACAAGCCTCAGTAACTGATGAGATCAACTGGAAGAAAGGGTATCAATGATGGAAGATGAAATGAATGAAATGAAGCATGAAGAGAAGTCTAGAGAAAAAAGAATAAAAAGAAACGAACAAAGCCTCCAAGAAATATGGGACTATGTGAAAAGACCAAATCTACATCTAATTGGTGTAGCTGAAAGTGATGGGGAGAATGGAACCAAGTTGGAAAACACTCTGCAGGATATTATCCAGGAGAACTTCCCCAATCTAGCAAGGCAAGCCCAAATTCACATTCAGGAAATACAGAGAACGCCACAAAGATACTCCTAGAGAAAAGCAACTCCAAGACGCATAACTGTCAGATTCACCAAAGTTGAAATGAAGGAAAAAATGTTAAGGGCAGCCAGAGAGAAAGGTCGGGTTACCCACAAAGGGAAGCCCATCAGACTAACAGCGGATCTCTCGGCAGAAACTCTACAAGCCAGAAGAGAGTGGGGGCCAATATTCAACATTGTTAAAGAAAAGAATTTTCAACCCAGAATTTCATATCCAGCCAAACTAAGCTTCATAAGTTAAGGAGAAATAAAATCCTTTACAGACAAGCAAATGCTGAGAGATTTTGTCACCACCAGGCCTGCCCTACAAGAGCTCCTGAAGGAAGCACTAAACATGGAAAGGAACAACCAGTATCAGCCACTGCAAAAACACGCCAAATTGTAAAGACCATCAAGGCTAGAAAGAAACTGCATCAACTAACGAGCAAAATAACGAGCTAACATCATAATGACAGGATCAAATTCATACATAACAATACTCACCTTAAATGTAAATGGGCTAAATGCTCCAATTAAAAGACACAGACTGGCAAATTGGATAAGGAGTCAAGACCCATCTGTGTGCTGTATTCAGGAAACCCATCTCACGTGCAGAGACACACATAGGCTCAAAATAAAAGGATGGAGGAATATCTACCAAGCAAATGGAAAACAAAAAAAGGCAGGGGTTGCAATCCTAGTCTCTGATAAAACAGACTTTAAACCAACAAAGATCAAAAGAGACAAAGAAGGCCATTACATAATGGCAAAGGGATCAGTTCAACAAGAAGAACTAACTATCCTAAATATATATGCACCCAATACAGGAGCACCCAGATTCATAAAGCAAGTCCTTAGTGACCTACAAAGAGACTTAGATTCACACACAATAATAATGGGAGACTTTAACACCCCACTGTCAACATTAGACAGATCAACGAGACAGAAAGTTAAGAAGGATATCCAGGAATTGGACTCAGCTCTGCACCAAGCAGACCTAATAGACATCTACAGAACTCTACACCCCAAATCAACAGAATATACATTCTTTTCAGCACCACACCACACCTATTCCAAAACTGACCACATAGTTGGAAGTAAAGCTCTCCTCAGCAAATGTAAAAGAACAGAAACTATAACAAACTGTCTCTCAGACCACAGTCCAATCAAACTAGAACTCAGGATTAAGAAACTCACTCAATACCGCTCAACTACATGGAAACTGAACAGCCTGCTCCTGAATGACTATTGGGTACATAACAAAATGAAGGCAGAAATAAAGATGTTCTTTGAAACCAACGAGAACAAAGACACAACACACCAGAATCTCTGGGACACATTCAAAGCAGTGTGTAGAGGGAAATTTATAGCACTAAATGCCCACAAGAGAAAGCAGGAAAGATCTAAAATTGACACTCTAACATCACAATTAAAAAACTAGAGAAGCAGGAGCAAACACATTCAAAAGCTAGCAGAAGGCAAGAAATAACTAAGATCAGAGCAGAAGTGAAGGAGACAGAGATACAAAAAATCTTTCAAAAAATCAATGAATCCAGGAGCTGGTTTTTTGAAAGGATTAACAAAATTGATAGACCACTAGCAAGACTAATAAAGAAGAAAAGAGAGAAGAATCAAATAGACGCAATAAAAAATGACACGGGATATCACCACCGATCCCACAGAAATACAAACTACCATCAGAGAATACTATAAACACCTCTACGCAAATAAACTAGAAAATCTAGAAGAAATGGATAAATTCCTCGACACATACACTCTCCCAACACTAAACCAGGAAGAAGTTGTATCTCTGAATAGACCAATAACAGGCTCTGAAATTGAGGCAATAATTAATAGCTTACCAACCAAAAAAAGTCCGGGACCAGTAGGATTCACAGCCGAATTCTACCAGAGGTACAAGGAGGAGCTGGTACCATTCCTTCTGAAACTATTCCAATCAATAGAAAAAGAGGGAATCCTCCCTAACTCATTTTATGAGGCCAGCATCATCCTGATACAAAAGCCTGCAGAGACACAACAAAAAAAGAGAATTTTACACCAATATCCTTGATGAACATCGATGCAAAAATCCTCAATAAAATACTGGCAAACTGAATCCAGCAGCACATCAAAAAGCTTATCCACCATGATCAAGTGGGCTTCATCCCTGGGATGCAAGGCTGGTTCAACATACGAAAATCAATAAACATAATCCAGCATATAAACAGAACCAAAGACACAAACCACATGATTATCTCAACAGATGCAGAAAAGGCCTTTGACAAAATTCAACAGCCCTTCATGCTAAAAACTCTCAATAAATTAGGTATCGATGGGACATATCTCAAAATAATGAGAGCTATCTATGACAAACCCACAGCCAATATCATACTGAATGGACAAAAACTGGAAGCATTCCCTTTGAAAACTGGCACACGGCAGGGATGCCCTCTCTCACCACTCCTATTCAACATAGTGTTGGAAGTTCTGGCCAGGGAAATTAGGCAGGAGAAGGAAATAAAGGGCATTCAGCTAGGAAAAGAGGAAGTCAAATTGTCCCTGTTTGCAGATGACACGATTGTATATCTAGAAAACCCCATTGTCTCAGCCCAAAATCTCCTTAAGCTGATAAGCAACTTCAGCAAAGTCTCAGGATATAAAATCAACGTGCAAAAATCACAAGCATTCCTATACACCAATGACAGACAAACAGAGAGCCAAATCATGAGGGAACTCCCATTCACAATTGCTTCAAAGAGAATAAAATACCTAGGAATCCAACTTACAAGGGATGTGAAGGACCTCTTCAAGGAGAACTACAAACCACTGCTCAATGAAATAAAAGAGGATACAAACAAATGGAAGAACATTCCATGCTCATGGGTAGGAAGAATCAATATCATGAAAATGGCCTTACTGCCCAAGGTAATTTATAGATTCAATGCCATCCCCATCAAGCTACCAATGACTTTCTTCACAGAACTGGAAAAAACTACTTTAAAGTTCATATGGAACCAAAAAAGAGCCCGCATCACCAAGTCAATCCTAAGCCAAAAGAACAAAGCTGGAGGCATCACGCTACCTGACTTCAAACTATACTACAATGCTACAGTAACCAAAACAGCATGGTACTGGTACCAAAACAGAGATATAGATCAATGGAACAGAACAGAGCCCTCAGAAATAATGCCGCATATCTACAACTATCTGATCTTTGAAAAACCTGAGAGAAACAAGCAATGGGGAAAGGATTCCCTATTTAATAAATGGTGCTGGGAAAACTGGCTAGCCATATGTAGAAAGCTGAAACTGGATCCCTTCCTTACACCTTATACAAAAATTAATTCAAGATGGATTAAAGACTTACATGTTAGACCTAAAACCATAAAAACCCTAGAAGAAAACCTAGGCAATACCATTCAGGACATAGGCATGGGCAAGGACTTCATGTCTAAAACACCAAAAGCAATGGCAACGAAAGCCAAAATTGACAAATGGGATCTAATGAAACTAAAGAGCTTCTGCACAGCTAAAGAAACTACCATCAGAGTGAACAGGCAACCTACACAATGGGAGAAAATTTTTGCAACCTACTCATCTGACAAAGGGCTAATATCCAGAATCTACAATGAACTCAAACAAATTTACAAGAAAAAACAAACAACCCCATCAAAAAGTGGGCAAAGGATATGAACAGACACTTCTCAAAAGAAGACATTTATGCAATCAAAAAACACATGAAAAAATGCTCATCATCACTAGCCATCAGAGAAATGCAAATCAAAACCACAATGAGATACCATCTCACACCAGTTAGAATGGCAGTCATTAAAAAGTCAGGAAACCACAGGTGCTGGAGAGGATGTGGAGAAATAGGAACAACTTTTACACTGTTGGTGGGACTGTAAACTAGTTCAACCATTGTGGAAGTCAGTGTGGCAATTCCTCAGGAATCTAGAACTAGAAATACCATTTGACCCAGCCATCCCATTACTGGGTAGATACCCAAAGGATTATAAATCATGCTGCTATAAAGACACATACACACGTATGTTTATTGCGGCACTATTCACAATAGCAAAGACTTGGAACCAACCCAAATGTCCAACAACGATAGACTGGATTAAGAAAATGTGGCACATATACACCATGGAATACTATGCAGCCATAAAAAATGATGAGTTCATGTCCTTTGTAGGGACATGGATGAAGCTGGAAACTATCATTCTCAGCAAACTATCACAAGGACAATAAACCAAACACCGCATGTTCTCACTCACAGGTGGGAATTGAACAATGAGAACACATGGACACATGAGGAGGAACATCACACTCTGGGGACTGTTATGGGGTGGGGGGCGGGGGCAGGGATAGCACTAGGAGATATACCTAATGCTAAATGACGAGTTAATGGGTGCAGCACACCAACATGGCACATGTATACATATATAACAAACCTGCACGTTGTGCACATGTACCCTAAAACTTAAATAATAATAATAAAAAAAGTTATCCTATTAAAACTGATCTCACACATCCGTAGCACCATTATCAAGTCTTTCTCTTTGAAATAGACAGAAATTTAGTGTTTTCTCAGTCAGTTAACATTCCTTCAACTAGATTAGTTGTGACAAAATTTCAGGCCTTGCTCAACTCTAACCTCAGTCTCTCCATACATTTCTGAGAGTCTTCCTTCTTATTTGTTTATAAGAATTTAGTAAATGGCAATATTGAGAAGTAGAAAATTTTGGAGACTGGTTTTTCATGAACCAGAACAATCTCAAAGCAGCAATACTAAACAGGAGCCAAGCCTAGAATAAAGTTGAATTTCTGGAATCAACAAGCTAGGGGAAAGTCTCCCATTAAGTCAAATATTTGACAACTGGGAGGTCAAATCAGAGGTGAAAAATGATTAAAGATAACAAGAGGTCTGAAAACAAAGTGACCAATTAAAATAAAAAGAAAGAGCCAAGCTGGGCACAGTGGCTTGCATCTGTAGTCCCAGTCACCCAGGAGGCTGAAGTGAGAGGATCACTTGAGCCCAGGATTTCAGGGCTGCAGTGAGCAATAATGACACCACTGCTCTGTAGCCTTGGTGACTGAGATCCTGTCTCTGAGGAAAAACAAACAAACAAGCAAAAAACAAACAAACAAGCACACAGATATTAAGAACATAGAAGTTTTGTTGCGGTGATGATATTCTCCAACACAGATCTGAACCCCTTGCAGTGCCTCGGGGCTGTTTCTCCAGTGGATTCTTGGGTTCTTTACATCTTCTCAACTTTGTGAAAAGATAATCATCCAAAGGTCTCACCTGTCTTATTCAGACCTTGGATTTTGGACTAGCTTTTTCTATTTCTTGGGATTCTCTAGAGCCATATATTCAGATATAACACAGATATAACCAAAAGAAGCAAAGGAGGCATCACAGAAGGGGCTTTGTATTCTGGGGAGGGGGACATAGAGTTGAGAGAAATACAGGAATTTATAGGACTCTACTCAAAGAGCCCTCAAATAAAGTACGGCTAGTCTTCTTTGCCTAAGACAATGAGCAGTCCAGGAAGTTATCCATTTCTTTTAGATTTTCTAGTTTATGTACATAGAGATGTTCATAGTAGTTTTTGATGATTATTTGTATTTCTGTGGGGTGAGTGATAATATTCCCCTTTTCATTTCTAACTGTGCTTATTTGGATCTTCTCTTTGTCTTCTTTATTAGTCTAGCTAGTGATCTACCTTATTAATTTTTTCACAAAACCAGCTCTTGGACTCATTAATCTTTTGAATGGTATTTTGTGTTTTAATATCCTTCAGTTAGCTTTGATCTTGTTTATTTCTTGTCTTCTGCTAGATTTGGGGTTGGTTTGCTCTTGGTTCTCTGGTTCTTTTAGTTGTGATATTAGGTTGTTAATTTGAGAGCTTTAAGACTTTTTGATGTGGGCATTTAGTGTATAAATTTCTCTCTTAACACTGTCTAAGCTGTGTCTCAGAGATTCCGGTATATTGTATCTTTGTTCTCATTAGTTTCAAAGAACTATTTTATTTTTGCCTTAGTTTTCATTATTTACCCAAAATTCATTCAGGAGCAGGTTGTTTAATTTCCATGTAATTGCATAGTTTTCAGCTATTCATTAGTCTTGAAATCTATTTTTATTCCTCTGTGGTCTGAGAGTGATTGATATGATTTTTTTTTGCATTTGCTGAGGATTGTTTTAGGCCCTCCCAAGGCTGAACCAGGAAGAAATCAATTTCCTGAAGAGATCAATGATGAGCTCTGAAAATGATTCGGTAATAAATAGCCTATCAAACAAAAAAAGCCCTGGACAATATGATTCACAACCAAATTCTATCAGATGCACAAAGAAGAGTTGGAAAAATTCCTACTGAAGCTACTCCAAAAAATTGAGGGGGAGGGATTCACCCCAGCTCATTTTATGAGGCCAGCATCATCCTGATACCAAAACCTGATAGACACACAACAACAAAAAAAGAAAACTTCAGGCCAATATCCTTGAACATTGATGCAAAAATTTTCAATAAAATACTAGCAAACCAAATCCAGCAACACATCACAAAGCTAATCCACCTCAATCAAGTAGGCTTTATCCCTGAGAAGCAAGATTGGTTCAGCATACGCAAATTGATAAATGTGATTCTTCATATATACAGCACTAAAAACAGAAACCACATGATCATTTCAATATGTGCAAAAAAGGATTTTGATAAAATTCAACTTCACTTCATGTTAAAACCTCTCAACAAACTAGCTATTTAAGGACATGACCTCAAAATAATATGAGCCATCTATGACAAACCCACAGCCAATATCATACAGAATGGGCAAAACCTGGAAGCATTCTTCTTGAAAACTGGCACAAGACAAGGATGCCCTCTCTCACCACTGCTATTCAGTATAGTACTGGCAGTCCTGGCCAGAGCAATCAGGCAAGAGAAGGGAATAAAGGGCATCCAAATAGGAAGAGAGAAAGTCAAAGTATCCCTGTTTTCTGTATCTAGAAAACACCATAGTCAAGGCCCAAAAGCTCCTTCAGCTGATAACTTCAGCAAAGTTTCAGGATATAAAATCAATGTACAAAAATCACTAGCATTCCCATACATCAACAATAGCCAAGCCTACAGCCAAATCAGGAAGTCAATCCCATTTACCATTGCCACGAAAAGAATAAAATACCTAGGGATATATCTAACCAAGGAGTTGAAAGATCTCTACAATGAGATTTACAAAACACTGCTCAAAGAAATCAGAGCTGATAGAAACAAACGGAAAAACTTTCCATGCTCATGGATAAAAAGAATCAATATTGTTAAAATGGCCATACTGCCTAGAGCAATTTACAGTTTCAATGCTATTCCTATCAAACTACCAATGACATTCTTCACAGAACTAGAAAAATCTACTTTAAAGTTCATATGGAACAACAACAAAAAAAGTCCAAATAGCCTAGGAAATCCTAATACTCACAGATGGGAATTGAAAAATGAGAACACTTGGACACAGGGTGGGGAACATCACACACTGGGGCCTGTCGTGGGGTGGTAGGAGAGAGGAGGGATAACATTAGGAGATATATCTAATGTAAATGGCGAGTTAACGGGTGCAGCACACCAACATGGCACATGTATACATATGTAACAAACCGCACAGGTACCGTAGGACTTAGAGTACAAAAAAAAAAAAAAAAGAGAAAAAGAAAAAAGCTGGAGATAACACATTGCCTAACTTCAAACCATACCACAGGGCTACAGTAACCAAAACAGTGTGGTACTGTTACAGAAAAGACACACAGACAAATGGAACAGAATAGAGAGCCCAGAAATAAGACCACATGCCTACAACCATCTGATCTTTGACAAAGCTGATAAAAACAAGCAATGAGGAAAAGACACCCTATTCAACAAGTGGTGTTGGGATAACTGACTAACCGTATATAGAAGATTGAAACCAGACCCCGTTCTATATCATATACACAAATAAACTCAAGATGGATTAGAGACTTAAATGCAAAACCCAAACTATAAAAATGCTTGAAAGCAACCTAGGCAATACCATTCCGGACATAAGCAGGGGCAAAGATTTCATGACAAAGATGCCAAGAGTCATTGCAGCAGAAGCAAAAATTGACAAATAGGATCTAATTAAACTAAAAAGTTTCTGCACAGCAAAAGAAACTATCAACTGAGTAAACAACCTATAGAATGGGAGAAAATTTTTGCAAACTATGCATCCAACAAAGGTCTAATATTCAGAATCTATAAGGAACTTAAATGAATCTACAAGAATAAAACAAACAATGCCACAAAAAATGGGTAAAGGACACGAACAGACAGTATTCAAAAGAAGACATACATGTGGCCACCAAGCATATGAAAAAAGCTCAGTGTCACTGATCATTAGAGAAATGCCAATCAAAACCAAAATGAGATACTATCTCACATCACTTAAAATATCTATAATTAAATAGTCAAAAAATAACAGATGTGGGTAAGGTTGTGGAGAAAAGGGAATGTTTATACACCATTGGTGGTAATATAAATTAGTTCGACCATTGTAGACAGCAGTGTGGCAATTCCCTAAAGACCTAAAAACAGAAATACCATTTAACCCAACAATCCTATTATTGAGTATATACCTAAAGGAAAATAAACCATTCTATCACAAAGACACATGCACACCTGTGTCCACTGCAGCATAATCACAATAGCAAAGACATAGAATCAACCTGAAGGCCCATTAGTGGTATACCGATAAAGAACATGTACATATACACCATGGAATACTATGTGGCCATAAAAAAGAATGAGATCATGTCCTTTGCAGGAACATGGATGGAGCTGGACACCATTATCCTTAAAAAACTAATGTAAGAACAGAAAACCAAATACTACATATTATCACTTATAAGTAGGAACTAAATGATGAGAAAACATGCACACATAATGGGAATAAAAGACACTGCAGCCTAATTGAGTTTGGAGGGTGGGAACAGGGAGAAGAGCAGAAAAAGTAACTATTGAGTACTGGGAGATGAAATAATCTGTACGACAAACCCATGACATGTGTTTAGCTATGTAACAAACCATCGTGAGTCTTTAGCAGTTCTTTCCTCCCATTTTATTCTTCCCTGCTTCTCTTTCCACCTATTAGTCACACATCTTTTTATAGTTATAATCAGCTTGTTTTTAAGTCTAACAAAATGTTGTTTTATGCGCATTATGAAAGTAATTTAATGATTCTCTGTCCTTCTTTGTAATTTGATTTTATGCAACAAGCATTTATTGTGTTCCTATATAGTAAATATAAAAACTGTATATATGTTGAAGGTAAAAAAAAAATGACAATGTAATTTTTGCCCTCAAAATAATGTGAGCAATTTAGTCCTATGGCTCCTATTTGTTAAAGACATTCAGTTACTTCTGACAACCTGAATTGTTAATTTCTTTCTTTCTCTCTCTTTTTTTTTTTTTGACAGGGTCTCGCTGTGTTGCCCAGGTTGGAGTGCAGTGGTACAATCTTTGCTCACTGCAATCTCCCCCTCTTTGGCTCAAGATATCCTTCCACCTCAGCCTCCCAAGTAGTTGGGACTACAGGCATGTAACACCATATTCGGCTACTTTTTAAAATTTTTTGTAGAGAGGGGTTTCTCCATGTTGCCCAAGCTGGTCTCCAACTCCTGAGCTCAAATCGTTCTCCCTCCGGCCTCGGCTGTGATTACAGGTGTGAGCCACTGTGCTTGGCCCAGACAACATGAACTGTTAGTTATTTTCTAATCCTTCGAGGAACTCAAGTCCTATCTTGAAAACTAATTCAGAAGGTACTAACGAGATTAGGAAGTGCCCCAAGAGAGTGCATAGAGGAGAGGGTAGAAGTAAAGCTGGGTTTGCTTTGTTAGTGAAGGAAAAAAATGCATCAGAGAGCCAACCTTCTCAGCCTCTGAGAAGCCTCTCAGCTTCAGGCCCTGAGCTGGGAGCTGCTAAGCCATCCTGCAGAGCAAGTGGGAGAAACAGAGGGCATTAGGTCAGACTTGGCAGATTCTGCTCCTTTTTCCCTTCCCTTTTCCCCATCCACTTGCTCATTCTGGATGGCAGGATTAGGCTTTATATTTCCCTACCATATTAGCTTGTGCACTTAAAGGAAGTTTAGATAGCCTTGACTCCATGGGGAAAAGGAAAAAGTACATTTAGTGGGGTGTGGGACTGTTGGATTATTAGATGTCTTGCATTTCTCTCATTCTGTTCCAGTTGAGGCCAGCTTGCTTCCCACTAGAAGAATAACTGTTCTCTTTATACAATTCCTAGTCAAGTAGGGGCAAAAAGTATTTTCATTTATTATTGTTTTTCTGGATGTAGCCAGGAGCAATTTAAACTTGCTGGAGTGCAATTTCTTCAACTACAAATGAGAGTAATAATAACAGGTCTACGAACTAATTGTAATAATACAGAACTAAATGTAAATATACAAAGGATAAATTCAAAATCTGGGCACATGCAGGCTGCTATAAGAGAAAACATCTATCATATTATAGGTTGACCAAATGACATTAAATTATAGTGGGGAGGTAAACAGGTTGGCAGTGTATATTAAAGTTGAACATATGCATATTTTATGACCTAGCAATTTACAGAATATATATACAAAAATATATAAGAATCTTCATAGCAGCAATTTATATTATAGCCAAAAGCTAGAAGGTACTCAAATATCTATCAACTGTGGAGTCAATAAATATATTGTGGTATATACATAAAATAGAATGGCATTCAGCAATGAAAAATCAACTACAGTCATACACTAGTATGAATGCAATTCACAAACATAATATTGAATAAAGTCAGACATAAGCAACACAGTATAATTCAATGTATACACACTTTTAAAAAAAGGGACATGAGTCAATCGTGATAAAAATGAATTATATCAGGATAATTATTAACTTTGGAGACAATTAGTGGAATGATAAAGAGTGAGCATATGTTTACTCTTTAATTTCCTATCTTATTAGTTGTTACATGGGTGTGTTCACCTTCCAAAAGTTAATTCAGCTGTGCATGTATAATTTGTGTACTTTTATATATGCATGCTGTACTAAAAATATTAAAATAAAAACTAAATTTAGAAACTAAACAATGGAAAAAAGTCAGACCATTTCTTTGCATTTCAAGAAGTGCATACTAACTGAGATATTAACACATTCTTAAACGGCTTTAGTCAATTAGGCTTTAAATTTCACCACTATATAAACATTTGCTTCTAAATCTAGGTAGACTGTCTTAACTTCACGAAGAAGAGGGAAGAAATAATGAAAAAAGGAAAATAACAGAAATACCTAGAGGAGGGAAATAAAAAGCCTAGGAAAGTAACATGAAAAGATGGTGCTCTCCGGTACATCCTGTGCTTCCTGAGATGTTGTTATTCGTCTTTTACACACACTGTCTTGGGATGGGCATTAAGGGGTTGTAGCTACTCAGCTAATAAGTAGCTGAACTAAGATTCTTTCAATTCCAAAGTCAGCAGTGTCTTCACTACATGGTACTATGTCAAGAAAGAGAAACTCCACTAAAAAGAACTTCATTGCTCTCTGTTAGGGATACATTAACATTTTGTGACATGAAAAAAAAATGTTACAATAGCTTACAGGTCACCTCCACTTATATGACCTATGGACCTCTTAAACTCAGCAAGTTGAAAACATAGTAAATTATCCTCCACTTCTTTCAGTTTCCTCTAATGCTTCCAAACTTGATGAATGGTTCACTCAGATTTCCAAGACAAAATTTTGTCAATCATTTTTGCCTTTACTCTCCACTCTCTTCTATCCTTCATATATATTTAATAATCAATTTCTCACAACTAGAATTATTATCATAAATACTGATAGCTTTTGAGTGGCAGATAATGAGCTGTTTTTATATATTATCATCATACCAACAATATTTTTTAAAATTGTGCAGCTAAGTGTTGAGCTAAAAATTATATACCTAATAAATGACAAAACCAAGATTTGAAACCAGTTCTCACTGACCAGAAGATCATTCTTTCAGCTAAGGAGCTAATTACTGTGTTCCTTCATAGTGTTTTTTTTTCCTCTCAGGTATTCCCTGAAATATGCATTTTCTTGGTCCTACTCTACTCAGATTTCAAACCACTATTATTTCATGCCCTTCAATAACTTCTAACCAGTTCTATTTTCCTATTTGTGTCTTGCAACATGGGATAATAGGTTCTGGCATGAGACAGCCTGGGCTCTACTCTCAGGTCCATAAGTTAATAGCTTTGTTTTGAGGATAAGTTACTTCTCTATGCCTTACATTCCTCAACAATAAATTAAGAGCTATAATGGAGTCTACTTTATAAATTTCTTATAGTGAGTAAATTAACATAAATTCCTTAGAAAAATGACAAACCAAATAAGTTCCCAGTAAATATTAACTTTTTATCATGATGATCATGGTGATATTAATAATAAAACTAAAATTATAATTTTTTTCTTTACCTATAGCCACAGTCAGCTTCTCAAAGACAAATATGATTATGCCTCACCTTTTTATGATCTAATAGCTACTAATTTCTCCACACTGACGTTTACCACAGAACCTGGACATAGGTGTTGCACACACTACGATCTCTAATAAATAAATAAAATAAATAAAACAGAAAAAAAACGATACAAAGGGTATGAAGGATTGAGTGAATATGTTATGTGCTACGGCACCAGTGGTCTTTCTGGGTATTGTACACTTGCCCCGTTCTAGGACAATGGTTCCTTCTGATTAGTTACCTTTTCCAGTCTGAGAGACATGCCTGGCTCACACCTGATTTGTAAGGCAATGGAGATGGAGACACTCTTATATCCAAAAGTACATAGCTCCGGTAGCTTAGATAATAAACCTTTGTCACCTCTAGAGAATTCTAAAAATCCACAGATTTAGAAATTCTAGGAATCTAAGAAATTACAATTTTAGATCTACTACAATTTCACAATATAACAATAACCAATAAACACGGACATTTTATTTACATAAATAAAAGATGGGTTTGTCACACAATTTAAAAATCTAGGGTCGAAAGCCACAGCAAAGGCAACCTCCTGGCACTATATCACAATAGATGACACCTGCATAGAGAAAGTAAAGTGGTCATGTTAGTCACTGATTGCCTCAAATAATCCCTGTGGGGATGTCTACTCTTTTGTATTCCATCAGCTTTTTTCCCAGTAACAACACATCCTAACAATAATATCCTGATGAGTTTCTATAAAAAAAAAACTCCGCTCCTAAGATACAGTATCTTTGTGGTTGCATCCCCAGCCATCCCTCATTTGGTCAAGGTTGGAATTTCAACGGGTGGGTTGAATTTTTCCCTAAACAAACTTGCCATGGTAAAATCAAGGCTAGCATTACTGTTCACACAAGGCACTGTGCTAAGATCCCCATCCTTATAGCAATGGGAGGGCTCATAGGCAAGTCATGTCATGCAGAGGCCATTTCATCATCCCTTCTTGTCTTTGGGGACTTGGGTCTCTCTGGTTGTATAGGAGATTTGGCCAGGCATTTGAATCCTTCACTGCTAGTCATCCTGGACTCTGTGGTGTACAATATCCATCTCTCCTATGTTCTGAGGTCAGAATGACCTCTCTCTTAACCAGTTGTCTGGGCCCAGGCTCCATTATTGATATAGTCATGATCTCCTCTGCTGGGGATGAAGTAGGCAAATTTGAGGCACTAATTTACTTCTCCTCACATTCTTTTCTTGAACAGAAAGATAGAACTGGAAATTAATACTAGTATAAAATTCAAAATTTTAGTTTTAATAACATTTAATCAGACAAATAATTATGGTAATGTGAATTTCAATAAATAAATTTTAGTTCTAATGTAAGTGTAACTGTGTAATATTCATAATTTTTCTGAAGGCTTTACTAATTTGATATGGCATTACTTTTTTATTGCTGCCAAAACTATTCTTATTCCACTGTGTGGTGATGAGAAAGTGAGAGATGTTCTGGAGATGGTGATTATAGATAGCTTCCCTGAAGCCATAGTAACCCCTTGGAGAAAAATTGGACCTGGAGTCTAGCAGCCTAGGTATGGGTACTCGATTTCTTAGAAAGCCTTTACAATTTCCTTTATCTTAAAAATAAGGGTATTGAAGTAGAATTCTAGAATTTTCAGAGGACAACTTAAAATATGTGTAATAGTTTAATTATTTATCCTCATAAATTTAACTGTTCATTTTAATATATTTAAGAATGAATTTTTTAAAAAGTTGATTTCATAAAAACAGGGAATAGAAAGATGGTTCCATAGGCTGAGAGTGTAGAGGAGGGATGGGAAGGGAAAGAAGTTGATCTTCAGTTAGACTAGAGGAATAAGTTTTAGTGATCTCTCACACTGCATAGTGAACACAGTTAATAATATATTATGTATTTAAATTAAAAATTGCTAAAAAATAAATATTTTATGTTCTCATCACAAAAATTTGGAAGGTGATTCATATGCTAATTAGCTTGATAGACTCTCTCTACAATGTATACATAGATCAAACATCACATTGTATCCCATAACATATTATATATATTATATATTTATATTATATATTATTATTGTATCCCATTAATATATGCACTTATTATTTGCCAGGTAAATAAAAAATATTTTTAAAATATAAATTTATTTGTAACCTCCTTTTACTTTTCTGCTTGGTTTTCTTCTTTCATTCAGTGTTTACCAGTTTCTTATAGTTAATTTTATTTTAAGCTGTCTCACATTTTCTGAAGAAAAGGGAACATATTAAAGCCAACAAAACAAATACATTATCTTGCATGAGATGATTTATGTCATGGTACAATCAAATGCTATAAATCTTATAAAAACTTCTCAAATAGCTAGATGGCTACAGTTGAACAGATGGACCATGTCATATATTTTTTATAATGCTTCTAAGGTATGGCTAATTTTTAAAAAATATTTTAGTAATGATGGGAATATTATTTATAGAAATCTTATAAAATATATAATGAAATATGTAATAAAGTCTAGATAAATGTGTATATACATAATATATATTTATTACATAATATATAATATATAATGTATATTTATATATTACATGCATAATATATATTAAATACATTTTATATATTATATATTAAAATATAATGTAATAATATATTACTAAATATATACAATAATAATCTTTTACATTTTATGATTATATAATATATAATAAACATATAGTATATAATAAATCTATACTATATATTTGTATCTATATATGTTTTTAAAGTCATTCCTCTAATTAAGTCATAACCATTCAGGTAAACTGGAAATTTAAGCCTACTTCAGGTTTGTGGTAAATAGATTCTCTCTGAACTAGCATATTCAGAATCATTAAACAGTCATTTCTTTGGACAAGTCCTATAGAATGTTCTTATCTCTTCAGCCATCCCAAGACTCTTGAGGGCCTGACCTCGCTTACACTAAAGCAGATCTGCCTTATGCATCACTGAAGTAGGGAGGGAAGAAAGTTTGATGAACTACTTCTGACCCCTAGTGGTGTCCAGAAAAGACCATTAAAGGAATGACCTTTAAAGGATGGACATACAATTTTTTGTCCAAGGCAGGACATGTGTGGGTGTCTTTCAGTAATTATATTCTAAGAACAGCAAAGACTCCACTGCCTTGGCAAATAGGAATGTTTTAGTTCTATATAATTATAAAGAAACTGTCTTTTAAACACAATATACTTTCTCTATGTCTTTGGAACAATGACTATTGGTCATTACCCTATTTTAAAGTAAGCAAGTAATCACACAGGGAATTATTCTGAAAAGACAGAAAAAAAAAAAAAAACCCAAGAGATTTCTGCATATGTAGGTCAGTTTTAATCAGAGGGCATCAGAAAAGACTCCTGAAAGAATGACCTGGTTATTATAATCACAGACTTGCTTTCCGAGTCAACATTCCAGACAGTGCTCAGAGGGGATACGAAAACCCTTTTATTTCTCCAGACTCAAATTCACTGCTATTTGTCTTCTCTATTTATTTTATTATAGGCATTGTTCTGGTTGCTGGGAACTCAGACAGAAATACCATACACTGACTCTCAGATAGCATAACACAACATGATGTCTTGGAAAACTGTAAATCTTTTTGTTTTTTAAATACAGGTGGAGCATCTGGCACACCTGACATATTGATCTTGTTATTCTTTAAATCTTCATTTATTTACCTTATCAAAACTATGCTCTTTCATCCTACCTTTCAAAACATATTTAAAAAAATCCTCCATCATGTATTTTGCTCTTGTAATCCCAAAAGGCTGATAGTCTCTATGGTGGCAACATGGATGATACTGTTCCCCATCTAGATGGTCTCATTTCTTCTGTATCTAGTCTGAAGAAGCCTGAATGAAAGTAGATTTTTAACCTTTGTAGCTAGTCTGAAGCCTTTGTAGTCAGTCTGAAGAAACCTGCATGAAAATAGATTTTTTTTTTTCCTTTGGGACAGAGTCTTGCTCTGTCGCCCAGACTGGAGTGCAATGGCGCGATCTCGGCTCACTGCAACCTCCACCTCCCGGGATCAAGCAATTCTCCTGCCTCAGTCTCCCAAGTAACTGGGATTACAGGAGCACACCGCCACGCCCAGCTAATTATTTTTGTGTTTTAGTAGAGACACGGTGTCACCATTTTGCCCGGGCTGGTCTCCAACTCCTGAGCTCAGCCAATCCACCTGCCTCGGCCTCCCAAAGTGCTAGGATTACAGGTGTGAGCCACCAAGCCTGGCTGAAAGTAGATATTTTTAACACATACCTACATTCACAGAATATTAAATCTTTTGTGATCAATCCCAGATCCTTGACGATATGTCTGAGTCAGGCTGGAAATGAGAAAAATCATGTTTGAAATTGGAGTGTTGTATTCAAGGTCAGCAAGATCCCTGGAGCAGCATCTGTTTTATAAACCATTCAAACTTGGTATATGATGACTCAATTGGTGGCCAAAGGTCAGAAAAGACCAAGTGTACACAGATGATTTTACACACACTTTGATAGGAGTGTTCACATTCATATTATCTTTATAACTCTGTGATTGTATAGCTCTTATTTCATAGAATAATTAAAAATTATTTGATAAGTGCCCATTCTATGCTAACCCTTATTTTTCATATTCTTGGGCAAAAAACAGATATGGTTCCTAATCTTCTACAGCCTCTAATGAATCTAATGGAAATTCAGTGTATAATAAGTGGTATAAATATAAACTAGCATACTGTGATGACAGTAAGTTAGTTAAGGGGGTTGAAGAAATGAGATAATCTAGGTGGGGAGCAGTATTAGAAAAATCCCCCTGAGGAAGTAATCATTTTAACTCAAAAGTTAATGGTGAAAGGAATTGCTGTGCAAATACTTGGGGTAGATAATTCGGAGCACAGAGAAGACCATGGGCAAAGATCCTGAGACATGCATGTACTTAGCTTGTTTTGAGGAAGATAAAGATACCTAAATATTAAGGAGTGTAGGCAGTAGTGGTCTAAAGATGTAATAGAAGAGGCAGGTGAGCCACGTTATACAAGGCTTTTTGACTATGATAAAGAATTTGTATTTTACATTAAGAGCAATGGGTAAGTGACCATCAAAGAGTTTTTTCAACAAAGGCTTGTGTGATTTAGTAGATGTTTGTAGAAAAGCAATTTGGTTTCCCTGGAGATAATACATTTTTTAGAGGACAAACAGATAAATCATGATATTAGCTAGTAATAATATTAAATTATTATTAATTTAATAAATTATCATAGTAGCCAGGGAAACAATGATATTATAAACCAAGACGGGCAATGTGTAAAAGTGGGCATATCTGGGATGTGTTTCTGGTAGAAATGGTAGAAACTGATGAAAGATTTGATGGAGAGAGGAAAGGGAAGGAAAGAGAGAAATAAAAAATTTTAAAAATGACTCAAGACTTGTCTTATGCAATTGTGTTATTGGTGGAGTCACTTTATGATATTAGGAGAAAAGGGACAGAAAATAGAATTTGGGGGGAAAATCAAATACTTTATTGGCATCATTCTTATTTTAAGATTAAACACTCAGATGAATATATTAAATAGCCAGTTGTATTCATGAATTTGAGCTCTCAGGAGTGGTCAGGAATCAGAGGTGCAAATGTTAGTTTCAAATAATAAGAAAAAGTTGACATAGTCTGCACGTTAAGGAACTGAGAATTTAGTTTGTAACAGAGATATTAGTTAAATATTTAGTTTAAATATTAGTTAAATATTTAGCTAATAAATACAAAATTATAAGTTTTATTTAAAATTGAAACGTGATACCAAAATAATAGATATATGGATAAATTTGTCTTAAGAAACCTCTTGAAAAGTGATTGTTGAGTTGCAAGATCGTTTTAAAAAGGGTAGGAAGAAATTGAGGAAAAGATGATGAATAATTTAGGCAGATAGAACATTTCGAGAAAAATTTTACGAAAGAAGAGAAATTCGATTTAGAGAAATGAAAGAAGATACGTATTCAAAAGACTGAAAAATCCTCTGCAAGAAACGAAGAAACTTCAAGCATTCTATGGAGAAAAAAGTATTAAAAATAGTGAGCTAAGTTATTCAATGCTGAGGAGTCAGGGCAAGAAAAACAATGGTTAGACTGCTAGAAGACGTCAGTGTAGTATAGAGAGTACATTGAGAAGAAAGTCTGTGGAACTGTGTTGTGAGGCTAGTAAGACAAAGCTGAAAAGTAGGACATAAAGGGCAGCCCAAATCTGAAGTTACTTTAACATCTCGAAGTTACTCAATCAAACATGAAAGTATGGACTTTTGAACATCTGTTTACATTATTAGAGCTTTAAAAAAACTTATGATTCTCAGGTCTGGAACTTAAAGCAGGCAAACAATGTAAAGAAGAAGCCAATTGATTCTGCTACCATGAGGCTTTTGAAATTATAAGCTTGGTTGTTTGAGCCTGTAGAACTGCAGGTTCTAAGAAAGAAAACACAATTGGCCAATACATTGAATAAATGTATATTGAATAAATAGTTAATCAGCTCATTAACTGAATAAATAAAGGAATGGGAAGCACTGAGCTGCTATCAAAGGCTCAGTGTCTTCAATCTAATTCTCTACATCACAAAGGCACAAATGAGTTGAACATCTCAAGAGGCCAGAGCTCCAGTGAGAAATCGTTTACCCAAAGTCTCATGCATAAATATTCCTGTCTGCTTATCACCAACGAAGAAAAAGTAATTGCTGCCTACATCATCTGGAGGGGGAGAAAACAGGAGTATCTTCATTAAATAGTATTTGGAGAAAAAATATACTTGGAGACGGCACAAAATGGAAAATGATGGAAAAGTGACTATTTAATAGACTTATGATATTTAAAGCCCAAAGATTACTCTTCACTTTGAACGTTTAATGAGTTGGAGAGAAGAAAATAATTTTTCAAGAACCTCGGCTCTTTACTGGTATAAAATTTTTACCACTATCCTTGGGAAAATGTCTAAGCAACATATTTTTTTAAAACTAGCCTTCTCCTTTTACTAATCTCTTCCTTATTTGTTTTTGCTTATGGCTTCTAAGGATATGTTCACATCCAGACAGTGAAAAAATAATGACTTTTAAATGACATCAAAAGAAGACCATTTTCTCAAAGGCAATGGATACTATGTCTCAAAGAAACAGAATTTCTCAGCTGTTTTTTTTAAGTCAGTAAGTTTTAGGGTATTTCGTTTACTTAGAAATTTCATTGTATTCAGGTGAAATTGAAACATTTCCTTTGAAAAAATACTCTCACATGTTTCTCAGTTCCAGAATGATTACTTCAGTAAGCCCTAGCACCAGCACGAATTCTTCCTTTCTTCTCACTGGATTTTCTGGCATGGAGCAGCAATACCCCTGGTTTTCCATCCCCTTCTCCTCAATCTATGCCATGGTGCTTTTGGGCAATTGCATGGTTCTCCATGTGATATGGACTGAGCCAAGCCTGCACCAGCCTATGTTTTACTTCCTGTCCATGCTGGCCCTCACTGACCTGTGCATGGGGCTGTTCACTGTGTACACAGTGCTGGGGATCCTGTGGGGGATCATTCGAGAGATCAGCTTGGATTCCTGCATTGCCCAGTCCTATTTCATCCATGGTCTGTCCTTCATGGAGTCCTCTGTCCTCCTCGCTATGGCCTTTGACCGGTACATTGCAATTTGCAATCCACTATGTTATTCCTCCATCCTGACTAATTCCAGAATTATCAAAATTGGGCTCACTATAATAGGTAGGAGTTTTTTCTTTATTACACCCCCCATCATCCGTCTGAAATTTTTAAATTACTGTCATTTCCACATCCTTTCTCACTCTTTCTGCCTGCACCAGGATCTTCTCCGCTTAGCCTGTTCAGACATCCGATTCAATAGTTACTATGCCCTGATGCTGGTTATTTGCATACTGTTGTTGGATGCTATACTCATCCTTTTCTCCTACATCCTGATTCTTAAGTCAGTCCTGGCAGTTGCCTCTCAGGAAGAGAGGCATAAATTATTTCAGACCTGCGTCTCCCACATCTGTGCTGTCCTTGTGTTCTACATCCCTATCATTAGCCTCACAATGGTGCACCGTTTTGGCAAGCACCTTTCCCCCGTGGCCCACGTTCTCATTGGCAACATCTACATCCTTTTCCCACCTTTAATGAATCCCATCATCTACAGTGTCAAGACCCAACAGATTCATACCAGAATGCTTAGACTCTTTTCTCTGAAAAGATATTGAGAGATATTGAGATGTATTGCCTAAAAAAAAGAAAGAAAAGCAGCAACAATAATAAACAAAAATCAGTGCCATAAAACAGAAAAAATTATTAGAATTGTAGATTTACTGAGTCCATGACAAAAGACTTTAAAAAATATTTAAATATAGTCAGAGAATCAACAAACAAGTTCCATTGTGTCAGCCTGGACACATGTAGGTCACTCTATCAGTCTGACCATATTTAAGAAAGAGGAAAAAATTGTTTATTTGCCTCAAATGTACTTTTGAGCATTTCCTTTGCTGTAAAACAAAGCCGGATTAAAAACCTAGGTTTTCAAGTTTCAAAGTAGAAAACTTGAAGTTTCTTTCATTCTCTGAGGTTTACTTAATTAACCTTCAAAATGGAGAATATAGCCAACTCACAGGAATGTTGTGATACCTGTATGGACCAGAATTGTCCAAGGGAACTTTTCTAAACTGATGGCAATGTTCTATAAAATAACATAAAATGGCTAAAGTGGAATATATGGCTCCTGTGCGCTTGAAATGATGGTAGTGTAATTGAACAACTGCATTTACAATTTCAGTTACTTTATTTCTATTTAAATGTTTAATGTCCTTGTATTGGACAGTTCAGTTCAGCAGCCACTATATTGGACAGGGAAGCTACAGTTTATAAAGAGGACACAAAGAAATATGACTTTGGATTCAACTTCTACCATGTCTAATTTAAATTAGAATCCTTATTTTTTAGATTTTATATGTGGACTCCACTGCTACAAGGCTGGAAGCAGATTTTGCTCTGGATCTTTTGCTTTTATATCTAAGTGGCGGATCTTCTGAACAGATGAGACTGTCCACTAACGACTTATTCTGAGTTTAAAAGAAAAAAGATAAAAGAACATAAAGGGGCTCTCTTCTAAGTAAGCTAGTGCAGCTTTCCAAAGAAGGAAAGAAAGGAAGGAAATCAGGTACAGAACTATGTATGGATAAAAAGAAAATAATTGTTTTAATCTTCCTATATTCTATTAGGTATCTAAGAAGGTAAGAGTTAAAATTGGACAAATTAATACATAAGAGTCATTTTACGCCAAAAAGCAAATATTTCTTTTTATTTTTAGATATCAACTAAAACTTAACCAGATTTGTCTTCCTGTAATTATGCCTTCCTTTCCTTTCACTTTGGACTTCATTCAATAACATAGCCTCTGTCTACTTATTTGACTCAGAGGGAAACAAAAATATAGGCTTTGGTTTCTAATAGCTTAAGCCTCAAAGTGAGGAAATTGTTTCTGGACAGAGTAAAGTATCTGGTTAGAAAGATAAATGTAAAATTATTCCTAGAACAATAAATTAGGTCTTCTGGGTTACAGTATAAGGTTAATTTGAAGGATAAAGGAGTGAATTTCCTGATGTCAAAGAGGATCTAGTGCATCTTCTGGTATAGCTATCAGAAGTGAAAACTGTGAGGTAGGTTCTAGAGGGGAAAATGTCAACATATATATTTTTTACTATATAATCATAGTAGCTGCCGAGGCGGGCGGATCATGAGGTCAGGAGATCAAGACCATCCTGGCCAGCAACGGTGAAACCCCGTCTCTACTAAAAAAACACAAGAAAGTATCCAGGCGTGGTGGCGGGCACCTGTAGTCCCAGGTACTCAGGAGGCTGAGACAGAAGAATGGCGTGAACCTGGGAGGTGGAGCTTGCAGTGAGTCGAGATCACGCCACTGCACTCCAGCCTGGGCGACAGAGCGAGACTCTGTCTCAAAAAAAAAAAAAAAGAGAGAGAAAAAAAAGAAAAGTTGATATGAATGTCAGGTGGTAGTACTGCTCCAGGTTCCCTAATGATAATAAATGTCTGCATGGTCCCTCCTGGCAGACTGGAATGTGGCCAATCTGACAAGATTCCTACGCCCCAGTTTTATAATGAAAAGAGAAGTTAGCTGCTGAATCTGTAGAGGTCATCTGTATGTCTCATAGATTTCTCAATGGCCAAAGAAGCTTCCCTCTAATGCTTTGAAAGTGAATAAGCATCCACCTCCCATACGCCGGAGAGCTGACACAACACTGGGGAAGCAGAGAATCCTTCAACAACTGACAATATGTTTCCCACCAGCCACTCATAGGGAAGCATCAGAATGAATTTATATTTATTATTTGAACAATATTACATGTCTGACACAACTGAGTTGTTGGTTTGAGAGTTATGTTTAACAGGGAGAGTAGGAAGGCTCATCTGAAGACTTCATACTATGAGTGTGCTTCAGATTAGGCAACCTATAGAATGTGAACCAAAATAGTTTGAAATAATGGCCGTGACAAAACAGGTAATAAAAAATACCTAAGAGTATCCTCAGAAATCATTGCTTATTTTAGAGCTATATAATTGTACTATGATAAGATTTATGAAGAACTTCAGAATCTTTACAATTCAGCCAAAGGGAGGAAAATCAGTTAAAAAAAAAAAAAGCCAATGAAAGTAAACTTTATATGATTACTGGGCTTTATACAGAAAGAAACAGGTTTAGAACATTAGTAGTTTAGATTGTTTGTTTTGCAAAGGCCTCTATCTGGAAGCAATTACTTAAAAAAATAACTAAACCTCTCCTGAGGAAGAAAAGGCAATTTCAGAGACATCAGCCCAGGTCCTGAAAGGAAGAGCAGATGGAGACATCACAGGTGTTTAAAACACTGTCTGTTTTAAAAAGCTACATAGTAGCCAGGTGGAGACATTTTTCCATATATCTCAAAAAGCCAGCTTCTAAGGAAACTTGTTTTCCATGAATTAGGCAACAACAGCTGAAACCGTTGTTGATGTGGTAGCCTGCAGAGCCAGTGAGAAGCAGTCACCAGATTCCTTTGTAAGGCCTGCAAGGCTACTATCCAGCGTCACTGAGAAACGTTACGAAAACAGCCACAGTGATGTTAGGGAAACACAGTTCTCTTCTTTTTGCCTCTTTTTTTTAATAGGTAGACTGTCATATCATTGTAACTGCTGCCTTAAATGAAGTCACAGTTATTATAATAAGGAGAAAACAAAAATATTGCCGAGAACAAGGTGACAAAAGTAAGATTCAGAAAATCAGAAAGTCTAGTCCATTCAATTGCTATTCATTTAACTCTTACACCGAAAAGCTAAGGTCCAGTGGGAGAAATCAGTGATTCTTAGAAGTGAGAGGACATGGTTCAGGATTAGAAATGTGTTTTTAGTAAAAATGATCTGCTAATAATAAATCCACAGGCAGATGTTCACTGTACACCAGCAGTCTTCAATGTTTTTGGTACCAGGGACTGCTTTTGTGGAAGACAAGGTGCAGGAGGGCATGGTTTCAGGATGAAACTGTTCCACCTCAGAGCATTAGGCATTAGAGTCTCAGAAGAAGCCGCAACCTAGATCCCTTGCACGCCTCTATGAGAATCTAATGCCGCCACTGCCAATGTGACAGGAGGAGGAGCTTAGGCAGTAATGCTTGCTCATCCCCCTGCTGTGAGACCAGGTTCCTAGCAGGCCACGGACCAGTACCAGTAAGTGGCCAGGACTGCTCTACACTATACCTCCCTATTTTCCTAGGCTTATCAAAATCTTATTGTTAAATAGACTTAAGAGATGTTCTACTTGAGGCTGTGTCTCCATTCCCTAGGATATTTGTTACCATTACTTGCAGAAGATAATTGCTAGAGTAGTGAATAGAGGCCTCCAGATGAAGGAAATAAAAATAGTCCATTTTCCCAGAAGTCTCTTGCAGAAACTTAAAAATTAATGCCAACCTAGCCAAGAACACCCCTGCAGTAGGAGTCGATGTCCTAAAGCTTTTCCAGTAAAAGTGTGGTTTCTGTCCCTGCAGTCTTGGCACCATGTAATGGCACATAGAAAATGCAGGCTTTCAGGTTGCAGCCAGAACTGAGGAATCAGAATCAGTGTTCAGCTTTTGAGATCCTGGTAATGTTCTCTTTCTTGGTCTGAGTGTTTGTTAAAAGCTTTTGCTAATTTTGTGTCCATTTAACAAACTGTACTTTTATTTATGTATTTTTCTGTACTGAATAATAAAATATAAATTTAAGAAATATGAGTGAAAGTGTCAATTTACATATAAACCTGGCAGACTGAATATGTGTTCATTTCTGGTACTTTCTCTAATCCACTAAAGCTATAGATGTACACACAGAGACATTGTGAAGAAAATAGCACGATATGTATAAACAAATTGTTAAGTATATACATTTAAATATGATTTTTTTAAAAAACAGAACAGGATAACCTGAAATCTATATGTCTACAGAAAAGGATACCAATGAGAAAAAACGTTATCTGCAAAGAGCATTTTCTGGAAAAACACAGGAATTACTTATAAAGCATTCGTCAGGGGTAGGGCTAAAAATGGTAGAAAAGGTGAATACCTGTTTAAGGTTGCCTAAAAGATAGCCAGGTACTCATTTCTCTTTAATTCTGGCAAAATGATTAGTGTCTGTAGTAACCAAATCAATGATGATCCAGACACTGGGAAATTCAGTGCAAAGGATGCCAGGACTAAGGTGTAATATATGAAACAGAGAGATTATGCAAAAGAATACATATTGAATGCTGATAAACTGTCTCAAGAGAAAGGACTAATAGATATTGGCATTTGAGTATTCGCTTAATGGATTAGCTAGGCTTCTTTCTGATCAGCCTTCAAAGTAACTGGCCAGATAACTAACTGTACTGTGTTCATAGAAATCCCCACTATATTCTATTTTTTATTATTTTATTTTATTATGATTATACTTTAAGTTTTAGGGTACATGTGCACAACGTGCAGGTTAGTTACCCATGTATACATGTGCCATGCTGGTGTGCTGCACCCATTAACTCATCATTTAGCATTAGGTATATCTCCTAATGCTATCCCTCCCCCCTCCCCCGACCCCACAACAGTCCCCGGAGTGTGATGTTCCCCTTCCTGTGTCCATGTGTTCTCATTGTTCAATTCCCACCTATGAATGAGAATATGCGGTGTTTGGTTTTTTGTCCTTGCGATAGTTTACTGAGAATGATGATTTCCAATTTCATCCATGTCCCTACAAAGGACATGAACTCATCATTTTTTATGGCTGCATAGTATTCCATGGTGTATATGTGCCACATTTTCTTAATCCAGTCTATCATTGTTGGACATTTGGGTTGGTTCCAAGTCTTTGCTATTGTGAATAGTGCCACAATAAATTGCATTTACAAACCTTTAGCTAGACATGAAAGTTCTCCAGTTCCATATTTCATGGTGAGGAACAAAGAATATAGTGGAGATCCCACTATTATAAATATTAGTAAATTAAACAAAAATATGAGAGATGAAGTAGCCAATAAGGGGGACAGGAAGTAGGTTTAAGAGTGCAGAAAAAAAGGACAAAGGAATAAATATGGGGGGCATGGAGGAAAAAATAGGGTGAAGTCAGGAACGCCAAAATCTTACTGGAGTTCAGGAGAGAGTGAAAGTAGAACATGTAGAAGGAACTTACTAGAGATCAATACAAGACATTTTTCTGAACAAAAGAACACAGCAGTTGAAATTGAGAGTATCCACAAAATACACAGAACAAAATAAAAATTCATAGTAAGTTAAGAGAATGAAAAAAACAAGCCACAGAGAACATATATGCAAAACATATTATCTGATAAAGGACTTGTATACATATTATACAAAGAACTTTTAAAATTCTACAACAAAAAACAAACAATCCAATTGCAAAGTGGGCAAAAGATCTGAACAGACACTTTACCAAAGAAGATATATAGATTGCAATAAGCACATGAAAATATACTCAATAACACATGTCATTAAGAAACTGCACATTAAAACAAGAAGATACCAACCACTACACACATATTAGAAGGCCAAATTCCAAAATACTGACATCCACCAAACACTGGCAATGAAGTGGAGCAACAGTAACTCTCACTTATTGCTTGGAGGGATGAGAAATAGTGCAGCCAAATTGGAAGACAGTTTACAGTTTCTTACAAAACTAGTCTTTTCATGTGACCCAACAATCACACTCCTATGTATTTACCCAAATGAGTCGAAAATTTATGTCCACACACAGACATGAACTAACCAAGGTTTATAGGAACTTTATTCATAATTGCCAAAAGTTGAAAGTAACCAAGATGAATGGATAAACTAACTGTGGAACATCCGTAGAATATTATTCAGTGATATAAATAAAGGTCTATCAAGCTGTGAAAAGACATAAAGAGCTTTAATTGTATATTGCTTAATTCATTTTCTTTAATTATAGTCATCATTCTCTACATATTACAACATTAACCTATTTCATCTTGCTGTTGAGAAACTTCCATTCCTATAGTCTTTCATATCCTTCTGTTCTGATTATTATTCCTCAAACAAATATATTCAATAATAGACAAATAGTGAATAAAGTATGGTACATTCTTTGACTTAGTTTCAGACACCTATTGCATAGAATGAAATAGATTAATATTTAATAACAGGTAATGTTATGATTTATTAAAAATAAGATGATAAATAAAAGATTTAGTATTTTCCCGTGGAGATAACACACTTAGATACAGGTTTCATGTCACTTTGGACATGAGTAAAGAGGAGTAAAATGATTAACTCCCAAATCTTGATCACATTGAGTATCAAAGGAAGGAAGAAGAAAAAATTATTAATGGTGGCATTAAATATCATTTATTATTGGATGTGTTATTGGCATTGTATTGGCGTGTTTTCACACTGCTGTAAAAAAATAACTGAGACTGGGTAATTTATAAAGAACAGAGGTTTAATTGGCTTGAAGTCCTTCAGGCTGTACAAGAAGCATCGCAGCATCTGCTCAGCTTCTAGGGAGACCTCAAGAAACTTACAATCACGGCAGAAGACAAAGCAGGAGCAAGAATCTTCACATGGCCAGGACAGGGAGAAGCAGGGTAGGAGGTGCTACACACTTTCAAACAACCAGCCTCTTGAGAACTCACTTACTATACAGTACCAAGGGGGATGGTACTAAATCGCTGATGAGAACTCTGCCACCATGATTGAATTACCTCCCACAAGGCCCCACCTCCAATGCTGGTGATTATAATTTAACATGATATTTGGGTGGTGACACAGATCCAAACCATATCCTTCCACCTCTGGCCCCTTCCAAATCTCATGTTCTTCTCACATCACAAAATACAATCATTACTTCCCAACAGTCCTACAAAGTCTTAACTCATTCCAGCATTAACTCAAAAGTCCAAAGTCCAAAGTCTTATCCAAGACAAGGCAAGTCCCTTCAACCTATGAGCCTGTAAAATCAAAAACAACTTAGTTACTTCCAAGACATAATGGAGGTACAGGCACTGGGTACAAATTCCCATTCCAAAAGAGAGAAATGCACCAAAAGAAAGGGGCTAAAGATCCCACACAAGTAGAAACCCAGCAGGGCAGTCATTACACCTTGATATGGTTTGGCAGTTTTCCCACCCAAATTTCTTCTTGAATAGTAGGTCCCATAATCCCTGCCTGTCGTGGAAGGGACCCACTGGGACGTAATTGAATCATGGGGGTAGGTTTTTCACATGCTGTTCTCATGATAGTGAGTAAGTCTCACAAGATCTGATGGTTGTATAAAGGGCATTTCCCTTGCACATGCTCTCTTGCCTGCCACCATGTCAGATGTGACTTTGCTCCTCCTTCACCTTCCACCATGATTGTAAGGCCTCCCCAGCAATGTGGATCTATGAGTCCATTAAACCTCTTTTTCTTTATAAATTACCCAGTCTTGGGCATTTCTTCATAGCAGTTTAAAATGGACAAATACACACTTTAACACTCCAAAATAATCTCCTTTGACCCCATGTCTCATATCAGGGACACACTGACGCAAGAGGTGGGCTCCCAATGCCTTGGGCAGTTCCACCCCTATTGCTTTGCACAGTTTAGCCCCTGCTGCTGCTCTTAAGAGATTGTATTGAGTGTTTGCAGCTTTTCCAGGTGCACGGTGCAAGCTGTCAGTGGATCTACCATTCTGGGGTCTGGAGGACGGTGGCCCTTTTCTCATAGCTCTGCTAGGCAGTGCCCCAGTGGGGACTCTGTGAGGGGGTTCCAACCTCATATTTTTCCTCCACATTGCCCTATTAGAGGTTCTTCATGAGGGTTCTGCCCCTGCAGGAGGCTTCTGCCTGAACACTCAGGCTTTTCTACACATCCTCTGAAATCTAGGTAGAGGCTCACAAGCCTCAACTTTTTGACCTTTGCAGACTTCCAGGTTTATCACCACGTGGAAGCCTCCAAGGCTTATGTCTTGCACCCTCTGAAGCAGTGGCCTTAGCTGTTCTTGGGCCCCTTTGAGCCACAGCTGGTGCTGGAGCAGCCAGGATGCAAGGAACAGTGTCCTGAAGCTGCTCAAGGCAGCAGGGTCCTGAATCTCACCCACAAAATCATTCAGTACTCCTAGGCCACCAGGCCTGTGATGTGAGGGGCTGCTACAAGGGTCTCTGAAATGTCTTTGAGGCATTCTCCCCTTTATTTTGGCTATTAGAACTTGGCTCCTCTTCATTTATGCAAATTTCTACAGCCTGCTTGAATTGCTCCTTTGAAAATGAGCTTCTGTTTTCCACCACATGGCCGAGCAGATAATTTTCCAAACTTTTATGCTCTGCTTCCCTTTTAAATATAAGTTCTGATTTTTATGTTATTTCTTTGCTCACACATATGAGCATAGGTTGTTAGAAGCAGCCAGGACACATCTTGAACACCTTGCTACTTAGAAACTTCTGTCATATAACTTAAATAATATTATCAAGTTCGAATTTCCACAGATTCTCTAAGGTAGAGACACAATGCAGTCAACCTCTTTGCTAATGTATAACAAAAGTGACCTTTGCTCCAGTTTCCAATAAATTCATTTCCATCTGAGACCACCTCAGCCTGGACTTCATTGTCCATATCACTATCAGAATTTTGGTCACAACCATTCCACAAGTCTCTAGGAAGTTCCAAATTCTCCCTCATCTCCCTGTCTTCTTCTGAGCCATCCACACGCTTGCAACTTCTGCCTGTTATCCAATGCCAAAGTTGCTTCCACATTTTCATGTATCTTTATAGCAGTACCCCACTCTTGGTACCAATTTTCTGTACTGGTCCATTCTCATCTTGCTATAAGGAAATACCTGAGACTGGGTAAATGGTGAAGAACAGAGGTTTAATTGGCTCACAGTTCTAAAGGCTGTACAGGAAGCATGGCAACATCTGCTCAGCTTCTAGGGAGGTTTCAGGAAACTTATAATCATGGCAGAGAGCAAAACAGGAGCAGGTGTCTTCACATGGCTGGAGCAGGAAGAAGAGGCAGGGAGGTAGTAAACAACCATATCTCATGAGAACTCACCCACTATACGTACCAAAAGGGACTGATATTAAGCTATTTATGATAACTCTGCTCCTATGATCCAATCACTTCCCACCAGGCCCCACCTTCAACACTGGGGATTACAGCTGAACATGAGATTAGGGTGGAGACACAGATCCAAACCATATCAGGCATGCATTACTCTTGTGATTAAACACAATTCAACAAAATACATAAAATGTAAGCAAAACACAACAACAAAACGATGAATTAAACTTTGTTTCTTTAATACAAGCAGTCATATCGGCTTCTATACAAGTTTATCTCTGCACGACACACATATTATGATGTATTAGAAGGAATATAAATGTCATCAAGCCTTATTAAGGCAGGTCCTGGTGTATCCTTCCTTAAAGAAAAGTATCTAATAACCTTACATTAGCTAAACGAAGAGATAATATATCAGTAATTCTTCCCAGATAAAGATCATCTCTAAAGTAATTCACAAACTCCACCTGGAAAGAAGAGTGGCTATTGCTCAAGCTATTCTTCAATGTGGCAGGGGAAAAATCTTTGAAAAAGCTACAAGGCTCTGCAAATATTGATTCCAACAACTGAGAAACTCTACAGCAGGGATGTCCAATCTTTTGGCTTCCCTGGGCCACACATAAAATATACTAACACTAATGACAGCTCATGAGCAAAAAAAAAAAAAAAAAAAAAAAAAAAAAATCACAAAATGTCCCATAAAATCTCATAATGTTTTAAGAAAGTTGTGTTGGATAGCATTCAAAGCCATCTTGGGACGCATGCAGCCCACGGGCCACAGGTTGGACAAGCTTGCTCTATAGCCTACAAACAAGGAAGAAATAAATTAATATTTCTGCTCTCTTTTCTGGCACCAACTCCCAGCTTTACTAGCACCAACTCCCAGCTTTACTAACTTACAAATGAGAAGAAACCAGGTGTCCAATTATGCCAAATTACTTGTTCGAAGAAAGCACCATCTGGAATTCTTTTCTTGGATTTCCTCCACTCAAGTCCTATAGTAAGATAAAGGCTTTCATTTAATTGTATCTTTTTCATTTTTTGGCTGAAGCACCAGCATCCAGGACACTAATTTACCTATAGAACAATTATCTAGACTCAATTAGAAGTATCTTACATATTGAAGCAGAGTTAGAGCTAAAATCTCAAGCAATCCAACATCCTTAATTTACAGTTATTAAATCAGTAGCCAAAGCCATTTTTACTGCTATTTTGGTTAACAGGGCCACAATCATTTATCCATTTCCTTGAAATCCATAGAAATTTAAAAACTGAGTCTTTTAACAGCACAATCTGCTCTAAAGTGATGGCAATTTCTGACATGAACTTATGTTCAATGGTTCCATAACATTCACACCTACAACATTCACTCTCGTTGGCATCCCGGGACTGGAGGCAGAACACTATGTGGATATCCATCCCCTTCTGCCTGATATACACCATCATCTTTCCGGGAAATGGCATCATTCTTCACATCATCCGAATTGACTCTTCCTTGCACCAACCCATGTACTATTTTCTGGCCATGCCGGCCTTTGTTGAACTTGGTGTCTCTGCTCCCACCATGCCCACTGTGTTAAGCATATTCCTCTTTGGCATTAACGATGTCAGTTTTGGTGGTTGTCTGCTCCAGATGTTTTCTATGCACTCTTTCACTCTTATGGAGTCAGGTTACCTTCTGGCAATGTCAGTGGACCGCTTTGTGGCCATCTACAGCCCACTGCCCTACACAACCATCCTGACAATTGCCTGCATTTCTGGGATGGGTGCCGCCATTGCCTTGCGCAGTGTAATGCTTATGCTCCCATTGCTCTTTCTCCTGAGGCGTCTGCCTTTCTGTGGCCACAATACCCTCACACACTCTTATTGCCTCCACTCAGATCTGATCAAATTGCCCTGTGGAGACACACGCCCCAATAGCATCCTGGCTCTATTTGTCGTTACCTTCACATTTGGACTGGACTTATTGTTCATTGTGGTTTCTTATGTGCTGATTCTTCATACAGTACTGGAAATAGCTTCTGGAGCAGGGCAGTGGCGGGCACTCAACACATGTGTGTCGCACATATGTGTTGTGCTTGTGTACTATGTGCCCATGGTCAGCCTCTCCCTGATGCACCGCTTTGGACGGCATTTACCTCCACTTTTCCAGACTGTCACGGCCAATGCTTACCTCTTCTTTCCTCCTGTGGTCAACCCCATTGTCTATAGTATCAAAATCGAAGAAATTCGCAACAGCGTTGTTCTTACACTATCCAGGAAGAGGGGTGAGTTCTAATGGAGACCGAAGATACCCTGACAGCACAGGCACTTAGATCAGGCTTCATTACCTGAATATTAGTTTTGCAAATATGAAAAATTCCATGGCTTATTATTGCTTGTTAATGAGCTTTAACATTTTGTAGATGAAGAAAAAAAAGCGTTTTATATATTTCCCTGGGAATAGGAAATGGCATTACTCTGAAATAAAATTGTGGGAGGAGGCATAGAACACAGGCTTTGTCCTGGTGATGACACACTTTGTGTGCTGAATCCTTGAATACTCAATTCAGTGACATTTGGTTCTGGGAATATGTAGAAAGAGTCTTGGGGAGGTTTAAGTTTCTGGTTATATTAAAATTAGTGATACATATTTGTGAAGGAAAATAATCAGAACACAAAAGAGTACGTATTGTATTATTTTGTTTGTATAGTTTCAGAACATGTACATCTAATTTAATGTCAAAAAATCAGAACCCTGCTTACCTTTGATGGATATAAAGATGGAAGAATGGGGAGAGACATGAGGCAATTTCTGGGGAGATGGAAATATTTTGTTGTGTTAGGGATGTGGTGACATTGTTTTGTCAATTTGTCAAAACGGTACAGCTAAGATTTGCACATTTCTAGGTACATCAATTTTACATCAAAACTTCTGAATGATAATAATAACAAAAAGGAAAATAGTAATAATAATACAGATGATTAGATTGCATAGTGAATACAAGTGTGGAAAATACAAGAATGGTGTAATGTTGATAATTGTTGAAGTTGTGTCATGGGTGCCTGGAAATTAATTATAATATTCTGTTTACTTTGTGTAGTTTACAATTTCTGTAATAAAACATTCTTAAAAAATTATACTCAATGTGCTAATGTTAAATCTTAATTGAATATGCACCATGAAGCAGAGAGAACTTTTAACTGGTCAGGAGGAAACTGTTTGGCTTTAGAAAGCTATTTTATTTTTAATGAGTTCAATACTAGAAAGAAAAAAAAACACAACTATTTGAAAATACTGTTTTAGAAGAAAATAACTAAAAAACAGAAAAAGCAAGGCCTACTCCTGTAATAGTCTTCGGTGACATGAATCACTTGGTAGTAGACATGCTTCTGACAAACAGAAAGGTAGGGAGGACCAGAAGAATTCTAGAAAATCCCTCAGACAGGGATTGCAGAGCCCAACTTTTTGTTTTCTTCAGATAATTTTGAATTTCCATGAACCACAGTGAATATCCTATTAAACCACACAGTCTTGAGTGATTATCAGTAAACCAAGTAACTAATAGAAGGTTTGGTCAAATAAAAATATGTATAAAGTAATGAGTGGCACAATTTATATTTTTTTCTGTTTTCCTCGAAATTAATTTATGGACTTAAAAAATTTTTAATATATGAAACACCTTTGAAAGTGTTCAATGTAGTAAAGTCATAAAAACAACATGGGATTTTAAAAAAAATTCTCAAAATTTCAGAGTAATTTAGAAGTCCTTCCTTAACAATAATTATTGGTAACCTCCATTACGGTCCTGTATTACTATTCTTATGGTATACATGAAAAAACTAACAGATAATTTTTGTAACTTTATCAAGTTCACACAATGGAAAACTTGTACACCCAAGAGCCAAGTCCTCAGTGTGATGTTATACACTTGAACCAGATGTACCTAGGTTGAAATCTTAGCTATCTTGCTATTAATAATTGTGGGATCTTGCTAGTAGTATGACCTGTTTGAATATAATTTATTCATTTATAAATGGATAAGAAAATAAAATCCAGCTTTTATGATCTTGAAGATTAAATGAAATGGTGCACATGAAGCAATTAGCAAAGTTCCTAGTAAAATTTTCTCAATAATTATATTTTATTAAGTAATTACTTTTTCACCAAATCTGACTACAATACATGAATACACAAATTTCACAATTCCTGACAGTCTCTCTAAATGCTAATTTTAAGCTCAAGTACATAAAAATTAAAGTCATAAATTTCTCTGTCACGAGCTATAGTGTACCATACTAAGTGATTTATATAGATTAGTTCATTTAATCCACGGAACAAATATATGAAGAAATTATCAGTTTGTCTACATGTTACAAATGTAGAAACAGAAACATAGAGAAATCGAGTTATCATGCCCCAAGTCAAAGAGTTAATAAGTGGCAGAATCACAACTCAAAACCAGACAATCCAACTAAAAACCTGATTCTTCAGCCCACCATATTATCAGTGGTCCCATAACTTACAATTCAGATTTGACTTTAAAATTGGAATCTGAAGAACACCAAGCAATTCTGTAAACCATTTTCTCCTTTGAGATTCATGAGGACAAAATTCACTCACCTCTGTTTCCTCTAATTATAGTCATATATTAATAATGTATAAATGTTTTCTCAAGAGGATCTTTATAAAAGGGGCCTTCACCCACATTAGTTTAACTGCTTAGGTACTGATTCTCTTCTACTTCCTCAACCAACACTTTTTAGAACTATCATCTAAGATTACATCGGTCAAATTTTCTTATGCTTACAATAAATAAATATTTTTTAAGCCAGCAACTTCACTTCACTTACTATGGTTTATTACATATTATTCATTCTAAGTGTAGTCCTAGATATAGTAGAGTACTACGCCAAGACATCAGGTCAAGGACAAAAAGATGATCCTAAAAGCAGAAGAGATGAGAAACAAATAGCATATAAAGGAGCTCCAAATCCTGTGACAACAAACATCTCAATAGAAATCACGCAGTCCAAGAGAGAGTCGAATGAAATTTTCAAAGCGCTCAGGGATAAAAGAAAACTGATATTCAAGAATATTTTATAGGGTAAAACTGTTATTCAAATATAAGCAATATATAAAGTCTTTCCCAGACAAGCAAAAGTTGAGAGAATTCACCAACACCAGACCGTCTTGCAAAAAATGCTAAAGGGAGTTATGCAATCTGAAAGAAAAAAGACATTAACATGCAAAAGAAAACTTTTCAAAGTATGAAACCCACTGGTAAAATTAAGTACATAGACAAACCTAGAATACCCCATTACTATATTTTTTGGTGTGCAATCCACACAGAACTCCAGTATGAAACCCAAAAAACAAATCTTTCAAAAACAGTAATAGCTATAGCAACCTTTTAAGATGTAGGTAATATAAAATATGTAAAATGAGACAAAAGTCAAAATGTGGGGGTGGAGTGGCGTTAAAGTGTAGAATTTTTTTGCCTGTTTTTGCTCTTGTTTATATTCCTTTATTTGCGATCTAAGATAATTCGTCATCCTTTAAAATAACTTGCTGTATTTATGAGATGTTTCTTGTAAGCCCCACGGTAACCACAGCACAAAAATCTATAATAGATTTACTAAAAATAAAAAGTAACAAATTAAAATATGCCACCAGAGATAATCACATAACCATGAAGGAAAAAAAAGGAAGAGAGGGGTCTCCATACAGCCAAAAATAAGCAAAAAAAAAAAAGGAAATCCTTACTTAATAACTACACTGAGTGTAAACAGTCTCAGTTCCCCAATTAAAAGTAATAGAATGGTAAATGGAAAAGAAACAATATCCAACTGTACGCGATCTTCAAGAAACCCACTTCACCTATAAAGGCACACATAAATGAAAGTGAAGGGTTGGAAAAAAATTCCATGAACTGGAAACCAGAAAGAGCAGTAGTAATTGTACTTAAATCAGATAAAATAGACTACAAATTTAAAAACTGTAAGAAAAGATAAGGAGGGTCACTGTATAATAATAAAGGGGTCAATTCAGCAAGAGGATACAATTATAAATATTGATGTATCCAACATCAAAGTTCCGAAGTATATAAGGAAAACATTAATAGTTCTAAAGGGTGAGATAGACTGCAATACAATAATAGTAGGGGACTTTAAACACTTCAGTCTCAGTAATGAACAGATCAGCCAGACTAAAAATCAACAAATAAACAACAGTTAATGTACCCACTATATCTAATAGACCCAACTGACATTAACAGAACATGTTCCCCAACTGCTGAAGAATATACATTTCTTTAAAGCAGCATGTACAACATTTTCCTAAATAAGGCCATATGTTAGGCCACAAGGTAAGTTTGTACAAATTTTTCAGAAGTAGAAATTTTATCAAGTATATTTTCTGACCACAGTGGAATAAAACTAGAAATGAATAACAAGAAGATCATCAGAAAATATAGAAACATATGGAAATCAAACAGTATGTTCCTGAATGTCAGGCCTCTGAGCCCAAGCTAAGCCATCATGTCCCCTGTGACCTGCACATACACATACAGATGGCCAGTTCCTGCCTTAACTGATGACATTCCACCACAAAATAAGTGAAAATGGCCTGTTCCTGCCTTAACTGATAACATTGTCTTCTGAAATTCCTTCTCCTGGCTCACCCTGGCTCAAAAGCTCCCCTACTGAGCACCTTGTGACCCCCACTCCTGCCCGCCAGAGAACAACCCCCCTTTGACTGTAATTTTCCTTTACCTACCCAAATCTTATAAAACGGCCCCACTCCTATCTCCCTTTGCTGACTCTCTTTTTGGACTCAGCCTGCCTGCACCCAGGTGAAATAAACAGCCTTGTTGCTTACACAAAGCCTGTTTGGTAGTCTCTTCACACGGACGCGCATGAAATTTGGTGCGGTGACTCGGATTGGGGGACCTCCCTTAGGAGATCAATCCCCTGTCCTCCTGCTCTTTTGCTCTTTGCTCCGTGAGAAAGATCCACCTACGGCCTCAGGTCCTCAGACCGACCAGCCCAAGAAACATCTCACCAATTTCAAATCCGGTAAGCGGCCTCTTTTTACTGTCTTCTCCAACCTCCCTCACTATCCCTCAACTTCTTTCCCCTTTCAATCTTGGCGCCACACTTCAATCTCTCCCTTCTCTTAATTTCAATTCCTTTCATTTTCCAGTAGAGACAAAGGAGACACGTTTTATCCGTGGACCCAAAACTCCGGTGCCAGTCACGGACTGGGAAGGCAGCCTTCCCTTGGTGTTTAATCATTGCAGGGACAACTCTCTGATTATTAACCCATGTTTCAGAGGTGTCAGACCACGCAGGGATGCCTGCCTTGGTCCTTCACCCTTAGCAGCAAGTCCCACTTTTCTGGAGGAGGGGTAAGTACCCCAACCCCTTCTCTCCATGTCTCTGCCCCTTCACTGCTTTTCTGGGGGCAAGAACCCCAATCCCTTATTTCTGTGCCCCAACCTCTTATCTCAGCGCCCCATCCCTTATTTCCATGCCCCATCCTCTTATCTCTGCACCCCAATCCCTTATTTCTGCACCCCGACCTCTTATCTCTGCACCCTGATCCCTTATTTCTGCACCCTAACCTCTTATCTCTGCACCCTGATCCCTTATTTCTGCACCCCAACCTCTTATCTCTGCACCCCAACCCCTTATTTCCGTGCCCCAACCCCTTGCCCATTTTTCTGGCGGGTAAGAACCCCCGAACCCCTTCCCTCTGTGTCTGTACTCTTTCTTTTCTCTGGGCTTGCCTCCTTCACTAGGAGCAACCTTCCACCCTCCATTCCTCCCTCTCCCTTAGCCTGTGCTCTCAAGAACTTAAAACCTCTTCAACTCACACCTGACTTAAAACCTAAATGCCTTATTTTCTTCTGCAAGGCTGCTTGACCCCAATACAAACTCGACAGTGGTTCCAAATAGCCAGAAAATGGCACTTTCAATTTTTCCATTCTTCAAGATCTAAATAATTTTTGTCGTAAAACAGGCAAACGGTCTGAGGTGCCTGACGTCCAGGCATTCTTTTACACATCGGTCCCTCCCTAGTCTCTGCCCAATGCAACTTGTCCCAAATCTTCCTTCTTTCCCTCCCGCCTGTCCCCTCAGTCCCAACCCCAAGCGTCGCTGAGTCTTTCTAATCTTCCTTTTCTACAGACCCGTCTGACGTCTCCCCTCCTCCCCAGGCTGCTCCTTACCAGGCCGAGCTAGGTCCCAATTCTTCCTCAGCCTCAGCTCCTTCACCCAGTAATCTTTTTATCACCTCCCCTCCTCACACCCGGTCCAGTTTACAGTTTCATTCCGTGAGTAGCCCTCCCCAACCTGCCCAGCAATTTCCTCTTAAAAAGGTGGCTGAAGCTAAAGGCGTAGTCAAGGTTAATGCTCCTTTTTCTTTATCCGACCTCTCCCAAATCAGAGCGTTTAGGCTCCTTCATCAAATATGAAAAACCCAGCCCAGTTCATGGCTCATTCGGCAGCAACCCTGAGACGCTTTACAGCCCTAGACCCTAAAAGGACAAAAGGCCACTTTATTCTCAATATACATTTTATTACCCAATCCGCTCCTGACATTAAATAAAACTCCAAAAATTAAATTCTGGACCTCAAACCCCACAACAGGACTTAATTAACCTCACCTTCAAGGTGTACAATAATAGAGTAGAGGCAGCCAAGTAGCAACATATTTTTGAGTTGCAATTCCTTGCTTCCACTGTGAGACAAACCCCAGCCACATCTCCAGCACACAAGAACTTCCAAACGCCTGAACCGCAGTGGCCAGGCGTTCCTCCAGGCCCACCTCCCCCAGGAGCTTGCTACAAGTGCCAGAAATCTGGCCACCAGGCCAAGGAATGCCCGCAGCCCAGGATTCCTCCTAAGCCGTGTCCCATCTGTGCAGGACCCCACTAGAAATCGGACTGTTCAACTCACCTGGCAGCCACTCCCAGAGCCCCTGGAACTCCGGCCCAAGGCTTCCTGACTGACTCCTTCCCAGATCTTCTCGGCTTTGCAGCTGAAGACTAACACTGCCTGATCACCTCGGAAGCCCTGTAGACCATCACAGACACCGAGCTTTAGGTAATTCTCACAGTGGAGGGTAAGTCTGTCCCCTTCTTAATCAGTACGGAGGCTACCCACTCCACATTACCTTCTTTTCAAGAGCCTGTTTCACTTGCCTCCATAACTGTTGCAGGTATTGATGGCCAGGCTTCTAAACCTCTTAAAACTCCCCAACTCTGGTGCTAACTGAGACGATACTCTTTTAAGCACTCCTTTTTAAGTATCCCCACCTGCCCAGTTCCCTTATTAGGCCGAGACACTTTAACTAAATTATCTGCTTCCCTGACTATTCCTGGGCTACAGCCATACCTCATTGCCATGTTTTCCCCCAGTTCAAAGCCTCCTTCACATCCTCCCCTTGTATCTCCCCACCTTAACCCACAAGCATAAGACACCTCTACTCCCTCCTTAGCGACCCCTCCTTAGCGATCATGCAACCCTTACCATCCCATTAAAACCTAATCACTCTTACCCCGCTCAATGCCAGTATCCCATCCCACAGCATGCTTTGAAAGGATTAAAGCCTGTTATTACTCGCCTGTTACAGCATGGCCTTTTAAAGCCTATAAACTCCCCTTACAATTCCCCCATTTTACCTGTCCTAAAACCAGACAAGGCTTACAGGTTAGTTCAGAATCTACACCTTATCAACCAAATTGTTTTGCCAATCCACCCCTTGGTGCCAAACCCATATACTCTCCTATCCTCAATACCTCCATCTATAACCCATTATTCTGTTCTGGATCTCAAACATGCTTTCTTTACTATTCCTTTGCACCCTTCATCCCAGCCTCTCTTCGCTTTCACTTAGACTGACACTGACACCCATTAGGCTCAGCAAATTACCTGGGCTGTACTACCGCAAGGCTTCACAGACAGCCCCCATTACTTCAGTCAAGCCCAAATTTCATCCTCATGTGTTACCTATCTCAGCATAATTCTCATAAAAACACACGTGCTCTCCCTGCTGATTGTGTCCGATTAATCTCCCAAACCTCAATCCCTTCTACAAAACAACAACTCCTTTCCTTCCTAGGCATAGTTAGTGCGGTCAGAATTCTTACACAAGAGCCAGGACTGCACCCTGTAGCCTTTCTGTCCAAATAACTTGACCTTACTGTTTTAGCCTAGCCCTCAGGTCTGCGTGCAGTGGCTGCCACTGCTTTAATACTTTTAGAGGCCCTAAAAATCACAAACTATGCTCAACTCACTCTCTACGTTTCTCATAACTTCCAAAATCAATTTTCTTCCTCATACCTGATGCATATACTTTCTGATCCCCGGCTCCTTCAGCTGTACTCACTCTTTGTTAAGTCCCACAATTACCACTGGTCCTGGCCCGGACTTCAATCCGGCCTCCCACATTATTCCTGATACCACACCTGACCCCCATGATTGTATGTCTCTGATCCACCTGACATTCACCCCGTTTCCCCATATTTCCTTCTTTCCTTCTTTCCTGTTCCTCACCCTGATCACGCTTGATTTATTGATGGCCGTTCCACCAGGCCTAATAGCCACACACCAGCAAAGGCAGGCTATGCTATAGTACAAGCCACTAGCCTGCCTCTTCGAACCTCTCATTTCCTTTCCATCGTAGAAATCTATCCTCAAAGAAATAACTTCTCAGTGTTCCATCTGCTATTCTACTACTCCTCAGGGATTATTCAGGCCCCCTCCCTTCCCTGCACATCAAGCTCGAGGATTTGCCCCCACCCAGGACTGGCAAATTAGCTTTACTCAACATGCCCTGAGTCAGATAACTAAAATACCTCTTAGTCTAGGTAGACACTTTCACTGGATAAGTAGAGGTCTTTCCTACAGGGTCTGAGAAGGCCACCGCAGTCATTTCTTCCCTTCTGTCAGACATAATTCCTCAGTTTAGCCTTCCTACCTCTATACAGTCTGATAACAGACCAGCCTTTATAGTTAAATCAGCCAAGCAGTTTTTCAGGCTCTTAGTATTCAGTAAAACCTTTATATCCCTTACGGTCCTCCGTCTTCAGGAAAAGTAGAACAGACTAAAGGTCTTTTAAAAACACACCTCACCAAGCTCAGCCACCAACTTAAAAAGGACTGGACAATACTTTTACCACTTTTCCTTCTCAGAAGTCAGACCTGTCCTCAGAATGCTACAGGGTACAGCCCATTTGAGCTCCTGTATAGACTCTCCTTTTTATTAGGCCCCAGTCTAATTCCAGACACCAGACCAACTTAGAATGTGCCCCCAAAAAACTTGTCATCCCTGCTATCTTCTGTCTAGTCATACTCCTATTCACCATTCTCAACTACTCATACATGTCCTGCTCTTGTTTACACTGCTGGTTTACACTGTTTTTCCAAGCCATCACAGCTGATATCTCCTGGTGCTATCCCCAAACTGCCACTCTTAACTCTTGAAGTAAATAAATAATCTTTGCTGGCAGGGCTATGTTGAATCTCCTTAGGCACTCTTTAATCAGATGTCCTAGGTCCCCCAATTCTTAGACCTTTTATACCTGTTTTTCTCCTTCTCTTATTCCATTTAGTTTTTCAATTCGTACAAAACCGTATCCAGGCCATCACCAATAATTCTACACGACAAATGTTTCTTCTAACAACCCCACAATATCACCCCTTACTACAAAATCTTCCTTCAGCTTAATCTCTCCCACTCTAGGTTCCCATGCCGCCCCTAATCCTGCTTGAAGCAGCCCTGAGAAACATCGCCCATTATCTCTCCATACCATCCCCCCAAATTTTTGCCGTCCCAACACTTTACCACTATTTTGTTTTATTTTTCTTATTAATATAAGAAGACAGGAATGTCAGGCCTCTGAGCCCAAGCTAAGCCATCATATCCCCTGTGACCTGCACGTACACATCCAGATGGCTGGTTCCTGCCTTAACTGATGACATTCCACCACAAAAGAAGTGAAAATGGCCTGTTCCTGCCTTAACTGATGACATTGTCTTGCAAAAGTCCTTCTCCTGGCTCATCCTGGCTCAAAAGCTCCCTTACTGAGCACCTTGTGACCCCCACTCCTGCCCGCCAGAGAACAATCCCCCTTTGACTGTAATTTTCCTTTACCTACCCAAATCTTATAAAACAGCCCCACTCCTATCTCCCTTTGCTGACTCTCTTTTTGGACTCAGCCCGCCTGCACCCACGTGATAAAAAGCTTTATTGCTCACACAAAGCCTGTTTGGTAGTCTCTTCACAGGGACGCGCATGAAACTGAATAACCAATGAGTCACTAAAGAAATTAAGAGGGAAATTTTAAAACTTCTTGAAACAAGTGAAAATGGAAATACAACATACCAAAACCTATAGGATATGGCAAAAGCAGTACTTAGAGGGAAGTTTATAGCAATAAACACCTATATCCAAAAAAGTAGAAAGGCTTCAACTAAGCAACCAAACAACATACCTCAAGGAAATAGGAAAGCAAGAACAAACCAAATGCAAAATTAATAGAAGGGGAGAAATAAGAAAGATCAGAGAAGAAACAAATGAAATTGAGACCAAAAAATACAGAAAATCATTAAAAACAAACAGTTGCTTTCTTGGAAAGATAAACAAAATCAACAAAACTTTAAGAAAAAAGAGTAAAATAAAATTAGAAAATGAAAAAGAGGATATAACAATTGAGACCTCAGCAACACAAAGACTCATTAGATACTATTATGAACAACTGTATTCCAACAAATTGGAAAATCTAGAATAAATGGATAAATTCCTGGACACATACAGCCTAGCAAGACTGAAGCATGTAGAAACAGAAAACCTCAATAGAACAATAATGAATAACAAGATTAAAGTTGTAATATAAAGTTTCCTATTAAAGAAAAGCCCAGGACTCGATGGGCTACCAAACATTTCAAGTAGAACTAATACTAATCGTACTCAAATTCCTCAAACAAACAAACAAACAAAAACTGAAAAGAAGGGCCTACTTCTAAACTTATTCTATGAGGCAAGCATTACTCTAATATACCCAAACCAGACCAGGACACAACAACAAATGCACCTCAAAGGAGGTACAGTAGGAACATACCTCAAAATAATAAAGACCATATAGGACAAACCAAGTGCTAACATCATGCTCAACAGAGAAACATTGAAGGCCTTTCCTCTAAAGACTGAAATAAGGCAAGAATGCTCACTTTCATTGCCATTATTTAACATAATATTGGAAGTCTTGGAAAGAGAAATTCAGGAAGAGAAAGAAAGAAAGTGCATCCAAATTGGAAAGGAAGAAGTTAAATTAGCCTAGTTTGTAGATGACATGATCTTATACTTAGAAAAAACCTAAAAACTTCACTAAATACTATTAAAACGATTTTAAAAAATCAAAGTTACAGGATATGAAATAAAAATACAAAATCAGTAGCATTTCATATATAAAAAGTTATCAATCTGCAAAAAAATCAATAAAACAATGTTATTTACAATAGCAATAAAAATATAAAATACCCAGGAGTCAATCTAACCCAAGAAGCAAAAGATCTCTATAAGAAAAATTATAAAACTCTGGTGAAAGAAATAGAAAAGGGCACACAAATAAAATGGAACGATATTCCATGCTCATGAACTAGAAGAATTAATATTAAAATGACAATACTACCCAAAGTAATGTACAGATTCAGTGCAATTTATGTCAAAATACCAATGGCATTCACAGAAATAGAAAAACAATCCTAATATTTATATGGAACCACAAAAGATCCCCAATAGCTAAAGCAATCCTGAGCAAAAAGAACAAAACCAAAGCTATCACACTATATGACTTCAAAATCTACTACAAAGCTACAGTAGCCAAACAGCACAGTACTGCATAAAGACAGACACACAGCCCAGTGGAACAGCATAGAGAACCCAGATGCAAATCCAGGCACTTAACAACCAAGTCATCTTTAACAAAGGCATCAAGAACATAAAAATAGGAACAAATGGGCCAGGTGCAGTGGCTCACACCTGTAATCCCAGTACTTTGTGAGGCTGAGGTGGGGGGATCACGAGGTCAGGAGTTCGAGACCAGCCTGACCAACGTGGTGACACTCCGTCTCTACTAAAAATACAAAAATTAGCCAGGCATGGTGGGGCGCTCCTGTAATCCCAGATACTCAGGAGGCTGAGGCAGGAGAATCGCTTGAACCTGGGAGGCAGAAGTTGCAGTGAGCCAAGATTGTGCTGCCACTGCACTCCAGCCTGGGCAACAGAGTGAGACTCCATCTCAAAAAAAAAAAAAAAAAAAAAAAAAAGGTACAAACAGTCTTTTCAAGAAACAGTGCTAGGAAAACTGGATATCCATTTGCAAAAGAGTAAAATCGGACCCCTATCTCTCACTATACACAAAAATCAAATCAAGATGGATTAAAGACTTGAATCCAATACCTGAAATTATGAAACTACTGGAAGAAAACAGTGGGGAAACTCTCCAGGGCATTCATTGATTTGGGCAAATACTGTCTATGAGACTTCAAAAGCACAAATAACCAAAACAAAAATAGACAATTGGGATTGTTTCAAGCTCTGCACAGCAAAGAAAATAATAAAGTGAAGAGACAACCCAAAGAATGGCAGAAAATATTTGCAAACTATATATTTTACAAGGAATTGATAACCAGAATATGCAAGAAACTCAAGCAACTCAACAGAAAATAAATAAATAAATAAATAATGGCCAAAAGACCTGAATAGATATTTCTCAAAAGAAGCCATACAAATGGCCCAGAGGTATTTGAAAAAATGTTCAATATCACTAATCACCAGATAAATCAAAACCACAATGTGATATCATCTCACCTTAGTTAAAATAGCTTATAACAAAACAAAAGGAAATAACAGATGCTTGTGTGGATGTGGACAAAGGGAAACCCTCTTACACTGTTGGTGGGAGTACAAATTGGTACAGCAATTATGAAGGACAGTATGGAGATTTGTCAAAAATGTAGAACTACCATATGATCCAGCAATATCACTCCTAGGTATATACCCTTAAAGGAAGAAATTAGTATGTCGAAGATATATCAGTACTCCCATCTTTATTATAGCACTATTCACAAATGCCAAGATTTGAAATCAACTGATGTATTCGTCAACAGATAAATGGATAAAGAAAATAATACACACAAACACACACACACACACACACACACACACACACACACACAGGAATATTATTCAACCATACAAAAGAATGAAATATTATCAATTACAGTAACATAAATGGTACTGAAAGCAATTATGTTACATGAAATAAGCCAAGCACAGAAAGAAAAATATCACATGTTCTAACTCATGTGTGGAAGTTAAAAACGTGGATCTTATGAAGACAGAGAGTAGATTGGTAGTTATCGGCGGCGGGAGGGAAGAAAGGAAGGAGAAATGAAGCAAAAAAAAACCTCCCACTCTCTCTCTCTCCCTCTGTGTGTATGTGTGCATATGTATGTATGTGTATATATATATGTATATATATAAATGTGAATATGTATGTATACATATAAATTTGTATATATATGTATGTATGTATTACCACTGAACCGTACACTCAAAAATGGTAAAGATGGGCTGGGTGCGGTGGCCGATGCCTGTAATCTCAGCACTTTGGGAGGCCAAGGCAGGTGGATCATGAGGTCAGGAGTTCAAGACCAGCCTGACCAACATGGTGAAACCCTGTCTCTACTAAAAATACAAAAAATTAGCCAGGCGTGGTGGCAGGCGCCTGTAATCCCAGCTACTTGGGAGGCTTGGGCAGGAGAATCGCTTGAACCTGGGGGGGCAGAGGTTGCAGTGAGCCAAGATCCTACCACTGCACTCCAGCCTGGATGACGGAGCGAGACTCCGTCTCAAGGAAAAAAAAAAAAAAGTAAAAACGGTAAATTACATATGTATATTTTACCTTAATAAAAATAAATTTAAAAAATATTCAGTAGGCCGGGCGCAGTGGCTCACGCCTGTGATCCCAGCACTTTGGGAGGCGGAGGCGGGTGGATCACGAGGTCGCGAGATCGAGACCATCCTGGCTATCACAGTGAAACCCCGTCTCTACTAAAAAATACAAAAAATTAGCCGGGCTTGGTGGCGGGTGCCTGTAGTCCCAGCTACTATGGAGGCTGAGGCGGGAGAATGGCGTGAACGCGGGGGGCGGAGCTTGCAGTGAGCAGAGATCAGGGGCCACTGCACTCCAGCCTGGGCGACAGAGAGAGACTCTGTCTCAAAAAATAGAAAAAAAAAAAATTTAGAAGACTAGCTAAAAAAATCTAGAGATAGGTATTGATTCATATGTAAAAGTCTTCCAATATTTACAAGTACAATGAAAAAAAAAACCCTTGAATTAAGTGTAGAACTCATTGACAATGTTTCAAAGGATGTGAGGGATAAACTAAAATTTGGACAGTACATGCTGTTCCTGTGTACTTGGAACAGAGGGAGAAAATCTGGGCTGGAAATATTGTTATAGGAGTTAGCACATGAAGGTGACAACTAAATTATTTGGAGTAGATGGAGTCACCAGCACATGTGAATCGTTTTAGAATGAAATGACCCAAGATAGAAGTTTGGAGAGCCCCCAAATTTAAATAAAATCAGTATAAGAGAAGAGGAAGAAACCAAATGGTATACTAGTCTAAATTGTTTCTTAGTGACAAAAGAATAACCTGAATATTAGATTAGCTGCCTATATGCTCTCTAAATCAATTTCATTCAACATGCAACAGTACTATTGTTTTATGCTCCTTCACAGAGGAAATTCTGGAAAGAGCACATGGGGTTCCTTGCCTTTTCATCTGTATTCCTTGTTCTCCTGGAAATCCATTATAAATATTCTCCACCATTAGTATGCTTCCTAAATTTGCCAATGTCTAAACATTATATCAAGTGTCTCTTAGCTACATTCAAGAAAGCCTAGAAACCAGCTGTAAAATGTCAAGGAGAATAGTGTCATATGCATAAGTCTTGCTTAGAATTTATCAGATACTTACGTGATAAATGAAATTTTAATGCATAATCCCATTTTACTAATAATTTAAAGGTAAGACTATTTATAATTTTTTCATTTCATTTAGAATATATAACATCTCACTCATAAATAGTAGGAATATAATGACTGTTTTTTGAAAGAAAAAGAACGAAGGAAAGTAACAAGGAAGAAAGAGAGAAAAGAGGAAATGGATACCAGTTTACTCAAATGTTCAACAACTTGCTTCCAGCTTTACATTTGTAGGACTTAGAAATGTCCATTATAATTTGTCACTATAAGAATGTTACTTTACTAAAAGATAAAAAAACACTTCAATAAAATAAAATGGGAAGAATGAGACTGAAGAAGACTGAGGAAGTAATTGTGTGGTAAAAAGTAGTTATGAATACAGATTTTTCTTTTCTGAATAAAAAGAGAAAAACCTTGCCTCAGTGAAAATGTCACCAAGATATTTATTTAAATAGAATGGAATTGGCATAGAAACATGTTTGCATTAAATAGGCTTTAGAATTTTGCAAATAGAAATGGCAGAAAAGGAACATAGCTTGTAAAAAAATTTTTTGCATATGAATTATTCTGCATTTAGCCTGTGGGAAAAGAGAAAAAGAGAGAAAGGAGATTTCTGCAAGTGTAGAAATAATTACGGGGATATTAAGTGCCAGTGAACCCAAGAGGGCTGACTTAAAATTTGCTGGGTCCCTCGTGGTTTTGGCTATCAACTAGGAAATCCCTCATTTCATGCTCATAACTCCTCCTACTTCTCCACACATTCATAAAGGAACATTAAATTGGTGGCTAGCCACTTTTTTCTCCAATTTGAGCTCAATAAATTCATCCCGTGTTTCAGAATGCTACAGACCTCACTATGAGTTTTACTGGGGGATGAGCACACAAAGATGGTCTCAGACAGACTTCCAGAAGAAGAAGAAGATGTCCGTGTTAGAGATAAATGAAAAGTGTAAAAAGTCATCTGCAAAATGTCCACAGTATATTATAGTGGCACATATCCTGGCACCAAACAGTAAAATTTATGACATTAGCTGGATGCTGTTACACAGAGTGCAGACAGAAAGTAGAGCCATCACAGAACCCACAACTTAAGGGAATGAAGCTGGAATCCTTGGAGAAGAAAAATTGGTGAGTGATGAATGAAAGTGTTATGAAAAATGGACAATATTCTTCAGGTATCTGGTAAGAGCAAAACCAGCTCTCAATAATAATTGAGGAGTAAGTTTCATGATTCCAAGTTTCCTCCCCATAATTGAATTACCAGCTTCTCCAATAACAATCACTCTATCCAACTAACCAGGAACTTACATACACCACCACCTGCAACCCTGCTATCTGTGCCTGTCAGGTAGTACTCACATGTCAGCTCTTTGGTCTTGAATAAGTCAGACATTGTGATTGCCATTAAAGGATTCTTATTCTAATTGTGATTATCTTTGGAGAAGAAAAAATTTGCCCCTATTAGAAAAAGCCAGTGTCTTATGGATGGGAGTGTCATAAAACTAAGCATTGGGGATCAAATCTGTGGAAATCACAGTATTTAATTGACCTACTAGTTTACGGTAAATGTATGTTAGCTGATACAGCCTCCCTGTCATGAAATGTCCTCTGCTGATTTGGTTCTTTCATTTGAAGTTTAGCAGCAGTTGAACATTTGTTGTTGAACATTTGAGTAAACTTGTATCCATTTCCTCTTTTCTCTTTCTTCCTTGTTACTTCCCTTCCTTTTCTTTAAAAAAAAAAAAACAAAACAGCTGCTTTTTCTTTCAAAGAACAGCTACTTCCTGAATTTCCAGCATATTGGTGACATGAAGTATACGGTTAGCTGATTCATGAGCTTACTGAGATAAAACAACTTTATTGAAATGTCTAGGAAAGAATGAAGTAACTTTACTTTTCACTGTATCACAAACATTTCTCTAATGTATAGCTTAAAATGTACTGATTCAAAATATGTAATTTTTAGAAAATAACGATTTTGATCAGAGAACTTTTATATAAACCATAAGAGCCCACGTTTTTCAGAAAATTCAATCATCAGTGAAATTGAAAAGTGACTAAATTTTCTTTGGTTATTCATAGTGCTTTCCTCAATTTTAGTCTCCCCAAGTTTGTCCTGTCTTCCCTGTCTAGTTCTACATTTGACTTCTTCTAAGAAATCTGTCCTTTAGCTTTTTTATTTTTACTAATTTCTTATGTCAGAGCTCACAAAATTCTATAAGCATCTCACCTATATTTCATTAAGAACTAATGAGCCTTTATTGGGCTATATTATGCTAATTATAACTCTGAACATTTTAAAACCAGGAAACTGGACTCTATTCTGGCTAAATGATTCATTTGCCCATTATTCAGTAGCTGTGGTTTATCAGGAGCAAGTTCTCTTGCTGTAGGCATTGCTGCTGCTCATCTTGTCCCTTAGCATTTCCTTCTCTCTAGATATTCCATAAAGTGTATTAAAATTTTAAACTCACAACATTTCAAGAGTTTCAGCTGTTTAAAATATATAGGAAAAAATATAATTCCCTTTAACTTTAAAGAAATCTAAAAAGCAACCAGGAGCTTTGGCTCAGATTTGTCAAAAATATAAAGATTTCAATTATTTCTAAAGCATTCTCTTTACATTATTCTGAATATAAAAAGAAATATATTATGTTCTTGGGTGTCAATTATTTCTACCTCTATTCTCTTTCATTGGGAATCTTTTACACCAATGTACTGGTCAGAGTCTGTTAATTTGCTTGTCTAAAATGTTCTTAAAGAAAATTGGAAATAGATAAATACTAGAGGAATAGCTGAAATGTGAAATATGGAGAGGTTTATTAAACAAATTAAAATGCAATGTCCAATAAAAATAAACTTCTTTTTTTTTTGTCCACAGGTCTGGAAAGAAATAACAGACTGGCCAGTAGTCCAATCCCCTGTCCAGGTGATTTTGCTGGTTCTAATGTATTTGGATTGCCATGCACATAACATCCTATTATGGCACAGTGCCTGTGAATGCCCCACCTGAAAACAGTGATGTATCTCCATGAATCCATCTTTTCCTTTCAAAACTGTGAATAAGATGGATGATTTTAGAGTTATATCCAAATCAGACAGACTCAATATAATGAGTCTGGAGAAAATCAGAAAGCAGAAGAGGAACAGTAACACTGACTGAGAAACTTCTTTTGTTTGCATCAGGAGGCCCAAGGACACTATGTCCATTTCCAACATAACTGTCTACATGCCCTCTGTGTTGACACTAGTAGGGATCCCAGGCCTAGAATCTGTGCAGTGCTGGATTGGGATTCCATTCTGTGCCATTTATCTCATTGCTATGATTGGAAATTCCTTGCTTCTGATCATCATCAAATCTGAGCACAGTCTCCATGAGCCCTTGTACATTTTCTTAGGCATGCTAGGAGCCACAGACATTGCACTTGCTAGCAGCATTATGCCAAAGATGCTTGGAATATTCTGGTTTAATGTGCCTGAAATCTATTTTGATTCCTGCTTGCTTCAAATGTGGTTCATCCACACATTTCAGGTTATAGAGTCAGGCATCCTTGTGGCCATGGCCCTGGACCGTTATGTGGCCATCTGTTATCCACTAAGACATGCCAGCATCTTCACCCACCAGCTTGTCATTCAGATAGGAACTATGGTCGTACTCAGGGCTGCTATTCTTGTAGCCCCATGCCTAGTACTGATAAAGTGCCGGTTTCAATTTTATCACACAACAGTCATCTCCCACTCCTACTGTGAGCATATGGCCATTGTGAAACTAGCAGCAGCAAATGTTCAAGTCAACAAAATCTATGGTTTGTTTGTGGCCTTCACTGTTGCAGGATTTGACCTCACATTCATCACATTGTCCTACATCCAGATATTTATCACAGTTTTTCGTTTGCCCCAGAAGGAGGCTAGGTTTAAAGCATTCAATACCTGCATTGCTCACATCTGTGTCTTCCTCCAGTTCTACCTCCTTGCCTTCTTCTCCTTCTTCACACATAGGTTTGGGTCTCACATCCCCCCTTATATCCATATTCTCTTTTCTAGCATTTACTTGCTGGTCCCTCCATTTCTCAATCCACTTGTCTATGGTGCAAAGACCACACAGATTCGCATTCATGTGGTAAAAATGTTCTGTTCATAAAATCCACCTTAATTAATGCCTACATGCTTTTTTCTTTTGCAGTAGTAACCATATCAAAACAAAACAAAAATACATATTATTTGAGATGCTGGGTTTGTGAAATCTGCCAGCATAATAGCTGGTTTTAGATCATCATGGCTCATATCAATCAATGGGATTGTGAATTCTACCTGACTAATGAAAGTGAGAAGTGTGAAATGAGTGAAGTAGTGAATATATATTATTTATTTTTTCTCTTTTATTCTTTAGCCCCTGGTTGAGTTATTCCTCTAAGAATATTTCTCCAGGAGGATTTATAAATTATGCCTTTGTCACTGAATTTAAATGCACCTAAGGCTCGTTGTTCTGAAACATCCAGGTACTCCATGAAAACAAGTTGTTGACTCTCATTTTCTTGATCATCCCTGCCTTAAAAAAAAAAATCAAAGGAAGTACATGTTAACTGTGTTCTTGTCAAAGAAAATCTTATGAACATCAAGAGACAATAAAGCCTAAAAATTTAAATACATTTTCAGAGTCATACAAGGAATTACAGGCACAAAAATTAGAACCAGGTGTTGCATTTGACACATCAATGTTGTTGTTTTTTTTTTTTTGCTAACCTCAAAATTTACTTCTTTATTAATTCATCATTTTATCAAAAACCTGCAATATTAAAAATACTATACTACAGAATCGTGACATAATAGTAAATTTGGCACAGTGAATAATTCTCATGAGTTTGTACCTATGTAATTCTGGAAAAGAGAGACTGAAAGGAAGAGAGGTGGGGAATGGGCAGGCAAGGGAAAGAAGAGAGAAATAACAAGTGTACACATAGGATGTGGAGTTCAGAGAGAATGAAGCATTGAAATCTAACTAAAGCAGGGGAGTTGCATTTATTGTATTTTGTTTTTTGGTTAGGTAGTTACCTCTGATTCTTGTGGAATGATGGATGAGTAGCCAAGGAAGTAAGAACACATCATGCCAGGTAGACAGTAGAGGAGATTTAAACTAGATAATGTAGTTTAAGGTAACTCTAGTTTTTTCAATATGGTATGAGTGCAAGGTAGAACTTGGGGAGACAAGGAAAATATGAATATCAAAAATGGCTATTAATGTTGTGCAGCGTTGCTGGACTTTATTCCAAAAGCTATAAATGGAGAGTATTCATTTGTTTGCTTGTGTTCTACAAGTAAGACGTGTGTGTGTGTGTGTGTGTGTGTGTGTGTGTCTGCTTGGGCATGTGGCAGCATACCACACAGCAAATATAAATAAGTCCAGGGCTATTGTGTTAGTGAAGAGGAGGACTATATTGTCTAAAATTAGTGGCATAAGAATTTACAGCTAGTTAATTGTTCTTGAAAAACCTCAGGTCATAGATCATTTTTTTCAAGGTTATGGAAAATATTCACATATGGGCAGATGTCCATACTTTGATTTACCAGATTAAAACCACTGCAAATATAAGAAATATTGGATTGCTTGTCATACACCTACCTGGTGGATCCTCTGGCTTCACGGATTAGGACTTAGCAGATATCCATGGCTGTTGAGAATGATTATAGAGGCTATCTTAAGGGATTTTTTGACACTGTTTCAAGTTTCAATATCTACTAGAGCTAATTTTATTGGATTACCAATAGGGATGGTTTTTCTTAAGTAACATAATTTTCTCAAAAATAAAATAGCCTCTGATGTTATTTCTTAATATTTTAGCCAGAATTCAGCAAACTTTTACATAAATGGCCAAATAATATATAGCTTAGGCTTTATGGAAAAAGAGGCAAATTGAAGAATATCATATAGGCATTAATATAACAAGATAGAAAAATGTATGTCCACAAATAATTTTTATGAAATTCAAACAATATTAACAATAATAATTGCATTGTCTTTAATTAAAGAAGGTCTACTAATTAAAATAATAGAATCCATTTTTTTTTTCTACAGAGTAACAAAGTGTAGCTGAAAGTTAGAGTTTCCCCATCACCAAATTGATTACAAATATTCATCTGTAAAAATCATTCTTAACTAGTGGACTATAGAAAACAGGAAGTAGGCCAGGTTTGGGATGTTTAACAATTACCACTTTAAGCAGCACCACCAGAAATATGTGGTAATATAGGTCCAACAAAGAGACACAATGTGAAACTACAACATATTTGCACCATCTCCGAATTTTAATATCTCATAAAATATGTAGTCCAGAGTTCATATTGTTTAATTACTGTAGTCTTCAAATTTCAGGATCAGTCCCAAGCTGAGACTTACTAATAGAAAACAGAAGAAACAAATAGGTCATTACAAGGAAAAGAGGATAACCAGGACCCTCTAACCTCCCACACACTTGGACGGGGACAATTATTGAAAAAAAATCTTTAACATAAAATTGCTTGAAAGATAATAATATTTTTTGTAAGGATAATTTTCAAGAAAGGTTTCTAGAAATCACAAAATTAACTTCCAGGAGATTACATCAATTTCAACAATGACTAAAATAATGTTTGCCTAAATTCTTAACAACACTAGTTATTACCGATATTTACCTTTGACAGTTTGATAGGTGAAATATGATTCCCTTTATAATTAGCATTTAACAAAGAAATATTTGTGCTGCTATCTTCTTTTCCGTTTGCACATTCTTTATGTGAAGTACGTCATTGTTTCCTTTGTTCATTTTTCTAATTTGTGTCCATTTATTTTCTTCTTGAGTTTAAAATTTGATGAGTAAATATTGAATTATTTCCAAGGGCTTTATTGCTCAGGACTTTACCAGAGGATTTCCAATAGGCTATTGGCATTTTCTAGTAGAAGTGACTTCAGGCATAAAGAAGAAAAGAAAAAGAAAAGTAAAAAGTCTTAACATTGGAGACCTTTGACCTATTAGGAGCAGAACACTTGGTGAAAAAAAAAATGCTTTCAGGCCAGGTGCGGTGGCTCACGCCTGTAATCCCAGCACTTTGGGAGACGGAGGTGGGTGGATCATGAGGTCAGGAGTTCAAGACCAGCCTGGCCAAGACGGTGAAACCCCATCTCTACCAAAAATACAAAAAATTAGACGGGCGTGGTGGGGGGTGCCTGTAATCCCAGCTACTCGGGAGGCTGAGGCAGGAGAATTGCTTGAACTCAGAGGGTGGAGCTTGCGGTGACCCGAGATCGTGCCACTGCACTCCAGCCTGGGTGACATAGTGAGACACCATCTCAAAAAAAAAAAAAAAAGATTTCAGGAACTGACCCTTCTAGCTTTTTGCAGCCCTTCATTTAAATGTTCAATTTGGGAAAAATAACTTACAACATTTGGCTCATTCCCACCCTTCTTGGTAGAGAACTGTCCTTTGGCAACAAGCCTTCTATGCTGATATTCCTAAGCGGTCTCCATTTCAATGTGAGAATACATCAGTATTACCCTCAATTTATTGTTAAATGGACGACCTTTTGAGATTTGGTTAGCAGGCCTATTTGGCTTTAATACTAAGCTGTATGCCTGTATTTAAACAGTATTAAAAATGCAAGTGATTCCTAGCTACTCCTGAGGCTAAGGCAGGAGAATCGCTTGAACCCGGGAGGCAGAAGTTGCGGTGAGTCGAGATGTCTCCACTGCACTCCAGCCTGGGCGACAGAGCAAGACTCTGTCTCCGAAAAAAAAAAAAAAATACAGGTAATATTTTGTCCTACCACATCTATTTATAATTTCTAAAATTGCTCAGAATTTGTATTAATAAGGGTTCTTCGCAGTACAAAACCAATAGGTTATGCATACATATATGTATATACACATATATGCAGATATGTATACCTATACATATATATCTTTATCTATGTATCTATATGAGATAGATTAATTTTAAGAACCTGACTCACACAGTTATGAAGGCTGGCAAATCCAAAATCTGCAGGGAGAGCCTATAGGCTGGAGACTCAGGGAAGAGCCAGTGTTGTAATTTAAGTCCAAAGGCAGTCTCCTGGTAGAATTCTCTCTTGAGTGGGGCAAGTCAGTCTTTTGTTCTATCCAGGCCTTCAACTGCTTGGAAGGCACATTATAAAGGTCAATATACTTTACTCAAAGTTTATTAATTTAAATGCCAGTCTCATCCAGAAATACCCACACAGAAACATCCAGAATAATATCTGACCAGAATCTGGGCATTGTGCCCCAATCAAATTGACACATACAACTATTCAGTGTGAAAAAACCAAGGCAGAGAGCAGGTAAGTACAGCACCTCCCCACAGCAGAGACTCAACATCACGGTTTACAAGTTACTAAAGAAGAATATTGGGACAAAATAAAGCTTGTAGGAATTCATCCACGTTCAACCATTGATGTGCTGATCTCAGTGTTGTAAAGATATCAATTCTCCTTAAATTTAATCTAGAAATGTAGAGTAATCTTAAGCAGAATGCTGTCAGACTTTTCTGGCATAAGTGCAAATGCTTTAAAAAAATATTTAATTAAAGAAGTAAAAACTGAAAGTGAAATGTATGATAGAGTTCTGATAAATACCTCTGCCCTATATTCTAAGATTTCGGATTTAGATCATGACTCTCTAAAGAGTCGAGGATGGGAACAGAGGACAGTAACTGTTGTCCCCTCCAAGCAAGGTCTGAGACTAACATACACAATGACAATTGCACAACCTTTATTTGTAGTGAACACAACTTTTTAACATGAAAAATCCTAAGGAATATACAAATACAACAGATATCATGAATTAGTAAGTGAATTTAGCAAGTTTTAATGTAGGAAGTCTATGTAAAAATTGTTTGTAAATCTACATACTGGAATCCAATAATTAGAAAATAACAATAGTTTGCCATAAAGTGTAAAAACATAAGATACATAATTTATATTTATGCATACAATAAAATACAAGAATTTTACACTGATAATTACAAGACATTGTTGAAAGAAAGGCAAAATCTAAAGAAATAGAGAGCTGTTCCATATTCATGGATTGGAAATCTCATTATTGTTAAAATGTTAATTTCCTTAAAGTCATCTAAAGATTCAAAGCAATCCCAAATATAATCATAATAACCTTTTGTTTGCCATGAATTGAGAAGGTAATTTTATATTTTACATGGGAATTCAAAGGACCTACAGCCAAAGCAATCTCAAAGAATAAATGTTGATTACTGAGAATACCTGACATCAAGACTTACTACAAAATTCTAATAATAAAGACAGTGTGATATCAGCATGAGAACAGCTAATGAAACACAACAGAGAGCCTGTAAGTAAGCCCACATTTGTACAATCCATTGATTTTATACAAAAGTATCAAAGCAATTCAATGGAAAATAGAAAGCCTTTTAAACAAAATTAGATATTCATATATATCTATATATATTTTACAAATATATATATGTTCAATCTAAAAATTTATTTAATACCACACAAAATATAGGATGTATATTTATGGGATAATATAGAAGTAAAAAATAAGGCTTCTAGGAAGAAAAAATCAGAATACCTTAATATATTGAGGATTGGCAAAGATTTCCTTCTTACGACACAGGAAGCAACAAGATATAACCTTATCAACAATTTCGACTACAGCAAAAGTATACTGCTAAGAAAATTAACAAGCAATACACAGACTAAAATCATGCAAAAAAACTTAAAACTGAATTATATATTTTTTAAATTTTATATAAATAACTCATAACTCCATATAAAAGACAAAAATGTGCAAAACATTTTACTAGACACTTCATAAATAAACTAATAAGCTATGCAAAAGTATGGATCATAATTAAAAAAACTTTTTAGTGAGTAAAACTGATTAGTTCATATTTTAGTATTTATATGATGTTCTAGTGTGTCTGGAATTGGTGGGTTCTTGGTCTCACTGACTTCAAGAATAAAGCCGCGGACCCTCGCGGTGAGTGTTACAGTTCTTAAAGGCAGCGAGTCCGGAGTTTGTTCCTTCTGATGTTCAGATGTGTTCGGAGTTTCTTCCTTCTGGTGGGTTGGTGGTCTCGCTGGCTCAGGAGTGAAACTGCAGACCTTCACAGTAAGTGTTGCAGCTCTTGAGGTGGAGCGTCTGGATTTGTTCGTTCCTCCCGGTGGGTTCGTGGTCCGGCTGGCTTCAGGAGTGAAGCTGCAGACCTTCGCGGTGTTACAGCTCATAAAGGCAGTGTGCACCCAAAGAGTGAGCAGGAGCAAGATTTATTGCAAAGAGAGAAAGAACAAAGCTACCAGGAGCTTGCCACTGCTGGCTGCGGCAGCCTGCTTTTATTTGCTTATCTGGCCCCACCCACATTCCTGCTGATTGGTAGAACCGAGTGGTCTGTTTTGACAGGGCGCTGATTGGTGCCTTTACAATCCCTGAGCTAGACACAAAGGTTCTCCACCTCCCCACCAGATTTGGTAGATACAGAGTGTCCACACAAAGGGTCTCCAAGTCCCTACCAGAGTAGCTAGATACAGAGTGTGGACTGGTGCATTCAGAAACCCTGAGCTAGACACAGGGTGCTTATTGGTGTGTTTACAAATCTTGAGCTAGATACAGAGTGCCGACTGGTGTATTTACAATCCCTGAGCTAGACATAAAGGTTCTCCACGTCCCCGCCAGCCTCAGGAGCCCAGCTGGCTTCACCCAGTGGATCCCGCACAGGGGCTGCAGGTGGAGCTGCCTGCCAGTCCCGCGCCCTGCGCCCGCACTCCTCAGCCCTTGGGTGGTCGATGGGACTGGGTGCCCTGGAGCAGGGGGCGGCGCTCGTCGGGGAGGCTCGGGCCGCACAGGAGCCCAAGGGGTGGTGGGGGAGGCTCAGGCATGGCGGGCTGCAGGTCCCGAGCCCTGCCCCGCGGGAAGGCAGCTAAGGCCCGGCGAGAAATTGAGCACAGCAGCTGCTGGCCCAGGTGCTAAGCCCCTCACTGCCCAGGGCCGGTGGGGCCGGCCGGCCGCTCCAAGTGCGGGGTCCGCCGAGCCCACGCCCACCCGGAACTCGCGCTGGTCAAGCACTGGGCGCAGCCCTGGTTCCCGCCCACGCCTCTCCCTCCACACCTCCTGGCTGAGGGAGCCGGCTCAGGCCTTGGCCAGCCCAGAAAGGGGCTCCCACAGTGCAGCGGCGGGCTGAAGGGCTCCTCAAGTGGGGCCGAAGTGGGAGCCCAGGCAGAGGAGGCGCCGAGAGCAAGCGAGGGCTGTGAGGACTGCCAGCACGCTGTCACCTCTCACTAGGACAGGTAAAATTAATTGAAAGTAATTTTTTTTAAAAACAACAATGCTTTCCCCTGAAAAAGTAGGAATGGTCATGTTGGGAAAACTTTCTGGAATGCAGGAAATATTCTATATCTTGATAGGATAATGAGTAACGTATTTGCAAAAAATAAGCTTAAGATCAATTCATTTTACTGTCTTTTCTTAGTAACAAAAGAGTAGTATAAACAAACACCAAACAGCGATTACATTTGCTTTTCATAGTAATATTGGCTAGCCATATGGGAGTTATTTATTGGGTATTCTAGGCTTGAAGAAATGAGAAAAACTGTTGACGATAATGGAAGATAATTTTTATACTTGTGAAGAAAATAATTGCTTATATGTAAAGTATTGAGACTAGAAAGAATCTTGAAGGTTTGGATTCCAGTTGCAATTGCAAGTATGGATTCATTGTTTTTAATAAAGAGAGATACAAACATATGCAAATGTAATTATATAATTGTGTGTGTGTGTGCATGTATTTCCTCTGTTCACTTGTAGGAACCAAAAGCAATGAACAAACAATGGCAATGAATAAACAATCCTTGTTTCAAGATACTGATTTTCTTAATAACTTTGTTCACAGAAAGAGACCAGGGCTTTTCGGAAAAATATCTGTTTCTGTGGCTTGAGCTGAAAAAGCATAAAGTAATTTGAAATGATGATGCAGAGATAGAAAGTAAGGAAGTACTCAAAGCATGATTGGAACATGTGGAAAGGACCCAAGATCTAGTTGGAAGGAGCTCCTTATGGCGAAATTTAGAAAATTTTGAGCATCAAAAGAAATAATTATGGCAAAGGATTATAGCCCATTGAATAAAATCAGATTCTGTGAATCTATACAAACATAAGTAAGCAATACAAATTTGGGAAAAGGGAATGTTCTTTATAGTGTAATGCCAATAAATAGGAAAGGTATGATAGATTTAAAAATTCATAAACAGAATAAAAAAACTCATGAGTGAAAGTGTTCAGAGGAGTGGACTATTTAAATCGTCTCAATAAATGTATTTTTTCACAGATTTCTATGAAATACAAAGAGAAAAATAGCAACTTACCAAGAATCCAGAGTGACATCCCATTAACCAAGTGACTGAAACTAACCACATTAATATTAGAGCATATCAGCATCATGTGATGAATGATATTGTGAACAGAGAAAGGCTATATTATTCTGCGATATTAAAAACAAACAAGCAAAACAGCATAGCCTGAATCCTAGTCATGAGGAAACACCAAAGAAACTTGAAATGATGGAAATTCTAAATAGTAAATGGATGTTCCTCAAAAATTCCACTATCAAGAAAGCAAAAGAAAAAAATTAAGAGGGAGGCAGTTTGGGGCTCTATATAAAGAAGACCTCGTTGACACTGGAAGCTGTCCTGCGATGTGGCACACTATCTCAGAAAAAAAACAAAAAAGAGAGGGAGAGAGTTTTCTGTCATGGGAAGGTTTCAGGCAGAGATCAAATGGTAACTTTAAAGATGATATAAAGGGATGAGATTTCTGATATTGTAGATAGTGTGGATTAACTCTAGGAGGGAGTGTAAATCTAGACTCTTAAATCCCTTAGTAGTTTTAGATCCTTGGAATTAGCTTGTATCAAAACTGGAGTGGTAGTTATTCAGGGTTTATTCACAGATCCAAGATGTAAAAGAAAAGCTGAGGAGATTTTGAAAATTCAAGAAGTCTAAAGAGACACGAAAATTAACTGCACTAGGTATTCCTGGATTGGATTCTGAAAAAAGAAAATATAGCTATAGATGTCATTGTTGAGACTATTGTCTAACTTTAAACATGGACTTTATATTAGGTTATAATTTTATTTCAATGCTAACTGTCCTCATCTTGGTTATAATACCATAGTTATACAATGTAATGTCTTTTCCTTAGGAAATACAAACTTTAAAATTTAGATATAAAGGGTAACCATGTCTTCAAATTATTTGTAAACCATTCAGAAAAAAAAAATGCTCCTTTTGCCTACCTACTGAACTAGTGATAAAGTACAATGGGGCAAAATATGAACAATTTGTGATAATGGGTACATGTGAATCTTTGTATACATGTTATAAGGGGAGCTGAGGCAGGAGAATAGTTTGAACCTGGGAGGTGGAGGTTGCAGTTAGCTGAGATTGCACCATTGCACTCCAGCCTGGACAACAGGGTGAGACTCCGCCAAAAAAAAAAAAAAAAGATTTTTCTATTATTTTATTGTTTTTTCATTAATATACTTTGGTTTTTGGATAAAATTTAGGTTTACAGAAAAACTGAGTAGAAAGTACAAAAGATTTCCATATATCCTTTCTACCCAGAATAAAGGTTTTGCATTTACATTTGAGCTATGCTTCCTTCTTGGTTATCAAATTACATCACCATATTTATTTATCATATCCTGATGTTTGAAAACATATATCTAGTGGTTTTTTTGTATAGTCTGTGTATACCATGCTAAGCCAATTATTATTTTTAATTGTGATATAATTCACATTCCAAATAATTAACCTGCTAAAGGTGTACAAGTCAGTGGATTTAGTATAGTCAGAAAATAATGCAACTATTACCACCCTGTAATTTCAGAACTTTTTTTTTTCCTTATTGAGATGGAGTCTCGCTCTGTCACCCAGGCTGGAGCGCAGTGGCATGATCTTGGCTCACTGCAACCTCCAGGTTCAAGTGATTTTCCTGCCTCGGCATCCCAAGTAGCTGGGACTACAGGCATGTGCCACCATGCCCAACTAATTTTTACAATTTTTGTTTGTTTGTTTTATGTATAGACAGGGTTTCACTATGTTGGCTAGGCTGCTCTCGAACTAATGACCCCAGGTTATCTGCCCACCTCAGCCTCCCAAAGCATTGAGATTACAGGCATGAGCCATCACACCCAGCCTCAGAACATTTTAATCACACCAATAATGAAATTCCATACCCACTGGCAGTCACTCCCCATTTCTTCCTGCTTCCAGATTCTGGTAATCACTCATCTACTTTCTGTCCCTATGGATTTGTGTATTCTGGATACTTCATATAAGTGGGTTTATACCACATGTTGCCTTTTATGTCTGGCTTCTTCCACTTAGCATAATCTTTTCAAGGTTCATTGATGTTTTAGCATAAGTCAGAACTTCATTTATCTTTGTGATTAATAGTCCATCATATAGATGACTCTACTTTTGAACTTAGTAGGTAATTCTCTGGCCAATATAAGCTTTTCCATGATCCCTTCTTTTTTTGCGTGGTAAAGACATCCATCTTAATTTGTAAAATTCTACACGTCATATACATATGGTCAGGCCTTTGTATTTTAAATTTTCGTATTTCATTAAAACATTTATTTTCACTAGATGAATTTTATCAACCATCCATAGTAAAAGCTATTCAAATTTTGTTTCTGTTGTATTTTAACTCAAATGCTTTGTTTCTGCTTTTCTCTGAAAAACGTGCAGATAGGAGTCTATTTTAAAAAACGCATTTTATTTCCTATTACATTTTTCAGGGGTATACATTTCCATTAAAATGCTTATGCAAACCATTGTTTTTATTTATTAGCATGAGTACTAAGGATCCATATCAGTCACCAAAGTAGTGAGTCACATTGCGTCTAAAACAGATGTTTTCCCCATTGTTCCAATGGGTTTTAACTAAATAGTATCTAGTAATATTTTTGTCTCTGGTATTCTAGCATTGTGATTCCTTGAGGTTCACACATTTTTTTGCATGTTTCCAAAAGTATCTTTGGAGCCATTCAGTAGGTCTATATTTGTTAGTTACTCTATAAATAATAAAGTAGTATTTAGATTTCAGAAGTGTACAGATTTTACCTGAGCCTACTTCATATCTATCTGAAAAGTATTTATCTTACTTTTCCTGAAAATATTTCATTTTATTTGGGGTTCATATGTTGTTATTTGTGTCAGGGATTGGCATTCTTATTTGCATTGTTTGTTCACTTTCCTGATGTAAATACTCCGGCTATGGCTGATGTCAAGCTACCAACGTGAAGTCAGTGAAAGCAAAGCTGGAAAGAGATGCTTGAAACCAGCTCTTATAGGCATGATATGAGCTGGTTCTAGTACATAACTGCTCTTAATTCAACACCATTGGTTTTTCTAGGTTGGATATAATTTTACGGGAGGTTACTGACAAGATGGAGTCACTGGCTCTTTATATGTAAAAAGAACAGGTCTCCTGAATAAGTCCAGATCCAATAAGACAGGAGAAAAGCAGTGTGACTCTTGGCAAGAGCATATATCTCAGGCAGATGCAAGAAATCCAGTCTTCAAGACTTCCAGCACTATGCAGAGAATGGGAATCTTTTCCCTCTCTCTACTTTAGGCCAAAGCTGTCAATCCCTTTTCCTTTTTCCTTTTTAATTGATGAGTAGAAATTGTATAAATCTGTGGTGTACATGATGTTTTGATAAATGTATACATTGTGGAATGATTAAATAGAGCTGCTTATCAGTGACGTGCATCTCACATATTTATCTTTTTTATTGTTGTGAGAACACTTAAAAACCTGCTCTCTTAGCAATTTTCAAGTATATATAATATGTTGATGAATTATAGTCACCTTGATGTACAATATATCTCTTGAACTGATTTTCTCCATCTGACTGAAATTTTTTGTCATTTCACCAACATTTCCCCAATCCTCCTGTCTCCCAAAAGTCTGGTAACCATCACTTTATTCTTTGTATTTATGAGTTCAACTTGTAAAATCCATTTTGTAAGGCACAAACTCTTTTTTCAACTGTAAAACCAAGTTTAGCCTAAAGCTGCCTCCTTACATATTTTAATTTCGGCTCAAGGGTTTCTCTGTATATTGTGAACTATAACAAGTGGAGGTATAATGCTTGTGCTAATCACTGAGTTTTGGTCAATCAATTGTAGACACCTGCTCGAATCATGTTCAAATAAGGCAAACGCCAACCTGTAATCAATTCAGTTGTTTCTGTACCTCACTTCTCTTTTCTGTTACCTCAGTTTCCTTTTTCTGTCCATAAATCTTCCACCATGTGGCTGCGCTGGAGTCCCAGAGCCTACTCTTCTAGCTTGCGGGGAGGCTGCCCAATTTGCAAATTGCTCAGTTAAACTTTTCTAAATTTAATTTGGCTGAAGTTTTTCTTTTATCACAACTAAGGAAATAAACGTTAAAAATTCTAGTCCCCAACGCAAAGTTGATATAGATATTATGACTGCACTAACATTTTTGAAAAATACATATCATTGTGTCAGAATTCTGACATGACTGGGACAACTTGAGGAGAGCTGGTTTGTATATAAGAAAGATTTGTGTCACCAAAGTTCATGCAGAAGAAGCTCAGAGAGTGACTGTGATTGGGGCCCTGAGGTACACTTTTCAAAGTCAGCCTCTTTCATGAACCTAATGAGAAATAATTGCTTATCATACAGAAATTAAACTACGAAAATATTCCTTTAATTATCTGTCAGCATTTGTCTACACTGATTAGTCTGAATATTTCAAGACGTTTTAATTTCCCTTTATTGGCTCATTATTTTTATAATTAAGTGCTGTGATGACATTGTCATCATGGTACACTGTCATCTCTTATGAATTTGTAAAAGGAGTTCATTTTGGTTCCAAGTCCTGAAGAGATTCTTTTTGTTTCTGTTTTGTATTTTTAGATACAGAGCTCGATTAGTTAATGAATCTTCTGAGTTCTTAACCATATTCTGCCTCTTGTTTCACTCTTGTCCCAAGTGGTCCTCAAGGCTGGCCAGAGATTTGTGAGACCCAATCCCAAAGGGGCCTTTTGTAATACAAAATGCTCAGGGTTCACTGCCTGAAACATAAACAAAAAAGAGTTCTCCTCTATGGCTTCTACTTATAAGTCCATTGATATCCCTGGTAAGTCTTTGAGCTTGAGATTCTGCATGGTATTTGGGAAAATGAAGAATTCATTCTAAAGAGGACATACGTCTCCTGCGATTCAATATGCCAGGATGATAAAAATGCAACAGAATCTTAAAATAGTTGAGTGTTCAAACTCTAAAATGATGTCTCATGGTATCTCATGCTTTTCAGAATATTTATGATCAGTCGATGAAATGCTGGGTGACATATTTTAAAGTGAGATTTAATAATGGGAGGACATCTAGAGAATGATTATCTGGGCTGATAAGCAAATGGAAAGTTTATTTGCTAAAAGCCAAGAAAATTGAACGTGCTTAGACTGGAGAAGATTTAGGAGAACTGCTCACTGTGTCATCAAATATGTGAAGTTATTTCATGGGATGAGAAGGATAAAGTCTTATAGAAAAATAGCCGGTGCCAATCAACACATTTTTGTTTATTTCTCAATATTTGAAATGGATTATGTCATTAATTTTTACAATCACTCTGTAATGTGTCTCTTTCTATTTTACCAATGAGGAAACTGAGGTAGTTAGAATTTCACAACTGGCTCAAGGGCATGCAAGGCCAAGCAATAGCAGGTCTAGGATGTGACCTCTCTTGACCAGCTTCAGGTTCTGTAGAATTCACTGCTATTATCTATGACTGGTGTCTATTATTAAAATGTAGATTTCAGACCTTTATGAGAAATTAAGAGGGAGGCAGTTTGGAGCTCTATATAAAAAGACCTCGTTGACACTGGAAGCTGTCCTGCGATGTGGCACACTATCTCAGAAAAAAAAAAAAAGAGAGAGAGGGAGAGAGTTTTCTGTCACGGGAAGGTTTCAGGCAGAGATCAAATGGTAACTTTAAAGATGATATAAAGGGATGAGATTTCTGATATTGTAGATAGTGTGGATTAACTCTAGGAGGGAGTGTAAATTTAGACTCCTAAATCACTTAGTAGTTTTAGATCCTTGGAATTAGCTTGTATCACAACTGGAGTGGTAGTTATTCAGGGTTTATTCACACATGCAAGATGTAAGTTTCTAGCGTGTTGACTTTGGCCCAGGAATTTCAAGGACTTTGGGAAGCTTTCTTCTTCCTTTAAACATATGCATATTTGTGCAAACAAAGTTGTTCCCCAGGCTGCCTTTTCTCATCCAGTGCAGTAATTCTCAGTCCAAGAACATGTTTTGCCTCATCTCTCAATGTACCCTTACATCATGTTGGTGGGTCCTCACAGATTTTGATTTGTTGTTAATCCTTCACTATTGTCACATTACTTTATAGTATCCCATCTGGACTATCACAAATACCTTTCTAACAAGATCTTACTATGCCCTTGCTCTCATTCCCTTAAAATCATTTGCTAACCTGCTAGCAGATAGAATTTTTAAAAGGCCAAAGGTCTGGCCTATCACTTACAAACTTTTATTACTTGGCTTAAAATAGTAACTTTACATTTGATCCTTTCCCTTTTACATTTAACCAACTATTATTTCTGTTTATGAACGAGTTTATGTAGTAAAATATTTATTGATATGTATTTCCAGCATGTGTTTCATACTTCTGTGATTTTATACAAACTATTTTGTCTTTAAAGAATTCCCTTGTCTATCTCCTTTATCTGGCCAATATCTACTGAAAAAATATTTCCCTCAATACCCAGTTTTATTCTGCCCAGTTTGATTTAACATACATAAATTCATCAATCTTTATTTAATTAAGGGCTTATTTTCCCCCCTAATGTGAAGTCTTAGGTTATAACTGCTAGCAACAAGAGATATGTCCCTCTTCATGCATCCAAGGGACATTTGGCAATGCTTGAAGGCATTTTTTATTGTTGCTACAAGGAAGTGCTACTGGCATTCAATGGATAGGAGCCAGAGATGCTGCTAAACCTTTTACCGTACAGATGACATCTCCCACAACAAATAATTTATTTGGCTTAAGATGTCAGTGCTGAGATTGAGAAAGTCTGCCCCAGAAAAACAAATTAGGCCTAATGGAAGGTGGAAGTGGAGGTGGAAATAGAAATGGAAATGAAAAACTATCCAGAAGAAAGGTCATTATTTTCTCAACATGGTCTATGGGCTTTTTGATTGAAGGCTTGCTTTTCTATTTTATTTACTTGCTATTTTGTTCACTTGCTTCATCGTCTCTTTTTGCTGTCTTTTCTCTGACTACTCAGTATATACATTGTCAAAGCTTGAATTTGTATGTTACCTTTCAAAGAGTCTCCAGCTCAACTATTACTCATGTGGCCCTGTTAAATTAATCAGAGCAATATTTCTGATAAAGGCAATAATAAATATTTTTGAGCCAAATCGGAGATTATTGCCCAGTATATATGTCAACAAAGAGTCAAACTCTGTAAAATATTTGAAGAGATTTATTCCAAGCCAAATATGAGTGACCATGGCCTGGGACACAGTGCTCAGGAGGTCCTGAGAACATGTGCCCAAGGTAGTCTGGGTGTACCTTGGTTTTATACATTTTAGGGAGACATGAGACTTCAATAAAATACATTTAAGAAATACATTGGTTAGGTCCAGAAATCAGGGGTGCTTCCAGGTTTGTAGGTAGGTTTAAAATTTTTCTAATTGTCAATTAGAAAGGAATATCTGAGTTGCAGTAAGAGGTTATGGAGATCAAAGTTTTATCATGCAGATGAAGCCTCTGGGTAGCAGGCTTGAGAGAGAACAGATTGTAAATGTTTCTTGTTAGACTTAAGGTCTGTGTTGATGTTAATGCTGGAGAGATGTAATGAGGCATGTCTCACCCCCACTTCCCTTCATGGCCTGAACCAGCCTTTCAGGTTAAATTTTAGAGTGCCTTGGATCAGGAGAAAGTCCATTCAAATGGTTGAAGGGACTTAAACTTTTATTTTTTATTTACATTTGGATGGTATGTTGTTCAAGAAGTGGACATATATCAAACAGGTAGCATATAATAAACGTGTTCTATACTGTGCGTCCTATACCTATGTGATAAATTAAAGTGATTGGGGAGTAATGTCCATCAGAATCTTAACAAGCTCACTGATGAAAATAGTTGGTATATTTTTACATCACCCAGCCTCACGTAATTACACTCTGATACATATATCTTGTAATCCTTATTTATTGAATTATATTTATAAAATCTTGACCAGGCTTGGTGGCTCCCGCCTGTAATCCCAGCACTTTGGGAGGCTGAGGCGGGCGGATCACAAGGTCAGGAGATTGAGACCATCCTGGTTAACATGGTGAAACCCCGTCTCTATTAAAAATACAAAAAATTAGCCAGGCGTGGTGACGGGTACCTGTAGTCCCAGCTACTCAGGAGGGGAGGCTGAGGCAGGAGAATGGCGTGAACCCTGGAGGCGGAGCTTGCAGTGAGCCGAGATCGTGCCACTGCACTCCAGCCTGGGCAACAATCTCAAAAATAAGTTAAAAAAAATAAATAAATAAAAAAATCTTAGAGGACAGAAATTTGCATATTTTGTTCTTTCTGGGTAAATACGGCATAAAATTTTGATCCAAGTGTATTTACTTATAACAAGAAGTTCTAGACTTTCATTAATATAATCAACTATATTAATATTAATATATTACTATAATCAATGCTAATTTCATAAATTAAGAATGGTAAAACAATGTAAAATGTTTAAAGATTTTAACTGAGTGATATTTAACACATATTTAATAAATGGTACATGTTACTTTTTGAAGTCCACACATTCAGCAAAATGTAGACAATTAATAAATATGGAATAAATAAATTTATCTTTGTTTCTCAATTGCTTCAAACAATATTTGGATCATAGTGGATACTTAATAAATCTTTGTTAATTAAAATCATTAAATATTAAAGCTCTAATTTATTTTTTGGATAAGTTTTATGGAAAGAAAGAGATGCTTCTGCAATTGCTGGAGATAGCTTATACATGCTCTTTCACTTCCCAGAAACAATCTAAGTATATCGGGGAAAAAGAAAAAATTAAACAAATAGACAATTGAAAGGTGATGAGGCTGGCAGGTTGGTGAGATTTTTCCTTGTTGGCCCCCCACTACTATCTTTATCTATTTTGCAGTCTACTTAAATTATTTCGGAGAGTGAGTTTTGCAATTACTAAAAGAAAATACAGGTAATATGTAAATTATTTAATATTTCACATATTTTGTGATGCAAATATTTTCTTGAAGCAGAGATTAATTCAGACAATAAAAAGCCCTTGAGCTTTGGATGATGAGAAGGCAAAGCCCACTCTACACTGACACTTGTCCCCTGGTAACAGAGATAGAAGGCTCTGGAAGCCTAGAGTGTTACATGTTGGAGTTACCAGTGAAGGGCAGAGACAGAAAAGAGTATTCAAACAGTCCTATGCAAAATAACGTGCCAAAGAAAATCTTCACCTTTACATAAATAATTGTATTTGAGTAGATAGAAGATGTATAGATATATAAAGTTTTATGTAAAGAAAAAAATTATAACATTTCTTAGAGAGTTTCATGTAATTTCAAGTTGTTAAGAAGAGATGATGGTTCAGGCTTAGGGAGGTAACAATGCCTATTTCTAGGTAATGAAAATTAGAGGGTATATGTTGGCACTTGATATTAATACAAGAGATGTGCACATGGCTGAGCATGGTAGGTGAGAAGAAGCTTTGATAGGAAGTGCTGAAGAAAAGACCCATGAATTCAAAAATAAGGAATTAATTTTGTTAGAGAATGCACAGGACAATGTATAAGATATATGATTGGGTTTTGAGAAGACACTGAAAGTTTGAAAAATTAGGTTGAAAGAATTTTGAGCCTATATGAGAAGAATCAGACTACAAAAAAACTAACCTGGAAAAAAAGAAAAAACAGCCAGTGGATTTCAAAACTAAAGAACATTTCAGTCAAACTTGTCTTCTGATTATGACCAGAATGGTCTACAGCACTGTGGATCCTTTCTTTTTTTTTTTTTTTTTTTTTTTTTTTGACAGTCTCGCTCTGTCGTCCAGGCTGGAGTGCAGTGGTGTGATCTTGGCTCACTGCAAGCTCCGCCTCCCGGGTTCATGCCATTCTCCTGCCTCAGCCTCCCAAGTAGCTGGGACTACAGGCGCCGGCCACCACGCTGGCTAATTTTTTGTATTTTTAGTAGAGATGGGGTTTCACCGTGTTAGCCAGGATGGTCTCGATCTCCTGACCTCGTGATCCACCCGCCTTGGCCTCCCAAAGTCCTGGGATTACAGGCATGAGCCACTGTGCCCGGCCTGTGGATCCTTTCTTTATGGCTAATGTAGATGAAGTCTAGTTTTAAAATTCTTTGCTCTGCATTAAATAATTTTTTTTTTTACAATTTCAATTGGTAAGTCACAGAAAAAGTATATAATGCTGAGTAATAAACGTAAAATATTGTTGATCCAATAGTCATGAACCAGAAAAAAGCCATCTAATCCATTTAATTTTGCCCATTGAAAATGATTAAGACATGGAGAAACAGAACCTGATGTTTGTCTTTCAGTGACTTTGGTAAAGGAGACAGAAAATTAGAGAAGATTAGTTAGAATAGAAAATACAACATGATACATTCCTAAAATAACTAAAGTATATTTTCCTAAAATAAATTAACATATTTTTAATTTTTAATTCATCAAGGCTCAACAGAGAATAGAAGATGAAACAGCAAGTCTACCACTTGATTCTGCTGAACAAATCATGCCGACATTCAATGGCTCAGTCTTCATGCCCTCTGTGTTTATACTAATTGGGATTCCTGGTCTGGAGTCAGTGCAGTGTTGGATTGGGATTCCTTTCTCTGCCATGTATCTTATTGGTGTGATTGGAAATTCCCTAATTTTAGTTATAATCAAATATGAAAACAGCCTCCATATACCCATGTACATTTTTTTGGCCATGTTGGCAGCCACAGACATTGCACTTAACACCTGCATTCTTCCCAAAATGTTAGGCATCTTCTGGTTTCATTTGCCAGAGATTTCTTTTGATGCCTGTCTTTTTCAAATGTGGCTTATTCACTCATTCCAGGCAATTGAATCAGGTATCCTTCTGGCAATGGCCCTGGATCGCTATGTGGCCATCTGTATCCCCCTGAGACATGCCACCATCTTCTCCCAGCAGTTCTTAACTCATATTGGACTTGGGGTGACACTCAGGGCTGCCATTCTTATAATACCTTCCTTAGGGCTCATCAAATGCTGTCTTAAACACTATCGAACTACAGTCGTCTCTCACTCTTACTGTGAGCACATGGCCATTGTGAAGCTGGCTACTGAAGATATCCGAGTCAACAAGATATATGGCCTATTTGTTGCCTTCGCAATCCTAGGGTTTGACATAATATTTATCACCTTGTCCTATGTCCAAATTTTTATCACTGTCTTTCAACTGCCCCAGAAGGAGGCACGATTCAAGGCCTTTAATACATGCATTGCCCACATTTGTGTCTTCCTACAGTTCTACTTTCTTGCCTTCTTCTCTTTCTTCACACACAGGTTTGGTTCACACATACCACCATATGTTCACATCCTCTTGTCAAATCTTTACCTGTTAGTCCCACCTTTTCTCAACCCTATTGTCTATGGAGTGAAGACCAAGCAAATTCGTGACCATGTTCTGAAAGTGTTTTTCTTCAAAAAAGTAACTTGATCATTAGTGACTCCTATAGAGATTTAGGGTTGGTTCTAAGTAAAAACCTAAATATAATGAAAGTCACAGATCAATATTCTCAAACTACTAGCTCAACACATACCTGTAATTCTAGCTATGTCTCACTTTTTAGTATTTGCTTTGAATCTATATTTTGATACATTTGGAATCATTTATCTGTGTCTTATCTACTTTATCTGAAATACTTATCAATATAAAAATAATATGAAATCAGTAATACTGATATCTACAACATAAAACTTAATGTAATGCAACCAATGACTATAAACACCAAGGAATTTACACAGGAGAGAATGCAAAAAAAATTGAAAAATATTAAACATATTCACAAATATCATTTTTAGGAAAACAAAATCAGTGATTTGGGCTTACATATCAAATATCCTTCTAGAACCACACAATTTTATTGATTTTTACCTAACTTGAGTTTTACTCAAATTTGGAAGTTTAAGTTCTAAAATTGAACATACAAATTCTGTTACCCACTGAAAGCATCTTGAGTACAGAAACTGTATCTTATTTACCCTTTATCAGGAAAACAGGGGACAATGCCTGAGAATTCGTAGAATCTAAGTAAAAATGACATTGAATAATGAACAGAGTAAACATTTTCTTTGTGTCAATTAATGGTATTCAAAAGCCACAAATTTGGAGGCTCTAAGTAATATGCAATCTTACCATACAGAAAACCTGCATGCTAGAGATTTTATTCCAATATTATCAGGGTAAAAGAAAGGTGAAGACTTGAAATAATCATTATGCAAACCTGAAACAATATATTAGCTAAACCCAGAACTGGCATATAAGAAACCACCTCCTGAATAAGGACTTTAGTCAAGACTTAGAACCAAACAAATTTTTTTTTCCTTAAGAATCAAGTTGACAGAGAGAGTCATCTGAATCACTAATTTTGAAAAGATGCATGGTCAAAGAAAGAAATAATACGGTAAAACGTTCTGATGTAAAAAATCATATCATTCAAGAGGCAGACATAGATACATATAATTTTGGGGAAAAATCTTGTCAATAATGTAGAAATGACTTTGAGTCATAATATTTTTTTAATAAAGTTTATGTAAACATTAACTATGTTTAGAAAGAATCAAAAATACATGACAAAAGATAAAACAACATGTTAGTTGATAGGCAGACATATTAAAAATTGTTGAATTAGATAAGCAAAACTTAATAATGAAATAACCATTTTAATTCTGGATTAGAGCATTAAATATTTCAGTGGTTGTGCCATTAATAACGCAGAATGAATAATTAATGAGGAGTCATTCTCCCAAAAGAAAAAAAAATCATAAATATATGAATTCTTTCAGAAAAGTTAGTATACATGAAGGATAAAGAATGAAGATAATAAGTAAGTGATACTCCTAAATAAGAAACCAAAACAAACAATATGATGATAACTACAGATTAATCATGAGTGAATGAAAAAACTGTATTTCAAAATATCTGGTATAAAAATGCACCAAATTATATAAATGAAAATAGACAAAACACCCATATTGGAAAAAATCAACAGAAAATAAAAATTTCAACATAGGTCTATCAGAAAAAAACACATTACATATCCTAAAAGACACATTTTTTTTTCATTCTCTGGAGTATGAGGGAAGACAAACAACAAAGATCTTAAAAATGCACATTATCTAATGGAAAAAAGTTAAATGAAAAATTTGTGTCATAATTAGACTGTGGGTTGGCATTTCAAGCCATTTAAACCTGTAATTAATAAAAAGAACAATTACAGTGCATAATAATATTACTAGTTTCTGAAACAATGTTGTCCCTGTCCAGTGTTCTCTGCTAAAGAAACCCCAGCTGAAGCAATTTCCACATGGAGTACAGCACCTGGTCCAGCTGATTTCAGCTAGGTCCCAGTCAGCACACAGATCTGTTTGACTTCTTGGTTGCTTTTTGGTCTTCTTTACAGGTCAAATTTGTTCCATGCTGAAGATCTGGGTTCATATTCCCTTTTTTTAAGGTATAAAAAAAGACCTGGCCTCAAAATGAGGTTGTACACATAGTTTCTGAGAGTCTGCTCCATTGCTTTTCAATTGAGGGCTCTGGCTAATTGGATGCAGAATCCGAGGTGAAGGACAGCCACCTACAGCAGCTAGAGGGCTGAGATATGAGTCAGACTGATATGCCCTGACTATGATGCAATGAACATCTTAAAAAGAGAAATTTATTCCAAGAATAAATTGTTTGAGGGCTCGAAGGGATTGCCTTAAGTTAAAGATGGATAAATAGGTATCCTAGCTAGGAATCAAAAAGGTCTGGGTTTCTCCATTACCCTTCCTTTAACATTCTACATACTCCTGGGCATGTTACTTCCTCTTCTCTACAATGGGGCTAACAATACGAGCCTCAGAGACTTGTGAGGAATATGTGAGAAAAGGCTCACCAAGCATGTAGCACAGATCCAGGCTAAAACACACCTTAAACATGTAGGCCCAGGTGTACATACTCTGAGAATTAAGATGCAGAGAAAAATGATTTCAGGATTAAGTGCAAAGAGACGGAAATGAATGGAGCAGAGTGCCGGGATAGCTGTGTGGCTGATGATCCTCTAGCTGGAGCTAGGTCAGTGTCTTTGGGCAGAGCTGTGTGTAACATTCTCAGAAGCATGCTGAGACAACAGAATACCTTGGTGATCTTTATTCAATTGTGTATTTTTACTGAGACGGAATTCACATGCCATAATATTTGCAATTTTAAAGTATGCAATTTGATGATTTTTAGTGTATTATAAAGGCTGTGCAACCATCATCACTACCTAATTGAAAATACTTTTGTCATCCTAAAAAAAAATCTATACACATTAGTAGTCACATCCCATTACTTCTGCTCCCCCCATCTCCAGTCTTAGCAACTGCTAATCTCTTTTCTGTTTCAATGGATTTTTCTGTCTGGACGCTTTATATAAATAAAGCATTACATATGTGAACTCTTGTATTGACTTTTTTTTCAATTCTTTTCAATTAATTCTTATATTAATGTAATATTTTAAATGTTCATCCATGTACCATATATCAGTAATGCATTTCTTTTTAAGGCTGAGTAATGTTCCATTAAATGGGTATGCCACATTTTATTCATTTATTCATCAGTTGAAAGACATTTACAATGCTTCCACTTTTTGGCTATCGTTAGCTTTCATTAAAAAACATCACTAAAAGACCCATTTGATGTTATTTGTCATACATTTAAAACCAGTCTCGTCAACATTTTTGTGTATTTTTCTTCAGTAAAATTCATTTGCAGGGAAGAAGGAATAGACAAGTGTACATTTAAATTCAAAGATGAGATGAGATATGATGAGACCAGATGAGATAAAATAGTTGAATAGCAAGCAAAGAATGAAAGCAAGATCGTAGATGAACTATGAAAGAAATGGAGCATAGCAGAAATAAGATGAGATCAACAGATTTAATGTATCTCATTCTGTCAAATTGTTGTTGGCAGAATGAGGAAAGTGAACTGGTAAAAATACAAAGAAAAACATTAGAAATAATACTCTCCAGGTATAGGATATTGATTATCTCTGCAAGGAGGGTGGGAAATATTGTGGAAGTGCAGAAGAAGTGTGATTCCATTGTATTGAACCTTCCCTCAAGAAACTGTGATGGATTACATGGATTTTTTAGTTATGCTTTATGTATTTTTTATATATTTTTTATTGTATAATATATTTGGCAAAAAAAGATAGGTGAATATATTCCTGATGTAGTACTTGGCAAACAACTTAGTTTAACAGAAGTTAAACAGTATTTTTATATTCATAGTAAAATTATCTCCTAATGTGTTTTAGTTTCTTTAGCAAATATTTATTAAGATTATTCCATGCTTTAAGAACTATGATTAGAATTTAGGATAAAGGAATGTTCCTGAAGGCAGTGACCATAAAGGTGCAGCCCTGTTTCTTACATTCATTCTTTGTGTAAATACGATGTTTGTCGAATTTTTAAAACTTAATTATTGCCTTGTTTTTTCAGTTACAAAGAGATCTATGTTAGATTTTCCTACGCTGTAGATTTTTCTTTTTTCCTCGGGGATCGATCAATGTTCTCTTTTTTTTTTTTTTTCTTTTTTAAACTTTATTTTTGGTTCAGGTGGAACATGTGTAGGTTTTTTAACTGGGAAATTGCATATCACTGGGATTTGATGTACAAATGATTTCATCAAACAGATAGTGAATGTAATACCCAATAAATAGTTTTTCAAACCTCACCCTTTTCCCACCCTCTGACCTCAAGTAAATGCTGGTGTCTGTTGTTCCCTTCTTTGTGGCCATGTGTACTCAAAGTTTATCTTCCACTTACAAGTGAGAACATGTGTTATTTTGTTTTCTGTTCCTTCATTAATTCACTTAGGATTATGGCCTCCAGCTGCATTCATGTTGCTGCAAAGGATATGGTCCCTTTCTTTTTATGGCTGTATAGTATTCCATGGTGTATATGCACTACATTTTCTTTATGGAGTCCACCATTGATGAGCATCTAGGTTGATTCCATGTTTTCACTATTGCGAATAGCATTGTGATGAACACAGAAGTGTATGTGTTTTTTTGGTAGAATAATTTACATTCCTTTAGGTGTATATCCGGTGAGGAGCTTGCTGGGTCGAATGGTAGTTCTGTTGCAAGTTCTTTGAGAAATCTCCAAACTGTGTTCTACATTGGCTAGATTAATTTACATTCTCACTGGCAGTGTGTAACCATCCTTTTTTCTCTACAACCTCACCAGCATATTACTTTTTGACCTTTTAAAAATAACTATTCAGACTGATGTAAGGTAGTATCTCATTGTGGCTTTGATTAGTATTTCTCTAATGATTAGTGATGAGCATTTTTAATATGCTTGATGGCCCCATGAATATCTTCTTTTGAGAAATACCTGTTCATGTTCTTTGCCTACTTTTTAATGGGGTTGGTAGACCTTTCTTGGATGCGTATTTTGCAAATATTTTCTTCTATTCTGTAGCTTGTCTACTTACTCTGTTAATAGTTTTTCTTGCTGTGCAGAAACTTTTTAGTATAGTTATGTCTATTTTTGTTTTTGCTGCAATTGCTTTTGGATCCTTCATCATAAAATCTTTGCCAAGGCCTGGGTCCAGAATAGTATTTCCTAGATTTTCTTCTTGAGTTTTTATAGTTTGAGGTCTTACATTTAAGACTTTAATTAATCTTGAATTGATATTTAAAGGATGTTCTATTCAGTAAACGGTGCTGGGATAACTGGCTAGCCATATGCAATCTTCTGCGTCGGTTACAGAAGATTGTATTGGCTAGCCAGTTATCCCAGCACCATTTACTGAATAGGACATGCTTTACCAATTACTCATATTGTCAACTTTGTTAAACATAAGATGGTTGTAGGCATGCAGCTTAATTTCTGAATTCTCTAACCTGTTCCATTGGTTTATGTGTCTAATTGTGTAGCAGTACCATGCTGTTTTAGTTTCTGTAGACTTGGAGTATAGTTTGAAGTCATCTGGTGTGACTCCATGACTTTGTTCTTTTGCTTGCTATTGTTTTGGCTATTCAGTCTCTTTTTGGGTTCCATATAAATTTTAGATTTTTTTTTCTAATTATGTGAAAAATGTCACTGGTAATTGGATAGGAATAACATTGAATCTGTAAATTGCTTTGGGAAATATGGCCATTTCACAACACTGATTCTTTCTATCCATGAACATGAAATGTTTTATGATTTGTTTGTGTCATCTCTGATGTCTTTGAGCAGTGTTTTTAAATTCTCATTGTAGAGATCTTTCACCTCCCTTGTTAGCTGTATTATTAGGTATTTTATTCTGTTTGTGGCTATTGTGAATGGAATTGCATTCTTTATTTGGCCCTCATCTTGGATGTTGTTGATGTGTAGAAATTCTACTCATTTTTGTACACTAATTTTGTATTCTGAAATTTTATTTCAGTTGTTTAGCAGTTCTAACAGCCTCTGAGCAGAGACTATGGGGTTTTCTAGGTATAGAATCATATTGCGGGTGAAGAGAGATAGTTTGACTTCCCCTCTTCTTATTTGGATCCCTTTTGTTTCTTGTTTCTTTTTATTGTCGATTGTTCTGGCTGGGACTTCCAGTACTTTGTTGAATAGGAGTGGTGAGAGTGGGCATCCTTGTCTTGTTCCAGTTCTCAAGGGGAATGCTTCCACTTTTTGCCCGTTTAGTATGACATTGGGTGTAGGTTTGTAATAGGCAGCTTTTATTATTTTGAGGTATGTGCCTTTAATGCCTAGTTTGTTGAGGACTTTTAACATGAAGGGATGTTGAATTTTACGAAAAGCTTTTCTGTACCTATTGAGATAATCATGTGGTTTTGTTTATAGGTCTGTCTATGTGATGAATTACATTTATTGTTATATGTATGTTGAACCAATCTTGCATCCCAGGAATAAAACCTACTTGATCTTGGTGGATTAGCTTTTTGATGTGCTGCTGGATTTTGTTTGCTAGTATTTTGTTGAGGATTTTTGACTCTATGTTCATCAGAGATATTGGCCTAAAGATTTCTTTTTTCCTTGTGTCTCTCCCAGGTTTTGGAATCAGAACAAATCTGGCCTCACAGAATGGGTTAGGGATTAGTCCCTCCTCCTCAACTTTTTGGAATCATTTTAGTAGGATGAGTACTAGCTCTTTTTTTATACTTCTTTGTAGAATTTGGCTGTTTATCTGGTCCAGGGCTTTTACTGGTCGGTAGGTTTTTTATTAGTGATTCAATTTTGGAACGTGTTATTGGTCTGCTTAAAATTTCAATTTCTTCCTGGCTCAATATTGAGAGGTTGTATGTTTCCAGGAATTAGTCTATTTCATTTAGGTTCTCTGGTTTGTGTTGTTCTGCATTAATTAATTTTAAATAAGGAAAAACTAAAAGCCAAAACATATATGCATTTTAAATTAAACTCTGTATTAAAGATATTTAAGAGTAGGGAACTTCTTGGGATCAAGAGATTGTTAAAAAAAAAAAGCTTGTGATTTACTTTTCTAGGAAGGACTGCTCTAATTTTCTGTCTCTTAAAATAGGACAAAAATCATCTGTGCATAATTGATTTTCCTCCCTTTCTCTTAGCAAGTCTTACTTCTTACAGGGATTACTGTACTCTCAACCCTCTTCTGCCTACCACTTCCAAACACACTTCTTTCTTGGATCACTGAAATGCCTTCTGGAAATCCTTTGATGGTCAAGAGTAAATACAAGGTACAATATTTGTTTTGTTTTTGATTCCCTTTCCTTACCAAGCATACAATAACGCTGTCCAATTTGTTCAGAGATGAAATGGAGTCTCAATCGATGCATTGCCTTATTTTAGTGTCCTTTTTCTTTGTCAAATAAGTGAGAACGAGATAAACCCTATCTCTGGGGCTCTGAGAGACAGGGATGTGTTTTACTAACAGAAGATGCTTCAACACTGCCATCTCCTGGCCATACTGGATATGCCAGGCCCCCAGGGAATTGAGCAAGCCGCTAACCCTTAGAAATGGCTGGCTTTAAACTTCCATCTTTGCCCTAGGGAAAAAATAATATCTCTCAGGATTTGAGAAAGGCTAATAAAACTTTGGTAATCAGGGAAAATTATGTAACAAACCACAAATATTACATAGCTGGGACCAGCAGAGAGCAACTTTCCTCTGTGCCAGTCACTTGTCACTGTTGCTTCTGGATATTGAGTAAGTTATAGTTAGGAATGTGTACAGCTCAAGTGGAGGTGAAACAGTACATCTTGAAGTACAAGTACAAGTGCAGCTAATGAATGTAGACTCCAGAAAAAATCCAAATCATAAACATGAAGAGTATATTTTTGTTAGGGTCTGACTTTGAAATTCTATGAACTACAATTAAAGAACAATAATGATAAGTTGAAGAATCTACTTTGGAAGATTGAGATGTTAAGGGCAGTTAGGAGCCTGCTATTGGAGAAGTAATTTAGACCTGCAGATGTTTTACTTGAAAGAGAGAAGGATCATGAGTGTGTAGGGAAGTTGAAACTATCCCTCTGAAGGTTGAAGTCTACGTCTGTTAAAATGAATCGACAAAAGACAAATTAACAGGAAAAAGACATAGAATTTTATTAACATGCATAAGCATGGAGAACTCCAAGGAGAATGATTACCTGATAACTCAATTAAGCACAGATGCTTATATATCCTTCTTTATAGGGGAGGGGAGAGATTGAATGGGACCTGAGAAGAGACAATAGTTTGAGATGAAGTTCATCTGGGCTCAGGTGTGGTGTTTAATTTTCAGTGTCTCCCTCTGTAATATGAGTTTTAATCTTCTCTGGTTAATGGAATTTCAGGGAAGGGATTGAAGGCAATTGTGTTCCTCTTTAGGGGTCTAGCGTCTAGGTAGATAAGGGAACTTCAGAGAATAACCTCATCCCATGCTTTGGGAAAGACAAAGAAGTGAAAGACAGGAAGGGCTGGGGGATATCAGAGAAACCTTGCGGTTGCTTCTTTAGTTCAGAATGTTAAAGTGCTATATTTAGGGATATTGGTTTTCTGGGCTCTAACAATGTAATGATCTCCAAAACATTCCAGAGTTTAAATCTGTGGTTATTATGGTGACTAGGGGCCAGGGAAGAACACAGAATAATATTTGGATGTGATGACTTGAGTTATGGAGAAATATTAGAAATGCTTAGCACACAACTTATAAAATTTATGGATCACCTTGATTTAGACCTAGACAACTAATCACTTGCATAACCTCTCTGCTCTCACTTAAAAAAAAATCATTGATGCATAATATTGTGTTACCAGCCCTGCAACTGAACCATAGTTATTTGCCAGTGTATGGTTACTGGAAATTGTTAAGTGTCCCAGCCACAGCCATTATATTGCAATCAGAATTTTGTTTTGCATGTTTCTCTATTTCTGCTGCTTCCCAAGGCACTTCCACCTCAACATGTTTGTCAATTATTTCCCATTGAATTTCTTGGAGAATTTTCAAATAGTCTCATCCCATCATATTTTTCTTATGTCAACTTTTCCAGAAGATAAAAAAAAAAAATAGAGCTTTCGACTTTCCTTCAGCAGTAAGTAGCCTGATTTCTTTTTTTTTTATTATTATTATACTTTAAGTTTTAGGGTACATGTACACAACGTGCAGGTTAGTTACATATGTATACATGTGCCATGTTGGTGTGCTGCACCCATTAACTCGTCATTTAACATTAGGTATATCTCCTAATGCTATCCCTCCCCCCTCCCCCCACCCCACAACGGGCCCAATGAGAACACATGGACACAGGAAGGGGAACATCACACACCAGGGCCTGATTTCTATGTAAGGGTTATATCTGTTCACACTGCCTCCATATGGAGATTCAGGCTTCCAAACTCATTAACTAAACCTCACCTCTAACTAATTCAACATCTTCTTCATGGTTCCCCTGACGATACAACCTGAGGTTCCTCTTCTCCTAAACCAGGTACTCTAAAATCTCCTTAATTTTAAATTTATATATAAATAGTTTAAATATGTCTTTACCCTCCAATGTGTGGAAAAAGTCCTGGTGTGAGAGGTTTAGGGTGCTTATATGAACTACAGAGTTTTTGTATAAGGCTTGTCTCCTGTATCAGAATTGCTATGGTAATACACCAAAATTATGTGACTGTCATTGTCTACTGAATGGAGTCTGAGTCTTGCAGCAGTGTCATATTTGAACACTTGGGGCTAAAGCTAGAATAAATGTTTGTATTTCTCTGTCTAAAATATAATCCCAAATATAAATATTTGTATTCCTGCTTTCCATGAACAGGTTAGAAGAGGAAAGAGAAAATGGAGTTGGGGAACAAGGAAAGCACCACTAAGCAGGTTGATCATATTGGCCTCTTCTCAGAAATGATGTCCAAAAGTCTTCACTGAGTGTGGCTGGGTGATTTTGCTAAAGTGTAAACTGGTGAACCTTTCTATGGGTCTTTATATTGGCATTTTTTCATTCATTAAAAAAGAGATAAGTAAGTTGATGGAGTTGGTTCTCCTAATTCTGCTATTCAATAACTTTGTGATTGGATAAGCATAAAGTATATAAAAGTACAGAGAATCACAGCTTGGCAAACTTTCTCCCCTTTCTAAGAAGACCCCTGAATGGCCCTGCCTATTACAAATGGTACCTTGTCCATGCCCTTTGTGCTGACATTTATTGGGATCCCCAGTTTTGAATCTGTACAATGCTGGATTGGGATTCCATTCTGTGCTACGTATGTCATTGCTCTGATTGGAAATTCTCTACTTTTGATCATCATCAAATCTGAGCCAAGCCTCCATGAACCCATGTATATCTTCCTGGCCACGTTAGGAGCCACAGACATTTCACTTAGCACCAGCATTGTGCCCAAGATGCTTGGTATTTTTTGGTTCCATTTGCCAGAGATATATTTTGATGCTTGCCTCTTTCAGATGTGGCTCATCCACACATTTCAAGGCATTGAATCAGGAGTCCTGCTAGCCATGGCTCTGGACCGCTATGTAGCGATCTGTTATCCTCTGAGGCGTGCTATAGTATTCACTCGACAGCTAGTCACTTATATTGTAGTTGGAGTGACATTGCGGCCTGCCATTCTGGTAATTCCATGCCTATTGCTTGTAAAATGCCATCTGAAACTCTACCGAACCAAGTTAATATCCCACACTTACTGTGAACACATGGCCCTTGTGAAGCTTGCCACTGACGATGTTTACATTAATAAGGTCTATGGTATCCTTGGAGCATTTATTGTTGGTGGGCTTGACTTCATTTTCATCACCCTCTCCTATATTCAAATATTTATCACTGTCTTTCACTTGCCTCTGAAAGAGGCACGACTTAAGGTATTTAATACATGTATTCCCCATATATATGTCTTCTTCCAATTCTATCTCCTTGCTTTTTTTTTCATTTTCTACTCGCAGATTTGGATCTTATATCCCATCATATGTACATATCACCTTGTCCAGTCTTTACCTACTGGTCCCACCATTCCTCAACCCCTTTATCTATGGGATAAAGACCAAGCACATTAGAGATAAGGTAGTAAAAATATTCTGTTCCAAAGATGAGGCTTGAAATTTGATTGAAATAGTTTCTTCATAAAGATAATAGCTCACCTATTACTAGACCTATGAGATCCAGTCAATGGTTTGGGGTATCATTATGATTGATGAATAAATTAATGTGTATGTATACACACACCTACAAACATATATACACATATATATTCATATCTCTGCAAGCATTTTTCTAGGTATATTAATAGAAATGAAAATTGCAGTATAAAAAGTTTGTTCTGTTAATTTTTGATAAGTATTGTCATTTCATTTTAGACAATTTCAGTAGCTCATACTTCCATAAGCAAAATTCAAGTACTTGTTTCCCCATGTTATATTATTAAAATTTAACCAAAAAATAAAAAAAGTCCATAGTTTTATTACTTAAAGTCACATGGTTTTATTTTGAGTTTATTTCTAATTCACACTGGATTTTGTTTTTGTGCAAAATGTGAATTACACAGCTTAACGGAGCAAACTTAATAGAGGAAACTCTATTTTGCTAAATAGAGTTTGTATTAAGCAATTTATTATCTTTCTATGTTATTCTGTGTTTTTTTCATTTAATATATAACCACAACTTTGTGTATTTTTTCCTGTCCTTATTTTCTGACTGTCCTTATACCACCATGCTTTACTAGTTTAACTATTAAAGTCATAGAATACTTTGATGTTGTAAAGAACAAGTATTTTTTGACATTTTTGATTGCAGATATTAATTCTGGAGCCAAACCTAATTGTTTGTTTACCGATAGATTATTTTCCTGGAATTTTCCCTGAAGAAAAATTAGGTAATAAAATAAGAATTAGTACTCCCTGAGATGTTTCTTTAGCCCTTGTAATATTTATAAACAAATGTATGGGATACTAAAGTACTAATTTTAAACCTTATTAGACAACTTTAGTGAAATTGCCTGCAGCAAGCTTCTGTTGAGAAAAGCCTATCCTCCTTCCTCAACTTTTCTTTAATGATGCCCCTACACCATCATGATGTGACTTTGTTTTACTCAGTTCAAAGTTATCCAGCAACACAACACACAAAAATCAACTGGAACAAAAGATGTAAATTTAGGCTGCCATTATTATTTACCTATCAGAATTTGCTAATTTATTTCCCCAAGTCTTTCATTTATTTTCTTAAAACAGAAATTAACACCTTTTCTTTCCACTACTTGCCTTCCACAAACACCCACCATTTGACCCACCCACCCACAATAGTGTAGCTGGATGCTGCCAAAAGAGATAAGTGAAAGCACATTATAACCTGCAAACTGTGATTCAGAGATTTTGCCTATCTAAATCCATTATTCAGTCAAACCAGCTTCCATTTGCATGCTTAGGGTCTAGAATAATAAAACAAATAATTATTTCATACCAAACTAAGTAGTGTTATATGATATGTCAATATTTAAATCCTCCATCTAATTATTGGCTTCTAATTTCTCCATATCTCTTATCTCCCCTTTTCTTTAATTTTTAACTTCTTTCAGATTATTATTTTTAAGCTTTTCACTGAAGTATATCATACAATTAGAAAAGTGCACCAATCCTAAGACATTTTTCTCTCCCCTCCCCTCCCCTCCCCTCCTCTCTTCTCTTCTCTTCTCTTCTCTTCTCTTTTCCTTGAGCTCAAGTCTCACTCTATTGCCCAGGGTGGAGTACAGTGGCGCAGTCATGGCCCACAGCAACCTGAACTGCCTGAGCTAAAGGAATTCTCCCACCTCAGCCTCTGGTGTAGCTGGAACTACAGGTGCATACCCCTAGGCCCACCACCTAATTTTTTTATTATTATTTGTATAGAAGAGCTCTCTTTATGTTGCTCAGGCTTGTATAGACCTTCTAGGCCCAAGCCATCCTCCCGTCTCCACCTTGCAAAGTGCTGGGATTACAGACGTGTGCCACTGACATGAATTTTCGTATAATGGGCAGACTGAGCCAAAAAAGCATCCAGATCAAGAAACATAACACGACCAGCAAAGCAGAAATTCTCCTTCACTTGTTTCCTTGTTCCTACCCACGTTAGATAACCACTATCCTGATTTCTATTACCAAGATAAGTTTGCTTCTTTAGAAATGTACATAAATGAAATATTGCAGCAAATTTGTTTGCTTCAAGTTTAGGTTTTTAAGATTTATCTATATTGTTGCATATAAAAATGAGCTATTTCTTCTCATTGTGTTATAATATTCAACTTTATGAATACACTACAATTTCTTTACACGTTGTTTGCTTTTTTATGGGGGGGCTAGATAATACATAATATTTTGCTATCAAAAGTAGTGTTGTTGTGGGCATTACTTTACATAGTATTGGTAATATATGGCTGTATTTGAAGGAGTATATGTATAGAATTAGAATTGCCAGATAATATGATATTCCTAAGATTGATATTAATACATCTTGATAAATATTTTTTGAAAACTGATTTTGCAAAAAAGTAATTGTACCAATTTGTAAGATTACAGCGGATTTTTTGCATTTTTTATTGACAAATCATATTTATAGATATTTATGTAGTAGATGAGATATTTTGATACATGCGTACAACATATAATGATCAAATAAGGGTATTTGGGATATCCACAGCCTAAAACATTTATCATTTCTTTGTGTTGGGAAGATTTCAAATCTTCTCTTCTAGCTGTTTTTTAAGTATGCAATATATTGTTGTTAACTATTGTCACCCTACTGTGATATTGAACATCAGAATTTAAGGTGTCAAGATAAAGAAAAGTTGGGTAATGAGAACAACATACAACTAAGTCCTAGGTCAGCAATTTTTAAGTGTTCTAGTTGCTTCATATCCTTGCTAGCATTTTGAATCATCAATCTTTCATTTTCTTGCTTGTATACAGTAGCATCACGTTGTGAATTTAATTCAAACATTTTTATTCATGTCAAAGGGGTCATATGCATCATTTCTTACATTCCTTTGTCCTAAACCCAACCACATGATCACAACCAGGGACAGGAGTGAAAGAAAAATGCAGTCTCTAGATGACTGGCTATGAGATGAGCTTAAACTATACGCTGGTGGAGGTGGAGAGGAATCTATTACTGAGACAGAGACAGAATCCATACTGGGGGATTGTTAAAGTCTCTTGCACAGTGCAGTGCTTTTGATACAAAATATAAAAAGAGCAAGACATACTATACATTATAAAGAAACGTTGGTATTTTTGAAAATGTACCACACATCAAAATAACAAGAGTGTAAAATATGACTTTAATACATTTTATCAGAACCGTATGTACAAAATGCCAAGGAGCTTAAAAGAGAAAGGTGACATTCAATGCTGAGTTCAAGGTTTTTGGGGAAAGACATGGTTAATGATGAAGTGTTTGAGACGTTCTTTGGAAGATAGATGGATTGTGTGTGTGTGTGTGTGTGTGTGTGTGTGTGTGTTTAAATGAAGGTATTTCTCTAAAGGACATTTCTAAAATAACTCAAGAGAAGGTGTCCAAGAATGAGAAAGGGATACATGCTGTTCAATTAAAAGCAATAAAGTTTAGAGCTCAGGATGAGTAAGACAGCATATATTGATGTAGAAACAAAGAGGTTAGAATGTAGAATGTTTGGTTAAGAGGAAGAATTACAGTGGAAAGCAAATCAGCTTTGAAGTCAAACATACCTAGGTTTGATTGTCAGCACTTCCATGGACTAGTCTGATACTGTGAAAGTTACTAATTTCCACGAATCTCAATTTCTGCATTGGACATTTGAAGCAATTAAATCAAATGAGGCATTTAGCAGAGGCTGATAATAATTGTTATGCTTTTGTCAATCCTTTTTTGCTGTCTCTTTTGTATCCTTAAAATTCTGGGGTCCACAGGAAATTACTTATTTTGTGTGAATTTATTTTGTTAATTTATTCATTTGATGTACCAAAGTAGATATTCTAAGTGCAAGAGTATGGCGAGATCTGTAAATAACGCTGGCATGATTTATACCCTACCATCCAAGACAATGTTTCATGAGCAAGGTGAATTTATTATTTATATTGTTCTCATTCATTAATAGTAACATTTTCTACTGACAGTTTTCGATAAATGATAAAAAACTATAATGCTGTGGGATCTGTAATAAGTTCTGATGAAGATATACAGATGATTGGATATAGCCTCTAGACTCAATAACCTTTTACTAAATATCAGAAGATCACTCAGATGAATAAGGTCTGGAGTGGACTCCCAGAAAACTGCAGCAACCCTGTGGAAGAGGGGCCTGACTATTAAAAGAAAAACAAACGAACGGAAAGCAACAACAACAGCAGCAGCATCAACAAATACATCCCCACAAAAACCCCATCCAAAGGTCAGCAGCCTCAACAATTGAAGCTAGATGAACTCAGTAAGATGAGACAGAATTAGTGAGGAAATGCTGAAAACTCAAAAACCAGAGTGGCTTTTCTCTAAATGATTGCAACACCTCTCCTGCAATGGCACAGAGCTGGGTGGAGGGTGAGATGGCTGAATTGACAGAAGTAGGCTTCAAAAGGCAGGTAATAACAAACTTTGCTGAGCTAAAGCAGCATGTTCTAACCCAATGCAAAGAAGCTTAGAACCATGATAAAACATTACAGGAGTGATTAACCAGAATAACCAGTTTAGAGAGGAACATAAATGAGTTAATGGAGTTGAAAAACACAACACAAGAACTTCACAATACAATTACAAGTATCAATAACAATAGACCAAGCAGAGGAAAGAAATTCAGAGCTTGAAGACTATCTTGCTGAAATAAGACAGACAGACAAGATTAGAAAAAAAAGACTGAAAAGGAACAAACAAACCCTCTGAGAACTATGGGATTATGTAAAAAGACCAAAACTACAACTGATTGGGGTACATGAAAGAGACAGGGAAAAAACCAAGTTGAAAAACATACTTCAGGATGTCATCCAGGAGAACTTTCCCAACGTAACAAAACAGACCAGCATTCAAATTCAGGAAATACAGAGAACTCTAGTAAGATACTCCATGAGAAGATCGAACCTAAAACACATAATCAGCAGATTCTCCAACGTCAAAATGAAGGAAAAAATGTTAAGGGCAGTTAGAAAGGCCATGTGACATATAAAGGGAAGCCCATCAGACTAACAGTGGACCTCTCAGCAGAAACTCTACAAGCCAAAAGATATTGGGGGCCAATATTCAACATTCTTAAAGAAAAGAATTTTCAACCCAGAATTTCATATCCAGACAAACTGAGCTTCGTAAGCGAAGGAGAAATAAAATCCTTTTCAGACAAGCAAAGGCTGAGAGAATTCATCACCACCAGGCCTGCCTCGCAAGAGACTTTGAAGGAAGCACTAAATATGGAAAAGAAAAACTGCTGGCCAGGCACGGAGGCTCACGCCTGTAATCCCAGCACTTTGACAGGCTAAGGTAGGTGGATCACCTGAGGTCAGGAGTTCAAGACCAGTCTGACTAGCATGGAGAAACCCCATCTCTACTAAAAATACAAAAAATTAGCCGAGCGTGGTGGCACATGCCTGTAATCCCAGCTACTTGGGAGGCTGAGGTAGGAGAATCACTTGAACCCAGGAGGCGGAGGTTGCAGTGAGCCGAGATCATGCACTCCAGCTTGGGGAGCAAGAGCAAAACTCCGTCTCAAAAAACAATCCCAAAACCAAACCAAAACAACAACAACAACAACAATGACAAAAACTATTACCAGCCATTACAAAAACACACTGAAGTACACAGACCAATGACACTATGAAGCAACTACATCAACAAGTCTGCAAAATAACTAGCTAGCATCATGATGACAGGATCAAACCCACACATTACAATATTAACCTTAATTGTAAGTGGTCTAAATGCCCCATTTAAAAGACACAGAATGGAAAGCTGAATGAAGAGTCAAGACCCATTGGTGTGCTGTATTCGAGACACCCATCGCACATGCAAAGACACACATAGGCTTAAAATAAAGGGATAGAGGAAAAATTGTCAAGTAAATAAAAAATAAAAAAGCATGGGTTGCAATCCTAGTTTCTGACAAAACAGATTTTAAACCAACAAAGATCAAAAAAGACAAAGAAGGGTATTAAATAATAGTAAAAGGTTCAATTTTACAAGAAGAGCTAACTATCCTAAACATAATGGCAAAGGGATCAATTCAACAAGAAGAACTAACTATCCTAAATATATATGTACCCAATACAGGAGCACCCAGATTCATAAAACAAGTTCTTAGAGATCTACAAAGAGACTTAGACTCCCACACAATAATACTGGGAGACTTTAACAGCCTGCTGTCCATATTAGACAGATAATCAACAAAGAAAATTACCAAGGATATTTAGGACTTGAACTCAGCTCTGAATCGAGCGGACCTGAGAGATATCTACAGAATTCTCCACCCCAAAACAATAGAATACACATTTTTCTCATTACCACATGGCACTTACGCTGAAAGCAATTACATAATCAGAAGTAAAACACTCCTGAGCAAATGCAAAAAAAACACAAAAAAACCCCAAAAAACTGAAATCATAACATCTCAGACCGCAGCACAATCAAATTAGAACTCAACATTAAGAAAACTCATCCAATACCACACAACTGCGTGGAAACTGGACAATCTGCTCCTGAATGATGACTCCCAGGTAAATAATGAAATTAAGGCAGAAATCAAGAAGTTCTTTGAAACTAATGAGAACAGAGACAATTTACCAGTATCTCTGGGATTCAGCTAGAGCAGTGTTAAGAGAAAAATGTGTGGCACTAAATGCCTACATCAAAAAGCTAGAAAGATCTAAAATCGATACCCTAACATCACAACTAAAAGAACTAGAGAACCAAGAGCAGACAAACCTTAAAGCTAGCAGAAGACAAGAAATAACCAAGACCAGAGTGGAACTGATGGAGATAGAGATATGAAAAACACTTCAAAAAATCAATGAATCCAGAAGCTGATTTTTAAAAAAATCTATAAAATAAGATAGATCACTAGCCAGAAAAATAAAGAAAAGAGAGAAGAATCAAATAGACACAATCAGAAATGATAAGGGGGATATCATTATTGACCCCACAGAAATACAAACAATCCTCAGAGATAAACACCTCTATGCACATAAACTAGAAAATCTAGAAGACATGAATAAATTCCTGGATGCATACACCCTCTCAAAACTGAACCAGGAAGAATTTGAATCCCTGAATAGACCAGTAACAACTTCTGAAGTTGAGACAGTAATAAATAGCCTTAAAAAAAAGCCCAGGACCAGATGGATTAGCAGCTGAATTATACCAGAGGTACAAAGAGGAGGTGGTATAATTTCTTCTGAAACTATTCCAAACAATTGAAAAGGAGAGATTTCTTCCTAACTCACTTTATGAGGCCAGCATCATCCTGATACCAAAACCTGGCAGAGATACAACAACAACAAAAAAAGGAAACTTTAGGCCTATATCCCTGATGAACATCAATGCCAAAATTCTCAATAAAATACTGGCAAACCGAATCCAGCAGCACATCAGAAAGCTTATTCACCATGATCACGTCAGCTTTATCCCAAGACGCAAGGTTGATTCAACATATGCAAATCAATAAATGTAATTCATCACATAAACAGAATTAAAGGCAAAAATGACGAGATTATGTCAACAGATGCAGAAAAGGCCTTTGATAAAATTCATCTCTTCATGTTAAAAACTCAATAAATTAGATTTTGATGGAACATATAAAAAAATAATACGAACCATTTATGACAAACCCACGGCCAATGTGATACTGAATAAGCAAAAACTGGACAATTCTCCTTGAAAACTGGCACAAGATAAGAATGCCTGCTCTCACCACCCCTATTCAAAATAATATTAGAAGTTCTGGCCAGGGAAATCCGGCAAGAGAAAGAAATAAAGGATATTCAAATAGGAATAGAAGAAATTAAATCCAACTGTCTTTTTCTGCAGATGACATGATCCTGTATCTAGAAAGCCCCCATATCTCAGCCTGAAAGCTTCTTAAGTTGGTAAGCAACCTCAGCAAGATCTCAGGATACAAAATCAATGTGCAAAAACCACAAGCATGTCTACACACCTGCAATAGACAAGAAGAGAGCCAAATCACAAATGAACTCACATTCACAATTGCTACAAAGAGAATTAAATACCTAGAAATACAGCTAACAAGGGAAGTGAAGGACTCTTCAAGGAGAACTACAAACCAGTGCTCAAGGAAATGAGAGGACACAAACAAATGGAAAAACATTACATGTTCATGGATAGGAAGAATCAATATCATAAAAATGGCCGTACTGCCAAAAGTAATTTATATATTCAATGCTATCCCCATTAAACTACCATTGACATTCTTCACAGAACTACTTTAAAATTCATGTGGAACCAAAAAAGAGCCCCTATAGCCAAGACAATCCTAAGCAAAAAGAACAAAGCTGGAGTCATCACACTACCCAGCTTCAAGGTATACTACAAGGCTATGGTAACAAAAACAGCATAGTACTGGCACAAAAACGGACACACAGACCAATGGAACAGGGTAGAGATATCAGAAATAAGACCACACATCTACAAGTATATGATCTTCAACAAACATGACAAAAACAAGCAATGGGGAAAGGATTCCATATTTAATAAATGGTACTGGGAAACTGGCTCGCCATATGCAGAAAATTGAAACTGGACCCCTTCCTTACACCTTATACACAAATTAATTCAAGATGAATTAGACTTAAATGTAAATCCCAAAACTACAAAATCTAGGCAATACCATTCAGCACATAGGCACGGACAAAGATTTCATGACAAAAACGTCAAGAGCAATTGCAACAACAGCACAACTTGACAAATGGGATCTAATTAAACTAAAGAGCTTCTGTACAGCAAAAGAAACTGTCATTAGAATGTAGAGACAACCTGCAGAATGAAAGAAAATGCTTTCAATCTATGACAAAGCATTGTAGATATCCAGTATCTACAAGGAACTTAAATAAATTTATAAGAAAAAAACAACACCATCAAAAAGTGGGCAAAGACATGAACAGACACTTCACAAAAGAAGACATTTATGTGACCAAAAAACATGAAAAAAAGCCCAACATCACTGATCGTTGGAGAAATGCAAATCAAGACCACAATGAGATACCATCATGCACTGGTTAGAATGGCGATTATTAAAAAGTAAATAAACAACAGCTGCTGGTGAGGCTGTGGAGAAATAGGAACACTTTTACACTGTTGGTGGGAATGCAAATTAGTTCAAACATTGTGGAATACAGGGTGTCAATTCCTCAAAGACCTAGAACAAGAAATACCATTTGACGCAGAAATCCCATTACTGGGTGTATACCCATAGGAATATACATCGTTCAGTTACAAAGATATATGCACACATATGTTCATTGCAACACTATTCACAACAGCAAAGACATGGAATCAACCCAAATGCCCATCAATGATAGAATGGTTAAAGAAAATGTGGTACACATACACCATAGAGTCCTATGTAGCCATAAAAAGGAATGAGATCATGTCCTTTGCAGGGACATGGATGGAGGTGGAAGCCATTTTCCTCATCAAACTGACACAGGGATAGGAAACCAAACACCACATGTTCTGACATATAAGTGGGAGCTGAATAATGAGAACACATGAACACAGGGAGGAGAACAACACATACTAGGACCTGTTGGGGGTGGGTCCTACAGTATCGTAGGACAGTGGTGCTAAAATATCATATTTTTACTCTTAACTTTTCTGTTTAGATATACAAATACTTAACATTGTGTTAAAACTGCCTGTAGTATCCAGCACAGTAACATGCTGTACAGGTTTGTAGCCAAGGAATAATAGGCAGTAATCTATAGCCCAGACACGTATTAGGCTGTACCATCGCAGTTTGTGTCAGTACACTCTATGATGTCACACAATGACAAAATCGCCTAAGGATGCATTTCTCAGAACATATCCTCATCGTTAAGCAACACATGACTATAATCATCCTAAAGATTATTTCTCAGTTCCTTCAAGTATAATCCACTGTTATACTGGAACCCTGCTTGCATGGTGGTAAGGTATGGCAGAAGGAAAGCTCTCAATAATCTTCCAATTAAACCTGAGCCTTCTGGTGGCCCTTTGGCCCACGTCTTTACCTTCACAAGTATTTCTCTGGTTGTATAGTGCCCTCTCTCCTTCTCTGTTCTCTTCCCTGACTTCAGTGTTCCTAATCTATTTCCTTGAAGCCTTGACATCTGTTGACTAGATGTTTATTTCCTCTTAGGTGAGTTAGGAAGGCTGGAGAAGTCTTTGGCAGTAGCATTCAAAAGTGCCAAAAGTCTTTGGCAGTGACATTTGGCAAATTAGTCTGCATGCTCTTTACTTTCCCTATGCATGAAATGAGGTAGTGACAGTACCTGTCTGATAGGGTTACACATAGAAATAAATGCACTTATTTAGAAATGTCCCTGACACATGTTCTGCATATTATTTGACTTTTAATTTATTTGACATAATGGTTGTATATATTTATAAGTTACAATGTGATATTTTTGTATATGTATACATTATGCAATGATCAATGTAATTAACATTAATGTAATTAACATATTAGATATATTAATAATCAGTTCTAGATACATTGAGTTTTAGATGCACTGAGTTAATGAAAAGTTCTAATACACAACTAATATATACAATCAATCCAATTAACATATAAATCACCTCATATACTTATTTTTGTGGTAATAACATTTGAGATTTATTCTCAGCAGTTATGATATGCATAATACATTATCATTTACTATAGTCAACATACTGTACAATAGATCTCAAAAACTTGCCCTTCTGGTCTAACTAAAATTCTGTACCCTTTTGCCAATATCTCCCCTTCACTGCCTAACTTCCTCAGCTCTGGTAACTACCATTCTACTATCTACTCCTATGAGTTCAACTTTTTTGTGTTCCACATGTAAGTGATATCCTGCAGTATTTGTCTTTGCATGCCTGACTTATTTCACTTAACATAATGTCTTTCAGTTTTGTCTCTGTTGTTGCAAATGACAAGATTTTCTTCCTAGTTAAAGCTGAATAGTATTCCATTGTGTATACATAGCATACCACATTTTCTTTATCCTTTCTGGAGAGGTTGATGTCTTAGCTGTTGTGAATGGTGCTTCAGTGAGCATAGGAGTACAGGTATCTCTTTGACATACTGATTTTTTATTCCTTTGGACATATACCCTGTAGTGAAATTGCTGTCTCATATGGTAGTTCTACTTTTAGATTTTTCAGAAACCTCCATTTTGTTTTTCATAATGGCAATACCAGTTAACAGTCCCACAAACAGCATATAGGAGTTCATTTTTCTCCACATTCCCTCGAGCATTTTTTCTAAAGACTTTATTTTTTTTAACTTTTATATTATCATTTAAAGTTCCTCTGGGATTAATTTTAGTATATAGTGCAATTGAGGGATTGAGATTCATTTTGCTTTTTTCATATACGTGAGCTATTTTCATCACCATTCCTTTAAAAAATCATTTTCTCAAAGTAGTACACTGTCTCTGTCTCTATATTAGTGGTTTGATTTTACATTGTCTGTTTTGATTCATTAGCCTACTTGCGTATCCTTGAGTCAAACTACAGCAAATATGGTTCTGACGTCTACTTAGTATCAATCTTGTATCTGGTTGTGTTTATCCCTCAGTGTTTTTGTTTTACAGGAAAGCCTTGAATATTCCAGGACCTTTACATCTCCATATAAACTTTCAATGCTTCTTGAAAATTTCCACAAAATGACTTTCAGAAAATTTTATTGAGATTGCATTGAATCTGAATATAGGGAAAATCATATTATTTACAATATTGTGTGTTTAAATTCAATCATAAGTGTGGTATATTCTACCATTTATCTGAGTCTTCTTAACTTATTACATAGTTTTCAAGGTAGATATCTTACATCATTCATTAAAGAGATTCATAGATGTTTGCATATTTAGTTGCTTGATTTTTAATTACAACATTGATTTGTAAAGGATGTTCCCAACTAAAAAATAAAATGAAGTACATGATTATAAAAATAAATATTAGAATTTTTCTAGTTTTATTACTTTGAACATGTTTTTTTTTCACTGAGAATGTGTTAATAGGAGAAAATGAAGTTATATAATAGATAACTTGCAGGATAGCAAAAGATAAAGCATATATGGTATCTGTTGTTTTGCTTTTCATGATTTCAGTATCCATGGTCAATCATGGTCAGAAAATAGGTGAGTAGAGTATAATAAAAATATTAATATTTTAAGAGAGAGAAAGAATATTCACATAACTTTTATTATATTGTTGTAAGTGTTCTATTTTATTACTAGTTATTGTTGTTAATCTTTTTCTAATGCATTAATTAAACTTTATAATAACTATGCTATAGGAAAAAAATAGAATATATATACAGGATGTATGGGGCTAAATACTATTAGCAGTTCCAGACATCCACTGAAGGTTTTGAAACATACTCACTGTGGATAATGGGGGAATACTGTATACCTTACTTGAGATAAACTGCATATGAGTTATAGAGCTGTTTGTATAAATTAGATTATAAATTTTATGTGCTGAAAGTTGTAACAAAATAAAATTAAAATAATGTCCATTTTTATTATTATTAGAAATGCTGCTAATTGGTAAAAATTAGTTGTTGCCTCTGTTACTTATACCAATTAGCAGAATTTGGAATCTGATATTTTGCAATAATTTTATTATACTTTAATAATAATAAAAGTGGTAATAGGCAATCATAATTGTTAATATTTATTTAGTGTTTTTAAGAGTATAGAATAAAGGAAGTGGATTGAATTAGGGCTATGTATATTATTTCTTTCAAACAGGATTATATTTATTGTCTTTGATGGCGTGGGCATCTTTTGAGGGTGAGATAGGTGTAGACGAAAATCAAGAAGAAAAACAATTATCCTTTCTCCTCCTCCTCCTCTTCTTCTTCTTTTCTCCTTCCTCCTCCCCCTCCCCCTCCTCCTCCTCTTCCTCCTCCTCCTCCTCCTCCTCTTCTTCTTTTAGACAACATCTTGCTCTATCGTGCAGTCACACGATTTTGGCTTACTGCAGCCTCAAACTTCAGGGGACAAGAGATTCTCCCACCTCAGTCTCCTAAGTAGCTGGGACTATAGGAGTGTACCACCACATCTGGCTATTGTTTTTGTTTTTTGTAGAGATAAAGTCTGACTATGTTGCCCAGGCTGATATCTCACTCCTGGGCTCAAGCTATCTGCAAACCAGAGCCTCCCAAAGTGCTAGGATTACAGGTATGAGTCATCGTTTCTAGACCCTACTCTCTTTCATGGTTGGGAAAATACCAGTTCTCTTAAGGGAAATAAGACATAACATTATAGTTACAAATCTAGTAATGATTATCTGGATAAAGTGACTATTTATTCTGTTTATAGCATTCTGTAGTCTATGATAATTAACCACATTCTGTTATCTACCACAGATATGCCTATCATGTAAGTGTTAGCATGGGTTTGAGGTGCAGGCAAGGAAAATGCCACTTTCAAATGTCACCTTGGGTTGCTATGTAACCTATCCAAATGTTGTTATTTAATTTGTTGTATTACATTGGACACATGCAGCCTACCCTATACAAAGATCAGTTTTATTATTTTGAAGTGAAACTTTTATTTTAAAAAAGCATATTATGTGAATTGTGCTTTCAGTTTTTGCTCATGAAAAATAATTTCTTACTTAGAAATCTGCCCTTCAGAACCCCATCTCTATTTTTATTATTGCAACCATATATTTCCTGTAGTGGGTTTTACGTAGGTTAAATAGCTGAGGGAAAACTGGAAATCGAGACACATTTCCAATGCTTTTGTCATTGATGCTTACTTGTATTTTTCTTGTAGGGCATGAAAACAAAAAGTAAAATGATGGTTGGAAAAAAATGAAGAGTTTGACTATAAAATATATTATTAGAACATGAAAAAACATCTGTGAAATGTTTAGTAGAGTACATTATTACTTAAAGATTACTTACATGTGTCTCCTGTCTGACCAACTGTAAATGGGTGTAAAGTTTTCCTCTAAAGAGAAGATAATATAAATCTAGTTTATTTGAAGAATGATATATAATGAAGCATTATTAAATTTGAGTGGTACTTAAGATACAAATCCAAGTTGAGAAAAACACTGGTAAGAATGCTATTGAATAAACTACTGACAAAAAGAGTCCTTGGAAAATTCATTATATTCTTGTTCCTATCTTTAAGAGAACAGGGCACTTCCTTAAGAGCACAGGAATCAGTTCTTCAGACAAATATATTCAGATACTCCTTGTGTTATTCTCCACTAGTTCCTTCCAGAAGGTTTTACCTGAAATCTCTAGTCGACAATCTTTGCTGAAAATATAATTAATCTATCTCCCATATTTCTGAACTCTAAAGATTTTTGTTCTGATCCTTTTAGTCATGCCAGAAATTGTAAAGTTATTTTTCCACCATCATGCAATGAACATGGCATCAGAAAATTAGTTCCTAGTCTCCTGAGCAGTCACTCTTCTGCTTTGCTTCATCATTTTTCTTTGCATGTCAGTTTCTGCCAATAGTAAATTGAGAAAGAATATTCACAAAATTGCCTTTGGCTCACAGGAGTTGTAGCAAAATTATGTCTTCATAGCTACACAAAATATGTGGAAAAACATCCAGCAAATTCCTGTTAAAGTAGCTGACTTTGAAAATTTATTTTGTATCTGAAATTATCTGAGATTCGTCAACTTTTGCGAAACATCAAGCCTCAAAGGATGTATGTACGTTACATTGCACAAATAAAGAGACCTTTGTAGAAGAAGTTGCCCTGATGTCTGATAGAGGGTTGCCTAAAAGTATCACACATACATACACACATGCACACACACAGACACACACACACACACACACACACACAGAGTGATTAAACATAATTTGGAAAATAAGTCTTAGAATTCTGTGCATTCAGCTCCTTTTATAAACAAGATTTGTATTCTTTCACACAAGTATTTTTTTCAGGTACTTTCACTTCATGCTTTCCCAGAAATGAGAAGGGAGGCAGTGGTACAGTGAGGGCACATAGTGCCTACAGGATCTTAAGAAAAGCAAAACAAAAAAAGGCTGCTGAAATGAAAGGGAAAAACCATACGTTTAAAAAAATGTGACTCAGTATCCCAGTGATGTACTCAGAAAAATAAGATGTATTTAAATTGTTAAATTAGAATTCTACCAAGATCTTTTTCATTTTAAATTTTCATTTAGTTCTTTTTGCAGAGAAAGTCTAGACAGTTGCAGTCAACTAATTGTGACCCACTGGAAGACTAACCTGTTTTTTAATACACAGAAACAGAATTTCACTTGATTTCCATAGTTAAAAACAGAAAGGGATTCCAGTGGGATATGTTCTCCTGCTATAATGAAACTTTATATTCAGAAGAACACTCAACACGAATGAGGAGAGACAACATGGAGGTTTAAGACCGGAAAATATTCTCCAAAGTTTGTTCCTTTAGGACTTGCAGAATCTCTTGATATGAAATTCATTTACAAAATAATTACCTAGTGAAGTCTCAAAATTGACTTCTCTCAGCCATATCCACACCCTCAAGAAGTAAAGAAATAAGAGACCTTACTTTGAGGTGAAAGTATGGACCACATGCTCATGAATCTGCTTGGTTCTCACACCATAGATAATAGGATTGAGGGCAAGTGGAATGACCACATAGAGGTTGGCAACAAGAATGTGGACATAACGGGGAATTTTTTTGCCAAATCGGTAGGTGAGGAAGGAGAAGAGGGAGGGTGTATGGAAAACACACATGACCCCAACATGTGAGCCACACGTTCTCAGTGCTTTGTGACGAGCGTCTTCAGATGGGAGGTGGAAAACAGCTCGGAGAATGTAGGTATAGGAGATTCCAACAAGTGCGACATCCAAAATAAGAAGCCACAAAAAGCCCATAAATAGCATTGATGTGAATGCTAGCACAGGCCAATTTAGCAATGCCCATGTGCTCACAGTAGCAGTGGGCAATAATCCGAGCCTCACAGAAGGGCAGACGATGGGTTAGGTAGAGAATGGGCAACATGAGCAGGACTGGGCGCATTATAATGCTCACACCAATGCCTGCCAATACTCGGGGTGTCAGAGTAGAGGTATAGTGGAGTGGTGTACAGATGGCCACATAGCGGTCAAAGGCCATTGCCAGCAGCACAGTGGACTCCATTCCTGTGAAAGTGTGTATCAGAAACATCTGGGCTACCCAGGCTCCAAAGCCAATTTTATGTGCATCAAACCAGAAGATACCCAACATACGAGGCACTGAGGATGTTGAGAGGGCTAGGTCTATGGCTGATAAGATGGCTAGAAAGTAGAACATAGGGTCCCGAAGAGTACGATCAGACCAGATTGTCAGTAGAATTGTAGCATTGCCCAGCAGAGGCATCAAGTAAATACAGCAAAAGGGCAGGGAAATCCAGCCATGGAAAGCCTCAAGTCCCGGGAGGCCTGTCAGAAAAAAGGTGTCTGGGTGGAAAATGGTGGTGTTGGTGTGGAACATCTTGCCATTGACGAGAAAAGTATTAGCTGACCACCTCTAGAAGGAAAATTAAAATTTATAAATGTTTAGCTCAAAATATCTCCAATAAGCTTAATTTTATCTCTATTTTTCTTAGAAAATTGTTGCCAAATCTTGAGTCCAAAGTCAGATCTAGACACAGACTGGGCATTCTTCAACTGGAAGACAAATTAGCTTTATGACTCAGAGGGAGACCTGAGTCTTCCTCTGAGGTTCTGGACAATAATATACTCATTTGTTCAAACCCCGTACAAAACCTGGAATGAATTTTGAAAATGAAGTTTATGTTATAGTGAGATGTCAGTCTTTTTTGAAGACAAAGCAGACCTTAATTATACAGATCAACGTACAAAATCACAGAAAGACACTGCTATCTGCCCACAAAACATGACAATATATACAAAAACCTGAGTGTAACTAGCCATGAAGAATGACAGAAAATCTAGCAGAATCCTTAAACCGGTTTATTTGATATCAGTAATTTCCATGGAGCATATTTGGAAAATCAGACCCAAAATAAAAACTTATGCTTTATTAATTTATTCTTTATATGTTTATTCCTATACCCCACGGACACACTGTATTATATAATACTTCAGATATGAAAATAGTTGCAGAAAGATGAAAAACACTGCAGCTGGAAATCACCCCTAAAAGAGAAATGCGTGTTTTTGCCAGTAGTCTTCTGGTGAGAATATAATTTATAAATAAGACCAAATTTTCTACTGGTTGATAAATTCCCAGGAATATTAATTGTATCTAATCTTGTTGAGAGTGGGGAAATAAGGAGATTTGTTGAAATAAGGAAACTTGAGAGAAATTTTAAAAAGACAATGATAGTGGTTGACACCAGGCTAAAAAGATCTATGTTACTGATTTCCCACACTGCAGTTCTGATATTCCCTTTCCCTCCCTCCCTCCCTCCCTCTCTCCCTCCTTCCCTTCCTTCCTTCCTCCCTTCCTTCCTTCTTACTTTCCTCCTTCCTTCCTTCCAGAAAGAAAAGATAAATAGGACTATTACAAAAAGAAGGAAAAAATGGAGGAGTAGAGATAGAAATGGCAGGAAAGTCGGAAAATATTTTTAAAAGAAAAGTAGGAGAAAGAAAGAAAAGAAGAGAAGAAAGGAAGGGAGGAACATTGGTCTTAAATCTAATTGAGTCCAGAGAAAATAAGAGGAGAAAGTCCAAATTTTGAAAAGTATTTTATAAATGACATTAAAAATATAGTTTTCCCAGCCAGTAAATTGTGCAAGATTATATTAAGTTCATATCCAGTATTCTTATTTTTCTGCCACCTTCTTTGCAATCAAATGTATAAATCTGCACGTATCTCTGGTCCTCTGATAACATTGTTTACTATTATCATTGTGGTTGCTGTTATTAACAATTATGCCTTGATACATGATTATCCCTGGAACTGGAAATTTTCATTTATACCACAACTTAAAGTTCCCTTTGCAGATAGTTACTTAAAAAATTTAAGTGTTCCAGCCTGATCCATTAAGACCTCTTTCTGTCAGGAAATATTTCTGCAATAGTGAGATATCAAATAGCAGCTTAATATGTTCAGCTGTAGCCTGTTCCTTAGCTGTTGCACAAGAGCCTCTGATCACTGTCCGTATCTATGACACATTTAATGAGAAACTCGCCTCCAACAGAGAGCTCTATCATATCAACTAAAGGGAAGAGAGCTTTATTCTGCAAGTATTTAGGGCCCTGTGGGGCATGTCTAGAATTACAGCCAACTCAAATTTCTTCTATCAACCAGTAATTACTTTGCTCAGAGTCTCCTGGGAAAGATCCCATTTTCTACACTGGGGATGGAGGGACTAGAGCAGAAGTAGACACCCCTTCCCATCGTCTCTTCTGACACATACATTGTCAATAGGAAGTCAGATACATAAGGATAATGTTCCCAAAACATTCACATAAGGCAAACTGAATCTCTTGGGTAAATTTTACATCTGAATTTATGAGATGTTGCAATAGTGCAGATTTAGGTCATCAATTACCAATGGATGTATCCCCTTTCCCACATCAATGCTTTAGCACTCACCAATAATTTATTAAGATATCATGGTTATCAGATAAGATAAAGCCTCTTATCTCTTTTCCATGCAGGCTCATCTTACTGGCTTTGAGTTAAGAAAAATGAATTTTAAAATACATAAAAATAAAATAATAGGAAGTACTATATTTAGAGTTGTGAAATATACAAAAGCCAAAGGAAAAAAATGTATTGATAGTATGCATAATTTACAGTGTAAATTAAAATATCTCTTTAACATAATGAGTAAAAATAAAGTAATACTACATTACTTAATTGTAGAAAGTAACACTATATTAATAAAATAATAAAAGTAGTAAAGTAATAAAAATAACACTATATTACTTAATTGTAGAAAAAATCATATGAAATGTGTATTGTATATATAAATATATATATACAAACACATACATACACACACACATACCTATATGCAACCACACAGACACACACACATATACATATATATATATACATATATGTGTGTGTGTATATATATATACACACACACACAGAGAGTGAGACAGAAAGTAAGACAAGAAGTTGGGGAGTCTGAGTGAATATTAATATAATTAATCTAAATTCTCATGTATATAGCAGGTAATTAATAAATCCAGTTTGAACAGAATGAATCACCACATTTTTAAATAAACCCATCATAAGGTAATGTATAATTAAGTGCCAGAATATACATCTAGAAGATTTCATAGTGAATGTATTCAGGAAATAGAACTGGAGATTAGGTTGGCTGGGATTAAGGATGGTTGATATTAACTGTACCCTTTCAGCATGATATTTTAAATTAACATGCATGTGGCACTGTTACTATTAAATTTGAAAAAAAATTATGCTTTCTGAGACATTTAAGCAATAGGCACTCCTAGAATAAGCAATAATGAAGCAAATGTAGTTTTTTTAAATTTGTTTCATAAGTAAAACTTTATGTTTCCAATCCACTGACATGGCAGAAACATAAACAGTTGTTTTAGATGCCGTCCCATTTCCAGATGTATCTAAACTCATCTGTAATGCTGAAAATTTTGGAGATGTGCTTTAAACAATTTATGCCCTCATCATTAGTCCTTTGAAGTTGTTGATTTTAGTTGTCTTATTTCCATCCGAATCATCTGTCAGTGTCTTCCTCCTGCTGCCTTCCTAAACACATTCAGATTATGTGTTTTCTATGCTACTTTGAGATTATAAGACATAATTGGAGTCAATTAAAATGTTTCAAGAATTCAGATTCCATGCTCTTTTGTGATACTGTGTTACTGTGGAATCTTTATTGTTGTTATTCAATTGTAAGTGTCAGAAACAATTCTGTAAAGTTATTTTGATGCTCTGTGCACACAGTTGCAACCATACCAACATGGGGATTTTGTCCTTTTGCTAAACTTAACAGGAATAGAGACCTGATCTTCTTTCTTCCTAAAAGCTTAAAACAAAAGAGGACTCAAAATTTACTGCCATCACTGGGCCTACCCTAAAAAGACACGACATAAAATACATTTTTTTCTCAAGCAGATTCCATTACTATCTACGTTTTCTTCATCTCCTCCAAGTATCCTTCCCCACGTCATCAACCTATCCCTAGGTATCACTGGGTAGCATCAAATTTGTAAAGAAAATGTATGTAATATAGGAGAAATACTTAAATCTGGTTTCCTATGCTACGGTTTCAAAACCCAAGAGTTTCTATATATTTGTTCTCTTTCTTTTATTTTTTATTCCTTCCATGGCATTTCAAAACCCAACAGTTTCTGTATATTTGTTCTCTTTCTTCTATTTTTATTCCTTCCATGAGGTCCAAAATGCAGAATGTTCGAATAGAATGAGAAAAGTAAAAATGATGCAAAATTAAAATGCCCCAGATACTCGGGAGGCTGAGGCAGGAGAATTGCCTGAACCTGGGAGGCAGAGGTCTCAGTAAGCCAAGATCGTGCCACTGCACTCCAGCTTGGTGACAGAGTTAGACTCCATCTAAAAAAAAGAAAAAAAATTAAATGCCATCTCACTTTGCTTCCCAGCTTCTTATTCATTAAAATTCTGTGATTATTTTAAAAATTCACAGAAGGTCCTTCAATGTATAATATACCTTACCTTTGATTAGAAAAATATTTTAACTGGTCATAAAACAAATCATGGAAAATGAAAATAATGAAAACTCATACTTAAATACAAGTATGCTGCTTATCAAAATTTTCATTAAGACATTGAATAAGGAAGCCACTGCTTGAGATATGATGTTTCCATTATATATATATTATATATAATATATAATATAATTGATATATATTATATATCAGTTATAGTACTTATAATACAGTAAAATACTGCAATGAATTTACTATAAGTTTATAAAAAACAACAAACAACTCAATATAAAAAAAGAGCCAAACTTAAGCTGGAACCTTAAAGGAAGAACATAGTTAATAAGTAGAAGAAAAAAATTTACACCACTACTCATCAGGAAAAATGCTAATGCATACCACAGTGTAACAACCCTACAACCCATTCAGTATGGCTAAAATTAAGACCTCTAATCCTGAGTGTTCATAAAGATACAGAATAACTATTAAACAGTTTGGCAACTGGAAGAGCCTATTCAGGCTAACTATCCCCTATTGTATTAGCCCATTTTCGCACTGCTATAAAGAACTATCTGACACTGGGTAATTTATAAAGGAAAGAGTTTTAATTGACTCATAGTTCTGCATTGCTGGGGAGGCCTCAGGAAACTTACAATCATTGCGGAAGGTAAAGGAAAAACAGGCCCCTTATTCACAGGGTGGCAGGATAGAGTGAGTACAAGCAACGGAAATGCCAGACACTTACAAAACCCTCAGATCTAGTGAGAACTTACTATCATGAGAACGGCATGGGGGAGACTGTCTCCATGATTCAATTACCGCCACCTGGTCCTGCCCTTGACATGTGCAGATTATGGGGATTACAATTGAAGATGAGATTTTGGGTGGGGATACAACCAAACTATATCACCTATAAACCAGTAATTACTCCTAGGTAAATACTCAAAAGAAATAAGTAATTATGTTTACTCAAATACATATATAAAAACGTTTGTACTGATTTTATTCATAATGGGAAAAATTTAAAAGTCAAATATCTGATAGTGGTAAAATATATAAATAAAGTAGTGTGTATTCTTTAAAGGAATGTATTCATTAAATACTATCTGTGAAGTGATGAAACAAAATAATGTAACAATAACAAGCAACAAACAAAAAAGAACAAACACAATTGAACTGCCATTACATACAAAATAGACTCATTTAACAGAAATATTGTTGAGTAAAGATTAAACAGACACTTATAAAACTGTGCTCTTAAGATTTTTAATCTTCAGTGTTAGAGTTAGGACTTATAGTCAAAGAAACAAGGAAGCACTTTGCTTGGGTCATTTGATAAAGTTTTTTTTAAATTGTTCACCTTTATACTCATTATAAAAGGGAAACTCTGAAAGAAGTTATTTAGAGAGGAAGTAAGGTGAATTAATTTGTGTTTCCCTCACTTTAGGAGGCACCTGTTTTTAAAAGAATTTGGTTATAACTTAAACCTACTTCCCTGACTCTGGTAATCAAAAGTGTGCAGTTCCTCAGAAAAAGTTTACAAAAAATAAATGTTCAGATGGGCATTCAATCTCAAGGCACTGTTTGTGTTTCATAACCATCTCATATTTGTGTAAAAAGAAATAAAAGCTAATGTTTTTTAAAAAATATATAAAACTGGTACATACAAAATGACATGTCCAATCATCAAGCCTAAAATAAAAATGTAAGTTTGAGCACCCTCCCTAAAATATTCTTTATCATATATACTGTTTGATCTTTTATTTGGTTGATTTCATGTGGAATTTTTAGGACAGAGAACAAGACAAAACAAAACTATATTTGAATCATAACATAAGAATAAGGAGCGTTGAAGTGAGTATTAACTCAAGGCATGAGTGAGGGTTGGAAATATAGAAATAATCAGAATGGCACAAGTGGTAACAGAACTATCAGAAGAAAAATTTTGATTTGCTTCTACCGTGTTGTAAAGAGCCTCATTAGAATGAATGCACATTGTAAATGCACTGAAATAAGCTAAGTCAAAGACATGTGTTTCTAATATTTTCTTGTTCTTGTCCTAGAATGTACTCACCTATTATTTGCCTAGAGAAATTAACTTATCCTTCTATAAAGCTTGATTATGCATTCCTTCCTGATCACCTTATTCATGCCTCCCACCACCATTTTCTTCTTCCTCCCCTCTTTCTTACACATTTATAACACACATTATTTTTATTTGGAACATTATACAATATAATGCTGAAATACCTCATCTACTAAGGAGCAAAATCCTGAAATCATTACATAGATCATTGTGTACCATTACATAGAACATAGATAGGTACTATGGTACCTAATATTGTGATGTGTGCAATGTTGTCTCATGAAAAATTTGTTGACAAAATGATTAATTATTGACGCAAATTGACTAACTCACTACAAAGAAAGGGGGACTATTTATGGAGGAAAAAGATTAGTTACATTTTAGACTACAGTATACCACAGTATCTCCAGGTGTGCAGATGGTTCCTAACAGGCCATGGACTGTTACGAGTCTACAGCACAGGGGTTGGGGACCCCTGCTCTAGGCAACCAACTTCACTTTTATACTTATATTTATTTCTTATTTATATAATTTTATTATATAATAACACCTATTATTTTAGTCAATTTGAAAAAAATATATATAATAAAATAAAATGCACACAAATATATTTATAAAAATCACTAATCACTAACACTAAAATATTTTCCCTTTATCTTTGTACACATTTATGCCTTTAAAAGAATGTCAATTTTTTTAATTTCTCTTATTTTCACTCAATATAAAATAGTGAAACTTTTTCTCAGATTTTATCAGTGTATCATCTTAATATGTAATATATGCTCATTTAATTATTCCACAATATTGTACATTTTCTCAACATTTTAAAATTGCAAGTTGTAATATGTATATGATACCTATGATTACATAGATATAATTATATGTAAATCTCTGGAAGTTTGTTATTTTTGTTTTGTTTTGTTTGAGTTGTAGTTTCGCTCTTGTTGCCCAGGCTGGAGTGCAATGGCACGATCTCAGCTCACAACAACCTCCGCCTCCCAGTTTCAAGTGATTCTCCTGCCTCAGCCTCCTGAGTAGCTGGGATTACAGGCAGGTGCCACCACACCTGGCTAATTTTGTATTTGTAGTCGAGACGGGTTTTCTCCATGTTGGTCAGGCTGGTCTCAAACTCCCGACCTCAGATGATCCATCAGCCTCGGCCTCTAAAAGTGCTGGGATTACAGGCGTGAGCCACCGCACCTGGCCAAATCTCTGAACGTTTATTATTTTTGTAAGAGTTTCCATACTTATCTTTTAACATTTGTATCTTCAGAAAAGATATTTCTCACTGAATATACTCTTTATAATTACATATTGAATGAATAAATTACAATTAACCGTGAAGAAATTTTGAGAAGTTAAATCACTTGATGCATGGCATATTACATTGATTACCAGAAACCTATCCTACCTAAGATGATTCGTATACAACAGTAATGGTAAATTCAACCTCCTTATCAGGGGCAAGTTTAGAAATTGTCATACAACCTAATTCTGGACAATCAGTCATGAAAAGAAGATGCCTATATCTTTGTTGATAGAAGTGTTTAACTTCTAAAAGACTGGAGAGAAAGCAAATCCTTAATTATGTCATGGGCTGCTAAAACAATCAGTATTGCATCCTGCCCAACACTGGGCTTACTGTTATATGAAATAATATATTTCATTACAGTTAAAGTAAACTTACACAATTTTTTAAAAATTTGCAACGCAAGGCATACTAACCAGGAGAATGGTTATAAGCATTTTTAAGACAATTATTCTACAACAGTAGAAACACTCGCCAAAGGTAATCTACAAATTTACATTTCATTTTGCATGAATAAATTAATTGAATATGTGCCCTCACTCCCTCAATCACTGCTTTTAGAATTAAGTCCTTTACTTCTCAGTGCATTTTCTCTATAGCCTGTTTGTGCATAAAACTTTTTTTCCAATTGTAACTTACACCAATTGATACATTTAGTACCAACTTTCTTGTAGTATACGATGAGTAATTATGAACACATGAATTTCTTATTTTAAACTAGATCAATTCATTCAGCTGACATTTATTGAGTAGACATGTGAGTTACATTGTGAGTCACTGAAGGAATAAATAAATGACAAGTTTCCTACCATCCAGGGGAGAGAGGATGATGGGCAACAATTGAAAGTTGTTATATTAAGCTTTATGTATATTTGTATTGTAGATTTTATCAAAAAATTGGCATATCTCCACAGAATAAGGATGAAGAAGGGTGTTAAGTTGGGAGAGATATTTGGCATGGAGAATGTAGTCAATTTCAAAATATCATATGCCAGTTACTATTAACACTATTTAGACAATAGCAGCAGACACAGAAATGAAAATATCTAACAGAATAAAATTGGCTGAAAAGATGACTGCAAGTGGCTGGTGAAAAAAGGACTTTACAAATAGAGTCATCACCTAAAAACAAGAAAGGAGGAATAGAAAGTTGAGAAGAGGAACATAGAAGTGAGGTTATAAGAATATGAGCAGGCTGGGCGTGGTGGGTCACACCTGTAATCCCAGCACTTTGGGAGGCCGAGGCAGGTGGATTACCTGAGGTCACGAGTTCGAGACCAGCCTGACCAACAAGGTGAAACCCCGTCTCTACTAAAAAATACAAAAATTATCCGGGCATGGTGCTGGGCGCCTGTAATCCCAGCTACTCGGGAAGCTGAGGCAGGAGAATCGCTTGAACCCGGGAGGGAGAGGTTGCAGTGAGCCGATATCGTGCCATTGCACTCCAGCCTGGGTGACTTAGCAAGACTCTGTCTCAAAAACAAAAAACAAATAAACAAACAAACAAAAAAAGAATATGAGCTGAGATTACAAAATATTGTGAAGACAGCTTTCCTCATATTACAGATGTAGGAAGATAAGAATAAATTTGTAAATAATTATTTCCGAATGTATATTTCTCTTTTTAGAGACTAAGAGGTTACGTTAAAACATATATATGAAAAATACAAATTTAATTTATGATGGACTTATGAAAAATTGGCATTTTTATCAATTTCCCTCCGATAAGAACTTCAAGGAAATCAAATTTTCACAAAATTTTAAATTAATTGCATGTTAGTTACGTGTGTGTGTCTACAATGAATACATATATGTATACATTTAACACTAATTGTCCTTTAGCTGGATCCCAACTTCAGGGAATATTATATGATATAAAATGAAATTTTATGAATATAAACATCTCTAATTGTAACAATGTTGTCAAGCATCAGGATTTAAAAAACACTGTAATGCAAGTAATAAGATGACTCTAGTAATGGCGAACAACTATTTCGTATTTACTATAGATAACATGCAGAGCATTATTCTAACTATTTTAGAAACAGTATATAATTAAGCCCTTCATGCTTAATCTATGAAATAGGCCATATTTATAACATAAAGAAATTAAGGAACATTGAACATTAAGCATACATTAAAGATACAACATATATTAAACATATATTAAAGACAGAACTAGGAATAAACCCAAATTTTTTAAATATTAAAATCATATAAGTAAAGGCAGGAAAAAGAAGAAAATAACTGCAGGATTAATCTAAAAATAAATTAGAAAACAAATAAAACTATGGAGGGAAAAACAAGCGATCTCTCTAGGATATAACTGGTTCCTTAATTATGTTTAAATCACGGTTTAGTCCATAAAAAAACTAAATATATTTATAACAAATTTTACAAAAATTTATAATGAATCTGTTTGTGGTTCCATTTACTTTCTCACTGTCTTTTCGTGGCCAAAATCAGTATTAAGTTCATAGAACCAATTTTGGATGTTAATAATCTTCATAAAATAATAATATATCATAATATAGTCTTTATTATGGAATAAAAATGACTGGTATTTCTAGATATAAAAAGAAGTAAAAACAAAAAGGAAAGATAGGATGGCATGCACGGTAAGAAGAGAGAAACAGATACAGACAGGCCTGGAGATAAAGGAGCGAGAAACATGAAAACACCTGCATGAATGACATAGGTGGATAGTGCACAAAACACGGCACGCTTTCTAAAATCCTACTTTAAATTTACTGCCATAATTGATAAAAATTACATACAAAAATTCTGATTGACTGTCATTTATCATGTAAATTGAATATCAAAGCTTAGGCTTTAGCTTTCTTAATTCATTTATCATATAAATTGAATATCAAAGCATAGGCTTTAGCTTTCTTAATTCAATAACATACTTACAGGAAGGAGCTGTCAAATAAGCTTAAATTTACTGTAGGAAGGTATTTCTGTGCTCAAAAAGTCCTTCTTATATGTATTAGATGCTATTCCTTTTCAATTTCTTATTTTTGTAAGAATATTTTCTTCACACAGTCATAGATCTGCTTCGTTCTGACTCCATATATGACAGGATTGAGCATTGGTGGCACCACAACATAGAGATTGGCTAGGAGTATATGGATATAGCGGGGCACATTTCGGCCAAAGCGATGAGTCATAAAGGAAAAGAGGGCTGGTGTATAGAAGGCAAGGATTACACACACATGTGAACCACATGTGCTGAGGGACTTGAGTCGGGCTTTACAGGAAGGAAGATGGAAAACAGCGTGAAGTATTTGCACATAAGAAAGGGCAATGGCTATGATGTCGAATACTAGGATTGAAATAGCACCCAAGCCATAGATGATATTGATCTTGATACTGGAACAAGACAGATGAGCAAGACCCATGTGCTCACAGTAGGTGTGGGGAATGACGTGATTCCCACAGAAGGGCAACCGCAAAAGGAGAAAAACAAATGGAATAACAGACATAAATGACCTCACTAACACACCAACACCAATCACAGAAACAGCCTTTTTGGTGAGGATGGTGCTATATCGTAGCGGGTTGCAGATGGCCACAAAGTGGTCATAAGCCATTCCCATGAGGACTGCTGACTCCATGCCAGTAAAGTTGTGGATGAAAAACATCTGGATGAGGCAGGCATCACAGATAATCTCCCTGAGGCTAAACCAGAAGATCCCAAGCATCTTAGGGATGGTAGCTGTTGAAAGGCCCAAGTCAATGGTGGCTGACATGGCCAGGAAGTAGAACATGGGCTGGTGTAGGCTGCTGTCAGTCTTGATCACAAGTAGAATAGTGAAGCGCCCTATGAGTGCAATTATGTACACAGCACAAAAGGGAAAGCCGATCCAGATGTGAAGTGTTTCTAGCCCTGGGATCCCCAGCAACAGGAAGGAGGAGGGGTGAAACTGGGTGTCATTGGGAAGGAACATCCTGCTTGTGATGCATAAGTCCCTGATCTTTATGACTGTATGTGTGCCAATCAGCAGGAAAACAGGTAAAATTCTGCAGAATTGAAAACCAAAAAAATTCACACGATTAGAAATGTACTATATAAAGAACAATCGAAAATGTGAATTCTCAGTGAGAAGGGTCTGGATGAATTTAAGCAGTGGATGGTAATAAAAAGTTTGACATAACATATTCCTCTGTTTTAATGCTTTTCTTCTCATCAGTTTGCAATGGTCTCATCACTGATATTATGCTACAATTTTATCTTAATACCCATTTCATTTATTACCTTCTCTTACCATCACACAGAATTTACTTTCAATTCAGACATACATAGAGCTGTCAGGCCCCATAGTGATTTCTATTTCTTCCATTTGGTTAGATGGCAACACACAGGTGTTAACATACAAAATGGGTAAGAAGTTGTTAATGAAAACACAGATTCATTAAGATGTAATCTAAAATATTGAAAATATTTTTTTCAGTGCAAGTTAATTTTATTAATACATAATAGCTGCACATAATTATGGTGTACATGTGGTATACTGATACATATGTGTAATGTGTAAAATGTGTAATGATCACATCAGGGTAATGAGGATATCCATAATCTCCAACATTTATCATTTCTTTGTGTTAGAAACATTCCAAATCTTCTCTCATGGCTATTTTGAAATATACTACAAATTTTTGTTAACTATAATTACCCTACTGTGCTATTAAACACTATAACTTATTTATTTTATCTAATTATATTTTTGTACCCATTAACCAACCTCCCTTCGTCCCTCCTCACCCTTACACACTTCCCCACCTCTGGTAACCATCATTCTACTCACTATTTGCATGAGATCGATTTTGTTTTAGATACAACATATTAATGAGAACAGGAGACATTTGTCTTTCTGTGCTTAGCTTACTTCAGTTTACATAATGTCCTCTAGTTCTATCCATGTTTTAAAAGAATTAAACTTGGCCCATTTATTATTATTCATTCATCATTATTACACAATAATGAAGTAAATGTAGTAAAACAGCAGCATCAACTACCATTTATTAATGTACTGTTTCCTACTTGAAATTCTATGTTAGAATCTGTGCAAATAGCAGATACCATCTCTGTAAACATATTGGAGAGCATATTTAACCATATTTTACAAAGTGTCTGAGCCTCAACTAGTTTAAGGACTCATCAAACTATATGCATGAAATATCTATAATTATAGAATCAGAAAAAGGAAATAGGAAAATAATGAATTAAAATGGAAAGAGAGTAGAAATAAGGAAGAGATGATTTGTATCTTATTTGAGTCATATTTGCCAAACTTCCCCTCCTCTCACACACAGTAACACAGGTAATCTCTTTTAAACACACAGGCGTCTGAATAAGAGATATCATTATCTTTATTTTAAATCTGAGACGCTTAGATTTTGAGTGTTTAAGATAGATGAAAAACATGTTGAAGAAAAGACTAGAAAGAGAAAAATACAATCTGAGCATTGAGTTATTAGAAGTAAAAAAATATATATATATCATTTCTAAAGCTACCTAAATTGTTTTTACATATTTTCATGTACCTTACTTATGGCATTTGTCAGAGGAGTATTTTCAAGGCATTCAATCATTCATTAAGTATAATTATTATACAGTAAAAAGTCTTTTGTTCATTTTTTATCATTGGAGGATTCCAGAGCAGCAATACTAATTATGACTATCGTTTCCAGAAGACAATCAGGATGTGGGCTAAACATTAACATGACAGAAGCAAAGCCTAGAAGAGGAGGTGATAAACAGGTGATGGGAGGAGCCCTGTAATATGGATGGGGAAATAGGGAACTCCTAGAAGGAAATGGTAAACATTTGAAAAGAGGAAAGGCTAAGAAAAATTGATGTTATTTGCATGAGACACAATGTGGAATGTGTAGAACAGTCTTTCTTGTATAATGTTTTGACCTTGTAATTGAACAGTGAAGGTGTGACATGGACAACAAAAGGTGTGAAAGTAGGATTCAATTATAAAAGCATTTTTTTGACTGGGCGTGGTGGCTCACGGCTGTAATCCCAGCACTTTTGGAGGACAAGGCAGGTGGATCACGAGGTCAGGAGATCGAGACCATCCTGGCTAACACGGTGAAACCCCGTCTCTACTAAAAACACAAAAAATTAGCGCGGCGTGGTGGAAGGAGCCTGTAGTCCCAGCTACTCGGGAGGCTGAGGCAGGAGAATGGCGTGAACCCGGGAGGCGGAGCTTGCAGTGAGCCGAGATCGCACCACTGCACTCCAGCCCGGGCAACAGAGTGAGACTCCATCTCAAAACAAAACAAAACAAAACAAACAAACAAACAAAAAACACTTTTTGTGTGTGTGTGATTTATCACTGTATATGCCAGTGGGTTTTTTTCTAATTCAATTAAACTTTCTGTATTCCTGAATAACATCGCTGAAGAACAGAAATATAGGCAATAGTCTAAGAAAGCTACAAAAACAGTATTTTTCCTTTTCAAACTTCTCATATGTAATAGAATCTCAGTAAATAAAAAAAAATACTTTAGCTAATAAGTGCAAAGCTGATCATTAAAGGAAATAAATAAGCTATATATTTGTGTGTTTTTTGTAAGAGACGTAGAGGACATTGTATTCGGTGTTTGCAAATAAAATAATGGGGAAATTATATCTGTCAACTCAGATAATTATTTCTATAGTAAGACAGGGTCTGAATAGTTTGTTAAGTAGACAGTGACATGAATACCACATAGAAATAGTCAGAAGACACACAGAGCAATGAAATTGTGTAATCTTTTTACGTCATTATCATTCAGTGGACTGGCTAGATAAAAAATCTAAGGCATATCCTCTCCATAGTATTAAAAATACTATTGAGTCTACATCTCTAGTATCTTTAAAAACAATAAATTTGGCTCCATCCTATCGGGACTAGTTCAAACCATTATTGTGTCTTCAGTTGATAATAACACAGTATTTTGCAGTGCTTAGAAGTGTGAACTCCACAGTCAGAATAAGACTGTTGAAACCCAGCTTCATAATTAATTCATTCTGTAGTCAAAGCAAATGAACATTACCTGTTAGCTATGTGACTTTGCAGACATAATTTAACATCTCTATATCTCATTTCCTACATCCATAAAATAGAGATAATAAAGATAAATAACCCTAAATATGTAATCAGTTTTAAATAGATATTTATTTTAAGACACTTAGACCATATTCGAAAGATACTATGCTATTATTTCTTTAGATATGAAAAGACTTATTTTTTCTAAAATGTAACCCAAATCAATTTAGGCTGAAATCCAAAATTTCTCCTAGTATTATATGACCCTTCTGAGCCTTGATTCTTCTTATTCTTTAAGCTTCATCCTTAGTCTTCTTTCCTCAAAGCTTTTGTCTTCTCTTCCTCCCTTCTATTCTCCTCTTTCTCTTCGTCTATCACTGTGTCCTAAAAATGCACCTGTGAGCTGGGAGACAGGGAAGACTCCCCAGGCTTAGCACCAGGATAAAATCGGTGTTGCCTGTGTTGTTTCAATAGGCAAAGGCTTTATGAGGGCACCACTCCTTGCCTGAAAAGAGCTTTCAATAGAAAATCCCCCAGAGCCAGTTTTGTTAAGGACACAATGTCTCTAAGGATTCTAGTTTACAATCTGGCCCTGACTCATGATTTATGAATCATTAATAAACATCATTTAGATCTTTAGACTAAATTGGTTGAAAAATTTTTAACAGAAATAAAAGGCTAAATGTATGGATTGATGAAATGTCAACTAATAAAAAAACAAGTATAAGGGATGACATTATTGTGAGGCTGAAAGCCAAAGAAATTTACATTTCAGTTACCAAGGGTAAGAGAAATGTCAAAGTCTTCTTAGCTGGTGTTGGCTGACTCACATGTTTGAAAAAACAATAAGGCATGAAAAATGTTAACCTTGAATCTGGAAGAGAGAGCTATTAGGGAGCTTTGGCTTCTAAGGAGATGATGACAAATAATTTAGGTTTAGGTCAGCAAAATGGAAGAATAGACAGTCCTGGTACTCCTCCCTCACAAAATCACAAATTTAATAACTGTCCATAGAGAAAAATATCTTTGTGAGAGATCTGGAATGTAAGAGAGAAATTGCAGCCCTGTAGTGGAGCAGAGAATGAGAAAAGGCACATTGAAGAGGATAAAAGGAAAAGCTTCCCTTGCCCAAGTTACCCTCCTCCCTACCTGGCACAGTGCAATGCCAAGAGAGATCCCCTCAGCCCAAGAGTTTCTTCACAGGTGAAAGAGGGTGCAAGCAAAATGAGGCAGATATATATGCAATGGGATACTACTTAGGCTTAAAAAAGAAAGAAGTTTGTCATTCGTAACAGCATGTATAAATATGGAGGTCATTTTTAAGTAAAACAATTAATTCATATAAGAGCAAATGATACGTGATCTCATTCATATGTATGTGGAATCTAAAAAAGTCAAACTCATAGAAACAGAAAATAAAATGAGTAAAAATGATGGTTACAAGAGGCTAAGAGGTGGGGAACTGGAGAGATCTCATTAAGGACACAATCTCTGTTAGGTAGGAAGAATAAGTGCAAGAGATCTGTTGTACATCATTATGACTACAGCTGACGATATAATATATATTTGAAAATTGCTAAGTGAGTATAGTTTAGGTGTTCCCATATCCACAAAATGATTAACATGTGAAGAAGTGTAGCCTAATACATCTATTCCACAACATATTTACATATATATATATAGTACATCACGTTGTGCACCATGAAGATACACCATTTTTATTTGTCAATTAAAAAAAAAAGTAACAGAGAGTGAGCCTGGCCAAAGATATATATGTGTACACACACACACACACACACACACACATAGAGAGAGAGTCAATTCTCATTCTTTTCAGTAGCTATGTTGTGTTAACTGAGAGAGGAGAAAAAAAAAAGCTAGGTAGACAGAATTAGGGCAGGTACTTAGTGAAATTCTTTCAAACAAAAGAGCAGCCTGGGGAAAAATAAAGCTACAGACACAGATAAGGGCGTAAGGCCCAACATAGAAACGTCTCTGCCCTTTGTGTAATACCTCAGGCTCCAGGGAAGAAAAACTTCTTTCCTCCCTTTTTACAGACATGTACACGGTGAGCTCTGTTGAGCATATTTCTCTCTTTTCTAGAGAAGACATGCCCGCAGCTGTGCAGATAAGGGAAGTTACACAGGCAGCTACACAGATAAGGGAAGATTCTTATAGAAACAATTGTATTCAACTGTGAAACAGCAACCCTGTTGGACCCCCTCTCAGCTGCAGGGAGCTTTCCTCTTTCATTTATTAAACTTCCGCTCCAACCTCACCCTTGGTGTCCACACTCCTTATTTTTCATGATCTTGAGACAAAGAACTCTGGATAACACCTCAGAAAACAAGACTACTTCATAACCATTGCCATGAACACTGAATTAACAAATATGGAACCATTCATTACTCCTCCTAAGGTTAGGTTTCTACAAGCTGCTGGTCACAATATTTTTGTCAGTCAATCAACACATAATCTTGTTTTGTGGGTAGTGCTGTTTAAAAACATATTATTTAATATGTAGTTCTTAAAAGTAAGTAATTGCACAGCTTTTTAATAATTTAAAGCCAGGGGATTTGGAAGCCATTTGCATTATAAAGGTCTACTTGGTAGTGTCCTTGTATAATAAGCCAGTCTCATCAGCATTGAAAACCTGCTCTTTCACGTAATTATTTTCCTGTATAACCCTTAGCAGGCATTTAAGAAATTCTGTAGCTTCCTGATATGCAGAGCCTACCTCAGTTGCAAGATTAAACTTTTTCATGCCTTATCATCTTTTCAAACGTATACGCCCGCTAACACCAGCCAAGGAGAGTTTGACATTTTTCTTACCCTGGGTAACTTTAATATAAATTTCTTTGGCTTTCAGCCTCACAACAATGCTGTTGCCTACACTTATTTTTTTTATTAGTTTACATCTCATTAATCCACAAGTTTAGCCTTTTTTTCCTCCATTAAAAAACCTAACTTCAACAAATTTAAAGATCAAAATGGCTTTTATTAATGAGTTGTGAAGCATGCGGCATCCCATTTAAAAATAGAAGGATGCCTGGTAAGGTGGCTCATGCCTGTAATCCCTGCACTTTGGGAAGCTGAGGCGGGTAGATCACTTGAGGCCAAGAGTTCAAGAACAGCCTGGCCAACATGGCAAAAACCCATCTCTACAAAAAATACAAAAATTAGCATGCCTGTAGTCCCAGCTAGTCAGGATGCTGAGGCAGAGACTCACTTGAACCCCAAAGGTGGAGTTTGCAGTGAACCGAGATCACACCACTGCACTCCAGGCTGGGCGACAGAGTGAGATTCCATCTCAAAAAAAGAAAAGAAAAGAAGTAAAAGGAGTTCCATTGGATAGGGCGGAACAGTTGTTTTTTGCAAACCAGGTTGAGGGTTGAGCAGGAACAAAGAAACAGAATAACACAAAATGAAAATTGGTCAATATGAAGTTACTTTTACTTTCTTCCTAAGAGTTAACGCAGAGGGTATTTCTTAATCATGCCAGCACAGACTGGGCCTTTTCTGATTGTTTCCTGTGACTATCTTATTTTTAGGAACAACTGGTCTGGTTGGGGATTTCTGTGATTCTTTAGGGTTTCTGTTTGATTACATGGTACCTAGCACAAGTGACTCCATTTTGGTTTAGTCTGTTGGGACCTGGGGCAGGAGCTCACTTCAAAACAATGGCTTCTCATAAATTTTATTTAACACACATTTTTCCACACCTTTATCACACATCATAAATGCTACTGAAACATTTTCCAAAGTGACATCATATACAGCTAGATAAACTTCCTTCTTTTTCAAAGGAAACTGTATTGTTGTTCATCAGCTTTGAACTCACAACCAACAGCACTATAACTCATTTTTGGATGAAGCTTACCTAGCAAAGTTATTTTCTCCATAAGGTACAAGATGGCCTCCTTGCAATTGGAAAAACTTGATAGCACTTCAGCATTACACTTCAGGGCCATTTAAACAGTGGGATCATCAATAAGAAGCAAAACATGAGAAAAAGGTTGCACTAAGTAAAAAAGGACATTTGTTAATAGCATAAAAGCTGAAACTAGAAATCATTGCTTCCTTGTTCAACCTCAGCTGAAAATTATATTTTGATGTATTTCATATAATTAATTTCTATAACATTTATTCTAAAGAATCATGAAGGAAATAAAGTGTATATCACAACAAAAAGCTTGGATTATGCAATAAACTTGTAAAGTCTAATATGTTTTAAATATTTAACATAAATATGAAAATTATGAAATAAAATTAAACCTAATATTAATGTAACATGAATGATGCTAGTGTTTTAATATTTTTCTATATTAAAAATAAAAAGCGTTATTTAAAACAAAGAACTGAGGCATCATCTTTCTTTTCTCAACATATACATACGATAATTTTAAGAACCAACAATTCTGACATTCAGGCAATCCTGCTGAGAGACAGTCCCCAGAGACAGTTGAGGACCCAATGCTTCCTCCTTCTTAACTGTCCTCTTATTAAGGTATTAGCTCTAAAGAGTTACCCCCCAAGGCTTCTTTCTCTGACACCATGGGGAGGCCATCACCACTCCAAGACCATGGGGCCTTAGACACCTGGAAACTATCTATAACTGAGCTGATTTGGAAAAGCTGTAAGTCATAAGAGAACAGGTGGCTCCCTCGGGCCAGGTGGATTTTCATCCTGATATGCATGGGACCGCTAGTGAGGTAAAGCGGTGCTCACTTGCTCTTTTATGTCATAAGCTAGGCCTGCAATAGGCCGATGGAAGGTTTCAGGACTCTATTCAGAGCGGACAGGCTCTGAAAAACAGGCTTGTGTAAGATTTCTTGGGTCAGCTGCTACCATTTGGGCTTGTGGGCTTGGAAGAGGGTGCCTCTATATCACAAGCAGTGGAATCTCTACTTTGTTATGAGTTGGGACCAGACTGTAACTTTCATTTAGGGTATGTTTGAGTACGGGCTTTTCTACTTAGTTAAGTGCATCAAATGAAGGCTGATGACAAAAATAATGGAAGTGTAGATGTATCAGCCCTATATTCTTTGGAAATCCATTATATTAAGGCAATGTCTCCTGAAGTTCAAAGCACTCTGCAATGCATTATGTCATTTTACATTTAAAAGCACTGTGGGGTATACATCTTCTAAGGTTTAATGTAAAGATCACAAACTTTATACTTATACTTGGGTTCAAATTCCAGCTCCATAAGTTCATGGTAGAATAGCTTTGAGCAAACTAATTGAACATTCTTAGCTTATTTTCTTATTTGTGTCATAAATATGATTACCTACCCAAAATCTTCCTTAAGGGATAATGTCAACAATGCAACTAACATAGTGGTTAGCAGCAATTCATGTTGTTTTACATTATTTTTGTGAAGAGATGCATACAGGATGTAAGATTTAGCCAGAGACATCATAAACCATTATATTATTCCTCCTCAAAAGCATATGTGACTTTCCTTCCCTTCATTCCCTCATTTTCTTCATTATGTAGTTAAACTAGGAATAAAATGCTGACAATTAAATTTTGTTGGCGACTGATTCCTGAGTATGTCTCAAAACTTAACATGATAATCAGAAAATTGTTAATGCAATACAGTGTTTGGGATTAGTGTAGACTATAATAAATTTATACTGATTCAAAGTAATTTCAAACCAGTTGTCTTCAATTTATATTGAAACAATTTACCAGAAAATAATTATATTTCCTTACATTTCCCTTTCCTCTTTTTCTTTATTCATTCAGTGGAACAACAAGCAAATATGTGGAAAGACATTATTTCTGTCAAATAAAAATTTTCAATATTATAAGGAAGATAAGTATGCAGAAACGTAGAATACAATATGACAAAATATAGAAGATGGGTAAGCGTAAATATCACAGGGACACCAAGAAGGGGTGTTAAAGGTGGCTTGAGGTAGTTAGAAAAATAATCTTAGAGGATTTGATATGTGAGTAGAGTTTTCTACAACTCTGATTACAATTATTAAGGGTTTTATTTTATTTTAATTTTTTTAGGATAAGATCTCGCTGTGTCTCCCAGACTGCAGTGCAAGTGGTGCAAACATAACTCACTGTAGCCTCAAACTCCTGTGCTCCAGTGATCCTCCCACCTTGGCTTTTGAGTAGCTGCGACTACAGGTGCGTGCCACCACACTCAGCTTATTAAGGGATTTTATGTGTGAGAAAGATTATGAAGAACAAAGACACAGGGTGATCATTTTCATAAATTGAGTAGATGACCAGTTCTCTGTGCAGAGAGATATGGGGAAAGGTATTTTGAATGGTTAGAAAGATTTTTGAATATTTTACAAGAAAAGGGAGTCCATATCTTACTTGTAAACTCCTAGTTTGTATTTTTAAAATAAATACAATGGTAACATTGCATTGTTCATATACTTACATTAAACACTCTAAGTAATACATACATACATTGAATACATTGACTGTTAAATAAGTCAAACCAGTTATATGTCTAAATTGTACTCTATGCTCATTTCCATTTATCACTCATTTTACACTCCTACTAAATTGGGTATGTATTGGTTTAGATTGTTTTTTGAGTTTATGAAATTTTCAGTACAAATGCAATTAAATTAAGTACATACCTGAAGGTTTGAATTTTTTGTATATTTCAATATGAATGAAAGCAATTAAATTCTGCTCAGTTTTATTTGAATAGCTTTCATATCTGTTTATATAATGTCATATTAATGTTAAGTGCTGCTGAGTATAGTATACTATAAAAGTACCACATATCTTCTAACAACAATTTTTTATTTTATTTTTACTTTACATGTAATAATTGTATATATTTCTAAAACACGAATGCTATTTTGATACGTTTATAATGTGTAATGATCAAGTTAGAATATTCATCATCTCAAATATTTATTACTTGTGTTGAGAACATTTAAAATCCTATTTTCTAGCTTTTCGAACAATAAGTTATTGTTAACTACATTGACCCTACAATGCTATAGAACACTAGCACTTTTTCCTCTTATATGATTGTAATTTTGTATCCATTAACAAGCCCCTCTTTATCCTTCCCTTCCCCATATCTTTCCCAGAATGTAATAACCAGAATTCTATTCTCTGCTTATATGAGGTCTTTTTACTATTATTTGGCTACCGCATGAGGGAGAACGGGTAGTATTAATTTTTCTGCGCCTGACTTACAGTGTCCTCCAGGTTCATCTATGGTACCACAATGACAGAATTTTATTGTTTTTTACAGCACAATGAATAATATTCCATTGTGTGTGTATACCACATTTTTATTATCCATCCATCTATTGATGGAAATTTAGGTTAATCCCATATCTTGATTATTGTGAATAGTGCTGCAATCAACATGGATGTGCAGATGTCTTTTCTATACAGTGATTTTATTTTCTTCGGATAAATAACTACTAGTGGAATTGCTGGATCATATGGTGGTTCTAGTTTTAGTTTTTTGATAAACACTTGTACTCTTTTCCATAATGGCTGTACTAATTTACATTCCTACAAACATTTTGTGAGAGTTCCCTGTCCTCCACATTCATGCCAGCATTCATTATGTTTTGTCTTTTTGGCAATTGCCATTCTAACAGGGTGAAATGATAGCTCATTGTAATTTTGATTTGCACTTATCTGATTATTAGTGATGTTGAACTTTTTTTATATAGTTGTTGGTCATTTGTATGTCTTCTTTTGAGAAATGTCTATTCAGCCATTTTGCCCATTTTTAAATCAGATTATTTTTTTCCTGTTAATTTGTTTGAGTTCCTTACATATTCTGGATATTAGTCCCTTGTTGGATGAATAGTTTGCAAATATTTCCTCCCATCCTACAAGTTTTCTCTTCATCCTGATGATTGTTTCCTTTGCTATGCAGAAGCTTTTTAGTTTTAGTCCCATTTGCCTATTTTTGTTTTGTTACCTATGTTTTTGTAGTCTTAGCCATAAAATCCTGGCCGAGACCAATGTTCTGAAGGATTCCGCCTATGTTTTACTCTTGTAGTTGTATAGTTTCAAGTGTTATACTTAAATCTTTAATTCATTTTTAGTTAATTTTTGTATTTGGTGGGAGACAAAGGTCTACTCTTAGTACTGTGCATACAGATATCTGGTTTTTTCCAGCATCATTTATTGAAGAGGGTGTCCTTTCCCCAGTGTTTGTTCTTGACATCATTGTGGAAAATAAGTTGGCTATAAATAACATGGATTATTTCTGGGTTCTCTATTCTGTCCCATTGGTATATGGATTTGTTTTCATGCCAGTACCATGCTGCTTTTGTTACTATAATTTTATAGATTATTTTGAAGCCAGGGACTCTAATGTCTCTGGTTTTGTTCCTTTTTCTCAGTGATGTCTTGACTTTTTAGGGTCTTCTGTGATTCCACATGGATTTTATTTTACTTTTTAATTTATGTGAATAACATCATTGATGTTTTGATAGGAATTGTACTGAGTCTGTTGATTGCTATGGGTATTATGGTCATTTTACTAACAATAATTCTTTCAATTCTTGAGCATAAGATGGCCTTCCATTTTTTTCTTGTGTGTCTTATTCAATTTTTTTCATTAGTGTTTTTTAACGGATGTTGAGTTTTACGAAATGCTTTTCCTGTGTCTGTTGAGATAATCACAGGGTTTTTTTCCCTTTATTCTCTTGACTGGATGAATCATATTAATTGATTTGCTTATGTTGAACCATTTTTACATCCTTAGGATAAATACCACTTGATCATGGTGTATTATCTTTTGATGTGCTATTGGATTCCATTTGATAGTATTTTGTTGAAGACTTTTATATCTATATTCTTTAAGGATATTGGTTTATCGTTTTCTTTTTGTTGCTGTTGTGTGATTGTTTGGTTTTGGAATCATAGTAATGCTGGCTTCACTGAATGATTAGAAAGAACTCCTTCTTAATTTTTTGGAATAGTTTGAGAAGAAATGATGTTAGTTCTTTAGACGTTTGGAATAGTTTTGCAGAAAAGCCATCAGTCCTGGGCTTTTCTTTGCTGGGTCTTTTTATTACTGATTCTGTCCTGTTACTCATTACTGGTCACTTCAGGTTTTCTTTATCTTCCTGGTTCAGTCTTAATTGGTTATACTTGTCCAGTAATTTATCCGTTTTCTTAAGGTTTTCCAATTTGTTGGTGTATAGTTATTTATAATAGTCTCTAAAGGTTATTTGTATTTCTGTGTTATTAGTTGCAATATCTCCTGTTTTTGTTTCTGAGTTTATTTATTTGGGTCTTCTTTCTTTCTTAGTCTAACTAATGGTTTGCCTATTTTGTTAATTTTTCAAATAAACAATTTTTGTTTCATGTATTTTTATATTTGTTTTGTCTCTATTTTGTTTTGTTCTGCTCTCATTTTTATTATTTATTTTCATCTACTAATTTTTGGTTTTGTTTGGTCTTACTTTTCTAGATCTTGAGGTGCATGATTAGGCTGCTTATTTGAAATCTTTCTATTTTTTGATGTGGGTGTATATGGCTATTAACTTCCCTCTTAGAACTGCTTTTGCTATAACCAATAGGTTTCGGTATATTGCTCTATTTTCTATTCTATATATGTTCTATTATATTGTCTCTCTCTCTATATGTTCATATTCTATTTTCATTTATTCTCAGAAAATTTTTAATTTCATTCTTAATTTCTTTATGTAACCAATGGTCTTTCAGGTGCATGTTGTCTTATTTTCATGTATTTATACAGTTTCTAAAGTTTCTTTTTATTAATTTTAGTTTTATTCCATTACGATCTAAGTACATACTTGATAACTATTTGGGTATATAACTTAATATGGTTTTAATTTTTAAAATAATTATTGAGAGTTGTTTTGTCACCTAATGTGTGGTCTATGCTAGGATATGCTCCATGTGCTGAAGAAAATATGTATTCTACTTCTACTGGATGAAATGTTCTGTACATTTGGTTTAAGTTCATTGTTTCTTTGTTGATTTCTGTCTAGATGATCTCTCCATTGCTGACAGTAGGTTACTGAAATCCCCAACTATTGTTACATTGCTGTCTATGTCTGTCTTTAGCTTTAGTAATATTTCCTTTATATATCTCGATGCTCCAGTGTTAAGTATATATCTAATCTATCTATATATTTGTTATATCCTCTTACTCAATTGGTCTTCTTATTATAATATAAATACCTTCTTTTTCTCTTATATGTTTTTTTGACTAAAATCTATTTTGTCTAAGTGCAGGTACTGCCACATACTATTGGTTTTGTTTGTGTGGAATATCTTTTTCCATCTCTTCACTTTCAGTTTATCGTGTACTTAGGTAAAGTAAGTTTCTTGTAACCAGCACAGTTGGGTTTTACTTTTTATCCATTTATCCATTTTATATTTTTGATGGGGGACAGAATTTAGATCACTCTCATTCAAGGTTGTTATTGATAGGTGAGGGCTTACTTCAGTAATTTTGTTGTTTCAGATTGTTTTTATAACCTTTGTTTCTTTCTTCATCTCTTACTGTTTAACTTGGCAGTTTGGTGGTTTTCTGGGCTAATAATGTGTGCTTATTTTCTAATACTCATTTGTATGTTTGCTCAACCATTGATTTTTATACTTTTATGTGTTTTCATGTTGGTAGATATCATCTTTTTACTTCCAGATCCAGGACTCCTCTGAGTATTTCTTATAGGACTTGCCCAGGGATAAATTTTCTAAGATTTTGCTTGTCTCAGAAAGACATTATTTCTCCTTCATTTCTGAAGGATAGATTTGCCAAATGTAGTCCTTTTATCTGGCTTTTTTTCCTTCCATCACTTCAAATATACCATTCCATTCTCTCCTTGCCTAAAGTTTCTGCTGAGAAGTCTGCTAAGAATCTAGGAGATTCCCTTATATTTGACTTGATGCTTTTGTCTCTCTCTCTCTTTTCTTTGAATTATCACTTTAACTATTATTTTATTTGTGGACATTTTGAGTGATTAAATATTTATTCTAATATAGGCAGTTTTCCAATGAGAATCACTGTATATATTTTGATATATATATGTAAAAATATTACCTAAGATGTCAATTAGTTTTGCCAGAAATATGATTTTTAATAATAATAATGGTTACTACGAATCTTACTCTAAAAGTTATGCCAATTTACACTCCTACCAATTATTCTTGAGTTTATTTTTAACTCAGGCTTCACCTACTCTTGCTATAATCAATCTTGTTATTTTATTTGTTAAATACAATGCATAATTTGTGTCATATTCATTTTAATTTTTAATTTCCTGATTGCAAGTAAGACCTATTTTAAGTATTTGGACACTTGCATTAATATCATTGTTAATCTTTTCTTTACCTAAATTCTCTACCTATTTCCCATTGGGGAAATGTATCTATATTGTGTAAAGGAAAAGTTAAATAGAAAGAGTGAAGGTAAAAGTGAATGAGGAGTATGAGAATGCTGATAGGAACACAAATATAGATAAAAGCACACAAAATGTTTTTTAAGGAAAAAAGGGGAAATACGTTAAAATGCATTAGCCCAAGGAGTATATACATAAATCTAATTTTAATTAGAACAGGGTAACATGGAGAAAGTCTGGTTATGTTAATTGTCTTTTTCAGGTAAGAGCTCTTTTGCTTTGTGTAAGTGCATTGGGGACGGGTTAACTAATAAGAGAAGGCTATAATTTGGGCAAGCTTCTTTATGGCATTTACAAATGGTGAGGGGGAGAGCTTTCAAGAAGTAGTCATATTCAAATTAATGGTGATTGTATTTGCTAGTATTATATACAGAATCATTCCCATCCTCTGTATCTTCACAAGTATAGACTATCACTTAATTATGGCAATTCATCCTTTTAATTGCATATGGGGGTTCCAGAATCAGTGTCTGAGCTAGAAACTATGTCTATCACTTACCTGCTATATAACCCTATACAAGTTACTTAAACTTTCCTTATCTAAAAAGGTGAATAAAATTTATATGAGTTAATACATAAAATGTTCTCAGGAAAATACCTGAGTCATAATCAGTGACTAACTAACTTAGAAATGTTACTTATTGTATTATTATATAAGTGTTAAATAATCTTATTTTTTCTACACTCCTATTTTCTCCAGTATATGTCCTAATTCAAAAATAATATTCCTTAGACTTTCCAAGGCTTCCTTGACACATATAGCTGTTTTTATGTTTAAAAGGGAATATCTATCCCCTACAGACACTGAAGGTCAAATAGCCAAATTAAGCAGTAACTTTGGGTATGAAATTTTAAACAAATTAAGAAGCTAAATTATGTTTCATAATTTCAGTTCAACATTGAGGTCCAGTCTGCTATACATATTCCAAACCAGACTGCATTGTACTCTGACTTAAGGGTTATTTTTCCTGATCATAGAGATCCTATAATCTACAAATATCTGTAATAGTAAAGAGAGTGTCTGATGAACATTATCAATTGTTTTTCTAAAAAGAAGAAAACAAAACAAACACATAAACAAAAAGAACTGACTATTAGAGGATGAAGACGATTTTCAAAATGTTCTAACAGTACCCTTTTTGTGGTAGAGTAACTCTGTAATAATATATGACTCTCTGTCAAATAATTAAATAATTTCTATCTAAATTTTTATAGACATTGTAATTTCTCCATGACCTACAGTTCCCTCTACTTTAACTTTCTTAACTCACCAGATTTCAAAATATATTAATTATTTTTTTGTTTGCTTTTGAGGAAAAATTTATGAAGAGAAAGTAAAAACATTTGACCCTTGTTATGTCAGCATACAATAACACCGATGCCCGTCCATCAACCTTTATTCTTATTGGCATTCCAGGGTTGGAAGCTGCTCACATCTGGATCTCCATCCCCTTTTGTGTGGTCTACCTGTTGGCCCTACTGGGAAACGGCTCTCTTCTGTTTATCATCAAGACAGAGCCCAGCCTCCATGAGCCAATGTACCTCTTCCTATGCATGCTGGCTGTAGTTGATCTTGTTGTGTGTTCTACAGCTGTGCCCAAACTTCTCAGTCTCTTCTGGTTCCATGATGGAGAGATTCGCTTTGAAACCTGCCTCACTCGTGTTCCTGATTCACTCTTGCTCCACCATGGAATCTGGCTTCTTCCTGGCCATGGCTTTTGACCGATATGTGGCCATTTGCAATCCATTAAGACATTCAGCTATTCTGACACACGCTGTAATTGGGAGAGTGGGCCTAGCTATTGTTCTCAGGGGCATAGCACTTCTCAGTCCTCACTCTTTCCTACTACGCTGGCTTCCCTACTGCAGAACCCATATCATTTCTCACACCTACTGTGAGTTCATGGCCCTCATCAGGATTGCCTGTGCTGAGACAAAATTCCGCAGAGCCTACAGCCTCATTGTTGCCTTCCTTACTGGGGTGGTAGACTTTATATTGATCATTTATTCTTATGTCCTCATACTCCACACTGTCTTCCAGCTCCCATCCAAAGATGCCCGGCTCAAATCTTTGGGCACCTGTGGCTCCCATGTCTGTGTCATCTTAGTATCCTATACTCCAGCCTTCTTCTCGTTTCTCACCCACAGGTTTGGGCACCACGTGGCTCCCCATTTTCACATATTTGTGGCCAACATCTATCTTCTTGTCCCACCCATGGTGAACCCCATTACCTATGGGGTAAGAACCAAAAGGATTTGGGACAGGTTCCTTAAAGTTTTCAGTTTTTCAAAGCCTCTAAGTAAATCATTTTTGTTGGTGAGAAATATCTGAACAAAACATTGTATTATCTTAGAATGTAAGGTCTTTTTATTAAGGCCCTCTTTTAATAATCAGAAAACTAAGATTTTTCTGTGGAAAGTAACTTATTTAAACATAATTATAAGTTTAAACAGATATAAGTTTAGATTTTCTATGCACTTTAGAAATATTTACCAAGTAGTGGTAAATATTTGAATTTGATTACTTGACACTTGAATCTTGTTAGACTGTTTGAAATTAAAATTTGAATAATATGACTGTCAAACAGTGTATTTCAAAGTTTCAACTTCATAACTATCTGAATCTTGCCATTATAGAAGATATCAATCTGAACATATTTGGAAACCAGATTAATAAAAGAAGAGTAGGGTTTGGGTCATGGGGCAGAGGAAAGGAAAAAAAAAAGAAGAAGAGGCTATGAGAAAATCTGACTTTGAACTGTGTCTTTTTGGGGACTATTTTGACAACACTTTGGAATTTATTCTAAAATGCTGCAATTATTTTTCAGTTTATTCCTACATTGTTTCTCCTTCCCCCCTTTTAAGGAAATCTTACTTTATTATCAACTCTTTCTGATATATGATGACTAAATATGATGATTAAATTTGCTTAACAAAATGTGTGATGATGAATTTTATTCATTTTTCATGTGTCAATAAAAATCTCTTAATGTTTTCAACAGATAAAAGCCTAGTGTACCTCCCTGAAATCTTAAACATTTAAAACCTTGAGATCATATGTTTTATATATAATAAAAAATATTCAGTTTGAGTTTATTAGCAACATTTGGCCATTTAAATGATATGACTACATATTTTATAGTCTCGTGATATTTTCTTCAGATCTATAAAGATTATTCTATATTCGCTATGCTCAGTACAGATATGTTAAAAAATTTTCAAAAGGAAGAAGCATTTTTATATAATGCCTATTATCCTTCCTTATGATGTCCAGAATGGTGTTGCTCATTTCAATCCTGACAGGCTCTTTAGCTAAGATGTATGAAGGTTATGACAATCATTATCTTGAGACAGATATATTACTAAGTAGAACTCTTTATCAAAGTGTTATTTTCTCAAAATAAACAAACAAAACAAAGCAAAAAGTTCATGGGGAATCAAAAAGAAAGAAGAAGAAGAAGGGGAAGGAGAAGGAGAGGGGGAAGGAGAAGGAGAGGGAGAAGAAGAAGAAGAGATGTTTAAAATCGACATGATGTATAATCATAGATCTTTGGTTGGCCATGTATGTCTTATCAGAAGACTTACTTTTTTTTGTTTGCCACAGTTTATCCTTCTTGGCTGAAGTTCTTTCTTTCTCAAGTACACAATTCGGCACTTTCTTGAGCGTCTTTTGGTGCTAACTTCTCTGTTATATGTTCATCTAAAGTTTTCTTTATTTTACCCTCATTCCTGAATGAAATTTTTCTAGCTACATAATTCTACTTTCCAGTTATTACACTCTTTTAGTCTTTTGAAGTCATTTTCTATAATCTTCTGAAATCTATTTTTGCTTTTAATCAGTGTGTGGTGGGCCAAATTACCATGAATTTGTAGGTAATTATGTGTTCTCTGTGATCATCATTAAATCTTGCAGCTTTTTTTTTGGTATGTGTAGTTTCACATGGATAAATCTTACAGGCATTAGAGTAAGTGAACAACACAGACAGAAGTCTACATACTGTATGAGAGTTTGTTCATGTGAAACTAGAGAAGGAAGAACTGAAATGGGGGTAGTGTTCTGTCACTTGTGTTTTTAACACTGTCTAGGTAACTTGTATACGCAGCTAAAATTGAGCAAATTAAGGCACAGAAAAGTTATTAATAGTTGACCACTGGAAAAATATTTTAATCAAGTACTTTACCCCTCAAGCTAAAAATTATGAAGAGAATAAATATTATTAAGCGGTCCACAGCTCTTTACTGTACATTCTGTATGCATAATCACTCAACCCTCGCAATATTTGGGGGTTAATTATCATAAAAATCCAGATAATAAATAGCTCAGCACACTCATATTTGGTGGGTTACTGAATAGAGAACTTGAGACTTGAAGTCTACCTCTAAGGAAATAACTTTTCTGTAATCTCACAACTATTTTATATACAGCTGAATGTCATTGAATGGGACTTTCAGGAGTACAGCTTCTCACAGACTCAGCTATCAAAATTGTTACTACTGCTCATACCATTCTCCAGGAGCACCTTCACTTTAGTTAGATTCATTTAGTCAGTGTTTAATTACTAACCAGAATTCGCTGGAAATACAGTTATACTTAAGGCAACATTTGTAATCATTTGCAGGATCTCAGTGGTGGACACACAAAAATATAGCCTTTCTTTCCCATATGATTTCTGAAGAGATTGAGATAAAATAAAATAATGAAGGATGAATTCTAGATATAATATTTCTTAGTGATTAAAGCTATTGTAAAGGACTTTGTTTGGCTTGAGAGCCAGTGAACACTGTAAGTAACCCCCAGAGTCAGGCATATATTTCTCATCAGAATGGGAAGATTTACCACGTGGCGGAGCATGAGGAAACACATATAACTTATTTAGAAAGACTTACCAAAAGAGTGTGTGTGTTTGAGGGGAGGGGTTCTTAATTAAACTTACTCAGTTTATGCTTGCCAAATTTGCAAATCTATTACCTTTCTCATTATTCTTATCATTCTCCCTAGCACATAGTGAATCAGGGTATGGAGAAAGGATGGGATTTATAACTTGAACATGAAGAGTGGGGAGAAACATGTTGCTCCAGTAGTTTGATAAAGTTGATTCAAATACATAGACATTTCTTTCCAGTATAACATATAACATTTATATGGTGCTGACATTCCGCTAGTTCATTCTGAATTTTTAGATCCCTTAACCTCAGTAATTCCTCCTGCAAACTGACAAGATTTCTAATATTGATATGCTTATTTTACAAATAAGAAAACAGAGACACAGAGAAATTATTTGATTTTTCCACAGTCACAGAGATGGTAAAGGTGGAGCCAGGATTTGAACCTAAGGTGTCTGACACTAGATTTATATTCTTACCCACTATACTATATAGAAATAGTAATAGTTTCTGAATACAAGACATCAGGAGTATCAGGTAAATAAAAACAAAGTTTGCTGTGGGTTAGGCCAAGTCAGAAGTGTGTGCATGTGTGTGTGTGTGTTTGTGTAGGGGTATAGAGGTAGTGGTGTTCAGCTTTGGTTTGGCCAATTCTGCATGCAACTACCTCTCTTTCTAAAGATGATCCTGGTATTTCCTTTTGATGGTCAAATGATTATTATTAATCAACTTTCAACTTTCAGGAGTGATTGTTCTCAAATTTAGAATGCTTGAAGCCTCTTAGAGATTGCTTGGGCCTACTGTAAGGCAATCAGATTCAAAATTTCTGTGGTGATTTCCATAACATCTGCTTTTCAACAGTCATCATAATATTTATGATTCAGTGGTTCACAGCCCATCCTTGGAGAAACAGAGTTATAGGAAGTTACCAATGGATATAGATGCCCTTCCACTTAAATGCTACAGCATGCTTTAAAATTTCTACCAGGACTTCTTGTTTTTATTTAGCATGTATATGTTGGAAGACCATTGCTCTCAAAAGCTTATGGCCTAAAAAAGTGTACAATAAAAAAAAAACTAGCAATTTTCTTGGACTGATCAACTAGTTAAAATCACAGAGCAACCAACTAATTCTAACCTAAAGAAAGATAGACAACTTCAAGAAAAGTTGGAACATGATCCCTAGTTTATTAGGGCCAGATGTCAGATTCTACACAAGCCAGTAAAAAGGATTTACTAAAATTTTAAAGCAAATTCCTCAAAGTGAAGTATAGACTTATATGAGAATATGAAATGAGGGAATTCATTCCCACTCAGGTTGTCCTCCCTAGACTTCTACCAAGTAATTGTTAGAAAGACTGGAGGCAGGGCTGCCTGAAAAAGCGTTGCTAATGGAACACACCTGGTAGAAGGGAATAGCAGCCACAGAAGGATGGGAATCACACTTCACCCAGTTCCCTGTTTCTCCTCTTCCCTGAGGAGCGAATGCCTTCAGCTACCAGGGGAACAGAACATGTGAAGATCATTGTTCCTTAAAGGAGCAGAAATAAATTCTGTAACCACAGCATGAATCAGGATCATCTGAAGTCTCCTGCAGCTTGGGGAGGGGCAGAATCACTCACTGAGAACTTTTCACCTCCAAGGCCCAGGAACATGGTGCTAGCCTAGGATTGAGGCTGAACCAATACAACAGAATAAACGAATAGGTAAACGATGAGTTCAGTCTCACAGTTGGGGTCCAGGAAAAGTCTATATTTGCATAATTAATGTGTAAGTATAATGCCTATAAATACACAGTATAACTGACTTTTTTCGTAGATTTTCTAGTCCAGGGTGTAATGTTAATTAATACATATCCACCCCTAAGAATATTTGACATATTTTCCATTATAATAACAATAAGTAGGATTTTTTTTTCTAAAGTGCATTCTACAGAATATGTGTCATGGGATGGCCTAAGAAGAGCACTCTGACACCAATCTTGATTCAAAGTTTCAAATGAGTATTTGTAAATTAAAAAGTCTGAGAGGTCCTGCAATAAATACATTGTTAGAAAGTTAGAATTTTCCAAATTTCACGATCACATTTTCTCTTGAATCTTTCTATTCATAATGTCAATAATGTCACATGGACTTGGAAAGCACTGAATTATATCACATGGAACTAAACTTTCATTAAAACAAACAACAATCAACAATAACAACAAAAAACACTTAGGTAGTGATAGACTTAGAAGATCACTTGGACTTTTGACATTCCATAAAAGTGAAAGTTCTCTAAGGGATGGCACAAAAAAAGACACATAAACGATATTGTTTGGAAAAGAACAGTTCGTTTTCAAAGAACTATCAGTAAGTTAGATTTTATAAAAACTTGTCCACCATGTAAAAAATACAACACGACTATTTTTTTTTTCTGTAAAAAAAGGACTACAAATTTACCAAGATTTCTAAGTTTCTGCTATTCTCTTTATGGTGGAAGACCTCAAGCTTTTTACATAGCTGTCATATTCACAGTATCAATTTTATGCCTTCCAACGTTATTATGACAAAGTCAAAAATAACATTATTTTTGATAGTCCAGGTATATGGAAAATCCTCCAATGTTTATTGTATAGAACCAGCACTTACTGGGATGCCTCGATATTTTTGTTTAAACTCAAGATATAAAGGGCTTTATAGTGTTTTTTTGTTTGCTTGTTTCTGGTTTTTTGTTTGAATTTGCTTTAAATTGCCTATGGCTATGCTATGCTCAGTCATAAAGGATGCAGGACAACGTGTTCATATTATTTCATATTAGGAATCTGAATCATGTCCCAACAATGGAATATTAGAAAACATTCTTATCTATCCATTTGACATGGGCTTACCTTTCCATTTCTGGGTAGCACCTGCCAAACGATTGCCATTTTCAGTCCTCCCCTAAGATGGTCCTAAATACTTTCCAAATGTTCTGTTATTATTTTGAACATAGAAAATTCGTGCCACTTTCATTGTAAATATGATTATTTATAATATTGATAAATAATCAATCTGATATTTATAAATGAGCTATGTTTTATTTATTGAAAAACATTTTCAGCACTTGTGCTCTAATCTGTTTGGTTCTGACACCATAAATTACAGAGTTGAGAGCAGGTGGAATGACTACATAGAAATTAGCCAGAAGAATGTGGATAAAGTGAGGTATATTCCGACCAAACCTATGGGTCATGAATGAGAAAAATGCAGGCATATAGAAAGTCAACATGACACACACATGAGAGCCACAGGTGCTGAATGCCTTGAGTCGTGCATCATGTGAAGAGAGTAGAAATACAGCACAAAGGATCTGTACATAGGAAATGACAATTGCTATGATGTCAAAGACCAGGATAGAGATGGCACATAAGCCATAGATGATGTTAACCCTGATGCTGGCACAAGACAGGCGGGCAATGCCCATGTGCTCACCGTAAGTATGAGGAATAATTTGGTGTCCACAAAATGGAAGCCTTAGGATAAATAGAACAAAGGGTATGACAAAGACTAAGGGTCTCAGAAAGATGGCCAGTGCCATAACTGACACCACCTTGTTTGTCAGCACCAACGTGTAGCAAAGAGGGTCACAGATGGCCACATAGCGATCATAGGCCATGGCCACAAGCACAGCTGATTCCATGCCAGTGCACAGGTGGATGAAGAATATCTGGGTAAGGCATCCTTCAAAGGAGATTTCTCTCAGGGTAAACCAGAAGATGCCCAGCATTTTAGGGATGGTGGATGTAGACAGGCCCAGGTCAATAGATGACAGAATGGCCAGGAAGTAGAACATGGGATGATGGAGACTACTCACAGTCTGAATCACAAAAAGGATGGTGATATTCCCAAGGACAGCTGTCAGGAACACAGCAAAGAAAGGAAAACCAACCCAGAGATGCATACTTTCCAGCCCAGGAATTCCCAGAAGAAGGAAAGAGTAAGGATGAAATAGAGTGGTATTCACTGAGGCTGTTCTTCTGGGAACTTTTTATACTAAGATATATTATAGACTAAATGTCTCTCATTCACTGAGTGGGTCTTATCCTTGCTTAGTGCACACAGAAAACAAAGAAATCAGTGAAACTAATATCTACTATATTTCTGCATCATAGAGGCTTAAAAGTACGTACAATTTAATGGTAACATGTGGCCAAAGATTTAAATGTACTTCATTAGATTCATTCAAGTAAATTCAATATTTTAGTTCAACAAACATTAATTATCTACCACGTATGTACCAGATTATATGCTGAGACTGATTGCAAAAGATGAACTAAAGAAGGTTTATTTTCTGATGCCACATAGTGGTTTAAAGTTAGTGTTAGTAGTTGTAACAGTTACCCAAATCAGCAATGTAAACTTATAAAATATTAGTGAGATAAAATTGTTCCCTTACTACTTTAGATGCACATAAGATTCTCCTGAAAATATTTTAACATTGTTTAATGGAGAAACTGCTTAATTCATAGATACATACATTACGGACAAATAAGTAGACACATGCTTTAAATATCACCAGACCCATTATAGTTCACATTTATGAGCTGAGAATATGTAATCCACTCTTCGAAGAAACCACAAATGTATCAAACTGGAACAGTCTAAGATAATTTTGGATGTGTGCAGGTGTTTTATCGTTTAAGTCTGCAAGTCCATTTCTCATTCCAAGTCATCTTCCAATCTCTCCTTTCTTGCAGGTGCCAATATTAGAGAGGAACCCTGCCTTGAGGTCTTATTAATGAAACCTCTTACTCTGGATAACCCTCTCAAGATAATCTTCTTACTCTGGGTCTACTTACAATGGAATGCACATATCCCTCTTCATTTCAGATCTGTTGATTAACCTTGCTATTTCTAATTGTCTTTCTGCTGATAACTGTCAAGAAAGAAACAGATTTATAAACATGTACACACACAAACATTAGTGTTCAAGTTTATGAAACATCACAAAGTTGTCAGGCAAAGTAAGTTAATTTGTACACACCACTTCCTGATAGTGAGTCTAGCATTTGTCTTGCTATATTAAGTGTTGCTATGATGTATCTTATCTTTATAAAACTGTGGTCAAGCACACTGTGATTAAGAACTCTTTCTCTTTCACACACTAGTGTGTGTGTGTGTGTGTGTGTGTGTGTATGTCTTGGAAGGGTGCACTGCAGCTTGGGTGTTGGGCAAATTTCTTAAGAAATCTTAGAAAGTAGAAATTTATCAGATATAGGGAGAAGAAAAGGAAATTGAGTTAAGATAATTATTCCAAAACAAGCAAATTGGGAAACAGAAGAGGAGTAACTCAGAAAAAAATAACTATTTGGAAAACTATCCTAATTTCATCGGGGTGACTATATGCAAGATGTCGTGTTGGAATTGAGGAGACTGGTGAAAGAGATGTGACAGAATCCTATATTCAGATTTCTTCTTTGTGAGTTTGGTTTAGCTAACTTAACAGGGCCTAGTATATGAAAACGGAATAATGTTTAGAAACCAACACTAGGAATTGAGTCTATGTTTTGTTTCTCATTTCCATGTAATATTGAATACATTATTTTTCTTCTTTAAGTCTAAGACTCCATACCTATGAAATGAGAGTAAAATGCCTGCATTGCAAGAGCTTTGCAAGGTATGTCTGACTCGAGATGTCTCATCAAAAAAGTGTATTACAGTGACTGGTTATCCTATTGATGAGAACATGACAAAGTAAAAAGCTATAGTGAACTTGCTTATACAGTTTGTCAGGCAATCCTTTACGTAATTTAGCAGACATTCAATCCTGATACTTTATCTGCATATAGATATTTTGGTAGCATTTTTAATGTTTATAATCCAGTACAAATGATTATTCTTATCATTTGACATTTGCACATAAATTGTATCACACATTTGGAAACTGCACCATTGAAAAATGATTGGGACTACTTTCTGTCAGAGAAAAGTAGCATGTAATTTGGTTGTGTTATACTGGAGAGGGATAATTTCTGAATGGTTTAAGGTAACTTCAATTATGGTTTTTTCTCCGTGTCAAACATGGGCCTGGGCTGGGGCAATTTATCTAATCTTTAGATTAAGTTAGAAGGACTAAAGAAGAGGGAACAGTGAGAAATACACAGAAAACATGAAGGGAAAGAAATTTGATAGATCACTACATGGCTGTGAAGAGCTGTAGTGCACAGAATGGCAAAAGTATCAAAAGATGTCAGAGCGTCACACAAAGATTGTGTAAGATGTATAAGAAACAATTGAAGGTAGTAGTTGCTCAAGTGTATATGAAATTATGCCAACAAATTCTTACAGTAAGCTGTCTTATCCACTTCCCTCAATAAGAAGGTTTTCTTTTCTTTCCCCTATTTTATCATCTTCTGCTCTTTTCATTGTTCTCAGCCACAGATCAGAATCCGTAATTCCAAAATGTTACCTACCAGCAGAAACACCTGCAGAAGTAAGCAAATCTCCCTTCACATTCTTCTGAATTCCATTTGCTTATGAGGGTGGGTTTTGTAACGTGGTCACAACATCCAGAGGGAGATCTTTGCAACACCTTATATTGGAACACCCTGGAGATAATGGGACCTGCAAAGCTCTGAGCTTAGTATTAACCCTTTCCTGTGAAATTGAGTGTTATTGTACATAGACAACCCATGTCCTGGTTCTGAGACCAGATTCTGAAATATAGGATTATCTGATTTCCAATGGTAAAATTAATATTTTTTAAAAATATGATATTATTTTTAAAAAAGTCTTATAAAATCCTTAAGCATTTTTTAACAATATTGCTGGTGTCAGTTCTGCGTTCTTTGTCCTGAACACCTCAAGGAGGGTGGGGCTAGTCCATGCACCATAATAGGTAGACTAATGACCAAATTAAATTCTCTAAGACAAAGGTGGCAGTAGTGGCAGGCAGCCAATGGCTGTGCAGGAAATGCGACCCACGGAGTTAAACCCAAGAAAGGAGCCATCAAGGAGGATCAGACCGGGAAGTCGGGCACAGCCATTAGAGGGACTGCCACACGCCACTTGTGAAGACTTATTGGCAGATGGGAAAAGATGTCCAAGGTTGGCCCCGCGTGGTAGCTCACACCTGTAACCTTTAGGGGAGAATCCACCTTCTTAACTTTTCCATCTTTTGGACGCTGCCAACATGTTTTGGTCCATGGCCTCCTGCTATCTTCAAGGCCTGCAATGGCCTATGCAGTCTATCTCACATCACATCCCTCTGACAATGACTTTTCTGCTGCCTCCTACTTCCACTTTGTACGGATGTTTGTAATTACATTGAACATGCCTACATAATCTAGAATAACTTCCCTATCTTAAGGTCACATGATCATCAGCCATAATTCCATCTGCAACTTAAATTCCCCTTTATCTTTGGGGTCCATTATCTTACCTGCCACATAGGTTGCTTTATTTTTTTAATTTGTTTGTTTATGCTGTACCTCACATATAGTGTCTACAGTGTTTTTTTCCTTCTCCTCTTTTTTACATGTATATAAAACTGACTTACTCATTTATATTAGAAATTCATTATCAGCAACCCTTCTCTTGATATACTATGTATTTATCCTGAGAAGATTTGTATTAATCTTTGTGTTGGTATTTATTGGTTTCTTCTAAGTTTTCTGGGAATTTTCCAAAATATAACAATTTAAAAATAATTTTCATCTTGGAGTTTTTCTGGGCCATATATAAAGTACAAGGTAAGAAATATAGCTAGGAATCTTGATGGCCCGCATTGAAAGCTTTGCTATTTAAGATCTACACAACTTTGGGCATTAATTAGGTTTTCAGTTTTACAGTTCCTTCACAGAATAGAAGTAAAGACTCTTGATTTCTTAATTCAAGTTTTTTTTTCACATACAGAGTTTCCATTTGAATCTTTAAAAGAGTTCTAGTTTTTTAAAGAACACTTCAAATTTTATTTAATTTTCTTAAGTATATTTAATTACAGTTATTATAAGACCTATTTGAAAATAGTATTATTTGATCTCCTATGTTTATTCCTATTTTAAAAAAAACTGGTGTTATGACACATTTGTTTGATTCTTTCTCTGCTTGGTTATGCTAATGCAAGATACTTTGTGTAAAATAAATTAGAAATATTAATAATTTGAGTCCAAGGATAATGTATACAATACTATTCTGACTTAGAAGATTTAGCTTTAGATTTGCTTCTGGCAGGTGGCCATGGCCACTAACAATCTCAGATCTTAAAGCAGCATTTGAGAGCGTTTGAACCTATGTCAGTCTCTCTGTGAATGCATCTATTTCTGGCTCACTCTTAACACTTAGGGAAGTTCCCTATGAGATTACCAAATGTCTGAGTAGTTTCTAGAATCTGCCCACTTCTAGTAACCATTTTAGTGCCATATTCTTTTTATTCAATTCTACAATTTTAATATTCACATAGTGCCTTTAGGCTGTTGAAAATTTACATAGTTGGAGCTTACCCACTCCCCATTGTGTATCTAAGCTCATCCAGCCAGCAGAGATAGGATCAGATTTTCCTTGATTTTCTCCCACTTGAACCTCCCTTAGGAATTCTCAGTTTGTACGGAAATTCCCTGTACCTCTCTGCCTGAGCAACTGACATCCCTTAGACCGACGGGTCCCTACTCCCCATATAGCATGAGTAGCTACAGTTCCCCCAGGCTTCCAGAACTCCAGGACAAATGAGAGGCTTCCTTTATCATCGGTATATAAGCTGGTAACCTTCTAGACTCCTCAGGCAGAACGAAGCCCAACTTGAGCATTCTAACCAGGAGTAAGAGTACAAAGCAATAAGCTAATGAAGGGACGGGTAAACAGACGTAGCGTACACATTTTATAAGTCTGATGGAGGGAGGAGGGCAGAGCTAGGAGGGAAAACAACTGCCATTTGTGAAGAGAAACAAGGAAAGAAAAGGTTGGCTAAAGGAAAGAGAGATTGGCTTTAGGAAGTTAGAGATAGGGGATATGGATGGGTGAGGAGAAAATGGAGAAAACTTTGTAGGAGAAAATAAAGTGTTAGTGATACAGTAATATAAAGGAAAATGTGGTGGGCTATCTCAGATAACTGGATAGAAAATGTTTAAATAGAGTGGTGAAAAAAAAAGAGGTTTGAACTGTTACACCAATAGAAAGAGTGAAAAAAATGCCTGTAGTTTGGTGAACAAGAGTGGCAGTGCTGTTTGATGTCAGAAAGATTGAAGCTGTCTGGGAAGCAAGCTAAGGAATTTGAGCAAAAGAGCACAATGATGAGAAGGAAGATGTGTGGGGGCAAAACCAGATGTATACTTCTACTTCTCTTTTCCATACATAAGGAAAAATGGTCCCATTATGTAACAGTCTCACAAGTGATATCATAGCAATGTTTTTCCTTTTACTCTGAGAGCGGTAGAAACAAATTATCTTGTTAGCAGAGGAATGACTTGACTTGCCAATGTTTCATTGTTGTTGCTTTGTTTTTCAAGAATTTACTACCTGCTATGAAAACATAGATTTAGGAAGAATGGCCTAAGAGTGGAAAGAATGAGATAAAAGGCTAACAAAGTATCGCAGAAAATAAATAGTGATGACAGTGCTAAAGATCAGAAGTAAATAAATTAAAGCACATTGGACATAAAAACAAGGGGACTTATTGAAGAACTTGACAGAGGTAAAAGGGTTTTAATAATGGAGAACAATGCCTAGTTTTCAGATTTGAATAACCATGCAGTAAGATTTACATTTACTGAGAAGGAAATGTTAAGGATATTATTAAGGAAAATTCTTTATTGATTGTGTGATGTTTGCTGTGCCTCTTAGATGTTCTAATATCCAGTACGTTGTCAAATATACTACTTGGGAGATCATTAGAGGAGTCAAGTATGAAGATGTACAGTGGAGTTATCAATGCATAGACAGATTTGAATGCTGCATTGCTGAATTAAAAAATCTTAGAGAAAGAATGTAGTTATATAAGAGAGATAAAACCAGATCTAAAATTTAAGGTATCCATGGCAACCTTTAGAAATCTGACTGTGAAGGAATATTCAACAAAGATTTTAAAAAGATTAGCAATATAAAAGGAAACACGAGTATGTTAGTTATATACATAGAGATTTTTATGTTATACATATAGTATGTTATATATAAACATACTCAGTATATATAGATGTAATATATACATATGAGTATGTTTATATATGTACATATAGTATATTTGAACCTTTTATTTTAAGTTCAGGGTACATGTGCAGGTTTGTCATTCATTTCTTACTGTAAGAAGTTCCACTTGTGTCTAACTAAATTGTCAAAAATACATAACAAATAAGTATACATACTTCAAAATATATATACACACATACATATATACACACATATATATATACACACACACAAACACAAACACCTACACATATTTATGCATGTGTGTATGGGTGTGTGTGTATATATATAGCTTGCTATTTAAACATGTATATATATATATATAAACTAGTATTATATATACACTAGTGTGTATATATAAACTAGTATATATACATATGTATACACACACACACTCTTAAACAAACTATATAAATATATATACTTTGTTTCAAAGAATGGAATGATCCAGGGTCACATGCTGCTGGGAGTTGTAGTAGGATGAGACAGGGATATTTGTTTGGGTTTGGTGTCCAGAGATCAATAATTAACTTAACTAGAACTGTTTTAGTTTCAGCCAAGTGTTGGATAGGATGCTAAAATAAAGAGAGTATGGGTGAGGTGAGGACAGATTATACACACTGTTTGGCTCTTACAGCCCCTTTTCACATATTTTTTGATAATTTCAATTGATTCATCTCCCTTGAGGGGTGATACTGTTTATCTGTTTTCAGTCTTTGTTACTAGAAATATATAGATATTCTTAGTTTTAGTTCTAAGCTTATTTTTTAACTTTTATTTTAGGTTCAGGGGTACATTTGCAGGTTTGTTAATCGTTTCTGACCGTAAGAAGTTGCGCTTGTGTCTGATCAAATTGTAAACACAAAGAAAATTTTGTCACCATAAAAATAATAGTAATTTATAACACACAAGGCAACCTTTACTTGATTATCAGCAGATCAGCAGAATTGATTATCAGCAGATTTCTCAGCAGAAACCTTGTAAGCCAGGAAAGGATGGGATGATATATTCAAAGTGCTGGGGGAAAAAATGCCAAATGAGATTACTAGATTCACTCAACCCAGCCTGTCCTTTACAAATGAAAGACTTTACCCAACAAACAACACTGAGGGAATTTGTCACCACTAGACCTGTCTTACAAGAGGTGCTAACGGGAATTCATTCTGAAATGAAAGGATGCTAACTAGTACATATGAAAGTATAAATCTCACTGGTAAAGGTAAATATATATACAAATGCCGAATAATGTAATACTAAATGGTGGTGAATTAATAACTTTTAACACTAGTATAAAAGTAAAAGGAAAGAAGTATTAAGAATAACTACAACTGCAAAAAGTTGTTAATTGATGCAAATATAAAAATAAATTCTGACACCAATAACATAAAATGTGTGCACAGGTGAGTAAGTATAGGGTTCTTGTAAATTAGTATAAGATTGAAGCTTAAGTTGTTAGCTTGAAATGGAGTTATAAAATATAAGAGGTAAAATAATGAGTAAATCTGTGTTTGATTTCTTTGTTTTTCCTTTCAAAAACAATTTCTGTCTGATGATCTCTTTAATTATTCCCGATTCACATTGATTGAGGTATGGCTGTTTCAAATACTACTTTGATGTTCCAAACAAAGTAATTCAGAAGGAGCTATGTAATTCTGCACAGGTTAAAGAAGTCATATATATGTAACTTATTCAGCAGTTATTCTCAGGAAAAAAAACTCTCTTAAAAGAGGAGTTATTTTATTTCACTAACAAATTAGCTTAGTGATTTTACAGTTGTGTTTTCATTCAGAATAGATTTTAACACATAAAGAATGTTTGATGTGACATGATAGACAGGATTGGTGGCACTTATTTATCACCAAAATATTGTTGTGCCAGATATTTCTATTTTTGTATCTTCTGAAAACCATTAGTTATATTTTATGGAGTTCTGTGTATTCAAAAAACATGATGCCTGTAATTTTGTTCATTTACATATTTCTCAAGAAGATGGCTATTTTATGTACACAGACAATTTTTTTCTTGTAGTCATTTATTCTTTATTTTACCTGTTAAACATCCCACATTTTATAAAATGGGGTATAGACTTACATAGCATATGATTTACATACTTATCACTATCATTAATTTGGGTAGTAATCCCAATAATTTACGTGGCATTTCTTTCAAACTGCCAGGGTTTGTTAACCTCTCTAATCTTGAGTAAGGCATTTTTCTATGGAACAGTAAAAGCTTTCCATGGTCAGAAATGCTCTGAAAATACTCCCCCATCAAATATTACAAGCAAGGTGCATGAAGACAGATTAGATGAATTTAGGTAACTTTGAAATGATTGAGACTGGGTGCAGTGGCTCACTCCTGTAATCCTGGCATTTTGGGAGGCAGAGGTGGTCAGATCACTTGAGGCCAGGAGTTCAAGACCAGCCTGGACAACATGGGGAAACCCCGTCTCTACTAAAGATATAAAAAATTAGCCAGGTATGATGGCCCGTGCGTGTAATCCCAGTTACTCTGGAGGCTGAGGCAGGAGAATCCCTTGAACCTGGGAGGCAGAGGTTGCAGTGAGCCGAGATTGTGCCACTGCACTCCAGTCAGGGTGACAGAGTGTGACTCTGTCTCAAATAATAAAATATGAATAAATAAATAAATAACATGATTGCATTATCATAAATCTAATATTATAAGGCTCCTATTTTTTCTCACTAGTTTTTAATTAAACATTTGACATATATCTTAAGTTCCTAAAGTCATGATTGCCTCAGCTTTGAGCTAGAGATACTAACATGTGTTATTCAGATGGATGTTGTGAGTTTTGAAAAAAATGTGTATTTGTCTAACCTGTGTGTAATATTATGCACGTGTGTGTGTATTTTATCCGGTGTGAATAACACAGATAAGTCATACATTACGCTTTTGTTTCTTTCTATTTTCCTTCCATGTCAATTCACTACTTTTATCCCTAGCTTAATTTCCCAGATCACCCATTAGAAGCATTTTAAACATCTGACAAGCCTCTTAAACTCATTGATCGCTTACATGGAAAATATGAAAAACTAATATTCTCCTTGAAGGCTGTTCTTTTTATAAATTAGAGATGATTTGCACATAACAAAGCTTTGCAAACAGTAGGCAGTACTTCAATAATTGGTAGTTGATGCTACTGTTTTCACTGTTACTCTGTATTTTATTTTACAGTAATAATGAGTAAATATTTTTAAATGGACAGTTTTAAACCTTTAAGTGATTTTTAGTATATTTTGGCATAAATTTTGATCAGTCTGTGTGTTTATTGAATAGAGAGTACCCACCCTCTGTGTTAATCCATATGTGTTATCATTCAATCAACTGGAATTAATTTCCGCCACTACATTTAAGGGCTAGGAAAACCCTACCTTGTTCAAAATTCAAAGGGGTTCTTTGGTGATGATGGTAATAATGAGAGAGAATAGCTAAAGTAAAAAGTATTCAGGCAAATCTTAGCATAATATTGGCAGTGAGGTTATATTGATAGGGTTTAGGTAGAGTAGAATGCTAGCAAAGTTGAAAGTATCACGTAGAACATTTTATTTTAATTTACTGTATAAATGCATCTAAGAATTTATCCCTGAGATATTTGTTACTTACCTAAAGTGCTCTGTATACAGTATGTTGCAAAGTGATAGAATTTCCTGCAAAAAATCATGTGCACAAATGTATGTTTCTTATATTAAATTTTTGTCTCCGAACTGCAGAAGCCTGTGTGGTTACATGCAGATTGGGTGAGCATACATTTCTGTAGACTGTGGACTTATGCATTCACAAGCTGGATGTTCCTTCCTAATGACACCCAGTTTCACCCCTCCTCCTTCCTGTTGCTGGGGATCCCAGGACTAGAAACACTTCACATCTGGATCGGCTTTCCCTTCTGTGCTGTGTACATGATCGCACTCATAGGGAACTTCACTCTTCTACTTGTGATCAAGACTGACAGCAGCCTACACCAGCCCATGTTCTACTTCCTGGCCATGTTGGCCACCATTGATGTGGGTCTCTCAACAGCTACCATCCCTAAGATGCTTGGAATCTTCTGGATCAACCTCAGAGGGATCATCTTTGAAGCCTGCCTCACCCAGATGTTTTTTATCCACAACTTCACACTTACGGAGTCAGCAGTCCTTGTGGCAATGGCTTATGACAGCTATGTGGCCATCTGCAATCCACTCCAATATAGCGCCATCCTCACCAACAAGGTTGTTTCTGTGATTGGTCTTGGTGTGTTTGTGAGGGCTTTAATTTTCGTCATTCCCTCTATACTTCTTATATTGCGGTTGCCCTTCTGTGGGAATCATGTCATTCCCCACACCTACTGTGAGCACATGGGTCTTGCTCATCTATCTTGTGCCAGCATCAAAATCAATATTATTTATGGTTTATGTGCCATTTGTAATCTAGTGTTTGACATCACAGTCATTGCCCTTTCTTATGTGCATATTCTTCGTGCTGTTTTCCGTCTTCCTACTCATGAAGCCCGACTCAAGTCCCTCAGCACATGTGGTTCACATGTGTGTGTAATCCTTGCCTTCTATACACCAGCCCTCTTTTCCTTTGTGACTCATCGCTTTGGCCGAAATGTGCCCCGCTATATCCATATACTCCTAGCCAGTCTCTATGTTGTGGTGCCACCAATGCTCAATCCTGTCATATATGGAGTCAGAACCAAGCCGATCTATAAATGTGTAAGGAAAATATTATTGCAGGAACAAGGAATGGAAAAGGAAGAGTACCTAATACATACGAGGTTCTGAATGCCATTTTATGAAATTTCAGTGAGAGAAATGTCTTGTCATAAAAATTATATTCTAATATGTGGCTTCATTGGCTCTCTTCTGTATTTAAATACATTGAATTTCTCCATCTGCTTTTCATACCACATTTTGAGATCTGTTGCTGCATTTTTTTTTTGAGACAGAGTCTTGCTCTGTTGCCCAGGCTGGAGAGTAGTGGCATGATCTCAGCTCACTGTAACCTCTGTCCCCGGGGTTCAAGTGATTCTCCTGCCTCAGCCGGCCAAGTATCTGAGACTACGGGCATGAACCACCATGCCTGGCTAATTTTTGTTTTTTAGTAGAGATGGGGTTTTACCATATTGCTGCATTCTTGTTCTCTCTATTCAATACCCTTATAATTTCATTTAAGCAGGTAATGTTATTTTTCTCTATTATTTGGAATAGCTGGTTGAAGTGTTTATATCAGATATGAATGCACCCATTTTTGCTGGGTAATTGATGTTTCATGGAGCTGCTTCTTACAATACAATTATAATAATTCTCTGAGTGTCAACTTTTATAACTGTAGGATGCTGGAGATAAAATTTTGACTATGTCACCTTCCCTTACTTTGTGGAATTTATAGAGTCTAAAGTTAATGAGCAACTTCAACTTTGAAATGTCCATACTTTTTGTTTTAATTGTTCTATATCATTACAATTTATGTTTATCTTCCCTTAAGAGACACAGCGATTTAATGGTAATGGGGTATCCTAAATGGGATGCTGGATTAGAAAAAGGACATTGGCTAAAAACTAAGAAAATCTTAATAAAGTTTGAACTTTAGCAATAAATATGTATCAATTAGCTGCTTCATTAATTTTGGAAAATAGACTACACTAATATAAGATGTTTACAATAAGGGGAATTAAATGTGGGATATATGGGAACTATCTGCAATATCCTCACGAATTACTGTTATATCTAAAATTATTCTAAAACAAAAGAGGTATTTTTCAAAATCACAATGAATAAATAGGTCCTTTGGGGAAGAACCTATTTTTAAAAAGTCTTGAGTCTCCCTGTCAATGAACTTAGTATACAAATGCATTGATTTTAATTCATACTTAATATAATTTAATAAGGTTTTATACTTTACTAAAAAATAAAAGTCCAACCATTAGCAAAACTTTCTTCTATTATGGAAGCCATCTTGGGGCAGAAAAACACCAAGATTTTAGAGTAAGAATAATAAGCTGAGAAAAAATTAGCTCTAAATTTATCTCTCATTCTTCATTTCACCATAATTCCCCCAAATATTTTTTATATCCTTGTTGAGAGAAAAATTGAAATTATCTGTCCTAGTAGAATTTTTACAATTAGAATTTAATTTCACACAACTGGATTAATTTTATTATTCGAAATAGTTGTTTCATAATGCATTTTGTTTATTTCATTCTAAACCATCTTTGACTGTATTTGTATATCTGCTTGTCTATGTTTTGTATGTCCCTTTCCAATGACACTCAATTCCTCCCATCCTGATCACTCATTACACTTTTTGTCAGCCTGTTTCCACTTCTTTTCCCTGTAACTGAAATTATAAACCAGGAGCATAATTCCTTAATGCTTTCCCCACATGTACTAACAGCAATTGATGCCTGCTGGTGAATTAATAGTTCAACCAGAAACATACACATCACAATAGCACACACACACATGAACACACATGCAAGTTATTGTTTCTTCTTCATGATTGTATTTAATATGGCTAAATGAGCTCTAGAGATTATTAGCTACCACATATGAAAGGACAAATGTTTAAACTCACTATGTCTGAACAACAATCCTCCCAGGTTTTGATATACTGATCTCCAAAGCGGGCTGCATACAAACTCAGTCGATACACAGGATGTTAATATTTTATTTTCTTCATGTATGTATTTAAGTGACCAGTGACTCAAAAATATGCATCAATTAACCAAAGTATTCATGAGGAGACCAAATAGAGAAAACACAAAAGACATTAGACCATAAAGAGCATTCTATGTCTTATAATGACCAAACCTTTTAAAACTAGTAAAACGTACAAATTTAAGGGAGTCTTTATAGCATTCTTGCCATTTTAGTGAAAAACCAAGTAAAGTAAATACCTCTCTTCCAATATTTGGTGGTTTGCAATTTGCTTCTGTTTAATGCTAAATACGTGTGACAGAATACATGAGAATGAATAAATGTTGACCTGGAATTGAAAGTCATAAAAACCCAGCCCAAGAGGGGAAAAATAAGTGCTCATGTCAACAGAGAAGTTTTGTTTAGATGCTGAAGTGTGAAGGCATGAGGTGTGTTCTGAGAAATATTTTCATCCAGAAAGCGAGAGAGAAAAAGATACTAGAAAATAGGATAGTGAGTAAAGTTAAGAATAATTATAGTGGAGGCTC